>NC_138991.1:40172005-41542161 GCF_964341445.2 Mesoplodon mirus | reverse complement strand
GAAAGCTGGGGGCAGACAGCGTATGTCCCCTGGGCCGCGTGTTGGCAGTTTACATTGGACATTTCTAAACTCTGCTCTTCTGTCACATCTCTGGAAAGTTCTGTGCTCCCATATTGGGGTGAAGGTGAGAGCAGTGGGGGGTTCTGGGAGGGTGGTGTGAGTGTCTTTCTACCACCCAACGCAAGAGCCCTTGGGCTTGCATCACAGCCCTCTGGCCTGTGAGAGAAGCTGTGTAACCTTTGGAAGTGGATTGACCTCTCTGAGTTTTAGTCTCCCCAGCTGTGAACTGGGGTTGTGGGGGTGACTGGATTGGTCCCTTTCCCTGGTTGTGTGTTGGATTTTAGCACATAATTTTAAGCCCTTGTTAAGGACCCAGCCCTGGGTGGACACACAAAATGACTGATCCGGCCCCAATCCCGACACGAGCTGTCCGGGGCCTCCAGCTGAACTCCCTGGTCTCAGATCCTTACACAGTTTGACTCCAGCCTGTGAATCAGCCTCCTACCCCATTGCTCCCCACCTGGTGAGGGCGATGAGAAGATGTATTAGCTGATAAGTAAGTTATTAGCTGCCAAAGCTTCATTGCTCTCAGGAGTATTTTAATTTTAACAGGGGACTCTTAAAAGCAGAAAGGCTTAGAGACAGCAGAGACGTCCTGGAAGCAGAAGGAAGGGGGAGTGTGTGTGTGCGTGTGTGCGCGCACGTGTGTGTGTGTGTTTACAGGAATCTGCCTCTGTAAACTCTGCCGGGATGCCCAGCAGTGAAAAAGCAGATACTGACACCTGCCCATGCCTGAGGCGGCCCCCATGTCTGAAGGTGAGACTGCTCTGCTCTCAGTGGGGTCCGCGTGCAGCCTGCATGGCCTGCAGGGAACATTCTCAGGAAGCCGGCAGCAGCAGGGCCAGCTGTGGCCACGAGGCGGGTGGATGACTGTGGTCCTACAGGGAAAGCCAGGCCTGGGCTGTAGCCTCCATCATCTGGAAGCTTCTTTTTGCGGGGTGGGGAGAGGTATCCTCCAGGGAGAGCTGGGGGCACTGGGGATTCCTCGCTCCTATGGTTGACTGGTTATGGAAACCTTTCTTGGGGCTGGGGACAAAGGACTTTGACCAAGGCCTGGGGTTTCATTTGGAATGTGGGGTATGTTTGATGCTCCAGTCTGATTTTACTGAAGCAGGTTCAGTGGGGCAAGGTCGGGGGACAGGGGCTGGGGGTTGCCTCATCCAGTGTCTGGCCCTGGGGGAGGGGCACTGGAACGAAAGGGCGTGGCAGGCTCAGCTACGCTGCAGATGACAGCTGGGGCCCAGCTGCGCCAGGTGGGGTCCAGGAGGCGGGCAGCACCCTGAGCCCATATCTGGGACTCATCTGAGTATCTTTCATTATCTGCAGACAATGAAGCTTCACTGCAACCCGATTCCAGCTGGGAGCCTGGGTACCCTGGGGGCAGGGCCTCATCCTAGTGAGGGGAACAGGGTGGAGGAGACAGGGGACCAGGGCCCACACCAGAGTTCATGACAGAACGCTGAGCGCCCGAACGCAAAGGTAGCACCCCCGAAGTTCTTGGCATGCTTGAGAGGCGGTGTGTGCTGTGTTTGCCGATGGCACGTGTAGGAAGTGACAACATTTGTACAGAACACTAGGTAAAGAGAGAAGCTGGAAATTCCCTGCTGGTCCAGTGGTTAGGACTCGGTACTTTCACTGCAGGGCCGCATGTCCAGTCCCTGGTTGGGGAACTAAGATCCCGCAAGCCACAAGAGGTACGGCCAGAAAAAAAGAAAAAAAAAGAGAGAAGCTGCTGGTGGCCAGAAGGACCCTGCCAGGATGCTCTGGTGGCCCCCCGAGGGCTGGGAGTGGGAGCTCAGGTGAGGAGTGGTGTTTGGGAACACAGCTTGCCCTTCTGCCACTCACCACCTCTGGACCTCAGTTTTTTCATCTCTGAAATGGGGACAGTATTAATCTTAGCACCTGCCTCATCGGGTTATCATGCAGGCTAAATGAATAAATTCATGAAAAGCTCCTCGAAGTATGCCTGGCATACTTGAGCAAGCACTCAACTTGTGTAACTGTTACTAGATGTTTTGTCCAGTTTAAGATGCCAGTGATTGTAAAAGGCACCTTGATTTCAGAGCTTTTAAACCATGAAATAATCAGTCTTGGAACTGATGATAGATGGTGTCAGTTGGTGGTGATGATGAGGGGGTCAGGACAAAGGGGGCCTGCCTAAAGGGAAACCTGAGCCTGGGTCTGTGCCCACACGGCAAGCAGGGCTCCATCTGACTCCGAAGCCCTTCAGGTCCCATGTCCTTGGATCAGAGGATGGATGTGGTGCCAAGTCATCGAGGGCCTGGGTGAGATTAAGGTGGGGGACAGCATGGGGTCCCAGCCGAGTGACTCGAAGGGCTGGGGCTGGTGGAATCACTGAACACCAAGTCCCACTGGGTCTGCTGGCCTGGGAGAAGGGGACGTTCTGCCTATTGCGCTTGGACCTCGCGTAGGAGTGAGAGCCTCCCAGGGCCTTTGAAGAGGGAGTAGGTGTCCCCCCCGTTTTGTGCCATTCCATGCGAGACTCTCTGGTTATGTTAATATCCTCGTACTAGGAAGTGAGACTAACAACATACTTCTCTTAATTGTTTTACCATTATTAGTAACAACTTACTGGCCATTTACCTTATAACCAGTTAGGAACCTTTCACTGTGTAGAGATCCCACATTTGAGAACAATCGCTATGACAACGCCAGCGACTGAAGGAGCGTCTATGATTGTGCAAATTAGAGCCATCGTCATAGGTTAGTGTGAGAGGGATAACGGTGAGCAGGGGTGGATTGTTTAAAATGCATCACAGCACAGCCTATAGATGGTTGACTTGATAACATCTGACATTCATTCAACAAACATTTACTAGGTGTCTACTGATGCCAAGCTCTGAGCATACCTGTAGGGACAGGCCTAGCAGTAATCATAGCAAAGATGGCAGAAACCCTCTGATGCCATCTTACTCAGCCCAGGAAAGCTATGAAGAGACCCCTGTCTTGTGCTCTGGTTTCTAACCTGGCTTCCCCATCTCCATAACTGCTCATGTTAGCAAATGCTGTTAAATGTCAGCCCCACTTGAATGCCAAACTGCCCTTATGTGTCCAGAGTATGTTTCGTTGCCCTTAATACACAAGATACCGTGCCAAGATCCAGATTCACCAAGCTCTGTTTCCAACCGTTTAAAAAACTTCTTACTATGGAAATTTTCAAATATACACAAAAGTAAGAGAGGCACGTATAATGAAACTAATGTATCCAAACACATACTTCAGTAATTACTGATGTTCTTTCAATCTTGTTTTACTTTTCTTCTTCTAACATGTAATTTCACATGTAAATACTTCATTATGTATCTCTAACAGACAAAGATGCCTTTTATTTACTACGACTAAAATACTATTGTCACTCCCAACAGAATTAACAATAATTCTTCAGTATCATCTCCGTGTCTATTTTCCCTGTTGCCTCAATTATGTAGTTTATTCATAGGGTCCGCACATCACAGTTGGTTGATAGTTCTCTCAAGTATTTTTTAATCCATAATAGTTGACCTCCTTTTCTTTCTATACCATTAATTTGTTGTTAGAAATGGTGTAATTTCCCTGTAAATTTCCCACATTCTGGTTTTGGCTTCCTCTATTCTCACGTGTTGTTTAACATATTTCTCTATGCTCTTGGGACCTTATATTTATAACTGAGGGTTTGATTAGATTCATATTCTAGTCTTTATATAAAGAACTCTTTTAAGTCATGCCATGTGCTTCCTCTTGCCTCTCATCAGAAGGCACTTTGTCTGGTTGTCCCACTTTGTTGATGCTAATTAAGGTTGTGGTTCTGTCAGGCTGATTCATCCATCATCAAGTTCGCTATCAGCCTTAAACCTAATGATTTTAGTAGCCATTGATGATCATTACCTAGAGCTGTTATTTCATTTGAGGTGGTAAAATGGTATGTTCTCATTCTATCATTCCATCTTAATTTATTAGTCATGATTCCTCGCTAAAGAAGAACTTTGTCTCATCAAATGTTTGGTTACCTTATAATGCAGTCTGTATAGAAAAAGGCAGAGTAATTGCTCGATTCTTTCATTTGTCATTTTAAAAAATAATAATTAGTTGTTGCCTTAGCAGTTAACATTCATATCAATTTTCAGATTAACGAATTTCCCCATATCTGGCCGTTGGACATTTCTTCAAATTTGTTCCTCTGTCACTTGACATCACTGGGAGCTTACTTGCATTCAGGCCTGATAAGAAGTCCCAGGCGGACTTTTACATTTCCTCCCTTGGAGCTGATTACTTACAGCTAGAAATGGTATTTAGAGATCACAGTTTGAATGCTAGTGATGCTCATTGCTACTGAGTTTTATTACTTTGAAGTCTTCACAGAGGCAAAACTGGGACACGTTATCTTGAAAGAGAAAAATTAATCCTGAATTCATACTAATATTCTTATTCAAATTAGATTTCAGGGTTTTAATTTCACTTTATTTATTATTATTTTTTTTTAAATATTTATTTTTTTGTTTATTTATTTAGCTGCACCGGGTCTTAGTTGCAGCATGCGGGATCTTCTTTGCGGCTTGTGGGGTCTTTTGTTGCGGCATGCGGGATCTAGTTCCCTGACCAGGGATCGAACCCGGGCCCCCTGCATTGGGAGCACAGCGTCTAAGCCACTGGACCACCAGGGAAGTCCCTATTTCACTTTAAAATTTTATATTTATGTTTCTTTTCTCTAAAACAGAAAATCTTGATTCCTAAGGACATTAACTTATATATACTTTCCCTGGGTTTTGTTTGTTTGTTTTGTACTTAGGATCTGTCTCACTTGGAATTTATTTATTTATTCTTTTTTTTTTTTTTTTTTGCGGTATGCGGGCCTCTCACTGTTGTGGTCTCTCCCGTTGCGGAGCACAGGCTCTGGACGCGCAGGCTCAGCGGCCAGGGCTCACGGGCCTAGCCACTCCGCGGCATGTGGGATCTTCCCGGACCGGGGCACTTTCCGTGTCCCCTGCATCGGCAGACGGACTGTCAACCACTGCACCACCAGGGAAGCCCTCACTTGGAATTCAGAGTCAAAATATTATATGTTAAAGTAATTTGAAAAAAATTCTCCCCTCCGTAGTTAAGCCATTAACCTGAAATACAGTTGTGTTTGCATGTTTTATTTTATTTCCTGTTTTTAGGAATTGCTTTACTTCTCCTTTTGATATAATTTTAAAATATGTAAAAATTCTAGTTTATTTAATTGTTTTTGCCATTGTAAATATGTTCTGCTAAACATATTGTTTCTTCTAACTCAGTATTGTATCTATATATGAAGTCTAATAAGTTCTGTGTGTTAATTTTACACCCCCCAAGTTTACTAAATTCTCTTATTATTTGTAATTGGTTTTAATTTTTCTTAAAAATTTTTTTCTTCCAGTTTTATTGAAGTATAATTGACATACTGCACTATATAAGCTGCACAGCATAATGATTTGACTTACATACATCATGAAAGATTATCACAAGTTTAGTGAACATCCATCATCTCACATAGATACAAAATTAAAGAAATAGAACGTTTTCCCCTGTGATAAGAACTGTTAGGATTTACTCTCTTAATAAGCTTCATATGTAACATACAACAGTGTTCATTATATTTATCACATTGTACATTACATCCCTAGTACTTATTTATCTTACAACTGGAATTTGTACCTTTTGACTGCCTTCATCTAATTCCCACTCCCCGCAATCCCTGCCTCTGGTAACCAAAAATCTGATCTCTCTTTCTATGAGTTTGTTTGTTTGTTTTTGTTTTTGAAGTATAGTTGATCTATAGCAGTATTTTAGTTTTGTTACACAAGATAGTGATTCGATATTTCTATACATTTTTAAATGATCACCATGATAACTCTAGGTGTCATCTGTCACCATGTAAAGATATTACATAGTTATTGACTATATTCCCCACAATGTCCATTTAATATGTGTAACTCATTTATTTTGCAACTGGAAGTTTATACCCCTTAATATCCCTCACTTACTTCTTTCGTTCCCTCACCCCTCTCCCCTCAGACAACTACCTGTTTGTTCTCTGTATCTATGATTGTTTCTGTTTTGTTATGTTTGTTCATTTGTTTTGTTTTTTTTTAGATTCCACTTATAAGTGAAATCATACACTTGTCTTTGTCTGACTTATTTCACTTAGCATAATACCCTTTAGGTCCATCCATGTTACCACAAATGGCAAGATTTCATTCTTTTTTAATGGTTGAGTAATAATCCATTGTATATATACACCACCTCTTCTTTATCCATTCACCTTTTGATGGGCATTTAGGTTGCTTCCATATCTTGGCTATGGTAAAAAAAAATGCTGCAATGAGTACAGAGGTGCATATATCTTTTTGCAGTAGTGTTTTTGTTTTCTTTGCATAAATACCCTGGAGCAGAATTGCTGGATCATATGGTAGTTCTATTTTTTATTTTTTGAGGAATCTCCGTACTTTTCTCCATAGTGGCTGCACCGATTTACATTCCCACCAACAGTGCACGAGGGTTCCCACATCCTCACCAGCAACTGTTATTTGTTGTCTTTTTGATAATAGCCAATAGGTGTGAGGTGGTAGCTCATTGTGGTTTTGATTTGCATTTCGCTGATGATCAGTGATGTTGAACATCTTTTCATGTGCCTGTTGGCCATCTGTATGTCTTCTTTGGAAAATGTCATTCAGATCTTTTGCCCATTTTAAAATTGGATTGTGTGTGTGTGTGTGTGTGTGTGTGTGTGGCTTTTTTTTTGATGTTGAGTTGTATGAGTTCTTTGTATATTTTGGATATTAATCACTTATCAGATATATCATTTGCAAATATTGTTCTCCCATTCAGTAGGTGGCCTATTCATTGTGTTGATAGTTTCCTTCAGTGCGCAAAACTTTTTATTTTTTTATTTAAAATTTTTTTTAATTTATTTTTTATTGTTTTTCTTTTTTTTGGCCCTGCTGCGCAGCTTGTGGGGTCTTAGTTCCCCAACCAGGGCTTGAATCTGGGCCCTCACCAGTGAAAGTGTGGAGTCCTAACCACTGGACCACCAGGGAATTCCCCTGCAAAAGCTTTTTAATTTGAAGTGGTCCCATTTGTTTATTTTTGCTTTTGTTTCCCTGCCTGAAGAGACATATCCAAAAAAAAAAAATTAGTAAGACCAATGTTAATGGGCTTACTGCCTATGTTTTCTTTTAGAAGTTTCACGGTTTCAGATCATACATTTAAGTCTTTAATCCATTTTGAATTTATTTTTGTGCCTGGTGTGAAAGGGTAGTCCAATTTGATTCATTTGCATGTAGATGTCCAGTTTTCCCAGCACCATTTTTTGAAGAGGGCTTCTTTTCCCCGTTTTATATATTCTTGCCTCCTTTTTGTAGATTAATTGCCCATATAAATGTGGGTTCATTTCTGGGCTCTCTATTCTGTTCCTTTGATCTATGTGTCTATTCTGGTGCCAGTACGTTATTTGTAATAGATTTTTCATGAATTCTTTTGGGTTTTCCAGATAGATGATCATATCTTCAGGGAGAGATTCGTTTTGTTTTGTTTCTTCCTTTGCAATCTTATGTCTCTAATTGCTTGTCTAATCATGTTGGTTAATGCCTACGATACAGAGTTTCTAGTAGAGAAGGCAGTGAACAGTGCAGTGAATGGTCATGGTGACAGTGACTTTTTCCTGATTTTAACAATTATGTCTCTGGCATTTCTTCATAAGTAAGAGACTGGATGCTGCCCTTTAAAAATTTTTTTTTTTATTTTTGGCTGCGTTGGGTCTTCGTTGCTACACGCGGGCTTTCTCTAGTTGAGGAGAGTGGGGCTACTCTTTGTTGTGGTGCACGGGCTTCTCACTGCTGTGGCTTCTCTTGTTGCAGAGCACGGGCTCTAGGCGCGCGGGCTTCAGTAGTTGTGGCACGCGGGCTCATTTGTTGTGGCTCGCGGGCTCTAGAGCGCAAGCTTATTAGTAGTGGTGCACGGGCTTAGTTGCTCCGCGGCATGTGGCATCATCCTGGACCAGGGCTCGAACCCATGTCCCCTGCATTGGCAGGCGGATTCTTAACCACTGCATTACCAGGGAGGTCCCATGGATGCTGCCTTTTGAACTGATGTGGATGTGTGTGTTTATGTTAAGGAAATATCCACTGTTTCCTATTTTATTGTGGCTTTCAACTTTAATTGCTCTGATCTATTTACAGTTCTTGGTTTTCATTTTGAGGAAATAGCATTTAGGATGTTTTGCTCATGTGAGTCTAAGCCAGTACGTGAAGTGACATTAGGGCTCCTGAGATGTAGCACTCACAGAATTGTGTTGCGGGTGCTTTTGAGGGACTAGTTCTAGTTTTCCGGCTTGGGCTTAGAATATTGGATTTACCTGGGTATACATTTTATTTTCATGATATCAAGCTGGTTTTGGACAAAACAGGGAGAAAATGACATTTCGTTTTTATGTCACATTGAAGGGAGCAGTTAACATGTGCTTTTGCATTTTTCAAGAACTCAATGAACATTTCCTATATGCTAGACCAGCAGGTTATTTTTAATCTTTTATTTGTGTTTTGAATACTCCTTAGGATTAAAATACTTAAGAGGCTGGTGAACAATTACCTCCCAGGATGACAGTGTCTCAGAGCCACCAGCACAGTGGTCAGACCTTTTTGTTCATCATCACGTTGAGCACGTCTCCTCTATAGAAGGAGCTCCAGTGCTCACATGTTCCAGTGAAGGCAGGACTTAGTTTGGGGGCTGGCCGGACCTCACTACACTATGCCTCTGGCTTCTTGCTCTCAGCAAGTTCCTCGCTAAATCCCACGTGGCATGACCTACTCCACTCAACCCTTTGTCCAGAAGGTACCTTCAAACAGAATTATATTAACGGAAACCCTTGGGCACTGTTGGTGAGAACGTAAATTGGTACAACTGTGGAAAACAGTATGGAGGTTTCTCAAAAAATTAAAATAGAACTACTATAAGATCCAGCAATCTCACTTCTGGCTATATAGCCAAAGGAAATAAATCGTTACCTTAAAGAGATAGCTTCACTCTCGTGTTCATTGCAGCATTATACACAGTAACCAAGATACGGAAACAACCTGTGTCCATCAACAGATGAGTAGATAAAGAAAATGTGGTGTATACATACAATGGAATATTAATTGGCCATATAAAAGAAGGAAATACTGTTATTTGCAACAACATGGATGAACGTGGAAGACATTATGCTAAGTGAAATAAGACAGATCCAGAATAACAAATACTGCATGATCTCACTTACATATGGAATCTAAAAAAAAAAAAGTTGAACTCATGGTAACAGAGTAGAATGGTAGTTAGCGGGAGCTGAGGGGTGGGGGCAAAGGGAAGATGTTGACCACAGGGTATAAACTTTCAGTTATAAGGTAAATAACTTCTGGAGACCTAATGTACCTAATGTACAGCATTAGGTAATAATAATGTATTAGCATTAGGTAATAATAATTAGGTAATAATAATCAGCATTAGGTAATAATAATGTATTATATACTTGAAAGATGCTAAAAAAACCCCAATAACAAGTTTTTAAAAAGTGATGAACAAAAAAACAGGATTATATTCAGTTGTAACAAAAATAAATTTTATTTGTGGATCGAATCTGATGACATGTGTGGAGGGTTTTGAGAGAAAAAACTCACATGCAAAACCCTTATCAAGCATTACAGAGGAAACAATTATAATTATAATGTGGCTGTCAAGAATCGTCAAATGTTTCAGGGGACACAAGACACAAAAGCCTCTAACCTGATGCCCAGTGTGATCAGAATGGACAGGGCGTTTCCTGGTGAACGTTTGAACTAGGTCTTAGAGTATCAGCTTGGGAAGCACTGTTTCTTAGGTTTTCCAGAAACGAAATAGAACCATCTAGCCTGTATTTATGAATTATTCATGCCAATAAACAATGCAGGCTCATACACTCTGTTCATAAACATTAGATTTTCATCCATCCCCTGCTCCCACAGTGACTGTAATTTTAGATACGCCAAAAGGGACCAAAATCTGTGAAGGACTGAGTTTGCCTGTGACCCATGCACCCAACTGGATGCTCAGAGCCACAGATGGTGGAATGTCGAGGTTGACCAGTTCTCCCAGACTATATCCATATGCCCTCCTTCCTCAGAGGCAGGCATGGGATCCGTTTAAGAACATATTTGGTGACACTGAAGAGGAGAATCAAAACCTTCCCCTCCCAAAATACCCTCAGGGACAAACTGACTCTTTTTTTTTATTATTTTATTTTATTTTATTTTATTTATTTATTTATTTATTTTTATTGGAGTATAATCGCTTTACAATGGTGTGACAAACTGACTCTTCAAACTGAAAGAGCAGGAGCAGCCTCCTTTGGTCTGTGTATTTGTGTCTGTGTCTGCAGCTTGATTCTGAGCTCTGTGGGGCTGTATCTATGGTGGATTCACTTCTGCCCCTCCCCGCATTTCACTCTGGGGTCAGCCCAGCACCATCTGAGCAGAGTGAGTGCTCAGCCACTGCCTGTTAGGTGCAAAAGGTAGGAATGAATAACGATAGCTAGGAGCTTCCCCGGTGGCCCAGTGGTTAGGAATCCGCCTGCCAATGCAAGGGGCACAGGTTCGATCTCTGGTCTGGGAAGATCCCACATGCCGCGGAGCAATTAAGCCCGTGCACCACAACTACTGAGCCTGCGCTCTAGAGCCCGCGAACCACAACTACTGAGCCCACGTGCCACAACTACTGAAGCCCATATGCCTAGAGCCCGTACTCCACAACAAGAGAAGGTATCGCAATGAAAAGCCCGTGCACCGCAGCAAAGAGTAGCCTCCCCTCACTGCAACTAGAGAAAGCCTGCATGTAGCAACAAAGACCCAATGCAGCCAAAAATAAATAAATTTATGAATAATGATAGCTAGTGCATGTGGTACTTACTCTTTGCCAAACACTTTATATTACACGTACAAAGTAAGTGCTATTATTATCAGGCCCATTTTGCAGGTGAGGAAACGGAAGCACAGAGAGTTTAGATCACACAGCCCATAAGTGGCAGAACCACTTTGCACTGCATGGTCTGATTCAATTAGCCACGTTCTTAACTGCGTCCATCACTACCCCAATATCTGCATATTATGGGTTGGTAAAAGTGATAGGGCCAGTGGAGTACCTTGAGGGCAGAACCAAGGTAGCATCACATTTTGGGTAGCCCAGAGTGTCTCACACTGGTTGGCCGGTGCTCAGGGAACATTTTAGGTGCTAAAGGAAGTGGGTGGGTCATTTCCTGAAATGAAAAGCTGTAGAGAACACACATATGGGTCCAGGAATTAGCCCAAAGTTCTAACTTCAAGACTTGGGCTCAAAAACCAGCTCCTGGCCAATCTTTCAGATGATGACAATAAAGACAACTGTCAGATAGACTCAGAGGAGAAATTCTGGAAATTAATTGCCCTTAGGAATCTCATCAGGAAATGAGGTAACCAGTTAATTTGGGGACAAAGAGTAATTCCTGTAGGTATTTACTGTAGGCCATTGGCGACTTGGGAGGTGCATGTGCCATGGCTCAGTCTTTGAGAAGCTCCTAGCAAAATGGGGAGATGCAGGTCCATCTTCTATCCAGATGCCAACTTAGGGTGGCTCATTAGTTGGCCATGGGCGGTCAGTCCCAGCTTGTGGAAGGCAGCTTGTCTTCCGCCATCGTGTGTCAGGCCAGTCGTGACCTGGAGAGGAGCATTCTGGTGAGATGGCTTCTGGATGGAGGAGCCCACTCCCTTTTTGGCTGAGGGACCAGCCCCTGGCTTTGCATTTCTCTGGCACATCACGAATGCCACAGTGAAGGGCACCAGAGGCCAGCTGAACAGCAGGAACAATTGTTCCTACGGGGAGCTGCCACCTCCAGTGCCATGCTCCTGGTGAGCTATGAGCAAGTTCCAAGTAATTAAGGGGATTGGGTTCTGAAGCCACTGTGACCATCATCTTGCACATCCTTGCTGAGAGCTCCTGGCAGGTCCTATCACCTGCCATCTTGGCAGCCAGACTAGCACTGCGGGCTGTTCCTGCCCTGGTGTCCACTCTGGCTGGAGGGAACTGACAAGGGAGGGCACTCGGTGTATTTGGAAGTTCGTGTATATAGGGAGCTAATTACTCTCTTTAGAAATCTGCATTTGCCACCAATCACAGCTTTCGCGGTGCTGGGACTGTCATGGCAACTAAAAGCATATCTGAAAATAAAATGTCACTTTTCTTTTTCATTTCTAGTATAATGGCACAGGAAACTTGTTTTTCCTTTTAAACTTAACATGGTAACTAGAGACTCAAAGAGTATAGGTGTGTGTGCAGCACGTGTGGGTAAGCGGGTGCTGTAGTGTGTGTGAATGTGTGAGTTGTGTGTGTGTGTGTGTGAGGGTGTGTATGGGTGCTCATGTTGACGGGGGTGGTGTGTGCAGCTGTGTGGCTGTGGGGTGAGTCCTTCTTGTGTGTGTGTTCGAGGTTAGGGGCTGAATTTTGGATTGAGATCACACACAGGCTGTGAGTGTCTGAAGACTGGTCTGGAGAGTGTGTGTGACATGCTGGGGTGTGTGTGTGTGTGTGTGGTGTGTGTGTGTGTGTGTGTGTGTGAGCGTGTTTGCGCCTGAAGACAAGTAGCGCTGGGGGAGGTGAGTCTGCAGACAAGTGCTAGTGTGTGGATGTGTTACACTCCCGTTTGGTGAGACAAGGCTTCTGGCTTTGGGAAGCTTTCTCTCTATACGGTATCCCTGTGGTTCCAACCTTTGGGAGGTTCCAGCCCAATCACAGGAGATAGAAGCCCTCTTTTCGGGGAGGACCCAACTCTGTGCCTCAAACCTCATAGAACCAGAGATCCTACAGATCAGGAGCACCCAGACACCATCTGGCCCAGCCCTGACCTAGATGATGGGGATTTCTGCTCAAGGTGGAAGGTATAAAGCACACAGACAGTTTGTGTGTCTCTCATTCATTCATTCTACTAACTGACACATGTTAGGCATAGGGCTGAGCCTGTCCCCTTTGACCTGGGGTGGGGCTGACACTCAGTGCCTACCACATGTACAGATTTACAACCATGATCACATTTGCACACACCTCTCCAAGGCTTCATGCTTCCTAGGACCATTTTCTGAGCCTCATCTCCTATGGGCTGGCTTCTCCAGGAGGACACTTCCCAGGCATGGAAATGTACCTCTGGTCAGAATCAGGAGGCTGCAAGGGAGGATTTTCCCAGGATGTGAGGTGCAGGGGCTGAGCTGTGAGGGATGGAAGATGGGGATGGATGTTGCTGGGAGAGGCCACTGCCCACTGCCATGTGCAGACCTTCCCACGGGCCAGCTTTCTCAGGCAAGGGCTTGATCCACAGTGTCCAGGGCTCGTTCAGTCCATCACCAGGATTCTTCCAGTTAACTTCTCTGTACTTCACATCTCTGGAGATTCTTAATTTTATTATTATTTTTTTAAACTTCAGTATGAAACCAAAGAGAAACCAACATCAAGTAAATGTTAGTTCATTAAGTGTTTTATTGATCACTGCTTATTCTCAGGTCATCCCTGCCTGGGCCCAGGTGACACAAATGCATCTGAATGATTCCCTGCCTGGAGCTTTTCTCAGTGCAGTGTTGGGGGGAGAGAGAGAGAGAGAGGCCATGGATGACAGGAGAGGTAGGCACAGATGAGGGGTGCCTTAAGCCAGCCAGGTGCCTTACCCTAAGCAGAGTTGTAAAGGACAATGGAGGTTGACCCGATGTCAGGGGTGGGGAGAGAGAGGAAGTCACCACTCGGTGACATCAAGCCCACCCAGAGGCTCCATACATGTGGGAAGCAAGTCTGGACTGGAGTTGGTAAAGGACCATGTAGTCTGGGATGCTCTTTGCTTTGTCTAAGGAAGTTAGGATGACGTTGCCCTGGGATGGCAAGCAGCGTCACAAGCTTAAGAGCTTTGGCAAGAGTCCTCTCCACTAGATGGCTGTGCTAACTTCTCTGCTCCCGCCGCCCCCCGCAACCCCGGCCACCACATACACTTTTTTTCTGTGGCTCTGTTGGTGTCAACGGCAAGGAAACAAATTCTGCTGGCAAGGCGCTGGGCTTTCTTGCAGGTTGCAAGCACACTGGCACATAGCTTACACCACAGCAAAGCCCACAGGAGCGGGAGTGGAAAAGAACCTGCAAATATGAAGGTCGGTTCCAAAGGCACATTATTGGCTTGTTGTGTAATACCCTCTAGTGACATCGAGGCCTTATTAATAACTAAACATCTGTCACAACCGCAATTATATTTCTTGTGCCAGGATTGTGTTTCCACGATTGTCCTGTTTAAATGCGGAAGGGAAGGTGTGAGTTATTGAGGCAACTGACTCTGAGTAGATAACCACCAGCGCTGTGCAGGCAGTAAGTTTCTGTCAACTCCTTGCAGAATCTCAGCGTGTCTGCTGACGTTCCCTTGGTGCACTCACAAATCTCTCTGAGAACATCGCCCTGGACCCCCGATGCGGCTGCCTGAGCAACCTGGAGAGGGGAAGCCTGAGAATGAGGAAAAGGGGGGCAGAGGAGCCCCCGGAGGGGGAGAGGAGCCGCTGAGGACCCGGGCCCCCGACTTCCCCACTTGGCAAGTCTTCTCCCCCAAACCCCCGGAGGAACGAGCTTTCTTGAATGTTTGCTCAGGACTTGATTGTGTTCAGCCCACAGGTAGGGGGTGGCGTGGGGGCTGGAAACCTTTGTGCCGAGTGTCTGGGGACAGGACACTCGAGAGGGGTCCCAAGGGGATGCACGTCCCAGCTGGGCCAGAGATTTGACGATCTGTCTTGAGCCTGACAGCTATCCATTGATTTTATCTGAGATGCGTGCAGCGGCAAGGGGATGGGTTTGAAAGCTGACTCTATTAGGGACTGATTAGGTTGGAGGGGGTTGTTAGAAAAAAAAAGCAACAGATGCCGTTTATAGTGTGTGTACTCTGTGGTGGCATAGAAGCAGGAGCTCTGCATAGATAATTTCAATTAATCCTCACAATAACCCCATATGTGTGTTATTAACCCCATTTTTTATGGGAGAACAGTTAGACAACCAGTAAACAATGTCACATAGGCCAGATCAAACAGGCAAAGGTCAGCCCAGGACTCCTACCCATGTCTCTGAATCCAAAAACTTGTTCCCGGCCATTGGACTCCCCTGCCTCTCCCCCGATTATGGGTGAGAAGGTCAGCTCAGGGGGAGGGGTTGTATGTGTTCTAAGTCACAGGCTTCTATGGGTTTGATCCTACTCTCTTTCTTTTCCTTGGAGACATTCATGGCTGTAAAAACTCAAGAGGAATTTCAACTCTGGGTAGTTTTGTATAGAAAGAAATTTTGATCTGTGTGAAGCTGACATCAAGGATTTGGTCTGGGTGAGTCCTTTAAATGGGTATGTTCTGCAGTGGTCTCCCCAAGGCTGTTTGGAATGGGATCCCCAGCCCTCTCTGTCACCAGCTCCTAGTGGGGGCCACAAGTGTTTATGGTGGGGACTGTGGGTTCAGGGTTAGGCTTATGGGGGAATGAAGGAAGTGGATATATTTCTGATGACTAGAGCTCCTGACCTTCAGCAATTTCTCTCCAGAGCTGGGGGCTGTACAGCAGGGACCAGCACAGGATGCTGTAAGACTCTATCCATAACCTTCTCCAATACAACTCATTGTTTGGGAAATCAAGGTGGGAGCTGATGGGACCTTTGGCCAAGGGTGTGCTGACCTGCAGGGTGAGCCATTCTCATCGACTCTGAGGGAAGGTCTGGAAGAGGGCAACGTGAAGCTGAAATGACATATGCTGAAGGCAGCCTCAGAGGGAGGTTCTGCTCAGGAAAGCTGGTCAGGGGTCAGAGGACGACCTGGACTGGGCCTCCCCAGCCCGGAGAGGAGCCCCAGCCGGAGGCATGGTCCAGCCCAAGGATGAAATCCCTGTTTGGTTTATTCTCAGTCTGGAATAAGTGATAGCATCCTGGGCACTTGCCCTGGGAGGGAAGGAGGGAAGGACTGGGGCAGAGAAATGGTTCTGCATGTCCTGTGGGGTCTGTGGCAAATGACAGGTGTGGCTGATGCTACAGAGGTTAAGGAGAGTTGCCCACCTTAGTGGGTGAGAAGATATCATGCAGCAAACAGAAAAAGAAGTCCAATGGAGTCAGAAACACTTTTTTACTCAACATACTCCCACATTAAAAATATTTCCCTATTTGTTCCTGTGACTTTGAGATTTAGAGTTTTGGGGCCAGAACTGTGATGAGCATGAGTTAGACAGTTTAGTTTCCCTCATTTCTGGGGACAGCAGTAGCCCAGGAGGAATGAATCTGCTTCTCCCAAGCCATCAGCTTCTCCGTGGGGGAGAACATGAACTCCTCTTGGACCCCAGGGCTGAGGGTCTCTAGGCTCCTGGCTTGTTCTCATCACACATTCACAGTCATACCCACACACCAACAGACATAACACTTTTGCTTACTCCTTCCTTGGGGGCAGACACACACATTTCTCAAAGATTTCTTTGTGCAGTGCACAGAGAGAGACAGCTAAAAGGAGGAGGGGTGAGATGGGGCCAAGGAATGAAGTTCCATGGTCACAGTCTCTGCACCAGGGCTTGGATGTGGAGGGGAAAGGGAAAAGAGCCCATCTGGAACATGTTTTGTGTAACTTTCCATCAGTGAAGTCTCGCAGAATAGAGAAGGTTGCATCCCTGTCCTCCGGTTCCTTGGCTGGGAGCCTCCTTCAGATAAAACACGGGTGTTGAGTACTGGGACTAGTTTACAGAGCATCAGGGGCCTCAGTCCTGAAACACTCTGGGTCCAGGTGGTTGTGTCTGGTATGAGCAGGGTGGGCAAAATTATAAAGTCAGGAGGAGTCTCCTGCACGTGTCCCATCTTCCTGCCCCAGATCATTTTCCCATCTCTTGGTACCAATTTGGTTCCTAGTAACAGAAGTCCAGTAGAAGTCTCCTAAGTGAAAAGAGAAACATCTAACATCGTAACACAAGATCCCAGGCACTGGTGGAGGGCGGGAGAAGGTATGTCAGAAAATCCAAAGCCTCAGGGAAGTGAAAAACCCAAGAAAGCTGTTTCTTTCTGCCTGTCTATGTCTGTCTGGTTTCTCTGTCCATATATAATAAAAATTATCGCTAACAAGTTGCTGCCAATTTGGCAATCAGCCTCCACTGGGAATTAATATGGTCCTAATTCCAAAATCCCTGGGGAACAGGTTCATAGCTGCCCACTCCTGATCAAATCAAGTGACCAGGGGATGAGGGCAGAGAGTATGAACATGGTTGCTTCTGCTATAAATATGTGGGTGGAAACGGTGGAGAGACAATGAGAAGTGGGGCAGCTCCTCACCCCAGTTCCTTCAGATATTGGTTTCGTATTCCATTCTTGAAGGTGGTCAGCTGCTCACGAGGTGCAGGTAAGGTGCTTGTTATTCACACTCTAAGTTGGAGCCTTTCGAAGATGGTGGTCCCCAGGAGATGCAGAGGAGTGAACTATCACGGGTGGGACAAAAGCAGTGAGGTAGATAAAGCTGGCTGGGGGCACCGCAGTGGCCTGTGGAGAGAGACCTCATGCAGAGGCAGGGACTGGAGAGGTAGGACCCTCTAGCCTCCTCCCAGCCCATTCTCCTGCCTGTCAGTCTGGAAGATTACAGAATTTCCCAGAATGTCTATTCCTATGTCTTTGCCAAGGTGTGGCCAGGCTTTCTCTTGATGGATCTGGAGATGGCCTGTAGCTGGGGACCTTCCTTCTCTTCTACTCTGAAGAGTCTTGCAAGAGCCCATAGCAGTGGAGCCCTGCTTCTCTCGGGCCCACCATGGTGCTGACTCCTTGGGCTGGAGGCTTGAAAGGATGCCCTTCCCGTTTTGTCCAGACTCTGAGACCTGGAGCTCTTTGACCAGGTCTGGAGCCGACTCATGAATGGTCAGTAGGCCCAGGAAACCAACTGGAAGAGAGTCACCAAGGATAGAGAGATACCCAGGTAGCTTCAGCAAACCACAGCTAGTAAACAACCCCACTACCATGGTGCTGCTCCAACCCAGCCCAAAGGAAGCTTTTCTAATATGGGGAGAAATGGATGTGCACTATTGATACCTGAGCTAAAAATAGCCCATGTTCCAAACAAAGTGTTTTTTAGTATTTTGACATGAAAACGTGTAGACAAAGCAAGGATTTAGAATGCATGACTCATTAAATTGCTGACTCTGAAAGCAATGGTAATTCAAAGGGAATTTTTCTCTCCCTATTACTCCCTCCCACCCCTGCTCTGAATAGCTTATAAAGAGAGTTTCTCCATAAACAGGACCCATAAACTCCTCCATGATTTAAGGTCCTGAGCAGTGAGAGGCAGAATGAACTCAAGTTTTATTGCCTGGTTACTAAGTTGCCTTCCCTAGTTAGGTTGGAATCATCAACCAGAGTCCCCCCACTGATCTGCCCATCTTAATTTCTCCTCCTCGTGTCCCTAACAGGTGTCCAGGGGATTCCATGGCCCCACCACGGCCACTGCTTCTCCCTCCCCACAATGCCCAGCTCTGCTGGACCCCAGCAGCATTCATGTCACCAGCCCTAATGAGGATGTTTCATCACCGAGCATTAGCTCTGCGGGCTACATCCTCAGAGAGAGCACACACCATATGGTTCTGTAGAAGGAAGCAGCAGTGGGCATCTCCGTCAACTCACTGGGAGCCTCGGGTTCTTTCTCGGGTTGAATGCAAGGGTTGGGTCTCATCAGTGATGTTCAGTTTTGTTTTGTTTTGTTTTCTCACAAAACCCTTCCAAAATATGTCTTCTGGGGAATCCCAGTATGTAAGGCAAAAAAAAAAGAGAAGACCCATTCTGGTTGGAGCAAGATTTGTGTGTGTTTGGGAGAATGGGGAGGTACTTCAGGGCCCCTGAGATGAACAGTGAGACCTTTCACTTGGAGAGACTATTGGTCGACCTTCATAGCATGGTTCCTAGAAAGTTGTGTAAAAATCTCACCTCTGACCTCTCCTTGTTGTCATTACCTGTTTTCCTTCCAATCACTCCCGTGCTCCTTGAATATCTTAGTGCTTGTTCTGTCTCACATCTGCCCAGAGTCCTGATGTCACGTGAGGAAACTAAAACTGTGTGGATGACAAGGCAACATTTCCACCTCATGTTCCTTCAGATTCAACTCACAGAACTCACACTGCAATACTCCCCTCTTTAACAACCTCCTTGATGGTGTTTACCACTGTTATTCCTATTTCAGGATGTAGAGCATACTGAGAGAAAATCTTACATGGATATGGGACATGGGTAGGTGATACTCATAGCCTTCAACTCCAGCTGGTCTTCAGTGGGACTCAGAGGTTCTTCTAGCGACCAGGTCTCCTCCCCATGTTCCACCATGACTTTCACCCACTACCGACTCATCTAAGAATGATGCTACTTGCTCATTCCCAAATAAAACAAAGGCCCCAGGAGGAAACTTCTCAACTTCCTGAGCACCTGTCTCTCACCTTTTCTGCATCCAAGTTCATCTTTGCCCCTCCCTGCCCATCATGGTGGAGGAGGACGCCTTTCACCAGGTCAAGGACCACCTGCCACCTGTGCCCAGGCATCTGTTCCCTGCCACCCTCTCTACAGGGACCTTATTCCATCAATTGTACCTCCTCGGTTATTCTTCAGCCTCTTTCTTCTTCCCCTAAGCATAAACATTCGTTCTGATGTCACTTAACTTTAAAAAAAAAAGACTGATAAGAACTTTAAAAAAAATGTTCTTCAAACTTCTTGAAAAAATTGCCTACACTTTTTCTCTTTCTCCACCTTTCATTTACTTCTCAGCCTTCACTTGCTGTGATCTGGCCTCTGCCCCCATCAGTCCACCGATCCTGTTCTGGCTGGAACAAGGGATAGTGTTAGAGCAGGAGGACCAATGCCAAGGAGTGAGCAGTTCAAAATTTAGCTCATCATCAAAATTTATCTGGTGAGTTTACAAAATCTATACGTTTGTGGGCTCTACCTACTAAACCAGGAGATTTTCAACTAGGACTTGGAAATCTGCTGACCCCAATTTCCTTCTCCCTGGGACCTTCACCAACAGCCCAGCAGGTCCCCAGAAGAATTGGGAGGGTCTCTGCTGAAACAATGTCACATCAGCGAGTGTACTGTGCCCTCTCTTGTTATGATGGCCAACTCTTTTCCCTTTCCCTTTCTCTATCAGTTCCAGCCGTCCAACTTGAATTTCAAATGATCTTAGCTAAGAAACTTTTAATCACTCCTTCATTCTCCTGGAGATTGACCCTATCTCTTGGAAATCTTCTTTTCAGGACCTATTTACTTCCTTTGTGATTCTTCTAATACAACATGTTCCAAAGTGATGATCCTCAGAACATCAATGTTAATAAATATTCCTCTAAAATTGCTTCATGGTTGGTATAATTCAGGTGATGCTCCATACTATATCTACCTGTTAGAGAATATCAATGCATATTAAAATCTTAGCGATGTCGTACAGCAAAGAAAATGGTTTATCTTGGCTTAGCTCAGCTTTTCCAAACACACTTTGAGCCTGGAACACTGGGTATGAGTAAATATGTGTGTATGTGTGTGTGTAAAAGCCAAGAAATCACCTGCTAAGTGTTTATTTCCTCTCCCTAAGACACGCCTAGTTCTATGCAAATGATACATAACTGATATACCCTGGGCCCAGGGAATGCTAGCACCCGTGTTCAACCAAACACCATTAATTGGTGTGCCAGGATTTGTGCTGCGTGTTGGGAATTCAGAGATAAATAATCCCTTTCCTCTTACAGTTTATAGGCTCATGGAAAAGATGGATTAAATACTCACCATAGAGTTTATGTGTTAGGATAAATTCATGCACAGGGTGTGCCTTGGAACATGTCACACACACACACACCAGGCAGTTGTACAGCTCCAGGGCACACCATTCAATTATAAAACAAGAATACAATGTGACTGTCACCCCCATGAAGTTGTGCAGTACACCTAGAATAAATAAACCTATATCCACCTAAATATTCACAGTTTGTTCTCACTGATGTGGTCATATTACCCTGCAAGACTTTTTTCACTCAACAATTTATTACCAACATCCTTTTCTGTTGTACTCTGATTGATTTCACCAGTCCCCTCTTGATGGCTGTTTAGGCTGCTCTGTTTTGGGTCTCACAAGCAGTGCTGCAATGAGCATCTCTATCTATTTGTCCTTATGAACTTGTGCAAGTATATCTAAATATAAATTTTCTAGAAGTGAAATTTCTGGGTCAGAAAGTATACACTTTTCTTTTTCCTTTTGCTAGATTTGCCAAATTGCTCTCCAGAATTAGGAACCAATTTACCTAAGGGAAGGGCTTCTGAGGACAGGGGACACTGGAGTGGAGGGGAAGGAGGCAAGAGAGGAGAAGGGCTTGAAGGTGATAATTAATGGAGCAGTGTCTCTTAGGAAGCCAGGGGGCATGGGATCAAGAACACAGTCTCCACGAAGAAAAAATTCTACACGCACAGCCAAATTGTAAATTCTGGACTCCATAGAAAATGTTACAAATGATCTTAGCTGAGAAATTCTGATCACTCTTGCACCCTCCTGGAGATTCTCTAACTCAAGTCTCTTCAAAATCCTGCTTTCAGCCAGGATCCATTATTTCCTGCATGATTCTTCTAAGAAAACATACCACATTTTTAAAAAATTTAATTTCTATTTTATATTGGAGTATAGTTGATTTACAATGTTGTGTTAGTTTCAGGTATACAGCTAAGTGATTCAGTTATACATATACATATATCCGTTCTTTTTCAGATTCTTTTCCCATAATATTATGGGTTAATGCAGAATATTGAGTAGAGTTCCCTGTGTTGTACAGTAGGTCCTTGCTGATTATCTATTTTATATACAGTTGTATATGTTAATCCCAAACTCCTAATTTATCCCTCCCGCCTCACGTTTCCCCTTTAGTAACCATAAGTTTGTTTTCAAAGTCTGTGAGTCTGTTTCTGTTCTGTAAATAAGTTCATTTGTATCCTTTTTTAAAAAAAGATTCCACATATAAGTGATAGCATATGTTATTTGTCTTTGTCTGGTTTACTTCACCTAGTATGATCGTATCTAGGTCCATCCATGTTGCTGCAAATGGCATTATTTTATTATTTTATGTGAAACATGCCACAAATTGATGGTTAATATTGTTATTAATAAGTATTCCTCTAAAAGTGCTCCATGGTCAGTAACCCAGTTGGCCCCTAGGAACCTGATTTCTTTGGAAGAGCTTTGGATATTAGGATGCTATATGCCTATCTTCCTGGCATTTGTATGGGGGATGCAGCAATGGACCAGAGCATGTCCGGCATCGTAGGATAAACAGGGTACACGTTCATGCGATGTACTTTTCACCTCATGGCAGGTAATCTAAGACAGCTTAATATTAAAACAAAGCTTGGTATGTTCTGGTGCAAGATACTAGTTTTTAAGACAAAAATCTTGGGCTTCAAAACTGGGTCCTTGCTTGCAGTGGGATGTTTTGGGCTATGACCCCATCATTCTCTATCATCAGAAGCCCTTTTATGGAAAAATTGAGAATACCTGGGCCAGACCAAATTCATGTAGCATACTCCCTGTGTTTGTATCAAATTTTAATTTGAGCATTTTGCTCCTATCTGGAAAGTGGGGCAGGGGGAGGGGGGAGACAGTGAAATCCATGCCCTGACAGACTTGCTATCAGCAGAAGACTGTAGAAAACAGCACTTTCCCTCAGGGTTCAGTCAGTCCTCCCCATCGTAGAGCTCAAAGGGGACTGGAGGGACACAGAGGCCCCGCAGGCCTGTCCCACCAGATGTCCCTTCCCCAGTCTCTCCCACCGGAGCCACATCCAGCTCTCTACCCATGGTCCACATGTGGCCATTTGCAGGAACCTTTTCCCCCTGGACCTCTTGGTTCTTCTTAGTCCAGCTACTACTGCTTTGCAATAAACCACCCCAAACTCAATGCCATAAACCAAAAAACATCTTATGCTCTTGGAATCTCTGGGTCAGGAGTTCAGTGGGGATGGCTTATCTCTGCTCTGTGATGTCCGGTGCCTCTATTGGAAAGACTCGATGGCCAGGGGCTGGAATCATTTGGTGACTCATAGGTTTGGTGCCTGAGCTGGGCTGGCTGAAGGAGCAGCTTAGCTGGGAGCACCTACATATGACTTCTCCACATGGCTTGTCCTTCTCCCAGCATGGCCTCTGGCTTCTAAGACAAGATTCTAGGGATGAGTCTTCCAAGAGCACCAGCTGGGGCCTGGTTGGCCTTTTATGACTTGGCCTTGTAAGCATCCCTTCTGGCATATTCTGGCAGTCAAAGCAGTCCAGATCCTCCTAGATTCAGGGGGTAGAGGCATAGAGAGCACATAACAGTGGCGAGGAGATTCAATTTGGGGACCACATTGTAAAATGCCCACAGTTTTCCTTCATGGACCCTGGATCGTTATGCTACCTGGTCCCAGTGATGTACCTCTTTCAGCATCTTCTGGATTCCTGCCGGGTGGCCTGCAAGAATAAGAATCTGGGTGGCGGGGAGTCAAGATACCCACAATCCTGTGGATAACTCAGAACATTATTATGTTAGAAAAGCATTTGTCTGTCTTTAAATTATCCTAACCTGGTGTGTGCCAGACTCCAGAAGGAGAAAGGACAGGGCAGAAAGAGCCACGTTGGCAAATAGAGGAAGTTTCGCCCCACGGGCAGAGACATTAACCAGGACAGGATTTCAGGGAAATCGATAAAATATGTTCCAGGAGAGAGAGTGGCCAGCCCATGTCATGATACAAGTGGTCCATTCCACAACTCTAGGGGTCACTCAGAGCGTAATTAATCGGGCCCTGGTCACACAGAGCTTTGATGGGACTTACTTAAAGAAAAGGAGTAGCTGGTACCACTGTGCTGCTGTTGGCCGAATATCTGTCTCATTCCCTTAGCAGGGTCACCTCCTCATATTATATTTGGGGGAAACAAGTGGGCCTTCAGTATGTACATGAGTCAATCCACCTGTAGCTGATTCTGGTTACCTGCCCCCATCTAAGGGCTTAGCACCATCTCAGCCCCATTGCTGCTTCCCTTCCGGTCCACGCCTGGGACTCTCGGGCCTCCGTGTTTTCTCAGTAAGCAGCAGCTACCAAGTCATCAGCCCTTGGAGGGGTGGTGCTGGTGCGAGGGTGCGATTTCCTTTGCCTTCTCTCAATTCCCCACCGGGCCATCATCACACAGCAGATGGATATAAATCACAGATTTCACTGAAGGCTTGGGAATAACCAGAGTAGGGAAAATTTACCATCTACAAAGAAATCTTCATAGAGTCAGAAAAAATAATTTCAATGTAGGGAAAAATTACCATCTACAAAGAAATCTTCTTAGAGTTGGAAAAAATAAAAGGATATTTAGAGGGGCTTTTCGTGCGTGCATCCCTTTGGCAGTCTGGTGAAGCCTGTGAATTATGTTTTTAAAAGCATGAAATAGAATAATCGAGGGAACAGTATAGGAAATCAATTATTTTTAAGTACAGTGTCACAATTATTAGACAAAACAAATGTGTGATGTAATAATACTTGCGCTTCCTTGTTGGTGCATTAAATAATAAGATCTGACAGCGGGTGTAATAGCAATCATAATTTTGAAATACTGTAGTCGTAAGTATAAACAACATGGGGAGATAATTCTGACAACTGTAACGTGATAGGAAAACATTAGCGGTGGGCTTCCCTGGTGGCGCAGTGGTTGAGAGTCCGCCTGCCGATGCAGGGGACACGGGTTGGCACCCCGGTCCGGGAAGATCCCACATGCTGTGGAGCAGCTGGGCCCGTGAGCCACGGCCGCTGAGCCTGCGCATCCGGAGCCTGTGCTCCGCAGTGGGAGAGGCCACAACAGTGAGAGGCCCGCGTACCGCAAAAAAAAAAAAAAAAAAAAAAAAAAAAAGAATAACATTGTGGCAAATATTACACGGGTGCATGTTAATATGAAGGCTGAGGCTAAGTCAAGAGCCTTCTTACCCCAGGGCAGGATGAAAGGTGTTTGATTTCTTGGGGAGGCAATGGGCTTCCAAGCCAGACTTCACGGGCAGAGAAATCTTGCAAGGTTAAAGTTCATCGGGAAGACTCAGACCTTTGGATTCCTCTCCTAGTGTAAAGAAGGTGTCTCTGACCACCTTTCAGGCTTAACGGTGAGGCTGGAGCCGGGAAGAAGGAGCAGATGACACAGGAGAAGTAAAGGAAACTTTTTATTTTCTGGTTAGAGGTTGGAGGGAGGAGGAGAAATGAGAAAGAGGCAGGAGAGCTAAGGGATGTGCTGCTTCCATCTCCCTCTCGGCGCCCAGGGGCTGCATGAGGTCAGCACTAAGGACAGAGGCTCTGGTCTCAGCCCTCCATGGGGACCTTGGGAGCCCACCACATAGGGCACCTGCCCCAAGACGTCACCTCTGGTCTGGTTCAGTGTGTGGAGAGTGGAACAGGGTAGCTGTGGGGCAGAGACACTGAATGAAGAGGCGGCTGGTCTGCCACAGAGGCAACGCCAAGGTGTCCCCAGAACAGAGGATGGGTGTAGACTCCTGGGCCAGACTTGGATGGAGGGTAAAGCAGAGACCCAGAGATGTCAGCCACATAGAGCTGAGAGGAGGCCAAACAGGAAGGGCAGATACCAGGACTCCTGGGAGCATTGCACCAACTACAAGAAGGACCCCCAATCCGCCAGTTCTAAACTTCAGGTTTGGAGGCCATCAGGATACCTCTGACTGTGTGACAAGACACATCACCTATGGGAGACAATATGAGAGACTACATGTTTTTTTAAAAATAAATTTTATTTTGGGGGAACACTTTTAGATTTACAGAAAAATTGAGACGATAATTGAGTTCCCATATACCTAACACTCAGGTTCCTCCCATTCGCATTTCACACAAATATGGTATGTGTGTTACAATTAATGAATCAATATTGATACAGTATTATAACTAAGGTCCATACTTTGTTCACGTTTCCTTAGGTTTTATCTCATGTCCTTTCTCTGTTCCGGGATCTCATCCAGGATATGACATTACATTTAGTTGTCACGTCTCTTCGGGCTCCTCTTGGCTGTGACAGTTTCTCAGGCTTTTCTTGTTTTTGACGACTTTGATAGTTTTGAGGGGTATTGGTCAGGTATTTTGTAGAATGTTCTTCAGTTGGGACAATAAAAAGATCAATGGTTGCTAGGAGTTTGTGGGGAGAGGGGAGATGAATACTCAAGAGTACAGAAGTTTTTATGAGCAACGAAAATACTTTGTATGATGTTATAATGATTATACTTTTGTCCAAATCCATAGAACGTACAATACTATTCACTTCATTAAAGTGAACCCTAAGATGAACTGGGGACTTTGGTGCTTATGATGTGTCAGTGCAGTTCATCCTTGGTTTTAAAAAAAAGTCTTAAAAAAAAAAAGAACACTCAGGGTAGACGTTTTTGGCAAAACTTTTGTTTCATTTTTATATAAGTATACATATTACGTATGTGTGTGTGTTTGTTGGATTGTGATGTAAAATGTACTTTTTAGATCAAAAAGTTTGCAGGCCACTGTAGTTAAATTATACTGGCAAATAAAAACACAAATTAATCTAAAAAAAATGAATGTCCCTCAATTGGGATTTGTCTGCTGCTTTTCTCATGATTAGGCTGGGGTTATGGGATTGGGGAGGAAGACGACAAAAGTCAAGTGCCATTTTCATCACATCATACCAAGGGTGCATAATATCAACATGTCTAATCAATGTTGATATTGACCCTGATCACCTGGCTGAGGTGTGTTTGTCAGGATTCTTCACTCCAAAGTTACTAATTTTTCCCTTTTCCATTCTGTACTCTTTGGAAGGAAATTGCCATACACAGGCTACACAAGAAATGAGGAGTTATGCTCCATCTCCATGAAGGCAGAGTATCTACATTAATTATTTGGAATTATTCTGTACAGGAGATTTTGTCTCTTTTTCCCCATTTATTTATTTATGCAATCATGCATTTATTTAGTATGGACTCCTGGGTATTTATGTCATATTTTAGGTAAAGATGCAATACAACTTTCTTTTGTTGCTCAAATGGTTGTAGCCTTAGCCACTGGGAGCTCTTGGCTCCTGTGTTTTGAACACTTTCTTACTTCCTTACACTACAGGATGCTCCAGGCTCATCTTGTGTATTTCCTGACCCAGTTTCCTGGCCTGGTTTCTTTTATTAGAGAATGGTGTTAGAAACCAAGATCTGAGCCCTAGGCATGCTTGTTGCTACTGAAGCGTTGTTGCTTCTAGGCCCTCTCAGCTAACAGAGCAAGAAAAAAATATATGTAGGTATTAACCTATGTATATACACATATCTATACATATTGCTATATGTAACATCTGTAGCTATATCAAGCTAAATATAGCTCTATACTGATGTCTCCGACGCTACTCCATTACCACATGGATCCTTCTACCAGCCTCCCCTTTCTTACCTGTAAACTCCCACTCCAACAGAAAGAAATCTAGCTCCTATCATCCACCATCCATTTACTTAATTGTTTAACTGTGCTAACATATATAGCAGTATCAGAACTGTTAACATGTACACCTGTGGGAAACAACTTTATCAACTAACATACTTTATAGCACCTTTGCCTTTAGTTTTCCAAATTCCACTCATTTCCAAAGTTACTTATGTCAGCACTCCTCCCTTCAGTGAGGTTGCTTCATACATGTGTAATACAAATTGATTTGTCACATTCTGCATTCCATCCTGGATATCTACTGACCTCCTGATTTCTTAACGTTGCATACATTAAGGTTCACTCTTTGTGCTGAAGTGATTTTGACAAGTGCATATTGTCATGTATCCACAATGACAGTATCATACAGAATAGTTTTGCTGCCCTAAAAATACCCTAAGCTTCACCTAGTCAGTCTTCCTCCTTGATTTCTGAACCTCTGCAACCACTGATCTTTTCTATCTCTACAGTTTTGCCTGTCCAGAATGCCAAATAATTGGAACCATACAGTATGTAACCTTTTTTAGATTTGCTCCTTTCATTTACAAATATCCATTTAAGATCCATCTATGTCTTTTTGTGGCTTGGTATCTCATTTCTTTTTATTGCTGAATAAGATTCCATTTTATAGATGCACCACAGTTTATTCACCTATTGAAGGGCATCTTGGTTGCTTCTGATGCTTTGGTGATTATGAATAAAGCTGCTATAAATCTATATATTATATATTTACATTTGTACATATAAATATATTTACAAGTAAATATAATGCTATAAAACAGCATGCAGATTTTTTGTGGACATAAGGTTTCAAATTAGTTGGCTAAATACCTAGGAGCATGATTGCTGTATGGTATGCTAAGATTATGCTTAGCTTCGTAAGAAATTTCCCAACTGTCTTCCAAGGTGGCTGTACCATATTTGTATTATACCAGCAAGGAAGAAAATTCCTTTTGCTTCATATTTTTGATAGCAATTGGTATTGCCATTTTTGTTTTCGGTTTTAGCCATTCTGATAGGCGTGTAGTGTTATCTCATTGTTGTTTTAATTTGCATTTCCTGATGACATATGATTTGGAGCATCTTTTCATATGCTTATTCGCCATCTGTATATTTCCTTTGGTGAGGTGTCTGTTCAGATCTTTTCCCCATATATTTCATTGGGTTGTTTGCTTTTTTTATTGTTGAGTTTCAAGATTTCTTTGTATATTTTGTCTATAAGTCCTTTATCAGGTACATGTTTTTCAGATACTTTTTCGCAATTCGTTGTTTTGTCTTTTCATTCTCTTAACAGTGTCTTTTGCAGAGCAGAAAATTTTGATCTTAATAAAATTCAACTTACCAAGTTTTTCTTTCATGGATCATGCTTTTGGTGTTTTACCTGAAAGCTCATTACCAAACACAAGATCATCTAGATTTTCTCCTAGAAATTTTATAGTTTCGCATTTTGCATTTAGGCCTATGATCCATTTGAATTAATTTTTATGAAAGGTGTAATTTCTGTGTCTACGTTCATTTATTTTATTTTATTTTTTTGCATAGGGATCTCCAATTGTTCCAGCTCTATTTGTTGAAATCAACATATACTTTCATTCTCCTTGTGATCTTCTGGTCTCCTAGGAGGGAATATGCATGCATGCACACATTTGCAAATACTCACCCCACAAGGACAATCAATAATTCCCAGAGATAGTTCAGGATAAGTCCATATAAAACAAGAAAACTATTTTATTAAGGGTAACATAATCTGCAAAATGTCCCCTGCCCATAATGGAGAAAGCATTTTGCCTCCTTCTTTCTCTAAGTCATTCTCAGGGATGAAATTATGCACAAGAAATGAGGATTATGTGATGATCATGTTACAACAGGGTCAACATGCTCTATATTCCCACCCTTAGCTACACTATGGATTGGAAATTAGCTATGAATTCACCACTGTTTCTCTAGACTGGGCAGGACTCAATGTTTATATAGGACTTTTCTCCTCAGTATAAAGACTACCTCCACCCCTTCCCAGAACAACCCGCAGGAGGTGTGAATACTAAGACGTGCCACAAGGACCTTCTGTGCCAGCTACAGGGGACAAAAGTGGAGACAGTATCACATAGGTCCTGCTCTCCAGGGCTCACATTCTAACCAAAAATAGACCTGAGTTTTAAAAGCAGTGATGAGAACAGTCACCAAGTAGTCACTTTTCTGACTGCCTGCCCCTCACTTTTGAGGAACCTAAACTCCCCAAAGTCTCCAGAGGTGTTTCTCACATGCCTGTGCACCTGACGATTGACATATTTCTATTTTCATCATCTTTCATCATCAAGGTGATACCTCCTCTCCTGTGAACCTCTGGTGCCTGATAGGAAAGTTTCTATTGCTGATCCTTGTGGATGTGGCCAATGCTGGGACATGACTGGACCATGCCCATGGACTTCAATCAGCTAGAGGGCTTGTCACCAACATGTACAGTATTGATTCAACTTAGAGTCCTTCCGAGAGGCTCGGGGGGTTTTTTGTGTTGTGTTGTGTTGTGTTGTGTATTGCCTATACATTCCAGTGACCCCCCCCCGCCCCCATCCTTGAATTTAAAAAATTTTAACAGCACATCTCTATGTGTGAGTTTCTTCTCATTAATTTTGCCAGCAACATGTGATCTACTTTGATCTTCATCCTTATTTTTTAATCAATTCAAAATTTTTTCTTTTTTTTAAATTATAACTGCTTTTCTATAGTTTTGGTTTAATTCTTGGGACCACCTATAATTCTCCATTAGGTTGCATCTCCATTTCTTTGCCCTACATACATAATACATTTTTCTTTCAACATATTAATATCTTTGTTCTTTCCTTCTGCATTCTGAGAGGGCTTTTCTAATTTTTCTCCCACATCAAAGCTTTGATTTGTTTTCCAATGAAACATCTACTCTTTATTGCCTCTGATGAGGACTTGCATTCTGCCAGATATTTCTTTCCTTTTTCCTACTTTTCCTGCTTGCCTCTTTGCGTTCACCTTGATTTGCTCTCTCTGTGTCCCCATCTCACGAAGTTCATGCCTTCTTTATCCTTATGATGACTCTGAGGACATGGTTTCTAAAATTTACTTCTGTTTCTTAAGACGGCATCTTCAAGAACAGGCTCTTTCCCTGAGCCTTTAAGACAACATTTCCCTTCCTACATATTACAGTGTCATCTGATAGCCTTCATCTGAAACAGTAACAACAACAACAACAGAAACTAGATAAGTAGATGAAGCAATGGTTTTCAAGGTATTATAATAGGGCAATGAAAAATAGGGAGGCCTAAGAAACAGGAAACAAAGTGAGTGCTATGATTGCCCCAAATTACTGCCTGAAGGGTTTCCAGGCCTCAGTGCAGGGAGGAGGACCTCAGACATAGCAGAGCTTTAAAATGCTGGAGTAAAAACTGATATGACTTTAAGGAGAAATAGACATATCTACATTTATGGTTGGATATCTTAACACTGTCACAGACGTGAGTTGAATAACACTACCATTCAACTTCATGTAATTAGAGTTTATAGAATACTCCTTCCAACAGCAGCAGAATACACATTCTTTTTATGTAAATATGGAACACTTACCAAGATGTATCATACTGTGGGCTATAAATAAATAAATAACTTAAAAGAATTCAAGTCACAGAAGATATGTTCAAATATCATCATGAAGTTAAATTACAAATCAATAGCAGGCAGATATTTAGAAAATCCCCAAAGTATTTGGGAGATAAATATGTACTTCTACATACATTACCTATGAGTCAAAGAACTCAAAAGAGAAACCAAAAGTATGTTGAACTGAATGAAAATATATGTGGTATGTAGCTATACCAGTACTTAAAGAAAAATTTATAGCACCAAATATCCATACTAGACAAGAAGAAAGGTCTCAAACCTAAGGTCTCAAATCTAAGCTTCTACTTCTGCATGGTAATTTTTTTGCTCAGGTGTCTACTTTGTCTGATATTAATATTGCAACTTTAACTTTCTCTTGATTAGTATTTGCATTTATATCATTACATATGAAATTAGTTTCTTATAGGTAGCATATAGTTCAGTCATAATCTTTATCCATTCTGGCAATCTCTGTCTTTTCATTGTACTTAGACCCTTTATATTTAATGTAATTATTAATATATTTGGATTTATGTCTATAATTTTATTGTTTCTTAGTGTTTATATACTCTGTTTTCATTCTTCTATTCCCCACTCCTTCCTTCTTTTGGGTTATTTGTTCATTTAGTATTTCATCTTAATTTATCCATTATTTTTTACTATATCTCTTTGCATAATATTTCTACTTTTGCTTTAGGAATCACAATATACATAATGAACTTTTCACAATCTAATTAGAATCCGTATTTTTAAAATTTGTTTATTAAAAATTGTTTTATTGACATAACTATCATAGAATAGCATAATATTCAACATTTTAAAGTATATACCTCAGTGGTTGATAGTATATTCATAGTGTTGTACAGCTATTACAGCTAACTAATTCTGGAACATTTCCACCAACCCAAACAGAAATCCCATACCTCATGTTTCCCTCTTCTCCCCATCCTGTGGCAACCACTAATCTACACTTTGTCTCTATGGATTTGTCTATTCTGGACATTTCTTATAAATGGAATTATGCCATAAGTGGCCTTTTGTGTCTGATTTCTCTCACTTAGCATAATGTGTTCAGGTTCAGCCATGCTGTAACATGTGTCAGTGCTTCATTCTTTTATTTGGCTGAGTAATATTCCATTGTATGGATACACTATATTTTGTTTATTCATCAATTGATGGACATTTGGGGTGTTTCCAGTTTTTAGCTATTATGAATAATGCTGCTAAGAACATTCATGTATAAGTTTTTGTGTGAACATATGTTTTCAGTTCTTTTTGTATATCCCAGGAGTGGAATTACTAGGTTGAATGGTAGCTCTATGTTAACTTTTTGAAGAATTGCCAGACTGTTTCCCAAAGTCATGATATCATTTTACATCTCCACCAGGAATGCACAAGAGTTACAATGTCTCCACATCCTTGCCAACATTTATTAATTTCACTATTATTATTAAAATATTTTTTGTTATTGCCATCCTAGTGGATTTTGATCTCATTTTGGTTTTGATTTGCATTTCTCTAATGACTAATGATGTTGAGCATCTTTCTGTATATCTACTGATCATTTGTAAATCTTCTTTGAAGAAATAGCTATTTAAATCCTTTGCTCATTTTAAAATGTGTTGTCTTTTTGTTATTGAGTTGAAAGAGTTCTTTATATTCTAGATATTATACCATTATCAGATATTTAATTTGTAAATATTTTCTCCCATTCTGTGGGTTGTCTTTTCTTGATAGTGTCCTTTGATTCACAGAAGTTTCTAATTTAAATGAAGTCCAATTTATCTGTTTATTCTTTCACTGCTTGTGATCTCTGTATCATATTTAAGAAGCTGTTGCCTAAGCCAAGGTCATGAAGATTTATACCTATATTTCCTTCTAAGAATTTTATAGTTTTAGCTCTTTCATTTGTGACTTTGATACACTTTGAGTTTATTTTTATATATGGTGTGAAGTAGGTGTTCAAATTTGTCCTTTTGCGTTATGGATATCCAGTTGTCCCCACATCACTTGTTGAAAAGACTGTTTTTTCCCCAGTGAATGATCTTGGCACCTTGTCAAAAATCAATTGATCATAAACATATGGGTTTTATTTTTTTGGACTCTCAATTCTATTCCATTGATATATATTTTTATCCTTATGCCAGTACCACACTGTGTTAATAACTATAGCTTTGTAATAAGTTTTGCAATCAGGAACTGTGAGTCCTCAAACTTTGTTCTCTTTTTCAAGACTGGATATTCAGGGTCCCTTGAAATTCCATATGAATTTTAGGATAAGCTTGTCCATTTTTGTAAAATGTCAGTGGAAATTTTGATATAGATTTCATTAAATCTGTAGGTCAGTTTGGAGAGTACTGTTCTTTAGTTCTTTAGATATATTTTCCTTTAGCTCTTTAAACAGTTTTAAAATAGCTAATTTAAAGTCTGTCTAGTGAGTCCAACATGTCAGCTCCCTCAAGGATAGTTTCTATTGATTGTCTTTTTCTCTGAGGACCATATGAGCAATACTTTCTGGTTTCTTTGCATGTCTTATATTTTTTCTTAAATACTAGACATTTTGACTATTATAATGGGAAAATTTTGGAATTTAGATCCCCTTCCTCTCCCCAGAACTTGTTGTTGCTACTTGTTTTAGTTGTTAGTTTTTGTTTGTTTAGTGACTTCTCTGAACTACGTTTGTAAAGTCTTTGTCATGGGTGGCCACAGAAGTCTCTTTTCTGTTAACTTAGTAGTCAGCCAATGATGGACAGAGATTTCCTTAAATTCTTGGAGCCAACAAATTTCCCAGTCTTTGCAGAGGGGCTCAGTTGGGGTATGCCTTTAACATTCAGTCAGGAAGTTAATGACTCAGCCTCAGTCTTCACTTTCTGCTTGAATAGAGCCTAAAGATCAGCCAGAGGTGAGTACTTTCAGGAAAGTACTCAGGTCTTTCCTGAGCATGCTCACAACCCTGGGAATGCATGTTGCCTTCTAAATCCCAGGAATATATAAGAGCTTTTCCAAGTCCTTTTCCCCCGAAACATCCAGTTTCCCAGGTTTTCCTCCCAAACTTTTTGGTTAATCTATTGTTTACCCCAACTCTTATCCACTGGTTTAACACAGCAGTGGCTAAAACATTTGCCTGAAAATGTTTTCAACTAATGACCCCTGGGCAGTGGCTTTAGAACTGAACAAGTTCCAAGTTAGATGAGATAAAGTCAAGTCTTTTGAGGCACCAGACAGGTACAAAATAAAGCAAAATAATTAAATTATTTGTGAGTGAGATCCATTCTGCTATCTCTGGTACCAGAACTGAAGATGTGGAGTGCCATTTTCAAGGCTACTACTGATCTGGGAGACAGGGACTAGGGTAAGTTAACACACCACAAAGCTCATTGTTCTTACCAAGATTCACCCATTTTTCTTGAGTAAGTGGTTCCTGGTTTCTGCAAGCTTTTGGCTAGTTTGCAGACTTCCAAAATAGTGAATTCTCTCTCTCTCTTTTTTGGCCAGTTTTTTTCATTACTTTTTTGTAAAGGCAGAATTGTAGAGTTCCCTACTCCGTCGTTTTCACTGATATCACTCCCTATTTTATCACTTCAAATGGAAAGTAGAAATCTTACCACCATGTAGGCCCCTTATTCTCTTCTTTTATGTAGTGGTTGTCTTATATATTACTTCTACATACATTGGAAACCCCCTCAGATAGTGTTATAATTGTTACTTTCATCCATTAAGCATATTTCAACAGAGGAAGAATATAGTCTGTTACATTAACTCTGATATTTACCTTTATGTTTCTTTCCCTTCATTCCCAATGTTCCAAGTTTCCTTTGTATCACTTACTTTCTGTCTGAAGAACTTCTTTTAGAGCAGGTATGCTGGCAAGAAATTCTCTTCGTTTTCCTGCATCTGAGAATGTCTTTATGTCACCTTCATTCTTGAAGGATATTTTTACTGTATACAGAAATCTTGGTCAGCAGTTCTTTTCTTTCAGCACTTTAAAAGTATTGTTCCATTTCCTTCTGATCTTCATGACTTCTCATGAGGAATCCACAGTTATGTGATTCACATTGTTCTCCTACAAGCAGTGGACCATTTTCATCTGTCTGATTTCAAAAATTTTTTTGTCTTAGTTTCATCAATCGATGGTGTGTTTGACATAATTTCTTTGGATTTACCCTGTTGTAGTTACCTGAGCTTCTTGGATCTGTAGGTTCATATCTTTTGCCAAATTTGGGAAGTTTTCGGCCATCATATCTTTACTTTTTCTGTACCACATTCTTTTTCTTCTCCTTTAGGACTCTGGTAACGTGAATAGTATTATACCTTTTGGCATTGTCCCATAGGTCTATTAGGCTCTGTTCACTTTTTTTCAAACTTTTTTTTTCTGTGTTGTTCAGATTGCATGATTTCTGTGGGTCTATCTTCAAGTTTTCTGGCTCCTTCCTTTATCATCTCATGTGGCGCTCATCAAGTGTGTTTTCATTTTGGTTACTGTATTTTTAAGTTCTGAAATTTCCATTTTGTTATTCTGTATGTCTTCTATTTCTTTGCTGAGGCTTTCTCTCTTTTCACTCTTTTCAAAAGTTTTCACCTTTACTTGAATTTTATGATAGCTGCTTTAAAATACCTGTCAGAATTCCAATGTCTGTGTCCTTTTGGCATTGACATTTGTTGGTTATTTTATTCCAAGCAAGTTTAGATTTTCTTGGTTCTTTGTGTTTTGAGAATTTAGGATTGTATACTGGGCATCTAGAATACTGTGTTATGTGATTCAGGGTCTTCTTTAAACACTATGGATAATGTTGATTTTTTGGTGTGTTTTAGCAGGCAATCAGCCTGGTTGGATTCAGGCCTCAAGTTCTGACCAATTTTATGTTGGTTGTAGTTTCAGTTGCAGTTAAGTTTTCAAAGCCTTTGCATTGCTATTCAGATCTGTCACACTGGTGTGTGATACCAATGACTAGTTCGGCACCTGGGCTATTATCTAATCATTATTCAGTTCTCAAAGTCTCTGTGTGCTTGTTAAGGTCAAATCAATCTACTCATGTGGAATTGAGTTCCAAAGTTCATAAAAAATTCGAAGTAACCACTTTAGCAACTTTTTTCTACCCATGATGTTTTCAGCAGTTTTTACTTCTCTGATACCCTCTAATTTGGTCCTCTAGCTAGAAAGCTGCAACTTTAGTTACCCCAATCTACTGTACCCTTTGTGCAACTGCACTTATGTCCGGGACAAGCCAAGGGAGGACAGAGGGAGACAAGAAGAAATGGAGATTCTTGCTGTGCTTTTGGGACCACATTTTATCTGATCATAGAGGATGGTTCTCCTTCCTCAAAGTTTTAGGCTCCAACCAGCTCTCATTGCCACTGCTACTTCTGCTTCCAAGGATTGTTTGGGGGCTGAGGCACAAAAGCACAGAGAAAAAGTAAAGAATGATGGGGAAATTCCATTCTGTGTTTGTGTGTTTGGAAACCACTTTCCTATTCATCCACCCAGAACTTGAGGCATCTCCTGGAGCCCCCTCTGTCATGCTAATGCTCACTTTCAAGTTTCAGACTGCACTGAATTCAAGCCTGTAAATACCAGAAGAAAGAAAGGATAAACTCACCATCATTTGGTGGTCCTTTGAGTTTTCATGTTCTTCCTCAATCTGCCTGTTAGGAGTTATTTTCAGAGTCCTCAAATAGGTGCTCCATGAATTCTGCTCTGATTTTAGGCTGCCTTCAGTGGAAGATATAGGTGCAGTATGTTTACTTCATCTTACTCAGAAGTGGAAGCCTGGTCAATTGATTTTTCAAGAAAAGTGCAAAGGCAGTTCAATGGAGAAAGCATAGTTTTGTCAACAAAACCTGTTGAAACACCTGGATACCCATATGTGATAAATACATATATACATATATTCTTCAATCCCTACATCTCACTATATATGCAACTTAACTCATAATGAATAATAGACCTAAATTTAAGAAAAAAATTATAAAACTTCTAGAAGGAAACATAGGAGAAAAACTTTGTGACCTTGGATTAGGCAAATATTTAAAAAATATGACCCCAAAAGAAAGATCCATAAAAGCACAAATCAATAAACTAGACTTCATCAAAGTTAAGAACTTTCTCTTTGGAAGATACTGTTAAGAGAATGAAAAGACAAGCCACAGACTCAGTGAAAATATTTGTAAATCACATCTTATAAAAGACTTGTATCCAAAATATATAAAGAGCTTTCTCCTGCGCTCTAGAGCCCGCGAGCCACAACTACCGAGCCCGTGTGCCACAACTACTGAAACCCGTGTGCCCAGAGCCCATGCTCCGCAACAAGAGAAGCCACCGCAATGAGAAGCCCGCACACCACAATGAAGAGTAACCCCTGCTCGCCACAACTAGAGAAAGCCCGCGCGCAGCAACAAAGACCCAAAACAGCCAAAAATAAATAAATAAAAGTAAATAAATTTATATATAATAAAACATATAAAGAACTCTCCAATTTCAATAAAAAACAACCCAATATAAAAGTGGGTAAAAGATATAAACAGATAATTCGCCAAAGAAGATATACAGATGGCAAATAAGCCCCTGAGAAGATATTCAACATCATCAATCGTTAGGGAAACGCAAATCAAAAATATGATGAGGTGCCATTACACACCTATTAAAATTTCTAAAATTACAATGACTGACTATACCAAGTGATGGTGAGAAAACCGAACTGCTGGAACACTCATACATTGCTGGTGGGAATGTAAAATGGTAGAACCACTTTGTGTAACAATTTGACAGTTTTTTTTTTTTTTTTTTTTTTCTTTTTTTTTTGCGGTATGCGGGCCTCTCACTGCTGTGGCCTCTCCCGTTGCGGAGCACAGGCTCCGGATGCGCAGGCCCAGCGGCCATGGCTCACGGGCCCAGCCGCTCCGCGGCATATGGGATCCTCCCAGACCGGGGCACGAACCCGTATCCCCTGCATCGGCAGGCGGACTCTCAACCACTGCGCCACCAGGGAGGCCCTGACAGTTTTTTTAAACAGTTAAACATACATCTTAATACATTATTTTTTGCATTCTTTATACATCTGTCATATGATCTGCCATGCCACTTCTAGATATTTAACCACCAGAAATGAAAGCATATGTTCATGCAAAGACTTAAACATGACCGCTCATTGCAGCCTTATTTGTAATAGTCAAAACTGGAAGCAACTTAAATGTCCATCAGTAGGTTAGTGGAATAAAGATGCAGACCTACTAGAGAATGGACTTGAGGATATGGGGAGGAGGAAGGGTAAGCTGTGACAAAGTGAGAGAGTGGCATGGATATATATACACTACCAAAATGTAAAATAGATAGCTAGTGGGAAGCAGCTGCATAGCACAGGGAGATCAGCTAGGTGCTTTGTGACCACCTAGAGGGGTGGGATAGGGAGGGTGGGAGGGAGGGAGACGCAAGAGGGAAGAGATATGGAGACATATGTATATGTATAACTGATTCACTTTGTTATAAAGCAGAAACTAACACACCACTGTAAAGCAATTATACTGTAATAAAGATGTTAAAAAAATAGGTTAGTGGATTAACAAATTGCGACCTATTCATACAGTATAATGCTACTCAGCAAACTATTGTTACATACAAAATTACGGATGATTTTAAAAATAATTATACTACAGTAAAGAAGCCAGATAACAAAAGTGCATATAGTACAATTCTGTTTCTATAAATTCTAGAAAATAGAAACTGTAACGGCTCCTGTGGGTGAGGGGAAAAGGTGAAGTAAGAGGAAGGAAGGGATTACAAAGGGATATGAGGAAACTGGGGGGCAGTGGATATATTTGTCATCCTGATTGTGGTGATTGTTTCACAGGCATATACATGCATTAAACACTTATCAAATTGTACACTTTATATGCAGTTTATTATACGTAAATTATATCTCAATAAGCCTGTTTTTAAAATGAGTTTTCAACTCATTCTCTGTGATGGTGAAATCAGGAGAAATCTCCCTAATTCTTTGGTTTATGGTTAAAATGCTATTTTCCACTTTGTCTTTTTCTGTAAAATCATAAGTTCATTAGTGGTCATTTGAAAGCAAGTGTATCAAGCACTTCCAGGCTACCTCCATATTTTCTGATTGTTTTTTAGCTCTTTTCTTGATTACTGCATTCAACCTTTTTCCCATTTTGATTGTTTACTTTTCTGACTTCTTGAGGTGAATGTTCAGTAAATTTATTTTCATTCCTTCAGTTAAGTTGTATTTTTTTGTATATAAATCTATTGATACAGACAGATTATACAGAAGGAAGCCAAATAATGCTAAACTCCCTCTCCAGATAAGACCACTATTGACATTTCTGCCAGCATCCTTCCTGACATCTTTCTGTGTGTGTATACCCTTTGTGTGTGTTTGTGTGTGTGTATGTGTCTGTGTGTGTGTCCAGAAAAGTACACAAATCATAAGTGTACAGATTACCACAAACTGAACACACCCACATAACCAGGACTCAGTCAGTTAACAGAACCTTGACGCATTCCAGAAGGCATCTTTGTATCCATTCCCAGTCAGTACCCACTCCCTACCAACCCAAGGATGACTACTGTCTTGACTTCTAATGGCATAGATTACTTTTGCCAGATTCAAAATTTTATTTAAATGTAATCATGAGCACGTATTCAGCTTTATCAGTCTGCTTTCACTCAATGTTGTATTTGTGAGGTTCATCCATAACGTTTTAGGGGTTGTAGTTCATTCACAGTGGAGGTTCATTCTCACTCCATTGTATGAATATATCATAATTTATTTATCCATTTTATGGTTGGTAGGCATCTGGGTGGCTTCTAGTTTGGGGCTATTATGAATAGTGCTGCTATAAATATTTGAGTGTATGTTTTTACGAGCAAATGTATGCCTTTTTTATTGGTTATATACTTATGAAAGAAATTGCTGGGTCCTATACATGCAATTAAAATGTATATAACTTTGAATAAATGGTATCATACTAGGCAAACTATTTTGTAACTTGCATTAATCATTGAACAATAAGTCAAATGCGTCTTTCCATGTCAGTTAATATTATTCATTATGTGGATGTACCAGGCTTTAATCATTTAGTTGTTTATTGATGGGCTTCTACTTTGCTTTCAATTTTCAATAATATGCAGTATTTCATATCCTTAGAAACATATTTATTCAATAGACTGATTATCACTTCAGGATAAATGCTTAGAACTGAAATTCTGCATCCAAGATTATGCCCATGTACATTTAAATTTTGATTCACATTGTCCAGTTTCCGTCTTGAAAACAGGTACAATTTACAATCTCACCAACATTGACTAAGGGAACATTTTTCCTATTTCTTCACTCATAGTGGATTTTCTCTATATTTTTAACTCCTGTCGATCTGATAAGAGAAGAATAACGTCACATTTTGATTATATGTCATACAATTAAAAATCTTTTTTTGGACTTCCCTGGGGCACAGTGGTTAAGAATCCGCCTGCCAGTGCAGGGGATATAGGTTCGATCCCTGGTCCGGGAAGATCCCATATGCCGTGGAGCAACTGAGCCCGTGCGCCACAACTACTGAAGCCCGTGCAAAGCAACGAATACCCAACACAGCCAAATAAATATATTTAAAAAAATCTATTTTTCTCTTTGGTGCTTTGGAATGTATGTTATATGGATATTTAGTTCCACTAATTTATAACTTTAATTTACATGCTTAAACATGTTTTTCAATTAAACAGTTTGAAATGAAACAGGTCCTATTTGAACCTTTCCTCTGAAAAATAAGGAATCGGGTTATTTTCTCCCAACTCTTCCCCTTATTTCTCTTCCTTCTCCTTCCCCCCTTCAGTTAACTCTTCCTGAGTCCAGTGTATGATAACCTGATAAACTGTGTTATCATGTATGTGTGGTACATACAGTGTATGATATCATGGTAAACTTTTTAAAAACATCTACAAGTTAACCTCTAGATAGGTGGAATCTTTATTTAATATTCATTCTACATATTAATGGATTTTATGGGAAGTGATATTCAAATACTTAGCATCCAGCCCTAAGGGACCAAGGTTCTAGAAGCTTCTTGCTGAGCCTGGTTGTCGGGTCTGGGAAATCCAGGGGCTCCAGAAGTGGGGTGAGAGGGATTGGACATACTTGGAGAGATGCTTAATCATTAATGTTTAATCCTGATTTGTACATGAATAATCAATGGACATTTTTTTAAATGACAAAAAGTAAGCTTTTTAAAGTACAAAATATTAAGAAATACATTCTCATTGTAGCAAATGCCAACAAGGCAGAAGGAAATAGAATAAGGAATGCGATAGTAGTTATCCCTCATTCAAATTCCACCCCATTCTACCCCCCAGAGGTGACTGACAACCAATGCCGCCAGAGTGGTTTTTATTAAACCCATTTTTTAGGCTTATATAAGCATGTATGATGTTTTCATTCTTTATCTAATTTTTATTTCATAAATGTTAAACCTAGAGAAAAATTGCAAAAATAGTTTTTAAAAAAACCCTTCTACCCTTTCACATCATCCCCGCTCATTCTTTCTCTCTCTCTCATTCTCTGTCCCCTGAACCTTTTGAAAATTAGATGAGAATAAATTGAAGACATCATGACAGACTTCACCCCTAAATATTCAGCATATATTTCTTAAGAACAACTACATTCCTTTACATGACCGCAATATAATGATCATACTCAAGAAATTTAACATTGATACAGTAAATACAGACCAACATAAAATTTCCCTGATTGTTGCCATAATTGCCATCATGTCCTTTACAGTTGTTTGTTTGTTTTAAATCTAAGATGCAATCATAATTACACATTACATGTAGTTGTCAGATATTTAATCCAGAACAGTTTCCTAGCCTCTTTTTATGTATTCTGTGGCATTGACATTTTTGCAGAGTTGAGATCAGTTGTTTAGCAGAAGCTCCTTCAGTTTGAGTTTGTATGATGTTTCCTCGTGTTTGGAATCAGGTTATGCATTTTTGGCAAGAATACTACATATGTGATGTTATTCTATCAGTGTATCACGTTAAGACCTACATGCCAGTATGCCCCACTATTTGTTCTGCTAAATTTAAAATTTAGATAAAGCCACGCCTGCCAGATTTCTCCATATTCTGTTCTCTAGCTTCCATCTAATGCAGAGGTAGGCAAACTTTTCTGTAAAGGGCTAGATCGTACATATTTTAGGTTTTGCAGACTGCATAAGATCTCTGTCACATATTCTTTTCTCCCCCAACCATTTATTTTTAAATTTATTTTTAGCTGCACTGAGTCTTCGTTACTGCGTGTGGGCTTTCTCTAATTGTGGTGAGCGGGGACTACTCTTTGTTGTGGTGCGTGGGCTTCTCATTGCGGTGGCTTCTGTTGTTGCGGAGCACTGGCTCTAGGTGTGTGGGCTTCAGTAGTTGTGGCACATGGGCTCAGTAGTTGTGGCTTGTGGGCTCAAGAGTGCAAGTTTAGTAGTTGTGGCACTTGGGCTTAGTTGCTCTGTGGCATGTGGGATGTTCCCAGACCAGGGCTCGAACCCGTGTCCCCTGCATTGGCAGGTGGATTCTTAACCACTGCGCCACCAAGGAAATCCTACCCCAACCATTTAAAAATGTGAAATGTGAAACCATTCTTAGCTGGAGAGCTGTACATAAACAGATAGATTGATAATTCTTGCCTATGTCAATCATTACTGCAGTGGTTGTGAAGTGGTGACTTAAATTTCTATTATTCCTTTTTGTTTGTTTGTTTGTATTTTTGGCAGCATTGGGTCTTCGTTGCTGTGCGTGGGCTTTGTCTAGTTGTGGTGAACGGGGGCTACTCTTCATTGTGGTGTGCAGGCTTTTCATTGCGGTGGCTTCTCTTGTTGTGGAGCACAGGCTCTAGGCGCGTGGGCTCAGTAGTCGTGGCATGCAGGCTCAGTAGTTGTGGCTCACGGGCTCTAGAGCGCAGGCTCAGTAGTTGTGGCGCATGAGCCTAGTTGCTCCGTGGCAGGTGGGATCTTCCCGGACCAGGGTTCGAACCCATGTCCCCTGCATTGGCAGGCGGATTCCCAACCACTGTGGCACCAGGGAAGCCCTCTATTATTCCTTTTATATTTATTAGTTGGCATTCCTCTGCAAAAAGAACTGTCCCTCCTTCCCTCCCTTTTAGAAAATGTTTTTGGAATCAATAAGGAGTTACGGATCTGTTTCAATTTTTTCAATGGCTGCAAAATATGCTGAATGTGTTAATTTATGTTTCAATTAGAATTTATAGAGTGCCAACTGTGCTAGTCCCTGGAGATGCAATGTTGAACATAAATATAGTCCCTGTACCCATGGAACTTACCTTCAAATGGGGGAAACAGACATTAATCAAATGATCACATAAATTAATGTAAACTTTCAGCTGCAATTAGTTCTGTAACGGGGAGCTTTTTAACAGAGAGTTATGAGCTGGTCAGGGCAGTCAACAGGAAACGAATGCTGCCCTGAGGAGGTGATGACTAGGCTGAGATCCGGAGGATAAGTACCATTAGTTCTGTGAAGATGGGGCTGCACAAGCAGGGTCCTGAAGACAAAAGAACACAGGGGAACATCTGAGAGATGGGCGGGAGCCTGGCACGCAGGTAGAACTAAATGACGGCCAGCAGTGTGGAAAGGCAGAATGAATACACAGTAAAAAATGATATCAGATGAGCACAGAGAGGTCATGGAACCAGGCCATGGGCAGGGTGGGTGGGGTGGGGTCACTGTCCATGGAGGAATTTGGATCTTTGTCCAGAGAGCAAAGAAAAGTCACAGAAGTGTATTTTATAGATGGAGTGGTGCCCAGACCAGATGAGCCTTTGAGAAAACCACTCTGCTGGAGTGTGATGCTGGGAGCCCCATCCCTTGGCCACCGGATAAGCTGGTAGAGAGAGGATGGCAACTTGGATAGAGTATTCTATTGGCTATGGAGACAAGGTAACAAACTAAGAAATGTGTATGGTATGAAACTAACATGACTCTGGGTGATGGAAATACTTGAATCTTGATTTTAAGATGGTCACATAGGTGTATCATTTATCAAAAGTCATCAAATGGGCACACCTAAGATCCAAGCACCTCACTAGATGTAAATTTTACCGAAAAACAGTATCCTGCCAAGAGAAACAGAAGGGTGCAAAGCAATCTATACAGTGTGGTACCGTTTGTATAAAGAAGCAGCATGTATCTGTACAATATCTCTGGCAGGACACACGAGAAGGTAATAATAGTGCTTGCTTGATGGGAGGAGAGCAGAGTATCTGGAAGGCAGGTCGAAGGGAGATGTTTTCCTGAATATTTGTCTTTACTTTGGAATTTTGAACCATTTGAGAAGACTTAGAGATGGATTGGATACACCTAATAACATATGCTGAAAATATATAAAGCAAAATTGATAGAATTAGATACATAGCCTAGCCCAATCCAGCTGATACAGTAAATAATCGCATATCTAAAAACAACCATAAATCAAAATATAAAAGAATCAAAATATATAAAATCTGTAAGTTAAGGAAAAAGCCTGAACCTATTATTTAGTCTGTACATGTTGAAACAGATCTGTTTAAACATAGTTGCCTCAGGGTGGGTGAGAAAGCCTGGAGCAAGCATTCATTGCTTTTCAATGTAAATACTTCTGAGCTTTTTTTTCTTTTTTAATTCAGGGGAGGAAGGAGGGACTTCCAGGAAACATGGCAGCGAAAGTAGACATTTTTAAAGCTTCTTCCTTGAAACTTACAAAATCAACAAAGGCATTACCAACTAAAACGAAAACTAAGCTGAAACTTTGGGACAAGCTCATCCTATTCCTAAAATGCTGAGGAATAGTTGCCAGACACAGCACAACTGGAACCAAAATGAAATAGGATGCTGGGGGTTGACCAAGTTTCCTGAGCTAGAGAACCAGCACAGTGCTGTCGGCCTAACAACCTCCCTGATAGCATTCCCCACCCCAAGCTAGAGCAGACATATGGAGAGGTGGGTGGGCCCAGAAGGAGCCAGGCTCCCCCTTCACCTCAGATCAGCTATAGCTGAGAGGCTAGGGAGTTGGGAGGGGGGGGCTTCTGTGTCCAGGCACCACCAATTTTCATGTATCCCAGCTTTCTGATTGGGAAAGGGAGGAATTCGATTGGAAATAGAGCGTTTCTAATCAAAGCAGAACATCCAAGGTAGAGAAGAACATTAGCTGCCACCAATTCATCCCTCCCACAATAAAATGTCAGAGCTTTCTCAATCTTAGCTGTATAACATGATTGTCAGGAATGAGATTTTTGAATGTTTTAAAATGTTTTAAATGTGTCATGCCAAACCAACCGAATCTGAACCTTACAAAAATGAGGCCCAGGCAACAACTGTAGTTGAAAAATTTCTCCATAACGAGATAATATTTTTAGCCCAATCAATCGGTAAAATTTTAAAGTATTCATAGCACCCAATATTGGTAGAAGTGTAGAGAAATAAACAAGTTTATAGGAATACCGAATGAAAAGTAAGTGGTAGGAAATCTTTTCTTGGATTCCATGTTTCCACGTGGCGTGATATCAGTTAGTGTAGCTCTGCTTCCTCACTCACATCTCTAATTGGTAAGTTTGGAGGAAGAAAAAACTGATAGCTCAGCGTCTTGTTCTCTCCCTTATGGGCTCTTCCTGTCTGAAAAGAGCATGGCTGGCCTTGAGCTTGCATTGGCCCATCACCTCCTGTGAATGGCCAGGTGGTAAATTACCTAATTCTGCATTCAGCATACGGAGGCTGACATTTTGATCCCTGTCTTCCTGACCCCAGCATTTAAAAAAATTTCAGCCAGAGAGAGAAGAAAAATGCAGTTTATTGATTCCTCTCCATCTGTCATCAGTGGCAAAGTCAACAAAAGATTTATGTAAAGATAATGTTGACTGCTACCTACTAAACACACCTACCACCTTCATGGCATGCATCCTGCATCCTGGATTCCTTCTTACCCACAGAAAGGCCCTAAGTCTCTTCCTGCCTTAAAATTTGCTCCGTTTGATATTAGCACACCTGTCCCAACTTTTTTTCAGGTAGTGTTGCATATACCATCCCTTCATGTTTAAAAATCCTGCAGCCTTCTATTTAATGTGTGTTTATTATGAGCAAAATCTACATCTAATCTACTTATAGCTAATCTAACAACCTTTGGCTGGAGGTTAGAATATATTTAGTCTGATAATATTGAATGCGATTCCTGATTTATTTGGATTTCAATCAACAATCCATTTACTTTCTATTTATCTCATATTTTCTGTGTTCCCCTTTTCTCTTTTGTGGTATTAATCAAGTGCTTTTTATTATTCCATTTCCCCCTTACTAACTATACATTCTTTTAGCGATTATCCTAGAGATTGCAATGTGTATCCTTGACCCACTGGTATATATCCTACACGAGTACATTTATCACTTCAATATGATGGAAGAACCTGAGAACACTTTTAACTCCATTCTCCCCACTCCTACCTTTTGTACAATTGTTGTCGTAGATTTTATTTCTTCATATACTTAACAACCTACCAAACATTGTTATTAAGATGTATTATTATAAGATTAAAATATAATAATTGCTATTTAGAATTACCACCTATTTATCATAACCAAGCTCTTTATTCTCCTGTTTCCATTCTTCTATCTGGAATCATATTTCTTCTGCCTGGACAACTGACTCTACCATTTCTTTTAGGATGGGTGTTGGTGAAAAATTCTCTACCTGAGTGTCTAAAAATGTATTTACTTCACAAATTTTTTAAATCATAATATTTTTAAGGCTTCACCTTTTTTTCTTTTAAAATTAAGTTCATTGAGGACAATTTATACACAATAACATGCATTCATTTTAAGTGTACAGTTTGATGAGTTTTGACAAATGTACAAACATTTGTATAAACATCAATCAAGACATAAGCATTTCCATCAATCCTAAAAAATTCCTTGGTGTCCCTTTGCAGTCAATCCTCCTCCCAGTCTCTACCCCAGGCATCCACTGAATTACTTTCTGTCACTATAGATTTATTTTGCCTGTTCTAGAATTTCATGAGAATGAAATAATGGAGTATGTACTCTTCTGTGTCTGGCTTCTTTCACTCAGAATAACATTTTTAAGATTCAGCCATGATGTGGTGGGTATCTAGTTTTTTTCCTTTTAATTACTGAGCAGTATCTCATCGTATGCATATACCAGAATTTGTTTATCCATTCATCTATTGATGAACATTTGGATTATTTCCAGTTTGGGACTGTTATGAATAAGGCTGCTATGAACATCCACGTAAAAGTCATAGTGTGGACTTTATTTCTCTAAGAAAATTACCTACAACTGAAATTGCTGAGTCAGTGTAACTGTGATTTAACTTTATAAGGAACTGATAGTTTTTCAAAATTGTTTGATTATTTACATTCCCAACAACATTGTATGAGAGTTCTAGTTGCTCCATATTTTTGGCAACACTTGGTACTGTCAGGTGTTTAAAATTTATCCATTCTACTGGTTGTGTAGTAGTATTCCACTGTGGTTTTAATTTGCATTCCCTGATGACTAACAATGTTCAGCATGCTTTCCTGTGTGATTAGCCATTCCTCTATCTTGTGAAGTATTGTTCTGTCATTTGCCCATTTAACAACTGAGTTGTTTATTTTCATTTTATTGAGTTGCAAGATTTCTTGATATAGTCTTAATTAAAGTTCTTTGCCAGATATATAGCATTATATATATAATATATAAATATAAATTATATATAATATATAAATATAAATTATATATACATAATTTTTCCCGATCTGTGGCTTTTGTTTTTGAAATGATAAATAATCTGTGGCCTTTTTTTTTTTTTGGTCACACTGCACGGCTTGAGGGATCTTAGTTCCCTGACCAGGGATTGAACCCAGGCCATGGCAGTGAAAGTGCCGACTCCTAACCACTGGACTGCCAGGGAATTCCCAATTTTTCCTATTTGTGGCTTTTTCCATTTTTTCAAAGGTGTCTTCTGAAGAGTAAAAGATTTTAATTTTGATGAAGTAAAACTATCAATATTTTCCTTTTATAATTTGTGCTTTTTGTGTCCTATTTAAGAAATTTCTGCCTTCTCCAAGTTGCAAAGATTTTTCTCCCATGTTTTCTTTTAAAGGTTCTGTGGCTTTAGCATTTATTATTTAGGTCTGTGATCTAATTTTGAGTTATTTTTTGTGTATGGGATAAGGTAAGTATCAAAGTTCATTTATTTCTACATGAATAAATTCCAGCAGAATTTGATGAAAAGACTAGCATTTCCCCCATTGAATTCACTTGGCAATTTTGTCGAAAGTCAATTGATCACATACCTGTAGATCTATTCCTGGTCTATAATATTATTTCCTTGGGTCTATACATCTATTCTTTTGCCAAAACCACACTCTCTTAATTAGCTTTATAGTTAGTCTTAAAATCAGGTAGTCCTTTCCAACTTTCTTCTTTTTAAAAATTGTTTTGGCTATTATATGTCCTTTGCATTTATATATAAATTTTAGAACCAGCTTGTCACATTCTGAGGAAAAGCTTTCTGGCATTTTGACTTGGATTATGTTGAACCTAAAGATCAATTTGGGGGAAAATTAACATCTTAAAAATGTCAAAACTCTAAATCATGAACATGTTGTATCTTGTAATTTATTTTTGATCTTTTAAAATTTCTCTCAGCAGGGTTTTGTAGTTTTTAGCATACAGATCTTGGACTTATTTTGTTAAACGTATCCCTAATATTTCATGTTTTTGATACTATTGTGAATGGTGCTATTTTTCCAATTTCATTTTCCAGTTGCTTATTTGTGGTATTGATCTTATATTCTGTGACCTTGCTAAAGTCACTTATTTAGTTCTAAAAGCTTTTTCTGGTAGATTCCTTAAGATTCTCTACATATACAATCATATTGACTTTGAGTAAAACAGTTTTACTTTTTTCTTACCAATTTGTATGCACTTTATTTATTTTAATTGACTTACTTCACTGGCTGGAGACCCCAACAAATTTTCAATAGAAGTCTTGTTCCTGGTTTTACAGGGACAGCATTCAATCTTTGACTATTTGATATGATGGTTGCTGTCCATTTTTTGTAATGCCCTTTATCAAATTGAGGAAATTCCCTTCTATTCCAACTTTTCTGAGAATTTTAAATTGTGCATGGGTGTTGAGCTTTGTCATATGCTCTTTATGCATGCATTAAGATGGTCATGATTTTTCTTCTTTGAATATGATAAATTACGCTGATTAATTTTTTTAAAATTTAAACCAACTTTGCCGGCCTGGGAAAAACTCCACTTTGCCAAAGGATGTATTATCCATTTTATACATTGCTGGGTTCCATTTGCTACTATACTGTTAAAGCTTTTGCATTTATATTTATTTTATTTTCTTGTAAAGCCTTTGTCTGATTTTGGTAATGGGGTAATATTGACCTCATAAAATGACTTGAGATGTGTTACTGTATTTTATGAAAGATTTTTATAAGATTGGTATTTGTTCTTTATTAAATTTGTGTTAGGATTCAACAGAGAAGTCATCTGGGCATGAAGGGATTTGCTTTTGTGTTTGGAAGGAAGAGGTTATTAATTATGAATTAAATTTCTTTAAAAGATATGAAACTATTCATATTTTCTATCTCTTCTTGGATCTGTTAATTTGTATTTTTCAAGGAATTTTTCTATTTTGTCTAAGTTGTCAAGTTTTTTGGAATAAAGTTATTTATAATAGTCCGTTGTTATTTTTAATGTCTTTAGGATCTATAGTGAAGTCCCTTCCATTAGGCCTGATCTTGGTAATTTGTATTTTCTCCAGATTTTAAAATCAGATTAGAGATTTACCAATTCCATTGACATTTTCTCTATTATTGGTACATTTTCTATTTTATTGATTTCTGTTATTTTTATTATTTCCTTCCTTCTATCTTCTTGGGGTTTAATTTGCTCTTTTTCTAGTTCTGAGAGTGGAATCTTAGAATATTGGTTTTAAACCTTTCATCTTTTTCTAAAATAAACATTTTAAGCTATAATTTTCCCTCTAAGCACTGTTCTAGCTGCATTCCACAAATTTTAACACATTGCATTTTCATTTCATTCAGTCTAAAATTGTTTTTAACTTATTTTCTTTTTATTCTTTGGCTTGTGCATTATGTAAAACTGTGTTTTACTTATAAAATATATGAGCATGTTCTAAGTATTTTATTGATTTCTAATTTTTTATTTCCATTGTGGTCAGAGAATGTTTTCTGTATGATCTCAATATTTTGGAATTTATTGAGAATCCTCCTGAAGCCCAACATATGGTCTTTTATGAACATTCCATGTATACCTGAAAAGATTGTGTATACCACAGTTGCTAATGCAGTGCTTTATAAATTCAATTTGGTCAAGTTATTTGCTAGTGTTTGATAAGTCTTCTATATCTTTACATGTTTTATCCACGCTGAGGGAGGTGTGTTATAGTCTCCCACTATGTTTGTGGATTTGTTGTTTTCTTCATGTATTGTGCTTCATGTATTTTAAAAGCTTTGTTATGGGTACATTTTGGATTACTATATTTTCTTAATGAATTGGCTCTTTATCATTATGAATTAATGCTATTTATGTCTGGCAATACATCTTGTCCAATATTAATATAGCTGTTCCAGAAGTCTCATGATTAATATTCTCATGATATATATTTTTCTATCCTTGTACTTTTTTTTTTTTTTTTTTTTCGGTATACGGGCCTCTCACTGTTGTGGTCCTTCCCGTTGTGGAGCACAGGCTCCAGACGCGCAGGCTCAGCAGCCATGGCTCACGGGCCCAGCCTCTCCGCGGCATGTGGGATCTTCCCGGACGGGGGGACGAACCCGTGTCCCCTGCATCGGCAGGCGGACTCTCAACCACTATGCCACCAGGGAAGCCCTATCCTTGTACTTTTAACCTATCTGTGTTTGTATATTTAAAGAGTGTATCTTGTCAATAGTCTATAGTTGAATCTTACTGTATTTTTATCCAGGCTGATGTTTTCTGCCCTTTAATTGTAGCAGCAGACTCTTTATTTATTTATTTTATTTTTTATTTTTATTTTTTATTTTTTTTTGCAATTTATTCTTTTTATTTATTTATTTTTTTATTTTTTGCTTTATAACAAATTTAATCAGTTATACATATACATATGTTTCCCTATCCCCTCCCTTTTGCGTCTCCCTCCCACCCTCCCTATCCCACCCCTCCAGGCGGTCACAAAGCACCAAGCTGATCTCCCTGTGCTATGCGGCTGCTTCCCACTAACTATCTACCTTACGTTTGGTAGTGTATATATGTCCATGCCGCTCTTTCACTTTGTCACAGCTTACCCTTCCCCCTCCCCATATCCTCAAGTCCATTCTCTAGTAGGTCTGTGTTTTTATTCCTGTCTTACCCCTATGTTCTTCATGACATTTTTTTTTCTTAAATTCCATATATATGTGTCAGCATACAGTATTTGTCTTTCTCTTTCTGACTTACTTCACTCTGTATGACAGACTCTAGGTCTATCCACCTCATTACAAATAGCTCAATTTCATTTCTTTTTATGGCTGAGTAATATTCCATTGTATATATGTGCCACATCTTCTTTATCCATTCATCCGATGATGGACACTTAGGTTGTTTCCATCTCCGGGCTATTGTAAATAGGGCTGCTATGAACATTTTGGTACATGTCTCTTTTTGAATTATGGTTTTCTCAGGGTATATGCCCAGTAGTGGGATTGCTGGGTCATATGGTAGTTCTATTTGTAGTTTTTTAAGGAACCTCCATACCGTTCTCCATAGCGGCTGTACCAATTCACATTCCCACCAGCAGTGCAAGAGTGTTCCCTTTTCTCCACACCCTCTCCAGCATTTATTGTTTCTAGATTTTTTGATGATGGCCATTCTGACTGGTGTGAGATGATATCTCATTGTAGTTTTGATTTGCATTTCTCTAATGAGTAAAGATGTTGAGCATCCTTTCATGTGTTTGTTGGCAGTCTGTATATCTTCTGTGGAGAAATGTCTGTTTAGGTCTTCTGCCCATTTTTGGACTGGGTTGTTTGTTTTTTTGCTATTGAGCTGCATGAGCTGCTTATAAATTTTGGAGATTAATCCTTTGTCAGTTGCTTCATTTGCAAATATTTTCTCCCATTCTGAGGGTTGTCTTTTGGTCTTGTTTATGGTTTCCTTTGCTGTGCAAAAGCTTTTAAGTTTCATTAGGTCCCATGTGTTTATTTTTGTCTTTATTTCCATTTCTCTAGGAGGTGGGTCAAAAAGGATCTTGCTGTGATGTATGTCATAGAGTGTTCTGCCTATGTTTTCCTCTAAGAGTTTGATAGTGTCTGGCCTTACATTTAGGTCTTTAATCCATTTTGAGCTTATTTTTGTGTATGGTGTTAGGGAGTGATCTAATCTCATACTTTTACATGTCCCTATCCAGTTTTCCCAGCACCACTTATTGAAGAGACTGTCCTTTCTCCATTGTACATTCCTGCCTCCTTTATCAAAGATAAGGTGACCATATGTCCGTGGGTTTATCTCTGGGCTTTCTATCCTGTTCCATTGATCTATCTTTCTGTTTTTGTGCCAGTACCATACTGTCTTGATTACTGTAGCTTTGTAGTATAGTCTGAAGTCAGGGAGCCTGATTCCTCCAGCTCCATTTTTCGTTCTCAAGATTGCTTTGGCTATTCGGGGTCTTTTGTGTTTCCATACAAATTGTGAAATTTTTTGTTCTAGTTCTGTGAAAAATGCCAGTGGTAGTTTGATAGGGATTGCATTGAATCTGTAGATTGCTTTGGGTAGTAGAGTCATTTTCACGATGTTGATTCTTCCAATCCAAGAACATGGTACATCTCTCCATCTATTTGTATCATCTTTAATTTCTTTCATCAGTGTCTTATAATTTTCTGCATACAGGTCTTTTGTCTCCTTAGGTAGGTTTATTCCTAGATATTTTATTCTTTTTGTTGCAATGGTAAATGGGAGTGTTTCCTTGATTTCACTTTCAGATTTTTCATCACTAGTATATAGGAATGCCAGAGATTTCTGTGCATTAATTTTGTATCCTGCAACTTTACCAAATTCATTGATTAGCTCTAGTAGTTTTCTGGTAGCATCTTTAGGATTCTCTATGTATAGTATCATGTCATCGCAGCAGACTCTTTAAATTAAATGTAATTAACAATATATTTAGGTATCAATTTATTATTCTGCTGTTCATTTTCTCTGTTCCATCTCTACTTTTTCCTCTTTTCATGCCTTCTTTAGCATTAATTATTTTTCAAATACCCCATTTAATCTCCTCTATTGGAGATTGTTTGCTATCTCTTTGTGCTCCAGGGTTTACTATATGGAACTTCAACATATAGCAGTCTAATATCAAATAATATTATACTGCTTCATGGACAATGTATCTTATAACAGTATACTTCCATTTCTTCCTTCCCATCCTTTGTGCTGTTATTGTCATACACATTTGATTTATACATTTATTATAAATTCTGTACATAGGTATTATTTTTGCTTTAAACAGTCAATTATCTTTTAGAGAAACTTAAAACTGAGAAAACCATATTGTTTATATTTACTTCGATATTTACCATGTCCAGCTGTCCTCATTCTTGAGTTTCTAATGGTTATCATTTTACTTCAGCCTGATAGCTATAAACTCTTTTACTTTTTGTTTACCTGAAAAACTATTTCATCTTCAAATTTGGAGAATATTTTTGCTGGATAGAGAATTCTATGGCTTCTTTTTTTAATTTTGAATTTGGAAATGTGATATTATATTTTATTATTTTTATTTTTTAATTTTATTGGAGTATAGTTGATTTACAATGTTGTGTTAGTTTCAGGTGTATAGCAAAGTGAATCAGTTATACATATACATATATCCACTCTTTTTTAGATTCTTTTCACATATAGGCCATTGCAGAGTATTGAGTAGAGTGCTGGATAGAGGATTCTAGATATTTTTGTTTGTTTTTGTTTTCTTTTTCAGTACTTTAGATGCTGTTTCATTGTCTTCTGGCTTGCATTATTTGTGAAAAGAAATTAGTTGATTCTTACCTCTGTTCTCCTGATAGAATGGGCCCTTTTTTCCTGGATGCTTTAAGATTTTCTCTTTGCCACTGGTTTTCAGCAGCTTAATTATGGTGTACATTGGAGTGGTTTTCCTTGTGTTCTTCCTATTAGGAGTACATTAAGCCACTTGGATCTGTGTATTTATAGCTTTTATCAAATTTGAAAAGTTTTAGCCATTAGTTATTCAAAAAATTTTTTTCTGCCTAACTTTCTCACCACACATACAGACTTAAGGTATTGAAATTGAACATATGTTATCAATATTGCTTGATATTGTCTCACAGTTCACTGAGCTCTATTTTTTTCAAGCATTCTTCTCTGTGTGTTTCTGTTTCTATTGCTATGTCTGAAAGCTCACTTGTCTTTTTTTTCTACAGCATCTAATCTTATGTTAAGTCCATCAGGCAACTTCTTAATACTAAATACTATATTTTTCAGCTCCAGAATTTTATTTGCTCTCAAAATAATTTCCACTCCTTTATTTATAGTGTTTATATTTTCCTTTAAATCCTTGAACATATTTATAATAGCTATATGAAAGCCCCCATTAGCTAATTCCATTATTCCTGTTATTTCTGCTTCTTTGTCTATGGATTATGTGAATGTTACACTAGAATTTCCGGATTTTGTTGTTGTTCTTAAAGAGTTTTGAAGTTTGTTAGGCAAATAAATTACTTGAGAATTAGCTTGATCCATTTGATGGTTTTTTTTTTAAGCTTGGTTGTAGTACTAGAATAACTTCTATTCTAATGCTAGTTCAGTCCTACTTCTAAGGTACAATCTACCTGGGGTCTCTACTGGAATCCCAGGTATTTTGTCCACTCAGGCTCATCAGAACTTAAATGTCTTCCAGTTCTTTCTTACCCTAGGAATTGTTCAGCTTACAGCTCTCTACCAGCTGTTCTTTGCCTGACCTCGTGGAATTTTATTCTGTGACTGTACATCTTAGTTATCAACCAGGAACTCAAAGGAATCCCTATGAAGATTTTCTCAGCTATTTGTTGCATAGTCTTCTCTCTCCAGTTTTCTACCTGACAAATTCCAGCTATCTAAGCCACCATGAAGTGTGATCTCTGTTTCCTCAACTCAGTGAGACCCCTGTGCTGTGCTTTGGTTTCTTTTCCCTTTACAGTGTGCAGAAAATGAATCCAGGCAGAGAGCTGGGCAGAATCCAGGCAGAGAGTAGGGCTCATATCATTTCTTTCTTCTTTTCTTTTAAAATTTAATTAATTTATTTTTGATACAGCAGTTTCTTATTAGTTATCAATTTTATACATATCAGTGTATATATGTCAATCCCAATCTCCCAATTCATCCCACCACCACCTCACCCTCACTTTCCCCCTGTTTGTTCTCTACATCTGTGTCTCTATTTCTGCCTTGCAAACCGGTTCATCTGTACCATTTTTCTAGATTCCACATATATGCGTTAATATACGATATTTGTTTTTCTCTTTCTGACGTACTTCACTCTGTGTAACAGTCTCTAGGTCCATCCACGTCTGTACAAATGACCCAATTTCATTCCTTTTTATGGCTGAGTAATATTCTATTGTATACATATACCACATCTTCTTTATCCATTCGTCTGTCGATGGGCATTTAGGTTGCTTCCATGACCTGGCTATTGTAAATAGTGCTGCAGTGAACATTGGGGTGTATGTATCTTTTTGAATTATGGTTTTCTCTGGGTATATGCCCAGTAGTGGGATTGCTGGAGCATATAGTAATTCTATTTTTAGTTTTTTAAGGAACCTCCATACTGTTCTCCATAGTGCCTGTATCAATTTACATTCCCACCAACAGTGCAAGAGCATTCCCTTTTCTCCACACCCTCTCCAGCATTTGTTGTTTGTAGATTTTCTGATGATGCCCATTCTGACTGGTGTGAGGTGATACCTCATTGTAGTTTTGATTTGCATTTCTCTAATGAATAGTGATGTTGAGCAGCTTTTCATGTGCCTCTTGGCCATCTGTATGTCTTCTTTGGAGAAATGTCTACTTAGGTCTTCTGCCCATTTTCGGATTGGGTTGTTTATTTTTTTAATATTGAGCTGCATGAGCTGTTTATGCATTTTGGAGATTAATCCTTTGTCCATTGATTTGTTTGCAAAGATTTTCTCCCATTCTGAGGGTTGTCTTTTCGTCTCATTTATAGTTTCCTTTGCTGTGCAAAAGCTTTTAAGTTTCATTAGGTCCCATTTGTTTATTTTTGTTTTGATTTCCATTACTCTGGGAGGTGGGTCAAAAAGGATCTTGCTGTGATTTATGTCAAAGAGTTTTCTTCCTATGTTTTCCTCTAAGAGTTTTATAGTGTCCGGTCTTACATTTAGGTCTCTAATACATTTTGAGTTTCTTTTTGTGTATGGTGTTAGGGAGTGTTCTAATTTCATTTTTTTATGTAGCTGTCCAGTTTTCCCAGCACCACTATTGAAGAGATTGTCTTTTCTCCATTGTATATCCTTGCCTTCTTTGTCATAGATTAGTTGACCATAGGTGCGTGGGTTTATCCCTGGGCTTTCTATCCTGTTCCATTGATCTGTATTTCTGTTTTTGCACCAGTACCATATTGTCTTGATTACTGTAGCTTTGTAGTATAGTCTGAAGTCAGGGAGTCTGATTCGTCCAGCTCTGTTTTTCATCTCATTTATTTCTGTTCTCATATGGATTACAGTCCTTCACTGGCTATTGTCAATTTATTGAAAACAGCTGATTTATATATTTTTATATATAGTTTTCTAGTTGTTAACAGTGGGGGGCAAGTCTGGTAGTAGCTCAGAAGCAAAAATTCCTCAGCTTTCTTTTTAATAAATATTTTTACTGCATTCAGAATTTTAGATGAACAGTTATTTCTTTTAGCACATCAAATTTATACTGATGATTGTAAGTTATACTAACTTTTATCATTTCTGTTGAGAAGTCATCTGTTGTTCCTTTGAAAGTACAGTGTTTGCATGTGTGTGTGTGTGTGCATGTGTGTGTGCAAAGGTGGAAGGGACTGGCTTCGTTTACTATTTTGTCATTGGTTTTTAGAAATGTAATTATGATTGCCTATGTGTGCCTTTCTTTGTACCTATCCTGCTTGGAGTTATTAGGACTTCCTGAATCTGTAGCTTAATCAGTTTTTGGAAAATTCTCAGCCAAGATTGCATCTACCACATCCTGTCTCTCCCCCCTTTTTTTTTCAGACTTCAATTACATGTTTGACTGTTCATGATGTTCTACGTATCTCTCAAGCTCTTTTCGCTATTTTTCATTCTTTCCTCTGAAGAGAGGAAAGATACTTCAGTAAGATATTGTCTCCTGACCTAATTAACAGTTCACTGATCTCTTTTGCTGTGTTGGTTCTGCTTTAAGAAGACCTACTGAATACATTTTTTTGTTGTTATTCTAGAATTACTATTTTATTCTGTTTTTAAAAATAAATTCTAGTTCTTCTCTGGTAAATTTCTTCATCTTATCATTCATTTTCTTGAACATTTATCACAGTCGTTTTAATGTTTGTTTTATATAACTCCAGTATGTGGATCACCTATGTTTTTACTGTCTGTTTGTTTTCTCTTGATTTTTCTCAATTTGGCCTTGTCCCCTGGCATGTTTGGCAATTTTTTATTAAATGCCAGATATTATATTTGAAACATTGTTGTGGTTCTATATGTTGTTCTCTCCCCTCAGATTTCAATTTTCATCTGGCAGGCAGTTAGGATAGATGTAGATCACCTTTTACTAATCAATAATTGAGGTAATTTGAAGATGGATTTGATTCTCTGAAAGCTTCTGGTTTTCTATTCATCTTAATGCATATAGTCTTTCAGGAGCCTCAGCTAGAACCTTAGGGTGTGTATTTGTGCCCTTCCTTCTTGGAAGTTTCTAAACTCCAATTTTTGTTCTGCTGGCATTGTGAGATTCCTGAGTATTCTTCATTTTGTAGCCACTTAGCTGCTGCTTGATTTCTTTTCTTTGACTTTCACTCTGTGCAGTTTAAAATGAGCCAAATGCCTTTAGGAGGAAAGTGGAGCAGAATAATACATTCACTTTTCTGAGGTTGTCTTTCCTTGGGTTTTAGTCCCTCAGGTCCTGACTGTCTTGGTAGCACAGCAACCTGATTATGTTCTCTCTAAGCCTGTGGTATTCTCAAAATCTCTGAGATATTATTATCTTTTTGGCCTTTTGGTCCAATGTTACTTGGAAATCAGCTAATGTTTCAAAAGCAAAGGCAGCAGAAAATGTCAGGTTCACACCAATGCCCTTTCCTTCTCTCTGGGTTCTTGGCCCCATTCTCAAGCTCTTAACTTTGATTCCATTTTTTAAATTGGCTAATACAAGTCTTTGAGTATTTTTTCCAGAATATGTGAAAAAGCCATTTATTTTCTTACCTGTTTCATTTGGAAAATATTTTTCTCTTACTTTCATACATGTTAACAACTTAAATGAATGTATAAGCCCTGGGTGATACCAATTACCCTCTCTCTATTGTTTCATTTTTCATCTGTGATCTAGTGTTACATACACTCTTGAAGCTCTTTTTTTCCCTTGGTTGATAACTTGTTTTTGTTTTGTTGATAACTTAAATTTTCTTATCCTAGAAATCAAAAGAATTATCAGCATATGTGTCAATATAGTCTCTTTTCATTAATAATTCAGTCACAGAGTAAACCCTTTGTTTTTTTAAAGGCAGAGAGTGTGTTATTCTTTTCATAGGTATATACTAATGTTTATTGCTTTGAAAAAAAATACAGGGTATTTTTCTCATTAAAAAAATTAAGCCAATATTAAAAATATTTGTTGTAGAACATTCATATAATATATATCTAAAAAGTAGAAGTCTCCTTAATACTGATTCTCCAGAGTTAGGTAACAGATAGCATTCCAATAATATTATGTAACATCTTACAGAAAAATCTGAGTGAACTTTTTGGCCAACCTGATATTTATGGACACTATGTACAAAGTTTTCTTTTTCAAAAATGGTATCATGCATGTTATTTTGCAATTTGCTTTTTTCACTTTACAATATAGTTTGGAAATCCTTCCAAGTTAGCAAGTTTTTCTGGTTATCTACTGCTGCATAACAAATCACCCCAAAATTAAATGGCTTAAAACATCAATGTATTACTACCCCTTTTAGTCTGTGGGTCAGAAATTCAGACAGGGTACAGTGTGGATGGTGTCTCTCTGCCCTATAATATCTGGGTCCTCAGCTGGGAAGACTCTTACAGCAGGGTCTAGAATAGCTGGGGACTGGCTAGATATCTATCTCTATCTTTCCCTCTTCCTCCCCCTCTCCATTTCTCCTTTATTAACTTGCTACCTCCTATCCTCCACACAGCTAGCTTGGGCTGCCTTGCAGCATGGCCGACTCTGGGTAATTGGACTTCTTACATGGTGACTTAGGGCTCTAAGAGAGTGTTCCAAGAGACAGGAAATAAAAGCTTCCAGTTTAAGTCCTAAGCCTGGAAACTGGAACAAAATAACTTCTTTATTCGATTAAAGAAGTAACATATCCTGTCCAGATTCAAGGGAAGAGCGATGTAGATCCCAACTTGATGACAGGAATATTAAAGAATGTCCAGCCATATTTAATGCAACACAGTAAAAAATTCACCTTCAGTCAAGCATTATTTACATTCTTCTAACATGAAACATACCCAGACACATCCAAAAGTTCCAAAAGTCTCATCTCCTTGTGGCAGCAGGTTAAGGCTTGAGGTCGTGGATCAGTTCATCTAAAGCAGGCTCAGGGGAGGTTCTTCTCAATCTGAAGATCTGTGAGCTCCTCCTTCCTCTTCACTAAATACCCTCCACACACCTGTGAGGCAGAGATATAGTAACTGCAACAGACACCCCATTCAATAAGGGAGGGTGTGGGTGGTGTTTCCTATAGCAGTCACACTGGTTCATAGCAATTCTGAAATCCAGCTGGGAATGTATCATCAGTTCCTTAACTAAGGCCCAGTCCTGCTTCTTGGGAATGATTCTTCACAGCTCTTGGCCTCATCTTTTGGGCTTTTGGTTCCTCTATCAGCCATTCTCCCTCTCTCAAAAGAAATAACTCCTGTTTGCAGCATGTTTATTGTCCACGGACGGTCAGGGATCCAAAGGCCTCCTTTCCTTTTATACTGTCTCTGTCCCTTTCAGCCCCAAACTGGTATGTTTTCTTTAAAAATATTGAGGGCTTCCTGTGAGTTAAACTAGAATCCATCCATTAGAGAAAAACTACACTTACACACCTCTTTAAGAATAGGCCCTTCTCTATGGGGCTTCCCTGGTGGCGCAGCAGTTGAGAGTCTGCCTACCAATGCAGGGGACACGGGTTCGTGCCCTGGTCCGGGAAGGTCCCACATGCTGCAGAGTGGCTGGGCCCGTGAGCCATGGCCACTGAACCTGCGCGTCCGGAGCCTGTGCTCCGCAACGGGAGAGGCCACAACAGTGAGAGGCCCGCATACCGCAAAAAAAAAAAAAAAAAGAATAGGCCCTTCTCTATTTTCAGCCCCTGGTGAGGCTGCTGAGGGATGATGTCTCTAAGATTCTTGAAAGCTCTTTTAGGCCTGCCCTTAAATATGTGTGAGGTCTTAACAAAGGATTTGACTGCACCATCCCTAACTTAATCTTTATCTGGAGACCACATTTTACTGCCCTGGATTTGAATGTTTTTGCCTGGAGATGTCAGAATGAGCAACAGTTCTCCTCTTGAACACAGCAAGTCCTGGTTCTTTCTATTTCCTCTAAATTCTACTCAGAAAAATGGAATGATTTCTGCTTTAATTCATCTCTGCTTGTCTTTTATCATAGGCATCTAGAAAAACCCACCTGGCTCCTTCTGTGCTCTACTTGGAACTCTTCTAGTCAGATCCATGAGTTCATTAGGTAGCCTTCTCATCTGTGTCACATTACTACAGGCAGCTGTTTTGCTAACTGACCCACCAGTACATGGCTCAGGTACTCTCTTTCCCAGCTGCCAGGAACAGTTTTCTCGGTGTCCTTCAAGTCATTTCCAAGAGTCTTCCTGAGGCCATTGCAGCTTTCACTAACAGACTTATGAGACACTTCTGCTCGTTGTCCAATCCCAAAGCCAACGTTTTAAGTGTTTGTTACAGCACCAATCTACTTCCAGATACTGAATTTTGTTCTGGTTATCTGTTGCTGCCTAACAAACCACTCTAAAACCTCCTGCCACAAAGCAGAGAATGTGCGTTGTAAAGAAGCCAATGTATTCCATTGTCCGCATTTTGATAGGATACATGAAAAATGTTACCCTCCAGCACGTACCCAAATGATTTGTTCTTTTTCTGCCTATTTCTCTTCAGAATGCAACAGACCCCTTCATCCCCCTCTACCCTTGACTGTCTTGGGCAGTTGAAGTAGATGTAGTTATTGTAGTTATTATGTAGAACTGCTTTTTCAGGTAAAACAAAAGAAGGAAAGGCAGGGGAAGGGCTGAGGTAGAGGTGGCAATGACTTTGACCATATTAGAAAATGTTTACCACTTGGTAAGGTAGCAATTGTCCAGGTGTCTGATTTGTATAACTCTGAGTCCCAAAGCTAGAGGTAGGTGATAGAACAAAGTTAATGATTACTCCCAGCTGTTTCCTGGAGGGCTGTATTATTCTGGGTTGGAGAGAGTACTTATGCCAAATCAAGGTACAAATGCATGGAACCCATTTTGTTCCATGTTGGTTTTAGCTTCCATTCTGATATTTGCTACAAGATTTTCTTTGGCAATTTAACAGGAAGGAGCTGACACATTTTGACCCTTAATAAATATATATTGAACAAATAAATAAAAGTTGGAGCAAGGGTACCAGGGCCTGAGAACCTGCAACCCTCTTAACCTGGAAGTCTCAAAATGGTCATAGTTGGCGAGGACCAGGAAACTGTATTTAGTGTGCTCACCAAAGTCTGCCACCTGGCTTCCTAGTTCTTGATGTCCATTGAGATCCTTGATTTTTTTCCCTCAAGGTAATGTCTTTGACATGTGCTAACTACTCATGAATAATGACAATAGCCAGCATTTGTTGAACACTTACTATGCCTGGAGCTGAGTTAACTGAGTGAACTGCTATTTCAGGTTATCACATTTAATGTTTATGACAACCTTATGGAGTAGATACTCTAATTATCCCCATTGACAGATGAGGACAGTGAGATTTAGAGAGAACCAACAGTTTGCCCAAATTCACACAGGCAGTGAGGGCAGAGATCGGACAGATGTGTCCTGCTCTGGTTAAATGGTTAAATCTACTTTCTACCAGGAACTCCATGTGTGTATATAGACTTGCTTAAGGGACTTTGGTGACTTGGTTGCCATCCAGAAAACGACAGAACAACTGCTACAGAGGCAACAGATTACTAGAAGATTCAGCTTTTATCCAAACTAAAAGATCGGTGGGAAAGATCATTCTGAGACTCTATCCACTCTTTTAGTTCATCTGCCCATGACCCTTCAGGGAAACTCTTGGAAGTGCCTTCTCTGTATTGATACATCTCTGAACTAGGTAGGTAAGATTCAGTCAATGGCTTAAGAAGATAATTTTGGAAGTAAGGCAGGTACAAGAAAAGATAGTAAGAATACAAGGTAGCAAATACTAAATGTCAAAGGTATGGTACCAGCAATGAGTGCTATGAGGGCTCAGAGGAACCACGCCCAGGCTGCAAACCAGGAGGTGCAGAGAAGGAGGGGACCCTGATTAACTTGTGCCACTGGCTGGCAGCACCAATGCCCACGTTCTCTTGGCAGCTGCCCCAGCAGGAATAGAGGTGATTGCTGAGTTGTTTGGACCAGAGGCTTATGGCAGTATTGCCTGCTTGGCTCCTAATTGGTGTGAGAATTTTTATATATATCTTTTCTTTGATTCTGGGCATTGGAAGACTCTCAGCTGGTGGCACAGTCTTTCTGCCACCTAGAGGGGGCAAGAAACTAGGGACCCTGGAAAAGAGAGTGCTGTGAGGAAAGAGTAACCTGCTCCAGCCAGGTGGGTTCCTTCTCCTGTGGCGCACCCCTGGGAGGAGCAGAAAGGGACTGGTAGGTGCCTGATTCTGTCTATGGGACAGACAGAGATGCATCTTGGTGTTCTGATTTTTCTTTTCTTTCTTTTCCTTTTTTTTTTTTGACGACACAAAGCTTGGTAGCACTGTGTATTCTGTCAACTTCTGGGCACATGAGAGGTAGACAGGTGGGGACCAGAAAAGGTGACTGGAGGTTCTAAGCTAACGGGTTGCCCTTGAGGCACGGGGCAGAGGAGGAAAGGGGTCTGTCTGGGTATGGACTTGGCAGGGGGCAGTGCCAGGGCAGGTTGCAGACGGTCTTTGAGATGCCTAGCTCACACCTGTGTCCAAGCACCCTCTCCCCCTCGTCAAATCCATTCTGTGACCTTGAAAAGGGAAGTGGGGGGCCAAACCACGTGTTCTCAGGCCCTGGGGAGAGGGATCAGAGGTCGGTGGGCGATCGCCGCAGAAGTGCCTCCCTAGGTGGTGCTGGGGTGAGCACCTCGAACCCTCCTCCTCCCCCGGTTTTGGCCGCCCGCACCTCAACTCGGAGCCCGCCCTCCCCCCGGGCGCGGATGCAGGTGTGATCCTGGCCCTGGGGATGAAGTAGTTAAGGTGGGGGGCGCTTGGGTAAGTTGTCCAATACCGAGGAACAGCAGTTTGCCGGAGTTAACGTGGGCAGCTTCTTTGGGGAGGAAGGAAGGAGGACCGTCTGCCAAGCTCCAGTTCGCCCCCCGCGCGTGTGCCTGTGTGTGCAGTGCGTGCGTGCGTGTGTGTGTGTGTGTGTGTGTGTGTGTGTGTGTGTATGCGCGAGTGTGAGTGCGCGCGCGCCGAGGCGTTCCTCAGGTTGCGCTGCCTGGAAACCGAGGGAGCCATTGGCAAGGCGGAGGGGTGGGGGTGGTGTCTCCCAGACCCCCTGAGGCGAGGCGCGCCCCGAACCCCGGCTCCTGACGCGGGCGAAGGCAGGGCGGGGACGGCGCCGCTGGCGGTTTCAAGGCCCCGGGGGGCCCACCGGGGAGGAGCCGGGGAGGAGGCCGGAGCTGCATGGAGTTTCTAGGGCGCGCAACTCCGGCGGGGCCTCGGCCACTGGGCTCCGGGGCTCAGCGAGGCAGCCGCGCACATGGGCTGAGCCCGCGCGCCGGGGCTCTGCACGGCCAGCGAGAGCGGGAGGGGTAGAGGAGCGCGCCGAGCCGGGGGTGCGGGGCAGCGTCCCCAGACGGGAGCCGAGGACAAGGACAGGAGGAGCGCGCCCACATCGCGCTCCGAGCCGAAAAGGGGCTCGCGCCGGCCCCGGCGCGCGCTTGGGGAGCGGCCCGGGGCGCCGTGGGAGCCGGCGGCAGCGAGGATGCCGGCGCGGGGCCGCGGCGGCCGGCCGGGGGTGTGAGCGTGAGGCTGAGCGCTGCCCGCCGGCGCCTCCCCCCGCGCCGCCCCCTCCCTGCGGGCCTCGGAAGAAGCCCCCGGCGCGCGCGGAGGCGCCTCGGAACCCGGGCTTCGGGGCGGCGGGCCCGCGCGGCCGGCCCCGGCCCAGCCAGAGGTGAGTGCCGCCGCCCGCTCGCTCCCGCCCTCTCCTCTCCCCTCCGTCCTCGCCCCTCTGCACCGTACCCCAAACCCGCGGCTGTCGCGGGCCCCTGGCCCCGGAGTGGGCGGGCGACAACGCCTCCCATACCTGTTGGCGCTGGCAGAGGGCACCGGGCGGGCTGGGGGTTGTCCGAGCTGCCTTGCCCTCCCTGGGGGTGGCTGCTGGCCGCCAGCTCCAAGGCGTGGGGCCGGGGCAGGGCCGCGGGTGTCCCACCCGGGTGTCCCGGAACTGTGCGGGCTGCAGGCTGGGAGCCGCTCCCCGAGTCCCCCGCGCCGGTGGCCGCTAGTCTGCGCGCCCCCGGCCGCGGGCGCCGGGGCGGTGGAAGGGAGGGGAGCTACACCGCAGCCCAGGTGGGAGAGCGGGGCGGCTTCCAGGTATCCGGGAAGCCGGGAGTCATGGCGATCGGGGGAGGATTCTCTCCGTCTCCAGCCCAGGCGCGGGCTGCTCGCCCTCCGGGGCGCACGCTCCTCGCTGCCACCCGCCCGGCGTCCGCGGGCCCTGGGGAGCGCGGGATCACCCGGAGGCCTCCGGCAGCCCAGCCCGGGACCTGGCTGTCACTCAGCTGGACCCCGGGTCACCAGCAGCTCCCAGAGTCCCGCTCTCGGGTAGAGGCGGGCGCCGACTCTGCCGGGCAGTCTGGGTTTACCGGGTGCCCCAGCCTCCCCGGACTGGCGCGACGGGGAGTGAACTTCCTCAGACTTGGCCTGAGGGCGCCTAGGCAGCAGCAGGTAGTTCTGGGGCCGGCGTCGGGACCAGGGAGAGCGGAGGACGCCTCACCCGACGGGGTGGGGCTGCTGAGAGTGGACGGAGGGCCACTTTTTAGCATCGAGGCGCCAGCCACGTGTGCCCTCTGCCCCCACGCCCAGCATCATTTCCCTCTGCTCTTTTTCCTTTGCGGACCAGTGTGTGGGGCAAGCGCCTTCCTTGCCCTTGGTGTTGAAGCCCTTTGCCCCGGGGAACGGTGCCTGCAGTTCCTGAGGTGCCAAGACTGGGGCGCCATCCCCAGGCCCTGAGCTTGATTTTTGGCAGAATAGGACACTTTGCTGGGCTCGGAGAAGAGCAGCCCAGTGTCGGCCGTGTGTGTCTGTGTCCACTGAAGTCTGATTAGCGGTAATAGTAACTACATTCTAGAGTGGATAAGAGCAGCCTCGGGGATAGAGTTGAGGTGCCCTTCTCTGGGAAGAATGGGTAGATTTTTGCCCTCTGTGTGTACAGACACACAGCCCATTTGTGCAAATGTGAAAACTCATAACTCTTAGGATTTCCACGTTCTGCTTCCTTAACGGCTGACTTTCAGTCCAAAAGATAAACTCTTTCAATTTAGGCATCAGAGCTTTGGAAAGGGTTTTAAAGCCATTGGTGTGACATTGTCTTGGGGCTGGAGCAGGACACGGTTTTCATCCCAGCCTGATTCCAGCTCTCCTCCTTGGCTTGTTGGTGGATTTTATTTCATCTTTGGGGGCTGAAGAAGGAGGTGTTGGTGGAGTCCCTATTTTCTTTGCTATGTGTTTCTATGAGGCTCTGAAGTCTGGAGGGCAACTCGGACCTCTCCTGTGCTTGCTGCTCTATTGGGACACCCCGGCTAAGGATCCATTCCTGGGCTCCAGGAGCCGCAGAGCTTTGCTGGTTCCTTAGGCAGCTGGCCCCCACGAATGCCCGATGGATGCCCCCGGGCCATGTTCACCCCGCAGCCGGCTCTGGTGGAGGCCTAGCCGAGCGGCCCCCCCTTTCTGAGCTCACTGCAGACATGTGGGTTTTTCATGGCAGTAGCTGCCTGAAAAACAGCTATGTTTACTGAGAAGCTGGTCTTCAACACTGATGTTGGTTACTGGCAGTATCCAAGTGGAGTAATGAAAACAAAACTCTCTGGAAACCCAATCCCTCGGATATTTTATTGGAGGAGCGCTAAATCCGCTTAGAATTGTTCATAGAGATCACCTTTCTCTGACCTCGGACTGTAACTATTTATTGCCAGTAATCAGGCCTTCAGGGAGGGTGCAGCATAAGGGCTTTGTAGGAAGAAAATCATTTCATTCAGCTGGTTCCGAGGAGAACGCACGATGGGCGGGACTTGATGGAGACCCACGGCTCCCTTTCCTCGCTGAAGGGTGATTGGGGTTCGGGGGCGCGGTGAGGGTGCGCGTGTGACAGCTGCTTGGCTGAGTTTAACAGTTATCTCCGCAGTGGGAAGCCTCTGATAAGCGCCCAAGTATTGGGCAGGGCTCGGCTGCAATCTAGAAATTTATTTTCCATAGTAAGTGGCTTTGGGAGGGACAGTGTGCTCCTGGGTCAACAGCCCGGGAGAGGTATCTGACGGCTGGTACTTGGTCCTGGCGCGGCGTCCGCGGTCTTGCTGGCTTTGCCAGCCCACTCCAGCGCTGACAGCCTCTGCAGTGCTCAGTGGGTGGCAGAAGGGGGCGCTAGTTCTTATACTGAGAGGAATTCTGGTGGCTCAGCGAGAACTTTGGACATTTAAGGTCTTTGCAGACCCTCTTAATTCGGATTTCTGGGACCCTTCTTGATGCCAGACACTTTACACGTTGGAGCTCATGGAACTCCCATTTTTTCTTACTTGGAAACTGATGCCGAGGGTGGTTAACTTTCCTGAGGCCACGTAGCTTGTTGGTAAGAGGCAGGGTTATGGTTTCATTCTAAGAGGCTGGGGTTCCTGATTGGAAGTCCAGGGATCTTTCCACACTGCTGCGTATGATCTGAAGAGCAGTTAAGTAACCTTTGACCTTCGGTGCCTTGTCTAGGGTCAGACCCATGGCGGGTGCCCCCTCTGTGTTTGCTGAGTGTATCTAGGGCAGCATCTCATTCCTCACTCCTGACGAGGAAACTCAGGCACGGGAGGAGCTCTGCCTTGTGCAGTGGGTCAGGGGAGGAGGCCCTGCCCTCCACGTGTGCCCACACTGGAGCCACGTGAGGCTCGAGGCCAGATTGGCTTGATTACAGGCTGCTGTGTCTTTGTTTGTTTGCATGTTCCCTATCTGCGCCCGCACTGGTATGGGGTGGGTGGCATCTTTGCCCTTCCTTCGAGGCTTAACCTGATGTAATCAGAGCATCTGAAACGTCCTCTTGCGATGGCGAACCATTAGGCAGCACAACCAGCAACAGCTCCCGATGCTTGTTAAAACCGCGTGCGTCCTGACTCTCAAGCGATGAAACCATCCCTCAAGATGGGCAGGGCGTTGGCTGATCCCTCGGTTGCTCCACTGGAGGGTAATTCTGCGTGTGGTTAGAAAGGAGGAAAATGAAAGCACAGTTGTTGCATCCAACCTGGGGCTTTCCGAGTGAATTGTGGTTTTAATCATTTAACATCTAACAAAAATGTATTCAGTGCCTATTATGTGGTATGGATAGACAGATGACTATGACACGGCGGCTGCCATCAAAAAATTCACAGATTAGTGGGGAAGGCAGACCATGTGTGAGGCGTGCACATTTGCGAGCAGAGACGCAAGGCAGCCAGCCTAGCATGGCAGTGAAGTCTGAGCAGAGCTTGAAGGATGGTTATGAAGTGGCCAGCCTTACTTGGGGATCCCAGTGCAGAGGAAGTCGGGTGAGAGATAAGAAAACATATGGAAAATGTGAGGAAGCAGCTGGTAGTTTGGAGCTCCTGGAGCTTCAAGGGTGAGGCAGGGAATGGCAAGAGAAGAGGCTGGAATGGTAGAAGGAAGGTTTTGGTCAGGACCAGGGGGCAGGTGGCATGGTCAGACCTGAGTTTTAGGTAAGTCAGGTTGGGGCCCTCGTGGAGAATGGATTTGGCATTGAGGAGACCAGAGGCATGATACCAGTGAGGCGGCTGGAGCTGAGGTGCTGGTGGGGAGTATGGAGAAGAGATGGACCGAGCAAACATTTAGGAGAATTCTCAGTTAGGGTTCCTGGGTTGCAAACAACAGAAACTGACTTGGGCTAGCAACTAAAGCAAACAAGAAGAATGCTGTAGAAGTACTGATGGGAATTCACAGGGCTGAGGGCATGCCCGAAGAACCAGGCTTGGAGCAGCTGGGAATTAGGCAGTTGAGGGGATCTTGGTGGCTGGAGTAGTCTTTTGGTTTCTCTCAGGTGATGCTATGGAAGTAAATGATCTCCAGCCTTTTCCTCCATCATCATCATCATATTATTATTATTATTTTTATTATTCTGCTACATTCAGAATGCTCAGAGGAAATGTCTAACTGGCATAGCTTTGGGTCTTCATATCAGGAACAGTTTCCTGAAAGTTCATCCGAATGGGGAGAGGTAGTTTTTCTGAAAAAGGAAGTTGGAATGATCCTGCTAGAAGACTTGGGCATGTCCTCCACAGGAGGGGTAGTTGCTGGGACTTACTGATCGACTGAGTAGGAGTAAGAGAAGGGAAGGGTATAGTGTGTCACCACAGAGTTTCTGGTTTAGGTAACGGGGTGGATAAACAAAATGAAAGTCTGGCCCAGACTAAATAACCCACTTGTTTTCCCGCCGGCAGGGCTGTGGGCCGCTCTCCGTTACCAGGCCACAGGAGAAGGTGACGGCCTATTTTAAAAAGTCTCATTAAGGGTCTGTGCTGCTGAGAATAAGGCCTGTTTAAGTAGGTTACTTGAGCTCATGCCCCACAAATCTGGGTACTTTGAAAACATGTTCATTCATTCAACCAATATTTGTTGAGCATTTGGTGTGGGTACTGGGGACAATGGTGAATAGACAGAAGTGGTACTCTCATATTCTAGTGATGTAAGACACAACAAAAAAATAAAAATGGAAAATAAAATTAGATGATATCATGGAGACAGACACAGGGGCCACTTCAGATTGGGTGGTCAAGAAAGTTCTCACCGAAGAGCCATATTTAAGCTGGGTAAATAGGGGGAAGATCTGGGGAAGAACTTCCAGGCAGTGGCAGCAGCCAGTGCAAAGGTGCTGAGGTAGGAACCACAGGGTGCTTTAGAGGAACAGGAAGGAGGCTAGTGTGGCAGGAGATGTGTACCGAGAAGCAGGGGCTAGTTCCTGAGGGGCCTCAGAGGTCACCCTGTAGAGTTTGGGCTTGATACTGTTTGATGGGAGCACCAGGAGGGTGTTAAATGGCAAAGTGACATGATTTAATTTATGTTTTTAAAAGATCACCCTGGCAGCTGTGCATTCTGTGTGCACTCCCTTGGTGCAACAAAGTGAGTCTTTATTCATTAGAGTATAAAATGAAATGTAGTGTTTAAGAGTAACAGATGGAGAGAAAATGCTTTGGTGACCTTAATTTAGTGGTTTCTAATGTACCAATTAAATATGGGTATGGACAAAACCACATTTCTAGTATGATTTCAGTTTTGTTTAAAAACTTAGTACAGAAGAATAATAGAAAGAAGTGGACTAAAAACGTTAACATTGTTGTCCCAAGGAGTTGGCATTATGAATGATATTTGTTTTGTTTTTTTTAAATGAACTCAAATGTATTTTATAATCAGAAACAAATTGTTTTAAAATGTAGATGCCGATGACCACTAATGTCTTGAATGAATGGGATGTTGTGAGACTATATCGACCAAACACTTTTTCCCTACCATTTTATTTCTGGAAATTTTAATGTCAAAAACCCATGGTCCTGGTTGGGGCAGAAATTAGGATGCTTATTTTGCACCAGCTGTCCAATGGGTGGCTCTTTTTTTATGCTTAAAAAATATTTTTCATTATGAAAGCCAACGTTCTTTTTTTTTTTTTTTTTTTTTTTTTTTGCGGTACGCGGGCTCTCACTGCTGTGGCCTCTCCCGTTGCGGAGCACAGGCTCCGGACGCACAGCCCCAGCGGCCATGGCTCACGGGCCCAGCCGCTCCGCGGCATTTGGGATCTTCCCAGACCTGTGTCCCCTGCATCGGCAGGCAGACTCTCAACCACTGTGCCACCTGGGAAGCCCCTTTAAATTTTTCTTTTTTTTTTTTTTTCAACATTCTTCTTTTTAAAAGAAATTAAAGCCGTACAGAGATGTTACATAAAAAAATGAAAGCACCCCTCTGCACTCTCATTCCCCAGACCATTCACGTTTCCGTACATAGATTGTTAGATTTTCTTCCTTTGCATTTCAAATACCTATATCTATATTTTGTTGAAGGGTTTTGGAACATTGCTGTAACAGGTCACCCTATCTCCAAGTGACTCTCCCAAATTCCTTCCTCTAGAGCTTGAAACCTTGATGACCTTTCTCCCCTTGAAACAAAATCATTAGGAAAGTTGAACACATAACTTAGCTAGGAGAAAGGGTATCTTGCCTTTTTTAGTATTCAGAGTGTTCACTGAAAGCATGGTTTATACTTATAAAGAATAGAGCAATTACATATGCATTAAAAGTTCATCTCCGAGCATTTAAACAATATTGCTCTAGTGTTAGAGCCCCAAAGTTGGGTTCATGATTACAAATCACTTCTACTTTTTCATTAACACAAGTTAGCTCATATGAAAACTTAGAAGTGCAAGTCAGGGAGCTTGGTTCATTATTTTGGTGACATATTTATTACCACGGAATATTTGAAAACGGGAAAAGCAAAGCATTCCATTAAGTGTTACTTAGAGCTATTGATGTGTTTGGGAAACGCTGTCCTGTGTGGTCTCACCATGCAGACTGGCTTTGGGGATTGCAGTGTCAGGAATGTACTGATGCCAACTCCGTGCTAGCGTGTTGGATGGGAGACTCATTATGCGATTCAGCAGAATTACTACCTTTCCCATCAGTATTTTAATTAAACACATCTTTTCTTAGGGGAAGAGAAGAGTGAAGACGTGCTTAGAAGAGAATGCTTGTAAAGTAATAGAACCATGGAGTTTATGAGAGAGCAGGGACCTTGGTTATCTCAGTTTACAGATGGGGATAAAGAAGGACCAGAGAGAGCAAATGACGTGCGCTCCGTTACGCAGTCACTTTCCCCACCCCAGCGCCTCTTCCCTACACTCCGAACCGGCTCTGTGTTGTTAGAAAAATGAATTTATTTTGGTAAACCCGAGAATTAGGAAAGCATGCTGAACCTGATGAAAAATGGGAGGGTTTTTGTGCTGTTCATTCATTCTGTAAAGTGTAATCTGTGTACTGATAACAGGCCTAATTACTGTGTAAACATTTTTATAGCCTGGTAAGAAAACCTAAAACATCTGTACTGCACATTGATGGAGCATTTCAGCCTCCAGCACCCTACTACTTGTTCTTAAAACCAGTTGCTCTGTTATTTCCTCTGGTCTATGGTGGATGATTCATTTTATGCACAGACACATAAACACATATCCCGGATCCGGTGGGAAGTGACAAGTAATAATAGCAAACTTGCATCGTACTTACTACGTGTCATCCACTCTCTGATTATTAGTATTTCCCCCATTTTACAGATGAAGAAATGAAGAAGCAGCTCAGGGGCCCAGGTTAGCCCGTGTTGGATGGGACCCACCACACCATAGTCTCCCTTCCAGAGGCATGTTAACTCACTAGGTAAAATCTCCACCTTCCCTTGCCTCCCAAAGACAAGCAGGCTTTCTGCAATAAAGATCAGGTGGGACTTTGCGAAATCACTTCAGTTAAATCACTTTTTGTTTGGGCAAACTCATGAATGTAGGGCTGCCAAGAGTTCCCCACGGGGATGACGTTTTCAAGTCTGTTTGGTGGGTTGCCCCAATCCCTTCCCTTCCTGAGTCACTTGGCAGTAACTGGTCCAGGACAGATCATCTGCCCTCAGCTGAGGATGGTGGTTCTCTTTGCACTCCAAGACTCAACCCTCAAGTTTGCTGCACCAATACTAACCGACCTGGGAGCCCTGGTAGATTCAAGAACTGCTAACTCCCAGCTTGGCTCCTATGCTGTCTTTACATAAACACCAAAGTCTCAGCTTCTCACACCTAAGGAGAGAAGTGCTTTCAAAAACCCAGAAGCACAGAATCCATGGGGCCCTCAAAGGGCAGTAGGTAACAGGGAGGAATCACAATTGAAGGAAACATAGATGCTGGTGGTTACTGTCAGTGGGTCGTCACTCAGAGATCTTAGCCTTAAGTTGTTAGGAATGATGCAGGCTGATTCGGAATCTTGCACACCAGAAGGGACTGAAGCCCAGGAGGATTTGCACTAGAGTCTTCTGGCTGCCTGAGTTCCAGCTGCTGGCCCGAGGGTTCCATGTGCTTGGAGATAGATCCCTGCATGGAAGGTGCTACTGTAGAAGCATGTTCTTTCCTGTGATCTGAAGCACCGCGTTTGCCATAAGAGACACAGAAAGAAACAGAGAGAGAGAGAGAGAGAGAGAGAGAGAGAGAGAGAGCACCAGTGCTGCCAGGTAGCTTTCCCCGGAGTGGCCACGTCCTGCAGGACCTTGGAGGATGGGGGATGATGACCCATCATCAACTAGCACTCCAGCTAGTGGGTGACCCTGCTGTGGCCTTGGGAAAGGTGATACAGATCTTTCTAGAGGGAGGTTAGTTGGCTCTGGATTTGAGTTTTAGAACCTGAACCTGAGAATTTAGTTCAGTGCTTCTCAGACTTTGCTGCACATTAGAATTCCCTGGGCAGCCTTAAAAAAAGTCCCAGTGCCCCATCACATCCCAGACCAGTGAAATCTGAATCATTGGTGGGGGGAGGATGGACAAAGCCCCCCCCCCCACCACCACCAGGTGATTCCACTGTGCAGCCAGCTTTGAGAACCAATGCTTTAGGACCGCTTTTCTCAAAGGAAAATGCCTGAAGATTGCCAGGGGATCTTGTTCAAATGCAAATTCTGATTCCCTGGAGCAGGCTGAGTGCACCTGCATTTTTCACCAGCTCCACGTGCTGCTGGAGGGTAGGGCCTAGTTAAGAAGAATCCTGTTCTTGACTGACTTAGCTTCACACAGATGGCTTCTGGAATCATCGCCTTTTCATGAGAGTACGGCCTCTTTGGTTCATTCAAGGCAGGGTTGGAGAACAGGGGGCCCGGATCCTTCCTCCCCTCACTTTGTATTCTTATAAAGAAGAATAGAGCAATTCATTAAAAGTTCATCTCTGAACATTTAAACCTTATTGGTCTAGTGTTAGAGCCCAAAAGTTGGTATCGTGATTACAAAACACTTGCATTATTTGTCTATCTGGATCCAGCACATTGTCCCGTCCCTGGTCAGCATTTATAGAGTCAGAAAGGCTCAGAGAGCTGGAAGGGACGTTAGGAATTATCTAGTCTAAACCACTCAGTTTTGGAGAGGGGGATGCCAAGACTCAGAGAGATTTGTCCAGAGTCACAGATCATCAGGCCGGGGCTGCTGTGGATGCGAGACCAGGAGGAGGGACGCGGGAGGATGAATCCTGGAGAGAAGACACCCCCGAGCTGCTCCTGGGGCAAGGGAATCACAAGACACAGACATGCAGAAAGACCGTGGATATAGTTACGTTCAAACACCTGTGAATCCAGAAACCTCACTACCAGTGATACCTGTGATTCGCCATCCCCTCCTTCCAAATTTAGGTAAGGACACAGAAGTGTGACCAAGTTGTTTGCTTCTGTGGTTGGAGTTGACACCTTGACAGATATTCAGTAGCCTGGTCCCAGGCGGGATGCACACGCAGGCTGTGCATCCTACTTCATGCTAAATAATTACATTTACCATTTCCACCCCAAATATTTTCCTCCTGTCGTCCAAACAAAGAAGGAACATTCTCGACATATAGGTTTCTGGATGTCATGGTGGATTGTGTTAAACCTGCTGTAAGAATAGTTCATAATTGATGTTCTTGGCATTTATCACCTAGCCGTGACATGTTCAGCAGGTGATGACTAATAAATTATATTTTGTTGGATCCTTTTTTTCCGCTTTTTCAACTCCAGGCACCTGTTTCAGCATGTCAGTGTTGACAGGGACGTTTTCCTGCCCTTCTCTTTATGCTTCTTAAATTAACTTGAGATAAAGACAGTGGGCGTGAAACCCAGGGGCTGAAATGGACATTGCTTTCTTAGGGTGTTTTATTTTGCCCTAGAAGGTCATATATATATTTTTTTCTTTCTTTTTCTTTTTTTTTTTTTTGGCTGCACCATGCTGCTTGCAGGATCTCAGTTCCCCAGCCGGGGACTGAACCCAGGCCATAGCAGTGAAAGCCTAGAATCCTAACCACTAGGCCACCAGGGAACTCCTAAAGGTCAGATCTTTAAACAGAGTGGGAGAAGACTTCTTAGGGGCATGTGAAAGTTAGTATAAAGACTGAGGCAGTATAGTTATAGCTAATGGTTATATAAGTCGTCCTTCCTGAGTACTTTACATGGGTTAACTCGTTAAATCCTTTCAACAAGGATTTAATGAAATAGACACTGCTGTTGTCTCCATCTGTATGGATGAGGACACCAAACCAGAGAGAGGTTAAGTACTTTACTGCAAGTCACACAGCTAATGAGTAGTGAAGCTTGACTCTAAAAACTATGCCCTTAAGCTGTACTGCCAGCTTAACCAGGCTGTGCTGGCTCTGTAATTCTGATTGCCCAGGACATGCCAGGGGCTGCAGAGAACTTCCACAGGACATTGTCACCCAGACCCCGACTCTGCCATTCCCCTCCTGGAGCACCCTTTGACCTTTGAGTGGAGGCCTGCTTCTTCACACTGCTGGAGTGGGTCCTGATGGCATTGGCCTGGCCCTATTTCCCCAGTCTTTGCTTTTCTAGATCTCTGTAGATGTGTCTGTTGATGGGCCTACCTCTGGGCAAACCCTAGTTCATAAACTAAACTCCAGTTGGTAGGGTTGGAGTGTCATTTAGGGCAACTGTGTGTACGGTAGTATCAGATACCTGTGTCCCGTTTGACTTTCAGACTTTACACCTTGCTGTGTTGGCCATGTGTGGACTCAGTTCTGGCCTTCAGCCTCCCGTTGAACTCAAGGGTGAGGACTGGGCCTTGAGTCTGTGACTCACTCTTGCTGGATTGTTCATATCGGTTGATCATATTCCCCTAACATGAGCCTCTAGTGGGGGTTCTGCCCCTGGCAAACAGATGGAACCCCTGGGTTCTCCCTCACTTCAGGCCTGTTTTCTGGCCTGGATCTCCTGGGTCTAGTCCTTGCTTGAGTTGTGCCATGATTGCTCTGCCCTTGGCTGTGGACTTGGGGCCACCTGATGCTTCATTGTCCCCAGCCCATGCCCACTGCCTTGGTCATCAGCTTGGCCTGGTCTTGGCTCTCCCTCTCTTCCTGTTTGTCTGGTGTTGCTGCCTGATTTTCACCTCTGTTCCTTAGGGGCTGGCAAACTTTTTCTGTAAAGGGACATAAAGTATATATTTTGGGCTTTGAAGGTCCTCTGGTCCCTGTTGCAATGACTCAGTTCTGCTGTAGTAGCTGGAAAGTAATAACCATGGACAAGATGTAAATGAATGCGTGTAGTTGTGTTGCGATTAAACTTTATTTACAAAAACAGAGGGTGGACTGGATTTCAGCCCATGGTCGTAGTTTGCTGACCCCCACTTCAGGATGCCTATTGGCTGCCTCTTTCTGACTTTCAGCCTACAGTGATTCTGTCTCTTTAGAGACCATTGGCATGCCTAGCCTAGAGCCCTGGACCACGAATTCTACTCTGAATTCCCCATACCCGTGGACCTTCCTATAGCATCTATTGCTATATTCACTTTGCAACTCTTGACCTTGAATAAAACCAACCATTCATTTTTTTAAGTTCTCAGTCGGCTAAATTGATTCCATTAAAAATGTAGGTCGTTCAACAACAGCTGGGTCTTAAATTCTTTTTACAAATCCTTGTATTAAATTCTGGATGGTTTCTTGACCAGAAATACAATGGCCGTATTCCTGAGTCTCTTCTCCTTTTAATGTCCTCCTCCCCTCCCCCACATGCATTCTAATCAGTTTCCATTTCTCCTTGGCTCAAATCTCAAATTTTCCTTCCTTTAACTCATCAGTGTAAAACTGTGCTTGATCTCGCTGCATCCCCAGGCTGCCATCCTATTTCACTCCCTCTCTTTAGCGCAAAGCTTCTAAAAAGCAGTCTCTGCCCCTGCCACTCTCACTTTTTGACCTTATTCTTGTCTTGTCCATTAACCCTTGGCTGCTGTCCGGCCCTACTGTTGGGCCCCTACTATAGTAAGTCTGATATACTTAATATATTGTAAACTTGCTTTTTGAAAGGTCACTGATATCCTCATTTTTAAAATCCAACGATGTGGACTCCTTTTTTTTTTTTTTTTCTTTTTGCGGTACGCGGGCCTCTCACTGTTGTGGTCTCTCCCGTTGCGGAGCACAGGCTCTGGACGTGCAGGCTCAGCGGCCATGGCTCACGTGCCCAGCCGCTCTGCGGCACGTGGGATCTTCCCGGACCAGGGCACGAACCCGCGCCCCCTGCATCGGCAGGTGGACTCTCAACCACTGCTCCACCAGGGAAGCCCTGGACTCACTTCTCATACTTGGCAACATTTGACACCATTGACCGCCCTTTCCTCAGGTAACTCCCCCCTGAATGAACTCTCCTGGCTTTATTCTCACCTCTAAGCTTTTTTTTTTTTTTTTAATATTTATTTATTTGGTTGCACTGGGTCTTAGTTGCAGCTCGCAGGCTCCTTACTTGTGGCTCACCAGCTCCATAGTTGCAGCTTGCCAGCTCCTTAGTTGTGACATGCATGTGGGATCTAGTTCCCTGACCAGGGATCAAACCCAGGCCCCCTGCATTGGGAGTGTGGAGCCTTATCCACTGCACCACCAGGGAAGTCCCTCACCTCTTAGCTTTTTATATTAGTCTGCTAGGGCTGCCGTAACAAAGCACCACAGACTGGGTGGATTAAGGAACAGAAATTTATTTTCTCACAGTTCTGGAGGCTGGAGTCCAAGATCAAGGTGTCAAGCAGGGTTGGTTTCAGAGGCCGAGGGAAGGATCTGTTCCAGGCCTCTTTCCTTGGCTTGCTGATGGCTGCCTTCTCTCTGTCTTCATGTGGTCTTCCCTTGTCTGTGTCTGTGTCCAATTTCTTCTTTCTTATAAGGACACCAGTCATATTGGACTAGGACCCACTCTGATGATCTCATTTTAACTTAATTACCTCTTTAAATCCTATCTCCAAATATGGTCACATTCTAAGGTGCATTCGGAGGTTAGGACGTCAACATATGAATTTTTGGGGAGACACTATTCAGTCCATAACACTTTTCCATCTCCACGTTTCCCTTTACCACCCCTCAAATGCTGCTATTCCCAAAGTCCATTTCTTGGCCCCTTTCCTTTCGTGCTCTCTCAAGTTTCTCTCTTGGAACAATCTTCCTTCCCTTCACGCTTTAACTAGCTCTTGTAACATCACATCTTATCAGACGTGAGATGTAAATTATCCCACAGGCACTCCAAACTCAACGTGGCCCAAAGAGAATGGACCATTTCCTGTGCAATACACAGCGCGTTCTCCTGCCTGGCCCGAGACCCCCAGCCCGGCAGACGCTCAGAATAAGACGCTTGTTGTCATCTCTGGCCCTCTCTCCCCACCCACCGGTGATTGATGGGTGTGTCATTTCTGTTGTTGGGCACCGACATTCCGATCCCACTGGCACAGCTGTTATTCTGGCCTGGACGTGACCCTGCCCCTCCAGGTCCATCCACTGGAAATGCAAGGTGAGAAATGCCACTGTGGACACTTCCAGACCCTTCCAGTTGCATCTCACTGAGGTTGAAATTCCAACGCCTTAGTGACTTTCATTTGGCCTCCTTGGCCATTGACCACTGCCGCCTTCACGTTCCGCCAGACCACACACTCCTGTGCCTTTGCTCCTGCTGCTTCTGCAGCCTAGAAGCCCCTTGACATTTAAAGGCAGTTAAATCTGACTTTCCCGGTGGAGTGTTCCTTGATCCCCACGATGGATTTAATTTCTCCTTCTTCTGTGTTTGTGTAATTTTTATTACACAAATGTGTTTGTTACCTCGACATTTACTGTAATGCTTCTTGGCTTGGGCTAGGTATCGTATTTAGAATTTCAGAGTACAGGAAAAGTAAAAATAAAGGGATTTTAGAAGGTGTCTGCCTTCTTCCAATGAGGAAATAGGTCCTCTACAAATTAACCTGCAGTTACGTCTTTGAGGGGAGGGGCTTGGTGGCGTGTGTGCATATGTAGATGTGTGTTTGTGCACACGTGTGTGTTTTTCTCCACTGTTCTTGGCACGGTGCTTTGCCCATAAGACATGTTTGGAGATGTTTCTTAATTTTAGTTAGAGGGCAGTGCTGTGGGGATCTAGCTGTGCGTTTGGCCCTCTGTGGTCTTAAGACTTGGACATCGACATAGGAAGAACAGACCTGTGTTGGTTGGCAAGATGGTTCTCACTGCAGGTAACCTTTGTCTCCATCACTTGCTCTGTGATGATTTGCTGTAGTGTACACTTCTCGCACTGGGGAGGGGGCTGTAGAGGAGGAGAGGAAATGAATTAAATGAACCCCTTCTTTCCGGTCCTTGAATTCCCTGGAGAAGAGGTAGGAGAGGAAACAAAGGAAAATTAAAGTGTTTCTTAAAGGGACCTTTGAAGTAAATCTGAACAGACAAATAAGGGAGTCATTATTTGCATTGAAATCAAATAATTCACTGTAGGGTCCTCTTAAAAAAGAAAGTCCTGGGCTTCCCTGGTGGCGCAGTGGTTGAGAGTCAGCCTGCCGATGCAGGGGACATGGGTTCGTGCCCCGGTCCGGAAAGATCCCACATGCCGCGGAGCGGCTGGGCCCGTGAGCCATGGCCGCTGAGCCTGCGCATCCGGAGCCTGTGCTCCGCAACAGGAGAGGCCACAACAGTGAGAGGCCCGCGTACCGCAAAAAAAAAAAAAAGGAAGTCCTGTCCTGAATTTGAGTGAGGTTTCCAGATCATTAGGTAATTGACAGAGGCAGGGAAAACCATCCCTGTGAACAGCGAGAGGAAGCACAGTTAGAAGTAACGGCAAGCAGATCATATTATAATGCAAATCACTGGGAAATAGGGTTTGATCTACTGCACAGAGTCAAATATTTTTCTGAAAGGGTGTGGTGGTTTAACAGTCCTTTTTCTACCTTTCCAATGCACGCACGAATCTCTACGTTTCACTCTTCTCAAGAAAGTCTTTGGGTTCCCGCGTTCGCCAGGACTGGTGGCCAGTGGTGCGTCTTGGAGGGTCATTAAGTCCTTTCCCCTGGAGGGGCTGGAAGAAATGTACACACCTCTCGCCCCTTCCTTTCCTCTGGCTCAGAGCTCCTGGCTGTATCTGGGGGACATTTCCTAGACCAGGACTGTCTGGGGGCCACGAGGGCTCACCTTATGGTCACTCTCTGTCTCCAGCATTTGTTGTCCAGCTATCCTGTCCTGCCAGATGCCAGCTGTCATTGGTCCCCTGCTGGAGCCAACCAGGCAGAGCGAGCAGAGTCGTGGGAACAGTTGTAGCACCAAATTGCCCAGTTTAGATACATTCAGGCTTCGTTTAGAAATATTTGGGAATAAAATCCCCTGTAGCATGATGGGTGCTCAGACTCACCAACCCCTCGGGGCTCTCTGAAGGAGAAAACTCCTGACATTCTGGTCTTGGCCTTCTTGTATTAAAGTGTTGCTTTAAGTACAGAAGTAGAAGATGTGTGGTCAACCTTTGGAGAATAAGCAAAGAGAAGACAATAAAATTTACTCTTAATCCTGTGAATCCAGAGGTAACTCGGGGATCACAGCTTGAGGATAAAATCTCCCAGAATTTGTGTTTGTACATGTGGGTGTTTTATGTGTGTTTACAAAATATTCCTCTATTTATTTGAAGGGGTTGTGATATGAATACTCTTGTGCAAGCTGCTTTTTAACTGACTATATTGTGGATGTCTCTCCGGGTTGTTGTATGTGTTCCCACCTCATCATTTTTTTTTTTTTTTTTTTTTTTTTTTTGTGGTACGCGGGCCTCTCACTGTTGTGGCCTCTCCCGTTGCGGAGCACAGGCTCCGGACGCGCAGGCTCAGCGGCCATGGATCACGGGCCCAGCCGCTCTGCAGCATGTGGGATCTTCCCGGCCCAGGGCACGAACCCGCGTCCCCTGCATCGGCAGGTGGACTCTCAACCACTGCGCCACCAGGGAAGCCCGCACCTCATCATTTTTAATGCATGTATTCTATTCCACAAACAGGTGTGCTGTGTGTTATTTTTGACCTGTGTTGTTTTTCTAAGGATAAATTCTTAGAAGTGGAATGATCAGGTCAAGGATTTGGGGACCTCTCCTAAAGATTTTCCCGTTCCCACTTCTTATAATGTGGGATGACTCATTCCAGATGGCTTATTTCCATATGTCCTCACCATCCGCTATGGGCATTAACTCTTTTTTGAAATTCAGTAGCCAGATGATTTTGCATTATTGTTTTATCCTGGATTTCTCGGATCATAAACAAACATGCACATTTTTTTTCATGTACTTATTGGCTGTTTGATTTTTCCTTTTGTGAGTTATCTATTGATATATATATATATATATACATATATATATATATTTAACATCTTTATTGGAGTATAATTGCTTTACAATGGTGTGTTAGTTCCTGCTTTACAACATAGTGAATCAGCTATACATATACATATATCCCCATATCCCCTCTTGCATCTCCCTCCCACCCTCCCTATCCCACCCCTCTAGGTGGTCACAAAGCACCGAGCTGATCTCCCTGTGCTATGCAGCTGCTTCCCACTAGCTATCTATTTTACATTTGGTAGTGTATATATGTCCATGCCACTCTCTCACTTTGTCCCAGCTTACCCTTCCCCCTCCCCGTGTCCTCAAGTCCATTCTCTATGTCTGTGTCTCTATTCCTGTCCTGCCCCTAGGTTCTTCAGAACTTTTTTTTTTTTAGATTCCATATATATGTGTTAGTGTACTGTATTTATTTTTCTCTTTCTGACTTACTTCACTCTGTATGACAGATTCCAGGTCCATCCACCTCACTACAAATAACTCAATTTCGTTTCTTTTTATGGCTGAGTAATATTCCATTGTATATATGTGTCACATCTTCTTTATCCATTCATCTGTCAATGGACACTTAGGTTGCTTCCATGTCCTGGCTATTGTAAATAGAGCTGCAATGAACACTGTGGTACCTGACTCTTTGAATTATGGTTTCCTCAGGGTATATGCCCAGTAGTGGGATTGCTGGGTGGTATGGTAGTTCTATTTTTAGTTTTTTGAGAAACCTCCATACTGTTCTCCATAGTGGCTGTATCAACTTACGTTCCCACCAACAGTGCAAGAGGGCTCCCTTTTCTCCACACCCTCTCCTGCATTTATTGTTTGTAGATTTTTTTGAAGATGGCCATTCTGACTGGTGTGAGGTGATACCTCATTGTAGATTTGATTTGCATTTCTCTAATGATTAGTGATGTTGAGCATCCTTTCATGTATTTGTTGGCAATCTGTATATCTTGTTTGGAGAAATGTCTATTTAGGTCTTCTGCCCATTTTTGGAATGTGTCTTTTGTTTTTTTGATATTGAGCTGCATGAGCTGCTTGTAAAATTTGGAGATTAATCCTTTGTCAGTTGCTTCATTTGCAAATATTTTCTCCCATTCTGAGGGTTGTGTTTTCCTCTTGTTTATGGTTTCCTTTCCTGTGCAAAAGCTTTTTTTTTTTTTTTTTTTTTTTTTGCTGTACGCGGGCCTCTCACTGCTGTGGCCTCTCCCGTTGCGGAGCACAGGCTCCGGACACACAGGCTCCGCGGCCATGGCTCGCGGGCCCAGCCGCTCCGCGGCATGTGGGATCTTCCGGGATCGGGGCACGAACCCGTGTCCCCTGCATCGGCAGGCAGACTCTCAACCACTGCGCCACCAGGGAAGCCCTGTGCAAAAGCTTTTACGTTTCATTAGGTCCCATTTGTTTATTTTTGGTTTTATTTCCATTTCTCTAGGAGGTGGGTCAAAAAGGATCTTGCTGTGCTTTACATCATAGAGTGTTCTGCCTGTGTTTTCCTCTAAGAGTTTTATAGTGTCTGACCTTACATTTAGGTCTTTAATCCATGTTGAGTTTATTTTTGTGTATGGTGTTTGGAGTGTTCCAATTTCTTTCTTTTACATGTAGCTGTCCAGTTTTCCCAGCACCACTTATTGAAGAGGCTGTCTTTTCTCCATTGTATATTCTTGCCTCCTTTATCAAAAATAAGGTGACCATATGTGCATGGGTTTATCTCTGGGCTTTCTATCCTGTTCCATTGATCTATTGACATTTTATGTCTGTTTCTGTTGAGGGGTTCTTTTGTAAAAATGATTTGTAAGAACTCTAATAAGAAGAATAGTAACCTGTGTTTATTCTATGTTGCAAAAATTTCCAGGTTTGCTGTTTATCTTTTTATTTCTTTTATATTATTTTTAACTTACTTTTTTTTTAACGTTTTAAGCAAATTTTTATCATCCCCTTTTAAATATTTAAGTTCTGGAATCATGCTTAGAAAATGCTTCCTCACCCCCAAGAGTACATAAATATTTACCTCTAAATTTAACATTTTCCTTCTAAATTAAAAAAATATATTAATGTAGTATATTGCACAGAGCTTATAAGTTGAGTAGTATTCAATGGCTTCTTACACCAAGTGGCATGGCATCTGTGACTGTATTTCTGTTTTGTAAATAAGTTCATATGTACCTTTTTTTTTTTTTTTTTTTTGCTCTACGCGGGCCTCTCACTGTTGTGGCCTCTCCCGTTGTGGAGCACAGGCTCCGGACGTGCAGGCTCAGCAGCCATGGCTCACGAGCCTAGCTGCTCTGCAGCATGTGGAATCCTCGCAGACCGGGGCACGAACCCGTGTCCCCTGCATCGGCAGGCAGACTCTCAACCACTGCGCCACCAGGGAAGCCCTCATATGTACCATTTTTAAAACAAACTTATGGTTACTGGGGGGAAGGGGGGGAGGGATAAACTGGAAGGTTGGGATTGACATATACACACTCCTATATATAAAATAGATAACTAATAAGGACCTACTGTATAGCACAGGGAACTCCACTCAATACTCTGTAATGAACTATATGGGAAAAGAATCTACAAAATAATGGATATATGTATATGTATAACTGATTCACTTTGCTGTACAGCAGAAACTAACACAACGTTGTAAATCAACTATACTCCAATAAAAAATTTTTAAAAAGTGGCATGGCAGTCCCTTGCCATCCTGGGGAGGTGCTCTGTGAAGCAGGGGTCCAAGGAGCTTGGGTGCAGGAATTCTGCCATCAGGTCGCGGCCCCCTAGTCCTGTGCACAGACTGACCCCTACATCCTTGTGGGCAGCGGGCACCGCATCCCAGCCCTGCGCTGGGCCTGGGGTGCCCTCTCATTCATGTTTGCCGAGGCTGGCCCGTTGGCTCTCAGGACACAGGGCACAGAAACCCTGGGGACAGGGCTCTTCTGTCTGCCCATGACCTGGGCCCCCGAGGCACCGGCAATGGCCAGTGTTCCCCTCACAGGGTTCTGGTGCTGACTGGCTGGCTTCTTCCTAGTGTAGACCCTTGACAGGCACAGAATTCCTGTTACCCTTCACTCTGCGAAGGTGGTAACTCCTTCTGCCGTCTGCCTTTCACATCTCCTCTGAGACCTTTCCAGCCACTTCCCTTTGTCCTTGTGGCTTACAAAGGAATAGCTCCCCTGCCTCCCATCCTTCATTTTTAATTGAGCAGCATTTGGGGACCGAAAGGTGATAAATGAGTAAGATTGATTTGACGGTGTTTACCAGTAATCTAATATATATTTTTATCATTAAATTTTTAAATCCGTCTGATATTTAATTTTGGCTATGCTATGATATAGGGATCTAACTTTATTTTTTTCCAAATTGTTGTCAGTTTTTCCAATACTGAATTGAAGAATTTATTGAATTCTAAATTGAATAATTTAGAAATGCTGGTTTTGTTATGTACCAAATTATCATACTCATTTGGGCTCATGCCTAATCTGTTGGTTCTCCTCCACTGTAGCATCTATTAATTTTCCTGGTTTAATTATAGTAACTTTAAAAATCTTTGATAGGGAAAATTTCCCCTTATTGTTTCTTATATTTTTAAATTATCAATTTTTTTAATGGGAAAATAATTATGATGTTTTATGGTCGCTATTTATCCAGATGTCCCAGAGCTTTCAACTTGTCAAAACCATGTTTTTTAAAAAAGCTGCAGTTATCATTTTTTTCCTTTGACTCACTTGTCCTTCCTGAATTTTCTAAACCTGAGGCATCTTTTCCAAAGTTATATTTCAAAAAAGTTATGTTGCAAAAAAACCCCAAAAAGCCCTGGAATGGAATTTCTTGGTGTGTGTGGCTTACCTGTAACCCAGTATTCTCTCCCCTCAAGTTCAAAGTGGCACAGTGCTGTCAGTCATGGGGACCACAGTTTGTGCGTATAACCTGGGTTCCAAAGCAAAAACACCACAACATAGAGGAGTGACTCACTGGAACCAGACTTCTTGTAGTCTGGGCAGGCGGCCCTTGGCAATGCTGTGAGGGGTCAGCTGAATGTTCCAGGCGTGAGTGGATCTTACATGGCTGGAAATGGCTTCCTTGTGGCAGGTGCCTTCTGTCATCTTTGGTTTGCTCCTTCCCTGTTTTCTCACCACTTTCCTGCGCATCTTTCCTGTTCCCTTGAATCATCCCTATTTTTCTTTAAAGTGTGGGCCTGGCTATGGCATCTGAACCTTTACAGATCACCTTACTCCTCTTTAAAAAAAAAATCTATATATCTATATATCTATATATATCTATATATCTATATATATCTCCATCCCATGATTTTTGATCCTTTCATAATAGACCATCTTCATTTTCCTTGTTAGCCACTTCTAAAACGTCACACTGTTCCTGGTGTGTTTCAACGCCGATGTCATCAGATGCATCAGATTTCCCCACTGCCACTCCAGTTGCTGACTGAGGTCTGGAACTCCCCGAGGTCTAAGGTGGCACTGGGGGATATCAGCATCATAGCCACTGAGGTCACATTCTCTTTGCTCTTCCCTCCCTTCCCCGCCTGGACCTTCCTTGCCCACTGATGTTAGTGAGCACTGCCAGATTGAGACCATTGCTGTGGCTAATAGGATCCTGAGTGCCAGGAGCTGGATGTGTTGCTTACCATGTGCCAGGCTCTACCCTAAGTATTTTCTGGAGAATCCCAGGCAATACTTATCACTGCTCAATGAGGTAGATACCTTGTGACTCCCATTTCATGGATGGGGAAGCTATGCCTCAGAAGGGTTGCGTTGCCTAGGGTTTTACTGCTAGAACGTGGCAGAGCCAGGACTGGGTCAGGGGTCTGATTGGCTTGAACGTCAGTCGGCGATGCTGCTTCTTTGTGAGTGTTTAGAGGCCTAAGGGTTGGGAAAGGCCTCCTCCCTGAGCAAGTCCTTGAGTTGGAATTAGGAAGGGCCACCAATAGCAGAGGCTGATGACCTGAAGGGGTGGTACATGGGGCACGATGGGAGACTCAGGCAGGGCACTCAGGTGGGAGAGGGCTGGCAGGTGTCCCTTTGGAGGTGTTGGCACCTTAACCGGAATCTGCTTCTTTCTTCAGCCTCCGGGCTGAACCCCGCTGCCCCCCGGGCAGCCTTAAAGAAGGAGGCACAGGCAAAGCACATCCTCATTTAAACTTGGACCATCTTCCTGGCCCTGGTGAGTAAGGTCATTTCAGGAGAGAGTGAGGAGAAGATGACTAAATTAGGTTGGCTTTTGTACCTCTTGGAGAACAGTGTGGGAAGCGATCCAGCGTTGCTTTTCCTGGCTGGCTGGAGGACAGAAGAAGACAGCAAACAGTAGGGGACCTTGCCCTCGTGTTTGTTTTGCCGCTTGGTGCCCTTCGCTGCCTGCCACTCCTGATCCATCAGCTTCCCTCGGATGCCCTCAGCCAAGGGCTCTTAAAGGTGGCTTCCTTTCCTCCGCGATGGCCGCCACCACCGAGTTCCATGAGTCCCCATTTGTTAACCGATGTGAATGCTTCCCTCCGCCATGTTTTCTGTACTGCCTTTTACAGCCGATAGGTTTGTGTTTCCAGTCCACATGACCTTGGCTGGGACCCTTTGTCAGAGGAGAGGGTTCCATTCCTGAATTGCTTGGGCCTTTTGAGTCTCACACTGGCCTCCAGTGTATTTCTTTGTAGACAGACTAGTGTGTATGTTTCAAAGAACAGAGGCCCTCCCTCATATTACGGCGTCAGAAAGATGAATACACATTTCTAGGCTAAATGAATGCCTTCACTGATGCTCTCGGTCCATCCCAGGATGAGCTCTGCACATTCTCTCACTGGAACTGGCCTCTAGGTCCCTGTCTTGGGAGGCAGCTGGGGAGGTTTGTCCTTAAGTGTGGGCTCTGGAGCCAGCCCACTCGGGATTGAGTTCCTGCTCTACCACTGACTTGCTCTGCACTTTCTGGAGCCGTTTTAAAATTTGCGCGTGCTTCATTTTCCTCATCTGTAAAATGGGGATAATATTAATCCAGCCTCACAAAGTATAACCGAGATGTTACTTAACATTGCTTAATTGGAATTGCCTATCACACAGTAAGCCCTCTAAAAAGAGTCACTAGTTTCATGCCTGACCTATTCTGAGAAATCTTCCTTTGGTATTTTCAGGCCAGCTGGGCATGGTACCCAGAGAAACTTCTAGCATCGTTACGGCTCCATGAGAGTTCTTGGTCCTGAGTTTTACTTTTCTGCCCCTACTGGCCCCAGGGATGTGTTTTGTTCCAGGTTTACTATGGAAGCATAGTAACTCCAGGGGATGGATCATCTTATTTCCTCTCTGTCATGGTGGTTCTCTGAAGGACAAGCTTCTTCATATCATTCATTCATTTATTCATGTATTCATGCATGCGTGCATCCAATAGACATTTTGAGTACTCCTTGTATGTCTGACACTGGGCTCGATGCTGGGACAACATTGTGTCTGAAGAGCTCAGAGTCTGGTTGTACTTTGTGGATTTTTGCTGTTGTTGATGATATTTGGTTTTTATGTCTCTTGAGCATAGAATAGCTTCTCATTTCTTTCAGCAGATTCCTCTCTACCACAGGGTCCTTGTGAAGGTTGGATCATGACCAAGAGGGCTCACGGGATGTCCTCCCGATGAACTAAGCGTCTTGGGTTGTGTTCATTTTTGGTCTCTGCATTTGGCGTCTCCCATCAGCAGGGACCCTCCTCTTGCCAGCAGAAGTTCCTGAGGTGACTGCCACCCTGCCTTCGCTGTCCTCTGCCCGGCTGCTGGGGTGACCTTGTGTCCTGTTTGTGACATTCCTGGGGCCATCCACTATCTTGGGCACTGCTGCCTTCAGGGCCCCAGTGTCTAGCCTGCAGGTGAGAGGCCTGTGCCCAGGGTTAGCCTCCTGCCACCACCTGGACCACAGGCTCAGCCAGGATGCTTGCTTCTGAGCCTCACTCTTTTCCAAGTGCCCAGCTCTCAAGCAATTGTGTGGCTCAGATAGTCCTTGATCTTGAGGACCTGGGCAGTGCCTCTGCTGTAACACCATCCTGGATCACAGCATTCTAGATGACCTAAGTCCATGCTGCTTGAACAGCTGAATGGATGAATGTGACCTCCCTTGTGGCTAGTTCTGCTTCAAACCCCCACCCCCCCATCCTCAAGCATACCCCCAGTTTTAAGGCAGAATGAAATCTCAGAAAAAATAAGTCCTTGTCCTCAGCGCTATAGCCTTATTTCCAAATATTCTTATGCTGTCAACTCCAAAACAATAAGTAAATTTCAGGCCACTTTCCATTCGAATGATGGATTGAATGAATCTAATTTACATGCTTTTCATGTAAATTGGCCCAAATGAGGCTAAATCTCCAGGGGTCCTGTACCTTTCTCTGTCAATCTCTTATAGCCTCTTCTGGGTAAAACAGGGCTAATTCAAGTTTAAAAAAATAACAGGAAGTGGCAGACTTTTAGACTTCTGCTTGGTCTTGTCCATCTTCAACTATGTTTGCTCCCAACTTGGTTAGTCTCTATGGACAGAATTGTGTCCCTTCCAAAATTTATATGTTGAACCCCTAACCCCCAGTGGGGGTGGTAATTGGAGGTGGGGCCTTTGGAAGATAATTAGGTTTAGATGAGGTCATGAGGGTGGGGTCTTCGTGATGGGATTAGTGTCCTTATAAGAAGAGACCCCACAGTTTGCTTGCTCTCTCTCTCTTCCCACCACGTGGGGACACAGAAAGCAGCTGTCTAAAAATCAGGAGGAGAGCTCTCACCAGAAACCAATGCTGGCACCTTGACCTTGGACTACTAACTTCCGTAACTGTGAGAAAACAAATTTCTGTTGTTTAAGCCACCCAGTCTACAAAATTGTGTTATGGCAGCTAGTAAAGAATTGGAAGAGCCATTCTGAAGAACTCTCTACAGTCAATATTGGGGACCGTGTATAGCTATTTTCCGCAGATCCAACAATCTCTTGCTTCCCACTGTCTTGGGTGGAGGGCTCCCAACTCAGCCAACAGGCACTCCCACCTTTGCAGAAAGGTTACTAGGGCTCTCAGTTTGATACAGATGCCCGAGCAGCCAGACGTGTCTAGAAGAGGTAGCAGAACATCTTTACATGAGGATTGCAGAAGAAGAGACACAAAACATATTCAAATTAAATCCTTTTATATTCAACTTATTAATTAAAAAAGATTATAATAGCCTTCAGGGGGAGCCTTAAAAAGCAGCTGAACTTTTTGTGTAATTACTTTCAGAAAGAACAACTCAAAATCATCTTCCAGAAGCATCTCTGTTGGCAGGCGAGCTTCAGCAAACCTGTGACACTGGTGGACAGTTCCTTCCACCAGGTGCATTCATCTAATCACCAGCCAGCTCTCGATCCTTGGAAATTCACGGAGAGACGGTGCCGTTCAAAATCAAGACGGGTTTAGGAGATGCACTTCCGTTCTGGTTGACACAGCCTGTTCTCGACTCCAGCCCTTTATGTTCTCTGGTCAAGGCTCTCTCCTCCAAGGTCCGGGCTGCAGCCACATCGTGTGCTCGCACTTGACGGCTGTGGGCCATTTGAGTCCTGGCCTTGAAGCAGCCTTGGTTCTGCCTTCAGGCTCCCTGGGGCCCTACCCCCACGTGGAGGAAATTCCAGGCAGATTCTGTAGTTTGTAAAATGCTGTTAGTTTCTTTCCAGCTATAAAAATGCAATAGACCCATGGTACAGAGTGTGGAAAGTTCAAACAAATAAGAATACAATGACAGTAAATCCATCACTCAGCAGGGACTAGTATTTACATTTTGGTAGATTTCCTTCCAATAACTTTTTCTGTGACTAGGTATATCAATATATATCACATATATATATATATATATATATATATATATATATATATGAGACTAGGTATAATAATTATATCTATATAGTTGTGATTGTGCTCTCCATATAATTTTATGGCTTGACCTTATAAAAGTAATAGAAGAATAGGGTAATAAAAAAACAATAGAAGTGGGTACAAATGAAATGTAAAGAGTCCCCACCAGCCAAACTTTACATGTCAGAGGCAACTATTTTTAATCATTTGTCATCGTGAGTGCCTGTGGTGGGTGAAATCACTCTAAATGAAGTGCTTCTGTGTTTTTGATTCTCCACCTTAAATGGAATCTCTCCACCTTCTCTTATGAACGATAGATTCCTGCTGCCTTACAGCACTCCTCCCTTTCACCTTCCAGTGACTTTTATTTTTAAGTCTTTAAATTAAATAGGTTTATTGCTTTAGCTCATCTATTTAAATCTTTATTGCTTCATTCATTTTAAGCAGTACCTTTTGATCTCCCACCATGAAAGACAAGGTACTTCACACCCCATAATCCTTTATCCTTTTTTTAAAAATAAATTTATTTATTTATTTATTTTTGGCTGCCGTTGGGCCTTTGTTGCTGCACGTGGGCTTTCTCTACTTGCGGTGAGCAGGGCTACTCTTCGTTGTGGTGCATGGGCTTCTCATTGCAGTGGCTTGTTGTGGAGCATGGGCTTTAGGTGCATGGGCTTCAGTAGTTGTGGCACACAGGTTTCAGTAGTTGTGGCGTGGGGGCTTTAGTAGTTGTGGCTTGCGGGCTCTAGAGCACAGGCTTCAGCAGTTGTGGCACACGGGCTTAGTTGCTCTGCGGCATGTGGGATCTTCCCGGACAAGGGCTCGAACCAGTGTCCCCTGAATTTGCAGGTGGATTCTTAACCACTGCGCCACCAGGGAAGCCCTCTTTTTCCTTTTTTAACCACTTTTATCACTAGACCATCATGGGGTCAAACACACTCTGTTCTCTGTCTAGAATCGAAACTTCCATGATTCGTCTATTGATTTCAGGTTCAAAAACAAAACAGTGTTTATAATACTGTGATTATGTAAATATTATTCCCTGCAGAAACAAACATTGCATCATTAACCCTGTGCCATTTGTAGGAGAAATGTATAAAAAAAGACCCAAACAGGGCTCCCCTGGTGGCGCAGTGGTTGAGAGTCCGCCTGCTGATGCAGGGGACACGGGTTCGTGCCCCAGTCCGGGAAGATCCCACATGCCGCGGAGCGGCTGGGCCTGTGAGCCATGGCCGCTGAACCTGCGCGTCCGGAGCCTGTGCTCCGCAACGGGAGAGGCCACAGCAGTGAGAGGCCCGCGTAGCGCCAAAAAAAAAAAAAAAAAAAAGACCCAAACAAATCGTAACTTGGAAGGAAGAGTGAAGGAGTGGGGGAAGCCCACTTTACTTGTTTTTGACATTTTTTAATAACTTTTTTAGAAGTTCTGTTTTATATTGCTAATATAAATAGTATTTTAATTGAAATATAGTTGATTTACAACATTATATTGGTTTCAGATGTGTAACACAGTGATTCAATATTTTTATAGATTATACTCCATTTAAAGTTATTACAAAGCAATGGCTATATTTCCCTGTGTTGTACAATATATCCTTGTTGATTATCTATTTTGTATGTAGTAGTTTGTATCTCTTAATCCCCTACCCCTATTTTGCCCCCCCTTCCCTCTCCCCACTGGTAACCACTCATTCTCTGTATCTGTATGTCTGTTTCTTTTTTCTTATATACATTCGTTTATTTTTTAGATTCTGCATATAAGTGATAACATACCGTATTTGTCTTTCTCTGTCTGACTTATTTCACTGAGCATAATAATCTCTAGGTCATCCATGTTGTTGCAAATGGCCAAATTTCATTCTTTTTTATGGCTGAGTAGTATTCCATTGTGTAAATATACCACGTCTTCTTTATCCATTCATCTGTTGATGAACAGTTAGGTTGCTTCCATATCTTGCCTATTGTAAATACCGCTGCTGTGAACATTGAAGTGCATGTATCTTTTTGTATTTGACATTTGCTATGGACATTTGGCCTCTCCTTCTTTTCCAGCAGATGATCCAGCTTCCACTGCTGTTGGCTGCTGCGAGTCCCTTTTCTCCCTGCCCTCGGGACTCTGTGTCTTATTTGCTCCCACAGTGGTCCTCTGGGATTGCACCTCATCCATAGATTTCACCCACCAATTGGATCCCAAGTTCTGTAATTTCTTGGATTCCTTCTGTGTTTTGCTGAAATAATTTTTTCAGTGATTCTGTTAGGAAGTGTCTATGGATGAGAAACTTTCTAAGCCCCTATCTTGATTGGATTTGTCAATTAATTTTTCCTGTGAGGCTAAAGGGCTTGTTCCATTGTCACCTAGTATCTGATGATGCCAATGTGCACCTAATGCCAGTATGATTGTCATTCATTAGAAAGTTGTCTGTTCTCTCTGTTAGAGACTTGAGAGTGCTTTCTTTATGCTTGTGTTCTGAAACGTTATGAGGTTTTAGGTGATGGATGAAGTTCTGGCTATTTGACAGGCCTTTTCAGTCTGAAGGTTCATATCATCAGCTCTTGAAGTTTTTCTTCTGACTTCCTTCCCTCTGTGTTCTCTCATTCTGAAATGCTTCTTAAGTGGATGTGGCCCTTCTGTGTTAATCCTTACTGTTTATTAATTAATTTTTTTATTTCTATTTTGCTATATTTTCTGTGCTTTCCATGACTTCTCGCTCTAGTGCTTCTGATTTTTTCTCCAATCAAAATTTTCACTTCCCTGAATTCTTGATCTCAGACTGCACATTTTTCGTGGCAGCCTTTCAGATCTCCCTGAAGTGTTATGTGAACATTCTTTCAACTTGACTACTCTTTCCAGAATCTTCCTCATTGTTTCTGGGGTCACCTTTTTTTGTCCTGCCCTTTGGTGATGCTGATTTTCTTTTTTTATAAAAATTGATTAATTGATTTATTTTATTTTTGGCTGCGTTGGGTCTTCATTGCTGCATGTGGGCTTTCTCTAGTTGTGGCGAGCAGGGGCTACTCTTCGTTGCAGTGTGCCGGCTTCTTATTGCGGTGGTTTCTCTTATTGTGGAGCACGGGCTCTAGGCATGTGGGCTTCAGTAGTTGTGGCACCCAGGCTCAGTAGTTGTGGTGCATGGGCTTAGTTGCTCCATGGCATGTGAGATCTTCCCAGACCAGGGTTCGAACCTGTGACCCCTGCATTGGCAGGAGGATTCTTAACCACTGCGCCACCAGGGAAGTCTCTGATACTGATTTCCTTGAAGTCTCTGGCAATCCTTGTTTGACCATTGGCATTTCTGACATGTCTGAATGAAATGTGTCAAGAGTCAGGTTTCTTCTGAACACCAGCCTCCCCCCCAAACGACAGGAATGGCAGCAAACCTTCAGAGCATGGACCGTGTTGATGAGAAAGATTCATTTTAAGGTTCAAGACTGGGAAGGGGTGAACACGTTGCCCCCATGAAAATGCCAGAGGAGGAGGGTCTCACCCCGGGGCACCCGCACCAACCCTCAGGCACATTGCTCCTTTTAAAAGAGCTTGTTCTCTGGGTGGGAGACCCAGCTCACTGTTCCAAGTAAAAGGCTTTAATGAGTCCCTCCGGATCCACCCCATCTCCATCCAGTTCTTTGTACCAGTCACCTCGGGGTGCTCTGTGGCATCCCACCACTCCTGTCTCCACAGTGGCCTTCCCTTGTCACACCTTCAGCCCTGCCTCACTCTGCTTAACTTCATCCATCAAGATGAGCAAAATAGGGCTTCCCTGGTGGCGCAGTGGTTGAGAGTCCGCCTGCCAATGCAGGGGACACGGGTTCGTTCCCTGGTCCGGGAAGATCCCACATGCCGCGGAGCGGCTGGGCCCATGAGCCATGGCTGCTGAGCCTGCGCGTCCAGAGCCTGTGCTCCGCAACGGGAGAGGCCACAACAGTGAGACGCCCGCGTACCACAAAAAAAACCAAAACCAAACAAACAAAAAAGATGAGCAAAATAATTCTGCCTTCCAGAGATTTGCCAATTTTTTGGACTGACAGTGGTCTCCCTCTCCTCCATATTCAAAGCCTTTATGTTTTTATTACATTTTGTTCCTCTATACCATGATTTTAATGGCATTTTAGGAGAGAGACATATGTTCAGTTTTCCTTCTTGAAATACTTCGTAGAGTTAACAGCATGTTTTAAAGATCTCTGACATCATTAAAAATTTAGGGAACATCACTGATGCACAGCATACACTGATATCAATGTACTTTGCTTATTGACTGCTATACTTTTAGATTTTTGTCTTGTTTTCTTCTTTCTTCCTTTCTTTTTTTGTCTTTGTTTTTCCATTTTAAATACAATGCAACACAATTTTTTGGTGCACAAATCTTTGACCATTTCTCAGGATGGATTATAGAGTTTTGGGGTCAAAGAGTGACAACCATGTTTGGAATGGATACCTAATTGCGAAGTTGTTTTCTCTAAGCTGTTGTTTTAACTGCTACAGAGTACTAGTCCCATTACAACCTCAGTAGCATGTTAAAAACAAATAAAACCCTCCCACACTGAAAAATCAGATAACAGCATAAAAATTACATTTCTTGATTACTTATGAGCTCGACTATTGTTGTCTTATGTTTTATTGTTGTCTTTCCAGTTTAGTGAATTGTCTGCTGTGTCCTTTTTGTACTCCCTCTTTGCTTCTCACTCTTATTTATGGTGTTTATAAGGTTTAGAAGTTTACATTGTTATAATGGCAAGGCTCTCAATCTTTTCCTTTGTAATTTCTTTAGCTATATTTCAACTTTGAATGTCCTTTAACTATAAAAGATGAATTAAACTTTTATATATATTTCACTCTAGATTTTGATTATATGATATTTTCTGGGTCTACTCCTTTTAAATAGTCTTGTGGTTTCCTTTATGTCTTACTGCATTAAGTAGAACTTGTAAAATAGTGTTACTTAACAGTAGAAGTAATGGACACTTTGTCTTTTTCCTGATTTTAACAGCAATGTCTCTGCAGTGATTTTCAAAGTGGGGTGTGTAAGGTGTTCTTTTGGGGTGTAGGGAGAAAAGAGAAGAAGGAAGAAATTACACTTCACTAATATTCATTGTAGAGAGTGACACTGACAGTCCTCAGTTGCCCAAATGTGTGCTGGTCTGGTGTGACAGGTGTGATGCGTTCAAGAAGGTGGGCATCCTATAAAGTGAGGTATTGCTGTAGGACCTTCCTCATGCACTTGTTACCAGTTACTTGTGACACAAGTGCCTGGCTGGGGGATTTACAGGTAATATTAGTCAATTTTAACTAGACTAACACCCAGAAAATAAGCAAGATGCCTGCCAAGGAGCCCCAGCTTTTGGATCATACTGATCATGCAGGCCCAAGAGGACCACAAGACAATGGCCAAGTTGTCATTTCCTATGCTTCCCAAAGGAGACCTTCATCAGCCACTTCATGCGTTAAAATTGACAAGCCAGCAGATCGGGCAAAAACTTAAAAAACTTCTAAAAGACTACTTAAAATGTTGATCTGTATTCACTTTCATGAATAATGAAACCTGGTCTAATCTTTGAAATGAGATGGAAAATGACTCTCAATGGCTTTTGTACCCCAAGAAACTGTGCAGCTTATATCAGGGCAAAGTTCTTCAAAGAGTTGTCAAACAGGAAGCAGAGTCACACACTTTCTGTCATAAACAGGCAAATGGTCCATGTCTGTGATCTCTTCTGAGATGGCAGGATGTTGCCTGCTACACATACTGAAAGATGACATTTTAACAAAGATAGAGGAAATAACTGCTTTTTAAAAAAAATATCTTTATTGGAGTATAATTGCTTTACACTGATGTGTTAGTTTCTGCTGTATAACAAAGTGAATCAGCTATACATGTACATATATCCCCATATCTCCTCCCTCTTGCATCTCCCTCCCACCCCCCCATCCCACCCCTCTAGGTGGACACAAAACACCTAGCTGATCTCCTTGTGCTATGCGGCTGCTTCCCACTAGCTATCTATTTTACATTTGGTAGTGTATATATGTCCATGCCACTCTCTCACTTTGTCCCAGCTTACCCTTCCCCCTCCTTGTGTCCTCAAGTCCATTCTCTATGTCTGCGTCTTTATTCCTGTCCTGCCCCTAGGTTCTTCAGAACGTTTTGTTTTTTTGTTTTTTTTTAAGATTCCACATATATGTGTTAGCATACGATATTTGTTTTTCTCTATCTGACTCACTTCACTCTGTATGACAGTCTCTAGGTCCATCCACCTCACTACAAATAACTCAATATTGTTTCTTTTTATGGCTGAATAATATTCCATTGTATATATGTGTCACATCTTCTTTATCCATTCATCTGTCAGTGGATACTTAGGTTGCTTCCATGTCCTGGCTGTTGTAAATAGAGCTGCAATGAACATTGTGGTACATGACTCTTTTTGAATTATGGTTTTCTCAGGGTATATGTCCAGTAGTGGGATTGCTGGGTCATATGGTAGTTCTATTTTTAGTTTTTTGAGGAACCTCCATACTGTTCTCCATAGTGGCTGTATCAATTTACGTTCCCACCAACAGTGCAAGAGGGTTCCCTTTTATCCACACCCTCTCCAGCATTTATTATTTGTAGATTTTTTGATGATGGCCATTCTGACTTGTGTGAAATGATATCTCATTGTAGTTTTGATTTGCATTTCTCTAATGATTAATGATGTTGAGCATCCTTTCATGTGTTTGTTGGCAATCTGTATATCTTCTTTGGAGAAATGTCTATTTAGGTCTTCTGCCCATTTTTGGGATGGGTTGTTTGTTTTTTTGATATTGAGCTGCATAGCTGCTTGACACTACTAAATAACCAAGAGATCACTGTAGAAATCCAAGAGGAAATCAAAAATGCCTAGAAATAAATGAGAATGAAAACGTGATGACCTAAAACCTATGGGATGCAGCAAAAGCAGTTCTAAGAGGGAAGTTTATAGCAATACAATCCTACCTCAAGAAACAAGAAACGTCTCAAATAAACAACCTAACCTTACGCCTAAAGCAATTAGAGAAAGAAGAACAAGAAACCCCCAAAGTTAGCAGAAGGAAAGAAATCATAAAGATCAGATCAGAAATAAATGAAAAAGAAATGAAGGAAATGCTAGCAAAGATCAATAAAACTAAATGCTGGTTCTTTGAGAAGATAAACAAAATTGATAAACTATTAGCCAGGCTCATCAAGCAAAAAAGGGAGAAGACTCAAATCAATAGAATTAGAAATGAAAAAGGAGAAGTAACAACTGACACTGCAGAAATACAAAGGATCATGAGAGATTACTACAAGCAACTATATGCCAATAAAATGGACAAATTCTTAGTAAAGCACAACCTTCTGAGACTGAACCAGGAAGAAATGGAAAACATAAACAGACCAATCACAAGCACTGAAATTGAAACTGTGATTAAAAATCTTTCAACAAGCAAAAGCCCAGGACCAGATGGCTTCACAGGTGAATTCTATCAAACATTTGGAGAAGAGTTAACACCTATCATTCTCAAACTCTTCCAAAATATAGCAGAGGGAGGAACACTCCCAAACTCATTCTACGAGGCCACCATCAACCTGATACCAAAACCAGACGAAGATGTCACAAAGAATGAAAACTACAGGCCAATATCACTGGTGAAAATAGATGCAAAAATCCTCAACAAAATACTAGCAAACAGAATCCAACAGCACATTAAAAGGATCATACACCATGATCAAGTGGGGTTTATTCCAGGAATGCAAGGATTCTTCAATATATGCAAATCAATCAATGTGATACACCATATTAACAAATTGAAGAAGAAAAACCATATGATCGTCTCAATAGATGCAGAAAAAGGTTTTGACAAATTCAACACCAATTTATGATAAAAAACCCTCCAGAAAGTAGTCATAGAGGGAACTTACCTCAACATAATAAAGGCCATATATGACACACCCACAGCCAACATCGCTGAGTGATTGTGCTATCTACAAACTCAAATCTGTGAACTTAAAAATCTGGGGGCTTCCCTGGTGGCACAGTGGTTAAGAATCTGTCTGCCAATGCAAGGTACATGGGTTTGAGCCCTGGCCTGGGAAGATCCCACATGCTGCGCAGCAACTAAGCCTGTGAGCCAGAACTACTGAGCCTGTGCTCAAGAGCCACAGCTACTGAAGCCTGCACGCCTAGAGTCCGTGCTCCACAACAAGAGAAGCCACCCAATGAGAAGCCTGCGCACCAAAGGAAGAGTAGCCCCAGCTTGCCACAACTAGAGAAAGCCCGCACGCAGCAAGGAAGACCAAACACAGCCAAAAATAAAAACAAACAAATTAATTAATTAAAAAAAACTGTAAACAGAATTTTGTTAACTGCTTAAGAATCTTCCAAATGAAGAAATTGATTGTTTTTCTGTTAAAAATATGAAAGTGCAACCGCTTTGAATCAGTTTGCAAAATCACCTGTTGAAATTCAGGAAGGTGAAACTTTACCAGCAAAATATCAGCAAAAATCTTGACATGCTTGTGGGATGGACTGAAGAATGAATATTGTGATTTAGTAAACACTGCCAATGACATTTTTCTTCCATTTGGATCTGTAAATTTTTTTGAGGTGTATTTTTGGTTATGGCAGATGTTTTAATCAAGTATGGAAATACACCCAATGTAAAACCAGATCTTCAAATCACTGTATAACAAAATGTTATGTCAAGATTTTCAGTAAGCATGAATAATAGTAAATCACACTGCTTTCAATAAAAATCCAATTTCTGTATTTTGAGAAACCAAGCATTCATTTAAGCAGTGTTTTAAATTTATTAGTCTAGAGTTGCATGTAGAATTCTCATATTTCATACTGTTGTCTATTTGTGCTTTCCCTATTGGTTTTAATAAAGTTGTCAGAGATTTGTCTGGTTTTTTGCTTTTGTTTCAGAGAACCAGCTCTTTTAATTTATCTGTTTCTAGGTCATCCCTCTCTCATTATTTCATTTTTTCTGTTTTCTTAATTTATTTTGTTGTTCTTTTTCTAAAACGTTCGTGTTGAAGACTTATTTATTTATTTATTTATTTATTTATTTATGGCTGTGTTGGGTCATCGTTGCTGTGCATGGGCTTTCTCTAGTTGCAGCGAGCGGGGGCTACTCTTTGTTGTGGTGCGCGGGCTTCTCATTGTGGTGGCTTCTCTTGTTGCAGAGTTTGGGCTGTAGGTGCGTGAGCTTCAGTAGTTGTGGCTCACGGGCTCCAGAGTGCAGGTTCAGTAGTTGTGGTGCACAGGCTTAGTTGCTCCGCAGCATGTGGGATCTTCCTGGACCAGGGCTCGAACCCCTGTCCCCTGCCCTGTTTTACACAGGGAAGCCCTTGAAGACTTACTTAGTGTTTATATTTTTCTCTGAAAAACAGTAAGAGCATTTAAAGACCTCACAGCTTATCTGAATAGTACTTTGCTATACCTCATATGCTTTTTTTTTTTTTTTTTTTGCGGTACGCGGGCCTCTCACTGCTGTGGTCTCTCCCGTTGCGGAGCACAGGCTCTGGACGTGCAGGCTCAGGGGCCATGGCTCACGGGCCCAGCCGCTCCGCGGCATGTGGGATCTTCCCAGACTGGAACACGAACCCGTGTCCCCTGCATTGGCAGGCAGACTCTCAACCACTGCACCACCAGGGAGGCCCTCATATGCTTTTTAATAAGAATTATTTCCCTTTTTAAATTTTAAATAGAGCGTATAATTTAAATTTTAATTTAAACTTTGATCTAGGAGTATATTAAAAATTTCAACTTTAATGAATAAGTTCTAGAGATCGAAGGTACAGCATGGTGATTTTAGCTAATAATACTGTATCATATACTTGAAACTTGCTAAGAGAGTAGGTCTTAAATGATCTCACCACAAAAAAGGAGAAAGGGTAATTATGGGACATGTTGGAGGTGTTAGGGAAAGCTATGGTGGTCATCCTTTTGCAACATATAAGGCTATCAACATCTTATACAGCTTAGACTTACACAATGTTGTATGTCAGTTATATCCCAACAAGTTAGAAAAAAATGTCTTAGCATTTAAAAATATTGAATTTTATTATTGTTTCTGTTTATATGCAACTGTCCCAGACCTGCTTTTGAAGACCTTTACTGAAGTTTGCTTTTTGGTCTTATATTTGATAAATTTTTGTAAATGTTCCACAGATACCTGAAAAGTGATCTCTGGGGGGCTGTGGGGACACACACACACTCACACACACACACACTTACTCATATACAGAGCCACATCAAATCGGCCTTCATAGAAAAATGTCTACATCATTCATATCCTCTTTGTTTTTGTTTTTTGCCCAGGTAATTTGCCAAATGCTTAGAGGGTGTCTTTAAAATCTTCACCAGTTTTTAAAATCAAAAGTATGTTTAAATTATTTTTGCTTTATAATGATATGTATATGATGCATAGAGGTTTGTGACTAATATATATATATTTGGGGGATTTTCCCCTTTTAAAACACACCTTCACTATACTTTAAGTGCTTTTTATTTTAAATTGCTTTGCAGTTAGAACTTTCTTTTCTTTGACCTTTGCCTTTATGTCTTTTCCCATAATTTAATTTGTAAACTTCTCTACTCATTTTACTTTAAATGACCTTTAAAGGCAGTAGCGGGTAGTGATTGTGTCTCTGTTGTGTCTGCTTGCTGTTATGAAGGGAGCTGCGTTTCATCTTGTTCCTCTGTGGGTAACCTGTATTTTCTAACCTGGATGCTCAGAAGACATTTCCTTATCTTTGAAATTCAGAAATGTCACAAGGATATCTAGTTCTGTCAGCATGGTCACTAAGCTAATGTGGATTATTTTCCTGCAACAAATGAAGAGATGCTGGAGAAACATATAACAAAAAAGTTAACTCTGTAGCTCAGCCAGTCCTTTGCCTGCTTGCTTACAGATTTATCCTTCTCTCTCCCCCTGCTCCACTCTGTAGAGTAGGGTCTGTCCAAGCAAACTACGTTTCCAGATTCCCTGACCAAAGGGAGGCACCAACAGGAGGTGAGAAGGTGAGGACAGAGAGCGAGGCTCCCCACCCCTACCTGCCTTTGACAGATGTCTCCATGGTACCTCTCCCTCTTAAGGGTTCCTGCCCTGCATCTTGGCAGAGCAGAGCTTTTCCCTGCATGGTCCCAGATCCTATTGGGCGACCCCTACCGTGGTTCTAGCTCCTCTGGGCACCCCACCTTTGAGGTCCTGGTCATACTGCCATCACCATATATCCCTCCACAGTAGGGGTAGGAGCAACTTTCTGCTATTGCTAATCTCTGCTAACCAGCCTCTCGGCAGGGGGTTGGGGGGGTGCTTTTCAGCCCTTCTGCCCACTTGGTAGATAGCTCACTGTTGCACATCTTTTTATTGAATTAGTTGACATAGGCTCTGTTTTCCTGACTACACTTTTCCTGTTTTACACATTAAAATAACTTAGTGTGAAAGAAAGGAAGGGGAAACTCAGAGCCCAGAGAGGAAAGCGTAGGGGTGGATGCTGCTTCAGGGTAGGGAAACCCCCAATGGCTCTGGTAGGTGGGAGTCTTAATGTTCATGCCAGGAGGAAAGGTGTGGTCTTGGGTCCACAGCAGGCAGGAAGCAGGAGCTGAGACCCTGGTTTGGCTGCCCCTCCCATAAGAGGGAACTAGACTCAGTCTGCCCACTGCTCAGCAAAGTGGCTGAGATGCTTATGTGTACCAGGAGCTATGGCTGCCAAAGGAAAAGGCCCCCTTGACAAATGAGAACTCCAAACCTGTGCCTCGGGGATGTGCACTCCCTATCTACACTACCCATGTGGTGCACGCCTTCCAGGCCAAGAATGAATGGACAAACTGGTCCCCAACTGGTGAAGCCTATGGCACCTGTGCCTCAGGCACTGATCTCTGCGCATGTGAAGCTCCAAAGGGAAAAGCAACCTGCTGAAGATGGCCCTGCCCACAAAGAGTGAAACCACACCTGGAAGCTGTTCACTGCTAGAGAAATCAGAGAAGTACCACAAAGAAGATTAGTGCCTTAAGAAACTGAGATAATAGAATGAGATTCTGAAAGAAAATATGCAAAGGTCAGAGAATAAAAATTATAAGGAAAGATTTATACTCAGTGATAAATAAAAGATGGATTTATAAAAGAAACTAAACTGCTGGAAATGGAAAACATCATCATTTAGATGAAAACTGAGCAGACAGGTTAAACTGTAAGTTAAGTTACAACTGAAAAAAGAATTTGTGAATGTAAAAATAATTTTGAGGAAATTGCTTACAAGATACACAGATAAAAATATGAAAATTTTAAACAAGTTTAAAGGGGGGTGGGATGAATTGGGAGAGTGGGATTGACATACATACACTATTGATACTATGTATAAAATACATAACTAATGAGAACCTACTATATAGCTCAGGGAACTCTCTGCAGTGCTCTGTGGTGACCTATATGGGAAGGAAATCTGAAAAAGGGGGACATAAGTATACGTACAACTGATTCACTTTGCTGCACAGGAGAAACTAACACAACATTGTAAGGCAGCTATACTCCAATAAAAATTAGTTTAAAAATGTTTAAGAAACTTGGAAAATACAATAATATGTCAGTTAAAGTTTAGTTCAAGGACCAGTTACCACACTGCGTATTTTAAGAAGGAAGGGATTTAATACAGGGAATTTGATGCTTACAAAATTGTTGAAGTGCTGAAGGACTGGATTTTGGATGGCTCTCCAGAATGACTCCCAGAATAATTCAGATTGACCCTCCAGGAGATTTACTACCACTGAGACTGCCACTGGAATCTGCTTGTTGTTCCTAAAACTTCCTCTGGACCCCCCAAAAGCTGGAAAATGGACTTGAATTTGATCCAAGGATTCAGAAGCCATTGCTCTTCTGCCACTACCTTGACTACTTCTTCACAGCCAGGAAACTGGAGAGTGGATGGCGGAACACTGTTGCAGGAAAACATCGTGTTTCCATGACTTTTCTTGCCTGTAGAAACAACCAGAAATGGTCAGGAAAAAGACCTTCATCCAGCGGCATGCTGGAGCCACCTCATACCAGCATATGAAAGACACTTGTTGGGGCTTCCCTGGTGGTGCAATGGTTAGGAATCTGCCTGCCAATGCAGAGGACATGGGTTCAAGCCCTGGTCTGGGAAGATCCCACATGCCGCAGAGCAACTAAACCCATGTGCCACAACCACTGACCCTGTGCTCTAGAGCCCACGGGCCACAACTACTGAAGCCCACGCACCTGGAGCCCATGCTCTGCAACCAGAGAAGCCACCATAATGAGAAGCCCGCACGCCACAACAAAGAGTAGCCCCGCTCGCCGCAACTAAAGAAAGCCCACGCACAGCAACAAGACCCAACACGGCCATAAATAAATAAATAACTTAATTAATTAAAAGCAGGGGGAAAAAAAGACACTTGTTAAATTTTCAGGAATTTTACAAGTCAGTTATTAAACATAGCCATTCTTAAATGCATGATAAATGAAATATAAACTTAAATTCTCAGATGAAGTATAAACTTACAGTGATATAAATTATATTACATCACAAAGGTAATAAATACTAAAAACTCTTCACTTCCTAATTATTTGACTATACTTTATTATTATCTATGATTTTGTGGTTAATTTAGTCTATGACATGTATATGGTGAAAATACTGTATAATGGTGTGCTGGTATACTACTTCACATCTCTTCACAATTCCATGTTCACTGATATCACCTTGTTGGCTCAGAATTGGCCATTGTGGGAGTATTTCTACCATAAATAGGGGTAAATGCTACAGATCAAGATGTTTTTTGAGACCCAGCACACCATACCATTGTATTAATCTCTCTTCTACATTTCGAACTTGTGCAAGTGCTTTCTAATTTTGGAACTAATTCTCATACAGAGCTGTAGTAGCAATGGAGTCTGGAAAACAAAGTTATTAGCTTTTCAGCTTTTTTAATCTGATGGGGTATGAATGAATGTTGGATGAACCAGTCAAGAGTATTGAGCTTGAATGAAGAGGTCCAACATACACCTAATACATGTCTTTATGAAAGAGAGAATATCGAGTTGGGGAGAGAGCCTATATCTGAAATTATAGACTTAGAATGGTCCAGAATGAGTATTAACAGGTGAACAAGTAGATTTCTCATCAGCAACAAAGTATCCTCCAAGTACTCAGTAAATAATTTGTAATTCTTTACCAAGTTGAACTATAATTCAAATGAGATTGAAATAAAGACTTTTTTTTAAGGACAACGACCAAAAAGCTTTCCGTTTATAATTCCTTAATGAAAGAATTACTACATTCCCTTCATTAAGAAGGGAATTGAACCCAGAAGAGTGAAACAATGAGCAGAGAAATCAGTAAACTTGTAGAAAAGTCTAGGTAAGCATTGGTTGTAACATGCACCAATAACAACTGCAATAATAATGACTAATATTGAGGGGTTTAAAAGTAAGGTTGAAATATTAGAAAAAAATAGCATGGAAGAACAAAGCAATCTCAAAATGATAAACAACCCAGTAGATAAAGGTAAAAAGCAAATTGTAGGAGGGGAAATTAGGATGGCCAAAAACCATATAACAAGCTGCCTAAACTAGCAATCAAGGAAATCCAATTACAAATGAGACAGTCTGATCATACTCCTTGTCAGCAAGGCTACGGGGGAAATAGACATGCCGATAGGCTAATGGTGGGTCTGTAAGTTGCTACAACCATGATGATGATTTTAAAAGATGTTTACAAATTCTTTGATACTCCATCTTTCAAAAGGTGGAGCCTAATTTCTCTCTCCATGAGTGTAGGCTTTCCTTAGCATCTTGCTTTTAATGAACAGAATGTGTCAAAGATGACGGTGTGATTTCTGAGACCAAATCATAAAAGGCCCCTCATTCTGTGTCTTGGATCACCTGCTAGGGGAAGCCAGCTGTCATGTCATAAGAACACCTGAGCAGCCCTCTGGAGAGTCCCCTGAGGATGTTGTGAACAGCCATGTGAGTACACCATCTTGGAAGTGGATCCTCCAGCTGCAGTCACACCTTCTGACGGTGGTAGCCCTGATCAGTGTCTTGACTGCAACCTTCTGAGAACTCCTGAGCCAGAACCACCCAGCAAAGCAATTCCTGATTCCTGACCCACAGAACCTGTGAGATAATAAATATTTGCTGTTTTAAGCCACTAAGTTCAAGGGTAGTTTGTTATGTAGTGACAGACAACTAACCCAACCACTTTGGAGAGCACTTTGGAAAAATTCTGTAATATCTTATATAGGTATGTAGGCTAGAGAAATTCCTCTTAAATTTATGCAAAGAGACACACGAAGATGTTCTTTGCGGAATACTTTTCTTTCAATTGGATAGTGGATAAATGAATTGCAATATGCTTTTACAATGGAAAACTATGGCACAGTTAAAAGTAAATTGTGTATATGGATTTGGGTAAGTCCCTAAACTCTAATATAGATTGAAATGTGCAAATTGCAAAAGCATATGTACAGTGTGATATTATTAATGTAAATTGAAAGATATATACAGCGATACTATAATATATTCTATATAGTTACACCCAAATGTAGGAAAATTTAAAATCATGGACCGGAAAGATACATTCCACCTCCAGAATAGTGTTGTCACAGCTGAGTGAAGGAGGTGGAGGAATAGCATAGATGGGCAGGGCTTCGATGTAAGATACTTCTTTGAAAAAAATCTAAAGCAAATGAGGAAAAATATTAGCCCATGTTCAATCTGGGTGGTGGGTCCATGGGTGAATTATATTATTTGCTGAATTTTCCGTTTGTTTGAAATACTCTTTGTTGCCAGTAATGTAGATTTTCATTCCACTACTGTTTTTGGATTTCTCCTTTGCTTTGCAAAGACCAGAACCTTTTCCAAATCAGCTTGCCTCCCAGCAAGCTGTCTTTGCTTTCTGACTTGGTATCTCCTCACTATATGCTGAGATGTCGTTATGAATTTGCATTCTTATTTCATAGACACCCTGGTTTCTTACTTATTTTTAAGGATGTAACCAGAAGCTTTGTAAAACTGTCTTCTTTCTTGTATCATATTATTGTTGACAATCTGTTTTTGGTTCTACTTCTTCTTGAAAGTGCTTCCTCCTCTGATGATGCAGAATTTTTATTTAGACCCTCACGTTGGTGTTTTCTGCTTACTCATTCCTGTCTGATTTGAGCTCTATCCAAACCCTCCTTGCCAATTGGCCTGCCCCTGCAGGATCTTTACAAGAGAACACAATTGTTTTATAAGTGCTTAGCCCAACGCTCAGCTGGTATCCATCTAGTGCATCTTTGCTGGAGTAAGTAGGGATCTTCTTGTCCCTATAACTTAACTCCTGGACTCTGAGGAGGAGACATACATTTCTGGGATATCTGAGGTCTCCTGCAGTTCTTCCTTAATCAAAAGCAATACACGAAAAACCATAAACCCCACAGGTCATTGTTCGTACTGACACTCATGCCCATAATGAATTTCACATCTTCACGTGCAGGGCCCATGCCTCAGACCCTTCTATTCCTAGCCATGTTGCAGACTGGGAGGCATGATCCCTGGGTAGCTAGAGGAAGGGGATTGTTGATTCACAGTGGTGCTAAGGGCAGTGAGGGTTTGACCCTGGCTGCTTTGAAAAAGCAATTCTAACCGAGTCTGAAGGGTGATTGTCTGATGTCATGGTTGGTCATTCCAGAGTCCCAGAAATAGAAGGGAATTTGGGTAGATAAAAATCTCCTCTTATTCCTTTACTATCTGACTCTATTATTTAGTCTGCATTCAAAGTGTGGGTATACCACTGATTATTTTCCATTTTAATCCTAATTGTGCCGACTTAATGGAAGCTTCTTCCACACCCTGGCATTGGTGCTGTTGGGAATATGATTATTTTTGTGTGCCTTCATGGATATTTTTAGGGGAATTTGGCAAAGGCTCTGTCACGGTTGGGTAGGCTCTTAACTTCTAGAATGCAGGGTCAACACGGCCCCATGTAGTCCACTAAATGGAGGACAGAAACCCGAGCAATGTATTCCAGGCTCTCAGAAGATGGCCCAAACTTCAGCTGACATCTTGTACGTCCTTTCTTGTTTTGTTTTTTTAATTTAAAACAAAGGATATTATGGGGTTTTATTTCCATATATATTTGAAATGTTTATGACATTTAAATGCTTCAAATATTACTTTAAAAAAAAATTTTTTTGCTACGCGGGCCTCTCACTGTTGTGGCCTCTCCCGTTGTGGAGCACAGGCTCCGGACGCGCAGGCTCAGCGGCCATGGCTCACGGGCCCAGCCGCTCTGCGGCATGTGGGATCCTCCCGGACCAGGGCATGAACCCGCGTCCCCTGCACCGGCAAGCGGACTCTCAACCACTGCACCACCAGGGAAGCCCTCAAATATTACTTTTTAACACTAGACTTTTCAATGTGGTATAATAATTCTGTTTGAATAACACATTGTATATAGAGTATTTTTTTGGGTTAAATTTTTTTTTTTATTTCTTTAACTATGGTTGATTTACAATATTGTGTTAGTTTCAGGTGTACAGATTCAGATTCTTTTCCATTATAGGTTATTACAAGACACTGAATATACTTCCACGTGCTACATAGTGAATCCTAGTTATTTATCTATTTTATATATTGTAGTGTGTACCTATTAATCCTATACTCCTAATTTATCCCTCCCCATCCCCTTTCCCCTTTGGTAACCATAAGTTTGTTTTCTAGGTCTGCTGTACCTCCTTTCCAAAGTCCATCTAAGACTTTAAAAAATCTTAAATTAAGTTCTTTGAAAAAATTTCGGAGGCAAGTTCAAATACATTTCTCTACATGTCTTTCTTCCTCTCTCTCTGTATCTGTAGCCCATTACCAGAAATTGATGCAACTTAAAGTACTTTAGAGAGAAGTGCTTCTCAAACTAAACTATTTGTGGGGAAGGACTAGTGTTTTTGTTTTGTTTCGTTTTTTGTTTAAAGCTCCAGTCCTTGGCAGAGTGATTTCTGTAAAATGCAGAAAGAACGAATTAGTGGAAAAATAAAATTTAAAAAGCAAAGATATACAAAAATCAAGTCAACTGGTCACATGCTTAGGTGTTGGGACAATGCTCCAAATTGCTATAAAAATTTCAATGCTTTCTTTCACTTCCTGTCCTTATCTATCTCGTTGCAAACAAGCAGTAGAGAGTATTCAGCTGGCAGTGGTCCACACACTACACTCTGAGTCGTGTTGCTTAAGAGGCCCTGCAGAATTATGTTCTGGGGTACTCTTTACCCAGAATAATAACATCAGCCTACAGGAATGTGCCTGGGTCTTCGGCACTGCTGAGAAAAAAAATGGAAGAGTTAGTCTGGGTTCTCCAGAGAAACATAACCAATAGGATATATATATAGAAAGAAATTTATTGTAAGGAATTGGCTCAGACGGTTTTGGAGGCTGAGAATTTCTACAGTCTGGCGAGCTGGAAAGCCAGGAGAGCTATTGGTGTCAGCTCCAGCCGGAGTCCAGGTCCAAAGGCAGGAGAAGACCAACGTCCCAGCTCACACTGACGGAAAGAACACATTTTCCCTTACTTTTCCTTTTTGTTTTATTCAAGCCTCTAACAGATTGGATAAGGCCCAGCCACCTTGGGAAGGGCAATCTTCTTTACTCAGACTACCAGTTTAAATGTTAATCTCACCCCAAAACACTCTCACAGACACACCCAGAGTAAGGTTTAACCAAATATCTGGGCACCCTGTGACCCAGTCAAGTTGACACAAAATTAACTGTCTCTGAAGAGCATCATCTCTTGACATCTCTCAAGTCAAAGTGTGTGAGGCTCTTTGGTTTTTTGTTTTTGTTTTTAACATCTTTATTGGAGTATAATTGCTCTACAATGGTGTGTTAGTTTCTGCATTATAACAAAGTGAATCAGCTATACATATACATATGTCCGCATATCTCCTCCCTCTTGCATCTCCCTTCCTCCCACTCTCCCTATCCAACCCCTCTAGGTGGTCACAAAGCACCGAACTGATCTCCCTGTGCTATGTGGCTGCTTCCCACTAGGTATCTATTTTACGTTTGGTACTGTATATATGTCCATGCCACTCTCTCACTTTGTCCCAGCTTACCCTTCCCCCTCCCTGTATCCGCAACTCCATTCTCTAGTAGGTCTGTGTCTTTATTCCCATCTTACCCCTAGGTTCTAAATGACCTTTTTTTTTTTTTTTTTTTAGATTCCATATATATATGTTAGCATATGGTATTTGTTTTTCTCTTTCTGACTTACTTCACTCTGTATGACAGACTCTAGGTCCATCCACCTCACTACAAATAACTCAATTTCGTTTCTTTTTATGGCTGAGTAATATTCCATTATGTATATGTGCCACATCTTCTTTATCCATTCATCTGTCGATGGACACTTAGGTTGCTTCCATGTCCTGGCTATTGTAAATAGAGCTGCAATGAACATTGTGGTACATGACTCTTTTTGAATTATGGTTTTCTCAGGGTATATGCCCAGTAGTGGGATTGCTGGGTCGTGTGGTAGTTCTATTTTTAGTTTTTTAAGGAACCTCCACACTGTTCTCCATAGTGGCTGTATCAATTTACATTCCCACCAACAGTGCAAGAGGGTTCCCTTTTATCCACACCCTCTCCAGCATTTATTGTTTCTAGATTTTTTGATGATGGCCATTCTGACCAGTGTGAAATGATATCTCATTGTAGTTTTGATTTGCATTTCTCTAATGATTAATGATGTTGAGCATTCTTTCATGTGTTTGTTAGCCATCTGTATATCTTCTTTGGAGAAATGTCTATTTAGGTCTTCTGCCCATTTTTGGGTTGGGTTTTTTGTTTTTTTTGATATTGAGCTGCATGAGCTTGTAAATTTTTGAGATTAATCCTTTGTCAGTTGCTTCATTTGCAAATATTTTCTCCCATTCTGAGGGTTGTCTTTTCTTCTTGTTTATGGTTTCCTTTGCTGTACAAAAGCTTTTAAGTTTCATTAGGTCCCATTTATTTATTTTTGTTTTTATTTCCTTTTCTCTAGGAGGTGGGTCAAAAAGGATCTTGCTGTGATTTATGTCATAGAGTGTTCTGCCTATGTTTTCTTCTAAGAGGTTGATAGTGTCTGACCTTAAATTTAGGTTTTTAATCCATTTTGAGTTTATTTTTGTGTATGGTGTTAGGGAGTGTTCTAATTTTATTCTTTTACATGTAGCTGTCCAGTTTTCCCAGCACCACTTATTGAAGTGGCTGTCTTTTCTCCACTGTATATTCTTGCCTCCTTTATCAAAGATAAGGTGACCATATGTGTGTGGGTTTATCTCTGGGGTTTCTATCCTGTTCCATTGATGTATATTTCTGTTTTTGTGCCAGTGCCATACTGTCTTGATTACTGTAGTTTTGTAGTATAATCTGAAGTCAGGGAGCATGATTCCTCCAGCTCCGTTTTTCTTTCTCAAGATTGCTTTGGCTATTCAGGGTCTTTTGTGTTTCCATAGACATTGTGAAATTTTTTGTTCTATTCTGTGAAAAATGTCATTGGTAGTTTGATAGGGATTGCATTGAATCTGCAGATTGCTTTGGGTAGTATAGTCATTTTCACAATGTTGATTCTTCCAATCCAAGAGCATGGTATATCTCTCCATCTATTTGTATCATCTTTAATTTCTTTCATCAGTGTCATAATTTTTTGCATACTAGTCTTTTGTCTCCTTAGGTAGATTTATTCCTAGATATTTTATTCTTTTTGTTGCCATGGTAAATGGGAGTGTTGTCTTTGGTTTATTACTTTGCCAAGAAATGTACCAGTTCTTCGACACTGAAAACAGGGACCCACCCCTTTGTTTTTAACCTGCTGACATCTTGTCCTTGATGTGACCATGATGCCAGGTGATACCCAGGAAATAGACTCTTTTTCAGCTCTGGTGCTTTTCATTCAGATAGCCCCCTCCTCTTGATGCAGTCAGCTGCTTGCTGACACCGCTCAGCGCTGGGGACCCCAGTGCTCTGTTGCTGACATTCTGGATCCCTTGGCACCTTAATGTGCAGTGCCAGCCAGCTCCTCTCTGAAACTCACCCTCTGCCAGGTCCTTCCTGACCCTCCTTCAAAACACAGTGTGTTTTATCTTCCACCTAACACATCATGAATTTCTTTTGCCCTGCATCCTACTTCATGTAATCCTTAGCAAAGAATTACTGATGATGTTTATTGAGAACGTACCTGATGCTAAATCAAGTGCTTTCCATACCTTATCTTATTTCATAGTTACAAAAATACTATTCAGTATGTATCCAATCCCCAGTTTTACAGAGGAGGAGACTGAGGCTTACAGAGGTTAATTAATTTACCTACATGGCTAATCAGAGCAGAGCTAGGATTTAAATCTAACACTGCTTTTGACCAGAAAGCCCTGATTCTTAGCCAGGAAACCATACTGCCTTACAGAAAATACAGAAAAATTGTTCACATGGTAAACAGTCACTTAAATAATATTTCTCAATGAGTAAAATGGCTGTTGAAAAGAAATATATATATATATATATATATATATTCATTGCGCACCATGTAAGGATCCATCTCTTAAGTTTTAGCTCAGGACTGTGTTTTTCTTTGCTGGTGAACTTGTACATTTCCCTTCCATAGCCAAAGAGAGGATCTTAAAGCTTGGGTTTCCCCAGGTGGCTTGGAGTGAAATTTAGTCCTTAATTGCAGCAGCTGTTTTTAGCTTACTTGGTATAATGCTCTTCCCTTTTTTAAACATGACTTTATTTATCTATATGGCTGGTTCAATTGCACGTGTTTTCTTTCCCACTAGACTTTGAACATTTTGGGAGAATGAACTGAATAGGTACCTAATTTTGTAAGCTGCTTTTTACAGAAGCAATTATATTGGTCTTTCAAGTGGGACTCAGTTGTGACCAGTTTTTTCTGCAAAGTACTCAGCGTTTTTTCTGTGGCTGAACGTGGCTTGGACACGCGTGTTTGAGTATAACCTTGTTACCGCGGCTGTAAAAATGTGTGTGTGGCCGGTCCAAAGCTTCAGGCAACCAAGTTAAAGGTGATAATGGGAAGCTATTTACAAAGTGCTGAGAAACTAGAGTGATGAGTGGTGAAATGGGGAGAAATGCCTTCCGGGCCTGTATCGACCTGAGGGGGGCCTCCCTCCAGGTGGCAAAATTAGAGAAGATCGGTGTGGGTATTTCCCCATGTTTAGGAAGGATTTAAATGATGGTTAAAAATAACAGCTGGTGAGACTACGGGGTCCCGGGGCCCGTGCTGAGAGGGAAGCTTTAGCCAGTGTTGATGTCTCATCCCCTGGACCATGGGAATCTGTCCAGGCTGAAATGACCATGGCAACACATGGTGCCCCAAATTAGGACTGACCTTAGGCAAGGGAGAGCAGTCCTAGCTCGTGCATCTGATTCTCACCTTTAAACCTGTTTGGTCTGAAATTTGGTCTGAAACTTTGAGAAAAGAGATGGTAATGGAAGTCTTCTTCCAAAGAAAGGTTCTTGCCTATTTATGTATAAGGATAGATTTGGCCAGGAGGGGGAAATTCTGACATATCAATAGTTAGCTGAAGATGTACCCCTTATAACTGGCAAAGGCGTGCGTACTCTGGAACTCCCCCCTGTCACCTGCAATTGGCCCGTGGATGTATGTATGTTTTGTTAGCTGTGGAAAGAGTTAAGACTGGGTTGGAGGCTGGTGGCTGGCTGTTGCCTCTGCCCAGTGTTTGGGGCCCAGAACATTTGTGAGAGTTGCCCCAGTTGTTATGATGAGAGAAAAGTACCTTTGATAGAAATAGAGAAATCAGGAAGTGTGGCCTATTTTTTAGGAAGATAATTAGTTCATTTTTCTACATCTTGAGTTTGAAATGGCTGGTGCTGAGCTGAGGCTGCTTAGTTGAAAGAGAGCTTAGGCGGCTTGTGTTCTAGATCGGATTCTTTCACTAACGGGCATCCTGCTCTTGGTCAAGCCCTGTAACTTTTTTTTTTTTTTTTTTTTTTTTTTTTTTTTTTTTTGCGGTGCGCGGGCCTCTCACTGTTGTGGCCTCTCCCACTGTGGAGCACGGGCTCCAGACGTGCAGGCTCAGCGGCCATGGCTCACGGGCCCAGCCGCTCCGCGGCATGTGGGATCTTCCCAGACCGGGGCACGAGCCCGTGTCCCCTGCATCGGCAGGCAGACTCTCAACCACTGCGCCACCAGGGAAGCCCCCCTGTAACTTTTAAGAGTCTCTTGGGTTGATCTGTAAGTCAGCAGCTCTCAGCCCATACAGGTGTATGCTGAGGTGAGCTCTAGTTGGGAGGGAGAGAGAGGAAGGGGCGTCCTCTTGGGCCTGTCACTCAGTGGTGTCACAGGGAAAAGAAGACCGGGGCCCCCGCCCCCCTCCAAACATCCTTCATCAGGGACAGTTGCTGTCATGAGTGTGGCTTGAGGGATGGCAAGGTTTGGGAGCCCTGAAGCCCTGAGCAGTCATCCCCAGAGACTGGCCTTCTGTCGCTGTTTCTTCCTGTAATTTACACCTTGTTACTCAGCAGTGCCCGGAGGGGCCGCTAGGACCACTCTAGCTTAACGCACAGACGCAAACTTTAGCGCCGAAAGGGACCCTATGGGGGACTCACATGGAGAATGATACGTGTGTGGGGAGAGAGCACAGGGGCCGATTCTCTCCCACAGAACGCCTGTCAGGGAGGCCCTCAGCCTCTGCTTGGATGCCCCCATTGGCAGGGAGATTACCCCTTCTGGTGCTGCCCAGTTTACCTTCCTGGAGCTCTGTTATAAGGGTGTTCCCTACCCGCACCCTAGAATTGACTCCCCCTCCTGCCTGCCAATTCCCTAATTCTGCTCAGAGGCGTCTCAATCCTCTTAGCCCTCTTTGCAGATGGAGAAGCAGAACCGGACATGCCCCATGGCTCACTCACTATAACAGAGCTTGCTCTTTCCCCTATGGAGAGATCCAACTTTCTCCCTCTCTTTTTTCATATTCTTTTCCATTATGGTTTCTTACAGGATCTTGAATATAGTTCCCTGCGCTAAAAAATAAGACCTTGTTTTTTTTTTAACATCTTTATTGGAGTATAATTGCTTTACAATGGTGTGTTAGTTTCTGCTTTATAACAAAGTGAATCAGCTATACATATACATATGTCCCCATATCTCCTCCCTCTTGCATCTCCCTCCCACCCTCCCTATCCCACCCCTCTAGGTGGTCACAAAGCACCGAGCTGATCTCCCTGTGCTATGCGGCTGCTTCCCACTAGCTATCTATTTTATATTTGGTAGTGTATATATGTCCATGCCACTCTCTCACTTTGTCCCAGCTTACCCTTCCCCCTCCTTGTGTCCTCAAGTCCATTCTCTATGTCTGCGTCTTTATTCCTGTCCTGCCCCTAGAAGACCTTGTTTTTTATCCGTTCAATATATAATAGTTTGCATCCCAAACTCCCAATCCAACCCTCCCCTGCCCCCCGCCCTTGGCAACCACAAGTCTGTTCTCTATGTCTGTGAGTCTGTTTCTGTTTTGTAGATAAGTTCATCTATGTTCTATTTTAGATTCCACATATAAGTGATATCATATGATATTTGTCTTCCTCTTTCTGACTTCGCTTAGTATGATAATCTCTTGGTCCATCCATGTTGCTGCAAATGGCATTATTCCATTCTTTTTTATGGCTGAATAGTATTCCATTGTATATATGTACCACATCTTCTTTATCCATTCATCTGTCGATGGACATTTAGGTTGTTTCCATGTCTTGGCTATTGTAAATAGTGTTGCTGTGAACACAGGGGTGCATGTAACTTTTTTTTTTTTTTTTGCGATACGCGGGCCTCTCACTGCCGTGGCCTCTCCCATCGCGGAGCACAGGCTCCGGACGTGCAGGCTCAGTGGCCATGGCCCACGGGCCCAGCCGCTCCGTGGCATGTGGGATCCTCCTGGACCGGGGCACGAAGCCGTGTCCCCTGCATCGGCAGGCGGACTCTCAGCCACTGCACCACCAGGGAAGCCCCACATGTAACTTTTTGAATTAAGAGTTTTGTCTGGATATATGCCCAGGAGTGAGATTGCTGGATCATATGGCAACTCTAGTTTTTTGAGGAGCCTCCATGCTGTGAGAGACCCATCCTTCTAACTGTGTCTCTCTTCCCTCCCTTTCACCTTAGTCTGGAGCCTCTGGCCCGCCTTGCACTGGTGGGAACTTCAAAGTCCCAAGGGTGGTGCTCTGGTATGAGGAGCTTGGAGCGTTTGTTCTTCTGGTCTAAGGGGATGCTTTCATTTCCTGTGAGCATGCTGGAAGCTGCTTTCATTTCATGCAGGGCAGGTGTGATTGGTGTCTCAGAGGGCTATGCTCACGAGCCACTCGTGCAGGCAGGTACAGGGCTCCTTCTCAGAGGTACAGACTGTTGTCTGTGTTTACTCAGAGTCTGGCATTTCCGACCTGCTTTGAATGCAGTGTAAGTGCAGCACCAGCTTTACCTGGGAAAAGGGAAACACTTAGATTTCCGCACGGTCACGGCTAAGACATATGGTCACTGGGCACCCTCACATTTTGGGGTGTGCAGTCCTTTCCTAGGAGGATGGAGGAAGGGTTTATCAGGCCAGGGAAAGGAGCAGAGAGTATCCTTGTTTGCATGGAGAGACAGTTGGGTGATGCTGGGGTATCCCACAGTCTGCCAGGACCACATGGCTCAAGTTCCTCATTAAATGGGGAAAATGAAGTAAGACGTACAATGAAGGAAGGGACAGAACTTGGGATCCTTCTGGAATTGCTCTGGCCGCGGGGACCCTGGAATTCTGTGACTTTCCCTCTACCAATGTTCTTGTTATTTAAAAAATACTCCTGGCCATCTGAACACCAGGGTGGTCCTTCAGGGAAGGATAGGAGGAATGGATGATGATGTCTTTCTTTCCCCTGCCCCCTGTCTCTTGTGAGCAGGGAGAAGATGCCTTTTCACCACGTGACCGCCGGCCTGTTGTACAAGGGGAATTACCTCAACCGATCTCTGTCTGCTGGCAGCGACAGCGAGCAACTGGCTAACATCTCTGTGGAGGAGCTTGACGGTAAGGAGCCTGCCTTGCGTGGGAGGTGAGCCACCGAGGGAGGCATCTGGGGCCATTGTGCATCTAAGACGCTGGCCGTCAGCTGTGGCCAAGCCTGACCATGATGCAGCAGGAAAGAGTTCAGAGATCACTTCTGCTTAAATGACTTCTTTGTGTGGGATGGACCTGGTAGCCTGAAAAATCTATGGTGAATATTTTGGTTCCTTTGGATACCAAAAGGAACCCTTTGACTGGGGAAACAGGCTTCTACTCCTGACACGTATTTTCCAGTTGATGGAATCTTGATCTCCAGTAGTGTTGCCCTGTTTCCATCTTGTCATTCACCATGGGGCCCAGCTGCGGGGAGGTCATAGACCTGTTAATGGCCGTCTCTTGACTTGTGGCCATGGTGCTTTGAATCCTGCCCAGATCAGAATCATCCGGAGGCTGTGTCTAGGTGGGAATGGCCAGCAATTATTTTGATTGCCTCTGTGCCTCTGGAACAGTGTAGCCTTGGCTTTGGGATGCGAATGAACCTGGGGACATGGTGACTGAATTCATCCTGGGACAGTGCCCCTTTGTATCCTGGGGAGATCAACTCCTTGATTAAAAAAAAAAGAATAAAACAAGGAAGAAGGTTTTTGTTTTTGTTTTTTAGAATAGAGAATTAGGTTGATTCAGCCAGATGTTTGCCTAGGTACTGCATCTGCTGAGGCCACGCCAGATTGGTTTCCCTTCTTGTTTTGAAATGCTGTGTTCCTGGTGACATTGTTTTACAACAAGAAGTTTAAATTTACTTTCTAAAGTAGGGAAGTTAAAATTACCCCAGATGGCCCATATCTTTGCCTTGAGTGTAATGGTCTGAACCAATGTGATTTCTTTGTGCACATTTCTTACACAGGGTATGGTAGGCAGGGAGATTCATCTCTGGGCCAGGGAAGACAGACTTGCTTCATGAAGGGCACGAGATGGGGCAGGCGAAGGACAGGGCTGTCGGATAGCTTTCTTGCTCTCACCCGTGTTGTTTGCTTGCTTCTCGACAGGCATACCATGTTTTGTTACGCTTCGCTTTATTGCACTTCACAGATACTGCATTTTTTACGGATTGAAGGTTTGGGGCAACACTGCATTGTCAGATGCTGGTTAGCATTTTTTAGCAATAAAATATTTTTAAATTAAGGTATGTACATTGTTTGTTTGGACCTAATGCTATCACACATTTAATAGACTACAGCGTAATGCAAACATAACTTTTATATGCACTGGGAAACTAAAAGATTCGGTGATTCGCTTTATTGTGCTATTTGCTTTATTGCAGTGGTCTGGAACCGAGTGCGCAGTACCTCTGAAGCCTACCTGTAGAGGCTTGTTTATGTCCATGATGGAGCAGTGGAGCTCAGCGGCTGGTGGGCTGGGTCTGGAGGAGAGGCCAGAGGATATTAGAGGAAGGGGAGTGATGTGGGCAGAGCCAGACTCCCTAGGAGCAGCATCTCCTCACTGTGGTCTGGACAGACTGGGGGCCAGAGAGGAGAGCAGTATCCTCAGATCTCCTGGCCTTCAAGTGGCCAGAGGATATTTGGACAAGGACACGGAAGCAGAAAATAGAGCCCTGACCTCCTCCAAAATGAGCCCATCCTGGTGGCCACAAACAAGGCCGAGGCTGAGCTGGGTGTGTTGGCAAAGTGAGGTGAGGCCCAAGCTTTCCTGTGTCCTGGGGAGGAGTCCTACCTAGTGGAGAGCAGGGCAGTGGTGCATTGATTTGGGAGGGGGGCTGGTTACTGGTCCCCCAGTTTTAGTCATCACTTAGCAGGGGGGACTGGGAGCCTCCTGTGTGGAGCCCTGTGGAGCAGAGGCCATGAGACTTGGGCAGAAAGTCTGTGTGTTTCGGGCAACTCTTTTTTGTTCTTTTTAAATTGAAGTATCGTTGACTTACAATGTTGTGCTAGTTTCAGGTGTACAGCAAAGTGTTTCAGTTATACATATACATATGTATATATATTCCTTTTCAGATTCTTTTCCTTTATAAGTTATTACAAAATATTGAGCATAGTTCCTTGTGCTATACAGTAGGTTGTTTATCTGTTATATATATAGTAGTGTGTATAAGTTAACCCCAAACTCCTAATTTATCCCCACCCCCTTTCCCCTTTGGTAACCATAAGTTTGTTTTCTCTCTGTGGGTCTATTTCTGTTTTATATATAAGTTCATTTGTATCATTTTTTTTGATTCCACATATAAGCGATATCATATGATATTTCTCTTTCTCTGTCTGACTTACTTCACTTAGTATGATAAGCCCTAGGCCCATACATGTTGCTGCAAATGGCATTATTTCATTCTTTTTTGAGGCTGAGTAATATTCCATTGTATAAATATACTACATCTTCTTTATCCATTCATCTGTCGATGCTCATTTACGTGGTTTCCATGTCTTGGCCGTTGTAAATAGTGCTGCAGTGAACAGGTGGGTGCATGTATGCTTTTGAATTATGGTTTTCTCCGGATATATGTTGGGCAACTCTTGCAGAGGCTGCGACGCCTAACCCAGTGAAGTTTGGAAATCGTCTAGGGCTTTCACATACCCTGGCTTTCCATTTTTCTTCCTCCTCCTTCCCAGCTTTGCCATGAATAATCAAGAGATGATTTTTCCAAGACTTCTCAGAGTGATGGCTTTTTTCTCTGTGAAATCTGGGCCACTGTCAGGGCTCATGGCTTTTCAAGAGATCCACTGCCTGGATTTCGGCCCTTCTCCACTTGGGCACTGGCTGAACTCTGTTCTTGGGCCAGCAGTAGAGCTCACCATCCTGTTGTTTCTGTCAGGCACAGGCAGCTGAATGGGGCTGAAAGGCGCCTTCTCAGCAGGTGAGACTAGCGGGGGGTAATTCTCACAGCCCTGGAGGTCCAGGTGGGTGGCCTTGGCCCTGGAAGCCCTGGTTGTGGGGGGCAGGCGTCCCTGGTTGAGTGAAGCTGGACTTTATGGCCTGAGGTCGGCTGGGGAAGATGCTGTATTTGTCCTTCAGGAGGGTAATCCAGGCTCTCAGCCTGGAGAAAGGTCATTTATTTTCTAATGGAAGATTCCTTCTACTTATTTATTTATTTATCTTTGCCAAGGTGAACCCTGAGTTATGACTGCTTACGCTTTGTTACAAGCATCTTGGAGCTCCAGGCAGGGCTGTGAGATGTGTTCTGAGAGCAGAACAGGCGGGCAGGGTCTGAAAACCAACTGGCTTGAATCAGTTCAGAGGACTGCAGCTTGGTTCTTGGGGAAGCCGGTTTCCGAGACTGTGCTTGTTTGCTGTTCTCTTGGAGCTGCCTTGTGTCAGCCAAGCCTTAATATCCTACTGTTCGGGGCCGCTCATTTATCCTCACGGGACATGTGGTGCTGCACAGGGAGTTGATGTGTTGGACACTGGTGGATATTGAAACATCCTTTGTGGTCCAGCCACCTTGGGTGCAGATGTTAGTTGGGTACCATCCCCGCCCCGTGTGGCTGCAGCCTTTTGCTTATGGATCACCAAGGGCAGGTTCCCTCACCTGGTCAGTGTTTGTCACTGGGGATGGAATGCCCCTTTCCTTCAGTGTAAGGATCAAGGGCACCCAGTCCATGAGAGGTTACCCTCTGAGGACGGGGCCACTCAACACGCAGGCCACCTCCAGTTGCCCTTCGCTGTGGGAAGTTTCTATTTCTTCTCTTTAAACAAAGCTTATGAGGAAATAATGCAAAGCTGCATCAAATTGGCCAGACTGGAATTGGAAATCACCCAACTAGCAAAGTCAGCAATGATGAATTGGTTGAGATCCTTCCTTCCTCTCCTTCCTTCCTTCCTTCCTTCCTTCCTCTTCATTCATATTTTCATTCCTTTTCATTCATTCATTACAGGAATGTTTACCCAAATGCTTTCTGGGTGGAGGAGGAATTCAAAGAAGTATAATCTTTGTTGCCTGGCTCAAGGATTTTACAATCTACCCAGGGAGTTTATGTACATACAAAATTTATTAGCAGTATCTTGTACTTTCAGAGTGGGTCATGTGGAATTTTATTAGATGCATGAATTATAATTTTTTAAAAACAGTTTTTTCATTGCTATTTTTTGAATAATCTTGTGAGGCTGTCTTAATCTTAAACTGAGCTTGCCTCTATCTGAAGTTTACTCATTTTCATTAATGTATGGTGTTCCATTGTATATAAATATACCTCAATTTCCATATCCATTCTATTCAGGATGGATATTTGGGTTGTTTCCAGTTTGGGGCTATTAGGATGTAATCAACCTCCCCTTCTGTTGCAGCTGTGATGTTGGGGGCTGCTCTCCTCACGGCTCCCTGTGGCCGCTGTGAAATGTCTGAGTGTGGGTATTTCACGTTATTTTTGCCAGTAACAGTGTCAGCCTCTCAGATTAATTTCTTGGGTCTTCCTTTTAGCCTAGGTTAGTTTGCTGTCACATCTTGGATGGTTGTTATTTCTGTTTTTTTTCTTCAGGAATGCCTGCCATTCTAATGCTAGATCTTCATTCGATGTTTTCCACAAAATGCATCTCTTCTCACATCATTTTCCTCTGTTTTGCACTTCTACGTTCATTCTTGAGTCTGTCTACCACCTCGTTGATTTAGTTGTTTGCAGTCACTTAAAAAAATTTGTTTTTGATTCCCTTTAGAGTGTATTTTCATTATGGATGAAAGTTTCAGTTTCTCTGTAGTTTGATTTTATTTCAGTAGCTCCCCCTTAACTTTTTGGTCAAAGTATAATACCGAAAAGTATTATTGCACAGTTCAATTCTTATAAAACATGAACATACGTGCAGCAACCACCCAGGTTAAGGAATAAGGTGTTACCAGCACCCTGAAGTACCCCTGAGGTCCTTCCTAATACCTCTTCCTCAAAGACAACCACTGCCCTGAATTACCTATCATCATTTAATTGTGTTTGTGTTTTTCCTTCATCTCAAGGGGGTTATATTATATTTATTGTTTTGCATCCAACCTCTTTTCTTCACCATTATACTTGTGAGGCTCAACCATGTTTTTGAGGGTAGTTGAAGTTCATTCATTTCATTAACATATAGTGTTTCATCACATATAAATAGATCTCAGTTTATTTATCCATTATATTCTCAGTGGGTATTCGAGTTGTTTCCAGTTTGTAGCTATTATGAAATAGCCCTTGGTGTTGCTGCTGTGCTCTTCTCATGGCAACCTCTTCCTCTTTTACTGGAGCCATATTTTTTTATTCTCTCCCAGCTCTCTGTCTTATTGAGAACAATTTGTACACAGTTTGTGAAAATCTCTTCTGTTTCTTGTGATAAGTTATATACAGAGATTTTTTATAATAAATATCTGTTTCTCCAAGTCTCCCAGCTGATGCTACCTTTGTTTTCCACTAGAAGATGTTTTTATATGGTCCCCTTTGCTTTTTTCTGTTCTGCTTTGTGACTCAGCAATGAGAGTTCTTTGTAGGTCCACGATCTGTCAGCAAACAAGGTTTATAAAGAGTCTTTAGCCTTCTTCCTTCTATCTTCACTTTATTCCAGACCTGGGATAATTTCCCCCTTTTCAGCCCCAGCTGGAGAGTTCAGTTTCTAGAAGATGTTCATCTAGTCCATGGCTACTGGGCTGAGGGGGGATCTTGATGGCCCCTCCTCTTGGGTTTGCTCCTTATGTCACAGAATTCAATTAACTCCTTTATTCTTCTTTTCTTTGGATCTCCTTCCTTTTCCCATGCTAGTATCCAACATTCTGGTACATATTCTGGCTCTCATCTCTCCCCCGCAAATAATCCAGGGTGGGACACACCCTCCCACGGCTCTTATTACTCTCAGAGAGTTATGTACCCTGAAGGAGCTTAGAAAGGAGGTGCTGCTGAGGTGGGTTTGGGTTGAGGAATAGATCACCGTGGAGAACAGTTACTATGAAATAGGGACCGACCGCTTGATTTGCTGGTCAGCATAGCCTCTGGGTCCCTGGCGGGGCAAACAATGGTGATGAGCCAATGTCTTCCTTCTGTACGTGTTTCTCTGGTTCCCAGGGTGGGTGGAAATTGTGTTTCTCCAGTTTCATTGGTGTGGCAACTAGCAAAAATTCTCCTCAGGCTCTGACATGTGTATACATCTCAAAATTAATATTTCTGGGGATGTGCATACATTATCCTACATACATTTCTGGAGGGTATTTTAATTTGAGTTTGGGAGTGGATGTATCAATCCGCCAACTTTCAAACACAAAAAGCACCACTTCAGTAGTTGACTACCTCCATCTGGACTGTTCCAGAGACACCGCATCTGCAGAACCAGTTTCCTCAATGGCCCCCTGTTTGCCTGATCCAGAGGACTCTCAGGTGTTTATTCCAGACTTTCTGCAGCATCTGGCAGCATTGCTCACACCCTTGGTTTTGGTTTGTCATTGCCTTGGCATCCATGTCACTAGCTGGCTCTCCTCCTTCCTCTTTTCTACCTCTTTGACATTCCCCTCATCTTCTGCCCAGTGCTGATGCATTGTTTTTCCCCGGGATTGGTTTTTGCTGTCATCCTCAAGGGCAACTGCATACTGATCGCCTCGGGATAGATATCTTTGATCCCTGCCTCCGTCCTGAATTCTAGACCTGCTACCTATAGTCCTGTGTAGATGTCCCACGAGTCCCTTAAACTCCAGTGATCCAAAGCTGGACAGATTTTCTTTTTCTCTCTCAAACTGCTCCTCCCCTGGAATTTTTCTCAGGAAATTATGTCACATTACACCCAGTCAGCCACGGTGGTAATTTGGGGGTCATCCTTGATTCCTCTTTTTCTCTTACTCCACACATATCATTGGCAAAGCCCTGCAGATCAACTTCCTTCTCCTCCAACCACATGGCTGTTTTCTTGGGCCAGGTTCTCCCACCAGCTAGACAACTGCAGTCACCAAGAGGTGATCTCCTTGTGCCTCGTCCAGGATATCAGCCTTGTATCAGTTCAGTTCCATTTCACTGGAAGGATGCTTCTCAAATACACACTTCATTAGGTTATCAGTTTTCCCTTCTTGTCCTACAAACACGTGCACACACACACACACACACACACACACAAAACAACAGTGTATTTAAAATTTCTTTAATCCTTTTAAAAAATTTTAAAATCTATAGAGGTCCTGGAAAGTACAGTGAATACCTGTTTACCCTTTGTCTAATTTGCTGACATTACAGCATTTGCTTTCTCTCTCTCTCCCTTTTTCTCAACACACACGCACAATTTTTTCAGTTCTAGAATTTTAATTCGGTTCTTTTTTATAGTTTCCATCTCTCTGCTGAAATACTCTGTTTACTCATTTAAATGATATTTTTCTTTAATTCTTTGGACATATTTTCCTAAATCTATAATAGCTCTTTAAAGTCTTTAGGTATTAAACCCAACATCTAGGCTCTAGATCATCTGCAGGTTGATTTCTGTTGTCTTTTTAGATTATAGTCAGGTTTTCTTGTTTCTTTGCACACCTGTTAATATTTGACTGTACACTGAACATTTTGAATGCTATGTTGTATCGACTCTGTGTTCTGTTAGCTTTCTTTGAAGAAGGATGATTTTCTGTTCTAACAGGTAGTTCAGTTACTAGCCTACCACCTTAAACTTCTGTTGGTTCAATTTTGTTTTATTTTATGTTAGGGTAGATCTTTGGAAATCCCAAGGTGACTCCCAAGCCCCTCTAGCTTGGCAGGGACTCGGCCTCCAAACTCTGTCTTCCTTGTGGATCTTGTCAGGGCTTGGTTTTAGGTTTTGTTCAGGTGGGTCTTATGTAGGCCTTCAGAGTGTGTCCCTTACTCTTAAGATGTGTCTTTCTAGTGTCTGGTTGCCTGGGGTATTAATGAGGTTTTTCAGACGTCCCCTAGGGATGCTTAAATTCTAGCATCTGTCTTCCATTCTCAACCTCATAGCAGCTGCTTCCTGGTAAGTCTGGTTTAATCTCAGTTTGCACTTGGGTTGCCCAACCTTCAGCCAAGTATTCATAAGGAACCCCCACACAGGTTTCCGAAGCCCCCTCTCTGCATAGTTTTCTTCCCTCTGCTGCCTGACCCCACAGATTCTAGCCCCTTCCACTACCCCAATGTAAGAACTGTGCTTGGGAAATTGTCCCTGGGCAGAGGGCCAGGGTGAACATGGGGCTTACCACGTGAATTTCCTCTTGCCCTGCAATTGCAGCCTTGTGCTGCCGGTTGTTTATGGCCCGCAAACAGTTGCTTTATGTATTTTGTTCAGGTACACGGTGGGAGGGTTATTCTCAAACCCATTACTTTGTCACAGCAAAAGCTTATTAGTAGTAATTTGTTTTTTACCTGAACCAGTTAAAAGTAATTTTCAACCATCATAGCACTTTACCCTTTAACACTTCACTTCTGCCTATAGTTCTGAAGTGGCTCTCCATAGCCTATAGCTGTGTTAGCTGTAGCGCATCTCTGTGTCAGGGCGTATGAAGCCCTGTGTGGCCTGGACCTTTCATTTTGTCTGCTTCACCTCCCTACTTGCCTTCTAGATCATTTCCTGCTGCCTCACAATCTCTCCTGCTTCCCTGCCTTTGTTTCAGCTGCTTCTTTCAGGAATGTTCTATCTACCTGGGAAAGACCTATCCATATTGCAAGTTTCAACATTGTCAGTTGTTGTCATCCTCCTCCTCATCACAGCTGTTTATTGAATGCTTACTATGTTCCAGGAACTGTTCAAAGTGCATGAGATGAATTAACTCATTTAACCCTCTCAATAATGCTCTGATGCAGGTACTATTATTAACCCCACTTTTGCAAATGTGGAAAAGGGAGACATTAAATAACCTTGTCCAAGGTCGCCTAACTAGCATGTGTTGGAACGGGGTTGCAGCCTACCACCTGGCTTCAGAGCTCGTGCTTTTTAAGTTCTATGTTCTGAATCCTCCCACCTGCTAAGTAAGACCCTTTGTGCCTTCCCTTCACCCTCATGTCACTATCATATATATCACTGCCACCACTGTGACACCTGGGTGAGAACTTGGCTGATTAATCAACCTTTCAGTGGGTGGAGAGATATTTTTAAAGCTCTGTGTGAGCCCAGTGTGTTTCTCACGGAGAGCAGAGGTGCACAGCAATCCAGAAAAGGCTGGTGATGGGCTTGAGTTCATGCTGGAAGGGGACTGCCTCCTGTGCTCTGAGCTCTGAAGAGCCCCTTTCCACCCCCACTTGTCTGGTACATCATATATTTTCTTGTCAAGAAGTCTCCCCCCACCCTTTTTTCTTTCTCCTCTACTTGTGCTGGTTGATTTAGAAATCTCAGAGGCACACCCTACTATCCTTTTTTGAGATGCTTCCCTCTACGGGCTTTTCAAGTGGGGTTTTAAGAAGGCAGAAACGTTACTGTCACAAGAAGAGAAGCTCTCAACTCTTATCTGAGAAGGCTGATGGCTCAAAGTTCTCTCCTCCAGAGGAGGCGATAAAACCTACACAATGAGCCACATCATCCAACAGGAGTGGGAGTGCCAGATAGACAGCTCTGCTCTGGAGCTGGGAATTAGCCTTACAACCCTGGTCTTTTATCTACCTGGGTACTTTCCTCCTAGATGCTTGACCTGCCTTTGAGCCTTGAGAGGGCAAGTCTTTTGTGGTGAGTTGTGAAGCTTTGTTAGCAGAGCCAAGGAGGGATTTCTTTGATGGTAGCTGCTTCTAAGGGCCCACTCCTTAAAGGGACATTTGTCTAAGTCGTCTTGATCTGAAAATGTGTTTTGATAGCTGTGACCAAGAAGGAAACCTGAGTACCATCCCTGCTACTTTCATTTTCTTCGTTGGTAATTTGTATGCTGCCTGCTTCCCAAAGTGATGGAGACATCATATGATAAAAGAAGAAACACAAACTGCAAAGGCTGTCAGAATAGAAATAGGAAATAAAAATCCATATACCAAGAGGAAGAAAAAAATATGACAGTCCCTAACACTAATACATTTACTGTGAATGAGCATTAAATTTAGCTCCAGGCTTCCAATTGGTTGGGGCAAAAAAGGTAACATACCTTATTCCAATGACAACCTTCAAGGGTCCTTTTGGAAGAATAGTCTTCTCATTTGTATTTTAAATAGGAGCCCTTTGGCTCATAATAAAAATATCCAACATACAATCATTTTGTATTGTTATTTCAAAGATGTTGGTGGCTTTCAGCTTTTTCTCAACCTCTAATTTCTGAAGGTTTTTTAAAACCTTTTTTCCCTAGTAATGGTGCCTTTTGATGGTGGTGATTCTCAGTGAAGGACTAGGTGCTAATCTTAGACTCCAGATATAGAAAGAGGAGGGCAGATGGTAGTTTAAAAAGCCTTCCCACCGGACGATGCTAAGTACCCCCTGTAGGATATGTTTCTCTGGTTTCCCCTCCTAAGAACCCTGCTTGAGATAGTAGGAAGAAGTGATATCTTGGTTTAAAAGTTTCCTACATGTAGTTCCTTCCCTTCATGTAGGTCCTATATGAAGGACCTACATCATAAAGCATGACCTTTGACTTGGGATATTTGTGGAACAGGAGTTACCAGCAATTCATCTCTGTCATAAAATAACCTTGATATTCTTCCTGTTGAACCTTCAGCTTTCAACAGAAATGCATCCTAATAGATCTGCTAAGGTAATTAAGCTCCACAGTGCTTCCCCAAATAACTGAATAAGTTAACCTGTTGAGTCAAATTGTTCTGCATTATCCATCTGGATACTGAAGAGAGTTTGCCAAAACTCATCATTTTGATGTTGGCTTCATTGATACTGAGCTGTTTCTCCTGGTGGTAATTGGCCAGCAGCAGGTTCAGCTGTTTCCTGGGACTACTGAGGAATGTGATATTAGCAATATGTTCTAGCAGGGATGGCTCACTGGTCTTTCCTCTTCACAGTGGCATCCGGAGCATCTCATGCAAACACTGCTCCAAACCATTTAAAAGCAGGTGATGAGCTAGGACACAGCCATTTAAAATATGGGTTTTCTCTATCAAGGTGGTCATTTCTACTTTCTCTAATTCTCAAGCCAGAAGAACACTGAATTCACATTGAGACCTATATTGCTGTATTGTTGTGTGACAAATTACTCCCAAACTTACTAGTTTAGAACAAAAAAACATTTTTATCTCACAGTTTCCGTGGATCAGGAATCTGGGAGTGGCAAAGATGGCTGGTCTGGCCCAGTGTCTTTCAAAAGGTTGCAGTCAAGACACTTACTGGGATTGCAATCATCTGAAGGCTCGACTGTGGCTGGGGAATCTATCCAAACTCACTCCCAGGGCTGTTGGCTGGAGGCCTCAGTTCCTTCCATGAGGGCCTCCCCCTAGGACTGCTTGAGTGACTTTATGACATGGGATTTGGCTTTTCCTAGAATGAATGATCATTTTATCATCTTGTCTCAGATGTCACATATTGTCACTTCTGCCACATACATTCGCTAAACGTGAGTCACTAAATAGAGCTTATACTTAAGCTAAGTGGAATTAGGCTTCATTTTTGAAGGAATGAATATCAAAGCATTAGCAGGTGTATTTTAAAGCCACCAAAGAACATACAAATTAGCTTGGAGATGGCTTCTAGCTGTTGAAATGAAAGCTAATGAAATGTTACAGAAAGTTCTAAAGTCATACTTAGCAATTTCTTTATGCAGTAAAGAAGAGAGGACCAAATGTCATTGCTACAAAAATAGGAATTAAAGCCTACCTGACAGAGTAGGATCTCTGGAGTTCCACAGATCTGGGACTATTCCAGTTATACTACTTAGCAGTTGCAACAGGGCTGGTTAGCTCTTCTCCAATATCATCTCTTCCTTAGTAGAAGAAACTTTAGCTGGACAAGTGGGTGCTAGAATAAAGACTACATTTCCCAGTCTCCTTAAGAGCTAAGTGTGGCCATATTAGTAAGTTCTGGCCAATGAGATGTAAGCCAAAGTGACATTGGGCAACTTCGGTGCACTTTGCCTCTTCTTTATCCTTTCCTCCTTCTTATTACTGGAGTGGGAATGTCTTCATCTGACACCATGAAGACAAAGATGGCAGAGTGGTGAGCTGGAAGGATCCTGGGTGCCTGAGGATAGTGGAACAGAGAGAAATTGACTTCTGTTTTGTTTTTTCTGGGCACTCACAGCTGAACCCAAACCCACTGGATCAGCAGCCGTATGACCACAGACAAGTAATCCAACCTTTAAACCTATTTTCCCATTTTTAAATTAGTGTCTTACATATAATGCTACTTTTAAGAATCTTCTGCTTACTATTTTTGAGGAGGAAGTATTGTTGTAGAAGATTAGAAGTGATGGATCTATTATTTCAAAGCATGGGAAGTTTGTCCTTTTTCTAATACATGTATGACTATATTTCAAATTCATCCATTGAAATGTGAAAGGAAGAGGTTCAGCAGGGGCAGAAAAGGGCAGAGCCAGCAGGGCAGGCTGGATGGCAGAGACCCAAAATGCCTCCAGGGGGACATGAACGTTTGCTGGCTTTGTTTCATTATGAGGGCAGCACCCAGTTACACTACGTTCATCCCTGTGAGCAAACACAGTGAACGTTTAGACACATAGTGACTGCTCAGAAATACTTGTTGAATAAATGAATGCCAGGTCCTTTGATAAGAGAAGTTTGTCCCAAAGTGAGCTAATTTTTCCCGATTATTCGTTCTATAATGAGAGTGGAATTGAGATGATGTACCTGGCAGTGAAACATGGTTGATGATGCATGGCATTTAGAGTCAGATGCTCCATGAGTTTTGGTTTTCTCGCTAAGAAATTTATGGGCATGTTCATTCCTGATCCTTGGAAGCGTCACAGTGAGGAACCAGAAAGCCTGAATTTTCAACCATCCGCAGAAGTTTTGCACGTCTGGTTCTATCTCTCAGGTCTATCTCTAGACCACTTCTCCAGCTAAGCTTCTTCAGACCCTTTAACTGTGCTTTATATGCCATGGTTAGTCCCCTAGGACTATGAAGGATATGATATCCTTCATATTCTCAAAAGCGAAAATCCTCTGTCAGAAGGAAGTACTCTTTGTGTTAAAAATGTGGATAGCAGTGGGCCTCCCTGGTGGCGCAGTGGTTGGGAGTCCGCCTGCCGATGCAGGGGATACGGGTTCGTGCCCCGGTCCGGGAGGATCCCATATGCCGCGGAGCGGCTGGGCCCGTGAGCCGTGGCCGGTGGGCCTGCGTGTCCGGAGCCTGTGCTCCACAACGGGAGAGGCCACAACAGTGAGAGGCCCGCATACCGCAAAAAAAAAAAAAAAAAAAAAAAAAAAATGTGGATAGCAGTATATACTTCCAAGGGATAATATGAGGTAATATATGCAGAGTGAGTTACTATTGTGTATGGTATGTAGTAAGTGCCCAATAAATAGTGACAGTAGTAGTAATAGTAATTGTTGATGTTATTGTTGTTATGACGACGACGATGATGAAGATCACCACAATAATGACAAGACACATCGAGACAGAGGATTATTACTTCCACCTTGGGGCAAATTGGCTCCTTAGAGGAAAAAGCAAAACCCTAGTCAGTATCCTATGCAGTTGTCCTGTCAGGACAGGCTCACTTCAGGAGGTGGATGCCCCTAATTGGAAAGACCTTTCAATGGGGAAGAATTTGGGCACCCCACCATGATTCTCTGTGTCTAAGCCCATAAGGACATCTTTCCCGACCTTAACTTCCGCACTTTACCTTGCAAAGATCTTGTCCTCATTGGAGTGAAAGTAAGAGTCTAAGTTGTCAAAGGGGAGGAAAAGGACCCAGTGACACTGACTTCCAAACCTTGGGTTGTCCTGAGAGATAGAACCAGATGTGTGAAACTTCTGCGGATGGTTGAAAATTCAGGCTTCTGGCTCCTCACTGTGATGCTTCCAAGGATCAGGAATGAACATGCCCATAAATTTCCTTTTTAAAAATATCTCACACGACTTATTCCATGGGTTGGAGTAGAGGTGGTGATGGTAGATAGGAAGGCCGAAATCATGGCCAGATGACCAGAACCCACTCCCTTTTAGAAGGGGACATCATCAGCTCTTTGAGTTCAACACATTGGAAAGAAGTCTACCATTCCTTCTTCTTTGAACTGGTTGTGTTGGAATAGTGATGCTTTCTGGAAAGGGAAGAGCCCAGCCATAGGTTTTGCTGGATGTAGCTTCTGTCCCTGTTTCCTGTTGTGTTCCCTTTGCTGGCTTTTTCTCACTCTCCCAGGGCTCCCCTAACCTTATTTGCTTAAGATTCAAGGCTATTTTTGTTTTAATGTTTCTTCCAAACTATAGATATTAACCTTCAGTATTAATGGTTTGTTTGTAACCCTAAGATTTATGGTGATAGTGAAAAAACTGTAGTTCCCCCCCACCGCCCCGTAAAGCTGCTAAAACAAATGGCCCCAGGACCTAAAGTCATGCTGACCTAGGGAATGTGCTACCATTTTCATGCGCAGGCATAGGGCTGGTTCTTAGCCTGGTGCTGGTTGGCTTTGCTGGTTATTACTCTGCTGGTATCCAGTAAAATGAGCCTCAGGATACATAGCTCACCTCAACCATCTGGGTGGCAATTTAACATCTCTGCCTAGAAGCATCTTAGGAAGGATGGGTCCTAAAATTCTTGGTCTGATGCCTCTAAGCAATTTGTAGGAGATTTTATAGAGCTTAGTCTCTCTGCCATCTGGTGCTCAGGTGGGGAAGGGGAGTCACGGGGACCACACCTGAGAATTCACTGTCTCCTGCACCTCCCTGGTGCTTCCTCTCAGACCACCAAGTGCAATTTCTTAGCTGGCACATACTGGGGATGCAAAAACTTCTGAGCATTTCAAGTGCATGACTGATCATGATTTGATGCTACTTTCTTTAAGAACCCTTCAGAGGCACCATCTATTTCTGGTGTAATGACCTATATGGGGAAAGACTCTAAAAGAAAGAGTTGATATATGTATATGTATAACCGATTCACTTTGCTGCACAGCAGAAACTAATACAACATTGTGAATCAACTATACTCCAATAAAAATTTTAAAAAAAAGAACTGAAGGTCATCCCACTAGAGATGGTCAACGGGCCCCTTGAATATTGAATTCTGGGACTCATTAGCCTGGAGATAAAGATTTTGGAATCTTTATTATATTGAAGTGACGGATTAAAGGAAAGAGGGGCAAAGACCAAACCCCAAGGCCCAACAGCCGTGCATTCCACGGACCACAGTTGGTCACTGGTGACTGGGGGATTGGGATGGACCACTTCTCTAGCTAAGCTTCTTCAGACCCTTTAACTGTGCTTTATATGCCACGGTTAGTCCCCTAGGACTATGAAGGATATAATATCCTTCATATTCTCAAAAGCGAAAATCCTCTGTCAGAAGGAAGTACTCTTTGTGTTAAAAAATAGGTCACCTATTTGTGTTCAATTAATTTGCCTTATTGATTGACGGTGCCCCTCTCTTTCAAACTCTTTAAGTGAGAAACTTGCCTAAAACTCATCAGCTGTCTTAGATTTTCTAAGAAGTTTATGCTGGCTCCCGGCCACAGAAATCTCTTTTTTAGAGTATCATAGAAATCCACTCTAGTTTTCTCTGCTAAATAGACCTACACATAGACTGTGTTACTCCAAAGGTCACTCACCTATAATGAGGATTTACCCAGGCTACCATCAGGCCAAGGATAAAGAGCTTGACTTCTTGGGACTTCCCTGGCGGTCCAGTGGTTAGGACTCTGTGCTTCCAGTGCAGGGGGCACAGGTTCGATCCCTGGTTGGTGAACTAAGATCCCACATGCCACAAAGTGTGGGCAAAAAAAAAGAGCTTGACTTCTTGCCTGCAGTGGCGAATTCCAGGGATTCTGGTGCTAGCCTGAACTCGGTTCAAATCCTAGACCTGTCATTTATTATCTCTGTGCCCTTGGGCAGGTTTTACATACACATCTTCATGTCCTCATCTATAAAATGGTGTCATATAGTTCCCACCTCGTGGGAAGAGCATGTAGCATGATGCCTGGTGCACGGCAGTGTGCTCGGCAGGGGCTTTTAGTATTCTTGCTTGGCAGGCTGTGGGGAAGGAGTAAGCCTATAGGGAAATTCTGAATTTCTTTTCTCTTTCTTCTATCCAGCCAATTCAAAAGTGGGTTGAACAAAATTAGGAAGGGTGAAGGATGTTTTTTTTTTTTTTTTTTTTTGTCGGTACGCGGGCCTCTCACTGTTGTGGCCTCTCCCATTGCGGAGCAAAGGCTCCGGACGTGCAGGCTCAGTGGCCATGGCTCACGGGCCCAGCCGCTCCGCGGCATGTGGGATCCTCCCGGACCAGGCACGAACCCGTGTCCCCCGCATCGGCAGGCGGACTCTCAACCACTGCACCACCAGGGAAGCCCTGGGTGAAGGATGTTTTAAAGGGAGAGGACAAAGCTAAGTCTCATATGTGAATCTGAAATTTGGTCACCTTTACATCTTTTTCAGGGGTGTGTGTGTGTGTGTGTGTGTATGTGTGTGTGTGTAGGGGGGAGGGGTGCTGAGAGCCCAGGTTCTGGACTTGACCCTGAACCTTTTCCGTAGAACCTCTGGAACTCCTCAGACCACAGGGGTCCTTCCACCTCTGACATGATGTCATGGTTGTATGGAATTACAGTTCAACATTTTGCTGATGTTATTGGGCTGGGCATGCAGGGGAGAGGGATCCACGATTACCGAGTATTTATTTCATACTCACACTAGGCTATTTCTGTCATTCATCATCATCATCATCATTATCAACATCATCATCATCATGATCATCATTATCAGCATCATCATAATCATCATCATCACCCGGTAGAGTCACTCTCCTCACTCATCCAACTCTCATTTTCTCCTCCCCTTTCTTTGAACCTCAGACACATATTGGTTCTGCTGCAGGAGAGAGGTTGCCCAGGTAGGGGTACTGGAGATTCGGGTAATACCCAGGTTTGAAGGGCCCAGGGTGTATTTCCTCATCGTCTAGGTGTGACCAGGGCCAGTTTGCCAGTGATTAAGGCAAGAACTCTTCAAGATGGAATGTCTTGGGCTTCCCTGGTGGGGCAGTGGTTGAGAGTCCGCCTGCCGATGCAGGTGACATGGGTTCGTGCCCCGGTCTGGGAAGATCCCACATGCCACGGAGTGGCTAGGCCCGTGAGCCATGGCCGCTGAGCCTGCGCGTCCGGAGCCTGTGCTCCGCAGTGGGAGAGGCCACAGCAGTGAGAGGCCCGCGTACCGCAAAAAAAAAAAAAAAAAAGATGGAATGTCTTTCTTGAAGCATAGAGGCGATAAAGGCTGCCATCGAATGCAACAGTAATAATGTCCCCATGAGTTGTTAAATCTTGAAATTTATCCATCTGTTCAGTATATCTCTCTTTAAAGAATATTTAAGTGAGATAAAACATCAAGGTATGTGCTAATGGCTTCAGGTTGACTTGTGGCCCTGTCACTGCTGTGAGCTCAGAAATAGGCTGTCCCCTACACACACACACACACACACACACACACACACACACACACACACACACACACACACCCCACACACATAAAAGTGTAGAAAGATCATGTTTTCCTCCAAGCCTCTGATGATAGTTTTTGATTAGAATATGTCTTTTGGCTCAAAAGCATTGCCTATTCACGGCAAAACACATTTGTCTTCATAGAGAAAGTGCCTCAGTGTGTGTGTGCTTGGTGTGGCTAGAAGTCACTTGGGAGGCTGATGAGTGGGGACAGCAGACAGCAGACCCGGGGAAAGGCACTCACACATCACATTGTACCTTCATGGCCTTAACAGGTTGCCAGGTAGAGACAAATCCAGTCCATTCTCACAATCATGTTCTTTGCGTTCTTCCCAAATTTGATCCAGTCCTGAGCAAATTCTAAACCAAAAAACCCCCAAACAACCCTCCTTCCCCCAAACCCAGAAATTTGTAGAGAAGGCAGCTATAAAATTGTCCATTGCCAGACTAAGGAAACTGGATGAGAAAAACCTCGTAGCAAGATTCTGCAGTGGGCAAAAAAGGTAGCACGTCCGTGAGAAGGCCCAGAGGCTTCCTGAGTCTGTTTGTATCCCAGTAAAATGGGGATCATTATCTCAGAATTACATCTTGCCTCACACAAGAAAGTTATGAGAACCGAGGTACCAGTTACGTAGAGCTAATGCCTACATGAGAAATATTATAAAAGCCGAAGTTGTGAATTCGATGTGTTGAGTGGTTAAGAGTGCAGGCTCCGGGGCTTCCCTGGTGGCGCAGTGGTTGAGAGTCCGCCTGCCGATGCAGGGGACACGGGTTCGTGCCCTGGTCCGGGAAGATCCCACATGCCGCGGAGCGGCTGGGCCCGTGAGCCAGGGCTGCTGAGCTTGCGCATCCGGAGCCTGTGCTCCGCAACGGGAGAGGCCACAATAGTGAGAGAGAAAAAAAAAAAAGAGTGCAGGCTCCGGAGCCCCACTGCACACCCTGCATCCCTCTCATTCAGTTCTCACCACTGCTCTGCCAAGGCCTTGCTGTTATGATTCTCATTTCCAGGTGAGGACACTGAAGCACAGAGAGGTTAAGTCACTCCCTCAAGGTCACAAAGCCAGTGAGGACAAGCCAGGTCAAAGACACTGGCTGTCTGACTCCCAAGCCCCCATTGTTAACCTTTAATGGTGGTTAGCCTCTCATAATACTTATTCAGAGGATAAGCTCATTTTTTTAAAAAAAAATTATTTTATTCAAGTATAGTTGTTTTACAATGTTGTGTCAATTTCTGCTGTATGGCAAAATGATTCAGTTATCTATCTATCTATCTATCTATCATCTATCTATATTCTTTTTCATATTCTTTTCCATTATGGTTTCTTACAGGATATTGAATATAGTTCCCTGTGCTCTACAGTAGGACTTTGTTGTTTATCCATTCTATATATAATAGTTTGCATCTGCTAACCCCAAACTCCCAATCCATCCCTTCCCCACCTCCCATCCCCCTTGGCAACCACAAGTCTGTTCTCTATGCCTGTGAGACTGTTTCTGTTTCGTAAATAAGTTCATCTGTGTCCTATTTTAGATTCCACATATAAGTGATGTCATATGGTATTTGTCTTTCTCTTTCTGATGAGCTCATTTTTTGAGGGGAGGAATCAGTGGATAGGGAAAAAGAAAACTGAGCGCCTTTGGATAGAATTTTGTAGTTAAATTGGAGGAGGGAGTGGCAGAGAGAGTGGGATGGAGCTGGAGGGGAGAGGAAAGATTTAGAATGAGGACTGTTGGAAATTGTGGAGAAGAGTCTGAGTCCAAGGAGGGATCTTCACAGGACCAGCAAGGCTCATTGAAGGTTTATTTACTGTCGAAGTTTCTGTGGATGTGTTGATGGCTATTGGGGGGAAGGTGTACACTCTGGGCTGGTTCTGCCTCTACTAGGAATTAAGCGTGCAACCTTGGTCAGGCTCTTGACTTCTAGACCTGACAGAGGAGGTGGATGTGCTTGGGTGGCCTCTCTATAGGGTTAGGGTGATGGTTTCAAGGGATGTGCGCTGGTTTGTGTCTGGTGCTTTGTACAGGAAGATGGCACCTCCGTGGCTCGCAGCTGGTGTCGCGGGGCTGGCGAGTCCATTGGAGTTTCAGCTGCAGTGACACTGAGCCAGGCAGCGGTGGTCTGAGTCCGTCCCCACTCAGGAGAGGCACTGGGCAGAATGATGAACCTGCATGTCCCTGTCTAATCAGGTCACTTGGAACTATAGGATTCCTAGTTGCTTTTTGGCACAAGCCATGTGGTTTCCCAATATTTCTTTAATGAAGGAATCTGTGATCTACCACTGCGTATGTGATTGTTCATTATTTTACCTAGCTTTCCTTTCATCTTCTTGATTAAAAAAAATTTAAATTTTTACCTTTCTCTTGTATCTTGGAACACCCTAAAACTTAAAATAGTCTTTTGAAAATGCCTTTCACAGCAACAAAAATGTAATCTATGATGGTCTACTCTGATTCTCAAAATGTGATTGAGATTATATGTTTGAAAAAAAAATTTCAGGTTGAAATTTACCCAGTCTTGTGGTAGGTTGAATAATATCCCCCCAAATGTGCCCATGTCCTTATTCCTGGTTCCTGTGACTATGTTACTTTACATGGCAAATGGTACGTTGCAGATATGATTACACTAATGATCTTGGATTATCCGTGTGGGAACAATGTAATCATAAGGGTTCTTATAAGAGGGAGGCAGGAGGGTCAGAATCAGAAAGGATGTGAGGATGGAAGCAGAGAGAGAGAAATATTGGAAGATGCTGTGCTGTTGGCTTTGAAGATGGAGGAAGGGGCCACAAACGTAAGAATGCAGGCAGTCGCTAGAAGCTGGAAAATGCAAAAAGAAAGATTACCCCCTAGAACCTCTAGAAGGAATGCAGCCCTCCTCACACCTTGACTTTAGGAATTCTGACCTCTAGCACTATACGAGAATAAATTTGTGGTTATTTGTTACAATAGCAATAAGAAACTAATACAGATGTCTACTGGTGGACTAAGCTGCCACACCTGTAAAAGGGTCATGATAATCATGATTTGTCTTTTATAAAAAAATGTTCTGGGCTTCCCTGGTGGCACAGTGGTTAAGAATCTGTCTACCAATGCAGGGGACACAGGTTCAAGCCCTGGTCCTGGTGGCTTCTCTTGTTGCAGAGCATGGGCTCTAGGTGCGTGGGCTCAGTAGTTGTGGCTGGCAGACTCTACAGAGCAGGCTCAGTAGTTGTGGCCCACAGGCTTAGTTGCTCTGCGGCATGTGGGATCCTCCCTTTGTCAATCGATAGTACAGGAAAACTACATCTTTCAATCTCCAAGCTGCTTATAAACATGTTTCCTCTGTCTAGGCCGCCCTTTCTGCTCATCCTTTATCTTCTGGGATCCTCGCAGACCTATTTCTCTTTCAATTGCCACCTCTTCTATAAAACCTCCAAAACCTGCCCCCAGCTAGATGGAGTTCATTCTCTGTGCTGTAACTTGACTTATACCTGACTTATATCACAATAACAAATTTTGTTATTGTTTTTTTTGGTATGTCTTAATTTCTCTAGAATACTTTACTAGATTGTAACCTGGAGGGTAGGAACACACTTATTTTTGAATCTCTCGTAGAGTTTGCAGCAGAGCCTTGCACGTGGTAAGGACTTAATACATGTTTGTGGACTCATTGAATCTCTTTAAATTGAAATAATCTGAAACCAGTTCCCAGAATTTCAATATAATCAGACTTGAGAGGTCTTTACCCTACCATGTTATTAGAATCCAGTGGAGATTTACTGAGTATCCCTGCCAGGCGCTGGGAATGCAGTGATGAAAAGTCAAGGTCTCTATGACTAAAATCAGAGATTTCTTCAAAAAAGAAACTTTAGGCTCTCTTTCAGCATTCCAAAAAGGTTCAGCCCATCTCTTGCATCTTCTATGTCAGTAGTCCTGAGCAAGGAGATTTAACCTTTAGAATGTCCTGGATCCATTCAGTAAGACAGAATTCAAGACTCTGCAGTAGCTCCTGAGAAGATCATGTACAGTACACGGAGACAGGACAGTGGTCACCCATAGTGATCTTGGGTCAGTAAATAAAGGCTAGAGAGAAGGATTAGAAGTATGTTGTATGTTCTAGAAATATTTCCATTTCCATTGGGAATGTCTATGGATTTCAAGTGTCCTTGCTAACCTTGGTATCATTTTACTGGCAATAACTGAGAGCCAGTTAGGTTTCTTTTTTTTAAAATTTCAAATGTATTTATGCAATACTTCTAGAAGTCTCTGAATGTATAATCATTTAATTTCTCTGAAATGTTTACGAACAAGTGAAACCTGACATTTCCAGATCCACCACTAGGGTGAATTTTATTTTCTCAACAATGTGTAAAAAATTACGAATTTGGGGCTTCCCTGGTGGCGCAGTGGTTGAGAGTCCGCCTGCCGATGCAGGGGATGCGGGTTCGTGCCCCGGTCCGGGAAGATCCCACATGCCGCAGAGCGGCTGGGCCTGTGAGCCATGGCCGCTGAGCCTGCGCGTCCGGAGCCTGTGCTCCGCAACAGGAGAGGCCACAACAGTGAGAGGCCCGCATAACGCAAAAAAAAAAAAAAAAAAAAAAAAAAAAATTACGAATTTGCTCCTCTTACTCCCGAAGGTTAAAAATACATTTAAGATTTTAAACCCAAACATAGAATTACCTACGATCCAGCCTTTGCCTTCTGGGTATACATCCAAAAGAACTGAAAGCAGGGACTTGAACATATATTTGTACAGCTATGTTCGTGATAGCATTATTCACAGTGGCCAAAAGGTCAGAACAACCCAAATGTCCATCAGCAGATGAATGGATAAACAAAACGTGTATATCCACACGATGGAATATTATTCACCCTTAAAAAGGAAGGAAATCCTGACACGCTACAACATGGATGAACCTTTAGGACATTAGGCTAAGTGAAATAAACCAGACACAGAAGGACAAATACTGTGTGTTTCTACTTCTACGCTACACCTAGAGTAGTTAAATTCATATAGACAGAAAGAAGAGGGGTGTTTGCCAGGGGCTGGGGCTGGGGGAAGGGGGAGGTAATGTTTGATGGATGTGGAGTTTCATTTTTGTAAGATGAGAAGGTTGAAGAGGTGGATGTGCTGATGGTTGCACGACAATGTGAATGTACTTAATGCCACTGAATTATGTGCTTAAAAATAGTTTTAACAAAAAAGGTTTTAACTCCATAACCTTTCATCATAGTGGCCTGTGCTTTTTGGATAGCATATGGTGCCTTTGTTTGTAAACAGCGGTATGGCTGAGCTGCAGTCTCTGTCATTTTAAACATGAAGGTGTGTTGTGTCAGATTTGAACCTTCCTTGTGCGAGGTTAAAACAAAATGGTGCCCTTACCTTCTTTTTTTTTTTTTAAATAAATTTATGTATTTATTTATTTATTTTAGGCTGCATCGGGTCTTCGTTGCTGCGTGCGGGCTTTCTCTAGTTGCAGCGAGCAGGGGCTACTCTTCGTTGCGGTTTGCAGGCTTCTCATTGTGTGGCTTCTCTTGTTGTGGTGCATGGGCTCTAGGCATGCAGGCTTCAGTAGTTGTGGTGCACGGGCTCAGTAGTTGTGGCTCGTGGGCTCTAGAGCACAGGCTCAGTAGTTGTGGCGCACGGGCTCAGTAGTTGTGGCTCGTGGGCTCTAGAGCGCAGGCTCAGTAGTTGTGGTGCACGGCCTTAGCTGCTCCGTGGCATGTGGGATCTTCCTGGACCAGGGCTCGAACCCATGTCCCCTGCATTGTCAGGCGGATTCTTAACCACTGTGCCACCACTGCACCTCTTACCTTCTTGACTTTTTAATATTATCAGAAACAGAAGAAAACAAAAACACCAAAAATCTACAATGGAGACGTCTAAGAAAGGCTGCTACCGCTTCGCCTAGCCTCCTACCTGACACAGATTTGGTGCCCAGTAAATGACTGTTGAGTGGGTGGGTGCTTACGATACATTATGCAAGGCTGACCATAAAGTAAAGTGAGTGACTCTCAGGCAGACCTACTTAAACCAAAATATTCAAATTCAACAGATGTTAACTATGAATCTGCTGTGTGCTAGAGAGTGTAGTTCATGCTAGGTCTGAGTTGAAGGCATTAAAAAATAGTTTAACTCTGTTCATATCCTTTGAGAGAGGCCACCGTGGGCACTGATGGCAAAACATAACAGATTTTAAAGCATGGTCCATGGGGCAGTAGAAGTGTGTACGTACAAGGCCAGAGGAAGGAGAACAAATTCTTTCAGAGGGGCTGGTGGGGAGCATTCAGGGAAGGTTTCCTTGAGGGTCTGATAACTGAGCTGGTTTTAAGGGACCAGATGTTTTTCCAGTGCAAACAGGCAAGGGGAAAGGCATCCCAGGCACAGGGAACAGCAGTGGCAAAGACTTGGAGGCATGATGCCCTCTGATGTGCACAGGACACTCTGAAACATAATTCAGTCCAGTGGGAATGAAGGGCCCTGCAAATCAGTCATTCTTTCTCCAAGAAAGCAACCCTTGTTCCCAAAGGACTAGATTTTTTTTTTTAAACAGGAGTAAAACATACAAGTTTACTTATCTTTTTAAAAATTTTTATTAGAGTATAGTTGATTCACAATATGTTACTTTCTGCTGAATAGCAAAGTGAATCAGTTATACATATACATATATCCCCTATTTTGTAGATTCTTTTCCCATATAGGTCATTACAGAGTATTGAGTAGAGCTCCCTGTGCTATACAATAGGTCCTTATTAGTTATCTATTGTATATCCAGTGGTGTGTATATGTCAATCCCAATCTCCCATTTATCCCTCACGCATTGCCCGTGGTAACCATAAGACTGTTTTCTACATCTGTAACTCTATTTCTGTTTTGTAAATAAGCTCATTTGTACCATTTTTTTAGATTCCACATATACATGACATCATATGATATTTGTCCTTCTCTGTCTGACTTACTTCACTCAGTATGACAATCGCTAGGTCCATCCATGTTGCTGCAAATGGCATTATTTCATTCTTTTTTATGGCTGAGTAATACTCCATTGTATATATGTACAACATCTTCTTTATCCGTTCCTCTGCTGATGGATATTTAGGTTGCTTCCATGTCCTGGCTATTGTAAATAGTGCAGCTACAAACATTGGGATGCATATATCTTTTCAAATTATGGTTTTCTCCGGGTATATGCCCATCTCTTTTTTGGAAGCAGACTACAAGCCCCTGAGACATCCTCAAGAATATACTCACCGGTGATGACTCTCTCTTTTTTGAGATTTTAGTTTCAGCATCAGCTGATGGCTGTTTCCAGTCAAATCATGGGGACCAGTTGACCGACCAAGCTGGCAATACTGCTTGCGTGATGGCACTGGAACCAGGTTGATTTGTCTTCCTTGGACACTGGCTTTAAAGGATATTCAGAAGAAGGTTCTCTGAGTGTTTTGAGCAATGGTAACCACAGGAGATCCTGTCAGGCTCCCCCAGGTGACCCCCAAGCTCACTAGAGAGTGGTAAAGACATCACATGTCATGACAGTTAGAACTTTAGGGGAGAGTGATGAGCTGGTTGTAGGAGAGTGTCACTCACATTTGAACCTGAAACTTGATTTCAGTGCTGCAGTGAGACTCGGGCAGAGCTCAGACTTGGACTAGAAACCACCAAGTCGTGTCACCCTTGGCTTGTCCCTACCTCTCCTGGCTGTGATTGTCCAAAGCTAGCCTGCTTTCAGCAGGAGAGGCGCTTTGATGCTTGTTCTGCTGGTTTTCATAAAGGGGATGGTGCTGATCTAAGCTGGATCTGCTGTCTGTTCCGAGCCTCACTGGCGCTGAGGACCCATTTAGTGCCAACTGGCAGGGGCTGGGCATGCTGAATCATTTGACAAGCCACACTTTTGGTTTTTCTGTAGAATTACATTGGCCTGCTGAGCCAGCTGACCTACAAGCCCACTGACCTTAGGTATTTAGAAAATGAACATCTCAGAAACGTGATACTCAGGGTTTAGAAAGATTTTGCTATTTTCCTATAAAATACAGTAGTGTGCTAAATTTTTCTTGTATGTTGATATTACTACTGTGCAAGATTATTTCATGCAGGATACAACAGAAGTGAAAAGTGTTATCCCTGCACTTGGAGGAGGAGTTGAGATGGCAGAACACCATAGAACATTCGAACTGGCAACACCAAGAAGTGCTTTAGAAATCATGGCCTGCCCCACCTTACCTGACAGATGAGGAAGTGAAGGCACACACTGGTGTAGATGCGCCCGTGATTAACTGTCATTGGAGGTTCGGGGGTTTGAGGCTCCTTCCTCTTGCTTCTCAGCCTTTTCTACTTCAGTGAGGGTCGTTCGACCATGGTGGGTTTCTGTCCCGTTATAATCTTTTTTTTGTTCTACTATACCCCTTATTCCATGAATCCCTCTTAAATAGTTGCCAGCAGCTCAGGCCCCTTCCTCCTAGCAATTTAGTTTTCTGAGTAAAGGCTCTACTTAAAATCAAAAAGACCAAGAACGAAAGTTAAAATATTGAGACTCCATTTCAATGTGCCCTTAGAACCAGCGTAAATTATCCCTGAGCACAACTTCAATGCTTCCCAGGGTCAAACCACACAGCCTCCAAACAGCCAGCCCTCACCTGGAGCTTGCTGAAGCCACCTCTGCTCTTGGAGGGCTTCAAGATGCTAGATTATGCGCATACATTATCCGGGCAAAAGTCTCTTCCTTTACGCGTTTGTGGCCAACAGCGCCTGGCAGATAGGGCTGTGACATTGTAGGCACTTGCATTTTTCGTGGTAACATTTCTTGGGCACTCTTTGTGGAACAGTTCCATTCCCCTGCTGTCTGCAGTCTCATCTTTCTTATAGATTTCCACACGAGTGGCCAAAGAAACTTGGGTTCGTGGAGGGTCGAGAGAGGGATCCCTTTCCTTTTTGAGAGAAAGATCCTTTTCCTTTTTGCCTTTGTGTTAGGCATTTTGGTGAACTCCATCAGCTAAGGGCCTGATGGCTCTTGAGTGAAGTCAAGCCACCCACAGATCAGCCCCAAGCACCTGAAAAAGCCCACCTCAGAGGCCCAGCTGCCTACAGATTGTTCTTCGGGCCTTCTTCTTGTTGATGCTCGGGCCCGGTCTGGCAGAGAGTTGAGGACATGAGGCAGAGATTTGATTGACAGATTTAATCACAACATAAGACAACTGTGTGAGAGCTGTCATGGCGGAGTCCAGGGTCACGGGGAACTGGAGAGCTTTCTCATACTTTTAGAAATGTGCCAGGTCCCCCGAGTGGAGTCCTGAGCCCTCTTACAGTACAGTCCATGAGGGCTGCTTTAACATTGTTCTCTGCTCCACAGCACGGTGTGTGGGACTCTTTCTGGTGGGCCTGTGAAGGGTTTCATTGGCAAGCCTGTCTGTTCTGGTGTTAAATAATTTTTACACCATGGAGATATTTCTTTAGAAATTGCCTCCCAAGTGGATTTCTATAAAGCAGATTCTTTTAAAAATGCCCTAGGGGAGCTCAGTATTTAAAGACATTCTATAAGGTAGGGTCACCTCAATTTGTCTGTTTTATGTTTTTATCTATTGTTTCTTTTTTTAAAATCGTGTTTCTTTACAGCGTTTTTTTTTAAACATAATTTTTATTCTTAACTATTTTTTTAACATCTTTATTATTATTACTATATATATATATATATATATATATATATATATATATTTTGGCTATGTTGGGTCTTCATTGCTGTGCGCAGGCCTTCCCTAGTTGTGGTGAGTGGGGGCTACTTTTTGTTGTGGTGCGTGGGCTTTTTATTGTCATGGCTTCTCTTGTTGTGGACCACGGGTTCTAGGCACGTGGACTTCAATAGTTGTGGCACGCGGCTCAATAGTTGTGGCTCGTGGGCTCTAGAGCGCAGGCCCAGTAGTTGTGGCTCACGGGCTTAGTTGCTCTGTGGCATGTGGGATCTCTCCGGACCAGGGATCGAACCCGTGTCCCCTGCGTTGAAAGGTGGATTCTTAACCACTGCACCATCAGGGAAGTCCCTAAAGCAAGTTTTAACCAATATGTTGGGAAACCCTGACTATTGCTTCTCCTCCATTCCTTTCCACCCATCACTGGGTCCTCCTTGACCACCTTCTGAGATCCAGGATCTGGGATGTGTGCAAACTTAAATTAGAGATGGTCTCTGTCCTCAAGAAGCTGGGAAGATTAGATAAACCGACTTCAAATAACAATGGAAACAACAGTTCAGGATTTGTGATGGATTGGCCTCAGGTGTGTTAGACTTTTGGGGGGAGATACCTGGCCGGGTGGAGGCCCCGAGGTAAGGTCTAATCTTGGCCGGGCTCCGAGGGTTGTTTCTTTTCTCTTGTTGATATCCAAAGCCGAGCTCTCAGCTTTTCTCTGCTTTCAGTAAGGCTCTGACAACCTCTCTCTATTTGCCGTAAAAGATCAAGGCTGTCCAAGGTGAGCTCTTCTCAACTTTACATTTTTCCTTGTAAATATCGTTTTATCCCTTTTTACTCCTATGCTCTCTCTCTTCACTTACGTCTCTTGAAAGGAAAATCTCTTTGTTTACACCACCTCTGTCTCTCCCCTCAAACCCTTATTAACTCTTCATCCCTCGCCCGTAACCCTAATCTAGCATCCAACCCTTGCTCTCCCCCGAGAAGGTATGTTCAGGAGCCCTTGACAGAAGAAACGTTTTTCTTCCACTCGGCTCCCTGACCTAGTTACCATTTAATCCCTCTCCTTCTCTCCATCTAGCTTCTTAAGAATACGTCTCTTCTTCCTTCACTCTGTCGCTCCATCCCTCCCTTTGCAATCTGATTCCTGCCATTACCACGGTGTTGAATTAGCCCCGGGAAAGTCACAGGTGACCTCAAAGCCCTCTCCCCCTCCGGCTTATACTTTGCCATCTGGTTTGCTGCTTCTCCTTCTTCCAACACCGAAATGTGCCCATTATTCAAGCTGTCTCCTCGGGGCTCTGCCCTGCTGTGCTGGTACTTGCTTCCATGACCTCAGTCACTTTTGGCTTTCACCTCTGCACTTTTGTCCCCAAATGCTATCCTCAGTCCCAGCTGCACTCCTAGGCTTTTGACCCACGTTTTAAACTCCCTGCTTGATGCCTCCACTGGGCTTATCTGTGTTTCCACCTCCGCTTGGCACCTCTGCCCCTCCTGCGGCAGCTAGCTCTCCTAACCCTGCGGGTGGCATCCCCGTGCTCCCGTGAGCCAGCCTTGTTGACCTCTTTGAGTCTCCTCTGGCCCTGGCATTGAGGAAGTTACCAGATCAAGTGTGGTTTATCCACCCACTCTCCCCGCTGCACACTCCACCCACCGCCACCCCCGCTGCCCTGCTCCTCGCAGGTTCACTGTCCTCTTCCACAAGAACAGCATCCTCGCCTGGCCACCCCGCTCCCTCTGGCCTCCTACTCTACTGCATCTTACATGCTGCCAAAACTTAATCTCACAAAACAAAACTCCAGTTTATCACTCTTCCCCTTACATCTACTCTCACCCTGGAAGTCAAGGCTTTCTGCAACGTGGTCCCTGTATTAGTTTCCTATGGCTGCTGTAACCCAGTACCACAAGCTTAGCGGCTTAAAATAATACAAAGTTATTATCGTAAAATTCTGGAAATTAGAAGTTCGAAATGGGTCTTCCTGGGCTAAATTCAAGGTGTCGATAAGACTGTGTTCCTTCTGGAGATGCTGGGAGAGGATCTGCTTCCCTGCCTTTTCCAGCTTCTAGCGGCTGCCCACATTCCTTGGCTCCTGGCCCCCTTCCTACACCTTTAAAACCATCAGTGTAACATCTTCCAATCTCTCTTCTGACTCTCCTACCTCCCTTTTCTGTCTTTTAAGAACCCTTGTGATTACATTGTGCCCACTGAGATAATCCAGGATAATATCCCCATCTCAAGCTCCCTAATTTAATCGCATCTACAGAAGTCTCTTTGCCGTGTAAGATAACGCATTCACAGTTTCTGGGGATTGGACATGAATGTCTTTTGGGGAGTCATTTTTCTGCTTATGATAGCACCCAAGCTTTCTTCCGTGTTACTTTTTTCCTTTTTCACAGTTATATCTTTTGTGCTGGACAAATGACAATAATAATAAAAAATAATAAAAATAGCAACCAACACTCGTGGAGTGCTTGCACTGGGCTAAGCACCTTCCAGGCATAACCTCATTTACACCTCACAACTATTGTATAATATCAACTATTGTCCCAGGTTACAGATGAGGAAACTGAGGCACAGCGAGATAATTTGCCCAAGACCACCTACTGATGGATGGTAGAGTTTTTAACAAATAGCTTGATTGAGGTATAATTTACATACTGTGAAATTGACCTGTTTTAGGGTTATGAATCAATCAATGACTCTTTGTAAACTTACCGGGTTGTGCATACATTACCACAGTCCAGTTTTAGAACATATCTATCACCCCTAAAATTTCATTAGAGAAGATCTCAGTCCAGAGGGGAAGCAAGATATTTAAACTATTATATGATTCACTAAGCTCAGGAATAGTTACTGATGTATATTTTAGGAGCACAAAGGGCAGGAACATGGAGGGAGGGAAAGCTTTCTAGCCCTTAGAAACACTACTTTGCCTCTTTGGCCAATCTAATTAAATGAGAAAAATAGCCACTGGGACCACAGACATCTTCCTGACATGAGCCCAACCCTGATTAGGCTGTTGCATTGATGGACGTGCCCACCACCAGGAAAGGCAAAGCTGCATTGATGGGCATTGCAGGCATTCAGTATTCCAAAGCCTGTTCTGAACTGTTCCCATTTGCTGTGAAGCTGAAATTTGACATTGGAAGGCTCAGCAGAAATGAGACCAGGGGTCAGGGAGTCTTTACCGGCAGCCTGGCGCCCACGGTGTGACCCAGGGAAAGCTGCCCCAGCGTTCTGGTGCATTCCTCTCTCATCTTCATAATGGTACAGAGACTTCCTGCTGTCTGTCTTGTCTCCAGGGAAGGTGCAGTTGGTGATGATAACTTTCATCCTGTCCATGTAGGCCTGGAAGACACATGGTTGGTGGAGTTTGACCTTGGATGACACATCCGAGGGGGAATGCTAATAACATAGGGGGTTGAAGTTGGGTCATCTATTATAGATGCCACCCTTCTCTACCCTTCCTTGCAATTTATTAGGAGAGGAAACTGAGGCCCCAGAGGGGAAAGGACAGGACCTACTAATGTGCTAGACTCTGTTCCAGGCGTGTCTGTGCCTTACACCATCATGTCACCCCTGAGAGGTAGGTGGCATCATCTTCCTTTTGCAGATGAGGGAATTGTGGTTCAGAAGAGTCTGGCTTCAGGAACAATATCCCCACTGCTATTTCTTTTCCGGTACCCTTTTGCCTCGCGGAAAATATGTGCAATTTAAACTGCACGCCTTAGGCATGTGGGTGCTTGCCATGAGTTCAGAAGCAGCCGAGTTTGATTTTCTTGCAAAGAGCACATAGAAGTGGGGAACACACAAGATGGTGTGACATTTTCTGCCCTTTCACTGTAAATTCTACAAAATCATCAAGGTAGCACGGAGGGCTTGGCTTTAAAATAGAATACACACTGAGTTGTCTGCCTTCAGAGACTGAGTGCTGTCTGATCTTCCTGTCGAGCTGCTGGTCTTGGGCACAGAAACCTGAAAATGACCCCTTTCAACTGTCTGTTCGCTGCTTTTGAAGATCCACAAACATGGCTGAAATCCCCTGGTCACTCTTTGAAAAAGGCCCTTTGGAGGGTGCCATTTCCCACCCCCATTCCAGTGACTGGGAATGGGCACTTAGAATAAAGTCAGTTGGCGGAGGAACAGAGTATGTGGTGGGAGGAAGCAGGGGTGCACCGGAGGATGGCTCTGCCCGAGGTTTGCCCTGCTGGCCCACTAACACCCCTGGTGCTGGCACGAGTGATGGAACCTTCCGGAGATGAGAAGGAGGCATCAGGGTCTGTCTGAGCTCGTTCAGTGAGGGCCTGCTTGGAACCACAGAGGCTCCATGAACAACCAAGTTCAGGGAAAGCACTGAGATTATCCTGCTCTTTCTAAGCAGCAGAACTGGGTCTTCCTTCAGTTCACCAGGTTTTATTTCTAAGCATGTATAGCAGCAGTGGGTGAAAACAGTTGTTTCCTTTCCCCCCTATAATGTCTGTCAAAAAAATCCATCACAGGGGGCTTCCCTGGTGGCGCAGTGGTTGGGAGTCCGCCTGCCGATGCAGGGGACACGAGTTCATGCCCCGGTCCGGGAGGATCCCACATGCCGTGGAGCGGCTGGGCCCGTGAGCCATGGCCGCTGAGCCTGCGTGTCCGGAGCCTGTGCTCCGCAACGGGAGAGGCCACAACAGTGAGAGGCCCGCGTACGGCCAAAAAAAAAAAAAAAAAAAAAAAAAAATCCATCACAAAATGCGCTTATTTTCAAAACAGAAATAGTCTCTCAGGCATAGAAAACACACTTATGGTTACTAAAGGGTAAAGGGAGGGGATAAATTAAGAGTTTGGGATTAACAGATACACACTAAATACTGTATATAAAATAGATAAACAACAAGGACCTACGGTATAGCATAGGGAACTATATTTAATATCTTGTAATAAAGTATAATGGAAAAGAATCTGGAAAATTCTATATGTATACAATCATACATATATATATATATATATATATATATATATATATATAATATGTATAACTGAATCACTTTGCTGTACACCTGAAACTATCAGAACATTGTAAATCAACTATACTTCAGAAAAAAAAGAAAGCCATCACCTCCCATCCTCCTTGTGAGCAGAGAAGCAGTTTCTCTGTGTGGGCTCATTTCTCGTTTTTGGTGTATAGGTGATGCTTCCTTTGTGCTTTTCCTCCTCTAGGGCTTTGGAAGTCATTCCTCGGGATATAGTTCTCCCGGTAGTTGAACGCCGTGCCCAGCTCCAGCCTCAATTCCAGATCAAGTTCAGCTCCTCTGGTCCCTGAGAAAGGGATCATCTCTTCTCCCCTCTGGCTGACGACAGCCCACCAAGTACACGGCAGCAAGGAAACCGGCCATCCTCATTCTGTTTTGCTGCCTCTGCCCCAGTGCTGACGGCTTTCCCGGGAGCCTGTAGCTCACCCTGGGCAGCGGGCAGCCTGTCCCCTTGCTCACCATGTGATGTGAAGAGAGGTCCTGAGGAGTGGGTGGGAAATCAGCACTGGCTCCTCCAAGCCAGGCACCCGTGTGGTAGAGCTGAGGTTCTTAAGTGGTGGGGGAGCCCTGGGCACCCCAGAATCACCTGGGGAGCAGATACGCATCCATGGGTCTGGTGGCATGCCCCAGATTCTAACACAGAGAGGCTCTGGGGAAGCATGGGCATGGGAATTGCCATAAAGCCCACGCACAGGTACCCACCCAGAGAAACGTCCTTCCATGATTCTTCTGTTCTGCACTTTGGTAGTGAAGCATCATCTTTCAGAAAGGCTTGCTGACGTTTTTGGTGGGTAGGCGCTAACATTGCTCTCCTGCGGCGGGCTGGGTGGGCGATGGGGAGGGGCGTTAGGGAGAGGTGGGGGGGTGGGGTCCACATTAGCCGGGGCTCCCTTTATCTTGGCCGGCATGAGTGTGCCACCAGCTCTGCTTTTCAGTGTGTCCGTCTGCCTTGCAGGTTGTAGAAGTGCCTGTGTTAGACTTTGGTGTTTTTGTTTGTTTCTTCCTTGGCATCTAGTGGGAAATAGAGAGCTGCTGTCTCAGACGCAGCAGCCAGATGCCATTTTAACCTGGAACCAACTTTCATTGATCGGGTGCCTAGTGCGTGCCCGCAAGCCCTGCTTCAGCCATGCTTTTAGGGAGGAGGCTTAGGGTACAAATGAGAAGGTTCCGTAATAGGAGGGAACCAGACCCTTCCTGCCCGCTGAGCCTTACTGTCTAGTGGAGGAGATGCAGGACCACTGAGAAGGCGTGAATGTGTGAGAGCTCACGTCCAAGGAGGCCAGAGGGAGATTTGCCCTTGAGTTCTCAGCCTCGCTTATATGTGAAGGAAGCATGAATATCACCATCTTATTTCAGTACTTGGTAATAATGAGTCTCTCCAACGGAACCATTCTATCTTTTTTTCTTAAATCAGACAATAGGAACTCTATTACACAAAGTGTCTCCTGTTCTGCTATCAGGAGCCTCAGTGCTAAACTCAGTACCCGACTGTAATAATTAATCACTCCCTGGTGTCTGGTGGCAACTCGTTTTCTGCCCCTTTTATCTCTTTCCCCCTCCTTCCGTTCTTATTCTATTTTATTTTTTTTTTTTGCGGTACGCGGGCCTCTCACCGCTGTGGCCTCTCCCGCACCCCCCCCCGCCCCCGCATCGGCAGGCGGACCCCCAACCACTGCGCCACCAGGGAAGCCCCATTCTTATTTTTAATTGTTCTCCTTTCTTCTGGGTTTAGTTTCATAGGGAAATCAAGTCTTTTTCGCCTTTGGGAAGAACGCGGGGGTAGAGATCCTAACTAAATAAGACTGGCCAGTTCAGTATCCTGCATCCTTGTGTCCCTGCCTCAATTCATTCCCCCCGTGGATGCTTTGCTCCAGGTTACATAATTCATCTCAGATTCAGAAAATCAACCCCCTTTGTTGGTGAGACTCACTGCAGCCCTGAGCAGGAGGTGTGAAGCTGATTCGGGTCCAGTTCTGCCTACAGCAGCAGACACGGGTTAATGGCAGGTCTGAAAGGGGAGTGCTTCCCGGGAAAACACCAGCTAATGGAGAGATACCTTTACCATCATTTATTTAGTCCTCCCCCTGTTGTGAGCCATTCAGCTGTATTTCCAGTTTTCCCTGATCATAAGCACTGCCATGATGAGCTACTGTAGGAGAAATCTTTGCCTGTATTTGTGATCATTTTTTATTCGTTTATTTATTTGACTGCGTGGCTTGCGGGATCTTAGTCCCCCGACCAGGGACTGAACCTGCACCCTTGGCAGTGAAAACAAAGAGTCCTAACCACTGCACAGCCAGGGAATTCCCTGTAATCATTTTTTAAAATCCAGACTTGGACCCCAGCGAACACACTGGGTCGGTGCGTATATAATGTTGTTTAGGGCGCTTGTGTATGGCCAGATTGCTTCTCTGAAAAGTCAGCTCAATTTCCACTCCCACCGACCGTGTATGGAAGTCCCCATTTCTTCACTCTTTCACCAACATTGTGTTTATAGTTTTTAAAGTTGGTGCTGACTTGGTAGTTTTTTTTGTGTGTGTGTGGTACGCGGGCCTCTCACTGCTGTGGCCTCTCCCGTTGTGGAGCATGGGCTCCGGACGCGCAGGCTCAGCGGCCATGGCTCACGGGCCCAGCCGCTCCATGGCATGTGGGATCCTCCCGGACCGGGGCACGAACCCGTGTCCCCTGCATCGGCAGGCGGACTCTCAACCACTGTGCCACCAGGGAAGCCCTGATTTGGTAGTTTTAAGTAATATTGTCTTTTGGTTTTACTTTGATTGCTAGTGAGGTTGAATATATTTTTCTTTTCTGTGTGGGGTTAGTCCAAGTATTTTCCAGTGTTCTTTGCCGTCCTGGTTTAGAAGGTAGCTCTTGCCTGTTCCAGAATTTTGTTTCTCAAATTGACCTTATTGACAATGTAACCGTGGAAGTTTCTTCCATTCACATAGGACATTCTCTTATATATGTAGTTTCCTATTCTGTTGCCTGTGTGTATGTATGGGGGGGCACATGTATGTGTGTGCATATGTGTGCATGTGTGTATTTATATGTGTAAGTATGCATGTGTGTATGTGTATATGTGTGTGTGTGTGTCTTTCTGGATTTTAATGGAAAGTTGGGTCAGGGTGTACTGCATGGTGCATCTCTGCTTTCTATGTTGATTCAGAAATTTAATTGACTCTTCAGTGGAGGGCATTTGACTCAGTTAAGAATGACTGTTTTGGGACTTCCCTGGTGGCGCAGTGGTTAAGAATCCACCTGCCAATGCAGGGGACATGGGTTCGATCCCTGGTCCGGGAAGATCCCACATGCTGCGGAGCAACTAAGCCTGTGCACCACAACTACTGAGCCTGTGCTCTAGAGCCCGTGAGCCACAACTACTGAGCGTGCGTGCCACAGTGAAGAGTAGCCCCCTCTCACCGCAACTAGAGAAAGCCTGCGTGCAGCAACGAAGACCCAATACAGCCAAAAAAAAATAAATTAAAAAAAAAAAAAAAGAATGGCTGTGTGGCTGCCACTACAGAGGGATTTTTTATGTTCTGTGCTCATGGCCAGATCTTCGAGTGACTAACGGTAATTAAGAAGTAGAGGGACTTCTCTGGTGGCACAGTGGATAAGACTCCATGCTCCCAATGCAGGGGGCCCAGGTTCGATCCCTGGTCAGGGATCTAGACATCTCCCCTTCTTCCCCCAGACCTTCGTGGTTGACAACCTCTCAACTGTTATGTGGCTTTCTGGCCAGTTCACTCATTTGGTACGACTTAGTGCCTTCAGTTTTTGATTCTGTTTTTTAGTCTCCCACATTTTGCTCTTTGAAATGCACTGGTTGCCACAGAAGTGGTGATGTCAGGGCCAGGCAGAGAGGCTTATTGGCGTGGACAAGTGCTTTATAGAGTTGTTTTCTCAAATAATGTTTGGGGCTGGTGTTAGTCGTACTACAAGCAGCAGGATGCCCAGCTCCAGACCTGCTGCCACCCCGAGGCTCCGTAGTTCTGCTGCTCACCCTGGGGCTCTGCTCTCCCACCCGAGGAAGCTGGCTGTGCCACGCTCGCTCTCCTGGAACGCTCTTGTCTGTTTACCCACGTCCTACAGAGGATGCAGCCTTAGAGGGAGCCTGGAGGTGGGACCGGCCTGCAGCTTCATCAGCGGGGAAGCAAACCCTCCAAAAAAACATTTCCTGCCACCTGTCTGAGTCCTCACTGGTGTTCTCACTATTTCCTGTAACATCTTGTCACATTCACACATTGCTTTAAAAATGCTTAAAATGTGCCTTTTTTTGGAGAAAGAGCTCAGGTGGTGGTGTGGGGGGCAAGGAACCATACAGCTACACTGTCACCTGCTTTATCTGGGCATCCAAGAGGCACCTGGCCTGACTTTTATGCCCAGTACCCACCAGGAAGAAGATATCCCCAGCCCCACTTTATGTCAGACCTCAGGAGCGAGAAGACAGGTGAGGGGGAAAGAAAGGGACAAGAAGGTTAGAGCCGCTCACCCCAGCCTTCCCTTCTCTGGGCTGATGCTTCTCTACCTCCCAAGGGTCAAGACACCATCCACATGGGATGTGCTTTCTGATAGGCAAAATAATGGCTCCTCCAAAGATGCCCACATCCTAATCCCTAGCACCTGTGAGTGTATTATACATGGCACAAGGGAATTAAGATTGCAGATAGAATTAAGGTTGCTAGGCAACTGACCCCCAAGATAGGGAGACCATTCTGGATTATCCAGTGGGCCCAACATAATCAAAGGGTCCTTAGAAATGAAAGGAGGAGGCAGGAAAATCAGGATCAATGTGATACAGAGGAGAAAGACTCAACCAGCAGTGACTGGTTTTGAAGATAGGAGAGGGCCCCATGGGATGTGGGCAGCCCTTGGCAGTTTGAATAGTCAAGAAGCAGACTCTCCCCTAGAGGCTCCAGAAGGAACTCAGCCCTGCCAACACCTTGATTTTAGCTCAGTGAGACCCTTGCCACACTTCTGATTTCCTGAACTCTAAGATAGTGATTTTTTTCTGTGGTTTTAAGCTGCCAAGTGTGTAACACTTTGTTATAGCAGCCATAGCAAACTGATACATACCTCTAGGCCCCCTCCAAAGGTCTGGCCCTTCCACTAAAAGACTCCAGCCCCTTAGACTGTGTCCCCCATGAACTGTATCTCTTTGGGGTTCATGACCTCCAGGGCAAGAACCCTTTGCCTTAGAAGTGAAAGTGTGACTGATTGCAGGTTTGGGATATGCATAGAAAGGGGGCATCACTGTGACTTTTAAGGTCATCAGTTGTGTCAGCTGGGTCTTCCTGGGAGCAGATGCTGAGATGGAGGGTGCAGGGCTTATCTGCGGGGAGGGAAACAATAATGGCTGTCAAACAGAAGGGGCTGGAAGCAGGACTGGGCAGGGGGAGACTCAAGCTGCTATGAAGATATGACCAAGCCTTGGCCAGACCAGTGGCCAACTCTGCAGCAAAGACTGCCCATCAAGGAGTCCCATGTTGGGTAGGAATGGCCAGGCCCAAGTCCCCTTGACTGGGGCTGCCTGGGGAGAGTGTGGCCAGGGCTCCAGAGCTGAGGCTGACTCTTTCTTGAAGGAAGATCCTGGCATTGAATCCATGCCTGCCATATATATGAAGGCAGTAGCTACTTTTGAAGTTGGTTTTAAGTCTTTCAGATTATGGGACAACAGTGATTCCCGCTGGGTCTTCGCTGCCTTTTCTACCCCCTGACTTGAATGTTTGAGACAGGTGCTGAGCAGAGGTTGCCGTTTCTGTTTGGGCCAGACTCCTGTAAATATGATGTCACCTGGTGGTGTAGGCTTTGCAGAGTGGATGGGATTCAGCTTAGGCGCCACCCAGATCTGTGCAGCCAGATCCTTGCCACGTGAGGCCGGACCACCCTAGCAATGCCCTTGCTTCTCTGATTGTAACAGCAGCCCCTCTACCTCCCCTGCTGCTCTAGACCACGGGCTCCCTGTGGCAGCTGCTCCTAGACCCTCAGCTGACTCAACACATGTCCCAACAGTGCCTTTGCCTGGCACCCCGAGTTTCTCCCCTTAGTCTCTGTCATCCCTGAGGTGCTAGAAGCTGCTGGACCCTCTTTAGGCTCATATGCAGCCTAGTAGTGCAGGCACATGTGCATTTCTCTCCCTCCCTTCCTGGGACCCACAGTTCGGGGACAGACCACCTTCACAAAGATGTCAGCAGGAGACATGGCCATGCCATCTTCCCGAGCTCCTGTACCCCCTTCCCTGCCTTGTTCCCCCATCCCTTCTCTCTTGCTTCTCTAGGATTATGTCCCCCAATAAAATGTTAGCGCTTAAGCTTTTTTTTTTTTTAAATAGCTTGACTGAAGTATAATTTATATACCATAAAATTCACAGCTTTGCCCAACCATCACCCAAATCTAATTTTAAAACATTTCCATCACCCCCCCCAAAGTCCCCGGGGCCATTTCCTGTCATCCCTGTTCCCCTCCAAGCCCCAGGCAACCACTAATCTGCTTTCTGCTTCTCTAGATTTGCCTTTTCTGCCCCATAAGCTTTTGCCTCGGGCTTTGTTGTTTCAGGAACCCAGGTTAAAACCCAAAGCAAATGATCCAGAAAATTCCTTCCTCTTGAAGGATTGCCACTTGGCCTCCTCTGACTCTGAGGCAGGAGTAACCATCCTGGGCAACTTGCTCAGCATGGAGAAAGAGGACGTGTGAACAGATTTTAGTTACTTTTCATTAGAACATGAGATGCATTACCGATGATCGTAATGAGGCAGGATAGAACGTGTCTTAGTGCTTGAATGGTTTCTGCCGTAACAGCCCAATTTTCCTGAGAGTGATTTTCATTCTGGTCAAAAATTCCTCATCTGATCACATGCTCTGAGAAATAAGTGTCTGGCAGCAAGGAGGGCCCTGAGGTTCTGACAAGGGGAGCTTTTTCTGGTGATCCTGCTGAGTCTCTTTTCTATTCTTTTTTTCTTATAGAATACTTAAAAAAAAAGTTTTATTATTTTATATTGGAGTATAGTTGATTAACAATGTTGTGTTAGTTTCAGGTATACCCAGAGTGATCCAGTTATACATATACATGTATCTCTTCTTTTTTCAAATTATTTTCCCATTTACATTATTACAGAATATTAAGCAGAGTTCCCTGTGCTATACACTAAGTCCTTGCTTGTTATCTATTTTAAATATAGTAGTGTGTATTTGGGGGGCTCCCCAATCAAAAGTTCCCCTCAATGAAAGGTGTTTTGCGCTGTCGCTATTTACAGGGTAAAGTGCTACCCTCTTTAGAAATGTGTTCATATTAAGTCAGGGCTTCGACATCTTAACCCCAATGCATCACTGAAGATGAGGAAGGTGTTTTGGAAGAGCTGTAGTCAGCGGGTGGGGTGGAGGGGGCTGCAGAAGTGACTGGGGGGCAGGGCGCTCCTCCATCAGAGCCCTCAGTTTCCCATGTCACTTTCATATCAGGCAGATTGAGCCCCTCTATGGTGTAAAAATTTAAAAAAAAAAGGTTCTGAAATATTAAACAATCCAGTGTCTGGGAGCCAGAACAAAGGCTATTTGTCAAACATCTATTATGAGTCAGGTCTTAAATGATATATAAAACAATTTATTGTGCCTTTATTGCGGGCTCGAGTGTGTGCCAAGTGTGTGTTATCCTCATGTCCTTTAATCCTCTTAACAACACCATCACTTTTCCATTTAGAGATGTGGAAACTGGCCCAGCTCATGGGTGGCAGGATATAAACTCAAACCCAGGCCCGATGCCATTGCAGGATGTATATCATCATCGGTGGCAACGTAGATGAATAAGACAGTGTTCAGGGGCTCATGGAATGGAAATATGAACAAGCACATCCAGTGAAGTTGTTTGATAATAGCTAGAATTCATTGAACATTTACGATGTACCAGGCACTTGCTTTAGGTGTGTTCACAAATTTAATTCCCGAAAGGACCCACTGAGTTGTTTTTATCATTATCGTCATTTTACTGTTGTACACACTGAGGTTCAGGGGGGTTAAGTCAGCCTGCCCAAAGTCAGGAGACAAGAGACATGCTATTCCACATGGCCTTCGTAGGGGACGAAATAGGCAAAATGGAACTTCATTGATGAGCTGGTCAGCTCTGCTGTGGGGAATCAGGAGGAGGTGTTTTAATCCAGCCACCAAAAATTGGCAGGTGTTTGTTTACCAGGCAAACAGGGAAGGGAACAGAAAGGCAGGGCATTTTAGGCAGAAGGAACAGCTTCAGCCAAAGTAAAGGTGTGTGGAACAGCATATTGATTTGGGGAACCGTACAAGGCTCCCCTTGTTGGAAGCAAGGGTCCCCTTGTCTGGAGCATGGATAGGGCAGGAAAAGAGGTGCAAACACTGAGGTCTGAGATATTGGGAAAGGGGCAGATCAGGGACAGCCTGGAGGGCTGGGCTGCAGGGATCCTGAGTTAATTTCATTGGCAATGGAGAGCCTTTGGAAAGATTTAGTTAAGAGGTGTAACACTCAAATTTTCATTTTAGAATGATTACCCTGACAGCACAAAATATCTTAACGCAAAATAATTTATTCTTCACATGCAGCCAGACTCCCAGGCATAGAATACACGTAAGAGGAGACTTATTGGTTGGGGATAGGAAAAAAAGGAACTACCAATATGCACAGAGGACCTTCCCAGGTGGGGGGTGGTCAGAAGGGGCAGGGGGAGGGGGTGGGTATTAGCAAACCATTGTCCTTCTCAGTAGGACAAAGGGGAATCCTGTGGAGAGGGGGGCTGGAAGGTGGACGAGGATGGGGAGGGCAAGCATCATCAGAAGTGAGAGCCTCAGGTGGACACTGCTGGAACTCCCTCTTTGGACTTTGTGTTTAATTTTTATTGTTTGGAATTTGTTACTGAAGTATCCTATATGTATAGAAAGTATGTAAAGCGTAGTGTACAGCTCAGAGAATTTTCACAAAGTGGGGTAAGCAGCGCTTATTTCAGGAAACAGAACATGAGCCTGGAAAACATGAAGCTTACCGACAGAATCCAGACATAAAAGGCCCCATATTGTATGATTCCATTTATACAAAATGTCCAGAATAGATATATCTATAGAGATAGAAGGTAGATTGGTGGTTACTTAGGATTGCAGATGGGGGTGATAGCTAAAGGGTATGGGGTTTCTCTTTGAGGTGATGAAAATGTTCTAAAGTTGACTGTGATGATGACTGGATACGCACATACCTGTGAATATACTAAAAAAACCCACTGATATGTAGAAAAAAAGAAAGAGGAAAGGAAGGAGGGAAGGCTGGAAGGGTAGGTAGATGACCAGGATTTCAGAGTCCAGGTGATGATGCTTCCCATCTCCTCAGTGTTCCAGGAGGGTAGCCACAGCCCTCATTTCTAATTTATTTTATTATTTATTTACTTATTTTTGGCTGCGTTGGGTCTTTGTTGGTGCGCGCGGCTTTCTCTAGTTGTGGCGAGCGGGGACTAACTCTTCGTTTCGGTGAGCGGGCTTCTCATTGCAGTGGCTTCTCTTGTTGCGGAGCATGGACTCTAGGTGCGCGGGCTTCAGTAGTTGTGGCTCGTGGGCTCTAGAGCACAGGCTCCGTAGTTGTGGCACACGGGTTTAGTTGCTCCGCAGCATGGGGGATCTTCCTGGACCAGTGCTCGAACCCGTGTCCCCTGCATTGGCAGGCAGATTCTTAACCACTGCACCACCAGGGAAGTCCCTGTGCCTGACTTCTTTAGCTCAACATTTTGTTTGTGAGATTCACCCATATTGCACATGCACTTAGCTTTTTTAAGAATAGCTTTTTCCTGTTACAAATTAATACACATACATGCAAAAAAAGTCCCTGGAAATTACAGAAAAGCAAAAAGAAGGAATAAATGTCTCCAAAGATTTCAGCACCCAGGTAGAACCACTGTTAATATATTGGTGATTTTTTCAAGTATTTTGACTCTGCGTATTAACTTTTACACAATTGCCAGTAGGAGGTATCACCCCATAGTTTAAAAAATATTTTCCATGAAACTGCCAACTTCCATGGACATGGTTCAGTGGTTTGTGTAAGTGTTGTATTCACATTTAGTATTTTAAATATATTCCAGTCTATTTAGAGCTGTAACAAAAATAACACACAATCAGATGCATTATAAACCAAATTTGTTAGAAACTACTAGTGTGAAAATTGGTGTAGCTTGGGTAATTTGTGATGGTATAAGCTTGAGAATAACTTTTCTCTTAGACACCCTTTTTAATTTAAGAATATCATAAGAACAAGTGACTTACTAAAAACTGTTACCATTGCAACTACCTATCTATGTGAATCAGGATTTTTGTTGATACCAAACAGCTAAATTAAAATAAGTGAATGTCATCTGTGACTGTCATTAAACAGAAAGTTTCATCTATACTGTTCAATTTAAAATTTAAGTTTTCATTAAAACAGCCTCACTCTTTTATTTGTTGATTTTATAAGAAGCAAGTGTTATAATCTGAACTTTAAAATTCATTGATAATAATAAAATACTTCTTTTATCTCTTTTATGTATTGGAAAAATCCACAAAGATTTTGTAAAAAGATTTGCTGCTGAAAACTTCAAAAACCAGTTGTACATTTAAAAATTACATAGACTTTTGTTTTAAAATACACTTTAAACTATAAAACTAATATATTATAAAAGTAATATATTATAAAATATGAAAAGTAAAGAAAAATAAGAAGAGAAAAATAAACCCAGAGTCCCACCTATCATGTGTAATCATTACTCACTCAACAAATATTTATTTTATGTTTGCTATTTACACAAAACTATTCTAGATTCTGGAGTTACAGTGATGAAAAGACAGAGAAAATCCCTGCTTTTATACACACACACACACACACACACACACACACATATATTTTAATAAACTCTTTATAACCTACCCTTCTCCCAACTGGTAACTACTGGTTTCTTCTCTATATCTGTGAGTCTGCTTTTTTTGTTTATTTGTTTTAATCACTAGTTTGTTATATTTTTTTAGATTCCACATATAAGTGATATCATACAGTATTTTTCTTTGTCTGTCTTATTTCACTTAGTGTAATGCCCTCCAAGTCCATCCGTGCTGCTGCAAATGGCAAAATCCCATTCTTTTTATGGCAGAGTAGTATTCCATTGTATATAAGTACCACATCTTTTTTATTCATTCATCTGTTAATGGACACTTAGTTTGCTTCCATACCTTGGAAATTGTAAATAATGCTGCTATGAACCAGGTTTATATATTTCTTGACAGTGGATGTATACATATAAGATAACAATTAAGCAAGATGTTTTTAGCTACTGGCAAATGCTAGCAAGAAAATAAAACAGGCTGGTGAGACAGGAATGACATGGGAAGGGGGCAGTTAGGATGGTTGGAGAGGGACATTTGAAGGGAGACCTGAAAAGCAAGAAGTCATTGCCATGGGAATATCTGAGGGCAAAGTATTCTCTTCAACTCAGAACTCAAAGGTGGGAATATATTTGTGCTTCTCTGAAAGACAGAAAGCCAGGGTGGTTGGAGTGTGGGAGAGAGTGGAGGAAGAGAAACCGGAGAGGCGCCGGATCCTGAAAGTCCTTGCTAGCCATGGTACAATGTTCAGATCTTATCAACATTTTGAGTAGTTGCTTAGAGTTTTTTTTTTTTTTTTTTTTTTTTTTTTGCTGTACACGGGCCTCTCACTGTTGTGGCCTCTCCTGTTGCGGAGCACAGCCTCCGGACGCGCAGGCTCAGCAGCCATGGCTCACGGGCCCAGCCGCTCCGCGGCATGTGGGACCTTCCCAGACCGGGGCACAAACCCGTGTCCCCTGCATCGGCAGGCGGACTCTCAACCACTGTGGCACCAGGGAAGCCCAGAGTCTTTTTATTTTTTGTGATGTTTTGATATTTGTATCTTATCATACATATTGATATAGAGATGATATAGGAACTGTTTCAAAAACTTTCCAACAGACGATGATATAAAGAGGGGTTAGGACTTCCCTGGCAGTCGGTGGTTAAGACTCCGCGCTTCCGGGCTTCCCTGGTGGCGCAGTGGTTGAGAGTCCGCCTGCCGATGCAGGGGACACGGGTTCGTGCCCCGATCCCGGAAGATCCCACGTGCCGCGGAGCGGCTGGGCCCGCGAGCCATGGCCGCGGAGCCTGTGTGTCCGGAGCCTGTGCTCCGCAACGGGAGAGGCCACAGCAGTGAGAGGCCCGTGTACAGAAAAAAAAAAAAAAAAAAAAAAAAAAAGACTCCGCGCTTCCAATGCAGGGGGTGCGGGTTCGATCTCTGTTTGGGGAACTAAGATCCCACATGCTGCAAGGCGCAGCCAAAAAAAAAAAATTTAAGAGGTGTTAATAACAGATAATGCCTGCATTTGGGTAGATGATTAGTGTTTATTTCTTATTAAAAAAAATATAGGGACCTCAGTCATTCAACATGATTCCCAGCTTCCAGGTGGCCAGATGAGAAAAATATCATCAAGGAGTAAGTCTATTCTCAGTGAAGGCTGAATAAGCAGGAATAACAACCCTCAATTTGGGACATATAAACAAATCTGCAACGTGAATGGAGGTAAACATATCCTACATGAAGTAAAGAAAGGGCAATTTAAAAAAAGATTTTTCTTCAAAAACAAATTTTAGTCAGCATCTATTTTAGGCATAAGGAAACTTAAGAAACCATAGACTCTAAGAGACAAAATATAAGAAAGTTAAGCTTAGATGATAAGGCAACAGCCTAAGATGAAACGAATTTGGCAAACTTTTGAAGAGAATACAAGGAAGCCAGTCATTTGGAGGCAAAGCTGTATGTAGTGTTAGAAGCCGCGAGGAGCAGAATTAATATTACAGTGAATCTGTTTGGTGATAAGGAAGGTGGGTTTCAGAAAAACCCTAGAAAGTAGAGGACAAGGACAAGAAACTATAAGTTATCCGAGAGGTTATGAAGACAGAGGACAGACAGTGAAGATCCAACATATGGATAATTTATACTTCTGAAGAAGAATCCAAAACAAATAGAATGACAGCTGTTGTGTTTCAAATATAACAGCGACAACAAAAGTCCCACAGGGCTTTTTTTTGGGGCGGGGGGTGGGGGGAATGTGACAGAATTATTCTGAAGTTCATCTGGAGAATAAATTGCTGAGAAGAGCCAATTAAGTCCTTTAAAAAACAAAAACAAAATGGTGAGTGAGCACTTGCTCTTCCAGACATTAGAATTCACTTTAAAACTATAATAATGAAGAGTGGGGCTAGTGTCAGAATAAGGAGAACATGAAAATGGAAAGGAGAAGCCAGTGGTATATTTGAGTTTACATGTTTAGTATATGGCAAAGGTCTGAAATCAGTGAGAAAAAGATTCAGTGAATATGGGTGGGAAAAGTTGTTAATATTTGGGGAGAAAATTGTTAGTTTCTTTCCTTATGCTAATGCATAAAATAAATTGGATTTGGATAAAGAGTTAAATATAAAATATGAAACCACAGAGAACTGTCAGAGATGACAGTGTAGGTGGAATACATATAAACTTGGGTTTGGGAATGTCTTACCAACTATAATCCCAAAGTCTTAATTATAAAGGAAAAGTTTGGTAGATTTGATGTTATAAAATTTAATGCATTAGAAAAATCAAAACATTATAAACAAATCTTTGTAATAGCTAGTGCCAATGACAAACTGAGGTAAAATATTTCCAATATATAATATAAAGTTTTATTCCTAATATGTAAAAGATTTTGGCAATCAGTAGAAAAATACTCCTAGCAAAATGTGTGCAAAGAACACGAACAGATTTTGCATAAAAGGAAAAAATCAAAATGACATATAAACCTTCAGGAAAAAAATGGTCGGCTTTATTGGTAGTAGAAATGCAAAATAAGGGAAAAAAATGTTGATTTTATCCATTATCTTAGCAGAGTTAGGGGAGAAAAAGTAGATACCCGGTGTTGGCAAGGCTGTGTGAAAATAGGCATTTTCATTTTTTATGGGTGGGATTATAAAATTGTACAACTTTTTGATGTGAAATTAGACAATATGTACACGAGTTTAAAGGTGACTTGCCTCTGGACCCAGCAATTCCGTTTCTAAGAATTTATCCAAAAATAATTGCGTTTTTTTTAAAGATACATATAGAAGGATGTTCATTCCACATTGTAGCAAAGAACTAGAAAAAGAATAACCTAAACATATACTGTTTAACATATTCGAGGGAGTGTTCTAAAGCCTTTACATGTGTTAATTTATTTCACCCACACAACTCTGAGTTAATTATCGTTATAATTCCCATTATGTTTGTGAGGAAACAGGCACAGATTGTTGAACTAATTTACCTAACGTTGCATGGCTAATAAGTGGTGGAACAGGGATTTGATCTCAGGAGAGTTTGCTTCCGAATCTAAATTTTAGTTATTTCACTGCATAGTGTAATGTATAATGTAGAGTATAATTCCTTTAATGTCCAATGATCAGGGATTGATTAAGGGATTGAACTCTGAGTCCATTATTCATGGCATGGAATGCTGTGCAGCCATTCAAAATAATATTTTTTGATTGGGAATTTTAAAAATCATATGATACTTTTTAAACAAAGGAGACTACAAACTTGATAGTGAAATACATTAATATGAAAAATAGTACTCTTAGAAGAGAGGTATGCATGGGAAATGCATGAATACCATGTAGGTTAGCAATGTTTCTGTTTGGGCATCAGGATGGATGCTTGTCTGTATTTGTGGCATTGCACATGTGTTGCTTCTGCATTTCAAAAAAATGTTATTAAATAATAAACTGAAAATCAAACCTCAAGTTGCTTGGTGATGAAAACACCTTTTGAACGGTTTTTGTTGCCTTGTTTGGGGAAAGGAGATATAAAGCTGTTTGTATTCATTCTTATATGATGTGCAGCAGTATGAATAATTTAGCCTTTGTTGATTAGAATGGAACAGAGAAGCACCTACTATTGTTTGAAGTGGTGGGGAAACCTGTGGTTTGAACTGTGGGGTGCAGGATGTGATCTCGGTTCCAGGAAGTGAACAGAGAAAGGAAGCCACTTAGGGAAGCATCGCAGGATGCTTGGCCCAGGGTCCCCAGAAACATCCCCACAATCCTTAACCCACCTGGATGCTGGAGTTTGGGGCCTAAATTAATTAAGGGAAAGCCCACAGTTCCATTAAAGCATGACCTACTCATTTTGGGTTGTAAGTTTACATTGATTTTTTAAAAGATGGTAATTAGTGGTATATATTCTCAAAGCAGGAATAACCAAGGATTCTGTCTTCACAGATGCCAGACTACACAAGTGCTTTTTCAAAATCTTGGGTCTCTAATCCTTTACCTCAACTGTTAGGTAGTGTTTCAGTGTTTTCTAGAATTTTTTTTTTTTTTTTTTTTTTTTTTGTGGTATGCGGGCCTCTCACTGTTGTGGCCTCTCCCGTTGGCAGAGCACAGGCTCCAGACGCGCAGGCTCAGCGGCCATAGCTCACGGGCCCAGCCGCTCCGCGGCATGTGGGATCTTCCCGGACCGGGGCACGAACCCGCATCCCCTGCATCGGCAGGCGGACTCCCAACCACTGCGCCACCAGGGAAGCCCTCTAGAACTTTTTATTGCAGAGGAGCTAGGATCGCTCTGATCTTAGTTCCTTTCTAAGTATTTTTTCCCTTAGATCTTTGAATGGTTCTAATTTTTCCAATATTTTAATAAATATTTTGCCAAGATATGTCCATGTAAGGATCTCTTTTCATAGAATATGATTTTCCTAAAGGTCAAGAAAAAAGTGTTTTCTATTCCTTTTTTCCTTAGTTTGTTGTTTTGTTCTGTTCTATTCTTCCGAAAAAGCAATTATTTTTATATTGGAGTTTTAAAATTGGGTTTCCCATATCTATCATTCTCATTAATTTCTTTATCCTTTTCCTCTACATTCTTGGAGAATTTCTCAAGTGTGTTCTTAACATCACTGATTTGATTTTTCCACAGTATCTGTCTTGCCTCACCTCCGAGTAGATATTTAAATGCATTTTGACTTCTTATAATTCTTGTATTACTCACAGACCTTTTCCTCTCCTCTTGTTTTCTTTTTCTCTCAGGCTGTTCTCTCGCTATAGATTTTTGCTCCTGTTTCATGAAGTTCACGTGTCCTTGAATTCTTTTAGGGCATGCTCTTTCCCTGGGACTCTGGGATGCATTTCTGAAAGTTTTACAGACCTCCCTGTCAGGTTTTACACTTTATTTTAAAACAAGGTCTGTCTGGACGTAGTTCCTGACAACTGACAGGGTATGTGGAATGTTCTGGGCGGCACCTCCTGTCCGCTTGGGTGATGGGCAGTCAGCTCTCCTTGTAAAGCTACAGTCAAGTGTGATGTACGACATTCCGAATTTAGGTCTCGGGTCTAGTCAACTTTCACCTAATACAGCTACTGTTTGGACATGGTGACATCTTGTCATGTCCCCACTGTCTGGTTCTGTTTTACTTTAAACCCACAGTTTGCATTTGCAAAACAACCATCATCACCGTATACTGCTACCCAGCTTGGTATTTCCTTTGTCCCCGTGTGTTGAACTTGAGCCACAGAGGGAGGTAGCATGGTGTGTGGATCAAAAGCCCCTAGGTTTGATGTCAGCCCTCAATTCAAGTCCCAGCTCTTCCCCTACTCGCTCCATTGCCTTGGGCTAGTTTCATAGGTTCTCGGAGCCTTGGTCTGTTCATCTGTACAATGGCACATCAAACATTTTTGTGATGATTAATGAGATAATACGAGAGACTCTTTATCAAGTACTGAGAACCTGAGTGCTTACTATGGCCAAGCACTGTTCTGAGTACTTCACATGTTTTAAAATAGGAGGGAGGCACTCAAGATTTCCAGTTCACAGACAGGAACGAGGCCCTGAGAGGTTAAGGCACTTGCCCGTGGTTGCACAGCTAGTAGGGGTGATGCCAGGACTCACCCCAGGCAGTTGGCTCCAGAACCCGGGCTCCTCACTATTAGGTCCCCGTGCAGGCTGCCCTAGAAATGTGTCATCACTGCCACCCTCTCCACTCCCCACATTTCATCTTCATTTGGCTCTTTTTGAGTTAATTGATCTGAGCATCAGAATGTATGAAGAAAGACAATGGGATATGGGGGGAGGGGAAGGGGCAGGGAAGTTGAGGTGCAGAGTGCCCTGGATGGCTGGAAATTCATTTACTGGCAACCCAGTTTTCTGTTCTGTGAAGACTGAGTGCGGATGGGAGGGTTAGCACGTAGAGGTCAGCTGAAGCGTCCTGCTGACTTTCCCAGCTGGCTGTCTGTATTTCATGAGCAGTGCTGGGGGTACCATGAAGCCAGACCTGGGTAGTTTTTGTCACACCAGCCATCTAGTTGGGGATGGGATGGGGAAATTGCATCTAGACTTAGGCTGTAGTTTGACCATCAGCTTCGTTTTTGAGGGTGAACTGAGCTCCCATCTTTTGGGGTTTTGCCTTTCATGGGAAAACTAAGAGAATGGGCATTAGATGCAACCATGTAAGCCCCTACTCCTTATTCTTCAGATGGTTCTAGAAAGGTCCTTCCTTCCATGGGGATGCCTTTGAGAGCACAAAGGTCATTGTAGGGATTAGTGAGGGCTTGACGACACCCTTCTCTGGTGGTAGCACCTCTTAGACTGTCCCCAGGGATAAAAATCTGCTCAGTGTGGATAAAAGCAAACATGGAGTCCTGGGGCATCTAGCTGCCTTTCAGTATGGACTGTACAGTGTGCGGAATGACGAATTTGGTGCCTAAGGACCCTTCTGCTCTTCTCTGGCACAACTTTGATGATGAATTTTTTGTGTACTTCCTTGTTCTTTTTTAGGTTTGTGCCATACTATAAATGTAGCATTTGGTGGAAGGCAGAATTGGTGGGAGTGGGTTATTTTAAGGGGAGAGGTGTGTAGCAGGCAGGGAAGAAAGGAGAGGGTAGGAGTGGTGGGAGGGGAATGGTTTCTATGTATAATATACTTGGAAATCCTGTTCTGTAGTCTTTGATGTCAGGACAAAGTGACCCTTGCTTGAAAAATTGCACATTATTTTAGGAAAAAGCCTGGTAGGGTTTGATAACAGTGATTTTTAAAATCTAATCTCAGGTAATAAATAAAGCAAGGTACTTGCGATCCTTGGCCAGAATTCAAATGTCAAATTGATTATGTAAAAAGCAGAGGAAGCCAAGTCTTTTACAAGAAGGTTTTGTATCTTTTTATGGCCATTCATTGTGCTGATGTTCAAAGCTTTGCCAGTATTGAAATATCTGATTACAAATGGCTGGGTTCTTCCTGGCCTTTTGAATTACTCAGACACACTCTTTGCCTTTTAACTTCTAAGCGTGTTGCTTGCATTAAGAATGTATTATTGAGAAGGCCATTGCTATTTTGAAAATAATTTAAGAAGAAATTGGAGTTTTCTTTTTTGAAGGTCTGTAAACGATACAATATATTTACTGTATCAGGGGAGCTTTGGCACCTCCTCTGTAAAGAGGAGAATGGGCCTTCTTTCCTAGAGTCCCTGGGGTTTTTACAAAACTTGATAATACATTAGATCACAAAGAAAATGTATTAAATCCCTCAGTGCAGAAACTGCACCAGCCACATTCTCTGGAAATAATGTAACACAGTCTAAAGAAGCAAACCTACCATCTGAAAATGAAAAACCAACAAAGGGAAATCAAATATAGAAAAATCAAATTATTTGGACAATAAAAAATGAGGTCAGCACAAATGACATATAGCCAAAATTCACTGAAAAATTACACGGAGGTAATTTCATAGATGTAAGTACTTTCATTATTAAAGAAAACAAACAATTCAACTAAAGAACTTTAAAAGATTAAACTCCCTTGCAAAAAATGAAAAGGAAAAAAGCTTCAACATACTTACCAACTCTATAAACAAAGCAAAATGATCAAAGTGTGTGGATTTTGGAGCTAGTCTGCTTGAAATTAAGTTCTGGCTTAAACTGGGTGCTGTTGGGCAAATGACTGGAATTGTCTTCACCCCAGTTTTCTCATCTCTAAATAGGAATAAAAACATCTAACTCGCGGGAATGAAAGGCAGAAATGCAGATAAGGTGCCTAGCTAGTAAGTGGCACACAGAGAGAGTTTAGTATGTTTTAACTCTTATCCACTTCGCTGTTCATCATCACCTGCCTGGATGGATATCCACCATCAGTTGGGTTTATCTCTCTGTGCCTCTCTGGTCCTTTTTTTTCTCTCATTAATGAATCATATTTAGTTTGAAATTTTATATATTTTTGGTAACAGCTTCACTGAGATATAATTCACAAATCCACAGCTCACCCACTTAAAGTGTACAATTCAATGGCTTTTAGTATGTTCACATAGTTGTGGATCTGTCAGCATGATCAATTTTACAACATTTTTATTGCTCCATAAAGAAACACTGTACCCCTTAGCCTTTCCTCCCCACAACTCCTCATGGCCCCTGCCCCTAGCCCAAAGCAACTAATCTACCTTCTGTCTGTATGGATTTGCTTATTATGAACAATTCACATGAATGGAATCATACAATATGTGGTCTTTGTGACTGGCATCTTTCACTTATCCTAACGTTTCTGAGATTCATCCATGTTGGAGCATGTGTCAGTACTCCATTCCTTTTGATCGCTGAATAATATTTCATTGTATGGATAGCCCATATTTTGGTTATCCATTCATCCCCTGATGGAGCAAATATGACCTCTTACAACTTATAATGCCCTTATTTTATTGTTCATCTTTCTTCATCGATTGATTGATTGATTCACCAAACATTTAATTTTGAGGCTATAAAATGCTATGTTAGTCACCAAGAATGGGGTGATTAATAAGATACTGTTCTTGATTTCAGAATGCTTATCTTCCAGCAGCGGGACACTTAGGGATCTAAGTGTGTGCCTGTATTTAAATAGGGGAAGCCCATACCTGGTTCATGGAAAGGCGGAGGGCAGTGGTTGTTCTACTGGGAGGGCCGTAAAGGAATGCACAGAGGAACGAAGCCTCAACAGATGAGTATGTGTGCACAGTCACAGTTGGACAGACAATCCAGGCAGTGGTGGCAGGATGAATGGTTGCATGAAGACAGCTAACAGTGAGCCATATTGGGTAACAGGAACCATAAAGTGATTTGACTTGGCTGATGTCGTGGGTTGGAATGGGATGAGTGGAGAGAAATACAGCTGGAGGGAGACATAGGGAGGGGCCAGACCATGAAATGTCTTGTATGTTAGACTGAAGAGTTGATTTTAATGTAAACAAGTAGTTGTGGAGGATAGAAGGAGGGGAGGGAGGAACAGAAGGGAAGGGACCAGGTAGAAGAATCCCTTTGCCCAAACCTGCTCCACTTCGGAAAGTTTCCATCTTGGTTAATGGCATCACCCTCCTCATCCAGTCAATCATCAAGTTCTGTCCAGTGTACTTTTTCAGTAATTAGGTACCACTTACTAACCCCGCTGTTGTTGCTTTGCCTTAGTATGGTGTCTTAGCAAGTCTCCATGCTTCCCAGTCTGCACCTACTCTAGACTATCTTTTGTATTGCCATCAGAGTTCTTTATCATGACCCCATCATGTCACTTTCCTACTTAAAAATCTCCCATGGCCCCTTCTTGCCTGCAGTGTCAAACCCAGACTCTAGGCAGGGCACACGAGGGCCTTGTGGTTGAGAGCATAATGCCCTCCTCCCCCAAAGATGTCCATATCCTAATCCCCAGAGCCTGCGAGTATGTTACCTCACAGTGCAATCACAGGGCTCCTTGTACAAGGGAAGCAGGAGGGTCAGAGTCAGAGAAGAAAATGTGATGAAAGAAGCAGAGGGTCAGAGAGGAAAGAAGATGCTACACTGCTGGCTTTAAAGGTGGAGGAAGAGGCCACAAGCCAAGGAGTGTGGGTGGGTGCTAGAAGCTGGAAAGGCAGGGAAACCTTCCCCCTGAAAACCTCTGAAGGGAACACAGCCCTGCTGACACCTTGATTTCAGCCCAGCAAAACCCATTTCAGACTTCTGACTTCCAGAACTGTAAGACAATATACTTGTGTTGTTTTAAGCCATCAGGTTTGTGGTGATTTGTTACAGCAGCGGTAGGAAACTAATACAGGCTGAAACTTGTGGCTCAAACTCATTTTACCAGCCTCACCTCCTGCCGTCCTCCCACCCCATGTTCTCCAGATACCATTCCTCTCTTTTTTTTTAATTTTTAAATTTTTTATTGGAGTGTAGTTGATTTACAGTGTTGTGTTACTTTCTGCTGTACAGCAAAGTGAATCAGTTATACATATATCCACTCTTTTTTAGATTCTTTTCCCATATAGGCCATTACAGAGTATTGAGTAGAGTTCCCCATGTTATACAGTAGTTCTTAATTCACATGCCATTTTTCTCTCTTCTCTTGCTTGATCTGTAAAAATTGCCATGTGACTTGCTATTGGTTTTTTAGGACCTCTTTGAAGATGACATCAGTTCCTCCAGTCTGTTGATCATGGTAAGGTTGTCTTCACAGCCTGATGGCCCGCCTGATTACAAGGAATTGCATCCCTATTTTCAAGGCATCGTAATTATTTTTTTATGTGTCTCTCACACTAGATCATGAGTTTCCCCCAAACAATAACTTAGCCATTTTTCATGCCTGGCTTCTGCTCTGCAATCATCACTTCAAGTTCTTTGTTCCATGAACAAATGCAAAAGACTGAACAAAGTTAGAAATGAAAATGTGTATAAGACAATGGCGAGGAATCATATTTAAACGTGAGAACATACAATTGAATGCTCATCAGGTTTTAATCTTTAAACAAAGGAACACATTTTTTAACTGAAAAAAAAATTAACCTGCTAAAAGTATGACACTTGACTGGGGCAGGGCAAGTTAGGGCTGAGTAAGAGGTTATAAAACTTCTCAAAACGCTGCCCTTTCCCATGAGACATCTGATGGAATCACGGGGAATTCTTTCAAATTTTCAAGGTATAGGTGATTCCTATATTGAAAAAGCCCTTCCAAATCATGGACTCATTTACTAAATTTATTTTATTAGGCAAACATGATCCTGAATCCCAACCTCAGTAAAGGAATTTCGGAAACAAACAAAGAAAATACACAAGTCTTGCTCTTTAATTAACTGGCAGTTTGAAAACAGGTGTTCGTCAGAGCACTGTTCTGGGAAATTGAAATAGATGTGCTGGAAAAAAGTTCCCTAGTCAAATGAGTTTGGGAAATACAGCATGATCTCTCCCCCTTTTTGAGATTCACGCTGCATGCCGGCCCGTTAGTGCCTCTGAGTATTCATGCAGGAGAGACCTGCTAATGTTGTTTTAACCTACCATCTCTGAAGCCAGAGAATAGGCCCTTTTAAAAATATCATTGCACATGTAATAACATCCTGCTGAACAGTTTATAAAAGGCTGATATAAGCACAAAAGTCCACAAGAATTTACTAGTGGACAGAATTTGGTTATGTGCGTTCAATGTGTGGCATCCCAAGATAGGAATGCTCATTTTAGGAATGCAAAAATAATTCAGTATGAAATAATTAACATGGTACATCTTTTTAATAGTTTAAGAAAGAGAGGAAAAAGAATCTCAATACCTATTGAAATGATTTAATAAAGTGCAACATTTATTCCCAACTAAAGCTTTATCATTCTAACATAATAAAATCCTATTTGAAACTAGGAGTCAAATTTTATCTGATAGAAACAAAATCATTTTCCATAAAGCTAGGAGTAAAGCAAAAGTGTCCATTTTCCCCATAATATTATGAATATTATTTTGGAAATTCAGACACAGAAGGAATAATATAACTACTTGGCTTCTTGACATCAGCTCCGAAGGTTAGGGTATTAATGAGGACACTCATTTCCTGTAGTGATAATCCATGAGATTCTCATCCATGACTACGTCCACACCATTTCTGAAGACAATTTATATGAAAATTTCTTTCTTTTAGCCCTGATTTTATATAACTGTATCTAAGGACCCCTTGTTGGTTCTTCCTGCTTCCTTTCTTAGTCTGTTCAGTGTTCTCACTGCCCAGACCCACAGTCCTGAAGGCAGGGAGAGTCTGGGCGAGCAGATGCTTGTTTGCCTGTCCTGGACCAGGATGGGGGAACATCTTCTGTGTGTGGTGGTGGGTGATGATGAAGGACTTGTGGAGCGATGCATGCTACTGGGGACCCTCAGTGCTTACCCGGTTCCTATATCAAGCCTTCCCTCAGTTATGGTCCCAGAGGCAGCAATTATCCTGCTGTACCAAGCCCCCTGCCTGAGGGGAGCCCATTGACAACCTCGTCCTTTGCCAAAGTACCATGGTTTTGGCCCTTGTGGTGCCTGGCCCTGTGTCACTACTGTTTGGTATCACAAAGTCAGCTCCTGGGCGGGTGGAATGGAGACAGACATACACACCTTTGGGTTTTATTAGCTACGTTACAGTTCTAGGCTAATCAAATATTACAAGATACATTTTTGAAAATGTGAACTCCTGACTCTCATACAGATATAAAATGAACATGCGTCAAATATTTTATTTCATTTAAGTCATCAATCGAGAGAGCCAGTAAGATGATACACCTTGTTCCAAGGAACAGTGCAAGAACCAGACATATACAGGCAAATAAGGAATGCTGAAGTGGATTTACAAATGGATGCAAAATCGTCCATCCCCTGGGCAGTGATCGCATTCCACTCTGCTACTTATCTGCACCTTTATGGGCAAGAATCACTTGTATTATTATAGTTTTCTAAAACTTACAGATTATATAATAGCTCAAAGTTGATGAAAGGCTGAGAGAACCTGGAAAAGTGTGTTAGATAAGACACCCAGGAATCCTTTTCATCCATTTCAGAGTCTCACAATTTTCCCCCACCATCAAAAAGCACCATCATCATCATCATTGTCGTCATCGTCATCATCATCATCATAATACTCTCTTGCAACTCCTAATTGACTAAAGCAATCACATTCTTTGGCCATATCCCATGAGGCTCAAATTGGTTCCACCTTCCTCTTCTTCTGAGTGCCCTTCCCCCCGCCCCCTTACTCTTTAGCCAATAGTGCTCTAATTGCTTTGCCCACAACTTCTCTCTTGCTGTCTCCTGTCTTCTCCTTGCATATTCACGGGGCAGATGTGGACTTTGCTCCTAGCCCCTCCCTTTTTCCACTCGTGTATTTATTTCCTATCGCTGCTATAACAATGATCACCACCTTGGTGGTTTACTACAACACAAAGTTGTTATTCTCTGGTGCTGAAAGTCAGACGTCTAAACTGGGTCAGCAGGGCTGCAGTTCTTTCTGGAGGGTTTCGTGGAGCATCCCTTTCCTTGCCTTTTCCAGCTTCTTGAGGCTGCCCGCGTTCCTCGGCTTTGGCCTACATCACTGTGACTCTGCTTCCCTGCTCACAACTCCTCAGACGCTCCCACCTTCCTCCTAGTAAGGACCCTTGTGATTACATTGGACCCACCCAGATAATCCAGTAAGATCCCCCCGACCTCAAGATCCTTAAATCACACCCACAAATTCCCTTTTGCCATGTAAGGTGACATAGTCAGAGGATGCGGACATCTTTGGAGGGCCACAATTCCACCCACCACAACCTGGTTTGCTGGCCTTGAGAAGGTGAGTTCTGTGCCCTCCTCTGTTCATCTTGGGGCCTTTCCAGGAAAGCTTCTTAGACAATCCTGAAAAAAATCTCTGATTTCTCCCCACCTACCCATTTGTTGTAGGCTTGTCCTCCTTTTTGTCTGTCCTTTTCTTCTTTAAGGCAGTCTTCAGCATTTGCAGAAAATGGTCTCTCCTTTTATGTGTTGGTGTACATTTTCCCAGAGCAGAAATGCTATACCTGGACCCTTTGGGTGAGCTGGCTGACCCAGAGAAGGGGTCTGTGAGCCTATTGTCCAAAGGATGCAAATTCCTCACACCCACGAAGCGATGCCTTGGGTGGTTCCTCCTGACTGCTTTGTCCCCTACACACCTGCAGAATTCTCACCCAGTTCCTGAGGTACCTTTGGAGCTCTGAGGTATTTTGGAATATTTTACTACAAAGTGGAATAAAGGGGTAAGACACGATGGGGAAAGGACCAGAAAATCATCTATTGTTTGTATAACCAATGCTATGTGTTTCTCTCTCCAGATATGGCAGAGGACACGTGTAATAAGAACACCAATCACAGCCAAGAGTTATTGAATGCTTACTATGTGCCAGAACTCTGTCAAACACTTTAAATATTTTAACTTATTTAATACTCACAATCCTGTGGGGGAGGGTACTATTACTATCTCCATTTTACAGATGAGGAAACTGAGGCACAGAGACATTGAAGAATTGCTCACGGCCAGGCAGATAGTAAGGGCCAGAGCCAACATTCAAAACTGGGCTCCAGAGCTTGTGTCTTCAATGAGTACATGACATGTAAGATTATGGCCTCAGACATGTCAGTCTGTTTGGAGAAGACACTGAAAAGTTAACCACTGTGCAGGGCTGTGACTTCAGGGTGGTACCAGTGAGAAGAGATTATCGTGGGCTGGGATTAGTCAAGGATGGGAAATAGGCACTAACATGTATTGAGAATTTTAGAAAGGTTCTTGGAAAGGTTCTTGGAGAAGGTGGGATGCCCCCTGCTGGTTGAGCAAATTCCTTTTTCTTTAACTGCACCAAAGTCATAAGGTCAGTTTTTAATGATCATTTCCCTCTGCTCTTGTTTGAGATCTGTGAAAGACTTTACTGGGGGAAAAAAATGTCAGTTTTTCTCTGCTCAAGGGGACTCTGGTTGCTAAGCAACCTATACCTCAAATTTGGGACTCTTCTTTGACTCTAGGGATGGCATAGTGGACATTCATAATTTACTATGAAGAGTACACTAAATTTTTAACGTGGAGAGGCTGTACGTGTTAGTGGCCCTGCATGTATTTTCAAAATGAAAATCCTGATGAGTTTATTGCTCTGAGATGTTTTTTTGCAATCTGTCTATTTACAAATACACTCAATATGAATTCTTACTCCATTTGCTCTCTGATTTGGCTGGTTAGCAAATGGGATTGCATTTCTACCACTGCCTGTTGACCCTCAGAGACCTCAGAGTCATCCTCTAGTCTCTTTCTCCCTGATTCCTCACGTGTTCTCAAGTCACCCAGTTTTTTAAGGTTCACCTTTGAAAAGCTTCTTGATTCAATTTCTGCCTCCTTTTTTCTACCTGGCAAATTCAGCAATACTTCTAGGCCTCATGCTTTTTCATCAGGACTACAGTAAGCTTCTAATTCTTCTTTTTTCTTTACTTTTTCTCTCTTCTTATTCATCTGCCCCTTGATTTATGCTTTTAAAACGTAGATCTGACCACATTACTCTGCCTTAACAACCTGATGGTTCCCTACAGCCTAATGATAACATCCAGACGCCTTGTCCTGGTCCTCAGGGCTTTCACCACCTGACCCCACCTAACCTTTCTCTGCTCCTTTACAAACACTTTCTGTCTCTGGCCTCGGAAACCTAAGCTGTGTCCACACTACTCTCACATCTCTATGCCTTTGCAGAAGCTGATCTCCCTGCTAGAATACCCTGTCCTTTTCACCAACACTGGTTTCCAGTCATTGTTCAAAGCCCAAATCCTGTTTCCCTTCTCACTGAGATGTTTTGAATCATATGCTCATCTGTAATCCTGCAGCATTGTGAGAACATATCACATTGTATTATGTTTATCTGATGATACATTTCTCTTATTGGACCAGCATTTTCTTTTTTTTTTAGACCATGACACACTTGATCAATGATACAGATGTATGGGATGCCCTGCCATGTGCAAAGCCCCGTGCTCCAGCTGTGTCCACCTCCTGGTCCTCCGAGTATTGAGATGCATTGAGACAGGTGGCATTGTAGGGCTGACAGTGAAGCTGTTCCCTCTCTCTCTCTTTTTTTTTTTTTTTTTGCGGTACGCGGGCCTCTCACTGTTGTGGCCGCTCCCGTTGTGGAGCACGGGCTCCGGACGCGCAGGCTCAGCGGCCTTGGCTCACGGGCCCAGCCACTCCGCGGCATGTGGGATCTTCCCGGACTGGGGCACAAACCCGCGTCCCCTGCATCGGCAGGCAGACTCTCAACCACTGCGCCACCAGGGAAGCCCTCATTTATTTTTTAAAAAGCAAGCCATTTGCAAACATCCCTACTCGTATCTATGGTGAGCAATAAATAGTTCACGACAAACTTCCCACCTGATTCTGAAGTGGAAATGGGCAGCATGCCCTGTCCACAAACACTAGCTCTAATCCATAAGGCTCTGAAGAACAGGGAATATGCTTTATCTGTCTTTGTCATCCAGCCGCCTTACATGGTGCCTGGGACAGAGTAGGGCTCCAATAAATTCTTGTGACATAGATATATTGAATAAGCTGAATAGTTGCGTTCTTGTTGATAATTTTTTTTTTTTTTTTTGGGCTGTGCCATGCGGCTTGCGGGATTTTAGTTCCCTGACCACGGATTGAACCTTTGCCCCCAGTGGAAGCACAGAGTCTTAACCACTGGACTGCCAGGGAAGTCCCCTTTGTTGATAATTTTCATGTGGAAATAAGTTTAGCTTTTATATGATCATAGATAAAAGTCATGGAACTTATTACTACGAGCTAGGTGGTATGTTAAGTCCAAAGACTAATGGGTCCTCCTGAGAACAAGGAGCCATAAAAAGGGGTTCTGCTGCCCCAAATGGGGTAATAGAAGTAAGTATCAAAAGGAATGATACATGCAATTGGTATAAGCACATTGGGAAAAAATATAAGTCCTGATTTTATATATATACATACACACATATATACATATATATAGGTGATATATATGTGATATATTGATATATATAGAGATATATTTTTCAGTGTTTCTACCTGTATATGTTTATATAAATATATAAAAATACATACACACATGTATATATATGAAATATTGGCATCAAACAAGAGTCATCATGGAAGAAACCATGAGATGAAAAATTGATGGGGAAATTTTAATGCAAATTACAGGCCTTCACCACCTGACCCTGCTGATCATCACTTTAATTGGGAGATCCAGGTACTGCGGGGTCCAGGTATGAAGCAACATGAAGCTCACAGCATCAGCTGTTCTAAAAAAATAAACAAACAAAACTGAATATTAACCTAAATCAAGTCTCTAGAGCCACCTTCCATTTACAGGAAACCCGAGGGACAGAGGAACACACTAAATGACACCACAGAGGCTTCCAGAATGTGGGCGTCTAGGAAAAACTCACTCTTTTCCTTTACTCTTACATTATTACCACAATCCCAGCACTTCTGACTTGGGAAGTATGGGTTTATTCCCGCATTGACTGATTCTCTGACACCACCTGGGGGTCCTACAATTCACTTCAGTTCTGACACTATCTGGAGTTAGCAACAGATGCCACAAGTTAAGGGCTCAGTCCCGTAAGATGGTTCCTACTTCAGACTCCAATAGCAAGTCCCAGCTTGTCCCTGGTACTTCTGACCAACTGACTGTAAGTTAGGGCTCCCGTGACCCCTACCTTGGGTTCAGTAATTTGCTAGAACTGCTCGTAGAACTCAGGGAAACACTTACTTAACTTTACCTGTTTATTGTATGATAAAGGATATGATAAGGATACAGATGATCAGCCAGATGAAGAGGTACATAAGGTGAGGTCCAGAAGGGTCCCAAGTTTGGGAGCTTCTGTCCCTGTGGAGTTGGGGTGGTGCGCTACCCTCCCGGCATGTAGAGGTGTTCACCTACCTGCAAGGTTTCGGGATTTTTATGGAGGCTTCATTGTGTAGGCATGATCAATTTCCAGATCCTCTCCCCTCTCTGGCAAATGGGAGAGTGGGGCTGAAAGTTTCAAGCTTCTGATCATGGCTTGGTCTTCCTGGTGACCAGCCCCCAACCAGCAGCCTTCCAAGAGTGGCTTCATTAGAACAAAAGATACTCCTGTCATCCAGGACATTCCAAGAGATTTAGGGGCTCTGTGTCAGGAACAGGGTCAAAGACCAAATATTAGCAGGAACTGGAGTCAGAGACAATCTATATCTATATTTCTTATTATTTTACAGCCGGACTGTCTACAGGACGTGTGACCTAGTTTCTGTAACAAGTTAAACGCTGGGAAGAGGGTGGTCGGTTCTAGATTAAGACAGATGATGTGTGAGCCTTTTATTTTGTTCGTATGCTGATGTGATCATGTAAATGACCTTGTGGGACAATCAGGGAGATGGGATTATGGATGAGTATTAGATGATACTGAGGAATTATTGCTTATTTTGTTAGTGCGATAGCAGTATATGGTTATGTAAGAAAAAGTTTGGTTTTTCTTTTATAGGTGTGCACTGAAGTATGTAGGGGTAAAATGACATTTTGTCTGAGATGTGCTTTAAAATATTTCTGCAATAAAGGGGGGAAAACAGATAAAGCAAATATGACAAAATCTTAAAAATTATTGAATCCAGATTACAGTTATGTGGAGATTCATTTAATTATGCCTGTAAATTTGAGCACGTTTGAAAAGTATGTGTACATACGCAAGTATACATATGTATGTACACACGTATATATATGCATATATACGTATAGGATATTTATTTTCCACTTCAGTTTTAATTTCCATGGTGGTAAGTTCAGTTATCCACAAGTGTACAATGAGACAACACTCTCCATTGAAAAAAACTTCCCAGTTTCAGTTGATGGAACCTAGGGTCTGCCTTAGAGTGTTTAATAGCACTCCTCTTCACCTGTTTGATTTTCTGGGGCAGATGTGTTCACCAAGGGCCAGCCACCACTCTGAGTCAGTGTAGGGACATTCAAGAAAATTCTATGTCCTTTAAAAAAGAACTTTTAATCTCTGGCATATTAGTCTTCATGCAAGTGATATTAATTACCCATGAAATTTATTTAGTCTTCAGAGCTGTCCTGGTTAGATATATAAATAGAATATTTTTCTTATCTACTTTCTTACGTTATTGAATGCCCTTGAAAGTCATAATGAGGAATTTATTTTCAAGAAGCTCTAATTCAGATCAACTTTTCCACCTAATAGTCCAACTGACGTCTGAGTCCAACTAAGAACTTATTGCACTTGAGAAAATATCTAAATGTTACTCTTTGTTAACTTTAGTCCAAAAAATTTACCAGTTTTCACTTAACATCTTGTCTGTTTCAAAGGAAACCATTATTGTTTGAGTCAGTCTTTAAAGTAAGCCATGAAGCGTAAAGACCAAAAAAACATTAAAATATGGAAAAGCTCGGACTTCAGATTCTCTCAAACAAATGTTATGTAAAATACAGGATAGGGCTTCCCTGATGGCGCAGTGGTTGAGAGTCCGCCTGCTGATGCAGGGGACACGGGTTCGTGCCCCAGTCCGGGAAGATCCCACATGCCGCAGAGTGGCTGGGCCTGTGAGCCATGGCCGCTGAGCCTGCGCGTCCGGAGCCCGTGCTCCGCAACGGGAGAGGCCACAGCAGTGAGAGGCCCGCGTACCACAAAAAAACAAAACAAAACAAATACAGGATAAAAGCATTTCAGAATTTACTGTTTTTTTTTTAATGAACTCTAAATTTGACAAAAAAGAATTTTGCAGTCTCTAATTGAAATAGACATCTATGAGCTGCTTAAAAAGTACTCACCATGTGAAAAATAAAATGAGAATATGTTAAAGAACCCATTTTCAATGTTTATTAGTATACAGTTTATTAATACTAAAAAGATGCTTTAAGTAGATTTGTCATCTACCTAAATTAAAAAAAAAGAACCCATTTTCAAATTAGTTAATCACAGTGATTATGTATGTGTTGGACGTTACTCAATTTGATCTCTTGCATAAAGATTAAGTGCAGCCTTTTACAGGGCTCACACTTTCCATTGCCTTTTCTTTATTAGAATTTCCCTTTAATGTAGAGCTAAAATAATTCTCAGTGCTGACCAGGGCCTGGTCTGGATTTTCTGGAAAGGGGAGTCTTTTCTCCTGTGCCTGACCCTACCTTTGTTTCCAATCTTTTGTTTATTCTTCATAGATTCACGTTCCTTCATCCAGTACACACTGGACCTTATTCTCCCTCTGAATAGCTTATGGATTTTTCCATTGCACTTTCTGGATGTTATTTGGAAGAGCTAAATGCAAACACACCTCCCTATTATCCTTTCAAATTGGGGCCAGTGAGATCAATGAAATTAAAAATCCTCAGATCAAGCTACTGACCACAGGAGCTGCTGCCTTCCCTTTCTGAGCAAGAGTGGTTGGCTGGAAAACAAGCGGTTGGTTCCGAGTGGGTTCCTTTTTTCTCCCTTGCTCAGCCCCTGGTGAAGGTGCAAATGAACACTGACCTATCCACGAAGGAGAGAGCTAGGACAGGGACAAGACAGAGCCAGAGCTTGACTGCCTCAGTGGCAGGGGTTCTGGGGCATGACTCTTCATCCTGCGTTAGGGTAGATCTCCAGAAGATGTCCCATTTTAATTTAAAGTTTGGCTTAGAGGATATGAACCCCAAACCTCTCGAGCACAATCAGAAATTAACAACAGAAATCCTGATCTATTTATCAATCTAGCGCTGACCCTCTGGTCAGGCCTAAGTCACCTGGCAGCTCAGGAGGTCTTATTTCTATATAATGTCCTTAAATGTGTCTCCTCCTAGGAGTATCCTCCTAAGTCAGGTTCATCACTTGAAATCACAATGAGAACAGCTCACAGTCAAAAGGAGGGAGGAGAGCGTCCTGGAGCATTAGAATGCCCACAGGTTCATTGACTGAATGAATAAATGAATGAATGAGTTCTTGCAGTTTTTGAAGTTTGTCATGTTGCTTAAGGATAACACCCATGCATCCCTCCAACACACTGTTTCAGCAGGAGACGAAGATGTGTTACATGTTACATGAGGCTGACGTTGAGAATCTGCTCCCACAAATGACACTCGGTGTTTCCACCCAGCCACCGCTGTGTGTGCTCACTTCAGACAAGTTATTTACGATAATATGAGCTTTTGGAAAGGACCAAAAACAAAAGTCATCTCTCTTCAGTGAAAGTGTTCCTGGACCAAAAGAAAGAAGGAGGTCAGATACCAAATAGAGAGGGCAGAGAATTCCTCCTCGATTCCATCCTGACATTTTTATTGTCTTTGGGGAAAATCATCCAGTAAAGCGAGATGATGTAACTTTGGGCTTTTCTGTGCTAACAACGAGCAATGGGGAATGTCCAGTCTTGCAGAATTCTAGAATCTTCAGGTTGAAAGAAGCCTTAAAGGTCATCTCTGCTTTTCCAAAAATGTTTCTACAAAGTCTTAGTTGGCCCAGCTTCTCCATGAATATCTTGAGTACCAAGAAACTCCCTCTTCAACATCGTGGCCAGTTTTATTTTTAGAGTATTCTTCTGGGTTAGGAAGCTGTTCTTTATTTGCAGATGAAGTTTGTCGCCTTCAGATTCCACCAGGTTACCTTGGTGCTCGGACTCTTGAATTCGATGGCCGACCGCTGATGGCAGTGATTATGTTCCCCAAGAATCTTCACTTTTTTTCTTAGATGGGCTGCTTTCTTGTCCCCTCACCCTATTCTGAATTGGCTCTGGTTTATTCTTATTTTTTTAAAAAAACATATTGAGATATAGTTTACGTAGAATAAACTGCACTCATTTAAAGTGTGCAATTTGATGCGTTTTGACAAAGTACACACCTATGAAACTACCACCATGATCAAGACATCTATCTTGATTTCTATCTCACCCCAAAACATCCTTATTCCCCTTGAAATCCATTCCTTCCTCTACAAACCTTCTTCCCTGTCCTTAACTGACCTGCATTCTGGCAGTTCAGATTCATTTTCATTTTCTAGAGTTTTATATATGTGGAATTATACAGTATACACTCTTGTGTCTGGGGTTCTTCCTCATTCTTTTTTTTTTTTTTTTTTTTTTTTTTTGCGGTACGCGGGCCTCTCACTGTTGTGGTCTCTCCCACTGTGGAGCACAGGCTTCGGATGCGCAGGCTCAGCGGCCATGGCTCATGGGCCCAGCCGCTCCGTGGCATGTGGGATCTTCCCGGACCGGGGCACGAACCCATGTCCCCTGCATTGGCAGGAGGACTCTCAACCACTGCGCCACCAGGGAAGCCCCTCTTCCTCATTCTTGATGCTTAATGTTCTCTGGGGGAATGACAGGGATGATGCCACTGGGACTAACATTCAGCCTGACATTCTTGAAACTTTGATTGAATTACTCAAAAATGGCCATGAACTTTAAAAAATCCTTTTAAATATTGTTTTGCAAGTGGTTGCTGCTGCCGCTCATCTAGTTGGCTTTGAGTGGAGCTCTTTGTGGTCGAAGCCTGGATGATGGTTGCTAAAAGAATATGAAATGTTATATTTCTTATATTCATTTCTTATTTCAGAGTCATCGAGGCCATAAATAGACAAGAGAGTGGAACTAAATGGCAGCAAAAGAATAAGTGAGAGGGAGAGTGAGGGTATAAACAAGAGGCCAGTAGGGGCCATAGAGGGTAAAATTCACTTTTTGGGGGAGCATTTTTCTCCTTCAAGTCCTTTTCATAAGAAGGAGATGCAGTGTAATTAGAGTTCTGGTCCTTCATTCAATAATTATTTCTCTCCCACTACATCAAGTATGTGGAAATGTAGAGGAGGGGTTGATAAATCAGATGTAGATATCACTGTCCACATCCTGGAAGAATTTATCATAAAAAAGACACAAAGCATACTACTATGAAACTGACAAATAAAGGGTACTATGGTAAATCATATTGGCAAGTTTATAGCAAAGAAAAAATATAATAGACTGAATTACACAGGGAGGAAGTCAGAACACTCTCCCTTTTTACTTTTCCAGTTATAGTCCATAAATCTGGTTTTGAAAATATATTGGAAGAGACAGATGGGCACAGTATCTAGCTTCATGCAAACATTATAAATAAAACATTTCTTGTAATCCTTGGAATTCTGCTTGGTGCATTTTAAAAGATCTATACCTTAAAGCCCTGAGCTGTAGATTCACTAGAAAATGCAATTTTACTACTGATGCTAAACATAAATACAAATCCATGTAATTTTCTACAGCTTGAATAACTTTTTTCCCCCAATTTATTTACCATCTACTTCACAAATAATCAACTTCTGCTTCTCCGCCCTGAAGATTATTGACTATGTGGATTGCTTATGTGACTGTTTCATCTCAGGCCTTCTTCCCAATTCATGATCCAAGTCATTCTTTGTTTATTTGTCTTTTTTTTTTTTTTTTTTTGCAAAAAATGTGTGTGCTGATAAAATGTCAATTAATGCTGACTTCAAGGGAGAAATAATTTTACTGTCTAAAGAAACCATCACTGTATCCTCAGATCAAATAAAAATGGATGGCTTCTGGCCATTAACATAGATTATATAGCTGTGAAAATAAAACCACATCTTACCTGGACAATAATTCCTCCTTAAGTTCACGGCTGCTGTATTAGCATGTTGAGAGAGCTTAGGAAATTATTATCTTTATTGACAGAATTCTATCTTCTATATCCTGCCTTTACCATTTACGCCAAGTGCTTGGAGCTTGGGATAATCAATTGCTATAGCTCCCTTGACATGACTACGCTGTTTCATAAATATTTTATGAATTCTTACAAATCTAGCCAAGTTACTTGAGCCAAGTTACTTAAGCCAGACTAAATAGGTTGGAAATTAGAATGTTAGATCTTAAATGGACCCTGTGGATAATTACCTTAAAGGAAAGAAAAGTTATCCCAGAGATATTAAGTAATTCTCCAAATTCACAGAGCACATAAGTAATAGTGTCAAAACTAGAATGCTCATCTACTGATTCTCAGTCTAGTGCTCTTTTCTACACAATTTTGGAAGCAGCCCCAGATACTTGGTTGACTCTAGCATCCTTACTGGTCCTGTTTCTTGACATCATTGTGGTACAAGTGTTCCCATCTGAATTGATAATGCAATGCATATAAATCACTCAGAACCTAGTAAGCCATCAAAAATGTTAAGAATTCCCATTTTTTTCTCTTCCTGCTTCTTTTATTAGTAACTGCTTTACTTTTACTTTGATATTTTCATGCTAGAGGATGCCAACAAGTAGACTTAGATCCACTCATAGCCTTTGAAGAATATTGGTATATTTATAATTCATTTGCCACCCCCTCTATTTCCTATCTTTTTTCTCTTGTTTGCTAGACCTCTTAAGTAGGAGGGACAGAATTGTTAGTTTTATCAGTTAGGAATGCATTTGACAGCAAGTAACAGAAATCTTGATGAACAGTGGCTTAAATTACAAAGACAATTATTATTTACTTAATAAGAAATCTGAAGGTGTGCAGGTTATGGCAGCAATACACTGATGGTCTTAAGTCTTCAGGCTCTTTCCAGCTTTCTACCCTGTCATAAATAGATGTTTACTTTTTGTTCTCATGTTTGGTGCTTCATGGTCTCAAGATGGCTGCCTCGGTCTAGGCATCACACATGCATCTGCAGCATCAAGGAAAAGACAGGGGCAAAACACTTTCACTTACTGAGACTCTCTTTGTTTGAGAATAGGAGCTTTCTCCTAAGGTTTCTGGCCAGAACTGAAACACATGGCCAGCTTTAACTGCAAACAAGGATGGGAAAGTGAATACTTAGCTTTTCAGTTTCTTTAGTAAAGGATAGTAAAGGAGAAAGAGGTTAGGAATGGCTGCTAGGTCAGCCAACTAAAAGATCTGTCATAGACCACAATGATGGCTGCCTGACACAATGCATCATGCCCTTCTTCCCTGATTTTATCTAGTGTGCACTCAACCTTCTATAAGGAGGCAACTCCCATGGCTGGAGTTCTATTTATTTCCAGGCAGCAAAACAATAGCTATAGATCTTATTTAGATATCATTTTTAAAATCTGATGATTCTTATATGTTCCTATAACTTTCTGGGTTCTGCCTTCTTAGACCTAAGTTTACGGGCTAAGTTTATGACCTAAGTTTTTGAAGAAATTTGAAACAATAGGTTCCAGTGGGTAGAAAACATGGTAAATCTGTTCCTTGCTACCAGGGTCTCCAATCGTATATCTTGGTAAGGCATCTGCTTCCTTGCTTATCCTTTTTTTTTTTTGTGGTACACGGGCCTCTCATTGTTGCGGCCTCTCCCGTTGCGGAGCACAGGGTCTGGACGCTCAGGCTCAGTGGCCATGGCTCACGGGCCCAGCCGCTCCGCGGCATGTGGGATCTTCCCAGACCAGGGCATGATCCCGTGTCCCCTGCTCGGCAGGCGTACTCTCAACCACTGCGCCACCAGGGAAGCCCTATCCTTTTTTAAAAAGACTTTTTTCCCTTTTTACTACCAATTAGAAACAGTGAAATGCACAGCTCTTTAGTGCACAATTTGATGAGTTCTGGTAAGTGTGTATGTTCATGTAACGTTGTAAATACATACATCCATGTAATCACATATATTAGTTTTCTAGGGCTGCTGTAACAAAGTACCACAAACTGGGTGGCTTAAAATAACAGAAGTTTATTGTCTCACAGTTCTGGAGGCTGGAAGTCTGAAGCCTGTAGGCGAGAATCCTTCCTTGCTTATTCCTAGCTTCTGGTAGTTTCCAACCATCTTTCGCATTCATTGGCCTGCAACTGCATAACTCCAATCTCAACATTCATCATCACGGGGTCCTCTCCTTTTCTCTGTCTTCACATGACTGTCTTCTCATAAGGACACCAGGCATATTGGCAGTGACTTTATTTCCAAATAAGGTCACATTTGCAGGTACTAGGCATTAAGACTTCAGTATATATTTTGGGAGGGACATAATTCAACCCATCACTCCATGTAAATGTATATACCCGTGTGACTGTGTTATCCCATGGAATATGTACATATTGGAACAGAGGTCAACAACCTTTTTTTTCTGTAAAGGACCAGATGCAAATATTTCACAGTTTGTGGCCCATACTCTCTGTTTCACCTACTCAACTCTACCTTGTTGTGCAAAAGCAGCCATAGACCATATGTAAGCAAGTGAGCGTGGCTGTGTTACAATAAAACTTTATTTACACAAATAGGAGGTAGGCTGGATTTGGCCAAAGAGTCATAGTTTGCTGACCCTTGTATTAAAACATTTCCACACCCCAGAAAGTTCTATCAGTCCCCCTTCCTCTTCAATCCTCACCTCACATAGGCAAACACTCTGTGGCTTTCTATCACTGTAGATTAGTTTTGCCTGTATTTGGACTTCATATAAATGGCATCTTACAGTATGTGCTCTTTTGTGTCTGTCTTCATTCATACAACATAATGTCCATGAGATGCAACCAGGATTGTATTCTTTTTTCCAGATTTATTGAGGTATAATTGACAAAATTGTAACATATTTAAAGTGTGCAACATGATGATTTGATATACATACACACTGTGAAATGATTACCATAATCAAGTTAATTAACACATCCTTCATCTCACATAATTACCTTTAAAAAATTTTGTTGAGAATGCTTTAGATCTATTCTCTTAGCAAATTTTAAGTATACAATGCAGTATTATTAACTACAGTCACCATGCTGTACATTAGATCTTCAGAACTTAATCATCTTATAACTGAAAGTTTTTACCCTTTGACTAACAATCGCCCCATTTCCCCCAAACCCAGCCCTGGGCAACCACTGTTCTACTCTCTGTTTGTATGAGTTCAACATTTTTAGATTTCACTTAAAAGTGATATCATACGGTATTTCTCTTTCTCTTTCTGGCTTATTTCACTTAATGCCTTCCAGTTTCATTCATGTTGTCAGATAAGGCAGAATTTCCTTTTTATGGCTGAATAGTATCCTATTGTATATGTATACCACAACTTCTTTATCTTTTCATCTGTTGATGGACACTTAGGTTGTTTCCATATCTTGGCTATTGTGAATAATGCTACAATGAATGTGGGAGTGCAGATATCTCTTTGAGATAGTGATTTCGTTTCCTTCTGATACATGCCTGGAAGTGAGATTGCTGGATCATATGGTAGTTATTTTTAATTTGTTGAGGAACCTCCATACTCTTTCCCATAATGGATTTACCAATTTACATTCTCATAAAAAATGTATAAGTGTTCTGTTTTCACTACATCCTCATCAACAATTGTTATCTCTTGTCTTTTTGACAATAAGCATTTTAACAGGTGTGAGGTGATATCTTATTGTGGTTTTGATTTGCATTTCTCTGATAATTACTGATGTTGAACATCTTTTCATATACCTGTTGGCCATTTGTATGTCTTCTTCAGAAAAATGTTTGTTTGTTTGTTTGCTGTTAAGTTTTATGAGTGGTTTACATATTTTGGATATTAACTCCTTATCAAATACATGGTTTGCAAATATTTTCTCCCATTCCTAGGTTACATTTTCATTTCATTGGTTGTTCCCTTTACTGTGCAGAGACTTTTTAGTTGGTGTTTAGTTTAGCTGTTTATTTTTTATTTTGTTACCTGTGCTTTTGGTGCCAAATCCAAACAATCATTGCCAAGACCAATGTTGAAAATGCTTTGCCGATGTTTTCTTCTAGGACCTTTTTATAGTTTCAGGTCTTACAGTTAAGTCTTTAATCCATTTTGAGTTGATTTTTGTGTATGATTTAAGATAAGGATTCAACTTCATTCTTTTGCATGTGTATATACAGTTTTCCCAGTAGCATTTATTGAAGAGACTCTTCTTTCTCCATTGTGTATTTGTGGCACTTTCGTCAAAAATTAGTTGACTGTATATGTGTGGGTTTATTTCTGGGCTCTCTCTTCTGTTCCATTAACCTATGTATGTTTTTATGCCAATACCATACTGTTTTGATAATTATAGCTTTGTAACATAGTTTGAAATCAGGAAGTGTGATTTCCAGTGTTGCTCTAGCTTTGCTCTTCTTTTTCAAGATAGCCTTAGCTTTTTGGTGTCTTTTGTGATTTCATATGAATTTTAGAATTGTATTTTCTACTTCTTTGAAAAATGCCATGGAATTTTGGTAGTTATTGCATTGAATCTATATAGATTGCTTTTGTAGTCTGGACATTTTAACAATGTTAATTATTCCAATCTATGAACGTGGGATATTTTCCATTTTTATATGTCTTCTTCAATTTCTTTCATCAGTGTTTTATAGTGCTCAATGTACAGATTTTTCACCTCCTTCATTAAATTTATTCCTAAGTATTTTATTTTTTGAAGCTATTGTAAATGGTATTGTTTTATTAATTTATTTTTCAGATGGTTTGTTGTTAGTGTATAGAAACGCAACTGATTTTTGTATGTTGATATTGTACCCTGCAACTTTACTGAATTCATTTGTCAGTTCTAACAGTTTTTTTTCTTTTTTGGAATCTTTTGAGTTGTCTATATATAAAATCATATTATCCACAGAGGTAATTTTATTTTTTCCTTTCCAATTTGGATGTCTTTTATTTCTTTTTCTTGCTTAATTGCTGTATTTTGGGCTGCCAGTACTATGTTGAATAGAAGTGGTAAGAGTGGGCACCCTTGTCTTGGTCAAGATCTTAGAGGAAAAACTTTCATCTTTTCACCATTGAGTATAATGTTAGCTGTGGCCTCTATCATGTTGAGGTATATTCCTTCTATATGTAATTTGTTCAGAGTTTGTTTTTTTTTATATCATGAAAGAATGTTGAATTTTCCCAAATTCTTTTTTGGCATCTGCCAAGAAGATCATATGGGTTTTATCTTTCATTCTATTAATGTGTATTATATTTATTGATTTATGTATGTTAAAGCATCCTTGCATCCCAGGAGAAAATCTCACTTTATTATGGTGTATGATCCTTTTAGTATATTTTTGAACTTAGTTTGCTAATATTTTGTTAAGGATTTTTACATCTATGTTCATCAGGGCTATTGGCCTGTAATTTTCTTTTCTTGTAGTGCACTTGTCTGGCTTTGGTATCAGGGTAATACTGGCCTCGTAAAATGAGTTTGGAAGTGTTCCCTTTAGTTTTTGGAAAAGTGTGCAAAGGACTGATACTAATTCACCAGTGAAGGCATCTGGTCCTGGACTTTCCTTTTGTGGGAGACTTTTTTTTTTTTTTTTTTTGCAGTATGCGGGCCTCTCACCATTGTGGTCTCTCCCATTGCGGAGCACAGGCTCTGGACGCGCAGGCCCAGCGGCCATGGCTCACGGGCCCAGCCGCTCCGCGGCATGTGGGATCTTCCCGGACCGGGGCACGAACCCATGTCCCCTGCATCAGCAGGCGGACCCTTAACCGCTGCGCCACCAGGGAAGCCCTGTGGGAGACTTTTAATTAATGATTCAATTTCCATACACATTATTGGTCTGTTCAGATTTTCTATTTCTTTATAATTCAGTTTTGGTAGGTTCTATGTATCTAGGCATTTATCCTTTTCTTCTAGGTTATACAATTTGTTGGTGTATAACTGTTCATAGTATAGTCTCTTACGATCCTTTGTATTTCTGTGGTATCAGTTTTAATGTTTCCTCTTTCGTATCTAATATTATTTATTTGTTCTTCTCTCTTTTTTTTCTTAGTCAATTTTGTTTATCTTTTCAAAACACAAACTCTCAGTTTTGCTGATCTTTTTCTGTCTTTCTAGTCTATTTCATTTATTTCTACTGTGGTCTTTATTATTTCTCCACTTCTGCTAATTTTGGGTTTGTTATTTCTTCTTTTACTAGTTCCTTGAGATGTAAAGTTGGGTTGTTTATATGAGATCTTTTTTTTTTTTTCTTAATGTAGGCACTTATCACAGTAATCTCTCCTAGTGCTGCTTTTTCTGCATCCTATACATTTTGGTATATTGTGTTTCCTTCACTGTCTCAAGATATTTTTTCATTTCCCTTTTGATTTCTTCTTTGACCCATTGGTTGTTCAGGAGTATGTTGTTTAATCTTCACATATTTGTGAAGTTTTCAGTGTTCCTCCTTTTACTGATTTACAGTTTCATACTGGTTAGAAAAGATGCCTGATATGATTTTAATCTTAAATTTGTGGCCTAACATATGATCTATCCTGGAGAATGTTCTGTGTGCCCTTGGGAGGAATGTGTATTTTGCTGCTGTTGGATAGAATGTTCTGTATTTATTTGTTAAGTCTACTTAGTCCAATATGTAGTTCAAGTACAATGTTTCCATATTGATTTTCTGCCTGGATGATCTATCTATTGTTGAATGTGGAGTTTTGAAGTCCTTGACTATTACTATATTGCTTTCTATTTCTCCCTTCAGATCTGTTCATATTTGCTTTGTATATTTAGCTGCTCTGATGTTGGGTGCACCTTTTTAAAATGGATGAGTGGTATTCCATTGCAAGAATACTGCAATTTGTTTACCCTGTCTTCTGATGATGGACAATTATGTTGTTTTCCATTTAGGGCTCTTATGAAGAAAACTTTTTTGAACATTTTTGTGGAATTTTTTTTGTTGTTTTTTTGTGGATATATATTCTCTTCTTCTTAGGTAAATATTCTGAGGTAGAATTGATGGGTTGGTATAAAGTTGATTTTATAAGAACTTGTCAAACAGTTCTCCAAAGTTGTTGTATCATTTTACAACTTCACCAACTATTATGAAAGATTCAGTTGTTTCACATCCTCATCAAAATTTGATGTTGTCTGTCTTTTTGATTTTAGACAATCTAGTGGGTGTGTATTGATATCCCATTGTGATTTTAATTTACATTACCATGATGACTAATAATGTTGAGCTGATTTTCTCTCTCCCTTTCTTTCTTGTGTTCCTTTGTTTCCTTTCCTTCCCTATCAGTTCCTGAAAGAGGAGTGTTAAAGATCTCCAATAATGATTATGGAAAAATCACCAATAATGATTATGGATTTATCTATTTCTTCCTTTAATTCTGTTAATTCTTGCTTCATGTATTTTGAAACTTCATTATTAGGTACATATGCATTTATGCATTTAATTTAGGATTGTTGTGACTTCTTGATGAATTGATTCTTTTTAGCATTATGAAATGTCTTTTTCTATCTCTGGTAATACTCCTTGCCTTAAAATAAGCTTTTTCTGGTATTAATACACCCACACCAACTTTTTTATCCTTATTATTTTTATGGTATATCTTTCCCCTTTCTTTTACTTTCCTCTTATCTGTGTCATTTATTTAAAGTGCACATCTTGTAGATGGCATATAGTTGAGTCTTCACATTTTATCTGGTCAGAAAATCTCTGCCTTTTTTTTTTTTTAATAAGCGACAGGATATATTGTACAGCATAGGGAATATAGCCCTTTTAATTGAAATGTTTAATTTACTTACATAAAATGTAATTATTGTATAATTTGTTTTATTTACACCTTTTTGATATTTGCCTTTTATTTGATCCATATATACTCCTTTTCATCTGTTTCTCCTTTCTTGCCTTCATTTACCTTAATTATTTTTTGGTACTTAATTTTAATTCCTCTATTACATTTTTAGCTGTACTGCATTGATTTGTGTGTGTGTGTGTGTGTGTGTGTGTGTGTGTGTGGTTGCCCTAGGGTTGCAGTATACATCCTTTATCACAGTTTACTTATATTTAATATGATTCCACCTCATTAAAAATGTCTACAACACTGTAATTTACACACACATATAAATATATAAGTACAACTATAACTATATAAATATATATACATATATACTTATATATAAAATTATATGCTCTCTGTCCTGTCTGGTAACATTGTCATGTACTTTGCATATACATTACATATGTTATAAATCCATCAATATTCAGTTTTATAAAATTTTCATTAGTCAGTGGTCTTTTAAAAAATTAAGGGAAGAAAAAAGTAATCTTTTAAATTTACCCATATAGTTACCATTTCTAGTGCTCTTCATCTTTTCCTGTAGATTGAATTTCCATCTGGTCTCATTTCCCTTCAGGGCTGCAGGAGACAAATTTTTCTAGATTATTTTGTTTGAAAATATCTTCATTTGCCTTCATTTTTGAAAGATGGTTTCACAAGACAGAATTCTTGGTTGAAAATTCTTTAGGTTTTTTTTCTTTTATAACCTCAACAATGCTGCTCCATTTTCTTCTGGCCTCCTTTTTTTCCTATTTCCTTTACTTATTTATTTATTACTTCTATTTCTATTTTTGTTTGATATTTCTATGATTATTAATATGAACCCCTGAGATTGAAGCAAATAGAGTGCATAACAGTCTATTTTACCTTCTCTGCCTTCTTGCAATCTGCTTACTCATTTATTTTCTCTCTCTTTCTCCTTCTCTGGGATATTTTCACTGTTTGCCTCACTTTTCCATGGCCTCCCCTTTTTTCAAGTGTGAAGTCAATGGTACTTCTTGTCTTTGTTCCACTGTATGTAATGTGTCTTATTCTCTGGCTTTGATGTGTCTAGATTTTCCTCTTTATTTATCTTTTCTTTACTTCATTTTTCTTTTTTTCTTTGTTTTTTCTTTTGCATTTATCCTACTTGGGGTATTTATTTTATTTTTATATTTTTAGTTTTTAAATTTAAGATCAGCTACCTCTAGTGGAGGTTTGTCCCTTCCTTATAGAATTTCAATGAAAACTTCAAAAGGGAACTAACACATACCAACATATGAAATTTATATATATATATATTCCATATATGTATATATATGTAAAATACACAACATACAATCCTTGTAATGTGGCAGCTACAAATATAGAAGCTGAACCTGTGTTGACATATATAATTAGTCAACACAGGTTCAGCTCCTAGATTTGTATATATAGTGTATATACATATGTTACATATAATATATATTAGTTATATAGATGTAATATGTAGCATATTTAGTATATGATATACTATATATTATATACAGTGTTGTATAGTATTACAGTATATTATAGTATTATATTTGTATGTATATATCAATACTATTATAGTACTCTAATATTGTATATATACTATACTATATACTATGCTATGCTAACTATAATACTATACACATATACTATATAATATGAATTAAGTACTATATACTACATAAAATACTATAATTCTATACTATATATGCTATATATAATATGCCATATACAGTATATACAATATACTGTACACTATATACCATATATAGTATATATAATATACAGCATATATACAGTGTATATAATACATTATACACTATATATGATACATTATAAGTTATCTATATGTGTATACACACATATACACAAATTTAGGAGCTGACCCTATGTTGACTAATATATATCTATATAGGTATATAGAGCACAGGCTCAGCCCCTACATTTGTCTCCATCACATTACAAGGATCACCACCTTTTTAACCCAGGGTAGTTAAGTCTTTTCTGCATAGCACTCCACCTCTTCATTCTGCCAATTCCACGTTTAGGGTCTGTTACCTGCCACCATTTCAAGTATCCCGTTCTAGCTAATTTAGGATGCCTTAAAACTGTAAGTAACCAAAAACCAGTGGCTTGAACAAATAGGATGCATTTTTCCTTATATGGGAAATCTGGGGGCAAAAAGTCACCAACTTGGGTTCGACTGATCCATGATACCATTCAGGCCTCTGTCTGTCCTTCTCCTCCACCCACCTTATGTCCTTCTTTCATTTTCCTGCTTGGCTCCTCCTGGTCACAAGATGAGCTCTAGGCATAGTGACTTGACTTTGTAGAAAGCAAGGTGAAGGAAGATGGAAAGTGGCCATGTGTCTGTCTTTTTTGTCAGAAAAGCAAAACCTGTTTCAGAAGCCCCTTGCCAGCATCTCCTTAAATTTCCTCGACCGCAACTGGGTTTCATGGTTAGCCCACATGGAGAGGAGGCTGGGAAGGTGGATATCCTGCTTCTCCTGGCTGTGTGGTGAGGCGGTATGGAAGGAGGGTGTGGGAATGGGTGTGAGGTCAGTCTAGCACTGGTGCTGCCCCAGCGGAGATGCTGCTTTCTCTCTCCAGTCAGAGATTTGCCATCAGCATCATGCCCCTGCTGGTCCTTGGCGTCTCAGGCTGTAGGGAAGTGAGACAAATCCCCTTGTGATAACAATGCTTTACATCCATGGATTTATCCTATTACTTATCAGTGTTGGAATGGATCCAAAAATGTCCATGTTGGGCAACTACTAAGCATCCAAGGCTAACTGTAGCATTGCATAAAAATAAAGTGCTCCTTGAGTCATTTGTAGTATTGTGGATGGACCTAGAGTCTGTCATACAGAGTGAAGTAAGTCAGAAAGAGAGAAACAAATACCATATATTAACACATATATGTGGAATCTAGAAAAATGGTGCTGATGAACCTAGTGGCAGAGCAGGAATAGAGACACAGAAATAGAGAACGGACTTGTGGACACCAGCTGGGAGGGGGAGGCTGGGACGAATTGAGAGAGCAGCACTGACATTATATATACACTACTACATGTATAGCTAGTGAGAAGCTGCTGTATAGCACAGGGAGATCAGCTCGGTGCTTTGTGACAACATAGACGGGTGGGATGGGGAAGGTAGGAGGCAGGCTCAAGAGGGAGGGGGTATATGTATACGTAGAGTTGATTCACTTTGTTGTGCAGCGGAAACTAACACAACATTGTAAAGTGACTATAATCCAATAAAGATGTTAAAAAAAAAAGAAAAAAAGTAAAGTTCTCCTTAATGCTGATGATTTTGACTTATGCCTTCTTTTCCCCATGTCCTTCATGAGAACTCAGAGGGAGGTCATAATTTGATGGTGGCCTCATTTCTTGCTCAGCAGAAGAACCATGTTCTATTCTGTTGTCATTGTGTAATTTATAACGCAGATGACTGGATGGGGGAAGGTCTGTTGGACTTATTTGGGTTGATTGCCCATGCCTCTCTGCCAATTCTCATTCAGCCTTCACTTGGACATCTCAAAGGAACCTCCACATTGTCCACATCTGCTCTTCTTCCTGGGTTCCCTGACACAGCCAATTATAGTCTACTTGCAAGCGGTCAGAGTCACAAACTTCAGGGACATATGTTTCTCTACTAATAATTAATCACCAAGCCCTGTTTTTCTTCCTTCTAAATACTTTTTTGCACCTGCCCACTTCTTTAAACTTCCACTGCCAGCATCCTAGCATTGCACTGTTTTGGGTTGCAGTAAATAGAATACCCAACAAAAAGCAGCTCAATCTCTACAAGGCTTTGTGTTTGTTTCTCTGTAAATCTCACATAGTAAGAAGTAAGAGTTAGGACAGTTCCAGGGCTAATTTAGTGAATTATAAGCATCGTCGAGATGCAAGTGCTTTCAAACTTTGTACTCCACTACCCTTAATGTATCAACGATGTTATCCCCTTGGGGTCACAAGATGAGTGTGACAGTTCTCAGCATCATTTGTAGACACAACCATGTCAAGCAAAGAGGAGGGACACATGCTGCTTGTATGTCACTTTTTATGCACAAGGAAGACCTTCCTAAGATGTCCCTCTGCAGACTTACTCTCAGGTCCCAGTGGTCATCACTGGGTCGCTTGTCCATGCTCTAGTTAAAGAAGGCAGGAGAAGTGAGTTTCTGGCATGTTTAGCAGGTAGAGTGGAAGGCAGTTTCTGCTCTCCAGGAGGAAGATTGGGATGGGAGGGGTGGTGTAGATAGAGGGAATGTTATTTCAGGGAAACATCCAGTAGGGTCAGACACATACACATTCACCTTTCCCATAGATGATGGCCAGAGCCTCCTACTCATTCTCTCTGTTTCTAGTCTTACTCCACTTCAATCCACTCTCTCCTGTTCCTGATACCAGAGGGGTCTTTCCAAGTGTACAGTTACCTGGTTAGTTTCTTTGCTTGCTTGTTTATTCTCAATATCTCTCATAATTATGTAAACTGCATGAGGGAAGAGACCTTGTTTGTTCTGTTCCCAGCTTTATGCCCTAGACTAGGGCCTCCGACCTCAAAGGTACTATCATTAGATGTTTGTTGGCTGAATGACTAAAATGCACACCTGATTCCCTCAGTCCCCTTTTAAAACCTTCAAATGGGTTCCCTTTGCCTCTGAGATGAGGTCACATCTTCTGGAAATTGTCTGTAAGGTTTTTCGTGAAATGGTCTGTGCCTGTGTTTTCACCTCTCCCCACTCCTCCCTGCATCTCCCCTCTTCTCCAGCTTTCCAGAACTTCAGTTTTTCAGATACGCCACGAGCTTTCTTCCCTCCCATGCTTCCCTCTGTCCACCTAGAACTGTTTTAGCTTCTCACTTTGCTTGACTAAGTCCTTCCCTAGAAACAAATATCAATTTCAATGCCACCTTTTCCAGGAAATCTCTCAGACGTTTCTCTCACTAGACGTTGTTGGAAGTGCCTAAGTATCTCCCGAGGCACCCTGGACTTTTCCATCCTAGAAGTCATCACATGCTATTGTGACTGCTTAATTGTGTTTCTCTACCACCATCATTAAAAGAAAAATCCGCTTTATTGAGATAGTATTCACATTCAAAACATCCACCTGTTTAAAAAGTACAGTTCAATCATAGAGTTGTGCAATCATCATTACCATCAACTTTAGAGCATTTTTATCACTCCCCTCAAATACGCATACCTATTAGCAGCTACTCTCCATTTTTTTTCCAGTCCTCCCAGTCCTAGGCAACTGCCAGTCTACTTGCTGTCGCCATGAATGTGCCAGTTCTAGGTATTTCATAGAGTGAAACTTAAGTTCTTTGTGGTTAGGGATTGTGTGTCCTGTCACCACTGTATGCCCAGTGCCCAGCAGAGTGCCTGGTATATGGTTGGCGCTCAAGAAATATTTGTTGTATGAGTGGCTGATTGAATAATTGAAAATATAGACACCCCCCAAAGCCAATCACTCTCTTTTCTGTATATCTACTACGTTCTTACATGTATTTATCGCTGTTTTTATCAACCCACATTGACGTTTTTTAGGTGCTTGTTTATCTCCCTAGATCAGGAGTTTCTTGAGGACAAGAGCCTTGCCTAATTCATCTTTGTATATCTTTGTCGAGTACAGTACTTGGCACGCCATGCGTTTGACAAATATTTGCCGAATGGGTAAATGAACAAATGAATTAGCTCTGAACCTCGTCCCCAGATCATCAGTCAAGCTCTCCCACTGGGTGGGCTCAGTACATTTGTTTGTTCATCCTGCCAGTGTTTATTAGGAAATTAGGGTGTTATTTTATCTTTCCCATCAGCATCCTGTGAATATCTGTCTCATCCGTGATCATCACCCCCTCTGTGGTCAGAGGCTGTGTCTCAGTAATCCTGGGGTCCCCTCACGCCCTGCACAGCCCCTCACACAGACTTAGGCACTCATCAAATGCTGTGTGGTTTAAAGTCCATGCCTTGGAGGCTCTGAGGCTCTGTACGTCAAGGGCAGAGTCATTGTGCCAGATGGGGTCGTGATGTTTAATTCCCTCATCCTGAGGTGCGTTAGTAGGAACTACTGCCCAGAGGACTCCCACCAGGGATGGTTAGAGTGAAGGGTCATGTCACAGAGAGGACACTCTGCTTGGTAGGGCACCTGTGTCTGTATGGGGGTGGGCCTGTCTCCATATGTTGGTTTACCCGGCCTGAGCTATACCGAACCCTTTTCCAGAAGGCCGTCACTATGGCACAAAGGGAAGCACTTGGGCCTCTTCCTACAGGCTGGCTCTCTGCTGGCTTCCGGTTGCAGAACTGGCACTTCCTGGCCTGTCAGTGTCGCTTTAGCCAAGCTTGGTGGCCTGGGTCTTGGTTCTTTGTGTCCAACTGCCCATGATGCTGCTAGGGAGCATCTCCTGCAGCACAGCCTGAGGACACAGGGGGCTCTTCCTGGCCTCCCACACATGGGGGTCCTCTCTAAAGGAGCAGCCAGTTCTTGCCTATCCACGCTGTTTTGCCTACAGTGCCCCTGTCCCTGATTTCCCTAGGAAATGATCAACCACTGGCCGGTAAACTGACGCCCTGCCCTGGAAATAAACACAGAGACCCACTGCTAGACCCTGGTGACTTCACAGGCCTCTGCTCCCCTGGGCTTTGGCTTCTTTTGGAGAATCGCAGAAAATGCCTATAGACCAGCTGTTGCTGTGGTAGGCTGAATAATGGCCTCCCCAAAAGTATTCGCCTCCTGACCCTAGGACCTATAAATATGTTACCTTATGGCAAAAGGGACTTTGCAGTTGTGATTAAGAGGTTCTCCTGGATTATCTGGGTAGGTCCAATGTAATCACAAGGGCCCTTGGAAGAAGGAGGCTGGAGCTCAGAGAAAAAAGAAGATGCCACATAGCCAACTTTGAAGGTGGAGGGAAGGGGCCGTGAGTATCCTCTAGAAGCTGGGAAAGGCAAGGCTTCTCCCCTGGAGACTCCAAAAGGAACCATCCCTTGCCAGTACCTTGGTTTCAGCCCTGGAAGACTCATTTCAAACCTCTGACCTCCAGAACTGTAAGAGAATAAATTTGTGTTGCTTTAAGCCACCAAGTTTATGATCATTTGTTACAGCAGAAATAGGAAATGGATATATTGTCCCTACCTTGGTGTTGCAGCAGCCCTAGTACAAAGGGTTTGTGTCTGGCCAAATGGGGGGGTATTCATTTTTTGAACCCAAAGTGAGGCTGTATTCGTCAGCTTGGGCCACCATAATACAGTACCACAGACTGAGTGGCTTAAAGAACAGACATGTATTTTCTCACAGTTCTGGAGGCTGGAAGTCCACGTTCAAGGTACCAGCAGTGTCGGTGTCTGGTGAGGGCTCTCTTCTTAGCTTGCAGACGGCACCTTCTTGCTGTGTCCTGGCCTGTCCTCTGTGTGAGCACAGAAAGAGAGAGCACGCTGGTGTCTCTTCTTCTTATAGGGACACCAGTCCTATTGGATTAGGGCCCCACCCTTAGGACCTCATTTAGTCGTAACTACCTCCTTAAAGACCCTATCTCTAAATACATTGGGGTTAGGGCTTTAACATATGAATCTGGGGGGGTGGGGTGCAGTTCAGTCTATAACACAGGCCCTCTGCAATTATGTATATCCATGCAGAAAGGGCAAAGATTCTTCAGGCCATTCATTTCCTGGGATCACAGTGCCCTTTGCAAATAACAGAGTGCAGTATGGGTGTCCTCAAGCCGATCTCCATGTGAACTTACCTTGTGCTTCTGTCATCCAGGGCTGTCATCCAGCCCTGTCATCCAGGGCTTCACAGAATAACTTGGGGTGTTTGAGGGTTTTTCACTGAACTTGTTTAGGCAATCCCACTGAGGGCAAGTGTAACCCCTCTGGGCTGGTCATCAGAAAAGTATGAGAGCGTTGAGAATTAGGGTGTACAAAGGAAGTTCTGTTTGGCCAAGGCAAGCTGGTAGCATTCCCCTCCCCTCCCACTGCCACTGCTTTCCTTAGTAAAGGAAGCTCTGTGTCTGGTCCCCTATCCATGATTTCGTCTTTCTAAGAGTTAAAACCATTTTATATCTTCCTACCCCAGCTTTCTCTGGTCCAGCCTGATGCTATATATACTGTTCAAAGGATGCTTCTAATACCATTCCAGGGGCATCTCATCCTAGGACCTATTCCTAGGGACCTCCATCCTAATGTCTAAGTCACAGAAAAGCTACTTCTGGCTAAGTCCACTGCACTGTGCTGGGATGTGAACTGTTAGTGGTTTAGGCTGCCCAGGAAACAGGAAAGCCTGATCTCAAGAGAGCCAGACACTGTGAGAGTGGATTCGGGACACCAAAGCCTGGGTTAGCCAGGACCGGCTCCCAGACTGACACCAGGCAGAGTGCTCTGGAGCAGCAGAATCTGCCGAGATGATGCCCCATGATGGAAGCCACAGGCCCAGGGGACCGCAGAGTCCTCCCTATCCTGAGAGAGCCTCTTGTCTGACACTGTCTGGAAAGCCAGCACTGTCAGCAGGCAAACAATTTCTGACCAAGATCCAGCCACCCCCACCCCCACCCCAGAGGTTCCCAAAGGACAGGGTGCAGACAGGGCCTCTCCTGTTGGCACAGTGGGCATATTTCCTGGTGGAGGACCCCACATGTAGGTGTCACACTGGCTGGTGAGACCACGGCAGCCCAGAGGTGTTAAAGGCAGATCCTTAAATATACTTCTTGCAAGCGAATTTCGATCTGTAAGCAAGAAGTGTCAGTCTTAACAGTCACCATCTGAGACTGATTTGTAGGGAAAGTGATTCGATCTGCTTGCCTGGGGAGCCTAGTGCAAGCCCTGAGTTTTTATCCTCTTGTGGTGGGAGTCTTGATTTATACTCAGCTATGAAGGGACATAGCTTCAGGCGCTGAGAAAACAGCTGTGTATTTGGGTTTATTTGTCCAAGTGACCAGGGCCGTTTTGGGGACAAACTGTGCCTTACTGGGAGTTGTTTATGCTTATTATACCTCTCCCCCACAGGGTGACCTCAGATAACCTTGCTCAGCTTGGAAGACCTGAGTCATCTTATGCACAGCCTAGGGGAACTTGTCCATAGCCTGGGGAAAGCTTCCATCACATTCAGAGCCCTACGAAAAACTTGCAAACTCTCCAGACCTGTCCGAGTCCCTCTCCCTTGGCTGGTGGCAGGCAATTGAGTCTGAGGACCAGAATTTTCCTGAGGACCAGGCTTCCTTCAAGGAATCCTGTGCTTGCCTTGGTGGCATCTCAGATTTCTGCTTCCTGGAACATAACCATGGACTTCTCTGAGTTGTTCCTATGGCTGGGCTTCTGGACTCCTGCACCTGTGGTTCCTGAGTGCTTCCTGGCAGGGAGATAGCTTGTGTCCGACCCTGTCATTATGCACTGGATGTTGATGGGGCATTGGATGGATTGAAGTGCCCCTGTAAGGTTGTCTTCCATGTGTTACTCTCTTGGACCACGCAGGGTGCAGCTTCATGAAGACCTTGGCTCAGTGGGACTCCCATAGGAAATCACATCTACAGAGGTGGGTGGCAAATGTGATAGCGACTGTCTTAAAGTCACAGTCACCTGGCATCAGCAGAACATCCTGTTTTTCTTCATGGGGAACATGTGGCCTCCCATAGGGGAGGCAGGGAGGCTGATGCATTCCCATCACAGCTTTGGATTTGGAAAGAATGTATATCTGCTGGGCAGGAACGCGGGTCCAGGTACCTGGCTGGTCTTTCAGTCATATTCAGCATGTTCTCTGGCTGGTCTGAAACATGTGTCTGAGAATTGGATGTGGGAGTGGGGGTGGCACTGGATGGGGGACCTGCACATTTGAGGCAGTGCTGATAGCAGAATTCCAAATGTGAGCTGTGGGTCTGTTATGGGTCAAATTGTGTCCCCCCCCAAAAGGTATGTTGATGTCCTAACTCCCTGGTACCTCAGAATGTGACCTTATTTGGAGATAGGGTCATTACAGAGGTAATCAAGTTAAAATGAGGACATTCAGGTGGGCCCTAATCCAATATGACTGGTGTCCTTATAAAAAGGGGAAATTTGGACAAAGTCAAGCACATCCTCATGTGAAGATGGAGGCAGAGATGCACAAGCCAAGCAACCCTAAAGACTGCCAGCACAGCACCGGAAGCTAGGGGAGAGGGGCAGGGGACAGATTCTCCCTCATGGCCTTAGGAGGAACCAACCCTGCTGGTGCCTTGATCTCAGACTTCCAGCTTCCAGAACTGTGAGACCATAAACTTCTCTTGTTTAAGCCACCCAGTCTGTGGTACGTTGTTATAGCAACCCTAGCAAATGGATACAGAGTCTTACAAGCAGTGATGAGCTTGTGAGAATCCAACCGGGAAAATGCTAACGACCAGAAGGCAGTGTGGGCCAAGGGTGAGAGTAGGGTCTGCTTGATAGATAGTGCAGCATGTTTCTGTCACTGGGGAGGGCCTCAGTGATAGAAACATTGGAGACCCTTGATGATAACATGGAATCATCATCATCTTACCTATCAGCATCACCTTCCCTGTCATTGTCATCATCATCATTGTCGCCATCATCTTCTTCCCCACAATTATATCATCATCATATCATCATAATCATATCATCTTCTCCTTCTTCCCCATAATCATCATCATCATCTTTCCCATCATTGTCATCATCATCATTTTCTTCGTCATCATCTTCTTCTTACCCATCATCATCATCATCATCACAACTAATTTTATTATCTACTCTGTGCCTGACATACATACATTACATGTCTTATATCATTGAATCCTTACAACCTACAGGGTTGATGTTAATATTATTCTCATGTTATAAATATAAGAAACTGAGTCACAGAGAAGGAAGTAACTTGCCCAAGAGCATACAGCTGATAGAGGGAGAGGCCTGAACATGGCCACTCTGAGCCCCACTCACTGTGCTCCAGTCCACACACGTTCCCTCTGTTCTCTCAGTGTCCAGCTCACCCTCTCAGGATCTTTGTGTTGGCTGCTCCCCTGCCTGGGCTGCTTTCCCACTAGCTTTCTGCGTGGCCGGCTCCTTTTTCTGTTTGGGTCTCAGCCCTAATGCTTTGTCTTCAGGGAGGGCCTCTCACCCTCCCAGTCACCTCCACACACTGCATGTTTTATCCTATTTTTTATAGCCCTTGCCACTGTCTGAAGCTTCCTTCTTGTTTGTGAGTCATCTGTCTTACCCACTAGAATATAAGTTTTATGAGAATGGGGACCTTGCCTGGCTTCTTCCATCCCAGAAACTGGGTGTATCCCTAAAGCAGAAAAAGTGTTCAGTACCTCAGTTCCCTTTACTTAATTATTCAAATAATTGGGGCCCTCCCAACCTGATTGGAACTTGGGCTCCATCTTGCATAGGTAACAGATTCGGGAAGATCTACTCAACAAAATGTAGGTACTGTCTGTCCTTGTAACCCTTTTGCAGTGCCTAGAAGCTGGAGGAAGCTTTAACACTGGGCCCTCCCCTCCCTGGGCCTGTTAGTGGAAGGGAGAAGTTGACAGGGAAATTGACATTCCCACTGAATGATTGTTGTCGCCCTTCCCAGGAAGCAGAGAGGCTGGAGCCAGTGACTGTGGCCTTGGGTCAGTTGAACAGTATGGTGCCAGGTCAGGCTCAGTCCCTGGGGCTGCTCTAGCGTGACTCTGCCATGATCCCCACTGGGAGGTGGGTGTCCTCTACCCTCCCTTGTCAGGAGATTCAGAATGGTGCTACCTGCTTCCTCTCAGCTGGCGACCGCTGCCATAGGGCTGCAGGGCAAGGCCCCAGTGCCCTGGGACGGGCAGTGGTGCTCGGCCCCGACACACCCTCCCTTCTTCTCCCAGGAGTCTGTGTGTGCAGAGAGGCAAAGCAACATTCTAGCCTGTCCTGTAAGTCCGTGAGCTCCAACAGCCTGCCACCTGGGACGCCCCATGCAGCTTCCGGGACCCTGCCGAGGCCACCCTATTATCTGTGTGCAGGGCCAGCTTCCGCCACTAAAGATCTACCCAGTGCTGTCCCCGTTCATTCATTTATTCTGCCATTGACAGACAGTTATTGAGCTTCTCTGTGTGGGGGAAACAGATGGAGGACCAGTAGCTACAGGAACAGTTTATTAGAGACAATATTTCACTGGGACATGTGTCAAGAAGTGCCATCTGGCAGGTGGTTGGCCTTCAGTGCCCTGAGCTCCTTCTCTGGGCAGAGCTGGCTGGTCCCAGACTGATGGCATCCCACCTGCAGGGCTGGGGTGTCACCCCTGAGGGGCCTTCTTGCTTTGTCTAACCTCCTTTGACAAATGGCAGGGGGAAATGCCCTCACCAAGATTTCCTCTGAGCAGGTCTCCCAGTACTGCCACCTGTGCAAAGCCTGTGGGCAGTCCCTGTCCCTGCAGGAGGTACAGGGGTGAGGCGGGGCTGTGGCCCGGGGCACTTCTGAGCGCACTTCCTAGCTACTCTGGTGGAATCGTCCACAGGATTCCAGGGGGAGTCAGAGCTCTCCTCTCCCTTCCCAAGGAGCCCTTGGTAGGAAACCTGACTTCGGCTATAAATGCTAAAGATTAAATAGGTATTCGTCATTTGCGGAAGACAAAGGGAAGAGGGTATTCTGAGTAGCAAAATAGCCCATGGCCTTAAAAAAAAGGTCTGGTCCTGATACAGCAAAAAACGGTATCTGCCCCTAGGTTCTTCAGAACCAATTTTTTTTGCAGGACAGGAATAAAGACGCAGACGCAGAAAATGGACTTGAGGACACGGGGAGGGGAAAGGGGAAGCTGGGACGAAGTGAGAGAGTGGCATGGACATATATATACACTACCAAATGTAAAACAGATAGCTAGTGGGAAGCAGCCGCATAGCACAGGGAGATCAGCTCGGTGCTTTGTGACCACCTAGAGGGGTGGGATAGGGAGGGTGGGAGGGAGGGAGATGCAAGAGGAAGGAGACATGGGGACATATGTACATGTATAGCTGATTCACTTTGTTACACAGCAAAAACTAACACACCATTGTAAAGTAATTATACTCCAATAAAGATGTTAAAAAACATCTTTAAATAAAAATTAAAAAACAAAAGAGGTACCTGGTGTGTGGTGGGGTGGGGGATGCTGAGATGTGGGGAGAGGCCCAGATTGGCAAGAGCCTGGCACACCAAACAGGGGGGATATTCCCTTCTCCATCGCAGTGGCCTCTGGCCTGGCATTGGACAGCAGCCCTGTAAATACTTGCTGAATGAATGAGTAGGTGGGTGGTAGTGAGGAATTTGATGCCAAGCAAACCTGGTTTGATGTGCTGCTTTAGCCCCACTATTCTTCATGGTGGAGGTACAGTCACCAAGCAGGCAAAGGGTTGAGGGCGTATTTTTGAGGTTGAATTGTGGATAATGACATTGAAACCTTTAGAATGTGTTCAGGGGGAAAGAACAGAATAATGAAGTGTTTTGTAGGGGTTTTTTTTGTTTTTTGTTTTAAATAGAATGTGTGAACAGTCCTGATTCACTGCTCTAGAGTTAAAAAAATGTCCCAACTTGTTTCTCCATCGTGAGACCTTCATTTTCCATTCCAGGTGACACATCCAAGAGAAAAGGTGATGAGTAAAAGGGGGAGGATGCAGGAGGGGAGATGGGGTTGCCAACAGTTCCCTTACCTGCTGTCTTTTTTATCAGGCATATTGTCGTGAACCAGTTTTAATGTTGAAATGGCTTTTCTCCCCCTAAACAAATTGCTTTTTATGTTGTTGAATGGGAGGGCAGGCGCCCTCTTTGAAGATTAGCTAACTCAGATGTCAGCCTGTGCTAAAATATGCGCCTCGCAAGCCCATCGAACGGCAGTGTCTGTGGCTGGCTGGCTTCTCACGGCTGAACTGATGAATACAAGTTGGGGGGAAAAAAAGAGTTTCCGGAGGAATCAGGTATAAGAACAGATGCCTTGAGTTTTGTGGTCTCCCCTTTGAGATTTCAGATAGTCCCAGAAAAACGGACCCCAGAAGGGGGGAGAGTGTTTGTACTCAAGCCCTCAGTTCATTCATGGCTTTTGGTTTTGTTTTTAATTTCATTTTGTTCTCATAAAAATTAGACACGTGGATACGTTTGTAAATAAAGGAAAGTATAACGACCACTCCCAAGTGCCTGCAAGCATCTGGAATATTGCCATTCCACAATCATTCACCTTTACATTCGGTTGTATTTCTTCCCTTTTTATCCCTAGGCATGTTTTTACAGTTAAAATCATTATTGCTTATATAAGTTTTTATCCGAATTTTTTTAAGAAAATAGGCTTTCTTATGTTGCTTAGTAAATGTGCTTTTTGATTGTGTGCAAATTCTATCATATGGATGTAATACAATTGACATCACATAGTCTTTTTTTTACTGTTTTATTTTATATAATTTCAAATCAAGAGGAAAATTTCAAGAATAGTACAGTGAACTCCTGTTTGTCCTTTACGCAGGTTCCCTGATTGATGACATTTGAATACATTTACTTTATCATTCTCTCTCCCTCCCAAATCTATACAATTTTTAGAGTCAGCAGCAGATATGATGTCCCAATGAGTCTTTAATTCTCTGTGCATATTTTTCACTTTCCTGCATAACCACGATATAATCATCAGAATCAGGAAACATAGTATAATACCATCACCTAATTGATAGTCTCCATTCAAAATTTCCCACTTATCCTAGTACTGCTCTTTATAGCTAGTACTGCTCTTTATAGCTAAATCATGCAATCCAGGATCATATTTAGCATTTTTCTGTGATGTCTTTTCAGTTTTCTCCAATCTTGAAAGGTTCCTCAGGCTTTGTGTCTTGTTTTGTTATTTTACTTTCACCACCTGGTCATCTTTGAAGGTTATAGGCCCATTACTTTTTTTTTTTTTTTTTTTTTGCATTACACGGGCCTCTCACTGTTGTGGCCTCTCCCGTTGCGGAGCACAGGCTCCGGACGCGCAGGCTCAGCGGCCATGGCTCACGAGCCTAGCCGCTCCGCGGCATGTGGGATCTTCCCGGACCAGGGCACGAACCCGTGTCCCCTGCATCAGCAGGCGGACTCTCAACCACTGCGCCACCAGGGAAGCCCCAGCCCATTACTTTGTAATATGCCCTTCATGTTGGGTTTGTCTGATGTTTCCTTGTGGTTAGATTTAAGTTGTGCAGCTTTGGCAGAAATATCACAGAGGTGATGATAATGTGTCCTTCTCATGGCAACTGATCAGGTGGCACGTAATGATGATTTGTCCCATTACTGGTGATATTAACTTTGATCACTGAATTAAGATAGAGTCTGCCAGGCTTCTCACTGTAAAGTGACTCTTTCCCCCTTCATAATTAATAAGTATTGGGGGGGAAATACTTGGAAACTATATATATGATCCTCATTAAACTTTCACCCACTGGTTTTAGTATCCATTAGTGATTCTTGCCTGAATCAATTATTATTGTGGTGGTTACCAAATGATGATTTTTCTAAGTCCATCATTGCTTCTAGACTTATTGGCATTATGCTATAAGCAAGAGCCTTTTCTTATCCACATTTATTCATTCATTCATTTGTATCAGAATTAACTCATCAATTCCTGTTTTATTTAATAGATCATCATCTCTTTCTGTCAGTGTTTATTCTGATGTTACTAATAGCTCCTTCAGGCTGATTCCTGGATCTTTCTGGTATAATCTCACCGTTCAATATGATGATCACATAACACATAAAGTTTAGAAATTTTTCCATTTGACAATAAATTATGAACATTTTCTATGTCACTAAGAATCTACATTATTTTTAGTAATTGCACAGTGTCCATCAAATGTACTTAATGCTTCAGCCTTCCTGGTGGCCGACATGGAAGAGATTCCTCCCACATGCTAAGGCCCTTCATTCATTAGGCAGGGATACAGAATGTTATCAGAAACAGAGTTGGCACACAAAGCAGAAGCATGTCCAGCATATTTGAGCATAATTATTTCCTGGCCTCCAGCCTGTAATTTGCTGTGCAGCTGCTAAGAGAGAGGCACTGTCTACACAGTATGCAAGAATATTCATTGTGGGGATACCTTGCATATAAAAACATTTCAGCAACTTATACGCCAATCAACTGGAGATGGAATACTATACAATAGTCAAAATAAACTAGAGTTATACGAATCAACATGTGTATCTGTGTGTGTACCCATGATATTATGTATGCATACCCACCACAGACATACAAACATGCGCGCACACACACACACACACACAAATATGAACACACACAAATGCATATATATTCAGAATAAAGATGAAAAAGTCCAAGGTGACAATAAGTACTGAAATCATTGGGTTGAAAAGAGAGAAATGAAATAAGGAGGTGATCTATAGGGAGGGGTTTCAAACTATTGTATGTAAATTATACTTCAATGAAGCTATTTTTTAAAAAAGCTCTGAAGTAAACATGGTATAATGTAAAGACCTGATAAGGCTGTGTTAAGTAAACACATGTTTATTATATTATTCTCTTTTTTGGACTCATGTTTGAAACATTTTGTAAGAAATAAAGATTTTTAGAAAACATAAATGGGAATGACAAATACCAAAACCAAGACAGTGATTATATCTGGGCCATGGAAGAAATAGGAACAAGGAGAGAGATACGAGAACTTCACTTGTATTTGTGATGTCTAACTTCGTTTTCTTTTTCTAAAAAATTTAAACCAACATGGCAAAGTGTTAAGATTTGATACAGTTTGGTTGTGGGATTATAAAGGTTTGCTCATATCATTCCCTAGGCTTTTCTGTATAGAAGTGAGGATATAACTAAAGTTCAAAGTCTCTGGACAAGAAGGAAGTAATGGAATTCATAATCTGCATGGCAGGTTAGCTCTGGAAGGCAGAGCCTGAGGCAAGGGTTAAGTGCTAATGTCTTTGAGGAGGTGCAAACCCAGGGCAGCAAGAAAGGGAAAAGAGTAGTGAGAGAAAGAAGGATGGAAAGTGAACACCAAGGGATGCATTGCTAGGTTGACCATCTTTTCATGAGGTCTCAGCTATGCTGGATGACTCCAGATCAGCTGAAGAGAAACACTGTTTGGGGACAGTCCATTGGAGAGAGGAATAGAGAGGAGGTTTATTTCCTAGCTCTCTCCTTTCTTTTCTTTCTAATTGGTTAAAATTGAATTTTCAGGAAGTGAATACACTTGTTCTTCTGGAGTGTGTCATCAAACCCATTTGTCCACCACTTGGAGGCTGGATTGCATACACTGTGTATTGCTCTATCCAAACGTAGAAACTGTAGGGGAGTGAGAGACCCTGGCCTTGGCCTCAGGCCCTGGGGTCACATGGTCCGAAAGGACTCTGACTTGAGTCACCATGGTGGCAACAGCTACAGCAAAGCAAGTGGCCAAAAGTTTGGGAAAGGGATGAGGTCAAGAGACTCTGAGGAGTCCCATTAGATGAGGCCAACACAGATGGAATGGGATACCTCTTGTCTAAAACAAGAGAGGGAATGATAATGTATTTTGTAGTAGGTAAGTTTACAGGGGAAAAGGGGTGAAAAATTAAAACCATCCTGGACTGATGACCCCTTTCTTTTCTGAAGAGCAACTGTAGGACCACATTATTTACTGAGAGTTTGAGGATGGCTTTAGGAAGTGGAATTGGGAGCTTGAGGAGAATGATGAAGATCTTGAATAGGACAATGGGGAAAGGATTGTGTCTGGCTATGGAGGTGGGGAGGCTGCTTGGGTTGCACAGAACAGGACTAGCGGGAAATTAGGAGGTGGTGGTAAGAGTATTGGGAAGAGAGTGGTTGAATTGAATTGGGCTCTAGGTAACTTGTCTAATTTGGTTGAACAGGAAAGGAAGACAGTGGCGGGCTGACAGTCTGGAGAAATGCTGAGGAATTAAGGTCTTAGAAAGGTAGAAGAGCAGCCTCGTGAGAGTGACCTTTGGAAAACTATGAGGTCGTGGTATGAGAGTGAAAAGTTAGAGCTTAAGGTTTCAGAGTTGGAGAATGTTGGGTGAGGCCGAGGACCAGAATGAGGCCAGGTGTTGGGTTTCATGAGTGGAGTGGAAATAACAGCTGTTCAAGAAGCAGTGATTAAGGATAGTGAGTTCACTTAGAAGAGGAGGAGTCTGGGAATGGAGCAAGATTGTTGTTCTGATACGTGGTCCAAGTGAAAAAGCATGAAGAGGAATGATGAGTAGAGTTAGCTCAGCTCTGCACTGGAGAACTAATGTAGATGATTAGGAACTGTTTTAGTGCTGAGTCACCAAGGGAGGCCAGTTAATAAATGGGGTCAGCCGTTGCATCACTGACACTAGATTGAATCATCACCATATAATCTTGAATCCAATTACCATCCATCTTTAACGATCTTATGCATTTTCCCCACTGAAGAATCAGTTTCTTCCCATGACGCCCACCCCCGCCCCCCAGCTTTCTTAAGTTGTGGGTCTTATAGCACTTATCACACTGCACTGTAATTTCCTGTTTGCGTTTCTGCCTCTCTCCCTGCCTGCCCCATCATGAGAGCTTTAAGGGCAGAGCCAGATCTCGCCCAGCATCAGGTCCTCACCCAGCCTGGTCCCTTATGACCTGTGGATGTTCAGAGCACTGCACGGGGTGGTGGGGGAAGGAAGAGGGCAGTGGCAGCACCAGGCATCAGGGAGTCCGTGGGTCACCTTCTGTTTGATGGTTGAGACAAGCTCTTTGATTAAGTCGTTTGCTGGTTTTGCTTTTTCAAATATAACCTCAGCCTCTCCCCCAAATTACTTAAGAGATACGTGTTCCTTGTAGAATGTTTGGAAAAGGATAATAATCACCCATAACCCTAACCTTCAGCAACAACCACTATTAATGATTTAGTGCATATTTTAATAATCATACATTTTATTTTTTATTTGAATATATATACATTAGTAGTACACATTTCAAAAGGAAGAAAAGTGTATATAGTGAAAGTGTCCCTCTATCCTGTCCTTCCTCCCCAGCTAGTTCCCTTCCCCACGGGAACCACGGTTCCCTGAATCCTGTATGTTCATCCAGAGAGTGATTCTGGACATTTACAAGCAAGTTTGTGTCATCTTTTTTCCTTCTTCTTTTTATACAAATGGTAGCATTTGAAGCACACCTTTCTGCATCTTGCTTTTTTCATTTCACAATACATCTTGCAGGTCATTCCACATCAGGATCTAAAGAGCATTCTTCCTCTTTTTACGGCTGTATACTCTTCCATTGCTTGGGTGTACTCTGATTTATTGAATCCGTTTTCTGTTTATGGGCACTTGAGTTGATTATGATCTTTTAAAATTTTGATGTTTTATCATGGAAAATTCAAGTGTAATGAACACCTGTGGGCCCATCACCCAGCTTTAACTTGGGACCAAGCTTGTTTTATCTGTACCCCATCTGCCAACTCTCCTCTTCCTTGTATTATTTTAAAGCAAATCCCAGACATTTTATCATTTCACCTGTAATTATTTTAGTATAGATTTTTTAAATGACTTAAAAAAATACCATTATCACACCTAACACAATTAACAATAATTCCTAAATGTTGTTAAAGCCGATCTTTTAAAACATATATATGTAATCACTGCTGTGACTGATAGCCTGGTTCATGCTTCATTCCACATGTGTGTGATTAGAGCTGTAGGATACTTTTCTAGAGGTTTGTTGAGTTAAAGTGCGCATTTTTAATAGAATAGACATTGCCATTTTGCACTTCAAAGACATTATACTAACTTACACTTCTACCCCCAAAGTTTCAGAGGGCCTGCTTCCTTACAGCTTTATCCACACAGTGTGTTATCACGTTTCTTGATCTTTACTTGCCTCACAGGTGAAAATATACAAATGATATTTTAATTTGCATTTCTCTTACTCTGAGTTGGGTTGAACATTGTTTTATATTTTTAAGAGCCATTTGTAATTCCTTTACTGGGAGCTACTAAGTGTTTGCCCATATTCTTTGAGCATCTTTCTTTTGCTTTGCTGGCCTTTTCCTCATTGATATACAGGAGCTTTTTAAATATGAAGGAATTGGCTCCTCGCTTGTAATGTAACTTGCATATATTTTTACTTTGTTTCTGATTTTTGACTTAGTTTACAGTGATTTTTGTCATGAGGAAGTTTTAAATTTTTACTTAGAATTTATCAGTCTTTCATTTAATGGCTTTTGGTGTTTGTTCCCTACTAAGTATAGCGTTATCCATTCAGATTATAAAATAAATTTCCTCATTTTTTTTTCTCTTATAATTATGGTTCCATCTTACATATTTAATCTTTGGTTCTTTTGGAATATATTTTGGTATAATGTGTGGAGTATAGTTTCATTTTAAATTTTTTCCAGATATCTACTTACTTGTCCCAAAATTATTTATTAAATCCATCTTTTCCCTTTATTTGAGATGTCACTCTTGTGATATACTAAATTTCTGTACATATCCAGACCAATTTCTGATCTTTCTACTGTTTTCAGTTGAATTGCTTATTATCATTTATTAAATTAGATTGCATAAAGCAATGTATTTAATGTTCATTGCAGCACTATTCATAATAGCCACGACATGGAAGCAGCCTAAAGATCCATCAACAGAGGAACGGATAAAGAAGATGTGGTACAATGGAATATTACTCAGCCATAAAAAAGAATGAAATAATGCCATTTGCTGCAAAATGGATGGGCCTAGAGATTGTCATACTGAGTGAAGTAAGTCAGAAAGAGAAAGACAAATATCATATGATATCGCTTATGTGGAATCTAAAAAATGGGTACAAATGAACTTATCTACAAAACAGAAATAGAGTTGCAGATGTAGAAAACAAACTTATGGTTACCAGGGGGTAAGCAGGAGGAGAGATAAATTGGAAGATTGGGACTGACATATACACACTACTATATATAGATAACTAATAAGGGCCTACTGCATAACACAGGGAACTCTACTCAATACTCTGTAATGGCTTATATGGGGAAAGAATCTAAAACAAAAAAAGTGGATATATGTATATGTATAACTGATTCACTTTGCTGTACATCTGAAACTAACACAAAATTGTAAATCAACTATACTCCAATAAAAATTTTAAAAATAAAAACAAAACAGATTACATCTATTTTTTGTGGTTTCCCACTTTTATTATTAAAAATAAGGCTGTGATAAGTAACTCTGTAAATAAATCTTTACAAATAAGTATCCTAAAACATTTTTTAGAATAAATTTCCACAAATGGAATTGCTGGGTCTAAAGGTATACACACCTTTAAAACAGTTCTATTATGGAAATTGTCAATCTTACTGACAAACAGAGAGGCTAGTGTAAGCCCTGGAGTAGCCACCACTGGGCTTCAGTGATTTTTCAACATTTTACCAATTGTATTTATTCTGTCGCCCCTGCCCCCTGCGTTTTTTCCTGGAGTATTTTAAAGCAAAGCCCAAACAGTATATCATTTCCTCCAAAATACCATCAGTATAGCTAACTTAAATCAGCTTATTTCTCTATTATGTGTCTCAAAAATGTCCGTTTAAGACTTGCTGTATTTAGGGTCCAAACAAGGTCCATATTCTTAAGGCTTTTGGTACTTGCTGCTTGGTTGCCCTGCAGAGGCAGCCAGTTCACACTCCCACCAGCAGGGTGCGGAGTTGCTTTTACCATTCTCATCTTGCTAATTCTGGGCACACCATCAAATGGGCCTTGCTGAACTTCCAGTTGCTGCAGCCAGAAACCTCCCGTTCCCCTCCTTTCCCATCCCATACCCCATCTCTCAGGACATCCTGCTGGAGACTTACCCTTCAAATCCATCCAGAACCACTTCTCCCTCCTGGCTTGCTCTCTCACCTGGACCACTGCAGCATCTTCACTCTGCTCCCATGTTATCCTCACAATCTGTTATCAGCCCAGAAGCCAGAGGCATTCTTTTTTTAAAATTGAGGTATAATTGGTACATAACATTATATTAGTTTCAGATGCACAACATAATGATTTGATATTTGTGTATATTGCGAAATGATCACCGCAATAAGTATAGATAACATCCGTCACCATAGTTACAAAATTTTCTTCCTTGTGATGATCACTTTTAAGATCTACTCTCTAAGCGACTTTCAAATATGCAATTCAGTGTTATTAACTATAGTCACCATGCTGTACATTACACCCCCATGAGTTATTTTTATATAATTAGAAATGTGTCCCTTTTGACCACCTTTACCCATGCCCCCCACCCCAACCTGACTCTGACAACCAACAATTTGTTCTCTTTATCTATGAGTTCAGGTTGGTTGTTTTGTTTGTTTTTAGATTCCACATCTAAGTGAGATCATACAGTATTTGCCTTTCTCTGTCTGACTTATTTCACTTAGCATAATGCCCTCAAGGTCCATCTACGTTATCGCAATTGGCAATTGTCTCAACTCCTTTTATATGGCTGAATTATAGTCTATTGTATATACATGCCGCATTTTCTTTATCCTTTCTTCCATCGTTGGATGGAAGGTTGTTTCCATATCTTGGCTATTGTGACTAATGCTGCAGTGAACATGGGGTTGCAGATATCTTTTCAAGTTAGTGATTTTGTTCTCTTTGGATATATACGCAGAAGTGGGATTACTATATCATATGGTAGTTCAATTTTTAAGTTTTTTGAGGAACCTCCATACTGTGTTCCATAGTGGCTGCACCAATTTACATTCCCGCCAACAGTGCACAAGTGTTCCCTTTCTTCACATTCTCGCCAACACTTGTTATCTCTTGTTGTTTTGATAAGAGCCATTCTAACAGCTGTGAGGTAATACCTCGCTGTGGTTGTGATTTGCATGTCCCTGATGATTAGTGACGTTGAGCCCCTTTTTAAGTACCTGTTGGCCACCTGTATGTCTTCTTTGGACAGAGGCATCCTTTTAACACACAAGTGAGGCCACATTACTCCTTGGCTCAGCAACCTGCCATGGCTCCCCCCTCATTCAAAGCGCCGACAGTGGCCTTACAAGGCCTTACGTGATCGGCCTTCACACCCTCATCTCTCCACTATGCCCCCCTCCTTCTCCCCACCCCTGTCACTTGGCCCCCTTGGCAGCCCTCCAGCACTCCAGGCACATGACCACCTAGGGATTTAGCCCTGACTGTTCCCTCTGTCTGGAACAGTCTTCCCCAGAAAGCCCATGGCTATGCCCTTTCAAGTCTTTGCTCAAACGTCTTCTTGCTGCAGCTCAATTACCCACCCTCTGTGTTTACTCTGGAACCTGCTCCTTGCACCGCCCGACCCCCGCCGGTTCCTCAGTGCTGCCCCCCCCCCTCTGTTATCACTTTCCTATGCATGGTGTTAGTTACTTTATGAAAGGCCTATTGTTTACTGTCTGTCTCCCCCACCCCTTAGAATCCAAGTACGTGGGATCTGGGATCTTTGTTGTGGTCCCTATCACATTCTAGCTTCTAGAACGTACCTGGCACGTCGTGGACACCAACAAATCCTTATTGATAAAAATCTGGATATGAATCTGATAGATAAAACATGGTGTATTATGGTTCTACTCATTTGTGCTGGAAAATTAATAGTAAAAGGTACCACAAGTGAAAAAATTAATAGTGAGGTGGAATTCTATTTTATATGATTTTTGACTCTCTGTATTTTTCCTTTTAGGGCAAGTCTGTTTGTGTTTTTTTTTCATTGTTCTGTTGGGGCATTCCAGTAAAACCTTTTACATACCAATTATGATCCCTTTGTTCACCATATGTCAATTCATCTTGGCTTACTTTCTAGGTTGTCTCTTTGTGTTATTGGCTTTTTTATGTATCAATCTGCCTTCAGTCCTTTTTTTTTATTTTATTTTTTCGTTTTTTTTGGCTGCACCGAGCGGCTTGCAAGATCTTAGCTCCCTGACCAGGGATTGAATCCAGGCGCTCGGCAGTGAAAGCTCCAAGTCCTAACCACTGGACTGCCAGGGAATTCCTGGCCTTCAGTTCTTTAGAAAGAACTTCTTTTGTTGTCTAATTATTATTGTTTTAATTCCCTCTATATTTTAATTTCTCAGAAGTAGATTTGGGTAGATGGTGTGATGTATAGTTGTAACTTAATATTTTCCAAGTTCTCAGCTGATTATTACAGCCCTCTATATGAAGCCATCTTTCTTTTTCTCCATGGATTGAAATGTTGCCTTTATCCCACTGTTGGCCTCCATGATCGGAAAATCCACGTGACCAGACGTAGCGCTTCTCCTTGACTCCCAGACAGGTCACCTCTTCTTTAAGAGAAATCTGGAATGATTTGTATGTGCATGTGTGTGCACCTGTGTGTTCTGGGATAGTTGGCTTATTCTTTTGTGACTGTCTTAGGATTAAGTGTCTGGGTAGAATTCCTAAAGCAATTTCCCCCCTTTCCTGAGCTGCCCTTGTAATATTGGAGGGCTGGCGCAGGATCAGTCTGCCTCAGCTGATTTCAGTTTTATTTCTCAAACTGGAGCCAGTGCCAGGTTTGCAAATAGTCTTTTCAGAGGTCCAGACTTAATTTGATAGAGAACCAGCACGTTAAAACAAAATGAGAGAGTTGGCAATTTTAAGCAAATAAATTACTTTCTATTGATAATGGGATATTTATGTCAGCTGCAGTGGAGAACAATTTCTTCATATCCAGGCCCTTAATCAATGATCAGGAAGGCACAGTGGAGTAGGAAGCAATGCAGCAGGGAGGTGTGCAGGAATTTGGTGAGCTGAAGGAGGGGGTCGCTCCGTGGGCTTCCCCCAGGTGGCTGTGAACCAGTCCAAACCTGTGTCTTTTCCTCTGCACAGTTCAGTGCGGGGCTTGGGCTCACATTGTCTTGAATTTCATCTGACTACCAACCTTTCTCTAGGCAACAATTCCAGGGCATCTGTATTTGCCAGGCTATGAGAAACAAGACTTGGGCCATGTTTACGTGCGCCCTTGCCTGTGAGCAAAAGAAGGACAGGTTTGACAAGAGTTAAAATTGAAAAATTCCGCAACAGAAGGGGAATTCTTTTGTGGATTCCAGCCAATTCCTGCAACTCCCACCATTTGTCATTTTACCCTGAGTCTCAGTGCCATGAATTGTTTGGAAGATGATTTTAGGAGAATTTTCATTTCATGGACTGAGCGTGTCTTTTGGGCCCTGTTTTAGGTGCTGGAGATGCTTTGGTCTAAGAGACTACAACATGGATGAATTAGGAGCAGACAAGTCAAGCTATACACATGTGACCATCACTGTCCTCTTGTTCTATTAGGCTTGGTCTGTAAAACTGGTAAATCCTTGTGGCTGACTGAATCTGCCTGCTTCTGCCCACTACCGAATCTTGATACTGAACTCAGGTCTGGCTGCTTGATGCTCAAAAAATCAATACTCGTGAGAGAGATTAATGTCGGTAGAAAGGAAAGTTGCTTTCAATCAGAATGCTGGAAATCTGGGGAGAAGGTGGACTCAGTGTCTCCCAGAAACCATCTCTCTAGAGTCTGCTCAGCCATGAAAGCTTTTAAAGGGAAAAAAGGAAATAATTTCAGTTAATCATTGAGACTGGGGGTCAGAGTCATTGCCATCCCCCATGGTGTGCGGGCTTGTCCACTTCCTGTGATTTTTCTTTGGATGCTTTCTTGTTCACACAGTTTGTTCACGAGATCACTGAAGGGGAAGCTGGGGAAGAGATCTGGTCATCTGTTAATTACTTATTCTTCATTTCTACTTCTTTGATCTACAGAAAGAACCAACAAGTTAGGCAAGGTATTGTGTGATCAAAAGATTTGGAAGGTGTGCTAGGACCCGGAGATGAGGGGGCGAACTGATTTAAAGTTAGTGGTAAGACAAAGGGACCTCCTGCAAAGAGCTCTTTCCTGCCAAAAGCTGCTTACATCCTGTGGCTGAGGTTGTTACAGAAGGGGCAGGGGGCAGAGGGCAGGGGGCAGAGGGCAGGGGCAGGCGAGGTGCAGCTGGGAGGTCTTAGACCTGCAAGGACTAAATCTGTCACTCGGCAGGTCTTACGTCTTAAGATTGGTAGGCCTACGGGGGTTCCAAAAACAAAGACTTTGCTCTAGCCTTCCAGAATGTAACATCCCTCTGGGACCCAAGAAAGATGGTTGTTTAAGTAGACAGTGGTACAAAGCTGGGTAGCATGTGCTGCTTTGTGGCAGTGAATGAGAGCTAACCGCTCAGTGCAGAAGTAGGAAATGAGATGGTCCCATGACAGCCGCCATGATGGAGGAGGGCATTGATTCAGGAGAGACAGAGAGATGCCTGGGACATTCTAGGACGAGCTTGCGAGGCTGCTAGGGAGAGTCTGAAGTTGTAACAAGAAGGGGGTGTACCAGAGTGTAATAGTGAGATAGAGGCTGCAGTGGGGAAGCCGAGACATGGGTGAGGTCAGAGCTTCTCCAAGAGTGGGGCCTGAACCATGCATGAGTAGGGAGATCAACTTCGCTGATTGGAGTGTGCAGGGAAAAAAAAAAATAAGGAGAAAGAAATAGACTAGAAAATAGAGTGTGTCCCAGGTGGGAAGGGTGTGTCCTTTTCAGGAAGTATGTGTTTGAAGAGGTAGAGTGTGAAGTTGAGGAGTGCACACTCTGGCCAGCAGGCCTGGATTCAAATCACTGCCCTGACACTTAGACCACGTGGCCTCAGGTGAAGGGCAACCTTCCGTGGGTTGTTGCCAGGAATAAATGAGCTAACATACAAAGAACACTCAGAGCAGTGCCTGGTATACTTAAGCACACAGTAGGTTTAGCTGTTACATAGTAGTTGGAGCCAGAAGAAATTGCTACTATTTGACCATTTTTTTAATCTCTACAAAAGCAATTTTATATGGTTCAACCTAATATACTCATACACCTCCCCCATATACATTATAACTATATTGTGCATCTGTCATGATGTACTGTGCATTTCTTACTGTGGATTGGAATTTCAAAGGCTGTGTGCTATCCTGGCTTTCCCTGGCTAGGGAGTGGCTATGAAGCATCAATTTTAATAACAATGTGTGATATTTCCATAGGTACTTTGCTCTGAAGGGCCCCATGATATGCCCTTTTGCTGTCTTTGTCTAGCCCTCTTCCATGTGTCATTAAAGGGTGGGCTGGGTGCTGGGCTCTCTAGAGGTTGCCCTTACCTAGTGGCAAACAGAAGCATCTGGGTCACAGAGTAGGGCCTGAGTCAACGTCACCACCAAGTCCAGGCCTCCCTCCTGGCTCCTCCTGAGTCCTGTGCACTGGCTGCCCTGCATCTCCTCCCCAAGCCCGGATTGACAGAATCAAAACAAAGCCGTATTGCAACATGGATGGACCTAGAGATTATCATACTAAGTGAAGTAAGTCAGACAGAGAAAGGCAAATATCATATGATATCACTCATGTGGAATCTAATTTAAAAAATGATACAAATGAACTTATTTACAAAACAGAAACGGACTTGCAGATATTGAAAACAGACTTGTGGTTACCAAAGGGGAAATGTGGGAGGGAGGGATAAATCAGGATCTTGGAATGAACATATACACACTACTATATATAAGATAGATAACCAACAAGGACCTACTGTATAGCACAGGGAACTCTACTCAGTATTCTGTGATAACCTATATGAGAAAAGAATCTGAAGAAGAATGAATATATGTAAATATATGTATAACAGAATCACTTTGCTGTACACCTGAGACTAACACAACATTGTAAATCAACTCGACTCCAATAAAATGTAAACAAACAAAAAACCCAAAGCTGTGTTGCCTTTAAAAATAATTTTTGCCTCATTAAAAAGCAAAACCAAAAAGAGCCCCTCATGTTTTCTTGGATTTAGTTGTTGGTTTTCTGTTAGAAAGTTCTTTTTTTTTTTTCAGCCCAGGAGAAATTCCAGAGGTCAGGGAAAAGACTTGGTTTCTAGAATAATACTCTGCGAGATCCAGAAAAAAAATCTGAGTCCCAGCCACCAAGCTGTCCTCCACAGTCCCTTCCCACTGGGGGCTCAGTGTGGGCCCCACCTCTTCCCAACCCATGTCCTGTTTGCCTTATACCTTGGTTTCCTAGGACCTGGCACCTAGAAGGGTGTCTGACACACAGTCGGTGCCCGAGGAATATTTGTAAGGTTGAGTTAAATTGAACAATGCAAAGATAAACTTAGCTTTGACGATTCCTAAGACCCCAGGGAGGGGGGTGTATGTGTGAGCCATGCCTGAGAGGCCCTCTCCTCTCCATTCAATTTGCTTCTGGTTTATTTCTGGAACTTGGATCTTGCTCTTCTGGCCTCCATATCAGTGCTACATACACAAAATGATCTTGTTTTCTCAGAACCTGATTTTTCTCTGATCTCAGGATATTCAGCTTAGGAGTAGTGTGACTTAATGAAAAATTAATTGTATTGATTATTACCATGCTTACAGATAAATTCCACTCAGTTTGCTGCTTGCAGATCCATGCAGTATTGCCTTATGTGCCAAATGGTGCGATGCCTGTTTTCTGCCTTGGGCTATTTCCCTGAGAAGGTGCTTGTTGCCATGTGAGAAATGACTCCTTCTGGGGAGAAGCACCAGGTTTGTCCCCAGGATGCTGGCTAGTCAGCTGGACTGTGGGAGATGGTCCATCTCCTCTTAGGAGGAACTACCCAGCATCCTGCCCTGGAAGCAGTCCTGGTTTGGACTCAGGAGGGTGGGTCTCTCCCCTCTCATCCCTCCTCTTCCCATGTTAGGGGAGCCCCTTTCCCCTCTCTGAGCCTCAGTTTCCTCACCTCAGCCATGAGTGTGGGTGTTTCCTGGGCACCTCGTTTGAGCCTGGTCCCATGCTGAGTGTGAGATCCACTTAGGGTCCTGCGATTACCCTGCAGGTCTTTTTCAGGCAATATCTGAATTGTCTCCTTTTCCTTGAAGCCTCCCTTTATAATCATCTGGATCTTGAACTTCAGCATAGCTAGATGAAAGGTACATCTCAGAGGAGATTGGGTTTCTGTGCATAAAAATGATGCAAAATGGAGGACACTGATAACTGATACTGCCTTTTTGGAGAGTGTGATATTGTGTAAGAAATATATATGGTTAGTCTTCTTCCCTGGTTCCTGGCCCCAAACTTCTGAAACCCTAGGAACCTCTGGAGTGATGAGAGTGTCTTTTGTTTGCTAATGAGATGACTGGTGGCTGGGGTCCTTAGATAGCTTTAGGATGGGGGCTGGTGGCCAGAAAGACCAAAGCATGATCAGAAGGTTGGAACTTTTAGCCCCATCCAGTGACTTCCAGGGAGAGGAGAGGGGCTGGAGATTGAGTTCTGTTGTCAATAGCCAGTGATTCAAACAACCAGGCTTACATAATGGAACCTCCATTAAAAACCCTAAATGATGGGGTTTGGAGAGCTTCCAGATTGCTGAATACATGGAGGTGCCCAGAAAGAGTATGGAAGCTCTGTGCAAACCATACCCCACCCCATACCTGGCTCTATGCATTTCCTCCATTTGGCTGTTCCTGAGTTCTACCCTTTATAATAAACCAGTCAATGTAAGTAAAGAGCTTTCCTGAACTCTGTGAGCTATTCTAGCAAATTATCGAATCTGAAGAGGAGTTGTGGGAACCCTTGACTTTATAGCTGGTTGGTCACAAGTCCACGTGGCCTAGACTGGAGGCTGGCGTCTGAAGTGAGGACAGTTTTGTGGGACTTCCCCTTTGGGGTCTGCACTCACTCTGAGTAGTTAGTGTCAGAACTGGGTTAAGTCACTGGACACCAGCTTATTGGCATCCAGAGAGCTGGAGAATTAGTTGGTGTGGGAAAAAAAACCCACACGTTTGGTCTCAGAAGTGATGTGAGTAGAAACGGGTCGTAGAGGACAACTTGGCAATACATATTAAGCACCGTAAACAAAACTCCTGCCCTTCGACCCAATACTTGTGTTCCTAAGATATCATCTTAAGGAGATGATCATCAAAAGACGTGAAAATTTATGTACAAAGATTTACATTGTGATTATTTAAAATCAGAACTGATCTAAATGTCCCACACTAGGAGTTTGGTGACATCAATTTGGCTATCGTGATTTAATGGGATACTATGTAGCCATCAAAAATGATGTTTTAAAGACTAGCTAACAATATGGAAGATTGAAATGACAGTGTGTTAAATGAAAAAAAAAAAGATATAAAGCTATAGAGAGAGCATGAGCCCGGTTTAGGAATATCTGTACTTAAAAAAAGTTTGGAATAAAATGCCCTAATATGTTAACAATGGTTATTGCTGACCAGTGAATTATAGATAATTTTTTTCTTTATACATTTTGGGGGCATTTTTTATAAGAAGCATCAATTAATGTATAAACTGAAAAATGTAGCATTCCCCTGTAGGTCTAGCTCTGGTCTTTTGAGGGGGTTGTCCCCATCCCAGAGGTCAAGTCCGGAGCCTCTCAAGACAAAGAAAACTGCAGTCTGGATAGATGTCCTCTTCCTTTCTCTTTGCTCATCACCCTGTTTTTCAGTAGAGAGACCCTCCAGCGATGCTCACTCTCATCCATATTCAAATCATTTTAATGGTTCTCCTTTCAGCCCTATGGAGCGTTCAGTCCATCACTGGGTGCCCGTGGCCCAGATGGGCTTTCATTGTGAGTTTCAGTTCTCATTTGCTTTGTTCTTTTGCTGTTGGGGAATTTTCCATTAGCTTTAATGGACCTGGCATGCTAAAATCAATTCAGCTTCATCTGTGGAGGTGTACACGTTGGGGACAGATAAACTCTGTTTTAGCTCCTAAACCCTTAGAAATGCCCCTGGCTTTATGACCGCCTGGTGCCACCCTATGTTAGGAGAGAATGATTATTTTTCATGACCTGGGCTACTTCGTCCATGTAATTTCTCTACCTAATAAGTTACTGACATGCTTTTCTTTCTGAATGCTAGCTAGGGAAGGAGTTGGCGTTATTTTTGAATTCAAGGTATCATTTGAGGCAATAAGTAAGGAAAAAGGCCAGGAACGTGGTGACACCAGAGCTCCACAGTATGAACCTTGAATCACTGTCCCACCAGCCTTGAGCACAGGGCCTTTGAATTGTTTTTTCAACACTGCCTCTTGCCTGCCCCCAGGGTGAACAGGGGCTCACGGTGAGCCTGGGGCCAGGGAACCTGCAGGAACCCTGCTCAACCCTGGATTCTAACCGTAGATCACAGCTACTGTTACGCTCTCGGGAAGGGACAGTCATTTAGTGAGCATTTATTGCAATGGATGCAATCACATCTCAAATAGCAAATAACCTAGGAGTGAGGATCCTTTAACCCTTTTGAAAATGTACCAAGAGAAAAAAGCCAGGTTAGAAAGTGTATGATACAAAGCAGCATCGTAACCCCAACGTCGCCCCCATCTGTGTGGCCACAGCTCTATTAAATGCAGGACACTTCCGAGTTCCCGCTGCATCCCTGCCTCCTCCCAGCAGATTTCCCTCCTCCTTCAGGACCCCACCTCCCTTGCTGTCTGAGCTCTAACTTCTGTGTTCCCTGATTACTAAAACCAATTAGTTGTATTTGCAGACCGATAGATTATAATTAACTTGGAACTCATTCACACTAAAACCCACACCGGGATTGAACCAGCATCTTGTATGCAATTATGGTCATTCTATTCCCATTTTCCATCCTCATCGTATTTTCAGTATCACTGTCTTCAAAGGCTAGTCATGTATTTCCATGTATTCACCAGGCCTGACTGCTTGGGTATCTCTCAGAGCCCTGGACTCCGCGTGGCCAAAATACCACGTCCCCTCCCTCCCTCCCTGAAATCCTGTGCTTCTTCCTGAATTGGCTCTTAGTTAATATCATCACTGCTCACCCCATCCGGCAAACTAGAAACCTCAGCATCATCCTCAAATTGTCCCTCCCCTAAACCAGGGACACCTGAGCCCTGGACCGCTCAGAAGTCCTTGGTCCCCCTCCCAGCAGCTCCGGAGGTAGCTCTGGGCCCCTCATCTCCCCTTTGTCTCCAGGTGAGGGCTCTGCTTCTCATCCCTTGTCACTCTAGTCTTCACCACCCTGATGCCAGAGCCCTCAGTTTACGAACCAATCTGATCCTTTCTCTCCCTCTCTCTCTCTTATTTAAAATTTTAAAACCATTAAGGGCTCCCTGTGGCCTACAGCAGGGGTTCACAAACTTTAAAAAGCCAAAGTATAACTATTTTCGGCTTGGTGAGCCAAACTGTCCCCGTCACAATGACTCAATTCTTTTTTTTTTTTGCCGTACGCGGGCCTCTCACTGTTGTGGCCTCTCCCGTTGCGGAGCACAGGCTCCGGACGCGCAGGCTCAGCGGCCATGGCTCACGGGCCCAGCCGCTCCGCGGCATGTGGGATCTTCCCAGACCAGGGCACGAACCCGTGTCCCCTGCATCAGCAGGCGGACTCTCAACCCCTGAGCCACTAGGGAAGCCCTGACTCAATTCTCATTGTGTGGTCCAAGAGCAGCTGAAAATGGACAACCATTTGTCAATGAATGGGCGTGGCTCTGTTCCAATAAAACTTTATCGACACACAAGGTGGTGGGCCAGATTTGGCCACAGACCATCGTTTGCCAACACCTGGCCTGCAGGTTAAAGCTCAGGTGGCTTCGAAGTCTCTTTCAATCTTGCCCTAGCACACTTCTCCACCCTCATCTCCCGATGTTTCTACACCCGCCGTGCAGCCAATGCGTTCAACACGCCCATCTTGGTTCACTTTCTCCACTCAGCCTCCTTTCCCCTCTCTCCGAGGCCTTAAGATTCGAAAGATCCAAGTGTAACCCTTTCACAGAACTGTCTCTTTGTCCTAAGGAAGGACTTCCATGAGATTTGTGTAGACTTGTATTATTGTGCTTGTTGTTCTCTGTTATGGATATATCTGGTCACCCCTCTGTCTCTCCAACTGGAATGTAAACTTCTCAGAGCCTGGAAAGTTTTTTTGGCTACCTATCTATCTTAGCATCTCATCTGGCATATAATAAATAAACAGCAACTCTTCAGTGAGTGAATGCCTGTATTAATCAGCTCTACATACTCATTTTTTGTCTTTCATAGAGAAGGGGGAAACTTTTCTAAATCTTTTGTCATTAGCTCAGCCCCCGTCCTATTATTTCTCCTGAATAAAGACCTCTAGACTTGTATCTTATATTTTCTGGTGCGTTTGTGTTGGTATTTAATAATTGCCTGGCCTAGCCTTGCTGAGCTGCATCTCTCTCCAGTTTTGCACTTTCTCAATGGCATTTATCAACAGAAGGCATCGTGTTCACTCATAAAGTCCTCACATTTTGTGGTTAAAATCCCACATGCTTCCCAAACATACCTTTTTGTGGAGAATAAACAGATTTCACAGCTAGCAGGGATTGAGATAAGAAAAATTGTTCTTCGTTACTAATTTGAGTTTGCCAGTTAGCACAGTGAATTTCAGCTGATTCTTCAGAGCTAGAACATTAGCCAATGAATATTGACTCTGCCTGGTGTCTGGATTTCATCTGATACACACTCTGTTGGGGTGGCCTGATTGATGAGTCTGTTCTGTATGATCGCTGCACCTCTGCCTGAATTGGCTATGACATAGGGAGCATCACAGGACCAAAGCATGGTTCTCAGAGGGCACTGGGTCCAGATGCAGGGGGTACCAGTGGTGGCTGCAGGTATTTTCAAGAAAATAGACTTGCTGGCATAATGAGCAGTACATCTCTTGTTCTCTAAAACAGGATCATTTCTATCCCAGGCCTTGCTTTGCTCCAGGACCTCAACCTCACTCCAGGGAGGAGAGGCCCAAGTCCCTGTGGGAATGTAGACTTTGCTTCTGGGAGATTCCACAGGCAGAGAGTGGATTCCTTTTTTCAGAAGATGTGTCTTACTGTGTTTCCTTTCATATTCCGCACAGTGACAGTTGGACAGGCTCCATGAGCATCATGGATGCCCCTCTGTGGTCCACGAAGTCACCTTGGAGAGGGCAGAACTGGCCGTGCTGGTGCCTGGTGTGCACATGCTTCGTGAGGCTGAGATTGAATCAAAGACTGAAAGCACAGCATGCTTATATAACTCCAAAGCACAAGGGACTTTCGCCTAAAGAGGGGATACATTCCAGTGGAAAGCACACCACATTACTGAGTTGTTCCCAAAAACTTGATCTGTGGTCTCCACTTCCTGAGGATGTGGAAAGTGGCCAGAGCCCCTTTGTGCTGTGCCCAGGCTGCCTGTAGCCAGAGGCAGAGGGATCCGGCCTGCTCCCATGTCTCCGCTGTTTTATGGGCATATTTCTCACACCCTGTTCTGCTATTAAAAATAAAATGAGGGCTTCCCTGGTGGCGCAGTGGTTGAGGGTCCGCCTGCCGATGCAGGGGACATGGGTTCGTGCCCCGGTCCGGGAAGATCCCACATGCCGCGGAGCGGCTGGGCCCGTGAGCCATGGCCGCTGGGCCTGCGCGTCTGGAGCCTGTGCTCCACAACGGGAGAGGCCACAGCAGTGGGAGGGCCATGTACCACAAAAAAAATAAAAAAATTAAAAAAAATGAGGCACACATCACATGTCTCAGATTGCAAGACCCATTTCCTTCTAATAAGCGTCCTGTTTCCTGGGCTTTCCTTACCCTGGAAAGATGAAATCTCTAGAGACTCCCATTATGGATTTCTAGTTTTGTACTTTTTTTCCCCTCCTCTCTGCTACTTGAAAGAAAACGAAGTTAGTGAGCTCTGTCTGCCTCTGCAGATACAGACACACAGACCCTCCCCCCCAACACCACACACACACAGGAGCAGATATTCTTTTTTTTAAAAATAATTTACTGCTAGTTGCTTTTTTTTTTTTTAAAGAGTTATCAATTTTACTGATTTTTTTTTTCCCAGAGCTCCAGCTTTTTTTTCTGGCCGTGCTGCACGGCATATGGAATCTTATTTCCCCGAGGAGGGATTGAACCCACGCCCCCTGCACTGGAAGTGTGGACTCTTAACCACTGGACTGCCAGGGAAGCCCCCCTTGGAGCAGACATTCTTTGCAAACAGAGAACAGTGGCTTTGTCCCACTTACTTGGGGGCCACAGAAAACAGAACTCAGAGCTGAGATGTACCTGCCCCATCCTGTCCTGGGCTAGAGCAGGGCCAGCCTGGAGACTGCAGACAGGTAAACCATGGGTGTTTGAGGCCTCGAGGGAGCATGTTCCTTCAAGCAGGGCAGTTCTGGGGATACCCCTGTCTGAGGTCTGATTTACCAAATCCAGTAGCCCAGGGGTGAGGCAACCCTAGGCATAACCCAGGCAGCAAGGTGGGGGTTGGGAGGCATACCCACCAAGGCCCTCATTTCCAGGTCAAGTTCTCAAACATCGCCAACCAGGCCTCTCTGGAGTGGCCAGTGTAAGGATACAGGCTCTTTCACTGGTAAGATCTAGGGCATGCAGGGGACCACAGGAGTGAGGCCAGGCCCTGTCAACAGAGGGGACCATCCTTCGGAGTTATAGCATCAGCCCAGAGAGTTCAGGATTGAGTCAGAGGAATGGGAAGAGGAGATGGTACCTCATGAGAGAAGTGGTCCAGAGAACAAGGGGCAGGGCTCAGCCTGCAGCTGACCACCAGGCTGGCCCACCTGGGACCCCAGCCTCTTCTGGGACCCCAGGCAGGGCCCTTGTCATCACCTGACATTTTCTACTGTTGCACAGTTTGTGTCAGCCCTGATGTAAAAAAACCCTATCATAGAGGCTGGAAGGAGATCCAACCCAACCCAGTTTTCAGATGGGGACATTGAGGCTGAGGGAGAGGCCTGCCCTGGTCACAGGGCAGAGCTAGATGGACTTCCTTATAGGCTGATTCCCGTCTCAGGAGATGTCCCTCTGTATCCTCCTGCCCTTGGCGTAGAGACTTGGGCTGAGTGAGGCGTGGTCTCTGCCCCAGTGTCCTTGAGCACTGTGTGAGGTGACCTCAAGCTGAGCCGTGGCTCTAAGCTCTTTTAGGGCCACCTGGCACCTGGTAGGAAACCATATGGTTGCTTTAGGTAATCTTGGGCATGTTGCATTGATGAGAAAATTCTCAAAATGCAGACAAACCCCTTAATTCAGAATTTGGAAAGGGCTAAAATGTTTTCTATATTATCAATGGAAAAAAGAGGGGTGTTTGAACAGCAGATCAATACGGTGTGAAAGAGAACACAGGCTTCCTGTTCTTCTCTTAAACACTTTAACTATGTCCATGGATCCTTAGAAAGGGGCTCAAAGGACCTTAAGGATTCTCTTGGCCAACCCAGCTCATTTACACATGAACAAACCGAGGCCTCAGGATTTGGCTGCAGACCTAATTAGCTAACATGCCTGGCTGGGAGCCCAGGGTCTTGACTCCCAGGCTGCTTCCCTCTGCCGGAGCACACATTTATTCACGTAGCGCGTTCAGAGTGCTGAATTAGTACCGATAATGAATCTGCTGCTAATATCTGATGCTTATTTGTTCAGACCCATCGTCTGAACGTCTAGCGCCTCCTTCAGAGCGTAGGTGGGAACATACCGCAGTGAATGAAATGTATGAGGAACTTGCAGCTCTGAGAAGCCGTGATTTCTGCACCATGATTTCTTCCTATTTCTAGTTGGCACGTGCGAGGTGTCACTTGGGAGGAGTAAATGACCTGCTGAACAGTCGGCAGTGAGGGAACTTGGCTGTGGTGAGCAAAGGTGTTTTTGTGAAATGCTGCCCTCATCTTGGTCTTGGAGGACCGATATGACTTGGGCAGGTAAAGAGGATGGCAAGGTATTTCAGGTGGACGCACTGGATGGTAGAGTGCAGAGGGCTGAAAAACAACCCCCAAAGGTATCAGATTCCCATTCCTGGAGCTTGTAAATGTCACCTTGGAAAAAGGGTCTTTGCAGATGTCTTTAAATTAAGGATCTGGGGATGGGGAGATTATCCTGGATTATACGGTGGTCCCTAAATGCAATCACAAGTGTCCTTGTAAGTGGGAGGCAGAGGGAGAGCACAGACAGAAGACGAGAAGGTGATGTGATCACAGAGCAGCTATTGGAGTGATGCGGCCACAAGCCAAGGAAGTAAGCTTGTAGGAAGAGGCAGGAAAAGAATCTTCCTTGGATCCTCTAGAGGACTACAGGTCTGTCCCCACCTTGATTTTGGCCCAGTGATACTGATTTGAGATTTTTGGCCTCCAGACTGTGAGAGAATAACTTTCTGTTGTTTAAGCCACCACGTTTGTGTGATTGATTACAGCAGCCCCAGGAAATTAATACAAATAGGAAAGGGAAAGCCTGCTCGGGTAAGGGTTCAATGTGCTTGCTGGGAGGATAGTCAGATATTTAGAGAAGTGGTACCTACAGTTGACCCTTCATGGATGCTGAACCCATGAATTCGAGGGCCGGCTGCCCTGCCGATACCAAGGGATGACTGTAAATGTTTAGGGCCAGCGTCTTGCATTAGTTTGAAGAGTTCCTGCAAATTTCTGCTTGGATCTTATCTTCCCACCTGGAGTGAGGGGCTCTGGAGGGGAACCACAATGTCCGGCAGATTTCTCTGCAGTCCTAACTCCCGTGCTCCTTAGGTATAGGCAGCCACTGCTTGTTGAATGGCCTGATGAATGCTGGCAGCTGCTGTAGCTGGGCTCACACTGGGTTTACTGATGAAAAATCAAAGCTGTCTGGAGCTCAGAGACAATTGATGTACCTCTCATCTGCAGACTGTGATCTCCAATCGAATTCCCATGACCTACCTCGCAGGGGTGTGATGTGTTAGGAAATGCTCAGCCAACCCAGGATGAATAGGCGGTGGCGGCAGAGGTGGGGCTCTGGAGGGAGGCACTCTGGGTGGAAAGCAGAGCAACTCTGGTTGGGGTAAGAGGATGGGAGTTTCCCTGCTGGGTGAAGTGGCCTGCTTGATGGCAGAGTCAAATTCTCTGCCAGCCCCAGAGAATGTGATTAAAGATGGCTCTGGGGCTCTTAGGACACTCTTATTGATCTGAGGTTGTTTATAGCCATAAAACAGCTGTAAATTAGAGGAATGAAATAAAAACAGCAGGGTACTTAACTCCTGTCCTCCTAGGAGGTTGAGAAAGCTTTCTGCACAGCTCCTGCGGCAGCAGGGAGCTGAAATGTAAGTCTGCAAAGGGGAATCTCATTCTCCTTTCCTCCTGACAGTCCAGGCTAGTAGCTGTCTTCTCACCGCTGAAACCTAATCCTCACCCTTGTTGGGAAAGTGTCATTGGCTAACACAATTCCCAGCTGGGACCACCGTTTAATTGTTTACCGGCTACTGTGTGTTAGATGCTCGGGGCCAGTTATCTCCTCCTTCCAAAGCTGTTCTTCTGTTTTTTTCCCCCTTCCCTCCCTTTCCTTGACTCCCATCTCCTTTTCTCTCCCTCTTTTTTTTTCTTCCTTTCTTTTGTTCCTCTTTTGGCCACCCTTTTTTTCAGATTAAAGGATTTTGACACATCACTATTTGTAAAGTGGTTAGGAGTTTCCAACAATCGGCAATCATTTCAATGCAGTAGACCACACCTTGTGACATTGGACTTTCTTTGCTTTCCCCTTGTAGAGATCCGAGAGGCCTTTCGGGTTCTGGACCGAGACGGCAATGGCTTCATCTCCAAGCAGGAGCTGGGAATGGCCATGCGCTCGTTGGGGTACATGCCGAGTGAGGTGGAGCTGGCCATCATAATGCAGCGCCTGGACATGGACGGTGAGACCCGGGCCTGCAGCGTCGCCCCCGGGATGAGCCTGGACTCATCAGGGAGATCTTGGGTTTAAAGGCCCTTGCACTTGGAGTCGAAAGACTTTGAATCATGTCTTGGTTTACCTTTGAGGAGTGGAAAATTGAACTAGATCAGGGTTTTTCAAACCACATTCCGTAGACCTCTAGGGGTCTGCAGAAGTGGTTCTGGGGCCTCTAGAGGGAGCAGGGTGAGGAAGGGGCCTGGCTGGTGGAGTACTGAGAAGGGTTTTGTTTTGCTTTCAGAACAGCTTTGTTGAGAAAGAATTCACACACCATGAAATTCACCCATGTAACTTATACAATTCAATGGCTTTGAGCGTATTCACAGATTTGTGCAACCAATGGCATAATCAATTTTAGAACATTTTCACCATCCAAAAAGAAACCCTGTACCTCTTATTCATCAGCTCCCAATCCCTCTATCCCCCACCAAGTCCTAGGCAACCACTAATCTACTTTCTGTCTCTATGGACTGACCTCTTCTGGCTGTTTCATATAAACGGAATCATGTAATACACAGTCCTTTGTGACTGGCTTCTTTCACTTAGCGTAATATTTGTAGGGTTCATCCATATTGTAGCATGTATCACTACTTCGTTGCTTTTTATGGCCAAATCATATTCCATCATTTGGCTATAACAGTTTCTTTTCTCTGTCTTACATACTGTGTTTCTACATACAATCACATTGAGGAAAAGGGTTTCACTGTATTTAAACAGTTCTGAAAAATGACTGCATTTGATGATCCTTAAGATTCTTTCCTGCTCTAAAACTGTCTGTGACCTTCCTGCCTTGGCTGAAGGTCCAGGAAGGAGCTTATTTTGTTGTTTTCAACACACACTCTCCCCCTCTGAAAAGCAGCTTGATTCCAGGTGTAAAGGGTTCAAAGTGGTGGGCTTTGGGGACTCTTGGGTATACTCATGAAGTAGAGACCAAGTAAAAGGAAACAGAGGAGGGGGGCAGGATGTCTTTGGGAGAGATAGATGAAGACCCTGGTAGGGAGATGTTTGCTTGGCCTGCAGACTACGTGCAAGAACATGGCTGTGTCCTGTTATCTTGCTGGATTTGTTGGCAGGATGATAATAAGTGTGACCGTATGGCGAATGGACCCCAGTGCCAATCACCAAGTGCAGCTGTGGGCATTTATTTGCTGGTTCAGGAAAGAGATGTTTTATCGGGGGTGTTCAGTTGTACGTGGAGTGCCAACCCTGTCCTTACAACCGTGATGGATTGTGACTCACTGCGTCTTTGCAGGCCTGACTCGACCTTGCTTTGTATGTAGAGGTATTTATGACAACCTGGAGCAAAGCACATGTTGTATACGTCCATGAATTCCCATCATCACTTCAGAGATACATTTCCAGAAAAAAGAAAAAAAAAGAGTTTCTTCCTTAAAAGAATAGAAATCTTAACCTGTACCTCTGTGTATAGAATTAAGATTTTTGTGCTTTTGAGTCTCCTCCCACAACTTGTAAAATAAAACATGGTCAACTGGACTAAAAGCAAATGGAATGAGCAACGTTTAGTCAAAATGATCTGGGATTATCGTGGGAGAGTTACTCCTCTGAGATTTAAGGGTCTTCGTCCAAGTCCATCCTTGTTCTTTGTATATTCATTCATCAGACCCTGGCTCATGGGGAATTTTTACATTTTTTCAAATCCTCCCTGATTCCACCAGGACTTGGGAGTCCCCAGGGGATCTCGTGTTGATGGTGCTGTTCAACGGGCCCGTCAGGACTCAGGCATCCATATCCATATAGGGGTTACAGTTTAAGAGACTTCAGGTTTCACCAGTCTATTTGCAACATCATACTTAGCAAACAGTGCCGAGGGTGGAACTTCCAAGCAAAGCGTGTAGAGAATTGCTATTAGTTCCTTTAAAAGAAGCCCAAGTCATCAGCCTTTTTCATGGTGACCCCATCAGGTGAAAACACTGTTATTTACCTTTTAAAAAAAATTTCTTCTTATTTATTTCTTTTTTGGCTGCACTGGGTCTTTGTTGCTGTGCTCGGGCTTTCTCTAATTGCGGCGAGCAGGGGCTACTCTTCGTTGCGGTGCGCGGGCTTCTCATTGCGGTGGCTTCTCCTGTTGCAGAGCACGGTCTGTAGGCACGCAGGCTCAGTAGTTGTGGCTCGCAGGCTCTAGAGCGCAGGCTCAGTAGTTGTGGCGCACAAGCTTAGCTGCTCCGTGGCATGTGGGGTCTTCCCGGACCAGGGTTTGAACCCACAGCTTCCTCAAAATAAGATTCAGTGTACAACAAATGCAAACAATGTAGCAGAGTAGGCAAAAAGAACTGCTTTTGCAACATACCAAATGCTTAAGTGTGAAAAGAGCTAAGGGGAAAAAAATGCCCAAGCTGAGGCTGAAGTGTGTGTTTTTACCTGTTTTGCAAATGATGCTGGTAAGTAAAATTTCTGGGGTCCTGAGTTCTGGATACGGATGGATTGGCTGTTTTTCAGTGTCCTTCTCTTAATGGGGCTTTTTGAGCTGTTCTGTTAAAAAAAAAAAAAAAAAGTCAGGTTCTAATTATATCCTTCCTCCCCAGCTTCTGTAACTGGGGATTCTCTGCAGAGATGTGGCCCTACCTAATTAAGCTTCTCTTTGGCGTGAAACTTGTAGAATGGCAGAGGTTTTTATGGGGAAATGCCACACACACACACAAGTGTTTGGGCCAGAACTTAGGATTCTTTGCTGTAAGATGACCATGCCTCCTGGCCCGCAGATCCTGGTCCTGGTATCCAGGGGCGGCAGGAAGATGGCGGTGCCTCCCTGCATCCCAGCTGGCTGTGATTAGAAGCAGGTCTGGCCCACATACTGATCTTTTCTTTCTGGGGTCCCTGTTGGTTTGCCCGACAGTGAGGTCATAGCTTCGGCACAAGGCCCAGATGAAATTAGCCTGAGTCTGTGCAACCTTAGTCTCTCCATGAGGCTTTCATTAGGTAGTTCCTTGGGAGTGGGGTGCCTTGCCGGCTCTGCATGTAACAGTAACCTCCCTGGATTAAGGAGCTCAGTGGGGTTTCCTGGACACAGAGCCTGCAGGAGCCTGACAGTTCCAGTGTGTGTGGAGCTGGTTTTCCAGAGGGTGGAATGGAAGACAGGCAGTAGGGTCTGGAATTGCTCACCTGGCCGTGGCCCATTTGCCTTCAGTGCTGGGAATGAGCTGTGTGTGTGCACCGCCTAGGCCAAACTACTCCAAGTTAGATAAACAGAAAACCCAAACTCCTGCCCCATGCCCAGTGCTTGCTTTATGGCCCATGACTGCAAATGTTCTTTCAGCCTCTGCAGCTGAGATGACTTTTGTCCTGACACCAGTTGGGGACCAAGATTCACCTTTCCTGGATGCTTTATGCCAGGATCTCACCTTCAGCCCAGTTTCTGGAAGCCTGCAGTCCTCTCCGTCAGGCTCCTGGAGGCATTTAAGCCCAGTGCCCTAAGGCACTCCTGGCATTGGGAAATCAATTTCTCTCAAATGCATCACAGTACCAGTTATGTACCGTCCTTGGAAGAATTGATCAAATAGTCACCCCCCCCCAGAAAGTATCTACAAAGCTTAAATCTTTTATATTAGAAACAGGTTGAGAAAGAGACTGTGGGCTCTGCCATGCCCCCATCTGCTCCCATCAGCTCTGTGGCTCCCATGATAGCTCCTGGGGCCCCTCAGAGCTTCCTGTACTGTTCACTGGAGGATAAGGGCTTGGTATCTTCAAGACCAAAGGGATATTTTTGACTCTTTTCTACATTTTAATGGTTTCACAAACCACACCACTGTGGCCATCTGGAGTGAATCCAGCCAGCTTTGCAAGTAATTTCCTGAAACCATCAAACCATCAAACCAGGAGATGCTTTCAGCAGCCAATGGCCTCTGCATGGGTCCCACTCACATTTCTTAACGCAATCCTCTCCTGTTCCAAGCTGCCCTCACCTCTCGTTCGCTCAAGGAACAAAACAAATGCAGCCCTTGCCCTCTGCATCCTTGATTTTCCTTCTACCCCTCAGAGATGCAGAATCTCGTGAAATTCCAATGAATTGGGGGTTTTGAAATGAATTCTTATCTCTCAACAGGTTTGTAGGGCTTTTTGTTTTTTTCGGTTTTGGTTTTTTTTTTTTTTTTTAAGGTTCACCACTGTCTGGATGGTGAGTATGATTCAGCTTAGTTCCATTTAAAAAGGATTTATCTGGTGTCCATTATGTGTGAATTTGCTTAATTTTATGGTTGGCAAGATGCACTTTCGGTTCATTTTGAGGCAAACCACTAGCTGCAAAGAACGAAATTATGGCCAGAGTCACATGAAAAAGTTATCAGTGTCCCCATTTTTAGCCTGTGTGTCGCATCTTCTCTCTTTTCCTACCCATTCATTACATGTATTGATCCTTTGCTGATTAGTCATATAATTATGACTTTGCTGTTTTCATTTGTGATCTTCTAGAAGACAGAAAAGTATAAGCTTAATTCAAAGTACAGCTCACCTCCACTTCACATTCAAACACTGATTTGGATGCTCTGGAACTGGCCTAGGTCTATTGTGTGAGCTCAAATACACACACTTCTTTGATTGATTGATTGATTGATTGATTGATTTAGAAGTACAGTTGATTTACAAGGTCATGTTATTTTCAGGTGTACAGCAATGTGATTCAGTTATGCATATATATATATATATATATATATATATATATATATATATATATATATATATATACATACACACACACACACACACACACACACACACTTTTCAGGATTCTTTTCCATTATAGGTTATAACAGATATTGAGTATAGTTCCCTGTGCTATGCAGTAGGTCCTTGTTGCTTATGTACTTTGTATATAGTACTATGTATATGTTAATCCCAAACTCCTGATTTATCTCTACCCTTCCTTTCCCCTTTGGTAACCATAAGTTAGCTTTCTAAGTCTGTGAGTCTATTTCTGTTTTGTAAATAATTTCATTTGTATCATTTTTTTAGATTCCTCCTGTAAGTGACATTATATGATATTTGTCTTTCTCTGACTTACTTCACTTAGTATGGTAATTTCTAGGTCCATCCATGTTGCTGCAAATGGCGTTACTTCATTCCTTTTTATGGCTGAGTAGTATTCCATTGTCTATATACACTTTTTTTCTGTATGTGAGGGAAGATGCTCACCCACAGACTCCATGAAGTGGGACCAACTGATGGAAGCAGCTGGGGCTTTTTAGCATTAAGCACAGGTTCCTGAACTTGAGTGCACATCAAAAAAAAAGGAAACGTGCTAAACAAACAGACCAGTAGAGTCAAAAACCCCAGGGTGGGGCAGAACAGTCTGTGGTCAATCAGTCCTGCCTAAAAGCAGGAGGCCCTCCCAGTGCTCGCACATGCTGGGGCCTTGGCTTCCTCCCTCCTCCAGCTGTGGCCCAGGGACTTGCAGAATCGCATCACCTGGGAGCTTGCTTAAAATGCTGACTCTCAGGCCCACCCCAGACCTGCTGATTCAGAGCCTGCATTTTACCAAGGCTCATGTGCACAGTCAAGTTTGAGAGGTATTAGTCTAGGGCACACCATCAGAAACAGGAAGCAAACCCAAATGTGTTTCCTCATTTGAGGATCTCTCCCATGCAGTTGCAGACCTTCCCTAATCTCCTGCCAGTAACCCAAGGCAAAGATTTGTAACTTTAAAAGCTGGAAGTAATTCACAAAGCCAAAGTTTTGGTGAAGGTCAATCACAGGAGAATCTCTCTCCATCTGTTTGCATTTGTGAATAAGCATGATTGGCATCGAACTATTTCATATTTCATTCTATGTTAGGGAATTACTGCTGAATGTATTTCGACCTTACTATGGTAAGTCTTAGCTGGGTAATAATGATAACTAATACTTATGTAATGCTTGCCATGCTCCCAATAATAACTTTGAGTATGATAGTACCGTCTGACACATCGGAGTCTTCACCATGAGCTGCTGTTCTAGCACTTTACTTATTAACTTACTTAGTCCTCATAACAGCCATAGGTACTAATATGATCCTCATTTTATACATGAGAATAATGAAAGATCAAAGTTACAAGTTACTTGCCCATGTCATGCTACTAGCAAGAGCCCTATGAATCTAAGATCTTAACCACATATCTTGTAGATATGTTGTTATTCTTTTTGTGATTTAGTGGACATAGATCACTTAGGGTGACCACGGGGCATTGAAGCAGTGACTTAACAGGACACAGGCACACATGCATACACATACCAGAGTCATGATGTCACGTAGGTATTTCAAACCTATATGTGAGTGTTTTGGTTATCAATTACCATTCCAGATAGTCTCCTGCTGTCAACTTTAGTTGGATGATAAACTCCAGCTACTCTCCAGGTTATCCTTGAATGAGTCGAGCCTGACCCTAAAGCAGAGTTTGTGAAATGAAGATGTGTGAGCTATTGGATTTCTTGTTGCTTTAGCGAGGGGTGTCCTTTAGGGCCTTTTGGGATATATAGTGATAGTGGATGTTTGTGAAAAATCCACTCCAACTTTCTTATTACCCTAGGCAGCTCCTGACAGGAAGGGTCTGCCATCTCAATTGTATTGACAGTTGCTCACATTGGACCCAAGTTTCTGCTAAAGACCAAACTGTTCAAGCCACTTCCAGCTACTCAGTCCAGCATACTAAAAACAGAATTTCTGGTCCTTATGATCATTTCATTAAGAGCATCCTCAGCCAATATTGTATTCTGTCTCCCTTGTTTTAACACCCTGGAACCCATTGCTACACCTCTCCCCCCAGTTTACAATGGTATAAATTAGCAACATCTTGTGACTGTTTTCTTCTCCTGTTAGCAGACTTGGAACTTCTCCTGGGATGTGCTGATCTGATTCTAGTCATGGGTTTAGAGGCAGTGAAACTTGGTAGAAGTAGATCTTGAAAATGGGCATCTCTGTTCAAGGCAACTGCCTCATCTGTGTTTATTTCCAGTCTTCAGGGTCACCAGGTTCTTCAAGCTGATCTTGTCTGACCTAAGGGACGTATCAGAGAGGACACCAAGGAGACGTGGCCATTCAATTTTCTGAATCCACGCAGAGGTCCCCACTGTAAGTCTCAGGTCCCACTTCTTTCCAACCAGTGCCCTAAATTTCACATAAGAGACTTGATGAGTCTGTGACTTCAACTTAATAATTCTTTTGACCACCCAGTTAAATTTGGGGTCTTCCCTTAAGTTGTAAGAAATAAGTGATTATCTGGGGCTACCCTAGAAGCACTCTGGTTGTCTGACTGTAACCTGAGCTGAGAGTTTCAAGTCCTGAGCTTGTTAGAACAGCCTTGTTGTCATCATTGCTATTGTAAAAGTCAAACATAGTAGCTACATGAGTCTTCAAAAACCTGGCTTCAATAATTATTTTATCCCAAGAAACCACAGATGACATTTAGTTAACTATGATGCCAGTCATGCCGTAGATAACAGTTTGCCATTTTTCACTAGCAAGGAGGTCAGCACTTCATTTAAGATCATAGATAAGCAAGCCAATCTCAGAATCCCACTTGGGTAGTTTGTTTTCTCCTGGTACCATATACTGTGTCATCAAGAAAACAGACGTCATCCTGGATTCCTAGGAGGGAGAGTATTATGTGAAATGTAAGAACCTGCTGAAATTCTTCATACATAAATAATATTTCTCTTAGGCAGGATTTACCAAAAGGAATATATGAAAATGCCCATCTCAGAACACCCAGACCAGTATCGAGTATTATTTAACAAATCATTACTAATATGATTGGTGAAAAACGGGGACTTAGTTTTTACTCATAAGTGAGATGATATATTTTTCATATGTTGATTGGTTATCTATTTCTTTTCATTTTTACAGATTGTCTTTTTTTTTTTTTTTGGTCTGTTTCAGTAAGGACAGGCTAAATGATGCTGTAGTGATAAATAATCCCCTCAAGTATCAGTGGCTTAATACTACAAAGTAAAACGTCTCACCCAGGCTATATGTCCATTGGGGGTTGGTTGGGTGTTTCCTGTTAGTCATCCTCACTCAGGAATCCTGGCAGAGGGAGACTTCTGTCTGCACTTCCATGATAGCTGTGGCAAGGGAAAGAGACTGAGTGAAGCACTTAGTGATTCTTAAAGCTTTTGTCGATTCTCTTCTTATCTCATTGGATAGAGCAAGTCACATGGCTGTGCCTCATATCAAGGGCTGTTGGGATGTTGAATCTGACTCCATGACCACAAGGGCATGAACTGGAAATGTTTGAACAACACTAATGATGACTTATGGATTTTAGGCTTTTTCTTTTTTCATTAGAATGTTACATTCATTGCAAAAATTTTATTTCAGGAAAAATTTCTAGAAATACTATGAATAGGGGCAAAAATGATTATTATGGGAGATTTTACACATTCCTTTAGACTTGATCAAGTACATAAAACTAAGTAACAGAATTTGAATGACATTGAATGTGCATGTATATGAGTGTGTGTGAGTGTGTGTGTGTGTGTGTGTATTATAAATTTTGTTCCTTTGAAAAGAGAATACTGTTCTTTCAAAGTGATTCTGGAATGTTAGCAAACATGACTGTGTATTAGGCCACAAAGACAACCTAATTAAATTCCAAAGGACAAATATTACAGGCACATTCTTTGACTGCAGTTCAGTAAACCAGAAATTAATAACAAACTTTTGAATAAGAATCCTACCCGCTTGGAAATTTGAAAATGAAAAACCAAAAATCTTTCAATTTAATGAACAGATCCAAGAGCTGATTCTTTGGGGGAAAAAATGCAATAAATTGACAAATAAAGCATATTTATTTAAGAATTAAAGAGAATTATCACTAAACTAAACTAGAAATGAAAAAATATGGAAGAGTTTTAAAAAGAATACTTGATACAATTTTATGTGAATACATTTGAACATCTACATGAAATGGAGATTTTTGGAAAAATATAAGTAATTGAAACTGATTCAAGCTGAAATAAGTAGTCTAAATCAGAAGTTGCATACTTGCAGCCTACCAGCCAAATTCAGCTCTTAGCCATGTTTTAGTTGTCTCACACATCATTTTATAAAGCAGAAAATCTCATATTAAAAATCTGCATTTCTCCCTCTTAAAATATGGGAGAATTTGACAAGTTTGGACCTGCATTCCTTCATTGCAATAATTTGGTGGAGTTGAGTAGCTCTCCTCTCTAGGCAGGGCAAATGCCACAGTCTCCACCAGTCCCTATTGTCTTACGCCTACCTGTTCTCTTTTGATGGACTAGCTTAGGCCCTACGGACCTGGGAGTTTGTGACTCTGCCTAAATCAACCAGTGAGTGATGAGGGCCTCTTTCACTGCTGAAGCAATCAATTCTTCATTTCCTTTAGTTTTAATTGTAAGGTGTTTTTGTTTTGATTTTCTGTTTTGGTTTATGTGTTGCTTATTTGTTGTCATTTCTAGCAACTTCAGTAGATTACTTATTTTAATTTAATTCCTCATTATTCAACAATTAAGGCAACTAGGACAATAAATTTGTCACTGAGAAGACTTTAGTAATCTCTCCAAAATTTTGATAGATATTTTGTTTCATTGTTCTCTATATAATATTTTATTATAGTTTTTGATTCCCTCTGCTCCCCTACAATTTTTTAAGTGAAGTGTTTTATAGTTTCCAAGTCACTGGGATTCTGAATTTCTAGTTTACATTTAAATTTTCTATTTTTATTGCCCATTGAAAAATAAATATGACCTGCTATTTGCTAGGATTTTCTTTGCAAGCAAGAATAAGATGAACTTTTATGAAGGCATTTCCTCTATGGTATAGGCTTTTATATATGCATAGAAGTTATCTTCATATTACCTATATCCCTTCCACCTGTATTTTTGGTTATTTTATCTGAAATAAATTACTGTGATGTGTCAAAGTCTCCCACTGCTGTTACCTTGCTTCCTTGGTGTACTTCCAACAGTTTTTATTTTAATTTTTAATGTACTGTCTGCCCTCATACTGTATTTTACCTTTTATCAATGTAAATGTTCTTGAAACGCTTTTGAGTTATGCTTTTGCTTTCTGTTGATTTTTACCACATAACCTTTTTGCCTGTGTTTGCATAACATTTATTGTTATGTGTGGTCATTGGGGAACATTCACAATTATTCAGCTTCTTCCAGGAACACAGTGCACTGCACTCCTGCCCTTTCTGTGTGATTTTGTTAGGTGTATAAAGCAATTTGTGCCACTATGTTTTAATTTTTAAGTATTCTGAGAGCCTTTTTATGGGCAAGCTTAACCTATTGTTTATTTCAGAATTTTTCAGTTGGGTCTTAATTCTGTTATTTGGCTTTATGCTGGTTTCCATGTGTACCTAAGGTATTTAATTTGTCTTCTTTTTTGACTACAGTGGGTTTTTTGTTTTTTGTTTTTAATACATCGGATTTTCTTTTTTTGGCCATGTCGTTTGGCTTGCAGGATCTCAGTTCCCCAACCAGGGATCCGACCTGGGCCATGGCAGTGAAAGCCTGGAATCCTAACCACTAGGCCACCAGGGAACTCCCACAGTGGGTTTTTTAAATTGAAATATAATTGACATATAACTTTCTATGAGTTTCATGTGTACAACGTAATGATTTGATATTTATTTATTTTGCAAAATGATCAACACAATAAGCCTAGTTAACATCCGTCACCTTACATAGTTACATAATTTTTTTCTCTTGATGAGAACTTCTTTTTGCGGTACACGGGCCTCTCACCGTTGTAGCCTCTCCCGTTGCAGAGCACAGGCTCTGGATGCGCAGGCTCAGCGACCATGGCTCACGGGCCTAGCCGCTCCGCAGCATGTGAGATCTTCCCAGACTGGGGCACGAACCTGTGTCACCTGAATCGGCAGGCGGACTCTCAACCACTGCACCACCAGGGAAGCCCCTTGATGAGAACTTTTAAGATCTATTCTCTTAGCAACTTTCAATTATGCAATACAGAATTATTGTTAACTATAGTCACCATGCTGTACATTACATTCCCATGACTTATTTATTTTATAATTGGAAGTTTGTACCTTTTGTCCACCTTCACCCATTTCACCCACCCTCCACCCCCTACCTCTAGCAACCACCCATCTGTTCTCCGAATTACTGAGCTTGGCTTTTTTTTTTTTTAAGATTCCGTATACAAATGAGATCATGTGGTATTTGTCTTTCTCTGACTTATTTCACTGATACCCTCAAGTTCCATCCATGTTGTCACAAATGGCAAGACTTTCCTCTTTTTTTATGGCTAAATAATATTGCTGTGTGTGTGTGTGTGTGTGTGTGTGCTGCATCCTCTTGATCCATTCATCCATCAGTGGACACTTAGTTTGTTTCCGTATCTTGTCTATTGTAAGCAGTGCTGCAGTGAACAAGGGGATGCAGGTATCTCTTTGAGTTAGTGTTTTCATTTTCTTCAGGTAAGTACTCAGAAGTGGAATTGCTGGATCATATAGAATCTCTGTTTTTAATTTTTTGAGGAACTTCTATACTGTTTTCCAGAGTGGCTGCACCAGTTTGCATCACCACCAGCAGTGCACAAGGGTTCTCTTTCCTCCACATCCTCATTCACACTTGTTATTTCTTGTCTTTTTCATAACAGCCATTTAGCAGGCATGAAGTAGTATCTCATTATGGTTTCAGTTTGCATTTCCCTGGTGATTACCTTTTCATGTACCTGTTGGCCCATCTGCATGTCTTCTTTGGAAAGACTTCTGCAGTCTATGCAGATCCTTTTTCCATTTTTAAATCGGATTTTTTTTCACTATTGACTTTTATCAGTTCTTTATATATTTTGGAAATTAACCCCTTATTAGATATATAATTTGAAAATAAATTTTCCCATTCAGTAGGTTGCCTTTTCATCTTGATGATTTTCTTTGTTGTACAGAAAGGGTGCTTTTTTTTTTTTTTTTTACGGTACGCGGGCCTCTCACTGTTGTGGCCTCTCCCGTTGCGGAGCACAGGCTCCGGACGTGCAGGCCCAGCGGCCATGGCTCACGGGCCCAGCCGCCCCGCAGCATGTGGGATCCTCCTGGACCAGGGCACGAACCCACGTCTCCTGCATCGGCAGGCAGACTCCCAACTACTGCGCCACCAGGGAAGCCCAGAAAGGGTGCTTTTGTTTTGTTTTGTTTTTTTAGTATTACCCTCTCACTTGTTTGGAAGTTAGATATCCTACTTTCAATTTTTCTAGTAATGGCCATAATGTTTTTGTGAATTTAACTCCTAACATCAGCTACAAATTAATAATACTTGCTTTTGTGGAAGATGAGAAATTAACTGTCTTCCCCTTTTCTCTTCTTTGTTAATTTCAATATATGGCTGTTATAAATATGCCTCCCTCTTTTTAAAAACAATTTTTATTATTTTCAATTTTAAAGAATATTATCAGTTTTATAACCATATTTGAAACACTTATTTTGCCTGTACATTTAACTGGTTTGAGTGCTTATACCCAGCCATATTTAACTCATTTTCTGCTTCTTATTTTAATTAGTATGCATTTGTTCCTGCATAAACTTTCTAAAATTTCATTGTTATTGGTTTTTTTTTTTTTTTCAGGAAGTTTACTTCAATCCTAAATCTTCTGAGTATTTGAAATCTGAGAATGTCCTTCTCTTGATACACAGATGATGACTTGATTTAGGTATAGAATTCTTGGGTTTCAGCGTTTTGTTTTTAAAGTTCTGTGATTGCTACTCCATGATTTTTGGTTTTTCATGTTGTGAGGAAGCTCATGACCAACCTACTTCTTATTCCTTGTGAATAACCTTATTTTTTTAGGATGTGGTTATTATCTGTGAAGTGTGAACATCTCACCCGCCTGTTTACTTCTGTGTTGCTAACGGTGGTTGGTGCTTGGTTGTCGCTGATGTTAGGGTTCTTTGCGGTATGAGTCACACTCTCAATTTTCCAAAGTTTTTTCCCTAGGAAATATTTTTTTCCACCCTTTTTGTTTTCCACCCTCCTTGCTCCACAGATTTCAGTCTCTCTTTCCAGCCTTATATGCAGATTAGATCCTGGGCTGTGGTCTCTGCATCTCCCCCTCAGCTGTCCTTTCTCCTTCTTTGTCTTCAGTCTTCTGCATTTCTCACATATATTTTGTTCTTCTCTACTTTGAGGTTTTCCAGTGAAAAGTCTACTGATCACTGGATTTTATTTCTGTGACACTGCCTTCTCATCTCTGTAATCTTTTTCTTGTCACTTTTCTAATTTGGTTGATACAGCATCTTCTCGGTGTTGTTGAGGAATACACTGGATACTTTTTGAACATTCTTTGGTATATCTGTTTGAGAGTGAGGTAGTTGCCAAGTTCTGAGCAACTGGTTGTCACTTTTGAACCATAGCATCTCTTCATAGGTCTCTTGCTTTTCCAGTAGAGGCAGATCCAGCCTGCCTAATCCAGCATGCAGATCCTGCGACCTGACTCAGGGTCAGGTCAGACTAGGCTCCAGCAGAGATGGATGCAGGACATTAGGCAAATCCGTTTCTAGCGCCATGCAAAGAAGGGGTGGTGTGAAGGAATTATAGGCGGTACTTACTCAGCAACCTAGGAAATCGAAGAGGAAGCCAAGTAGGTGTCTCTTATAACAGGGATCCCAGTATACCTGGAATCCCTGTAAAAAATGCTCCCTGAAGTTTCTGTGTCTGTGTTATGTGGGTCCATCTCATTTTTCCTTTTTGCCTTTTTGCCTTATTTCCATGAGTAGAAATTTTTAGATCAAATAGTAATGATAATTGCAGACATTTTTTTCTTGTTTTTGATTTTAATGGAAAAGTCCCCAGATTTTGAACTTAAACTTGCAAATGGTATTGATTGCTGTTTGATATGAATATTAGTTATAATGTTAAGCTAATATATCGTATTCTTGATTTACCTTTTTTTCTTTTAAAGCAATCATGGCTATTAGGTAACTTTTTGACATCTATTGAGATAATTATATAGTGTTTATTATTTTACCTGTTGATCATATGTATTATTTAATTGAATTTACTAAAATTAAAAAACTCCTACAGTTCAGGGATGATTCTTCAGAATGAGTTTCTCTTACAATATCCTGTTGTGTTTGACTAGCTATTGTTTTGGTTTTTTATTTAGGTTTTTGCATTTATATCAGTGAAAAATAATTGATCCATTGCTTTTTCTTTCCATTTGGCAGGTTTTTGTATCAGGGTTTGCTGAACTTATAAATGTATTGGAGACTTTTCCATCTTTTTATACACCAGAAGGGATTATAAAATAATTATTTCTTAATATTCAAATGCATGTTCCTGTGAAATCATGTAAACATAAAAGTTTGGGAGTATTCTTTAACAGTATTTAGTTTATATTGTGTTTACTAATCTGTTCAAATGGTCATTTTCTTTAGTGAATTTGATTATCTATTTGTTCCTGGAAATTACCCATTTCTTTTGGTTTTCAAATGTGTTAACCTAAATGTATACTTGTTTGTCATTCTTTATATTTTGATATCCTTTAATTCTGTAAATATATCATCTTTGTGATTTCTAATATATATACTTATTTTATCTCTTTCTCCTTAATTTGATTTCCAGATGATTTTCCTTATATATATATTTTCTCAGAGAATTATATCACCATCTTGATTATCAGTGATATTAGTTCAGTTTTTAGAGGGAAGGTTTACATTGTGAATTTTACTTCTGCTAGTAGTTTTTTAGTTTTGTTGTATTCTTTCCTTATTTTACCCAGCTTCTTTCTCATCTCAGCCTTTACCAACTGATTTCTAATTTTTAATTGATTCATAATTCAAATAACCTAAAATGCATAATTCTTGAGTGCTCAGTTTGAGGGGTTTTGACAATTATATATGGCAGTGTAATTCATACCCTAATATAAAATATAGAAACTTTCTTTAGTTCCTTGACAAATAAAATTTCCTACTCTGTGGTTTATATATTCATTTCTTATAGAGTCTTTTGATTAGCAGATACTTTAAGTTTTGATTAAATCCAATATATCACCTTTTTTCATGTTCAGTGATTCTTGTCTAAAAAATTTTGCTTGCATCAATAATGTTATAAAAATACTTTACTACATTTTCTTCTAGAAAATTTATGATTCTAGCTTTTAAAGTTAGGTTGTGATCCATATGAAATTCATTTTTGTGTATGGAGTGTGGTAGATGTTGAGGTTCAGTTTGCCCACTACAAGTTTTTGGCTATTTTAAGCACAATTTGTTAAAAAGACTTTTCTATCCAAATCATTGAATTGACTTGGAACCTTGATTGGGTATTGATTGACCAAAAGTGTGACAGCCCGTTTCTGGATTCTGTCTTCTATTCTATTGACCTATTTGCTCTATCTATTTTGTACACTAACACATACTGTCTTAATTCCTATAGTTTTATGTCAGCTCTTGAAATCAGGATGTGTATGTCCTGAAACTGTTCATCTTTTCCAAAATTATTATGGTTATTCTAGATCCTTTGCATTTCCACATAGATTTTAAAATCAGCTTGTAAGTTTTGTCAACAAAACTACCTGGGATTTGGATTGCGATTGCATTAAATCTGTAGATGAATTTTAATAGAATGGACATATTAACAGCAGTAAGTCTATAAAAAGGGTATGTCTCTCCATTTCTTTAGATCATATTGAACTTTTCTCAACAATATTTTATGTTTTATTTTGGATGACTTGCACATCTTTTGTTAGATTTATTCCTAGGTACTGATTTTTTTTTTTAAATTTTTATTGGAGTATAGTTGCTTTACAATGTTGTATTAGTTTCTGCTGTACAGCAAAGTGAATCACTTATATGTATACATATGGCCCCTGTTTTTTAGATTTCCTTCCCATTTAGGTCACCACAGAGCACTGAGTGTAGAGTTCCCTGTGCTATACAGTAGGTTCTCATTAGTTATCTATTTTATATGTAGTAGTGTGTATATGTCCATCCCAATCTCCTAAGTCATCCCACTCCCCCTTCCCCCCCTTGATATTGACACCATTGTAAATTATATTGTTTTAAAATTTTTGCTTTCAGATTGTTTGCTACTGGTATGTAGAAATACAGTTGCTTTTTTTTTTTTTTGGTAATACAGTTGCTTTTAAAATTGAATTTCTATTCTGATATTTTGCTAGTTCTAGTAGTTTTTAATACTTCCATGGGATTTTCTACATACTCAAAGGTATTGTTTGTGACAAATAGTTTTACTTCTTCCCTTCTAAGTTTTATGTCTTTTGTATTTCTTTTCTTGCCTTGTCATACCAGCTAGGATTGATTAAAGTGATAAGAGGAGACATTTTTCTTTCTTGATCTTAGGGAAAATCTTTCACCATTAAGCTTTTTGTTGATGCTTTTTTCAGATTGAAAAAGTTTCTTCCCTCTATTCTAGATTGCTGAGAATTTTTATCTGGAACAGGTGTTGAATTTTTTCAGATGCTTTTACTGCATCTATCAAAGTGATCATATTTTTTTCCTTATATTCTGTTGATGTACTGAATTGTGTTGATATATTTTCATGTTAAACCAACTTTATATTCCTAGAATACACCAGATCAGGTCATGATATATTTTCCTTTTCAGATATTGCTGGATTTGATTTGCTGATATTTTGTTAAGGATATTTGCATCTATGTTTATGAGGCATATTGGTCTGTAATTTTCTTGTAATTTCCCTGTCAAGTTAAGGTGTCAGGTTTAAGCTTGTCCCATAAAATGAGTTAGAAAGCTTTTTTCTTTTTTTTTTCTCTTTTATGTTCTGAAAGAGTTTGGCGTTTTTCTTCCTTAAATGTTTATTTGAAGCTATCTAGACCTGGAATTTTCTTTGTTAAAAGGATTTTTAGTTCCGGGTAAGATGGCGGAAGAGTAAGACGCGGAGATCACCTTCCTCCCCACGGATACACCAGAAATACAGCTACACGTGGAACAACTCCTACAGAACACCTACTGAACGCTGGCAGAAGACCCCAGACCTCCCAAAAGGCAAGAAACTCCCCACATACCTGGGTAGGGCAAAGCGGAGAGATTCCCGCACAGAGGATCGGTGCCGAGCGGCACTCACCAGCCCGAGAGGCTTGTCTGCTCGCCCGCCGGGGCACGCAGTGCTGGAAGCTGAGGCTCGGGCTTCGGTCAGAGCGCAGGGAGAGGACTGGGGCTGGTGGCGAGAACTCAGCCTGAAGGGGGCTAATGTGCCACAGCTAGCCGGGAGGGAGTCCGGGAAAACTCTGGAGCTGCCGAAGAGGCAAGAGACTTTTTCTTCCCTCTTGGTTTCCTGGTGCGCGAGGAGAGGGGATTAAGAGCGCTGCTTAAAGGGGCTCCACGGACGGGCGCGAGTCGCGACTGAAAGCGCGGAGCCCAGTGACAGGCGTGGGACGCTGGGGCTGCTGCTGCCGCCGCCAAGAAGCCTGTGTGCGAGCGCAGGTCACTGCCCACACCGCCCTTCCGGGAGCCTGTGCAGCCCGCCACTGCCGGAGTCCCGGGATCCAGGGGCGGCTTCCCTGGGAGAACGCACGGCGCGCCTCGGGCTGGTGCAACGTCACGCCGACCTCTGCCGCTGCAGGCTCGCCCCGCACTCCGTGCCCCTCCCTCCCTCCTGGCCTGAGTGAGCCAGAGTCCCCGAAGAGGCTGCTCCTTTAACCCTGTCCTATCTGAGCGAAGAACAGACGCCCTCTGGCGACCTACACGCAGAGGCGGGGCCAAATCCAAAGCTGAGACCTAGGAGCTGTGAGAACAAAGAAGAGAAAGGGAAACCTCTCCCAGCAGCCTCAGAAGCAGCGGATTAAAGCTCCACAATCAACTTGATGTACCCTGCATCTGTGGAATACATGAATAGACAACACATCATCCCAAATTGAGGAGCCCGGAGTCAGTGCTGTGCCTCTGAGGTGGGAGAGCCAACTTCAGGACACTGGTCCACAAGAGACCTCCCAGTTCCACATAATATCAAACGGCGAAAATCTTCCAGAGATCTCCATCTCAACACCAGCACCCAGCTTCACTCAACGACCAGCAGGCTACAGTGCTGGACACCCTAAGCCAAACAACTAGCAAGACAGGAACACAACGCCACCCATTAGCAGAGAGGTGGCCTAAAATCATAAAAAGTCCACAGACACCCCAAAACACACCACCAGACGTGGACCTGCCCACCAGAAAGACAAGATCCAGCCTCATCCACCAGAACACAGGCACTAGTCCCCTCCACCAGGAAGCCTACACAACCCACTAAACCAACCTTAGCCACTGGGGACAGACACCAAAAACAACAGGAACTACGAACCTGCAGCCTGCAAAAAGGAGACCCCAAACACAGTAACATAAGCAAAATGAGAAGACAGAAAAACACACAGCAGGAGAAGGAGCAAGATAAAAACCCACCAGACCTAACAAATGAAGAGGTAATAGGCACTCTACCTGAAAAAGAATTCAGAATAATGATGGTAAAGATGATCCAAGATTCTATTTCCCAGATACAAAATCTTGGAAATAGAATAGACAAAATGCAAGAAACAGTTAACAAGGACCTAGAAGAACTAAAGATGAATCAAGCATCGATTAAAAACACAATACATGAAATAAAAAATACTCTAGATGGGATCAATAGCAGAATAACTGAGGCAGAAGAACGGATAAGTGAGGTGGAAGATAAAATAGTGGAAATAACTGCTGCAGAGCAAAATAAAGAAAAAAGAATGAAAAGAACAGAGGACAGTCTCAGAGACCTCTGGGACAACATTAAACGCACCAACATTCGAATTATAGGGGTTCCAGAAGAAGAAGAGAAAAAGAAAGGGACTGAGAAAATATTTGAAGAGATTATAGTTGAAAACTTCCCTAATATGGGAAAGGAAATAGTTAATCAAGTCCAGGAGGCACAGAGAGTCCCATACAGAATAAATCCAAGGAGAAATACGCCAAGACACATATTAATCAAACTGTCAAAAATTAAACACAAAGAAATCATATTAAAAGCAGCAAGGCAAAAACAACAAATAACACACAAGGGAATCCCCATCAGGATAACAGCTGATCTCTCAGCAGAAACTCTACAAGCCAGAAGGGAGTGGCAGGACATACTTAAAGTGATGAAGGAGAAAAACCTGCAACCAAGATTACTCTACCCAGCAAGGATCTCATTCAGATTTGATGGAGAAATTAAAACGTTTACAGACAAGCAAAAGCTGAGAGAGTTCAGCACCACCAAACCAGCTTTACAACAAATGCTAAAGGAACTTCTCTAGGCAAGAAACACAACAGAAGTAAAAGACCTACAATAATGAACCCAAAACAATTAAGAAAATGGGAATAGGAACATACATATCGATAATTACCTTAAATGTAAATGGACTAAATGCTCCCACCAAAAGACACAGAGTGGCTGAATGGATACAAAAACAAGACCCATCTATATGCTGTCTACAAGAGACCCACTTCAGACCTAGAGACACATACAGACTGAAAGTAAGGGGATGGAAAAAGATATTCCATGCAAATGGAAACCAAAAGAAAGCTGGAGTAGCAATTCTCATATCAGACAAAATAGACTTTAAAATAAGGACTACTAGAAGAGACAAAGAAGGACACTACATAATGATCAAGGGATCGATCCAAGAAGAAGATATAACAGTTGTAAATATTTATGCACCCAACATAGGAGCACCTCAATACATAAGGCAAATACTAACAGCCATAAAAGGAGAAATCGACAGTAACACACTCATAGTAGGGGACTTTAACACCCCACTTTCACCAATGGACAGATCATCCAAAATGAAAATAAATAAGGAAACACAAGCTTTAAATGATACATTAAACAAGATGGACTTAATTGATATTTATAGGACATTCCATCCAAAAACAACAGAATACACATTTTTCTCAAGTGCTCATGGAACATTCTCCAGGATAGATCATATCTTGGGTCACAAATCAAGCCTTGGTAAATTTAAGAAAATTGAAATTGTATCAAGTATCTTTTCCGACCACAATGCTATGAGACTAGATATCAATTACAGGAAAAGAGCTGTAAAAAATACAAACACATGGAGGCTAAACAATACACTACTTAATAACGAAGTGATCACTGAAGAAATCAAAGAGGAAATTAAAAAATACCTAGAAACAAATGACAATGGAGACACGACGACCCAAAACCTATGGGATGCAGCAAAAGCAGTGCTAAGAGGGAAGTTTATAGCAATACAATCCCACCTTAAGAAACAGGAAACATCTCGAATAAACAACCTAACCTTGCACCTAAAGCAATTAGAGAAAGAAGAACAAAAACATCCCAAAGTTAGCAGAAGGAAAGAAATCATAAAAATCAGATCAGAAATAAATGAAAAAGAAATGAAGGAAACGATAGCAAAGATCAATAAAACTAAAAGCTGGTTCTTTGAGAAGATAAACAAAATTGATAAACCATTAGCCAGACTCATCAAGAAAAAAAGGGAGAAGACTCAAATCAATAGAATTAGAAATGAAAAAGGAGAAGTAACAACTGACACTACAGAAATAAAAAAGATCATGAGAGATTACTATAAGCAACTCTATGCCAATAAAATGGACAACCTGGAAGAAATGGACAAATTCTTAGAAATGCACAACCTGCCGAGACTGAATCAGGAAGAAATAGAAAATATGAACAGACCAATCACAAGCACTGAAATTGAAACTGTGATAAAAAATCTTCCAACAAACAAAAGCCCAGGACCAGATGGCTTCACAGGTGAATTCTATCAAGCATTTAGAGAAGAGCTAACACCTGTCCTTCTGAAACTCTTCCAAAATATAGCAGAGGGAGGAACACTCCCAAACTCATTCTACGAGGCCACCATCACCTTGATACCAAAACCAGGCAAGGATGTCACAAAGAAAGAAAACTACAGGCCAATATCACTGATGAACATAGATGCAAAAATCCTCAACAAAATCCTAGCAAACAGAATCCAACAGCACATTAAAAGGATCATACACCATGATCAAGTGGGGTTTATTCCAGGAATGCAAGGATTCTTCAATATACGCAAATCAATCAACGTGATACACCATATTAACAAACTGAAGGAGAAAAACCACATGATCATCTCAATAGATGCAGAGAAAGCTTTCGACAAAATTCAACACCCATTTATGATAAAAACCCTGCAGAAAGTAGGCATAGAGGGAACTTTCCTCAACATAATAAAGGCCATATATGACAAACCCACAGCCAGCATCGTCCTCAATGGTGAAAAACTGAAACCATTTCCACTAAGATCAGGAACTAGACAAGGTTGCCCACTTTCACCACTCTTATTCAACCTAGTTTTGGAAGTTTTAGCCACAGCAATCAGAGAAGAAAAGGAAATAAAAGGAATCCAAATTGGAAAAGAAGAAGTAAAGCTGTCACTGTTTGCAGATGACATGATACTATACATAGAGAATCCTAAAGATGCTACCAGAAAACTACTAGAGTTAATCAATGAATTTGGTAAAGTTGCAGGATACAAAATTAATGCACAGAAATCTCTGGCATTCCTATATACTGATGATGAAAAATCTGAAAGAGAAATCAAGGAAACACTCCCATTTACCATTGCAACAAAAAGAATAAAATATCTAGGAATAAACCTACCTAAGGAGACAAAAGACCTGTATGCAGAAAATTATAAGACACTGATGAAAGAAATTAAAGATGATACAAATAGATGGAGAGATGTACCATGTTCTTGGATTGGAAGAATCAACATTGTGAAAATGACTCTACTACCCAAAGCAATCTACAGGTTCAATGCAATCCCTATCAAACTACCACTGGCATTTTTCACAGAACTAGAACAAAAAATTTCACAATTTGTATGGAAACACAAAAGACCCCGAATAGCCAAAGCAATCTTGAGAACGAAAAATGGAGCTGGAGGAATCAGGCTCCCTGACTTCAGACTATACTACAAAGCTACAGTAATCAAGACAGTATGGTACTGGCACAAAAACAGAAAGATAGATCAATGGAACAGGATAGAAAGCCCAGAGTTAAACCCACGGACATATGGTCACCTTATCTTTGATAAAGGAGGCAGGAATGTACAGTGGAGAAAGGACAGTCTCTTCAATAAGTGGTGCTGGGAAAACTGGATAGGGACATGTAAAACTATGAGATTAGATCATTCCCTAACACCATACACAAAAATAAGCTCAAAATGGATTAAAGACCTAAATGTAAGGCCAGACACTATCAAACTCTTAGAGGAAAACATAGGCAGAACACTCTATGACATAAATCACAGCAAGATCCTTTTTGACCCACCTCCTAGAGAAATGGAAATAAAGACAAAAATAAACACATGGGACCTAATGAAACTTAAAAGCTTTTGCACAGCAAAGGAAATCATAAACAAGACCAAAAGACAACCCTCAGAATGGGAGAAAATATTTGCCAATGAAGCAACTGACAAAGGATTAATCTCCAAAATTTATAAGCAGCTCATGCAGCTCAATAGCAAAAAAACAAACAACCCAATCCAAAAATGGGCAGAAGACCTAAATAGACATTTCTCCACAGAAGATATACAGACTGCCAACAAACACATGAAAGGATGCTCAACATCTTTACTCATTAGAGAAATGCAAATCAAAACTACAATGAGATATCATCTCACACCAGTCAGAATGGCCATCATCAAAAAATCTAGAAACAATAAATGCTGGAGAGGGTGTGGAAAAAAGGGAACACTCTTGCACTGCTGGTGGGAATGTGAATTGGTACAGCCACTATGGAGAACGGTATGGAGGTTCCTTAAAAAACTACAAATAGAACTACCATATGACCCAGCAATCCCACTACTGGGCATATACCCTGAGAAAACCATAATTCAAAAAGAGACATGTACCAAAATGTTCATAGCAGCCCTATTTACAATAGCCCGGAGATGGAAACAACCTAAGTGTCCATCATCGGATGAATGGATAAAGAAGATGTGGCACATATATACAATGGAATATTACTCAGCCATAAAAAGAAATGAAATTGAGCTATTTGTAATGAGGTGGATAGACCTAGAGTCTGTCATACAGAGTGAAGTAAGTCAGAAAGAGAAAGACAAATACTGTATGCTAACACATATATATGGAATTTAAGAAAAAAAAATGTCATGAAGAACATAGGGGTAAGACAGGAATAAAGACACAGACCTACTAGAGAATGGACTTGAGGATATGGGGAGGGGGAAGGGTAAGCTGTGACAAAGTGAAAGAGCGGCATGGACATATATACACTACCAAACGTGAGGTAAATAGCTAGTGGGAAGCAGCCGCATAGCACAGGGAGATCAGCTTGGTACTTTGTGACCGCCTGGAGGGGTGGGATAGGGAGGGTGGGAGGGAGACGCAAAAGGGAGGGGATATGGAAACATATGTATATGTATAACTGATTAAATTTGTTATAAAGCAAAAAAATAAAATAAAATTAAAAAAAAAAAGGATTTTTAAATATTATATTATAAAAATTTTCAATCATGCAGAAATGTTGAATGAATTTGTGCAGTATGTAGGTGCAGCACCTACATACTCATCACATTGATTTTACAATGCTATATTTGCTTTAGCATTTATATCTTCATCTCTCTATAGGAGTAGCTTTTTGATTATAAAACAGTTCCTTTAAAATCATGGAGCTATTTAGATTTTCTATTTCTTCTTGCGTTAATTTTTGTCACTTTTGTATTTCAAGGCATTTGTTCATTTTAGTAAATTGTCAAATTTATTGACATAAATTTTTCTTAATATTTTCTAATTAAGAAAGATCCCATAGGATCTTTCATTCCTAATATTATTAATTGTTTTTACTGTGTTTTGTCTTTATCAAGCTTGTTAAAGGATTTTCACTTTTCTTGATCACTTAAAAAAACTATCTTTGACAATTTTCTCTATTGTTTTCATTTCATTGATTTCTGCTTTTATTTTTTAATTATTTCTTTTCTTCAAGTTACTAAGGCTTAATTTCCTCTTCTTTCTCTCACTTGTTAAAGTGGAAGCTTAGATCACTGATTTTAGACCTCTCTTTTCTAATACAAGTATTTAAAGCTTTAAAGTTTCAGCCATATTCTATAAATCCTTTTTTGAAAATTATAGTAAATTTTATTACGTGTTCAGAGAATTGGGCCTGGTTTGAATAGAGAGAAGTCAGGTAGACTAACATTGATTGAGGACTTCATATGGTAAGGAGAGAAGCACATACCCATTTTACAGATGAGGAAACCAAGATACAGGTCAGTTCACGCCTCAGCCAAGACGCCGCAGACCTAGAAAATAATGGGGCTGGGGTTTCACCTCTAGCCTTTCTGGCTTCCCACTCCACTCTGCTGCCACACAGAAAAGACAGATCCTGGAATGTTTGGAAAGTGTCCTCACCTCTTTCCCCTCACCTGTTTTTCCATCATTCCTGTGGTGATCAGTGCAGGTGTGTGTGTAGCTGCACAAGTGGGATGTATCTTGGGAGAAAAGGGGAAATGGTGACAGAAGAAACCATGCCTGCTCTTCCAGGCTGCATGAAGAATGCTGCATTCTCTTTTCCAGGCATTCAACCTGTTTCTCATTCCATAAATCCATAATTTTTTTTCATTTTCAGTTTGCAGTCTTTTCTAATTACTCTCATGTGTGTTTTTTTCCCCTCTGACTCCTGAGCTGGTTAGAGATATCATGCTTACTTTCTAACTAATAGGAGATTTTATAGATATCTTCCTGTCATCATTAAATATCATCAAGGTATCTTTACTGTTATCGTTTGATTATCATTGCCATCAGAAAGCATACCTTGTGTGAATTTGACCCTTTGAAATTTACCACGTCTTGTTTTGCACCCCAGCATGTGTTTCCTTATGCACTTAAAAAGAATGTGTATTTTGCACTATTGGGTGTCGTATTCTATAAATGTCAATTAGGTCAAACTCCTTGGTAGTGTTGTTCAGATCTTCTGTATCTTCCTTGAACCTTTTTTTTTCTTCTACCACTACTGTCAAGAGGTGTTAGATTCTCCAGCTATGTGGGCTTGTGTGTTTCTCCCGTTAGTTCTGTAATTTTTTTGTATGTGTATTTTGATGCTCTATTATTAGATGCACATACATTTAAAATTATGTTTTCTTTATTAATGGATACTTTTGTTGTTATGAAATGTCTGATAGTACTCTTTGTCTTGAAGTCAGCTTTGTATGATATAAATATAGCCACACCAGCTATATTACTTAGTGTGTGTATGGCTTACTTTTTCAACTGTTTTACTTCTAAGTTATTACCATCTTTATATTTAAAGCCTGTTTATTAGAAGCTTCAAATAAGTGGATTTCCTTTTAATCCAGTCAGCCAAGTTTTTAAAAATTAGTGTCTAATTTATGTAATTATTGATAAGATTGGATTTGTCTGTTATGTTGTTATATACATTTTCTGTTAGAACCATGTATTCTGTGTTCTTCTCTTTCTCCTTTCCTGCCATCTTTTGAGTGAAATAAGAGTGTTTCAGTATTCTATTTCATCCCTCTTACTGCCTTATTAGCTATATTACTTTGTATATATGTATTTAGTGGTTGCTCTAGAGATTACAAATGCATCTTTAACTAATCACATTTTTCTTTGAATAATCTTATGCTACTTCATGAACAATCTAAGAATCTTACAACATATAAGTGTTGTCATGTATTTTACATCTCCATATTTTATATTGTATTTATCACCATTTCACCTTTTCTGGGATTCTTTATTCCTTCTCGTGTATCTGAGCTTTCATCTGGTTTCATTTCCTTTCAACCTAAAAGTCCTTTAGCATTTCTTTCACTGCACTCCTACTAGAGAAGAATCATCTTAGGTTTTGACTGACAGGAAATGTCCTTTTATTTCTGAATTTTTTATTGTGATTAAATATATATAACATAAGATTTGCCATTTTAAGCATTTTTAAGTGTAAAATTCAGCAGCATTAAGTACATTCATGATGTTATGCAGCCATCACCACTATTTCCAAAACTTTTCCATCACCCCAAACAGAAACTCTATAACTATTAAGCAATAACTCACCATTATTCCATTAACCCCACCCCAGGGAATCTAATCTACTGTCTCTATGAATTTACCTATTTTAGGTATTTCATATATGTGGAACCATACAATATTTCTCTTCTTGCGGTTGGTTTATTTGACTTAGCATAATGTTTTTAAGGTTCATCCATGGCATAGCATGTATCAGAGCTTCATTCCTTTTTATGGCTGAATAATATTCCATTATTTGTCTGTAGCACATTTTGTTGACCCATTCATCTGTTGATGGACACTTGGGTTGTTTCTACCATTTGGCTATTGTGAATAATGCTGGCATAAGCATTGGTATCCAAGTATCTGATTGAAGAAAATATCTTTATTTTATCTTCTTTTTTGAAGGATATGTAAAACATGGAAGATTCTAGGTTAACAGTTTTTTTCCTTTGGGTACTTTGAACATATCATTTTATTATCTTCCATTGTTTCTGATGAGACCGCCACAATTATTTTTAATGTAGATATTTTTTATTATCTAGTGTGTCTTCTTCCTTGACTGTTTTTAAGATTTCTTCTGAGTTTTTGGCAGTTTGTGCTATGCTTATGTATGGTTTTCACTGCATTCATGATGCTTGATGTGTGTCAAGCTTCTTGGATCTATGGGTCGATTTCTTTAATTAATTTTGGTAAATCCACAGCTATTATATTTTGGAATATTTCTTCTTCCTTATTCCCTATCTTTTCTTTTTCTGGTACTCCAATTACATACTTGTTAGGCCATTTGATAGTGTTCCCCAGATCTTCAGTGCCATGTTCTGATTATTTTCATTCCCCTTTTCTTTTCTGTGTTTCAATAGATACATTTTATAGACTGATCCTTTTATTTGCTGTGTCCAGTCTGCTTTTAAGTCCTTAAAAAGTGAGTTTTCATTTCCATATTTTATTTTTTAATTTCTAGCATTTTCATTTGTTTCTTTTACATAATTCCCATGTCTCTGCTGAAATTCCCCATTTGTTCACTTATTTTCTCTAACATACTTATCATAGTCATTATAAAGTCTGATAATTAAAACACCTAGGCCATCTGTTAGGTCTGTGTCTGTTGAATTCTCCTCTCTGGACTATCAGTCACACTTTCTTGCTTTTTCTCATAATTTTTACTGAATGCCAGATATTGTGTGTAAAAAAAAAAAAACCTGTAAGACTGAAATAAACAAAAAAAGTACCCCCAAAGAATGGCAGGACCATCCTTGTGCCAGACACCTGTGTCAGGGTCGCAGTCCATCTAACCTAATTGAGCTGGACAGGGGCTTAGTTACAACTTTTTTTTTTTTTTTTTTTTTTTTTTTGCAGTACGCGGGCCTCTCACTGTTGTGGCCTCTCCCGTTGCGGAGCACAGGCTCCGGACGCGCAGGCTCAGCGGCCATGGCTCACGGGCCTAGCCGCTCCACGGCATGTGGGATCTTCCCGGACTGGGGCACGAACCCGTGTCCCCTGCATCGGCAGGCGGACTCTCAACCACTGCGCCACCAGGGAAACCCTAGTTACAACTTTAGTTAATAGATTTGGTTCCTGGAGATTTCAAGGGTTTTGAGGGAGGTGTCAGGACTTTGTAATTGCCAAGGCCTGTGATCTGAGCACTGATGAGATCCTGCAGATCTCTTTTTTGCTGCAGAGCTGAGCTGCCAGGTTTTCTGTAGCGTGACAGGGGAGTTATCTTTGCTCTCCTGGTTTTCTGAGTTCTCAGGAGCTCTGTCTTTGTTCTGCTACCTGTTCCTGGTCTTTGGAGAGCAGGTGCAGATCCTCCATGAAGCCTGGGGGCCTCAGAAGGATTTCTCTTAGCTCACCTGCCCCCTCACCCCAGCCTTCACCCTACTTGCTGCGGCCACTCAGCGGAGGTCCAGGGGATGGAGATGGAGTCGTGGTGGGGACCGAGTGCTCTGCAGCCGGGCTCCTCGGGATTCAAATCTGTCACAACAGCCCGCATTGCAGCTCCTGCAACTCTGTTAAAAGTTAGGCTGCTTCCTCCTTAACCCAACATGAACCATGAATGAAAGCCGCCAGGGGCGCTTCTTTCCTTGCAAGGGTTCATCACTTCCTGGACTTTAGTTCATTTAAGTTTCTTTGATTCCTCAGCTCTCTGAGAGCTTAAAAAAGAAAGAAAGAAACTTTGAATTTGTGATTTATCCTGCTTGTTCTTATTATAGGTGAGGAGGATGGTCTCTGTGACTTTCCACGTTCCAACCATAAGTGCGATCCTTCTAGTTTCTTTTGCCTTGTCTTTCAGAGCCCATGTTTTCTAGGAGTTTCTGAGAACAAGCAGTAGATTATTTTTTAAACATTTCTTGTGGTTTCTGCAGTAAAAACAAACTTTTTTTTTCCCTAAAGCGAAATCTTTTCAGACACCCTACAAGTAGAACACTACCGTTGCCATACACTGGTCTTCGAATGAGAAACAGATAAGGAGGCCTGAGCTGCACATTGGCCAAAAGAGAGGGCACATGGATTGCCCTCGGCCCACACTGATGGTGTCTCCAATTTGCCGAGCACAGCCTTCCTCCCATCCCTGGACTAGCCAGAACTCATCCAGAGTGTCACACAGGTACCCCTGCCCTGTTCTCTGTCCTGTTTCTCTGTCAGAGCAAACACCATGCCAATGGCCTCCCTGTTTCAGCACATCTCCAGCCAGTGTGCCCTGTTCTGTGGGCACTTCCTCACCCCTGTGCAGACATCTCTCCTCCTGTGCCGAAGGCCCCAGGGCCCAGTACCCCAGGGACTCCCCTGGTACCCTGCTCACACCTTCTCCCCCTCACATTCAGAGTTAATAGTCAACTCATTTATTCCCTAGACACTTATGAAGCCCCAGTTGACCAAAAAAACCATGCACAACCTAAAAATTGAGGATTATGTTTTATTTGGTGGACTTGCTGAGGAATTTAGCCTGGGAGATAGCCTCTCAGAAAGCTCTGAGTGACTTTTCTGAAGAGGTAAAGGAGGAGCCAGGTTATATAGGAAGTTTTGCAAAAGCAAAACAAACAAACGAAAAAACCCCAGATAGTCAGAACATCAAAAGATTACTGTTAAAGAAAACCAGACATCTCAAGTTAATGAATTTAGTGCTTTTCTATGTTTGGGAAGTTGCAAGAGTCTGGGATCATTGAAATCATTCCTTTGATATGCCCCTTAACTATCTAGGGCCAGTATCTTGTTTTTCTCCATCCTGAATCCCCACAGGGTACACTGTCAGGGCGGCTACAGTAGCTGATGGCTTGATGGCCGCAACATCCTTTGTTTACTGATGTGGTAGTGACATTCTTTGTCCATACCCCCTCTATGTGCCACACAGCGTTCTAGGCACTTGGCACTGATGTGTGGGTGACACAAGCAAGCCACATCCCCGCCTGCATGGAGCTTCCATCCAGTGGGGAAATACTCAGTTTACACATCTGAATTCCTTTAATCCTGGCAAGAGCCTTATGAAGTAGGTTCTTTTATTGATCTCATTTTCCATATGAGAAAATAGAAGCACAGAGGAATTAAGTGAATTGCCCGAGGTCTCCCAAAATTATATGGATGATGATTCCTACAGGAACAGAATTAATTTGCAGGGCAGGAGGGGCTGCTTCTTTCCCAGTCGTCGCAAGGATTGAAGTATTGCTACCCAGAGGATCCACTTCCAAACAGCGTGGTTACTTGACAGTCTGCAGATCTGGGCTCTGGATTTTGCTTGTATAAGTTGCTGTTGCCAGTTTTGGGGTGTTTGTGGATTTTCAGGACATTTATTAGGAATCAGGGGAGGGAAGGCAGGCACTGTTAGTCTGTTGACGGGACAACTTGGGAGTCCCTTAAGCCTTACTTATGACACAAAGTACCCACGTGGACCAAAATTTGGGCTCACTGCTTGTGATTTAAATGTTTGCTGCTGTTTTCTCTGAGGGGCACTGAGTACAGGTGGCCTATTCCTTGTGTTTTTGTTTGATCCCAGTTCTCTTCCCAGAGTAGGTAGCTGCAGATAAATCATTTTATGAGGGTACTACCAAAAATAGTCATTTCTCATGGGGAGCTCTGAACACAAACATTTCACCAAAATTTTATGAAACATATGCTTTTCTAACATCCCACCCCTCACTCTCCCAAGTCTCAGAAAGGGTAAGCACTTAGCACAACTGGCAAATGATGAATAAATTCTCCCCTCATTTACATACCTGTTCATTAGCTAGGATTGCCATGGCAACGGTGCCTTCCAGACACAGACCTGTGGGCCCAGCACAACTTCATTTTGGAAACTGTCTGGAAGCCTGTACTATCCTCCTAGCATTTGACAGGTGAGGGTGATTTTAGGCCGGCAGGCGCCTAGAGGTTTCCAACGTCTGTAGGTGACAATTACCAGGTAGTGGACATAGGAATAGCTGCATTTTGGTGGAAAACAGTCTGCAGTGCTATGGCTGTTCCCTGCCTGTCCCTGAGTGCAAGACAGTCAAATGCAAGCACGATGCGTGAGCTCTTATTTCACCCCTGTCATTTGTACCCTTGGACACATGCCTGTCTATGTGAGATCCTGGGATACAAACACACACACATACACATCGCTATAGACTTTTTTTCCAGGAAACGCAAGACCCCTTTTGGGGAAAAGGGACTTGGGAATTGGGGGAGTGTGAGAAAGAGAGAGAGGGCTGGAGACTTTTCGGGGTGGGCTCTAAACTTTTTCTTGCCTCTGGCTGGTCCAAGATTATGGCCCAATCTGGTGGCCTTGAAGCCTCTTTCACCCAATTTGGAGGCGGTTCCAGCTTTGCAAGGAATAGTGAATAGGCTCCAAGGGGTGGCTGCACGAAGCTCCCTTCCTGGGGACCCTGGAGAAGCAAGTGACAGATGGACAGACACAGCTCACAACCGACATCTTTGCTAAGGTGGGCACCGATGCTGCTGCAGTTATGCATTGAGAAGTGAGGTCATCAACCCCCTTAAGCTTCCCATCCCTGAAGATTTTCACTGAGCTTGACTATATATTAATTAGCCTAGAACAGAGCCTGGCATCTCGTAGGTACTCAAGAAGTATTAATGGAATGAGTGAATTGGCCTTGTCCACGCCAGGCTTTTTTCTCCCCTGTTGACACCCCAGCCCTTGCTAACCTCTTTTGGCCATAAGTCTTGTGCCCTGTGCCCTGGAGAGACATCTGCCCTCTGATCCTTGAGCGCTTCCACCTCTACGTCTTCACATTTGTTTTCTCTGCTGAGCTTAACGTCCCCTGCACTCAGATTTCTCTGTTGAATTCATATTGCCCATGGCTTGAAGCATCAGTGCTGGCTCAGGGGTCTTCAGGGACATGGCAGGTGAGCTCAGGACGTAGGGCTGGATGAAACTCTCTGATGGGGGAGCATACTTGGCAGTGAGACTCTGCCAGTGTCCCAGGGGATCTGAATGAATTAATGCAGAGATGGAGCTGGTCAGGGGATGGGGATGGGCCTGGGCAGGGTCACCCAAGAGAGGCAGGGGTGATGCTGCCTGTGTCGGGGGACGTGCACTAATTCCCCCCCTCCCTGGGGCTTACTAAGCTCTTTCTCTGCAGCCATCACCCTTCAAGGTGGACCATAGATTGATAACACACAGGCTCAAAAGGTAGACTGCAAACTATAATAAAATAATAAAGCTCCAAAATTCTCTAAAGATAAGGAAACTGCTTTAACTGAGCCAAAATGTGGTATATTTCCAGTGCATATTTTTTCCCTCCCAGCCTGCTTGCCTTTTATTCCCACTTATGATGGTAGCTTTTATATGGCAACTTGACTGGGCCACAGGCTGCCCAGATATTTGGTCAAACATTATTCTGGGTGTGTACATGTGAGGGTGATTGGGGATGAGATTAACATTTGAATCAATAGGCTGAGTTATGCATATGCCTCTCCCTAGTGTGGGTGGGCCTCATCCAATCAGGTGAAGACCTGAATAGAATAAAAAAGCCGATCCTCTCACTAGTAAGACAGAACTCCTCTGCCTGACTCTTTGAGCTGGAACATCGGTCTTTTCCTGCCTTCAGACTTGAACTGAAATATCGGCTCCTCTTGGGTCCTGAGCCTGCTGGCTTTTGGTCAGAAACTACACCATTGGTTCTCCTGGTTCTCAGGCCTTTGGACTCAGACAGGAATGACACCATCCACTCTCTTGGGTCTCCAGTTGGTCAACTACAGATATTGGGTCTTCCCAGCCTTCGTAATCTCATGAGCCAGTTCCTTATAATAATCTCTTTTATATATGTAGTATCTATATAACTATCCTATTGCTTCTCTTTCTCTGGAGAACCCTGACTATACAGATACTGAGAGTGGTTCTAGGGAAACAGAATTCTACAGATAAATTTTCTGAATTGGTTCTGGGGTTTCTGGAACTGTCCCTCTAATCTGATTAGATTTAAAGATGCTAATTGCAGTGGTAAAGAGAGCACTGATAGTCCATGGTGTGATCTGACAATCAAATTATGCAAAATACCATCACTGGATACTCCTAATCCATCACTTCTAAGAAGCAAGGATCTGGGTGATGCATATAAGAAACTTTTGAACATTTTTGGAAAACTAAAAAATATGACGAGATTGGCTGGTTGTTCCTAATATTGCTGGACAATGTAGGGAAAGAAAAGGATCAGGGATTCAAATTCTCAGCTCAGGTATCACATACATGATCTGGAAGCTTCTATGTGTGCCCTGAAGGAGAGCCTTATCTCTAATAGCTGCAGGGCTGAGAGTGCTGAAAATCAGACCCCGGAATCTTAAGCTGCCATTGGCTGAATTATAATGCAAATTGAACTTCTAGCTTCGTGGAGTATTTACTTTTGAAGTAAAGGCATTGATTGGGAAGGAATGGGATCCTGAAAATTGGAGTGGGGATGTCTAGGAAGACCCTGATGAAGCTGGGGACAGTGGGGGCAGCCTCTCCACCTCTGAGGGGATTCACCCTGCTTTGTCTGAGGAGACTGCAGTGGCCTCCCCTGAGGCAGTTGTCATGTAAGACAGTGCTGAGTCTCCTCAGGAACCACCGCCACCTGCCCGCTTTGCTTCTAGACCTGTAACTAGACTCAAGGCCCAGCAGGCCCCTAAAGGAGAGGTACAAAGTGTGACCCACGAGGAGGTGTGCTCTCCTGGCCTGGAGGTCTTAGCTACCAAGGGAAGAGTACTTCCACCAGGAGATACAACAATGATTCTATTGAACTGGAAGTTAAGATGGCCACTTAGCCACTTTGGGTTCCTCCTGCCTCTGAATCAACAGCAAAGGAGAGAGTTATTGTGCTGACTCGGGTGTTTAGCCCTGAATACCCACAGGAAAATTGGATTACTTCTTCACAATGGAGGTAAGGAAGAGTATGTCTGGGATACAGGAGATCCCTGAAGGTCTTGTAGTATTACCATGCCCTATGATTAAGGTCAATGGAAAACTGTAACAACCCAATCCAGTCAGGGCTACTAATGGCCCATATCCTTCAGGAATGAAGGTTTAGGTCACCCCACCACGTAGAGAACCAAATCAGCTGAAGTGTTTGCTGAAGGCAAAGAGAATACAGAATGGGTAGTAGGAGGCCCCCAGCTATGAAACATGTGACCAGTTACAGAAATGAGGGCTGTATTGGTCATAAATATTTTCTCCTTATTTTGTTGTGAATATATTTGTGTGTGTATAAAATATGTGACAAATTCCTTTGCTTTCTTCTCTTCTTTCCTTATCATGTAACATAAGATGTATTGATTTAATATCATAGTATTTAAGTATTGTTAATTTTCTGGTATAGTATTTAAGTTATTGGATATCAAGGAGAAGATAAAATATCATTCAAGGACTTACATCTTCTTCTGGGGAAGGGGATGAAGCATCTTTTTTTCTCATCTCTGTGAGTTCACATCTTCATATACTTTCTTCTCCACAAAGTCTTCCCTAATTCCTTCCTGCCTGGCTAGAAGTAATGTCTCCTTCCTTCAATTTTTATAGCATTTAACTGATAACCCTTACATCCTTCTTTTTCTTTTTTTAATCAATCTTATCTCATGAGACTTTAACCTTCTCCCAGGCATGATCTACTCAAATTTACATCTGACTCCTAGCACAGTGGCTCCTAGCACAGTGCCTGACACATGGTAGATATTCTGTAAATATTTGTTGATTAGTAAAATAAATGAATGTCTGTGGACTTGGCAAGCAGGTTGTCAGGGAACCATATCTGATGCCAGGTTTCCCATAAAATGGGCAGCTGTGCTAATTCCTTCTAGGGCGGGGAGCTGGCCACACAGGGTCATCGAGTGGGCCCTGAGGGGTCCTCTCCATATGACTAGGGAACTGCCTTGCCTCTGAGACCCAGTTTGGACCACATCTTCTCTCTGGAAATGTTTTTTGTCATGAGTCCAAATGTAATATTTTCCTTCCCTGAACTCATAGCATGATTTTTTATGTGATCTTTCTGGTTTACCTTCTCAATTAACTGACCAAAGTCTGGTCTTGCCTGTCTCATCGAGAAAGACTGATGTGGAAGTTGAACTCATGTTTAATGCCCCAGTAGGATGGTCAGCTTCTTTTCTTATATATTAATTTTTTATTAAGCTATAATTGACACATAACATTGTATTAGTTTTCAGTGCACAACATAATGATTTTATATATATATATATATATATATATATATATATATACACTGTGACATGATCACCACAATTAGTTTAGTTACCATCCATCACCATATGTAGTTACATTTTTTTTCTTGTGATGAGAACTTTTAAGATCTACTCTTTTAGCAACTTTCAAATATGCAATACAGTATTGTTAACTATAGTTACCATGCTGTACCTTACATCCCCAGGACATATTTGTCTTTAAAAAAGTTTGTACCTTTTGCCAACCTCTCCCCATTTTGCCCATATCCCCACCTCCCCAACCCACTTCTGGGAGCCACCAATCTCTTCTCTGTACCTATGAGTTTGGTTTTTTTATGTTCTAAATATAAGTGAGATCATACAGTATTTGACATGTCTGACCTATTTCACTTAGCATAATACCATCTGTGTGGTCGCAAATGGCAAAATTTCCCTTTTTTATGGCTGAATCATACTCCTCTATTTATATGTACACACCAAATTTTCTCTATCCATTCAGTAGGTCAGCTTCTTAAGTTCAGGGGCTTGGCATATTGACATTTGATTCCCTCAGTTATCTGACCCTTTGTACATAGTAGATGCTCCACAAAAAATTTTGGAAGAGGGACTAAATGCAACCCTAATCCCACCTCTTATGTTCCCAGAGAAACACTCTTATGATACCCACCCCACCCCCCCAGGCTAAGTTTTTTTTTTTTTTTTTTTTTTTTTTTTTTTTTTTTTTTTTTTTTTTTTCTTTTTGCGGTATGCGGGCCTCTCACTGTTGTGGCCTCTCCCGTTGCGGAGCACAGGCTCCGGATGCGCAGGCCCAGCGGCCATGGCTCACGGGCCCAGCCGCTCCGCGGCATATGGGATCCTCCCAGACCGGGGCACGAACCCGTATCCCCTGCATCGGCAGGCGGACTCTCAACCACTGCGCCACCAGGGAGGCCCACAGGCTAAGTTTTAATGTCCGCACTTATAGCCAGGAATTGTAGGTTCTTGCAATCATAGGGAACTAGGAAGAAATCAGGACTGATGGAAGACTCCCCACCTGATTCTGTTTTGACCTTCCAAGTGAGTTCAATCGGGCCTTGGGATTGGAAGCACCTCTGCTTAATTCCACAACAAGAAGTATTGAATCAAACCTCCAACAGGACTTAAGAAACAGTCATCAGGGTGGGGTGAGGGTGTATTTTACAAAAATACATGACAAAGTCTATTCCCCTCCGAATGAAGATGCAAAGGGTAAGAGGGGACGCGATTAAAATCTATAATAGTCTTTAGTTCATCTAGGTCTTTGTTAAACATTTCTTGCGTCTTCATGATCTTTGCCTCCATTCTTTTTCCAAGATGATGAATCATCTTCACTGTCATTATTCTGAATTCTTTTTCCAGAAGGTTGCCTATCTCCCTTCACTTAGTTGTTTTTCTGGGGTTTTATCCTGTTGCTTCATCTGCGACATAATCCTCTGCCTTTTCATTTTGTCTAACTTTCTGTGATTGTGGTTTTCGTTCCACAGGCTGCAGGATTGTAGTTCTTCTTGCTTCTGCTGCTCTGAAGCCATCTGTTGCTCTGAAATCTTGAAATAGATATGGAAAGAAATGGCATCAAGTGTTCACGATGAGCGATTGCACCAAGTGCTAAAATCTATAATATAGTAGTTGTAGACAGTTAACCCAGGATTATACATCAGATTTTGAAACTGGTGCTTTGGGGTCCCTTCGATCTTGAATGAGAGGTTTTTGTATACAAAAAAGTAAGTCCTACTTCATAGACCCATGATACATTCAGGAAACTCTTTTCTCTTGAAGAGGAGAGAAGCGGGGGATATAAATGGATTCCAAAGCGGTAAAGGGGATTCATGAATCACAAATATCTATTGGGAGCAGGTGGAATATATTCCATGTCTGAGGTCACCATAATGGTGAGGAGCCTGGCTGAGTCCCAGAGGCCTCCATGAAGAGCAGAATGCTGGGCCAGGGGGAGCTTCAGAGGCCTGAGACAGTCAGACAAATTCTCCAGCCCAGAGCAGACCTCCCTTATTCTGGCCTAGCATCCTGAAGAAGCAGTGTGAAAATGATGACCTAATGCAAGTTGTCTTCTAACTTTTGGGGGAGAAAGAAAGACGAGAATGTAGTACCTGTTCTGCATTCCTGACAGCATTTCACCTTCATCTGCCCTCTCCCTTCATATGTGTCATTGTGATCTGCTGACCAAACTGGTCTTGACAGAGAGGCCGTTTGCTTTGTAGTGACAAGAGTTTTTCCTCAAGCAATTAGAAAATATCAGGTGGAAGGGAGAAGAGGTTAGGACAGCCCAGGGCCAGGGGGAGTTGCCTAGGGACTGACAGGCACTGGGACTCTCCTCTGTGCCCCACAGGATTTGGGGGCAGATGCTGTGTTCACGGAATGGATGCTCCCTATGGGGTTTTCTGTACATCCCCAGGAGGCCAAGGTCAGGCTCTGTCTCCATCCCTGACTGCTTTTGCATTCATTATGCCAACCATATAACACCTTACTTTATTTGTGCTGTTGCATATGCATTAACTATACGATCATAGGATCTCAGGGTAAGGGGAACTGGAGAGCAGTATAGTAGGCTGAAAATTGGACCCCCAAAGATAGCAGGTTCTAAGCCTTGAAACTTATAAGTGTTACCTTATTTAGAAAAAAAAGGGTCTTTGCAGATGTGATTAAGTGAAGAATCTTGAGCTGGGGAGATTATCCTATATGATCAGGATGGACCCTAAATGCCATCACATCTATCGTTATAAGAGGGAAGCAGAGGACAGATTTGGCACACACAGAGGAGAAAGCCATATGAAGACAGAGGCAGAGATGGGAGTGATGTAGCCACAAAACCAAGGAACACCAGCAGACACAAGAAGCTGGAAGAGGCAATGTCTCCCTTAGAGGTTCTGGAGGAAATGATCTTGATTTTGACCCAGTAATGCTGATTTTAGGTTTCTGGCCTCCAGAACTGTGAAAGAATACATTTTTCTTGTTCTAAGCCACCAAGTGTGTGATGATTTGTTATAGCAGCCACAGGAAGCTAATACAAGATGCCACTTACTGCAGGCGAATGTCCCACCCATCCTTGATGGATGTCTTCCCGAGTAGCCCATGCTTGAACCTAGTACCTTCTACAGCCACGCATTCCACAGTCAGAGAGTTCTGACAGTCAGCGTGGTTCTCGTGAAGTCTGTAATTCAACCCATGGGTGTTCAGCCACTCCTCAGGGTCACCTGTGTTCCCCACGTGCTTTGACATCTGCTGTTCTTGTTGACTAGTCAAACTGTCCTTGATGGGGAAGCAATTTTCATCGTACTCAAAAATGGTTCTTAAGTCTACTGCACCTTAGAATCAATCTACTTCTACTTCTGAGAGTTCTCAATGCGTCTTTTCCCTCCAGTTTTCCCGCAATCATCAGCATGAAAATCGTGATAATAAAAATAGTATCGTTTTGCATTGTCATTATGGTTTAACATTTTTGGAGATTTTTTTTTTTACCATCTTGAGTAAGGTAGCTTAGTGAGCTAAATTAGTCCAATAGAAAAATATGGAAAATGATGTGCAAAGAGGAGGAATGACATAGCCCAGGTCAATAAGTAATTAATGTAAAGCCATGACTACATCCAGGATCCCTTCAAGTTCATCATGGTCTACACCACTGGGATCCAAAGTGGTGTGAATGCAGTCTAGGGGGTATGGGAAAAATCCACCAAGGTGTAGGAAGAAAGTACTAGAACTTCCTCATATCTATTTTTAATCTAAAATTAAGAAGAATATTGAACTTTGCTAATATTTGACAATAGTACATGCATATAATTTATGAATAAATGAATGTCACATATGTTTTCAAATCTTCTACTGATGGAAGTGTATACTTTTTTAAAAGTAGGGAGATTGCTGTTCTTCCCCATCCTTGTCCTTTTTTAGCCAAAACGGATGATTTGAGGTTGATTCAGGATGATATTTATGCATGAATGTGTGGACACAAATTGGTAGGTGATAATGAGATTACTGAATTAGTCTAGTTTAACTCATCATCTAGTAGGGGAGCCAGACGTATAAACAATGGCTAATATACAATGCACATAGACGCAGGGAGAGATGGAGGGATTAACTTTTGAAAACTTAAGATACTCCGCAAAGTTTGTGAGGTGTGATGGAATCAGCTAACTTCCCTGGCCCTTGACCTCTGGTTTGTATTGGCCACTTTATGCAGACTAGGAAGGCAGCAGAGGTGGCCTGAGGTTGGCCCTTGCTGGACCAGGGCCCACACAGTGTGATACGTGGACACATGACAGAGGTAGGCCATTTAGTACATCACTGGGCAGCCCATGCCCACTCCTCCTTAGCAAAGTGGCTTATTGACCAATTCCCCTATACTTTTTGAAAGAGATACCTGATGCAGTTTAAAATTTTCTCCCTACAAAATATTGCTCTCCAGAGTGTTCTGGAAATGCAGGAGAGCCATGCAGAAGGTGTGAGGGACCCATTTTGGTTCTGTAGACGTCAGACTCAGCTTGAATTTCTGCCTCTATTTTCTCATCTTCCCATCACTAAACCAAAACATAAAAGTAGCCTCACCTTCTATTTCAGACCAGCCTACTGGGGGAGTAAGTACTTATGGAGTTTCCTCTTCAGGGGCTCTTAACTGCTTTGTGCCTCACTTTCTTATCTATAAAATGGGAGATAAAAATAGTACCTACCTCGTTGTTGGTGGATTAAGTGATTTGGATGTTTAAATTTCTTAGAATAGTGTCTGCACATAAGTGGTCAAAGGTGTAAGCTCATGTTATCATTGCTGTTGTAATAGTGACCAGTAAAGGTGTGGATCTAATGCTTCCTAACTCTTTCTGTCTGGTGGGGTACCCTCTTCTGGAACAGGTGCCTGGATCACTCTGAACCTGAGCTCCTCAGACACTGAGAGCTCCAGTCTCTTTCCACTACTGGTGTACAATGTGCATAAAGATCCTCAGGGGTCCTTATAAAGTTTCGATGTATTGGGTTGGCCGAAAAGTTCATTTGGGTTTTTCTGTACGATCTTACGGAAAACCCAAACAAAACTTTTGGCCAAACAATATGGTCAGACTCCTCCCCCGACCCCCGCTCCCCACCCCGGCCCAGGACAAACCATTGTCCTAGAGCAGGGAGTTCTCAAAGGTTGGTCCTTACTGACTTCTGACACTTCCACTGGCCTTTGCAGAAGAAGCCAGAACACACAGAATTCCATCATAATTTTAGTATTGTTTCTGTTGAAGGTTTGAATCCTTTTTAAAATTCACAGACGGATTGTCACCAACTGCAATCAATTCATGCATGGTTGAATTTGTTCATACAGCAATAAGCAGAAAAGGATGCTTGGTCCTGGAAGCATTTGCTTTTATTGAAAAAAATTTAGGTCCTGAAAAGTATGGGAAATGGCTGCCCTAGACAGAGTGTATCTGAATTTCACCAAGACATTTGGCCAGTTAATTTTTATATGTAAAAGGACTAATGGACAAGCTGGAAAAGGATGGGCTGGATGATAAATTATAATTAGGTAGATTTGTAACTGGATGAATAACTATGCTCAAGGGAAGGTTCCCAGCCACACGCCACGGGGCTTTGCCACCAACTTTATTTTGTTCAAAAAATTTAGCAGTGATTTGCTGAAGCCAGTGCATGATGGAATTAGGATCCAAAAAGGTCTTGACAGGCTGGAATAATTAGGCTGAATCCAACAAGCTGCAATTGAGCAGAAACAATTGTAAGGTCTTGCCTTGCCTCCAAACAACCAGCGATAGAGGCATAGGAGGCGAAAAGCATGACAAGAGAGGGACAACCGTCAGCACAGGTGCAGGTGCTTGGCACTGTGTTGGACATGGATCAACGGTACCATGGAACCGTACTTCCAGGCTGTGCAATTAGAGGTATTGTACCACAACAAGAGAAGTCATTATCCGCCTCGCCTCTGGCTGTTTGGACCACAGATGAAGTATGGGGTTCAGTTCTGGCCTCCTGACCTTAAGGTCCCATATAGCACATGGGAGGAGAGGACCAGGATACCAACTGGACTCCAGATCATATTCTCTGATAAATCATATGGAATTGGGCATGCTTGCTTTGTAGAGAAGATTCCAGGAGGTCATGAGCATTATCTTCAAATACTTTAGGTTGCCACTTGATAGTTGAAGGGCTGTCATGCTGAAGGATTAAACCGTTTCTGGGGTTGTCCCTCAGGACGAGAACAAAGGTCAATGAGTGAAAACCCCTGCTGGCAAGGCAGAGTTTGATGTAGAGGAAGGAATGCCATTCCTACTAACATTTCCAGCAGTCCACGGATGATTGGATTATAGTGGGAACACGTCTTAGAACTAGGAGTTAAGAGTTGAGATCACTGGCCAAGATTTAAGGATAGGTTGTGTTGCTGATTTAAAGGTAGCTCATGCCTTTTTTTTAGATTCCAGATGTATAAATGACAAAGGTCATTAAAATGTAATAGCCTGATGTCTGTTCATGCCCGCATGTAGTAGCCCCAGAACCTCATAAAAGCAAGGTCAGGATTTTTCTTTTTCAGAGGTGAGTTTGGAATCACGTAAATGCCTGAGCAAGTAACTCACTGGACAGCTAGGGGTCCTGAATCAAGGAGTGTGAAGGAAATGACCTTGAGTCAGAAGATTTGATGCCAGGATTTACAAACACCTCTTCCTACGTTAAAATAACATAATCATTACAAAATATAGTTTTCAACGGGATTACACCATCAAAGCTTATCCAAATGAGCTGGCTCCCAAACCCTTCCCCACCTAACTTGATGAGTTACCCAATCTAATTGGGTTGTTTAGAATTTGTCTGGCCAGCAAAAGTGTCTGCCAAAAGTGATTTGTTTTGTTACCTTAATTGGCTTTGAATACTTTTCTCAGTAAAAGATTCAATTGCACCTTGACGGTTTATAGAATGTTTATAGAGAAAAACATGGTTTTCCCTTATTTTCTATGAACAAGAAAGCATGTATCCAGCTCATCAATAAAAGCTGTGCAGAGTAGTTCAAATATACATTCAGGTTTACTCTACGAGTTAGACTTTTTCAGCTGCCAGAATGTGAAATGATATGGCTTTATTAACCTTCACGATGAGTCTGGAGGTAAGATGAGTTTCTGGCTGTTTAATTTAGCCACTCAAGGTGTCAGAGTTTTAAGTCAGCAACTCTCCAGTTTTCTTGGCTTCCTCTCATGGGCTGCCACATACCATATCTTCATAGTGCAGCATCCAAAGCAAGGCATGTTCCCTTTTAAAAGAGAGGAAACCTTTCCCAAGAGACCACCAACTCCCTTTTCTTACATTGCATCACATCATACCATTTTGAAAGATTACTACATGGCTTTGCAGATGTCAAAGCCTGCCAATTCATGCAGTCTGAGAGTTACAGCCTTAAAAGATTTCCTCTTTTTAATTTAAAAATGATATTTAAATTAACATAGAGTACAATTGACCTCTTTTGGGTGTACAGTTCTATGAATTTTAACACATGTAGATTTACATAACCATTAACACATTCAACATACAGAACTGCTTGATAATGCCCCCTAAATCCTTTGTGTCTAAGTTCCTGAGAGATATTGGACCTAGGTTTTTTGTTTGTTTGTTTGTTTTTCCTTGTAATGTCCTTGGCTGGTTTTTGGTTTCAGGGTAATGTTAGCCTCATAAAATAAGCTGAGAGGTGTTCCTCCCTGTTTTATTTTTCTGGAAGAGATTGTGTAGAATTGATATTATTTCTCATTAAATGCTTGGTAGAATTTGCCAGTGCAGCCATCTGGGCCTCAAGGTTTCTTTTTCAGAAAGTTTTAAATTATGAACACAATTACTTCAATGGGACTATTCAGGTTACATCATTATATTCATTTTTGGTGAGGTTTTTTTTTTTTTTTTTTTTTTTTTTTTGCGGTACTTGGGCCTCTCACTGTTGTGGCCTCTCCCGTTGTGGAGCATAGGCTCCGGATGCGCAGGCTCAGCGGCCATGGCCCACGGGCCTAGCCGCTCCGTGGCACGTGGGATCCTCCCGGCCCGGGGCACGAACCCGTGTCCCCTGCATCGGCAGGCGGACTCTCAACCACTGTGCCTTTTAAAGGCGCAGGGAAGCCCCGGTGAGTTTTGTATTATCTGAGAAATCAGTCCATTTCCTTTGTCTTTCTTGCTTGAAGTTTTTATATTGTATCTACCTACACTGAAAACTCCATCAGACATGTTGTAATTTTTGTTTTCAATCCTCAAACATTTTATAAGGAACAAAATGGGGGAAGGATAGTCTATCTCATTTACCCAGAGATTTACCTTTCCTTCACGCCTAATGTTCCAAGTTTCCCTCTGATGTAGTTTTCTTTCTTTCTGAGGAATTTCCTTTGTCTGCTGACAAGGAATTTCTCTGCTTTTTTTTCATCTGAAAATTTATTTGTTTTATCTCCATCCCTGAGGATATTTTCACTGGATGTAGAAATCCGGGTTGATTGTTCTTTTCTCTTAGCATTTTAAATATGCTGTTCCACTTCTGCAGACCTCCATGTTACGTGATGAGAAGTCAAGAGTCATTTGAATTGTTGCTTCCCTATTGGTAATGCATCCTTTTTCTCTGGCTGCTTTCTAGACTTTTTTCTCTGTCTTTACTCATCAGCAATTTGATTATGATGTATCTGGGCATGTATATGGAAAAACCCAAAAGAGCTTTTTGGCCACCCCAATATTTCTTTAAGTTTACCCTGTTTGAGATTCACTGAGTTTCTTGAATCTGGTGGTTTATTTCGATTAACAAATTTGGGAAGTTCTCAGTCATTACTTCCTTAAATGTTATTTCTTCTCTGTAGCTTTTCTCATCTCCTTTTGTGATCCTGATAGAATGGACAGTAATCACAGGAGAGGAGAAGGACCCATAATTTTTATTGATCTATCTTCAAGTTCATTAACTCTTTCTTCTATCATTTCCATTTTGTTATTGAACTTATCTATAGAGGTGTTTTGTTGTTGTTTTTTTCAGTTCTAAAATATCCTTTAGGTTCTTATTTATATCATCTATTTCTTTGTGGAAAATTTCTGACTTTCCATTTTTCTCAAGAATATTTGCTCTCAGTTGTTGCAGTATTTCTATAATGGTTTTGTTCAAGCTTTCTTCAGATAATTCCAATACATGTGTCATTGGCATCTGTTGTTTGTTTGTATTTTCTTATGCAGGTAGAAACTTTCCTTGTTCTTCATATACTGAGTAATTTTGCATTATGCTTAGACATTTTGAATATTATCTTATGAGACTCTGGGCCTTCTTTAAATCCTATGGAGAATGTTGATATTTTTGTTTAAGCAGGCAATTGGTTTGGTTGGGTTTAAGCCATTAGTTCTGACCAACTTTCTTCAGGTTGTGGTTCCAATGTCTTTTCAGTTTTCAGAGACTTTGCAGAGCTATTCAGATCTGTTCTGCTTGTGCATCTCCCACTGACCATTCTGGGATCTGAGTAGTGGTCAGTCCATTTTTCAGCTCAAAGTCTATGGTAAGCTGTTTAGGGTCTGCTGCATGAGCAACGTGTGGGTGCGCCTAGGATTTCATAAACAATATTATGGAGTAGCTTTGCCAAGCTCTTCACTCTCCCAGATCTCCCTGACACTTTCCAATTCTTTTCTTTTTTTATTCCTACAGCCAGAAATCTGGGTCTTTATTTGTCCTATTCTGTTGTGCACTTTCCATACACAGCCTCTTGGTCCAAACAGTGGAAGAACAGAAAGAGAAAACAAAATAATCAGAGGTAAAGTTTCTTTTCCCTCAGAGCTTTTAGGCACCTACAGGTTACTGTGGATTGGGACATGAGGAAATGGAGAAATGAAAAAACCTTAAGTATTTCCCCCACCTTTCTGAGTATTGACAGACCCCTTTCCCACCCCTGAAGCCAACACTAGAGGGCCTCCTGGAGCTCTCACTGTCCACACCAGTGTCCACTTCCAGGCTTTACACCATACGTAGTGCATCTAGCTTGGGAATATCACAGTAAAATTACAGTAAACTCTTTGCTGGTTTGGTGGTACTTCAAATTCAGGTCTTCTTCCCTAATTCCCCTGCTCTGTGTACTTCTCAGAATCTTCAAGTCTCTGCTGCAGGCATTCTGTCCAAGTTTCATAGCTGCATTCATTGCAAGACATAGGGTGATGTGTCATTCTATCTACCCATAACCAGAAACCCTTGGAAAATTTACACAAAAGTTTTCTTCAGCCTGTGTGGTTAATTGAGTGTTCTATCACAAATGAAGTCACTAAATCTGAGCTATGGAGAGTCATGGTCTGTAAAATACTGAGTGAATGCCCTAGGACTCACCAGAAATAGGGATATCAGCTTTCACGAGTCTTTCACTGTTGGTACACTGTGAACATCTGGGTCTGTGACTGACAGCTCTTGTCTGAAATCTATTATATTTCAAAACATTTTTTTTGAAATATTGTGCCTATAATAAGATTTCAAAGCAAACTAATTTCTAAATATGTAGTTTCTATTAAGTTTAGTCTGAAGTGCTGACTTACTGGATTTTTCTTTCAGGAAGTTTCTGTCAATGCAGAATACTTAGAGAGCTCCCTAAGTATGAAGGATGTCAGGATTTTTGGTTCAATCTGTCCATATTTCCTTGGCATGTGTTATTAAAGAAACCTTCACCTCTAATATTCTCACTTGAGTGTTGCTCTTATACACCATTCCTGTAGTAGTGTTGCTAAGGAAGAGACAGGGTTGGTGTCAGGAGGAAGTAATCCCTGCTGACCTAGGTTAGGAAGTCAAACTTGGAAATTCATAAATGGAGAAAGATTCTGAAATCCATACATTGGGTGACATTCCTAAGAGTGGTTTGTTCATTTTCCTTGATAAATATTTTTTTAAGAGATCACTTAAAAGAAATAAATTCTGCATGTTTCTTGTATATCCTGGAATTCTTTGAACTGTTTCATACACTTCTAAAGTTTCAGTTTAAAAATATATATGAAATTGGGCTTCCCTGGTGGCGCAGTGGTTGAGAGTCTGCCTGCCGATGCAGGGGACATGGGTTCGTGCCCCAGTCCAGGAAGATCCCACATGCTGCGGAGCGGCTGGGCCTGTGAGCCATGGCCACTGAGCCTGCGCGTCTGGAGCCTGTGCTCCACAACGGGAGAGGCCACAACAGTGAGAGGCCCGCGTAACATACACACACACACACACACACACAAAATATATGTGTGTGTGTGTGTGTGTGTGTGTGTGTGTGTGTATGAAATTGGATAGTCACAATCCAGGAAGGAGGAAGCATAACATCTAGGTTTAAGTCCAAATTTAAAACCTTGAATCTTCAATGAAATGGAAACATGTCAAAATGATTATACTTCCCCCTGTTGATGGCCATGTTTTAAAGCCAGACGGTTCTAGAAGTTGTTTATTTTTAACTCCTGTTTATTTAATGCAGAATGTCATAGATTCTTTCACACATTACTGTCCCTTAGTATTGCATCATCTCTCCGGGTGACCAATGCTGGTGATCCACATGGGGCAAAGGCATAATTTTCATAGGGAGTTAGGTAAAGTTATTTCCTCAACTATTTCAGTTCAGAAGTCACCATCTTCCAAAGCCCTGGACCCTTGGCCATCTGCCCAGTGTGTGGACACATGGTATGGAAATACCCGTGGGCATGCTCTAAAGAGTCCAGGTGGTTTCAGCCTTCATCAGCTCCAGCAGCCACCCCACAATATTTACTCCTACTTTATATTTACAATCTTTTAATATAAAGTTTATAATATATAAACTTTATATATTATAATCAAGCTAATAATTTCTGGAAGTAGAACAGTCAAACTTATTGTCATCCAAGGACTTGTTGGGGTGAGATGTGCACCATATAGAGATATTTAATGTGCTGTGATTTTTTTTTATATGTCACATAGCAATGGGGCCCCAGAAGAGTAATTTTCTATACAATTCTAATTTTGCATGAAATGATCTGGGTGGTGGTTGTATAACATTCTATATAAGATGGGTTGGTACCAAGGGACATCTTACTTCTGTACAGCTTGAAAAGCTGTGGTACATGTTCCACAGAGGAAGTCCTCAAGATTCAGCTGCATGCTTGGTCCAGCAGAACTGTTAACCCTTAAGAACTATTTTATATGGCAGATACATAAAATAGTTCTTAAATTAGGAGTTTGGGATTAACATATACACACTACTATATATAAAATAGATAATCAACAAGGACCTACTGTAGAGCATAGGGAACTCTACTCAGTATTCTGTAATAACCCTATATGGGAAAAGAATCTGAAAAAAAAAGGATATATGTATATGTATAACTGAACCACTTTGCTGTACACCTGAAACTAATACAACATTGTAAATCAACTATACCCTGATACAAAGTGAAAATTAAATTTAAAAAAAGGACTATTTTATATGGACCCTTAAAAGGCTTAAACAAGAGAAATAGCTTACTCTTTTATTACAGCCATATTACATGCTCTTATAGAAACATTCAGACTTTCTGAAAATAGGGGATTGATTGAGAAAACTATGGGTCCCTGTAAGGTGTTATATGACCAATTACATTTTAAAGATCTTTAATAACATGTGAAATGTTCACAATAGGATGTCACATAGAAAGGACAGGAAAATATTATTTCAATTATTTTATTTACTTGCTTAGAAGAAAAGACTCATATGTTATGTCTGGGTAAGGTGTTGATTTTTAATTTCCTATTTGTATTCTTTATTCTTTTCCATTTTTCATTAGTATAAATAATGCCATGGTCAGCAACATGGTGCAGAGATATTTATCCAAATTTCTGATTAATTCCTTAGGACAGACTCCAGAAAAGAAATTATGGAATCAAAGGAAAAGAACATTAAAGAGGAACATTTTATCTAAATGGCATTGCCAAGTTAATATCCAGAAAGGCAGTGCCAAGGCCTGTTCCCATCAATGGGGATGAGGAGTCTCGGCAGACTGCACACTGTCTTCTCACTTAGAAATAAAATCTTCGCGTACTGGGGATGTGGGAAATGCCATCTTATTATTGCTTTAATTTGCATTTATTTTCATACTATTGAAGTTGAACATTCCCACATGTTCAACAATCGTGTTTTTCCTTTGTGAATTATCTATTGGCATCCTTTAGCATTTATGTCTTTTAATGAATTCCTTTGTATTTGAGCAGTATTACACTTTTGTCAAATTCATTGCGTACAATTTTCCTAGTTTATTGCTAAATATTTCGTCGCTGATGTTTTTAACATGAGGAGTATGTTATCAAGTATGTGAAGTTTACTTTTCTGCTTTTCTTGCATTGATTTGAAGCTTAGAAAAGTTTCCCCCCATTTTACCTGTATATTTCCTCTACATTTCTTTTAGACTAAAATAGGAAGTGAGGAGCAAAATTGATTTTTATTTCCAAATTCTTAACTTATATTCCCAACACCATTTGTCAAGTAAACCTATTTTCTATTCAGTTGTTTCTGTTTATTATCTATATTTCCTGTACCTTACTTCTGAATAGTCCTGTTTTATTTATTTCCTATCCATTCAGTACTTTTTTCATTATTGTAGTTTCGTAATATATTTTATTATTCGTTATAGCATTACTGTTCTTAATCATTTTTAAAGCTTTTCTTGCCTGCTCATTTTCCAAACGACCTTAAGAGTCATTGGGAAATCTTCAAAAAAAATCCATAAGGATTTTTATTGGAATTGCATTAAACATATAAATTGATTTGGGAAGAATTAACATCTTTACAATAATCTTTCCATCAAGAAGCATGGTATTATTTGCCATTTTCCTTAGAGGTTTTAAAAATATTTCACTAAAATTGTGTAGTTATATATATATATGTGTGTGTGTGTCTGTGTGTATGTATACATATATATATTATACATATATAAATAAAATTGCATCTTCATATGGGTCCTAAATACCATTTTCAATTTAGGCCTGTTTTTTTTTGTCTTTTCCTTGTGGTTATAAATTAGAGATTTTCCTTTTTAGATGGGGATCATTTTCTCATTGCTTAATCACTACGTACTGACTAATCATCGCTGGCTTTGTGGCTAAAATCCTGGTCCCTGGAGTCAGGCTCCCCACATTCAGACTCCACCCAGCCAGGTCTGACGAGTGTGAATCAGGCACAACCTCCCCTGGTTTCTGCTTGCTGATTTAGGACCTGAGATAATAATAAAAAGACCTACTTTATAGGTGTGCTGTGAACAAGTTAATTCATGATGCTTTAATGCAGTGCCTGGCATATAGAAACTCAATGGATGTTAGCTAGCTATCATGAAGAGCTTTTCTCCCCCATCTGTTCTTTTATTCTTTATCTGGAATCCCTGTCCTTCCTACCTGAAGTCTCAGGGATATAGGCTCCATGTCCATGAGCCTTTCTCTCCTGCCAGGCTGCTGCCTCAGCCCTCCACACTTAACACCCGCTTTTTCAGTGCATCTTTGAATTTGTGTCATTAGAAATCAAGCGTTTTAGTTCCCGAGACTCTTTGCTGTGCTCTAATTCCACTGAGAGCTTGTATTTCTTTCCTCTCTGTTTTCTTTTTCCTTTAAGTTCTGGTCAAGTTCTTCTTCCTCCAGCTGTAATTCATTGGGAGCCTAGTGCTCTAAAGGCTCAGTTTGGTCACCCCCTCTTTGTCACCATACTCCCTGAAATGAGCTGCCTTTTCTTTGCCTGCCTATGCTTTTCTGTCTTCCTTTGGCAGCCAAGTCAGGACCTCTCAGGCAGTGGCAAAGCTAGGAATGGATAAAGAAGATGTGGTACATATATATGGAATATTACTCAGCCATATAAAAGAAGGAAATAATGCCATTTGCAGCAACATGGATAGACCTAGAGATAATCATGCTGAGTATTATAAGTCAGACTGAGAAAGACAAATATCCTATAATATCATTTATATGTGGAATCTAACAAAAATGATACAAATGAACTTATTACAAAACAGAAACAGACTCACAGCCTTCGAAAACAAACTTATGGTTACCAAATGGGAAACGTGGTGCGGGGGAAGGGATAAATTAGGAGTTTGGGATTAAACTATACACACTACTATATATAAATAGATAATCAACAAGGACCTACAGTATAACACAGGGAAATCTACTCAATATTCTGTAATAACCTAGATGGGAAAAGAATCTGGAAAAGAATGGGTATATGTATACATAAAAATGAATCTCTTTGCTGTACATCTGAAACTAACACAGCACTGTGAATCAACTCTACCCCAATATAAAATAAAAATTAAATTACAAAAAAAAAAAAAAGCTACAGGGAGAAGGAGGCCCCAGCTCACATCTTGTGGCTGAGCAGAGAACAAATGCCTGTCCTCTGAGGCTGCAGGGGCTTCCCTACACAGAAGCAGGGAGACCCCAGCCCACAGAGCAGATTTTTCTCCAAGTGCTTGGAGTCAGTGGGTCAGGAACCACCCTGCCTTCCATCCTGCTCATGTACACAGGTGAGGTCCTTTCTTCAGGAGCCTCCCAGGTGAGGCAGGCCCCCTTTCTCCTAGCCCCTGGGCAGTGCAGACCCTCTCTACCTTCTTTATACCATCCCTCTACCTTCGCTCCATCTTCTCTGGGAGCCCTGCCTGCCTGGGCCTGTGCCCACAGCAGAGGGGACTTGCCAGGAAGCTGGGAGGGAGAGCCGGTTGGGATCCTGCTGCTGCCTGCAGGCTCAGAAGTCCCTGGGCTCTTATTTTCTGTTAAGTTTCTAAATGGTTATTGCTGTCACACAAGAAAACTATTGATTTTTAAATGTGTGTCTGGTGCCTAGCCACTGTTACTAAATTCTGCAGAATTACTGTTGTTCTTCCGAGACAGACAATCACACTGCCCCCTGAATGGTGATAAGCTTGTCTTCATTTCTGAGGTCGTATTTCTCACTTTCATTTCGCATCATAATATTGGCCAGCACGTTGAGAACAATACTGAATGAAAATGATAGCAAGCACCCAGGGTCTCGCTTATCTGAATGGGGATTGCTCCCTGTATGAGGATATCTGTTCTTGTCTTAAGATCAATCACTCTTAATTTTAAGGAAGTATTGTTCTTTTCCCAGTACTAAAAACTCCTGAAGGGATATTATATTTAACTCAGCTTCTCTGCAATATCCATAGAGATCACCACTTTTTAATTCTATCTATTGATTTGATTTAATGTATTAATTGATTTTTCCTAATATTAAGTTGTATTCAACTCCTGGAATAAACTGTACTTGGCTATGGTACACTATGCTTTTAGTGTATTTTTTTTTTAGATTTTTTTTTTTTTTTTTTGATGTGGACCATTTTTAAAGTCTTTATTGAATCTGTTACAATATTGCTTCTGGGTTTGTTTGTTTTCTTTATGTTTTGGTGTTTTGGCCACAAGGCATGTGGGATCTTAGCTCCCCGACCAGGGGTCGAACCCACACCCTCTGCATTGGAAGGTGAAGTCTTAACCACTGGACCTCCAGGGAAGTCCCCTAGTGTATTTTAAATGAGATTTTCCAGCTTAGGCTTTAGGATTTTTGCCTGTATCCATTAGTGACGTTTGCCAGTTGTTTTCCTTTTGTGTATTTTGCTATCAGAGTTTTAATGACACTTCCTCTTTCTCTTCATCCTGGAATAGTTTATATGACATGAGGAGTATCTTTTTTTCAAAAATACAAAAAAACTCAGATGTGATTTTTCCTATTTGAGAAGCTTTTCAGGTTTTATTAAAAATTACTTTTCTACTTATTAAATCTCATTCCATTGCTTTTCTACCTGGTAAATTATTCTTTGTCAATAAAAGCACTAGTTTCAAAACAATTTTTAAAATATTAGCTTTAAGTTATACAAAAAAATGTTGCATGATTTTTATTTCTTCTGTATTCATTGCTACATATTTTTTCTCTGTTGTAATTTTGATTCTTTCTAAATTTGATATGCCAGTAATTTATATATTTTGTAGGTTTTTTTTTGAAGAATTGGCTCTTTTCTTTTTAGTACAATAATTACCATATCTATTTGTTTTTTCCCCAATTAATTAATTCTTCCCCTACCCCAATTTTATTATATCCTTACCCCTATTATCTTTATGTCTAACTTCTTTTCTAAATGTTTCTTTGAATGTTTTCTTTCCTTCCCCCCCACTGCCATATTTTAAAATGATGAAATTACTTTTAATGCTTTGAATTTACCTCTGAGGACAGCTTTGATTAATACCTACATAGTTGAGATATGTAATGTTCTTATTGCCATTTTCTTTAAAAATTACCTCAAAATTGTACAGTAAGTTCTCTATATATGAACGAATTCCATCCCAAGAGTGTGTCCATAAGTCCAGTTTGTTCATAAGTCCAACAAAGTTAGCCTAGGTACCCAACTAACACAATCAGCTATATAGTACTATACTGTAATTGGTTTATAATAATTTTCATACAAATAATGTGTAAAAAACAAACAAACACAAAAAATAAAGAAAACATTTCTAATCTTACAGTAGAGTACCTTGAAAAGTACAGTAGTACAGTACAACAGCTGGCATACAGGGGCTGGTATCAAGTGAACAAGCAAGAAGAGTTACTGACTGGAGGAGAGAGAGGAGGTGGGAGATGGTAGAGATGAAGGATCATCAGCAATAGGAGATGGAGGGCAAGCTTCAATTTCACTCATGCCTAACGTTGATGGTACAGGTTCTGGTTCCTTGCTGGATTCAATTCTATCTACCATCTTGAAAAACGATCCAGTGATGTCTGGGTAGTAGCTCTTTTTTTCTCATCATAGATGACATGGTAGCACTGGATTGCATTCTGAACGGCTGCTGCAACCTTCATGTACCGTTCTATGTTTGGGTCCTGTGCCTCAAAAACTAACAGTGCCTCCTCAAATAAAGAAAATTGCACTGCCATTTCCTGCATCATGAATCTTTTCAGTTCTTCAGTTATTTCTTCTTCCTCTTGTCTCTCTCTTCGTCCTTTCTCTGGGCCTCCAATTCCATCAGGTCTTCATTAGTAAGCTCCTTGTGTTGCATAGCAAGGAGTTCAGTGAAGTCGTCCTCTTGCAGAGCTAGCTTCAAATAAAGATACTGTACTACAGTACTCTATACAGTACTGTACAGTGAAGTACACAAAAGCACAACCACTTGTAGAGGATGCGTGCACGTGACAATGCATGCTAGACATGCAAACTAACTTATGTGATTGGACATGTGAATGCACGTTTGCATCTTTGAAAGTTTGAAACTTGAAGGTTTGTATGTAGGGGACTTACTGTATTCTTCATTGGTTAGGAGAGTGTTTTTCAGTTCCAGAGAGGTTTAAGGATTTCTGCTTAAGTGTTTACTATGAAGTCCTACTTTCTTTGGGTTTGAGTAGGAGAATGTAGCCTGCTCATTTCAGCTCTGGAGAATTAGTTGATGTTCTCTCTGTTATTTTGCATGTAATCCTACATTTATAAATGTTTCACAGATGTTTTGATAGGTGTAGCCTTTGTTTGCCACAGCATTCAGTATGTGGCTGATGATATAGTAATTGCAATTGTATTACTTAAATTATCATCTTTAAAGACAACATAGCCAAAAGGAAAGGGCAAATGCAGAGTCAAGATCAACCAGGGTTCAAATCTGGATTTTGTTACAATTAATGGCATAATCTTATACAGGTGACCTAATAAGGGAACCTCCTCTATGCCTTAGTAAAATGGGGACGTCAATCTCTATCTTTCATTGTTGTTGTGAGAAGTAAATGTGGCCCCTTAGGTAAAAAATATCTCAGCAGGGTGTTTGGCCTGCAGCTTGCCCTAATAAATGGCAACCGTTATTAATTTTTGTCCACCTGATCTGCTACTGAATGATAGTATATCAAAATCCTTTCTCTCTCTGCTCAGGAAAATCTCTTGTTATTGTACATTTGAGTATTCTCATGTTTTTCCCCCTTGTGAAATTCAACTCTCCAATTTCTGTCTTTCATCTCTATCATCTTCTCTTTCATCATTTCATTTCTCTCTTATTTCCCTCTGTCTTTATTTAGAATAACTTAGGGCTATAGGTTATTCCTATAATTGTCTCTGCTGCTGCTGAAATGGCTACTTTTATTTATTTATTTATTTTTGTGGTATGCGGGCCTCTCACTGTTGTGGCCTCTCCCGTTGTGGAGCATAGGCTCCAGACATGCAGGCTCAGCAGCCATGGCTCACGGGTCCAGCTGCTCTGCGGTATGTGGGATCTTCCCAGACCGGGGCACGGACCCGTGTCCCCTGCATCAGCAGGCGGACTCTCAACCACTGCGCCACCAGGGAAGCCCCCCAGTGGCTACTTTTATTACTGCTACTGCAATTGCTCCCTTCCCCCCACATACTATGACATTATATTTTCCAAATAGCACTTATGTTTGCCTACATAAAGTTAATATACTAATACACTACTTTTAAGTAACAGACAAAGGAGTATACCAAGTAGAAGTGTATAAGTAGCAAGTTCATAATGTGCAGATTTTGGCTTTCCCAGTACACAGTGACCCCTCTTTTCTGCACTTCTCAGCTCGTGCACCCTCCCCTCCTTCTTTATTTATCATATTACGTGCAGGCACTACTCTACTAATATATTTTGGACCTCATAACACATACCAAAAAGTAAAAAGATACGTATGGAGCTTGTGATACTTTTTCTGGCACCACGGTGAGTGCTCTTGAGCATCCCTTGCCTTGCTCCCACCTTGGAGACTACTGTCCTAGACCATATCGAATTTCTCTGCTTTTGGCCTTTGTAACACTTCCCCTTTTATAGTCGACACACACCCGTGATGCCTTGTTTTTCTCTCTTCCCAGCTGAACTCTAATTTCCTAGATAACAGTGCTGATGTCCTCCACATTCATTCAGCATCCCCACACCTAGCACAGTGGCTCTCACATAATGGGTTTGGGTACCTATTTGTTGGCTTGAGTTAGAAGGTGTAGTTTTCTGCCAGTGGATCCCAAGTAGACCTTGACTTTGCTAGAGCATTGTTGGTGTCCTCACATTTTCTCCTCACTGAAGCCAGGTCCCTCTTCGTTCCATTCATGTCTTGGCCTCTTGCCTTTCACCTCAACCTCATATGTCTGTACAACGTCTTGTTTGCATAGGGCTGTTTTCATCTGTCATAGTGAGAATACAAACAGGTGTTCCTTAAGCTTTCTTCTCTTTCTAATAGTGAGTGACTTTGGGGAATAAATTTTCCTTTGGGTGTTCAGGATAATGTTTCTCTTCTCTTCTGGACTAATCCCAATTTTTTCCCTTAGTTTTCAATTCTTAACGTGGAGACCCGGGTCTCAGCATTGGCCAACCATCAGCATGTGTGGGTGTCACTGACCACGTTCTTTTCCCACTTGGGTTTCAGAATATCCAGTTATGGGGTAGAAGTGTGCAGTACCTTGTGCAGTTTCTAGTGGCTAGTAAGTATTCAGTAAAAGAATACTGGACAGAGTTTGTTATTCTGCTTCCACTTGCCACTTCTGTAAATCTGAGAATTATGGTGAAAGAATCATGATCAAGAAGCATCATATTAAAAAATGATAATTCCCAACACATTACACTCTGGGTTCCTACTGTCTCTGCCCTGCTTAGGGCATGGAGACTGGAGCCTACAGCATGATGCTGGCCAGTGCTGGAACTTCCACTCTTGTCATGTGCTGGGGTTGTAGCTACAAATGGAGGTTGAAAGGGAGGTGCCAGGGAAGGAGAGAAAAGGGATGACAAGAGACGAGGACAAGGTGCCAGACTTCCTAGCAGCCCAGGCACACACGCTTGGGACCTGGTTGCCTGGGTTTCTAGGTTTGCAGAGTCTGGGTCTCTGAGCTTGGGGAGGACTCGGTATGAGGCTCATGCCTCTTCCTACCACTTTTTGGCAGGTGCTGCAGCTCCTTTGCCAAGAGTGCAGCCTGCACAGACCACCAGTTTTATTTCTCCATCTGCTTCACCGAGGCTGTGGTTGGTAAACATTTCCCCAGGTTTTTTTCAAGTGATTGATGGGTGGCCTCAGCTGTTAGAACTTCTGTGATTTTTTTGGTCTTTTTCTAGTTTCATGGACTCTTTAACAGAAAGTTGAGTGAAGACACATTAGAAATTATCTTCATTCTTTTTTTACTTGATACATTTATACTGCAGTATGATTATCAGAGTAGCGTTAGCTAACACCTCTATCATGTCACAGAATTATTTTCTTCTAATATTGGGAACAATTAAGATCTATTCTCTTAGCAAGTTTAATGTTTATAATACAGTTTTGTTGGCTACAATCACTTAGTGTGTGTTAGATCTCCAGGACTTATTTCTCCACTAGTTGGAAGTCTGTACCCTTAAACAACATCATCCAACTCATTAACCAAAAAGACCCGAACAATCTGATTTAAATATGGACAGAACAAAATAGATTTTTTTTCCAAAGAAGACATCCAGGTGGCCAACAGGTCCATGAAAAGGTGCTCAGTATCTGTTCTTCTTAATCCTGAAGTCAAGATTATTCTGTAGTCACAGTATCCATTTTCTCATAACTTATTCCCTAATGTATTTCAGATCAGAAACTTTTAAGTCAAAACTATTCTCTGAAGTTTAGAAATGACCTTGCAGCTATTGGAGTAGAAGGCGGATTTGGTGCTAGTAAGATGCATGGTCTGTCTTGTCTTGACAGTTTCTCTTCCACATGGATCCCTGAGGGAGACGTGTGCATAAGAGCAGTAGGAATAAGAAATAAAGTGCTCCTTTGTATTCAACCTTATTCATGGCCTGTATCCCCATGTAGAAAATAAGAGAGGAGGTAGGATGGCTGGGCTTACTCAGAGCAGACCAGGCTTGGATGAACCTATAGCATTGTTGAGAAACACTACCAGGGTGTGAGCCCCAGCTGTGAGCACAATCTTTGCACACCTCCTGAGAGCCAGCTCTATTGATTAGCTCCTGCTCCTCTTTGGAGGAGAAGTGAGAGTGGGTAGTGGCAGTGAGTGCTAGGAGGTGCCACCAGCCTCCACCAACCCCCCTTCACCACCACTACTGCTCGACTTTCTCGTTCTACTGTGGTCAATTGCTATTTCCCATTCACGGGTAAAGTGGAAGTAAAAACATCTTTTCTGTTACTCTGGGTTATATAATAGATGTAAAAACTCTGCTTAGGGCCTCCCTGGTGGCGCAGTGGTTGAGAGTCCGCCTGCCGATGCAGGGGATACGGGTTCGTGCCCCGGTCTGGGAGGATCCCATATGCCGCGGAGCGGCTGGGCCCGTGAGCCATGGCCGCTGGGCCTGCGCATCCGGAGCCTGTGCTCCGCAACGGGAGAGGCCACAACAGTGAGAGGCCCGCATACCGCAAAAAGAAAAAAAAAAAAAAAAAAAAACAAAACAAAAAACAAAAAAAAAACTCTGCTTAATGTTCAGCTCTCATGGGAAACAGGCTTCCTGGGATGCTGAAGGCAGGTGCACTGCTTGGGGTTGTCTGGGCCTTGGTGATGCTTTGACCAACAGGTTGAGGATGGGGTGGTTCAGGAACTAGGAGGACTTGATGTATGTAAAATTCTGTGAGCAGAAGCAGAGGTTGGAGAGACTGTGCTAGTCCTTTCAGAAGAATGGCCAAGCCGGGTTGCTGCACAGAGTCAAGCCTCTCGGATCTAGGAAGACTGTCCCTTGTGTCACCAGCCACTGCGAGGTCAATTATTAGGGACTCTGAACCATGAGAAGCCGTGCATCTCTTCCTGTTCTAGGTGTAAATGTTGATTTCCCCAGATTTCTGTGGTCTTGGCTTGATGACCCAAGACCTTAGAATGAAGGTAGAGGTGTGTTCAGAAAAGAGTTAATGGGCTTCCCTGGTGGCGCAGTGGTTGAGAATCTGCCTGCTAATGCAGGGGACATGGGTTCGAGCCCTGGTCTGGGAAGATCCCACATGCTGCAGAGCAACTAGGCCCGTGAGCCACAACTACTGAGCCTGTGCGTCTGGAGCCTCTGCTCCGCAACAAGAGAGGCCACGATACTGAGAGGCCTGCGCACCACGATGAAGAGTGGACCCCGCTTGCCGCAACTAGAGAAAGCCCTCGCACAGAAACGAAGACCCAACACAGCCAAAAATAAACATAAAAATAAATTAATTAATAAAAAAAGACCTAAAGAAGAAATACATGGCAAATATCTTTCAAAAGAAAAAAAAAAAGAGTTAACACAACAGGCTATCCTTTGAAAGTCCTGCTTGCAAGGTTAGCCCTCTGCTGGTGTCTGGGAGACTGGGTTTGGGGAGCATCCCCGTCATTCCTAAAAGAAACAAGTGGCTCACTGTACCTAAACCGTACGTACAATATGGTTTAGGTTTAAGCACCTGCTTTCCTTCTGGGAGTCTTGACTTTTAGTCCATGCCAGGGACAGATTGCCTACCTGACCAGCCCCCAATAAATACCTTGGACAACGGGACTCTAATGAGCTCTCCTGCTGGATGGGATTTCGCTATGTTGCCACTGCTCATTGCTGGCGGAATTAAGCATGTCCTCTTTTTTTTTTTTTTTTTTTTTGCGATACGCGGGGCTTCTCACCGCTGTGGCCTCTCCCGTTGCGGAGCACAGGCTCCAGACCCGCAGGCTCAGCGGCCATGGCTCACGGGCCCAGCCGCTCCGCGGCACGTGGGATCCTCCCAGACTGGGGCACGAACCCGCGTCCCCCGCATCGGCAGGCGGACCCCCAACCACTGCGCCACCAGGGAAGCCCAAGCATGTCCTCTTGACTCCACTGGGAGAGAATTCTGGAAACTTGTGCCTGGTTTCCTCCAGACTTCACCCCAGTCACGTTTTCTCTTTGATAATTGTGCTTTCTAATCTTTCATGGTAATAAATCATAGCTGTGAGTAGGACTATATGCTGAGTCCTGGGAATCTCTTAGTGAGCTGTTGAACTTGGGGGTGGGTCTTGAGATGCCTCCAATACATAGCCCAGTGATCCAGGGTGTGATCCCTCTAATATGTATCCCACCCGAAGAGCTGTAGACCCCTTCCAACCAAAGCGCTGCTCCTCAGCCCCTTTTCTGTAAAAATTCAGGTGCTGTTGTTGGGACAAGGGCTTGGTTTTGCTCCCCCCCCCCACCAGGTCCAGTCATCATCCTTACAATGTCCCTTTCTCAGCCTTCATCCTACTGGGTCCCCTGTGGCATTCAACACTACTGGAGGCTAACTGCCAGTCCCTTACTGAATCTTGGTCTCCCCTGTTATCTAGGGCTTGGTTCTCCTCTCAAACTCTTCCTTTCCAGTGCCTTTCTCCTGCCTCTTACATAGACTGTAACAGGATATCAAAATGGCACTCTTAAGTCTCTATTTTACTTTCTTTTATTAAAAAATTAAAAAAAATTTTATTATGTTTTTTTGGATGCGCCATGTGGCATGTGGTATCTTAGTTCCCCGACCAGAGATCCAACCCATGCCCCCTGCATTGGGAACGTGAAATCTTAACCACTGGACCACCAAGGAAGTCCCATAAGTCTCAATTTTAGGCTCTAACTCACAGGAACAGTGAAAAAAGCGCCAAGTCTCCCAAGAGCCCATTGTTCTTCCCTACCTTGATGTGTTAGTTAGCTCGGGCTGCCGTAATAAAATGGCATAGACTGGGTGGCTTAAACAACAGAAATGTATTCCTCTCAGTTCCAGGGGCTGGAAATCCAAGACTAAGGTCCTGACAGGGTTGGTTTCTGGTGGGAGCTCACTCTTTGGCTTGCAGATGGCCACCCTCTCGCTGTGTCCTCACATGGTCTTTCCTCTGTGCTTGCACTCCTGGTGTCTCTTCCGCTCCTTATAAGGACACCAGTCCTATTGGATTAGGGCCCCACCCTTATGACCTCATTTAACCTTAATTACCTCCTTCAAGTCTTTGTCTCCAAATACAGTCACACTTGGTGGTGGTGGGGGGAGTTAGGGCTTCAGCCGATGAATCTAGGCATAGTTCAGTCCCTAACACTTTATGAGAGGTTGAAGCATTAGGCAAAAGAATTTCACTGGATGGTGTTGGTGGTGGGTGATGCTCTTACCCCCCACTTGGACCCTTTCCACTGACTCTGCATCGAGGACCAGCAGTGCTTATCTCGTCCTGTTCTCTTCCCATAGGAACACTCGATCCAGCGTGAAGGAAGGGTGGTTGCTGCTCCAGCCACCTTCCATCCTTCCTGGGGGCTCCACGTTGTTCAGGGTGCTCACCTCATCTCCCCTTTCAGCTCGTTAGAACCTTCCCTCCCTTGAGGGCTCACTGCTGAGCCACTGAGAATTTCCTAATTGGAGCCTTTGCTCCCAGCTTGGTGCAGCCCTAGCTCGGTGCTTCTAGGTAAGTCCCAGCTCCCACTTGATTCTGTCCCAGGTTTCGGACCGCAACCTCCTGGAAGTAAGCCTGTGTCTATTCGTCTCTTTCTTGCCCCCACCGTACATCGCCCGCTCCTTTGTAGGCATGCTTTTGGAATTGAGTCAGTTGATTTGAACGGAGTCTCAGGCAGACATTTCTTCTTCCTCCTAATCTGTCTCCTCATTACCCTTCTGAGCCCATCATTTTTTCTGTATATGCCTTTCCTTCCTTTTATTTTGCAGTGATTTTTACTGTTATTTTACCTCTTGGTGAAAGTTTCAGCTGGTTGGTCTTAACGAATGTTGTGCAGTCCTAGCCCTCCCTCGGCTTCCTGCCCTCGTTCAAGTTCATTACTCTGACTTACATAGCAGTGGGAAGCAATCAGGCACAGTCCCGGGCAGGTTAGCTTCCCGCGTGTCTTGCTAAGCGGATCATGGTATTTGGAGGCTTGTGGAGGGGGACTGAGGCCCTGTAGGCGTGAATTTCATTCTTTCACTCGGCACTTACTTGCCTGTTCAAGATTCGTAAAACAATTTAACCAAATAAAGTTTTTGCATTCAGAATCCGCTGCATTCTGTGAAAGGTTGGGGAGTCTGGGAAGATACCCATTTTGTTTTTAGGGGACTGTGAATCCAGAAGCCAGCCTCATGTCATGCTGCTAGGCCTGCACAGGCCTCATTCGTCAGACCAATTCCTTTGGTGGAAGAGGATGCCTGGAGGGTTGTATGTGAGAGACCTGGGTCCTCAGAGTATTGACCATCCAAGGAGAATTACTGAGACCCTCACTGCAGGCAGAATGGCAGTTTGGGGAACAAATAGCTTTCAGGCAGTGGTCATTTGCATTAATGCCCCTAAAGGCCATCCTCCCAAATTCCTACTAAATTTCTTCCCAAAGGCCCAGATAGGAAAGCATATTAAACTCTCAAACTTGGAAGAGAGATATGAACCTGGGCTAGGAATGATGCTGGGGCCTCTGGCACAGAGGGAGGCTTTGCTACGTGGGGTTAGCATCAGGGGTTCCAAGCTGATCCCTTTGCTGATGCCTACTAGCTGCCCAGCCTTGACCTAGTTCCTTTTAACCTCTTCTTGCCAAAATTTTCTCAAGGGCAAAATGTGGAAGGGTGGAACCTATTCATAGTGTTGGGATAGAATCAAACAATAATATATGTAAGGCCTTGAGTTCAGTGTCTGGCATATCGCAAATGTTAAATCAGTATTTCCTATTACTTATCGTCATTCTTTTAAATGCTTAAGAAAGACCTCCAGCAGCTGACCCGAGACCCAAAAGAGCAACTTAGATTTCAGTTTGCCTCTGTGTGCCAGGCAGCCTTTGCACTCCCCAGCCAGGGAACGCTGGGATCAGAGGGAACAGTGTTCTGACAGACCACACATCGCCCGGCCTCCTGAGAGACAGCGAAAGCACAGGCAGACTGCTGGGTTTGGAATCCCAGCTCTGCTCCCCTGTGTGAGCTTCTGCAAGTGACTGAACCTCTCTGTGCTTCAGTTTTCTCATCTGTAAAAGGGCCGCTGGCAGCCTTAAATGAACTAGGGTGTGGCGATTTCTTTAAATGATGCCATGGCATGGTGACTGCTCAGTATGTTAGATGTCAAGATCATCATCAGACTTCCCAGACCTTGCCTCGGCCTGGGGCTGGTTTCTGTTCAAGGGACTTAGGGAGAAACTGCTCTCTGAGATTGTATTCATCTCAGGTCTCCTGGAATGGATGCAGGGAGAGGGTGGGGACATGGGGGCCAGACTTCTGGGAACAGCATTGATAGCTTGTGGGGTGTTCCCAGTCCTAGTTGTCCTTCAAACTAGGATCCGCTGAAGGCAGCTTTTCCTTAGTCTAAATCTGAATAGAACCTTGTACTGCTGGCAGGTCTGAGGTCGAGCTGTGTATGTGAAAGGAGGAGTCTTTGTGTACTGAAGGTCTGCAGAAAATGTGCAATGTACACACATACTCAGGAGCCAGAGCTGAGAAGATGCCAAGAGAGAGAGAGATAGGTGAGGGGGCCCCACCCTGATTATTTCTCCAACTATGGGCCTGCAGGAATCTCCCTTGGCTCAATGATATTTTTTAAAAATGGGGGGGAGGCTTCCCTGGTGGCGCAGTGGTTGAGAGTCCGCCTGCCGATGCAGGGGATGCAGGTTCGTGCCCCAGTTCGGGAAGATCCCACATGCCGTGGAGCGGCTGGGCCCGTGAGCCATGGCCGCTGAGCCTGCGCGTCCAGAGCCTGTGCTCCGCAACGGGAGAGGCCACAACAGTGAGAGGCCCGCGTACCACAAAAAAAAAAAAAAAAAAAAAAGAAACTTGTTTCCCTAGTTGTCCTAAGCCCATGGCATTTTATTATAATTTCACAGATATACTGTATGTATATCTGTTTATACACTGTGACGTTAGAAGGGCCACAAACCATAATATCTAAGTTATTTTTGGTCCCCTAAGCATAACTTTCCATCTCACGGAAGGTGATGCTCTCTCTCTTGAGAATGCACCCTCTGGCCTGAAATTTTTTGGCCATCCAGAACCAGCTTTGACTAGTGGGAGTGGCTTGGGGTGAGCTGGGGGTTAGTGCATGTATATAACAAGTGTGGTGGTCCGAGCCTCATGGTTCTCGCTCAGTATGAATGCCAGCAAGACTGGGCCATTCTCATCTTCCTCCAGCTTCCAACTTTCCACTTTCACAAATACTGGATGACTTATCTTTGGGCAAACATCTTGGTCTGCATTTAAGTTCATTTCCTTGCTTTGTCTTTTTCTTTAAAAGTGAAGTTGTTAGGTCCAAAAGAACCAGAATGTTACAGCATCTTGAATACTGCTAGTCAATATCTGGGTGAATATCCCCAGAGATGCGTCAGAGAGTCCATCTCTTATCTGCATCTCTGCCAACACTGAGCAGTATTCTTTTTATAAGTATTTGCTGATTTGAAAGGCAAGATGCTAACTCATTGTCTCTTGAATTAGCCATCTTATGATGACCAGCCAAGGTGAAATTTTGGATCCTTTCATCTTGCTGACAGGTGAGAGATACATCAATTTCCTCTCAGTAGTCCATCCTACTGATGTGTCATGCTTCCCCTGTCCTCTGGGAAGTTTTATCTACACTGGGATCTGTTCCTGGACTGTCTGTTCTGAATTATTGACGTCTTGATGATGACGTCTGCTTGACTTTTGGAAATAGGTTTCCAATGAAGGCTCTTGGAAGGCGATTGCACTCCAGGAGTGGATTTATGTGTCTGCACTTTGGCAAACATGTATGCAGAAACCTGGACTGTCCTCCCTGCCTGGGGCCAAGATGTGGTGAGCTCTTGGTGGAGACACCCTCCTGAGCCATCCCAAGGGTGCAGAATGCCACACTGATGAGTCATTGAGGCTCAGACAATACTCTGAAGGTCTAATTTTGTCTAATTTGGCTCAAGTTCACCTTTGGTCAGTGTCAGCTCTAGTATGAAAGATCCAATGCATGCTGAACTGAGCAAAGGAAAAACAAACAAGCAAGAGATGTCATTCATTCTCTAAGTGCATATTGAGCGCCTACCATGGTGTCAGATATAAAGAAGTTTCAGACTGGGTCCCTGGCCTTGCAGAGCTCACAATCCAGGTGGGAGATAGGTGTGCAAATTAGTGGCTGAGATAGAGGGTGATCTGTTCTAAATAGATGCACACTAAATTAGTAGAAGGGACAGAAGAAAGTGCCCAACTCTGTCTATTGAGATGAGGAAGGGTCAGGAGAAATACAAAAAGAGCACAGGATATTTAAGCTTCATTGTATAGAACAAGTTAGAGATCACCAAGGAGACAAATGGGGAAGGGCATCCTGGATAGAGGGAACAGAATGTACAGAGGTATGGAACTCTGAAAGAGCATGGCATTTTGTGCAGAGGTGAGAAGCAAAGTGTGTCAAAAGGAATAGTGGGACTTGAATACCATACTGAGGTGGTTTCCTTATTTTTGGTCAAAGATGCCTTTGAAGTTTATAAAGCATGGTCAGATATGCTTTGGGGGAAAAAGCACGGTCACATATGCTTTGGGGAAGTAAACTCAACTGTCTGGAAGAGTGTGGAGGTGAGAGTATGAGGGCAAAAGCCATTCTACTAGTAACATTGTAATTATAACTAGGAACATTCATTCTTGGAAGCATTTTCCCACCACAGTCATTTTGGAAATGGACTAGCAATTGTATTAACAAAAAAGGTACAGCAGCCACAGATATTTAAGAAGTGAAATCAGTAAGACTTGATGACTAAATTTATGTGTGATTGACAAGGATGAAGGAAGAGATAGGGATGAAGATGTGATTTCTCTCCTGTACAGCTGGTCAATTTGGGGTCCATGTACAGCAGGTGTGAAGTTGTGGCCATTTAAGTGGGAAGTGTTGGTTGGGCATTTAGACACAAATACTGACAAATGATTAGGAATATGTGGTATTAGAGGTGCTAACGGTTGCCAATTTCTTGTATTTCTTTTGGTATTTTAAGAATGAAGCCCAATTTTCAGAAATGGTTTCAGCTCTTCATTGATTGAGCTCATGCCATGGAGAAAAGCATGGAGATGTTTATTTCATTGAGTACAGTAGGTCAATTTCAGCTACTTTTCAACTCGTATTTATATCTTCTCCTTCCAGGGGACGGTCAGGTGGATTTTGATGAATTCATGACAATTCTTGGCCCCAAACTGGTGTCTTCAGAAGGTCGTGATGGTTTTCTTGGAAACACAATAGACAGCATATTCTGGCAGGTGAGTAAGAATTTTTTGAAAAATTAAGTTTGACAGTAAACGCGTCTGGGACTAACATTTGACTGTGAATTCTTCAGCTTCTGTTCAGCACATGAAGCTCCCTTCTGGGCTTGAGTGACATACATTCCTTGAACTGGACATCTAAGTTGAGATCCATACTAGGCCCTCTGAACAAAGAATTAAAACTATACTCATTTAAGGCTTGGAAGAGTGAAATATCTCCCTATTTTCCCTTATATCAAAAATAGTTTTACATTTTGGAGAAATGAGATTCCTCCACTTCTGATTCACAAAAGACTTTTTCCTGGGGACACTTAGAAAGGACATATTGGTATTACCTGAGCCTACTCTGTCCCTGGTTCCAGCAGATCCTTGCTGGGAGGATGGCATGGTTGCCTTGTGTGTTTGGACTCTAGCAATACTCTTAATAGGACAGAATGGTTTTATCTAAAAATTTGCATTTGATGCTTCTCAATTTGCTTCTATTTCTATCTTGTAAAATCTCTTAGGAAATTCCAAATAATACCTTCAAATTATTAATTGTGCTATAAATCATTTCTCTATATTAGTTGTTTAGTCTTAAAATGTGACTCTTACTTTGTGACTATGGAATTTGGGGAATGACTCATCAATAATTATTTTAAAAAATTAGGGACTCCCCTGGTGGTCCAGTGGTTGGGACTCTGTGCTTCCACTGCAGGGGGCACGGGTTCAATCCCTGGTCAGGGAAGTGTGATCACGCATGCTGCGCAGCATAGCCAAAAAAAAGAAAAAAGAAAAAAAAATTGAGTTAATTTGTCAAGTTAAATTGAATTATTGTTTAAACATGTAAAATACCATTCAAACATGGTGTGGTTTCTTTAATTTCTTGATGTGTTTTTTTCCTTAACCAAAGATAATTCTCTGTATCTCTAGATAAGGATTGCAGTTGACATGTATCTCTAGTCTTATTCTGCTACCCATCTTACATATAACTAACAAGTACTTAGTAAGAACTTGTTACTGGCCCTGTAGTCTAACAGTAACTATGGGTTTTACAAAAGATGCTTAAGACACAGCCCTGGCTATTTAAGAATTTGGTTGGGGAAACACAACTAAGAGAGAAAACAAAGAGTAATCATTTGGCTTGATGGTTACTAGACTGTAATCTCCTTGCAGCCAGGGACTTCATTGTTGTGGTGCCCTCAGCAGTTAGCCCATGTACTCAGCAGACCCTCAATAACTTTTTTTTAAATAAAATGAATAGAAGTTCAAGAAAGGAGACACATGTCGTCTTGAGAGGTCAGATAAGGCTTCAGGAAGTGGGGGTACTTGCTTCAAACCTTGAAATAAGTGGGGGATTAAGTAAGAAAAGAAAGAAAAGAGAGCATCCCCAGCCTGTCACAATGAGAGTTTGAAAAAAGGTGGAGGCAATGAGCACAGGAAAGTCATTGACCATGAGGAAGATACGGTTGAAAGGGAAAGAGCTCAGGACCCACTGGCAGAGTGGATTTAGAGCCTGAGGAAAGAAGGGTTGAGATGACGGACTCCAAGTTTCCCAACTGGCTACTACTGCCAGGAATACGATCATGGAGAAAAGACGTCTTTGTGGAGTTGAATTCTAAATTGGACACGTTGAGGGTCAGTCACCAAGGAAAGCCTATGCACAGCTGAAATCAAGGATGGATCATGGGCGAGAGGCCAGGGCTGGGAACCCAGATTTGGAATTCATCAGAGCTAGTGGGTGAAATTAGAGTCAAGGATGAGCTCAACAAGGGAAGTCATATACCTGAAGATGACCAGAGAGACAGGACCTGGTCCTGGAGGATATCCAGGGCAGGGGAGAGTGAGACATGGCGTCTGACCTCCACACTGCTGATACCCATCAGGAGAACATCATCATCTCCCTGTGGTTGAGATCAGCCCTGACTCTCCCTAGAGAAGGACCTCCCTGACCCTACTGGCCACATTATCAGAATATTTCAGCGCTCAGGTAACCTTTTGATGTGGAAAGATAGACGGGTAGACTCTCCTGGAAAAAATCAAAAGTGAGCACGTAGTGGGACTTCCCTGGGGATCCAGTGGTTAAGACTGCGTGCTTCCAATACAGGGGGCAGGGGTTCGATACCTGGTCAGGGAACTAAAATCCCGCATGCCACACGGTGCAGCAAAAAAAAAAAAAAGTGAGCATATAGTTAACAAGACAGAGAAACATTATTTCCCACCTGGCATCTTGCAGCCCATACAGATGTACTCTGTTTGGACATCTGGGAGTTGCTTCTCTTCTCGGTTTCTCTTCTTCCCTGCGCTCCTGTATTGCCCCCTCTGAATGCTTTCTACCCTTTGCCTCTGCCTTCAGGACCCACTCTAGCCTAGAAGGATGCTGCAAGCCCTTCCAGGCTCTAAGCATTCTTCCTGGCCCCGATCCTGAAGGGAAAGGAGCTGCAGGTACTTAATTATATCTTAAGTGGAGGCCTCACATCTGCCAGATTCTTCCCAGTAGAGCATCTACATGAGGAAATATTTCTTTTATAATATATTGATTGTCTCATGCATCATTGGGACATGCTGCTATGCTCATGAAGTCTCTGTGGTTTTGCCTTACCAAAGACCCTCCCCCTCACCCAGGATGATACATGGGATGGGAAAAAGAGAATAAAAGGGGAAAATTCAATTCTGAAATATCTAAATGAATGTGGGACCCTGTGGACTGGTGTCTGTGACTTCCTCTCCTGCTGTTGCTCACCCAGCTCAGACTTTGACGACTAGCAAAGGAGAAAGACCATCAACCCATTCTTGATAGTCAGCCTCCTCTGCTGCCTGCCCCCCACCCCATCTGCCCATTCAGTGACAGTGTGAGAAAACTGTACTCAGAACATCCAGAGCATCTGGTCCTTCCTGGAAAAAAAGCTCATATCCCCAGCACTTGAGTGATTTTTCAGGTTTAAAAGAAAGCTCTATATGTGCACAGGTGTATGTGTGCATGTGCATCTGTGTACACGTGAGTGTTTATTTTGCTGCTGTGGTTTAAGATGGTCTAGAAGAGGAGCAGAAGAAAGGCAGCCTTCTGCCTCTGAAATTCCAGGCAGGAGATTTTGATATCAGGAGTTACTGATATTCTAGAAAGGAGAAGACCATCCATTTGAGACACTGACAAGGCTTCCTGTGAGGGACAAAATCAGTTTCCTGTGGAAACAGACATGATGGTACACTTGGAAGGCCATATTAGTGATCTATTGCTGCATAATATATTACACCAAAAGCTAGTGACATAAAACAGTAAGTATTTACTATCTAACTTTCTGTGGGTCAGGAATTCAATAGCAGCTTACCTGGGTGGTTCTGGTTCAGGGTCTCTGATGAGGTTGCCGTCAAAATGCTGGTTGGGACTGTGATCATCTGAAGACTTGACTCGGGCTGGAGAATGTGCTCTCAGGTGCTTGCTCATGTGGCTGGCAAGGTGATGCTGGCCGTTGGCAGGAGGCCTCAGGTCCTTGCCACGCGGACCTCTCCGTGGTGCTGCTTGAGTGTCCTCGTGACATGACAGCTGGCTTCCAGAAAAACAAATGAGTCAAGAGAGTACGAGGCAGAAGCTGTCATGTCTTTTATGACCTAGCACTGGAAGTCAAACTCCATCATTTCTGCAATATCCTATTGGTTACACAGGTCATCCCCATTCAGTGGGGAGAGGACCACCTCCCAGTGATTACCGGGAGGCAGGGGTCATTGGGGACCACCTTGGAGACTGGCTACCACAAAGGGGGATGATTCTGTAATTGGACTTCAACTTCTGCCCCGACATTGCTGCCACAGCCTTTCATTTTCCCTAGGCTTTGGTTTCTTCCTACCTTAGAGGAAAACTGTGACCATGGCTGGCTGTTCTCTGTGTTCTGAGAAGTGATCCCACCAGGCCCTAGGCTCACCTTGCTAATTAAATCGGCTCTCAGTGCTCGCTCCTTCCTGGCATTCTAGCCTACAGTGCCAAGGGTAAAATAAAATCAAATGGGATTCTGCAAAGACAGCTATTTATCGGTTGGTGCTCATCCCAAAAGTTTTGAGCCTCTGGCTCTTTGTGAGAAATTGGTATCAGTGAGGGTGGAATGTAATTGGCTATTAATGCAGCCTCCTTTCCAAAGAGGCTGGTCTGAGGGCTACGACTCAGAGTCTCCATCCTTCCAGGATACTCAGTCCTCTGGGTGTGAGGCTCACAGCTTTCTTGGTAGCCAGTTCAGAACCTCTCTCTTATGTAGAAAATAATAATAACTTGTGAAATTCTTATTGTCTTCTTTCCCTTCACTCATCAAAGTCCTGTGTGTTGGCTGTTACTGCTGTGATGTAGTTGAGCAGGGCTTGTGAAATTATTTTTGAAATCAGCCTTAAGACTTGGTATATGTTAATGGTAGAGAGGAGGGGACGGAGGGGCTGAGGGGGCCAGGCTCAGGATGGGCGGGGAGGGCTTTCATGCTCATTGCTTCAGGTCCATTGCAATCGCAGGGGAACAGGGTCCTCAAAGTCACTTTGTTCCGCCAGTCACTCGCACCACACACCATGAGGCCACCTGTGCCCAAGAATGTGTCTTTAATGCAACAAATGCTCCCGGGTGGTGGAGCATCTGCATCTCAGGTTCACCTGAGTCCCCACGGCAACCCTTCATCTTTTCTCCTCCTTGACCTCCAGCGCTGTGCTAGCTGGGTTCCGCCGTGAGCTTGCAGACAGCACACAATGGCAAAGGAAATGACAAGCATCACGGGAGATCATGCAGCTCTACTGATCTATCCTAGGTCCAGCCAATACTTCCATTAAACTCTTCTCCCTCTGAAGAGAGAGATGAGTCCTGCCCTTAGCTAGGAGAGGAGCCAGTGGTGTCGGCTTCTTGACTCACATTTTTATCTTATTCACAATCCAACTTCATTCATTGAGACTTGACTCAGAGTTTCTGACTTAAGAAATGAAACATTAATATTTAAGCAAATGGATCTGTTCACTGGATGGTGCTGGATGTATGGGAACGGATCTGGGGCTGGAGATCAAGAACTAAGAAACTCACAGGGCTGCCTGGTCTTTGTGCTCCAGAGTACCCTTCGCTTGCCCGTATGCAAGCAGGTCGTTATCATAGCTAGTTTATCTCACAGCTATGTGCAATGTCCAAGACACTGAAAGTTATCCTAACATAAAAGTGCCTGAGGGCTTCCCTAGTGGCGCAGTGGTTGAGAGTCCACCTGCCGATGCAGGGCACACGGGTTCGTGCCCCAGTCTGGGAAGATCCCACATGCCGCGGAGCGGCTGGGCCCGTGAGCCATGGCTGCTGAGCCTGCGCGTCCGGAGCCTGTGCTCCGCAACGGGAGAGGCCATAGCAGTGAGAGTCCCGCGTACCACAAAAAAAAAAAAAAGTGCCTGGGGTACCCGTCCCCAGATTTGGTCCAGATCAAGGCCTGCTTGCCACCCTGACTTCACCCACAGGCCTGCTCAGCATCCTTTCCAGCTGTCCATTCCTCCCCCACTGGTGGGATAAGACACAGCTGCGGAAATACAATACCGGCAGCTGCTCCCCAGGTACCTCTCCATGCTTGGCTGCTGTCCCTCCATCCCAAATTCTTACTCTGGCCTCATGTCTTTTCAGGTTTCCATTTCTGGTTTGGTCCTAGACTCTTGATCTCTGTTCCAGAGGCCAATCCTCCCCAGCCCAGGTCCCAGGCTTTAGCTTGGGACATTTCATGCGCTGGTTCCAGGGCCATGGCTGAGATGCACAGGGAGCTCGGTTTAAAATTCTTGACTCGGGACTTCCCTGGCGGTCCAGTAGTTAAGACTTCACCTTCCAATGCAGGGGGTGCAGGTTCGATCCCTGGTTGGGGAGCTAAGATCCCACATGCCTCAGGGCCAAAAAACCAAAATATAAAACAGAAGCAATATTGTAACAGATTCAATAAAGACTTTTAAAAAATGGTCCATATCAAAAAAAAAAATCTGTAAATTTCTTGACTCAGTTCAGAATACTTGACATTCCATGTTCACAACACAGGAAAGAAACATTACACAAAGCTCCGGGTACAGTATGATCCCAAATCTGTTATGCATAAAAGAACTGGAAAGAAATATATCAAAACATTGACAGTGATGTTTCATGTGATAGGATGATGAGTGATCACATCCTTCTGTATTTTTCAAAAGCTTGACAACAGGCATGCATTAGTTCTATAATCAGAAAAAGAAAATTAAAGGGAAGAAAATATAGTCCCCAGCTAGTCAAATATTTATTAAATACCTACAGTGTTTTCATCTGTGAAACTGTAGATTACCTGTCCCATGAGGTCGACTGTGGATAAAATTTGCAGGGAAAGCAAATGAAACAGAAGAAATCATATTCATTCATATAAGGTATTTGTTGCACAGGGCCAAGACCTAGAAAATTCCAGGACTTTGACTTTTGTTCTTTGAAGGATAACTTGCATTCTAGCAGGCAGAGTCTCTCCTCACATCCAATCTGGCACCAACAGGATGGTCCTCCCCCCAGTATTTTGTCAACGTGCCACTCTGTCAGAGTTTGCTGTTCTTAATCATCTCATGGAAGCTAAATAGCTTTCAGCAGCCATGCGCATCACGAGGCCTGTTAGACTGACAGTGAACATTTGAATCCCCAAAGCGATTTTACTGCTTGTGAAATATGGAGCGTGGAAAACATTAGTGTCTCAAAGTGGGTCTCAAAGTGTGGTTCCTGAGCCGCATCAGCATCACCTGGGACTCGTTAGAAATGCAAATTCCTGGACCTCACCCCAGAAACACTGAACCGGAAACTCCAGGGTGGGGCCGGCTTCCGGGAGTTCAATACGCCCTCCAGGTGACTCTCATGCTCCCTCAAGTCTGAGAGCCGCTGAGATTTCAGTGATCCTGGCATACAGGGCGGGCATCTGGTCAGGCTTACTGCTCAGACCTTGGTAATATGGGTTTTTCCTTCATTTATCCATATTCATAAGCGTCATTGGTCTTCAGTCTATATAACAGTATATGTTTCAACTGTTTTTAAAAGATGGAGGAATTACATGTCAACATATAACTAATTTTCTAAGCAGGAAATGCCTTTCTAAGCATTAAAGCAATGGAAGAATCATAAATAAAAACTGTTAAACTATTAAGTTGAAAGAATATTTCAAAAAGTAATAGGAAAAATACAGCAATTAATAGGCTAAGGTCCCCAGCTAGTCAAATATTTATTATATTAATATAATATAATATATATAATATATATATTATATATACATTATATATAATATGGGGACTATATATATCCCCATATGTGAAGAGCATTTCTAAAAAATATGAAAACCTCTAGATATGGCAATAGAAAAATGGGATAAGGAATAACAGACAACTGATACTTTAAACAAACATATTAAAACAATTTTCAACCTTACTAGAAATCTAAGGAATATAAACTAAAATAGTAATTGGATAACAGTTTTCACCTATCAGGTTGGAAAAGAATAAAACATATGATAATAGTACTGCCAAGAGTAAGATAAAATGGGCAAACTCATATACTACTGGTAGAAATGTACATGGTAAAACTTTTCTGAAAACTATTTGGTGATACTTAGCTACAACTTTTCCAATGTTAAACCCTATAATTAAAAATAATTCTACATCTAAGACTCTGCATATGAAATTAGTCAGAGATGTAGAAAAATGCACTTACAAAGATAGAATATTGTACAATTATTTAAAATAATATTTTCACTTTATAGTCTAGCGATTTAATTTATAGTATAATTACATTGCTGTTCTACATCTATTATATATCCATGTATATTCATACAGAGACAAAAACTGGGGAAAATGTAATAATTCTTTTCTTTTTAACATCTTTATTGGAGTATAATTGCTTTACATTGTTGTATTAGTTTCTGCTGTATAACAAAGTGAATCAGCTATACGTATACATATATCCCCATATCCCCTCCCTCTTACGTCTCCTTCCCACCCTCCCTATCCCACCCCTCTAGGTGGACACAAAGCACCGAGGTGATCTCCCTGTGCTATGCGGCTGCTTCCCACTAGCTATCTATTTTACATTTGGTACTGTATATACCTCAAAGCCACTCTCTCACTTTATCCCAGCTTACCCTTCCCTCTCCCCGTGTCCTCAAGTCCATTCTCTATGTCTGCGTCTTTATTCCTGTCCTGCCCCTAGGTCCTTCAGAACCTTTTTTTTTTTTTAGATTCCATATATATGTGTTAGCATATGGTATTTGTTTTTCTCTTTCTGACTTACTTCACTCTGTATGACAGACTCGAGGTCCATCCACCTCACTACAAATAACTCAATTTCATTTCCTTTTATGGGTGAGTAATATTCCATTGTATATATGTGCCACATCTTCTTTATCCATTCATCTGTCGATGGACACTTAGGTTGCTTCCATGTCCTGGCTACTGTAAATAATGCTGCAATGAACACTGTGGTACATGACTCTTCTTGAATTATGGATTTCTCAGGGTACATGCCCAGTAGTGGGATTGCTGGGTCATATGGTAGTTCTATTTTTAGTTTTTTGAGGAACCTCCATACTGTTCTCCATAGTGGCTGTATCAATTTACATTCCCACCAACAGTGCAAGAGGTTTCCCTTTTCTCCGCGCCCTCTCCAGCATTTGTTGTTTGTAGATTTTTTTTTTTTTTTTTTTTTTTGCGGTAAGCGGGCCTCTCACTGTTGTGGCCTCTCCCGTTGCAGAGCACAGGCTCCGGTCGCGCAGGCTCAGCGGCCATGGCCCACGGGCCCAGCCGCTCCGCGGCATGTGGGATCCTCCCAGACGGGGGCACGAACCCGCATCCCCCGCACCGGCAGGCGGACTCTCAACCACTGCGCCACCAGGGAAGCCCTGTAGATTTTTTGATGATGGCCGTTCTGACTGGTGTGAGGTGATACCTCATTGTAGTTTTGATTTGCATTCTGACTGGTGTGAGATGATATCTCATTGTAGTTTTGATTTGCATTTCTCTAATGATTAGTGATGTTGAGCATCCTTTCATGTGTTTGTTGGCAATCTGTATATCTTCTTTGGAGAAATGTCTATTTAGGTCTTCTGCCCATTTTTGGATTGGGTTGTTTGTTTTATTGATATTGAGCTGCATGAGCTGCTTGTATACTTTGTAGATTAATCCTTTGTCAGTTGCTCCGTTTGCAAATATTTTCTCCCATTCTGAGGGTTGTCTTTTTGTCTTGTTTATGGTTTCCTTTGCTGTGCAAAAGCTTTTAAGTTTCATTAGGTCCCATTTGTTTATTTTTGTTTTTATTTCCATTTCTCTGGGAGGTGGGTCAAAAAGGATCTTGCTGTGATTTATGTCATAGAGTGTTCTGCCTATGTTTTCCTCTAAGAGTTTTATAGTGTTTGGCCTTACATTTAGGTCTTTAATCCATTTTGAGTTTATTTTTGTGTATGGTGTTAGGAAGTGTTCTAATTTCATTCTTTTACATGTAGCTGTCCAGTGGGCAAATGTAATAATTCTGATGCTACTAATTATTATGGATTGGAATAAAGGTGAATGTAAATTTTCTTTGTCCTTGTATGTATTTTCCAAAATTTCTGCAATTTGGCCATAGGATCTATTCTGTTATTATTCAGCAAAGTTAACGAAATCTCAAATTAACAAAATCACATTGTAAAACAACTGTTTTCAGTTGCAAAAAATGTGATTGGATTTTCTAATACACTTGCCCACTGTAAATAAAGCACAAACTTTACATGAGAGTACACAAGCATCTAGTCAAAATGGCAACCACCAGCTGCCAGGAGGAAAGGAATTCAGGCTGAAGCCTCTGAGAGGCAGCCACCACCCAAAGCAGCTAGGTGGCCCCTTGTTGTAGAAGCCACAGGATGCCCGAGGCCGGCTGCAGCCTCCCACTATATCAGTTACCTTATATCCATTCAGTATGCCGAAAACTTACCCTTTAGAAGAATGTCTGAATTGATTTCATAATCAGAAAAATAAATTGAAAGTAATTTTAAATATCATTTCTAAATAATTTCATGATGGGTCTGTGGCTGGGTTGGGTTGACAAGTTACCTAAGCCAAAAAGAGGAAAAAGGTACTGGTCATATTATCAGGAAAGTCCTGGCACCAGTAACTTAGTTCTTATGTCCAATGAAATCTTCCCAAGTTTTATGTAAAGTTATTTTCTTTTATTCAATCTACTTACCCTTAAGGATCTAACACACAGGGTTTATATGTAATATGTATATACTGTAGACCTCAGAAAAGCATAAATTTTCATTAAAAGATACCTAAATGGGGACTGATTCTATCAACGGTAGAAGCTTGCATTCAAGTTCAGAGGGAGCAGAGAAAGGAACAAGGCAGGCGTGAAGCCCGTGGGGACCTCTTGCGGTCAGGCAGATGAATCCTCTAAAACCCACAAATGGCACCCAAAGGCAGGCTTCTGAAGGGGACAAGGGTCTCCTGTGCTTCAGGGGTGGTGTCCTGGTGGCACTGTTTTAAAAAAACCATTTTCTTGAGTTATGATTGACATATAAAAAGCTGTACATATTTAATGTACACAGCTCAAAGAGTTTGGGGATAACTATACACCTGTGAAATCATCACTACCATCAAGGCCATAAACATATCCATTTCCCCCTGAGGATTTCTCTTACCTTATTATTATTGTTGTTTTTGTTATTATTTGTGTGTGGTAAGAACACTTAACATAAGATCTACCCTCTCAGCAAATTTTAAGTATACAATATTGTTAGCTATAGGCACTATGCCGTATAATAGATCTCCAGAACTTTTCTTATGTTGACCTGAAATAAACATACTGCCAGATATTTCTCCAGCAAAGGTGGGTTTATTTGGGATGAGGATCAGCAGAGAATTGTAATTCAGGGTCTGCAACCATGGTGAGCCACGTGCAAACCCCCCCATGGCAAGGGAAGGAGACATTTTTATAGAGAGGAAAAGGAAGTTGGCTATAGTAAGAGGGCTATAGTAAACAAAGGGTCCAGGGCTTTTCTTGCCAGGAAATGAGTCTTCTTGGGCTCTGCTATCATCACAGGGCATGAGAGCTCCCCCTTCTGGTCTCCCAACTCTACTTAATTGAGGTTTCTGTTTAGTTTTTACAACTGAAACTTTGTACCCTTTGACCATCACCTCTCCACCTCTATTCCCAGCCCCTGGCAACCACCATACCACTGCCTGCTTCTATGAGTTTGACGAATTTAGATTCTACACATAAGTGATATCATACAGTATTTGCTAGACACACCTTCTGACCATGGCTCCAATGATCTTGATGCCACAGGACCGAGTTTCTGAGGTTCACAGATGCACCAGGGTGGCAGGGAGAAGTGACCACAGTAACTCTTCTATCTGGTCCAAGCTCCTGGCCCTCCCTTGGCTGTGCACTGAGCTGTAGACCCCATGCTTGCTTGTGGCAGTACCACTGTCTATTTTTATTTCTATTTTTACTATTGCAAATAGGATTTTTTCATTGCATGTTTCTAACCACTTTCTGCCAGTATAGTGGAAAGCAGTTTGGGGGATTCTGGCTTTTATCTTGCTTCCTTACTGAATTCACTCATGAGAGAATGAGCAAATTCTTATTACAGAATTAGAGATTTTCTTAGGTTCTCTATGTCTGCTGTGACTTTGTCCACAAATTGCAGTGATTTTGTTTCCTCCTTTCTGGCAGTGTCTATCTTAGTTCCATTTGTATTGACTGAAACCTGTTTATTAGTAATATACAAGAAGGGTGAAATGTGACATTAGGAAATTGACATCTTACTTACCAATAGTTTTTTAAATTGTGAATATATGATTGCTTTTACCAAATGTAAAATTATTAATCTCTAATAAGAGGATCATGTGATTATTCTTGTTTTCACTTACTGATATGATTTAATGATTACTAAATTCCCTAATTTACATTTGCTGTTATGGCAGGTCATTTTCTTAATATAATTTAAATTTCTAGTGTAAGTTAAAACTTCAATTTGCCATCAATTTTGATTTTTTTCATCTGTATTCATAAATAAAAGGAGCCTGTAGTTTGCACAAAACTATAAGTGTCATTGTCAGGTTTTGAAACATAGCTATTCTAGCATGATAAAATTAATTTGTCAACTTTCTTTTTTGGTGATCTACAATAAATTCTACAGTATGGAATTTAGTTATGACCTTAAATTTGAGCAGGTTAGTTCATAAAACTACCTTGATCTAGTGGTAGGGTTTTCGGTTTTGGTTTGGGGATATTTTTGTTTTTTTGAGGTATTTCTTTTTTTTTTTTTTTTGTGGTACGCGGGCCTCTCACTGTTGTGGCCTCTCCCGTTGCGGAGCACAGGCTCCGGACGCGCAGGCTCAGCGGACATGGCTCACGGGCCCAGCTGCTATGCGGCATGTGGGATCTTCCCGGACCGGGGCACGAACCCGTGTCCCCTGCACCGGCAGGCGGGCTCTCAACCACTGCGCCACCAGGGAAGCCCTTGAGGTATTTCTTAACGATAAGTTTTAATTATTCGTTACTCTACTTTGAAATTTTGTATTATCTTCAAGAAGTTTCCAATTTCTCAAAATTACTTAATTTATTAGCATTTACTTGTACATAGTATTGTTTAAAATTTTCTTTGCAAGTACTATTTTACCATCGTTATAGCCTCTCTTAATTGTAATTTTTGTTTTTCTCATTTTTTATTAATCTGATTTGCCAGAAATTTGTCTATTTTATTGATTTTTTGGAAAAAATGTACTCTTCAACTTAATTAACAATTCTTTTTTTTTTTCCTGTTTCCTATTCTGGTATTTTCAACTTTGACCTTCACTTCCTTTTTCCTATTTTCTTGTTGTTATTATTTATAAACTTCTGCATTAAATGACTATTTCACCTATTTTTGTCTTTTTTTATTCATGAAAGAATTCAGATGTGAATTTTCCTCTTAGTATAGCTTTATCACCATCCTGAGATTTTGATATGTAGTGTCTACCATTGGTCTGTAATTATATGGTCTGTAATTATAATTAATATCTTTCTTCACTCAATATTTATTTGGGATAATATTACTTCATACTATGTTTAAACATTTGTTATTAATTTATCATTTTATTGCACTGTAGTCATAGAAGATCACTTATGTCATCGCTTCTTCATGCTATCTACTGTGTTCATTTACTGCATCTCAGTATGTGTTCAGTTTCTGCAAATGAAACATGACAACTGAATACACTGCTTTCACAGTTTGTAGGAAATAAAACTATTGATATATGCCCCCTTTCCAGTAATAATTAAAATCTTGAATGTCCTGGTTTATTTTATATCTATTCAATCTGTCTTAGATTGATAGTATTAAGGTCTATCTGAATTCTGTTTCTATCATTTTCTGTGTGTGTGTGTGTGTGTGTGTGTGTGTGTGTGTGTGTGTTATTGAAAGCCTCTATGGGCCTGCGTGGATATAGTGGTGAACAAGAGACAAGTCTCTTGTTCTCATGGAATTTATATTCTAGTGTAGAGGGTAGGGGAGAGATAGACATTAAAGCAACAGATAATAATAAATAAGATAAACTCAGGTAATATTAAGTTCTTTGAAGTACATAAAATAGGATGATATAATCGAGGGCAGTCAGGGTAGGTACTACACAGCTTTAAACAGAGTGTGAAGAGAAGACTGCTCTGAGGAGGTGATGTTTGAACTTACCCCTAAATCATGAGGAAGGTCCAGCTGTGCAAGCTGTGGGGGAAGTGCTCACCACCGGGAGGCAACAGCAAATTCTAGGGCCCTGAGGAGGGAGAAGCTTGACTCCAGCTTGGTGGGCAAGTGGTTGGAGATGAGGTTGGAGATGCTGGGGTAGAGATCAGCTCTTGTGGGACACCATGGGCTCTGCGTTGGGATCTAGGTTCAGCGGAATGTGTTTGAGAGCAATCTAACAGTGGTGCAAACAGAATAGAAGCAGATATAAATCACTCTCACCAAGTTCTCAAGTTCTCTGCCATCTGGTTCATTGTTCTGAAATCCTAGAGTGTTGCCCTATCCATGTGGTTTACGTCCATATCTGCGTTCCACCCATCAGAAAGCCAAGGAAGGGAAAGGGAGCACAAGTGTTTGAAGAAGTTGCACCCAGCACTTCTACTTATGTTGCCTTGGCCAGAAGTTAGTCACGTGTTTGACCAGAAGTTGGTTATGTTGCCACACCCAGCAGCAAGGCATGTTGGGAAATGTAGTCTTTCTTTTGGACAGCCATGTTCCCAGATTCTTAAATTGAGGGTTTTGTTGCTATTAATAGTGAATTGACACTTAGGGGAGAACGCTGTGTCTCAGGTCCCATCAAGACAAGGAGTTTGGATGTGATTTTATGTAGAAGCAGAACTACTTGGAGTATGTTAAGCAATGGAGTGGTATATTTTAATTTACATGCAAAAAACATCACTACTGCTGTGTGGAAGGAATATAGGGGGGAAGAATGGGGCTGGGGACCCAGGAAGTTATTTCACAAGTAGGAGAGACATGCTGATGGCTTACACTAGGGTGGGAGCAGCTGGGTAGTGAGAAGGGGGCAGGTACAGGCTTCGTGTATTTTGAGTCTGTTTTTTTGGTGGGTCCACATTTAAGATCATATGTACTCTTACTGATCCTCTTGGTGGGTTGATCCTTTTACTATTATGTAATATCCTCTTTGCCTCTATTACTTTTCTTGCTCTTAAGTCTACTCTACTGGATATTAATATAGCCACCCCTGCTTCTTAAAATTAATATTTGTATGGTATACATTTTTCTATCCTACCTATGTTGTTGAATTTGTAGTAAGTTTTTTGTAAACAGCATACAATTGGGCTGTGTTTTTTATCTATTCTGTCAGCCTGTTTTTTGATTGATGTAATTTGACTATTTCTATTTAATTTTTGAAGTGTGTAAGTCTGCCCTTCTATTATTTGTTTTCTGTTTGTTTCCTCTTGGTTCTTGTTTTTTTGTCTTATCTTCCTGCAGGTTACTTGAACATTTTTAAGAATCCCACCTTGATTTAGTTATAGTTTTTTTTTTGTTTGTTTTTGTTTTTGTTTTTTTTTTGGCAGTATGCAGCCCTCTCACTGTTGTGGCCTCTCCCGTTGCGGAGCACAGGCCCCGGACACCCAGGCCCAGCGGCCATGGCCCATGGGCCCAGCCGCTCCACGGCATGTGGGATCCTCCCAGACCGGGGCACAAACCCGTGTCCCCTGCATCGGCAGGTGGACTCTCAACCACTGAGCCACCAGGGAAGCCCCTAGTTATAGTATTTTTGAATGTATCTCTTTGTATAGTTTTCATAGTGTTTGCTCTGGATATTACAGTATACATATGTGTCCTCACAATCTACTTGTATCAAAATTTTGCCTCTTTGAGTGGAGTGTGAAAACAGCACTTGCATTTAGGTTCTTTTGCCTTCCCACTTTTAAATATCACTGCCTTGAGTGTCAGATGGTATTATAATTTTTGTCCCAATCATTCAATATTATTTATAAAACTCATGAGGAAAAGAATATTCTATTGTATGAACCCAGAATATTTTTATTCTTTCTGTTATTCCATCTTCCTTCTTGATTCTCCAAGATTCTTTATTTCATCATTTCTTTTTTAGTCTGAAGAACTTCCTTTAGACAGTTTTTAAGGATAAATTTGATAATGACAAATTCTTTTAGCTTTTCTTCATCTGAGAATGTCTTGATTTCCCCTCATTCCTAAAGGATGATTTTGCCAGTTATATACTGCAGATGATAGTTTTTTGTTTTTTGTTTTTTCTTTCTCAGAACTTGAAAAATGTTATGCCACTTCCCTCTGGTCACCATGATTTCAGAGGAGCAATCTGTTGTGTTTGAATTGTTTTCCCACTGTAGGTAATGCATCATTTCTCTCTGGCTGCTTTCCAAAATTTTTCTGAGTTTTTAATTTTTCAAAGTTTAATTATGAAATGTCTTGGAATGGATTTATTTGGGGTTCATCCAGTTTGAGGTATGATCAACTTCTTGAATTTGTAGATTTGTGTTTTTCACCAAATTTGGAAAATTTTAGCCACTTCTTTGAACACTCTTTGCCTACCACTCTATGACCCCTCTCCCTGGACTCAGATGAGTGTTGGAACTTTTTATTGTCCCACAGGTCCCTGAGGTTGTTATTTTTTTCATTTAGTCTATTTTCTTTCTTTTGTTCATATTGAGTGAACTCTGTTGATCTATCCTCAAGTTCAGTGATTCTAACCTCTGTCCTCTCTACTCTGCTATCCTGTCCAACAACTTGTTTTATTTCTGCAATTGTATTTTTCAGTTCTGGAATTTTCATTTGGTTCTTTTTTATAACTTCTATTTCCTTGTTGAGATTTCTCATTTTCATTTGTTTCAAGAGAGCTCGTGATTGATTGTTGGATTTTTATGATGCTTTCTTTAAAATCCTTGTCAGGTAATTTCAACATCTGATTCATCTCAGTGTTCACGTGCATTGAATGTCTTTTCTCATTCAAATTGTGATTTTCTTGGTCCTGGATGTGATGGGAGGTTTCTAGTATAACCTGGACATTTTTCCTAATATGTTAATGGATTCTGGATTCTATTTAAATCTTTTATTTTAGTAGGCAGTCACCCTCTTTAGGATTAACATGCAGGTCCTCTCTTACATTTGTTGTGCCATGGTTCCAATGACAGCTTCATTTCAGAGCCTTTGTGGTGATATTTTGGTCTCCTTAGTTTATCTGGTTCTGCAGGGGCTCCCATTAGTCCCTCCTCATGCTTCTCAAGGGGTGGAAAGGATTTCCTTAGGCCAGGATGACAGGTGTCTTTCCTTGGGGGAGAAGACCCTCAGGCAAGAAAGGAGTGGTTTCCTTAGCCAAGCGTGTCTCGTGGTGGGATTCTCCCCTGCCTCTGGGGAACAAACAGTGCTTCCCAGGCCTTGTTGAGATCCCATGTGCTTGTTGAGATCCATTTGATCCAGTGGTTCCACAATGAGATCCATTTTGCTGTTCCCCCCAGTCTCTGGGCAGGGGTGGAGAGTTTCCATCCCATGGAGACAGAGCTTTCCTGGGTCCGGCCATTTGTTTGGGTGAAGGTCCTTTTTGCTGTGGCTACCTTGTTAATCCCTATAGGTGAGGGGAATTTCAAGCCTGCTAGGGAAGGAAAGCACTTCCCTTGGCTGTTTATTGTTAGTGAGGCTCCCAATAGATCCCCCTGGCCCTTTGTGGGCTTGCCTGATGTGATCTAAGGGACTCCCAGGCAGTCTGGGGGAGGACTGAGCCTACCTTCTGTTGCTAGGTTCAGGGACAGGAAATGTCAGATATAGATTGCTTTCTTCTATTGGGTAGGAGAATGCAAAATGTCCTGCCACCATGTTGTTCCTCCAGTGCTGGGCCCCAGACTGGTTCACCTTCCTCTTAGCATCTTTGGGAGTTCTCCTTTGGTTATCTCTTACGTTATTTCCACAGGTTATAGTTGCAGTTGGCAGGGAGAAGCAGGGAGAAATGGGTCTATACCATGTTGCCTGGACTAAAAGTCCAATTATTACTAATCAGCTCCTTTAATCGTTAAATACCCCTTTTCCAGAATATTTTTGGTCTTGGTGTTTAGTTTTGTCACCACGTTTACAACAGCTAATTTTGCTTATCTCTAAGCAGTTTTTATTTACACTGTCATTGCTTTATACTTTAAAACTCTTATATTTGAATTGTTAATTATAATTCATCTCTCAGTTGACTGGAGAACTTTTGTCTGTAATTTTTCATAGTGGGGATCAGAGGATTACTTAAGAGAGGTGTTTTTCAAGCCCTTTGCAGACTTAAAAATATCCTCTGTTAACTTTGCTCATGAAGGAAAAATGGTTGAATATAGAGTTCTTGGGTCATAAAATGTTAACCTCAATATCCTATAATCATTTTTCATAGTATTTTACATAGAACTCTGCTTTTCCAGAAGCTTCCTAGAAAGAAAATGCAAGTTCCTTGGTAAAACAAATTATAGAAATGCTTCCTATTTCAAGTTCACCTCTTGGAGATTCATAAGGTCCTTTAGTTTAGTGAAAACTCTGATACTGCCTTCATTTGAGAAACTGATTTAATTTTGCTTAGCCTATTGCTGCAATGATGACAGTGGACTCCCTTTTCTTAAGAAAATTTATTTATTTATTTATTTATTTTTGGCTTTGTTGGGTCTTCGTTTCTGTGCGAGGACTTTCTCCAGTTGCGGCGAGCGGGGGCCACTCTTCATCGTGGTGTGCGGGCCTCTCACTGTCACGGCCTCTCCCGTTGCGGAGCACAGGCTCCAGATGCGCAGGCTCAGTAGTTGTGGCTCACGGGCCCAGTTGCTCCGCGGCATGTGGGATCCTCCCAGACCAGGGCTCGAACCCGTGTCCCCTGCATTAGCAGGCGGATTCTCAACCAGTGAGCCACCAGGGAAGCCCTGGACTCCCTTTTTGTGCTTTTCCTATTAATACTCATATGCTTAATACTTTCAGTTATAAGTAAGAGGAAACCTAACCCTAGATTAAATGGTAGACATAGATCTAATTTAGTAAGAAGTCTGGAGTGGGCTGTCAGGACGGAGCTCAGGCTCAGTAATGTCATCCCGGGCCTCTGAGCCTCAGTCTTCCATTCCTCATTCTCAGCCTGTTGAAAGCTCATCTACATTCAGGTTGCCTTCTGGATGCAAGACAGCTGCTAAAGCTTTGGACACCAGAACTGTATTAGGAATGGGATGGAGGTGGCAGAAAAAGGTCTTTTTCTGAGAATGGTTCTCTTTCTTAAAAACAAAGGGAAACCTTTCTCAGAAGGCTCCCAGCAGGTTTTCCCTTTAAATCTCATCAGCCAAACAGAATCACATGCCTACTGCTAGCTGCAAGGGAGGCTGAGAAGATGGGTACCTGGCAGAGAAGAATGTGATAGCTTAGATCTGTTATGATCCACCCTTGGGGTTCAACTCATTGTTCTGAATCAAATCAGGTTTTTTTAAGAAAGGAAGATGGCAGGTAATTGGCTGCTGGGTACACCACAAAGGGTGCCCGCCACAACCTTCCTCTAAGTAAAATGGCGGGCAGAATGCATCACTGGAAATACTTTTAGGTATCTGCCCACTGTGTTTTGTACTTTGTAGGGAAGAAGTTGGAGGATGTCTTGATTATATCCCTCATAGAGAACCTGTTTTGTTTTGCCTGATGCTTATAACTTTTCTTATTTATTTATTTAAAATCATATTAGGTAGAATGAGTCTTTTTTATTACTTTGCCTGGATCTCAGGCAGCTCTTCTGATATGTGAACTCAGGCCTTTCTTCCACCCAGTACAGTTTTCTATTATTATCTATTAAATTATTGCTTCTTCTCTTATTGTTTTGTTTTCCTCCTGTGCGACAGATAAAATTCTTAAGTTGAACTTCTGTTCCCTTCTTTCTTATTTGTCAGTTTCTCTCTGTTTCATTCCTTTTCCCTCCTAATTCTGAGAAGGTCTAAAGTTGGTCCTTAGCATATTAATCCTGCATCACCTTCAATGTAATTTTAATTTTGCTCTTGGCTTTTGAGTTTCTTAACATTCTTTGTTTTTTCTTTCCTTATTTTCCTTTTCTGTTTCTTTCTTTCTTTCAGCATTTTTCTCCTATAGCTTCCTATTTCTCTTTCATAGTGACCACATCCTCTTGGATATTTTGAAGACTCTAGGTATTTTAAAGTATCATTTTTTTGAGAAAAAATGATTTTTTCAGAGTTATTGTTCCCCCTGTAATCAGGATAATGTTTATTTTCCCTTGTTCTTCATTATCTTTTCAAAAGTACTATGTTAACACTTTTTTCTCATCCACATTGCCCCAATGTCCTGGGATTTGTCACAGAGCACAGAAGTTGTTTAGCGTGGTTTCCCAGCTCTTTCAGGACTGTTTTTCCTCTTGCGGCTCAGATGATGTAGTTGGTTGTTTCTTTCCACATTCATCCCCAGGACCATGGCCATTAGTGGAAATTCCTCCCAGATTTTGGCCTGTGGTCTTATCTTCAGTTCACAGTTGGTCTGGCTGCCTTTCCTTTTTATTTACTTCTGTGTATATTCTTTGGGGAAATTAGCAAGCAAATTTAGTTTGACACTGGGCCAGCACTCATATCCAGTTGGTGGAGACTTGAGAAATTCCCAGGAAGGCAGTATGCGGTAATAGGAAAAAGCCCAGGGCTTTTGAGGCAGACAGTCTTCCTCCCAGATCTGCCTCTTGCTTGCTGTGTGACTGTAAGCTCGTTACTGTACCACTTGGAGCCTCTGCTTCCTTAGCTATAAGAGGAATATCCAGGTGACAATGATATTGAGAATCAAATGAAAACCGCATCTGAGGAGCTTGTAAGCTCTGTCCCCTCCCTCCTGTTCCCAATGCTCCACAGTGAAACAGCAAGCATCCAGACAAACCTCTTGCAGATAGCTCTGCTCTCATGGCCCAGACACTGTCCTGTGCCTGGACCCCGTTCTCCTAGTGAGGACTTCTTCATATTGAGAGACCCATTCCACATGGACATGGGATGCTGAATATCTTTCCTGAGATACCCCTCTGCCAACTTTTCTCTGCCAGGCAGGACTCTCTCAGTGTTCCTTTTTGAGAGTCAGGGTAATGTAATGGTTAGGATCACAGGTTGCTTGTGAGTTCTGGATCTGCCTCTGATGGGCTGTGGGACCACAGTCAGACTCCGTGTCCTCCTCTCTGCTTCATTTTCCTCATCTTGAAAATGGCGATAGTGATATACATGGGTTAACTGAACCATGTGAAGCCCTTAGATCACTTCCTGACACATGGCAAGTATGATATCAGTGTTTGCTGCCGTGATGATGATGATGATGATGTTGATGTTGATGGCGGCCGCCAGCATCATTGTCGTTAGACCTTCCTGCTACAGACCGCCACGTCTGGACACACCCCTTTCTGTGAGCCTGATGCAATCATCATCGCTGCATCACCCCTCCTTGCCCCACTACCCCTGTGCCTGTTGGCCCCCCGAGTTGCACTTGATTCCCTTCCTGGTCTGCCTTGTCCTACAGCGGTCACCTTGTCCACTCCCAGCTATATTTGCACCAACACTGTGAAAGGTGAAGGATGGAGACTGCAGAATCTCTGTCCTTGGAGATGCTGCAAAAGAGACAAGCCTGCCGTCCGGAAAGATTTAGACATTTATCTGCCTAAATTCAGGCAAGAGACTGAACAGATGCTCCTTCAAGGTCATGCCTCTGCTCAAAATCTTCCAAAGCCTCCACTTCTCCCTCAGGACAGAGTCCGGGTTCCCAAACTCCTGCCCATCTGCCCTGCTCACCTCTTGAGCCCAGGGCCCCAGGCAATGCCCTCAAAAGCCTCCCCAGGGAGACTCCAAAACTACTCAGAGTCCCGGCCACACCCCACGTCCTCGTGCCTCCATGTGCCTTCCCACTGGTGCTCACCTTTGCCCAGACAGCCCCTCCCTTCCTGCCTGCATCCCTAAACCTGGGGAAACCCTAGGCATCCCCACCAGGAGATACAGCCTTTGTGTCCTTCAGCCCCCACTGGGGAAACAGTTGGCCTGCCCATCCCTGGGGCCCTGCTCCCCAGTCCCCACAGCCTCTGCTTATGTAACAGCACGTGGACCATCGGCCTGAACCAGTGATTTCTTATGGTAACAGGATGCTGAGTAAGCACCATTTGTGACATCACCAAAGCACAACTTTCTGTCCTCTGTTGCCCTTTTACAACGCATCTGGTCCCAGTCACTCTGCCCCTGGATGAAAACCCTGGCAGCCTGTGACTTGTTGTTCACAAGACCCTTAAGAATGAGATATTTAGCTGATACAGAAAAGCACAGAGCAAATAGAACAAACACGGTGTTACATAACCCATCACCCATATTGAACAAATGGTAACGTGATGCAATATTTGCTTCAGAATTTCTTAAGAAATTAAATACTATAGACACGGGCTCATGTTCCTTCCTTTCGCCCATTAAGCTGAAGTTGGTTTTTATCTTTTCTATTCATACTTTTAGACTTTTACTTTGTACGTACGGTCTGTGAACAATCATTTCTTTTACTGCTTTACATGAAAGGTATCAACTGGAGGGGGTGCCTAGAAAGATCAAGACTTTCATCTCTACTCAGCCAGATTCCCGTGCACTCTGTGTGTCTAGGACAAGGTCTCATCCTAACGTTTCATCTAAGTTGTATAATATTGTAACTCGCTGGGTTTTTGTTTTTATGCAAGATGCTTTTTAAGATTTATCCATGTTGATGTGTGTAGATCTAGATTATTTTAAATGCTGCAAAGCAGTCCATTGTACCATCAGTGAGGTCGTCAATCGCATACCCTGGGTCATTTAGACTGTTTCCAGGTTTTTGTTATTATAAAGTAGTGCTGCTATTAAAATCTCCTTAAGTACCTGTGCATGAGTTTCTCTAGGACATATACCTGGAATTAGAATCGCTGTGTTCTGGGGATACACGTCTTCAGCTCTGTTAAGAATTGTCCACTTGTTTTCCAAGAGCTCGTTTCAGTTTACAACTCCACCCATACTTCATATGGCCCCACTTACCCGCATCCTTGGCAACTTAATCTTTGCCAAGATGCAGAATGTGAAATGGTATTTCTTGGTTGTTTTAGTTTGTTCTGCCTGTAACACTGGAGAGGGTGACCATTTTCCCCCTATGCGTATTGGCCATTTTGGTTTTCTCTTTTGTGATTTGCCCAGGTATATTCTTTGCCAGATTTTCAATTTTGTGGTGTGTCTTTTTTCTGATTTATTTGTTTGACTCATTGTTCTACTCCTACTTCTAGGTGACTCAGTTCTCCTGAGTACTAGCAAAGGTAGAGAGAATAATTTAAGCCTGGATTGTTACAAATTCAAGCCAAATCACCACTTCCCCCAGGACAGAGAGAACTTCCATTTTTTCTCCAGTAGAAGAATCTAGATGAAATGAATAAAACAGTCAAGATAGCGTGGCTCGGTAACTGCTGGATTGGTAACTCCAAGGTTTATTTCTTAACACTGGTGTAGCCAGCATCACTGTATGTTGGAACTGGTCTGCCTTACCTGTGTGCTCTTCTGAGTTCTTGGGGGCCAGTTAACCCTTCTATATATAACTCAAGGTGTTCCCCTTTATAACACCATTTTTTGCTACTTTTGCTATTGTGATTCTCAAAGGGGACTCACTAAATCTCTTCAGATAACTGTTTATTTCATGGGATGAGTGTTCCCGACGCCATGGTAGCCCAGCATGGATGACACACCTTGCAGCTTTGATAGAACATTTAACCCTGCTTGGTTGTATTCCTACTATTTTCTCAGCCTCCTTATTTGTATGGTCGAAAGAATCCCAACCATTTCACACTTCTGCCTGTTAGTTCTTGCTCTTTCCTGCACCCCCCCCCCCGAATGAGCTCTGACCTTTCTACAAGGCCTGGGGGACCTGTTCTGTTTTACCTGAATCTAATAACTTCACTGGCTGGGTGGCCGTAATGTTTTTCTTGACCTCACTGCAAGAGATCGTTCCTTTGATTAATTTTTCATACATACTTAATAATTTATAGACATTTTTGAGAAGATTAGCTACTACTTTTTTGATTCAGTTTACTGTCTCCCATACTTTTTAGATTCTAATGTATTAATGTCTGCTCTTTTAATGTAGTTCCAGTCTATGTATTTTCACCATTGCTGTGTAATTTTTCTCAGGTTCGTTTTTGTAAGTAGCATACAGCTGGATTTTTAAAAATCCAACAAGTTAGTCTTTGTGAAATACATAAGTTTAGCCCACTTCCTCTCTCTCTCCCTCTCTCCCTCTCTCTCTCTCTCTCTCTCTCTCTCTCTCTCTCTGTGTGTGTGTGTGTGTGTGTGTGTGTTTGAGACTGTAGACCTGTAGACACTTTTGGACTCATTTGTACCATCCTTATTTTGTGTTTTCTCTTTACCGTTGGATAGATGATATTGTTACCTATTGAATAGATTACTCCCCCCTTTTTTCTTTCCTGCTTGGAAGCTATACATTGTATACTTGTATAAATTGTATTTGTGTTATTTTACATACAAAATATATGCTTAAGAATTTCAAACAAAGTTCAGAGTTATTTAGCATCTGTAGGATCCTACGTTAGACCATGACCACCTCTTTCCTATTCTTGACAATTGTTGTCTAGAATTTGGGTGGCGCTGATTATCACCAAGGGCAGCTTGGCTCATGCCCTGGTGTGAGGTTTGTCTGGCCTCCCTAGAATTGGTACTGCTTCAGCCCCAGGAGTGGTTGGAATCTTGTGGTCTCCTCTCCTGTGTAGGGAGCCCTGTCTCAGTGTCTGGTCTCAGCAGTGAGACAAGTTCAGGTTCCTCGATTCACGTAGGGCAATTTTACCTCTTTACCCAGCAGGACAGGTGCTCCCCACCTCTGTCTGTTTCTACCCCTGAAGCCAGCAGCCCTCAGGATCACTGCCATTTTCTACATTACATTTGTTTTCCATGTTTGGCCCATGGAAATGATGGCTTTGTTCTCCAGTAGGACTATGTCTTTCCTTCTCCTTGCTCATATTGGAGTGGGGTGGGGACTGGGGCTCAAAGCATGTCCTTCTAGTGCCAACTTGACTGGTGCCTTCTTGTTGGATTTTGAGTTTCCTGAGGGTAAGAAGCACTTTTTTCATTTGTGTGTTCCTATTAGGAAGAGCACTGTGCCAGGTTTATAAAGTCGTGTCAAGAACTCTGATGGATCTGAGATTTGATACTACTTGCAAGCTATCAAGTGAGCCTGCCATGGTTTCCTGAATGCCGGCAGGAGACACGAGACTTGGTCAGAGACAGGGACCATTGCTGACAGCAATAGCAATAGCAGGTTACCATCATTTTTAGCTGGTTCTCTGAACCCCAATTCCCACTAGGAGGGCCTAGCGTCACTTGCATCAAATTATAGGTGAGGACCCCTGAGCTTAAGGAAACTGAATCTTTTATAACAGGCAGTAAGCCGACCTGCCTTTGTCCTAGAGAGACACACCGTCTTAACATACTGGACCATAATTAAACTTGCCTTTTGGAGGGAGGCATTATATCTTCAAAGGCTGTTCTCTACAAACATCCTTGGGAAGATAGTCCTGAGCAGCGGTGAGCAGTGCCTGTGCCATAAGATGTACAGAAATGTGAGAGACACAGGCAGAATTGTAGCTGTTTGCTAAAGTCTTCTCTGCGGTTCCATTGTGTGCATAATGCATTATAGTAATAGCTGTATAGGAAAAGCACAATAGGCATAGAAATGGAGGGCGGGTCTGCAGTGTTGCCCATGCTCTGTGGCAGTGAATGCAGGGAGAATCTGGTTTCTTTTTATGTGCAATAACAAGATAGGCAGTAGGACGAGGCAAAGGCCCATCAAGAATGGGTCCCGTGAGGACTCCACACCCCCTGCTGCTCAGCCCAGGAGCCACAGCTCGTGCTATCTCCACCCTCAGTGTTGGTCACTGCTTCTCCTCTGCCAGCTCCATAAAGAACTCTCAAGGGTCCCTGATTTTGTGCAACATGGGCTCAGGATTCAAGATCCTGCATGAATGCATCTGGTTGAACAAGCCTTAGGTATAGAAGCTGACTTTTTGAGGATTTATTCTGAGAAGTGGGCTCAGATTCCCACCAAGACACTTATGGTAGGGAAGTTTCCAGACTTAAGAAGGGAATTCAGTCCTGAGCCTGTTCTTTGCTTTAGCACACATCTTTAGTAGCAGCTTGGCTTTGATTCAGGAGCTGGTAGACGTGAAGACGGGTGATTTTGTTTTTCTTTGCATTGCTTTTTGTAAGCACCATGGCACATATATGTATCAGGTAAGCCCCTGCAGGTATCCATCTCCCATGGGACAGGCCTGTCAGGCTGAGTATCATACACCAGCCCCTCTGACTGTAAAATCTGGTGGGAGGAAGCAGGTAACCTAACCTCAACAAGCACACGTGTTTTCAAATACGATAAGTGTCCAAGGCAGGACCTAGTTCCCCTCCCACCTCTGGGGACATCTCAGCCGTTCCTCACCTGGCCCTCTTTTCCCAGCTGATGTGAACCTGGGCAAGATTCCATGTAGGAATCTGCAGAGGCTACTGTTGCTTGAGGACAACATCCCCTGATATTTCTGTGTTCGGGGAGGGGACAGCTCTGGGAGAAAGAGCAGAGCTCAGCACTGGCAGTGTGTGGCCCCAGACCATCCCCATCACTTACCTCTCTGAAGGAAGGGCCGTCTAGGATCCAGCTGCCAGATTTGCCTTTTCCTCTGGTTTCTCAGTCAACCCTGCTCGGGGACACTACAGTGTCCATGACCCTTTAGTCATTGGCATGACCTGCTTGAGCAGCTTTTTCTTTACCCTCAGATGTTTCACATCCCTCTATCCTATGACACTTTTTTGTTCTTGACTGCAATCATTGTCCAAAGTCAAGGGTTGACCCAGGCCCAAGTACCAAAAAGAAAAAAAAAGGGTTTATCTCAAGAACCCTCTAAATCAGTTGTGCATCGTTGGAAATTATCTCTCATGGAGCCCTAAGTCTGGCATAGAGTGTACTTGAGATCTCAAATAGAAACACCTTAATATAGCTGATAATACTGTGTTTCATACTGGAACTGATATGAAGAGAAGATGAAGGAGAAAGAGGGTGTGGAAGTCAAGGCATAGAAGAGGGACCACAGGGCACAGAGCTTTCAAGAGCAGAGGAGTTTCCCATGAAGCACCTGGTAGATGTTGGGTGTGGATCATGTCAGGAAAATCAACAAGGGGCGATGAATGGGAGAGGGAATATAAGTACTGATTTTGACATTGGACTTAAACTTCATTCTTTTTTTTTGTATTTCTAAAATTGAGGTGTAACAGATTATAACATTATATTACTTTCAGGTGAACAACATAATGACTTGATAGTAGTATATATGGTGAAACAATCACCACAGTAAGTCTAGTTAACTTCCATCACCACACATAGTTGCAATTTTTTTTTCTTGTGATGAAAATTTTTAAGATCTTCTCTCTTAGCAACTTTCAAATACATAATAGAGTATTATTAATATAGTCACCCTACTGTACATTGCATCCCCAGGACTTATTTATTTTATAACTGGAAGTTTGTACCTTTTGGCCTGCTTCACCCATTTCACCCACCCCCACCCCCTGCCTCTAGCAATCGCCAATCTGTTCTCTGTATCTATGAGTTTGGGGTTTTTTGTTTGTTTGTTTGTTTGTTTTTAGATCCCACGTATAAGCCAGATCATACAGTATTTGTCTTTCTCCGTCTGACTTATTTCACTTAGCATAATGATCTCAAGATCCATCCACATTGTTGCAAATGGCAAGATGTCTTTTTTTATGGCCGAATAGTATTTCGCTGTGCTGTCTGTATATACATGTGTATATATGTGCCACATCTTCTTTATCCATTCATCCATCGATGGACACTTAGGTTGCTTCCATGCCTTGGCTACTGTAATTACTGCTGCAGGGAATGTGGGAATGCAAATGTCTTTTTGAGTTAGCACTTACACTTCATTCTTTCAAATGACTGAGAACAGAGGTGTGGCCGACCGGAGGCACAAATGTCAGATGGGGAGCAAAGCAGGAAAGAGGCTAGAACATGCTCAGATTCCCTCCTGAATGTGTACCCCAGATGCAGCATCTCTCCCTGGGCCTGCTTGTCTTGGGTAGGTCTGCCCAGAGAAGCAGATTTATGAACGTACATCACCCTCCTTTCTGATGAGAGGTCGTTGAGCCACGGACTAATTGGATTCGGTGGAAGGCCCAGCAGATGTGAAGCCCTGCTATGGGCTCCTGGATGGAGGACAGGACCTTCTTCCCTGAGACAGGAGGTTAATGAAAACACAGAGCAAAATATCTCAGGAGCCTTTGTCCCAGCTGCCAGAGCTGCTGCCCAGTTGGAGCCTGTGCTGGCTTCCAACCTAGTTGCTAATCTGAGCATCACTGCCGGGTCCAGGTGGGGGCTGCAGGGCTGTGAGCAGAGCCGGGACCAGGTTGTGACCAGCTCTTCTCCTCTGGTGCTGGGAAAGTTCCTTCCAACCAACAGTGGGGTCAGGGAAAGAACATCTGCTCCTACATTTTCCGAGTCACAGCTATCTCTGCTGACGGCTCATTCCTTAGAACTTATTCTTGCTAGCTCATCCAGGTCACCGAGTTTCACAGCTGTCACTGTTGTCCACAGATTCTGTCCTAGAGCCTCTAGGGGTGGAATGATCAGTCAGTATAGTAGCAGACAAAAACACCCAAGAGATCAGTGGGGCAAGGGCCCGAAAGCCAGGGAGAACCTGGCCATTCATTCCTTCCCGGGAGACAAGCAAGCAGCGTGGTAGCTCTGCATTAACCCTAACCCTAGCCCTAACTGCAAGGACGATCCAAATTAATAGAGATGATCATTTTGTTGACTACATATTTGCTTGCACTGCATCATTTCAGACCACATAGGGAAGGCCAGCCTGAATTCGTTAGAGATATCTCATTACTTAGCCATTTTCAAGAAATGGGGTTTTATCACAGCATTTCCCCACATTTTTGTATGTCGAAGGTAATTAGAATTAACTGCTACCTTTAAAAAGTGTTTTTAAATGGAAGCTCTGAGACACATTGATAATTAACATCATATACCCTAAATTAAACTACCAAAGTCCCTAGCAATTTTCTTTTTTCTCAAGTTACTTAAACATAGCTGTGTAATTTTGTTTACCCAATTTGTTTGCCCAGGCAGCCTTTTTATCAGTGATAATGAAGAGGAAGACTTAAGCCCTACTTGCATCAGATTATCATAAGTACTAAATTTGCCCAGTTAAAAATTCTTAATGGAGGTTTACAGTTATAAGTGCATCGTTGGCTTAAAAAACCTACATCTTGAGCAAAGAGAAGACACATTTCTGTTCTAATGACACAGTGAGTCTGCTATCTGTTGGCTCACAGACTCATATCTGCCAGCTTATTCTTTTTTTTTTTTTTTGTGGTGTGAACATCAGAAACAGAGAACCCTTGGAGCAGAATTCAGTTCTCAGGAAATGTGTCTGTTAAGTAGCACAGGATTATTTTTTCAGAAACGTGTTGAGTACCTACCTGTTCTGGGTGCTATGAGACCACCAACCATATCAGTGTCTACCCTCAAGGAACTCACCACCCAGTTTGGGGATGATGGGAGGGGTTCAAAGAGTAAGCATGTTTGTGACCTGCCGGGCACCTCCTGGTCCTCAGCGCTGGGCACCTGGCCTTTTTGTGAGCTGCAAAATCTGGGGAACAAACGGGAGATCACAGGAGATCACACTCTGGCCACGTATGCTGCAGGTCTCCAAACCATCCTCTCCTGATTGCAGCTAAGACAGCACATGCTTGACTGCTTTACAGGAATCAAATTAGAGGCATTAAAACGCCTATCAATCACTGCCAAGCACACGTGCCAGTGAAGCTTGATGTCAAAAGCTGTATGGTAATCAACGGTGAATAGCTCATTAAAACCCACTAACTTCCCTAAATTGAAAATTGATTGCTCCCACCCGGCACACCTTCTAAATCTCATCTGACAGCTTTGTCTGATACCATTTATCACTCATGACAAAATATGAACGAAGAAGTGGACACGCCTTTGGCCAAATTATCACACTTTGGTTGTGTTTTTTTCTGTGTTATGTGGAGGTGACTGAACTCTCTCCTAGCAGACAAAAATATAAGAGGAGATAAAAAAAGTTCTCCTTTCAGATATAAACTAAAACAATTCTTAAAAAATGGGTTAGACTTCCGTATCATGATTCCCCAGAAAGGCCCCCGTAACTTGATATCTTTTAGGCAAAGCAACTTTGACATCAGATGCACACTAAGTTTCTTTTCCCCAAACATGCAACAAAATGCAAATGGTTGCTATTGAAACATCTGTGGGGAGTTCAGAATTAGCTGCATGTCATCGTTGAGCTTTGGGCCTGTGTAGCCCTGGAAGGCTGAAGGTTTCAAAGGGATACGAAAATTCCAGTATATTAGGGTCTAGATATATGGAGGCCATTGTGTGTCCATTTGCTGGATTCATTTGTGGGTATTAGACCTGTATTCAGCTCTTTTTAGTTGGGCTGAACTTGGACAGTTAGATGAAATACTCCGACCCTCTGTTTCTTCACTTGGACAATGGGGAGAATAGTATAATACTGTTTCTTACAGTCGTTGTGAGGATCAAGTGAATAAGGTACCTAAAATACCTAGTTTGATACTTAGCATATAGTAGGTACTCAATAAATATTTGTTTATTGTTTTGAGCCCTTCCCACTTCTTTGTTTGCCCCCAGCTTTATTGAGATGGAATTGACATATCACACTATGTAAATTTAAGGTGTAAAATGTGATAATTCGATACACGTATATATTGGGAAATGATTCCACACTAAGATTAGTTAAGACCTCCTTCACCTCACATAGTTACCTTTTCTTACATTGTTGTTGTTGTGATAACATGTAGGATCTACTCTCTTAGCAATTTTCAAGTGTATAATACAGTATTGTTAACCTTAGTCATACTATACATTAGAACTCCAGAACTTATTCATCCTATAAGCGGAAGCTTATACCCTTTGACCAACATCTTCCCATTTCCCCCTGCCCCTGGCAACTACCAATCTACTCTCTATTTCTATGAGTTCAGCTTTTTTAGATTCCACATATAAGTGAGACCATACCATCTTTTTAAAAAGAATTTTATTGGAGTATTATTGATTTATAATATTGTGTTAGTGATCATGCCATCTTTGTCTTTCTCAATCTGACTTATTTCTATCTGACTTACCCTCAAGGTCCATTCATATTGTCACAAATGGCAGGATTTCCTTCTTTTATGGCTGAATAATATTCCATTTTGTGTGTGTATGAAATATGTGCCCCCAAGTGGGACTGATTTTTTTAATGGTAGTTCTATTTTTAATTTTTAGAGAAAGTTCTATTTTTAATTTTTGGAGGAACCTCCCTAATGTCTTCCATAGTGGCTACACCAATTTACAATCCCACCAACAGAAAAGGGTTCCCTTTTCTCCACACCCTCGCCAACACTTGTTATCTCTTGTTGATAATGGCCACACTAACAGGTGTGAGGTGGTATCTCATTGTGGTTTTGATTTGCATTTCCCTGATGATTAGTGATGTTGAGCACCTTTTCATATACCCCTTGGTCATTTGTACATCTTCTTTGGAAACATGTCTATCCAGGTTCTTTGTTTTTGGCCTCTTTTATACTGTGCCTTCCAGTAAGCACACTCACTTAACGGGTCTTCTTTTGTAGCTGTGCCTGTAATTCCCACTCATACTACAGAGTTGCTTTTACTCTTTCCTTTGCTCAGTTCCTAGTTTGGTTGTTAGACCTAAAATGCCTTCAGGATGTTTCTCACCAGTTACTTGTGTCTTTTGGGGATGCTAGGGAAACCCACGCTGCCTTGGAACCTAGGCATTCAGGCCAACCTGAAATTAGCTCTTAATTTTGCAGAACCAATAACCCTCGGTCCCTTGTACTGATGGACGTGAGTTTTAAATCGTAGGTCTGACTGCTTAGCAAAGACTGGGCTTTCTCAAATGGGAAAATGCCAGGATGATGCTGGCTTGGGCTCTTTCATGAATAAGTAGCACTTCTCTTTCTCAGCTTTTTATTGAAAATGTCATTCAGAGAGTGCTGTATTGCCTGCCTGTTTCCAGAGGGCAAAAAAGGGCAGCTGACTGACCAAGAAAAGGGTGTATTTTGCAAATATGAGTAGTAAAACTCTAAATATAATTTTGTATTTTATTTTTTAAGGGCCTGTATGAACGTCTGCTTGCTACAACCTTTTTACTTGTCCTGACATATTGAGATTATGATACAACTTAATATAACAAAACAAATTGATGAGGAAGAATATAATGGTGTTTGCTTAGTCAAAGTAAGTTTGTTTCACATTGGAAGGGTACTGTTTTCTCATAAGATTAAGTAACTATTGAATCTTGGGATTACAAGGGAGCAACCATGTGTCTAAATGAATCTTTCTACGAGATCCTAGCCAAGTGATTTTCCAACCTGTGTTTGGCTATATCCACTGCCAGAAACTCTTTCCTCAGACAATACCTTGCATCTGTGCTGTGCTACATTAGAAATATATTTCTTAACATGGATGGACCTAGAGATTGCCATACTGAGTGAGGTTAAGACAGAGAAAAACAAATATCGTATATCGCTTATATATGGAATCTAAAAAAATGGTACAAATGAACTTATTTACAAAACAGAAATAGAGTCACAGATGTAGAAAACAATCTTATGGTTACTGGGGGGAAAGAGGGAAGAGGGATAAATTGTGAGATTGGGATTGACATATACACACTACTATATATAAAATAGATAACTAATAAGGACCTGCTGTATAGCATAGGGAACTCTTCTCAATATTCTATAATGACCTATATGGGAAAAGAATTTTAAAGAGTGGATATATGTATATGTATGACTGAATCACTTTACTGTACACCTGAAACTAACACAACATTGTAAATCAACTATACTCCAAAATTGGAGAAGAAGAAATATATTTCTTACATTAAGCCCCAATTGGTCCTGGTATAGTGTATACCCATTGGTTTCATTTGTAATCCAATAGGACATGTCAGAATTAATTCACCTCTCTTCTACCTGACAACCTGTAAAATACTTGGAGACAGCTTTTGTATTTGCCCTGTCTTTTCTCTTCTCCAAGATAAACTTTCTTGGTCCTCTGTTTCCTACGTACCACTCTGTTTACTTTTTCGCAATAATGCTATCTTTGATTCTCAGTCCTTGTAAAGAGGAGCATCCAGAAATGAATAAAACATGTTAGGTCCTGCATGATGGTATGGAATTAAGATTTTTTGGCATGCACTTTTATTAATGTGTGCCAGGAGGAGATACTGCTATGATTTATTGCATATTCCAGTATGCATGTATTTATTTTGTTATGTGTACTCTACCTTAATTAAAAAATACTTAGTCTCTGAAAAGTACATAGACCACATTAAGATAAAACCCTTTATCAGGGAGAACTCAGGTCAAAAGGCAAATGAAAATAGGAAAAATAAGATGATGGCCAGGGTAAGATTAACACCTAAAGTCCATGTCAGACACCTGACTCTCTGCTTTCAAAGCACAAGCAAAGAGGTAATTCTAATCAGGTATATGAGTCACAGTCTTCAGAAAATAAAAACAACCTCAGTACTCAAGAGAGGTGTAACCACTTCTGATATCAAGACATTTCTTCCATGACTCTATATGAAAAGGATACTGGATGGAGTATTTTGAGATATAATTTCCAAAATGTCATTTAAGATGTACAGTTCTATGAGTTTTGATGAACTTATACACTCGTGTTACAACCACCATAATAAAGATATGAAATACTCCCATCACCCCCAAAATTCCTCATGCCCCTTTGCTGTCAGTTCCCCCAGGTCCCTTGCAACTACTGATCTGATCTCACTTCTATAGTTTTGCCTTTTCTATAATGTCATATAAATAGGATCATACTATATGTAACCTTTTCATCTGGCTTCGTTCATTCAGTGTAATGCTTTCGAGATTCATCCATGTTGTTGTGTGTATCGGTGGTGTATTCCATGATTGCTTAGCAGGACCCCAGTGTCCTATTGTAACTTGCACCCAGTTTGTGTATCCCTTCACCAATTAGTGGACGTTTGGGTTGTTTCCAGTTTGGAGTGTGTCTAGTCCATTCAGGCTGCTGTAACAAAAATACCATAGACCAAGTGGTTATAAACAATAGGAACATATTGCTCACAACTCTGGAGGCTGAAAAGATCAAGGCACCAACAGATTTGGTCTGGTGAGGACACCTATGAGACACCTGGCTCATAGATGGTCATCTTTTCAGTATATCCTCACATGGCAGAGGAGACAGGGAGCTCTCTGGGGTCTCTTTTATAAGGACACTAATCTCATTTGTGAGGGCTCCATCCTCATGACCTAATCACCTCTCAAAGCCCTCACCTCCTAAGACCATCATCTTGGGGGTTAGGCTTCAACATATGGATTTTGTTGGGGGGGGACACAAACACTGATTCCATGGCAGAGTGATTATGAATAAAGTTTCTATAAATTTTCATGTTCAAGTCTTTATGTGGATATATGTTTTCATTTCTGTTGAGTAAATACCTTGGTGTGAGAATGCTGGATCATATATCAAGTGTATATTTAACTCTATAAAAAATACCAAAATATTTTCAAAAGTGGCTGTACCATCTTAAATCCCCATCAGAAATGTCTGAATGTTTCGGTTGCCTTACATCCTTGCCAGCACTTTATATCTCAGCTCTTATTTTTCTTTTACATTTTAGGTAAATAGTATATAGGTATATAGTGTTATCTCATTGTGATTTTCACTTGCTTAATCTTCTTAGTGATATTTATCTTCAAATCTTTCACCCATTTTTTACTGCATTGATTATTTTCTTATGATTGAATTTGGGAAGTTCTTTATATATTCTGCACAGAGGTTTTATTTAACAAGTATTTATTTTGCACATATTTTATGCCTAATTGTGGCTTGTGTTTTCATTGCCTTAACAGTGTCTTTTTAAAAAAAAGTCCCCAATTTTTTTTGCAGCTCCCTGTGCATATTTAATTTTGTTTTCCCTCTTTAACTACAAATATAAGAGAAAGAAAGACATTTTTTACAACTTAACTTTCTATTTTTTAAAATTAATTAATTTATTTTTTGGCTGCGTTGGGTCTTTGTTGCTGCATGTGGGCTTTCTTGAGTTGTGGCGAGCAGGGTCTACCCTTCATTGCGATGTGTGGGTTTCTCATTGTGGTGGCTTCTCTTGTTGCAGAGCACGGGCTCTAGGCATGCAGGCTTCAGTAGTTGTGGTGCACGGGCTCAGTAGTTGTGGCTCACGGGCTCTAGAGCACAGGCTCAGTAGTTGTGGTGCACAGGCTTAGTTGCTCCGAGGCATGTGAGATCTTCCCAGACCAGAGCTAAAACCCGTGTCCCCTGCATTGGCAGGCAGATTCTTAACCACTTTGCCACCAGGGAAGTCCCTACAACTTAACTTTCTAAATGAAGAAGTCTCCAATTTTTGTGAAGTCCAATTTGCCATTTATTTTCTTTTATGATTCGTGTTGTTTGTGTTCTATCTAAGAAATCTATGCCTAACTCAAGACATCCTATGTTTTCTTCTATACATTTTATTCTTTTAGGTTTAATATTTGGGTTGTGTTACTTTTTAATAGTTTGCTCATTACATTATTGGAATAAGCATGTGGATGAGTTTCAAAGATATTTTTCCCTAAACAGTTCTTAGTGAAAGCCAATGACATTGTGTCAAAGAATAACTGAGAAACAACTTCTATTGGGGAAGATGAACCAAGGACATAGCTCTCTGCTGTTCTGTTGTTCTGACATAATTCAGTGAAAGATTATAGTTTCTAGAGAAAGGTTCTTGACTTGGGAATTTTAAAACTTATAAAGTTGCACATAAAATTAATCCACTTGCATTGGTTTGAGAAGAAGTATAATTTTCATCTGACTTTCAAAGGAGACAGTGACCACCACTTACCCTGCCCCCCTGCCCACTTGTTAGGAACCATTGACCTAAAGCAGAAGTCCACACACTATAGCCCACCGGCCAAGTCCAGCCTGCCCCCTGTTTTGTTAATAAAGTTTTAGGACAACATAGCCACACTAGTTTGTATTGTCTGTGGATGCTTTCTCATTATAACGGTAGAGTTAAGTAGTTAGGACAGACCCTATATGGCCCACAAAACCTAAAATATTTATCATCTGACCCTTTACAGGGGAAGGGATGGATTGCATATCCTTCAGGATAACCCGAAAAAATAGAAATTGTCTCAACTCGGTTTCTATTGACCATTGTATATATTGAATTCAAGGTTACACTCCCTGGTGTATGAGCAGATGTATGTTGTTGCTGGCTATATGCAGAACTCCGTATCTTAACAATTGAAAGCTCTAAGAAGCCCACCACCTTGACTAGAAAGCTACCTTCCTTTCCCCAGAAGAGCAAAGATCTTCTAGGCTTGTCAATATCAAGTTATCTTTGCAGAATTATGTAGAGATCAATGGAGCAATCCTGGTGTTCCATTTTATGTCTCAGAATGTGGCGCAATAATTTTCAATTGGGAAATACCACAAATGGTCATTACCGTACACCCAGCTTTGAACTTTGAGCAGCATGGCTTTTGGCTGTGGTTGTGGTTGGAAATGTGTCTCTAGGAAATGAGCGAGATGATTTGCTTCATAGGAAGTTAGCTATAAGCCATTTAAGTGCATTTAATGTTTGTTTGTTGTTATCATTTTTTAATAGCAGGTCGGAAGCCCTTCTTTCTAAAATGAATTCAATGTCTGTTAAAACTACTCCTGACTCATGATGGTAAAAATCATGCTCTCTGCAAACAGGAAGAGGTTTTCAGTTTTCCTTTCCAGAAGGCGGGAGGAAAGGGCACACACAAAGGATCGAGATTTTTCCAAAAGTAGTATCTAAGCAATTAAGAGCACACTTTTAGAAAAATATGAGCCAGAGGACATTTCTCTTTTTCCCTGAATGCTTAGAAACTATTTCTACCAACTTAGACTCTAGTAGCATTTTTAGGGTGCTGATTCAGAGGTCAACCCAAGTCCATAAAACCATGTTATTCCTTATAGGTTTCTCCTTAGGGTGATAGAATATTGCATCACTCAATATTGGAGGAGCCATACCTGAAGTCCACCTCATTTAGAATATTGTCTGAGGAGACTAGACTTGTGATTTATATAGAGGAAAACATGCATTAATGAAATGTTCAGTCAGTTGAGTACATCTGTACTTTGCGACAGAATGAAGAACTGTCCTTTTGAAAATGATATTAATGATGACCGGGTAAAACTAGATAGGGCCACCCCCAAAGTTGATGGAACACTTTTCTGGGGTACCTTTTGACTATCTTCACCCATTTCACCCACTCCTTACCCCTTGCCTCTGGCAACCACCAATCTGTTCTTTATATCTGTGAGTTTTGGTTTTCTTTTTTAGATTCAGTGTATCTGTGAGATCACACAGTGTTTGTCTTCCTTTCTTTGATGGAAACACTTTTAAGTTCTTAAGGACTAGATGCTAAGCTCAGTGTGCTTAGAATCCACATCTTTCTTGTTTTTATCCTCCATTCCTTGCTCAATGCCTGTCACACAGTAGACAATGAATGAATGAATGAATGAATGAATGAATAGACGGATGATCAAATTATGTTTCCCAGACCCAGTTAAAAAATCGCCTGGGCAATCTGTAAGTACTTAAGTATGCATATGCCCAGAAATCCCAGGCTAGGTATTCTTCCTAGAGACATTCTCACACAGAGCATATCGAAGGATGCTGATCATGGTCTGTTTGAGATACTGAGTTGAAGGTAGGCTGGGTGTCCATCCCTAGCAGAATGGTTAAGTCCATGCATATAACATGAAACACTTTGCAACAATCCAGATGTACTTATATAGCCATGTGGATGAATCGCAAAACTGGAGTCTTAGTCAACATGTACAAAACACAGTGAGATTCATAGCATGATACATTCATATAGTGTTAAGCACAGAGGCACTTAAAACAACATGTATTTTGAGGCGGTGTATCAGAGGGGATATAAGATCATGGATTCTGGAGCGACACTTCAGGGGTCCAAATCCCAGCTCTGTTGCTTATGGCTTATCTTAAGTGAGTTACTTAATTTCTTTGTGCCTTGGTTTCCTCATTTGCTAAATGGTGGTACCTAACTGTTTTGTTATCCAGATTAGATGAGTTAATATATGTGAAGCATTTAGAACACATCATAAGTATCCCACAGGTGTTATCTATTATAACTTTTGTTACAAAGGAATATGAATAAAGACATATTAGACACATTAGAGTGTGTGATCAAGGGGTGAGAGAAAGGGAGTGGGATTTGGAGTTGAAGAGGGGAGGAGGGAAAATAAGAAAGGGGAAAAGAAAGTTACGTAGAGCTTACTGTTTGGGTCAGGCGACCTCAATTTGCGACACTGGGAAGAGTCAACTTTCCAGGTTCCCCTGGTATAAGATACTCTCAAACTTCAATACCAGGTTCAAATCTTGGATACCTATGTCTAGATCTGTCCTCATTGTAGTATTTGAAAGCCAAACTTAGATCCTCATGGAAAAATTTATTGTACCGGAATCTTTAAAGGTTACTAGACATTTGAGTAAGTGTTGAACTGATGAGATCTCTGCTGATTGCTTCTGATTTCACTTTTCCTTGTCACTTTGTTAACCTCATCAGGGTTTGTCTTTTTTTTTTTTCTTTTTCCCCCTACCGCTGGCAATCCCTGACAGATCAGGCATTGGAAGGAAGAGACCCACAATTGCTGTGACATAATATAGATAAAACTGGTTTTAAATTTTCAGCCATTTGTAGATAAGATGTAGAAGAAAAGTCTTTTCCTCAAGGCAGCCAAGATGGAATTTTAAAAGGTCATTGGATAACAAAAAGTTTCTAGTGGGATTTAAAATCTTCCTCGTCAATCTCACTCTTTTGAGTCCCTGATCTCACCCATGTAAAGGGTTAAAATGAGGGGAAATAGTCACTCTTTATATAGTGCAGAGTGTCCATCCAAATGTTGGTAGCAAGCACACAGGGACCAAATACAACTGGGTCTTGGTCAGCCATTCCCCAACATGGAGCCAGTATTGGTAGTGAGGTTTGTTACAAGTAATTTGCTCCTACTATATCAGTTTTTTGTGCATACGTGAGTGGATTCAGGCTATTCCTATAATAATTTCCCTCTCCGTCATTTGAATTTTGTATCAGAATTTCGTGAGGAAACAGAATGCACCCAGATACAAATGAGGAGGCATTAATGAAGAGACTGTTTACATAGTGTAGGGAGGTAAATGGAAGAAACAAGATATTGTGAGATTAATATAGCTGGAAGATGTTCACATCCCACCAAGGGCTGAAGGGAAAGGGTTACTGGAAGAGGGCCACCCAGTGGAAACTGGGGTCACCAAGGGACGTAGCCACTGCCAGAGTAGCACAGTCTTACTAGAAAGTGAATAGAAGAGAAATACCCCAACCTCTCCCTCAGATTTCCTTCCATTGTCTACCATTGGCCTAACCCAATGAGAAGCCAAATAGCAAGGTTGTGTAGGAGATGCAACCCATAGGGATTAGCTTCCCAGGGCCTAGGACAGGGAGGTGCAGAAAATGGATTGGGGGGATGGCAGATGGAGAATGTCCATCATACATTTTCATATTCCTTTTTTTTAAAACAAGGAGAGAAAGAAGTTTTGAGAATTTCATTTAACAGTACCCATGGGAATGTGGTACAAATGTGAACATAATCTACTAATCGTTGTATGGCAGAAAAGAGACTGGGAATTATTGGTCCATGAGGCTGACTCCCAAGGTAGAAATATAGGTAACATTTTCCTCAGATAAATCTCATATGCTATCATTGAGCACAGCTATGTGCTCTATCTATATATATATTTGGAAGGCAAATTCCTATTAAGATTTAAATATCTGTGTTTAGAGGAGAGGTCCCCAGGGAATGTAGGCTCCATTTCTGATTCTCTGCCTGTCTTCTTTGCCATTGTATACCCAGCATCCAGCACAGTGCCTGACATTGTGAATGAATTAATGGGAAGTGATCTTTGTGTACCTTAAATGTTCTAGGTATGGACTCATTGGACCCACATCCAATACAGAGATAATGACAGTAACTTTGCCGATTATGTAAAATTTGATTAAACTAAATGATCTTAATATCATGACCAGATAGTGATGTAGGTGTTTGCACCCTGATGGTAAAATAGAGGGACATAACTGTGAAGACACATCACATTCAGTTTGCCAAGGAGTGGAAATAAATAAGGAGTGGAAATAGATGCTGGTCTTACAAGCCATGGAGTTTGACCATGGTCCTCTGTGCTGATAGAGATAGGGGTGGGGGAGCAGTCATCTCTTACCTTTGCTGCAAGTATTCACTACACATAACTATCCCCTCCCCACAAAGTTGGAAAGGTAAAAAGTAAAAAACCTGGTGTATATAGAGATGTCCTAAACTCCAAGTCTCTTCTCATTGGGAAAATTTGTATGCCTCAGTTCTCCATGTTTGTTCTGGGAAAAGATCCTTAGTCATTTTGGTGGACATTCTGAGGATGCAACTAGACATAATTAAAAAGGACGGGGGCAAACCATTGAGGTCCCTCTTTGTCCTAACGTCTGATAATGCCACAGCTTCCAGTAGAGTGGCTTGCTGTAGATCAAACAGTCTATGCTCAGCTCTTATGACTAACAGATACCCCAAAGTAGAGGCATCTGTGGGCTGGACACTCCAGGTCACCCATCATGGGGAAGCCAATCTGAGACGTCAGGCAATGTGTAGGAAAGTGACCTGAGGGTCTGATCTCTCAATCAGGAAAACACTATGGGCAGTTTTGTTGTGAGGTTGGGTGGGAGATGCAGCCTGTCAAGGTGGGCAGTGATAGGTCAGGTGCCATGGTGGGAAAGGAGCCGCCCTTCTGTGGGGTCTTACAGACAAGCCAACACAATGCCTAATGGAAGGAACTACATAATGCAACTACTGCCACTGTGATCAGTTCTAAAGTGTGAGCAAGTTGTCCAGTGTCTTCTGTCCTTTCTTGGGTACCACAGACATAGGATTGGAGAATCCAGGCTCTGTTGTTATCATGTAATTCAGAGAACTTTCCTATGATGGATGGGAAAGTAAGGTCCCTCTGAGAAGAAGCAAAAGGGTCTTCCCTTCTCCCCAGAGCTGGACATTCCTCTAGGCCAACCAATGAGGCCCTGACAAATGGGAGAGCTATCCTCAAGGACATCATTGAGTTGTTTGTTGTATCTCTATAATGAGGAAGGGAATTAGAGGAAGCCAAGAGCCAAGGTCCTCCTGAGAGAAGAGCAGATCAAACCAACAATAAGCTCAATTCAGATGGGCCAGGATGAGAGCAGTACAAGAAGCCCAACTCCCAGCCCACTAATGTCCTCTCAGTGGACTGTCCTTACCCCCACTATCCTCTGCTGGCCAATGACTCCCAGAACCAGTTGTGGAAAGTATAGAACACTGAGTGTGGAAGCTAAATTTCCACCTTTTAGCCAGAAGGGCAGGAAAGGAGACCCTGAGCACACACAGAGGAGGGACCTTGGAAAAGTAACTTGATGAACTTGTATGAACTTCTGGGCTCACCCCCAAGTTACACAGTCATGGATCTGACCCTGAACCAAAGTCTTTGAGAACTGATTCATAGTGTAGACCATCACCCGGGTTCCAGACTGGCTGGCAGATGGCATATACACAGGACAGATCTAAATAGCACTGTAGAGACTTTGTCAACTGAACAGATGTTGGAACCGCAGGGGGTGGGTCCGAACTTGTGGCCTTGGTGTTAGGCAGAGACCTTCATGACCTTGGGATAGGCAAAGAGTTCAAAGATATGACAATAAAAGGACAACACATAAAGGAAAGAAAAAAAAAGATCAATTGGACCTCATCAAAAGTAAAAGACTTGCTCTGTTAAAAGGATGAAAGGACAAACCACAGAATAAGAGAAAATATCTGTATCACACACCCAAAAGACTTGTATTCTGAATATATGAAGAACTTTCGTAAGTCAACAGTAAGTAAGCAAACAGCCCAATGCAAAAATGGGCAAAAGATGTGAACGGACCCTTCACCAAAGAAAATATTTGGATGGCAAAGATATTTAGCATCATTAGTCTTTAGGGAAATACAAATGTAAAACCACAGGAGATACACCTATTAGACTGACTAAACTAAACTAAACAAACAAAACAATAAAAAACCTAATAATACAAAGTGTTGGTGAGGATACCGAGCAACTGGAACTCTTATACATTGCTGATGGGTATGAAAAATGGTATATCTACTCTAGAAAATAGTTTGTCGCTTTCTTGCCAAGTTGAACATACAGTTATCAGATGACCCAACAATTCCACTAAGTATTTATCCTAGTTGAATTAAAAACCTATGTGCACATAGGTGTGACTTGTACATAAATGTTTATAGCAGCTCTTATTATAATTGCTGAAAACTGGAAATGACCTCATATCTATCAACTGGTAAACAGATAAAGTGTGGTACTTCCATACCGTGGACTACAACTCCACAATAAAACAATGAATGAATTATTGATACACATAAGAACTTGAATGGATCTCAAAGGATTATGCTGAGTGAAAGAAGCCTGTATCCAAAAGAAATACACTGTATGATTCCATTTATATGACACTCTGGAGAAGATAGGATTATAGGGACTGAAAAGAAGAGTTCTCAAGGTTTGGGGGTAAAAGAAGATTTGACCTGAAAGGGATACACAAAACTATTTTGGGGCATGAGGGAACTGAATGATTTTGGTGATGGTTATATGAATCTATCCTGTCTTAAAATTAGAACATGATTCTATCAGTTCTATAGAATTGTACATAACACCAAGAAAAAAAAAAAGAAACTAGAACCATATATATGTGTGCGTGTGTGTGTGTGTGTATTTTGATATGGTGGTGGTCACATGGGTATACACATTCCTCAAAACTCATTGAATGTTAAAAATCAGTAATTTTTGTTACATGTAAACTATACCTCAATAAAGTTGAATTAAAATATTGATGAATCAAGCAAATCATAATGAGATACCATTACACACTTTTCTGCATGGTTAAAATGAAAACGATGGCAATACCAAACGCTGGCAAGGACACAGAGCAGTGAAAACTCACATTTCCTACAACTAGGGGAATACAGTTTGTGGAAAACTCTTTGGCACTGACTCCATATGCTATGCGTACCTGTACTTGAGAATATTTCTCATTGGGCACCTTACCAAGAACACACAGAGCGCCAAGACCCATTAATGCCAGTAATCAGAGCAGTGCTAGCCCAACTGTAACCTGAAAACAAGCCAGGTATGCATCAAAAAGAGTGAAGAAAAACACTGTACTCATTCCCTGGAATATTTTATAGCAGTGAAAGAAGACAGACTTCTGCAGGCTGTACAAGGGGACAGTGATACAGACAGCAGTCAGCGTAACCTCAGCAAACTTCCCACACATCAAATCTACCATATTAGATTCAAAGAAAAGTTTCCCAGTCTTAAAATGAAAACACTCCATTTTTCCCCCTTGTTCAAAAAACCACCACCAACAAAATCCAGAGTATCAACCAGCTCATTTCTGTCTAACTCACCTCCTGGAAATTGCCTTCGTGTGTCTGAGAACTGAAGTTACTTAATCAGACACTTGTGATTTGTAAAGCTGAGCCAGGCATCCTAGGTTGACTGTGATCAGTACGGGTGACAGTAGGTTGAGGGCTTTGCCCAGGGAGGGAGCGGGGTGGGGGGAGAATGTCAGGTTTGGGGAGCAGTGTCTTTTGGGGTTTGAGTTTTTGAAGGGTGAGCTATTTCATTCCTGAGTTTCCTACAACAAAAGACTGTCTTTATTTTTCAAACCTTTTTGTTTTACTTTTCATGCCTTTATATCAGGTTTCTTTATGTTTTCATCTTTCCAGAATCAATAATGATAAATGTCTTGCGGTCAAGAAAAGTATTAGGTTTAACCATGAATCAAAGAGTCACGCCCCACCCACCTCCTATCAACCTTCCCCAAAAGAGTAAACCAGAATTCTTTAACAGAAGATGGAAGAGAATTGTCAGTCTAAGCTGAGTGGCTGTTAGATTGCTCAGACGTCCAAACCATGACTTCTGCTGAGATAAAAACAAGATGATTAATTTCAGAGTCTCTCTCCGTGTCTCATTTAACTTTCCCCACTCTCCACCAATTCATAAAGCTCCTGTGAAGGGAGATGAAGGTCCCGACTATCAAAAAATAAAATATAAATGCTCCTGGCTCACTGTGTCTGCATTGCTAAGTTCAATCAAGACTTTGAATTGAAATAACACAGAATCATAAAATTTCCAGACACCCATGTCTGCAGTCTTTGCCTTGCTTGCCACTCTTCCCCTACAGCACACACATGCTCCAGTCCCCCAGCCATCACCAAAGGGGTTCTTTTCTGCTACTAAGATGCCAGAGATGCAGACTGCTCGGTCTGCACTTTCCAGGTTGGGGGTTTCAGCAAAACCGCCGGCTCTAGGATCACCAGGGACCACCCAGCTGTCAGATTGCACACTTGACTTCAGTCTCAAGCCTCCAGGCCATCCTGAACTATGTTATATTTCTGACCTTCCTCGCGGGGGCGGTCATCCTCCCACTTGGCATTAAGTACATCCTAGTCAGGTCATGCTAGAATCTGTCTCCTGCCTGCGTGGCTCCCCCAGGTTCCAGGGCATCACAGGCCCACTGAGCCTGGATCCCCCAAACCCTTAGGTCCATCCCATATACTGACTTGATATTGATTAGCTGGTGTTTTTTTTTAAATAAATTTATTTATTTTATTGTATTTATTTTTGGCTGCGTTGGGTCTTTATTGCCACACACGGGTTTTCTCTAGTTGCGATGAGCAGGGGCTACTCTTCGTTGCGGTGCACAGGCCTCTCATTGAAGTGGCTTCTCTTGTTGCAGAGCAAGGGGTCTAGAGCGTGTGGGCTCAGTAGTTGTGGCACACAGGCTCACTAGTTGTGGCTTGCAGGCTCTAGAGCGCAGGCTCAGTGGTTGTGGCACACAGGCTTAGTTGCTCTGCGGCATTTGGGATCTTCCTGGACCAGGGATCGAACCCGTTTCCCCTGCAGTGGCAGGTGGATTCTTAACTACTGAGCCACCAGGGAAGCCCAATTAGTTCGTTTTTGAATCACAGGAAACTGAAACTGATGTGGCCTGTTCCATGTCCCACACGGAACAGTAGGAAAAGCACTCATGTTGGAGCCTAACAGACCTGCGTTTGAACTCCAGCTGTGCCATTTACTATGTCATCTCTGAATTCACTAATTTACAGTCCTCACTTATAAAGCAAGAAGCACGGCTACCTCCTTGAGCATTTTGAGGATTAAGGAAAAGAACAAACGTATATATAATGTTAAGCAGCTTCTCCCTCTCCACTGTTCATTCCATTAGGATACAAACAGCCTAAGACAACTCTCATCCTGAAAAACAACAGGGCTTTCCTGGTGGCGCAGTGGTTGAGAGTCCGCGTGCCGATGCAGGGGACACGGGTTCGTGCCCCGGTCCAGGAAGATCCCACATGCCGCGGAGCAGCTGGGCCCGTGAGCCACGGCCGCTGAGCCTGCGCATCCAGAGCCTGTGCTCCGCCACGGGAGAGGCCACAGCAGTGAGATGCACGCGTACCGCAAAAACAAAAACAAAAACAAAAAAACTCTGTTCACACCCCCGCCTCCTCTGACTTAAAACTCATTTCTCTTCTCCCCTTGGAGAACCCTCCGAACAGTAGTCTGTACTCACAGCCACCAACTCCCTCCTCGAGTTGACTCCTGAATCCACTCTCATCAGCCAGATTCCCATTCCTACCACTCCCTTAACAGCTCTAGTCAAGGTCACGGATGACCTCCATCCAGCTGTCAATTCTGATCCATATATTTTTGACCTTCCAGCAGCTCCAGCGCGATCTAGCAAAGTGATGAGGTGCCGAATGCTAATGCCGACACGTTCTGGTTGTATAACCTGTGACCTTGAGGGAATTATTTTACTCCTCTGTGCTTCTGTTTCTTCAAGTGTAAAGCAAAATGCTAATAAAACCCATCTCTCTCCTCCTTGCAACACCCCCTTCACTTGGCTTCCAGGATGGCACATGCTCCCGTTCTCTCTGTCAGCTCCTTCTTCATCTCCTCTGCTGAGTCCTCCTCACCTCTGGCTGCTAAACCCTGGAGGGCCCTGACTCTTCTTGCCCCTGGACTCATCTCATTGTAGACCCCACCCATGCCCATGGATTTAGATACCTGTCTATGCTAAAGGCTCCCAAATGTATACATCCAGATGTTTCCCCTGAACTCCAGACTCCTATGATATCCACACTTGGTGATTGCCACTCTGTCATCACACCCCACATCCAATCCGTCAGCGAGTCCTATCAAAACAAATACAGAATCTGGCCCCTTCTCCCCTCTCCTCCTGGTTCAGATCACCATCATCTCTTGCCTGGATTAGTGCAAACAGCTTCCTCACTGATCTTTGTACTTCTGGCCCTGCCTGCCCCACTTCACCAGCATAACCAGAGTTATCATGTTACGATGAGAGACAGACCAGGTCACTCTTTTGCTCCCTCTAAGGTCTGTTTAGAAGCCCAAATCCTCCCTGGGGTGCCTCTGCTGCCTTTCCTTCTATTCTCACCCTCATCTGCTGCGGCCACCCTCGCTTCCTTGCTACTCTTCAAACACACCAAGCAGGCACCTGCCTCAGGGCCTTTGCACTTGCCATTTCCTCTGGTTGGAAAACCCTTCCCGCAAACACCTAAGCACCCTTGTTGTCTTCAGAAGCCGAGAGGTCTTTATTGACCACACTGTCTAAAGTAGCACCTCCTTCCCTCCTGCCCCTCCCCTGGCCTTCCTTATCCCCCTTGCCCTGCCTTAGTTTTCTCCACAGCACGTCTCATGTTCTTTCATAAAATGTAATAGCTTTTTGTTAATTTATTGTCTGTCTGTCTTACCTCGCTGAAAGATAAGCTTATTCATCAGGTTATGAAACCTATGTCTCAGTTTCCTCGGCTAACCAAACAGGTGAAAAAGCCCATTTTTCATAGCCACCTCCCAAGGACATTGTGAGAAGGTGACATCATCATAAAAAATTGCATTGAAAATTCATTAAAATTGCTACCCAGATGTAAGGCATTAATTCCATTATCATAATGAAGAAGATTCCAGGGTGTTCCTGCTTCCACCTTCTTTGGGTTATCTGCCTTGTGGGAAGAATTTCCTTCTTCTTACAAATGGAGAGGAAGCCCAAATCTCTCCTTACCTACAACAGACAGGACAGCTATCTGATGAGGGGGTCATCTAGGTCAAGGAATGGGATGAGTGGCCATGGGTAAGCCACAGAGTTTCAGAACCTTAATTTCCAAACTATGCCCCAAATGAGGTATTTATTAGATCTCCTCTGCCTCAACTCTCAGAGTTGATGAGATCAGAAAATAATAGCTATGCAATTATTTGTTCTACACAAAAGACCTAGCAAAGTGGCTAGGTGCAGAACACTGATGCCAACACGTTCTGGTTGTATAACCTATGACCTCGGGCAAGTTATTTTACTCCTCTGTGCCTCTGTTTCTTCAAGTGTAAAGCACGATGCTAACAGAACCCATCTCTTGGGGTTGTAGTGTGGTTAACTGCCCAGCACTTAGAGCCGTATCTGGCTGCACCAAATAATGTTACCTATCTTTATAATTATCTTATTATTATTATTATTTGTAAAGTATGGAGCACCAGGCCAAAAATATTGTTTTTATATTATTGTATATTCTTTTTCTCTGGGGCCATTGAAAAAGATTAAGGAAACTTCATTTACACACATTTTTTGAAACCTAACTACCCACTAAAAGCATTTTAAAGAGAAGTTTAATGACCAAAGTCAAATTTATATATAAAAGACTTCACTCTCAGTCTTTTAGAATTCTTCTGATTTCCTTTGATAACTCTCTTAGGAAAGAATAAGTGCCAGAAATCAGAAGATCCAAGAACACTCTGGTATAAAGCGAGAGATAATAGGAAGGGTATGTGAGCATAAGCTTGGTTTGCACCCAGAATTTGTGATTAGAACTGTGCATTTCATGGGGGTCTTTCCCAAAGGTATTTGGGGTGTGCATTAGCTCTTTATAGACAGTAAGTTACATCCTATAAGTTACTACCTTTTTTTTGAGTCTTAGTTTCCACATTGTAAATTTGTGAGTAATAATAACTGCCCTAAAAATAATAGCAGTCACCCTCTATCCCCATCCCACCTTCGCTTTTCTAGTAATCATGAATTAATTGCAGTTGTTCGAAAAATCCAGGTCCTCTCTTAGCTCTGGGTCTGGATTGTGCCCTTTTTTTGCGCACGGCCGACCCCAACCCCATCTTGCCAGCCTATCTTCTCCCTCTCTTTCAAGATTGTCCCTAGTTGTATTCGTCTGGGAGAGGGGTCCCTCCTATGTGCCCCTATAGAAACATATGCCCCCGCCATCAGAGCACTGACTATGTGATATGGAAATTGTTCCTGTATTTGTCAGTCTCTGTCATTAGCCTGCAGGCCCTGCTGACCGTTGGATCCCCAATACCTAGCACAATGCCTAGCACATAAACAACACTCAGTATATAGTTAACTTCTTAGGAAACTGTATTTACAATTATTCAAAACACTTTTACACTCATCTTGGAAGAATTGTTATGCAGATGAAATGTCATAACAGATGTGAAAACGCCTTAGAAAGATAAAAGCACTATGAAAAGAATATATATTAAAAATGAAATAGACCTTTCAGAAAAACCTTGATAATGTGTAAAGGAGAAAAAGTAGTAATTGCATCTTTCCCCTGTCAATGATACAGCCATTTTATTGGCCTAAAGTGATCATTTAACCCCTTTAAGTAATAAACCCATTCTCATGTGTGTACTGATAGCACCTACTTAAACAGTGCAAGGCACACGGTTGTGTGGAGAACGCAAAGAAGAACAAAGTGGTGGAGATAATCCGTGGACACCAACAAGTCAAGGTAGAAAGTGTGGAGGACTGAGACACAAAAGAAGTGCAGAGGCATTTACGAGAGTTTAGAGGGGGAAGCACTTCCTACCACTAGAGGAATCAAAGCAGACTTTATGGAGAGGACCTGGGGGATGAATAGAAGCTGGACAGGTCGTCCTGATGGATTTTGAATGTGAAGGTGAGAAGGATGCAGGGACCCCACAGTGCTGATCTGACAAGAGTATGTTGAGAACTTAGTTTCAGAAAGAATAATCCTAGCAGATCGTGCAAGGAGGACCAGTCCAGAGCTTGGGGCATCAGTAAGCATGCTCCTGTAATAGTCCAGGTAAGGACTGAGAGGGTCTCATGTATATGGAGGGCAGGGGATGACAAGTACAGATGTTGTAGAGGAAGAAATGATTTCAGTTATACGTAGGAGGCCACTGGGAGGAAGTTGAGGCATCAGGGGTGGAGCCAGGAATGTGAGGGCATGAGTATGAGGATTTCACGGTTCAGGAAAGTGCTGACAAGTTGTCTCCGATTTCTTCAGTTTAGCAGTTACACTCAGCATATCTAACTCAACAGATCAGTGACTTGATGGAGACACAAGACGGAAGCTGTTGGAAAGGAGAGGCTGTTCATTTTTCATGCTTCAGCAAGCAATTGTTTCCCTTCAAGATGCCCTAGAAAGCAGACTCCATTCTGGGGTGGTCCTGCCCTGGTTCTCACTTTGCAATCAGCAGCTGCATCTGTTAGTTTGGGCAAGTGATTGATGGCTGAGTCTGCCTCCTGGGGCAGGGATGGGGAGGAGAAGGCTGAAGCAGTTTGACAAACTAGAGCACAGAAAAAAACCCGAGAAGGAAGAAGATCCACAACTGTTCAGGTCACTTGACTGCGATTCAAAGTCAAGTGCTTTGATTTAAAATGCTGGGTGAACCAAGCAGAACAAGCTTGGCCAAGAGAGCCAAAGCTGCTGGCTTTTCGGGTTATTATCTGTGTGGTCTTAGTATGGAATGTGATACCTTCAAGTCCAAAGAGTATATTTTGAGACACTCTAATAAGCCAAAATCCTCTCTGAGTTCTCTGGGATGCTTGTTTCTGTTATTTACCTCATCCCTCAAGTGTTTTCCTGAAACTACCTGATGTTAGAGCTCTTTGATCGAATTCCAGGATGCCGTCCAAAAAAGTGTGCTGTGTCCTAGGGGAGGCCACGGTAGTCATCCTTTAACAAAGTCCTTAAACCCATAGCTATTAAGAGCCTACTGTGTGCCAGGCAGGCTTCAGGCACCAGCAATGAATGAAACAGAGGGAGAGACAGTTAATAAAGAAGGAAATATCATTTACTGATAAGTGCTATAGTGAAAATAAAGCAGGGTGATAGAGACTGAGGCTACTTGGGATTGGCTGGTCAGGGCAGCCTTCTCCAAGGAGGTGGAATGGCTGGGAAAGGAACGTGAGGATGGAGCCAGCTTTCTGAAGAACAGCGAGAATGGCATTCTGTGCAGAAGGCACAGCAAGTAGGAAGTCCTAAGGTGGGAACAACTGGGCATGTGCCCAGAACAGCAAGACACCCGGTCTGGCTAGAGCACAGTGACGGGGGCAGGTGGGCAGGGCAGATCGGAGGGAATGTACAGGCCACCACGTGGAATTTGGATTTTATTCTTCCTCTGGTGGGAAGCCATTGTGACTTTAAACAGAAGTGTGTCCTGATTGGATCCATGGTTTCAAAGGCTGACTCTGGTGGCTGTGGGATCAGGGTGTGAGGGACACAGGGAGTAGATTCTTTGAGCAAGAAATAGCCTGGCATATCAAAAAGTATGCTAGTGGGGGCCAGATCCTATTCTCAACCCTTCTACATATCCGTGTGTGACCTTGGACTAGACCCACCACCCAGCCCCACCTTGGTTTCCTCGTCTGTAAAATGATGGAGCAGATAACATCTGGGATCCCTTGCCACTCATCCAGGTCTAAGCTGCAGGATAAAACAAGTGTGAACAGTTATCCCTAAGGAACTTCCTTCCCAGGCAGTGCGGGAACAGTGCACTTCCTCTGAATGTCCATCATATTAATGACCAGTCCTTCAGTGCAGGTCACGCTGTAATAATGACAAACTGGCAGCAGAGGAAACAAATTCTAATGGAGTCCAGAGTAGCATGTGTTTGCTACTCCTGCCCAGATAGTCATGGCTCCTTTGTATCATAACGAGTGACATAGAGCTTGAGCACTTTGAAGCCCCATCAAGTCACCTTTCATTTGCCATGTGCCCCGTGGAGGAACATTTGCTACCTGGCCGGGAGAGGAGGTTACCAGGCACCCTTTCCCCCACCCAGAGCAGAGTCCATGCAGAACAACCCCTTCTCTGCAGACACTCACAACTCGCCCAGACCCATCGCTGAGTCACCCTAATGCCTACCGTCTCCCCTAAGTGCTCGCTCAATGTGCCCCTTCCCATCACGCTCCACCACCACATCATCTCCAAGTCTGGCAGACGTGTTACCACCTGAACAAGGTCTGGTACCCTCATGCCTTCCTCCCTGGAAAGGAGAAAAGGAAAGCACATCCACAGCTTCTCTGAGAGGCAGCTATCTTATGAAGCTTTTTCATCTCTATTTTCATGATGCCACTGGCCTTCCTCTCATCAGATCAGGTGTCTTTCTTTGTGACTAGATGTCTTCTTTTTTTTTTTTTTTCAGCCGCGCCTCACAGGACCTTATTTCCCCAACCAGGAATTGAACCCCTGCCCTTGGCAGTGCAAGTGCAGAGTCCTAACCACTGGACCACCAGGGAATTCCTGGCACTAGATGTCTTAAACTCATCCACACATCTACCCCTTTCTGTTTTCCTTCTAAACCAGTCTTAAATAGAAAGGAAGCAAAACTCTCATGGGTCGCCTGGAAGTTTCCTTGGAAGAGGGGTTATTTGCACCCAAACCTGAAGATGGGCAGAGGTATTGAGGGAATGGAGAGGGGACTAGATTAATATGGCTGAAGCAGTGGGTTCTAGAAACAGCCAAGAATCATTGAGAAGCACTAGCTTTAGTCTCTCTAAATATTGGTCCTTAGAACAAGCAGTATTTCAACAGCAAGAGGTTGGTAATACCAAAAGTCACCAAAAGAGGTAAATTTGAATGGGTAAGGGCTATTGACACCTGGTGATTTTTCTGATCATAGCTGCATACCTATTCTAAGGTAGCACAATTTATGTGGAGATTTTTAGGAAAAAAAATAGCTCCAGTACAATTAAAAAAATTTTTTTAAGTCCAATAATATTTTTAGAAATTCCAAAACAGACACAGGGAAATTGTGTGGTAAGAGTCTTTGAGATTAAATTCCTGGTCTAGTTCTTATTTTAAGTACTGTAACTGTATTGTAAATTGTAACTTAAACAAGTTGTTTCACCTTTCTGATTTCTCAGTAAAATTGTTTTTGTTCATGGTGTGATCACCTGAACGGAGATAATGAACTCCCAGCAAAGAGCTAGTGCATGATAGACACTCAGTAAGTGGGAATTATTTATTGTAACTGCAGCCACTTCCCTCAGGTTTCAGATTACTGCAAACTAGAAGTTTCCTTGCCATCACACACCACATGGGATTCAAAATCAGGAGGCCTGGTTTTAGTGTGTCAGGTATCACCCGCCAGGCCTCAAAGCCTATTTTCCATCTCAGGAAGAAAAGGCCTTGCAGCGCTTGTCTCAGTAAGACAGGTGTGGAAAATTAAGTGTTTGTATAAAAAGTTCTTGGAGCCCTCGGGATGTAAAATAATATATAAATTCAGGCTACCTTTATATCATCGCTATTTTTATGTGAATTGGATTTTGTTACTCAAGGTTTTTGGAAACAGACAAAAATAGAAATGTATGAAGATACCCTGATTTCCCTCCTTTGGAGGCACTTTTTTCTTATTATGTGATTCATCTAATTAAAAGAAAATGAACCCAGAGTCTACCATGTCCCTGGAGACTACTATTTCCAGAAATGCTTTTGGTATCTGAGCTGCCTGATGGATCTTACAAAGAAGGCATTCAGGCTTCTGCCAGGAGCCGTCCCCAGAGTGGCCTTTACCCTGTGCCTGTCCTCAGCAGAAGTCCCTTTTGTGGATACATCCTTTAGAAACCTGTCCAGGGTATCACTCTACTACCCTCTCTGAACTCTTGGAGCACTTCTGGTCTGTACCACTGGCATTCATACTCACTGTGTTCTCCCTTGTCTCAGGGCTGAACTGTGCCATTTGTGTGTCTGGTTCACTTTGCTGGATTTCAGTGTGGTCACCTCTAAGGGACACCATTAGTGTGTTTTCTCTCCACTCTTTTCCAGAGGTGCTGAGCAGCAGGTACCAAATTGCTACCCAGTTTCTTCATGAACACAGTTCAGAGATCACAGGGAGGGTAGCAAGCAGATCCTCATCATGGGACTTATTAAGTAATTGACTAATTCATAATTAGTTGTTAACTAATTAAACAGAAATTAGTTTTTTAAGTAACTCAATCAGCCACAATAGAAAACTTATTCATGAATTTACTCAAAAGTTTTGCTCAAATCCACAGACATGCCACATAAGTAAGATTTTAGTTTAGACCACTGAGCTTCTCCACAGAAGAAGGTGCTAACACTCTAATACTCAGGAACGGGATCTGAATTTGACTCTTTCAGGTTTGGGGGATCTCAGGCTCAGAAAGCTGAGTTAACTATTATTATTCAGTTCGGGACGCACTATTACCAACAGCCCATGAAAGACTCTGACCCTCCCCTCCATTGACTGATTTCATTATTTTTTCTTCTTCATCTTTACGCCCCCATTTTCATCCTACCTATACATACCCACCCTAAAAGTATTGATCAATATCTTTGTTAATAATAATTATTGATAACTCTAAGTGAATTTACCAGGGCCCTGTTCTAAGCACCTTTTACATACTCTATCTTTTTTAATCCTCCCAACAACACTATGAGATAAATTCTTTTGTCGTTTCCCCTTAACAGATAAGGAAACTGAGGCACAGATGTATTAAGTAACTTTCCCATTTAGTGCATGGCAGAGGGAGGATTCACCCAGGCAACTTATGCAGGGAGCCTGATTCTTAGCATGCTGCAGGACTGTATCTACTATATATTTTAAAATACAGTGTGTTGTTTTGTGTATTTATGTTTTAAAAGTGTATTTGAATATTATGCTGCTATAGATCACCTTCTATATCTTACTTTTTTCATTCTACATTATTTTTTAAAGATCTAAACAATTGCTAAATGTACCTCTGGTTCATTGGTTGTCACAGAGCATCCCCTCATACACATCCGTCCTGGTTTACTCTTTAATTTCCTTAGCAGTGGACACTTAGAATGTCTCCTGATCCCTAATTGCCAAACATTGTTGAGATAAATATCCTCATGCATGTCCCCTTATAGACCTGGAATATCATTTGGAACATGGAATGCTGGGTTATAAAGTACATACTGCCTGTCAGATTGAGTTCTGGAATGGTGGTACCAACCTTCCCACCGGCAGTACAGAAGGTCCTCTCTTCCCTAAATTCTCATAACATTTGTCTGACTTTTTGATTTCTACCAACTTGATGATTGTAAAGTGGTATACCACTGTTGTTTGTTTGCATTTCTCTTTAATCACTCATGAAATTGAACGTCTCTTCATAAACTTGCGATTTGTTTTACCTTTATGTGAATTGCTTATTCATAACTTTTGCCCATTTTTAATGCTGGGTCTCCTATCTTGCTGTGCTCTAGGTACTAACTGTTGGTTACTTTTAGAGATTGTAAGTGTGGCCTCTCAGTCTTCCCCCCACCAGTTAACTTTGTGGTGTTCTTTGTTGAATAAGTTCCCAGTATTGATATAAGTACAGTAAGTCCCCTACATACAAATGACTTCCATTCCGAGAGCATGTAAGTCCAGTTTGTTTGTAAGTACAACAAAGTTAACCTAGGTACCCAACTAACACAGTCGGCTATATAGTACTGTACTGTAATAGGTTTATAATAATTTTCATACAAATAATACATAAAAACCAAACAAACACAAAAAATAGAAAACATTTTTAATCTTACAGAAAAGTACCTTGAAAGGTACAGTAGTACAGTACAACAGCTGGCATACAGGGGCTGGTATCAAGTTAACAGGCAAGAAGAGTTACTGACTGGAGGAGGGAGAGGAGGTGGGAGATGGTAGAGATGAAGGATCATCAGCAATAGTAGACAGAGGGCAAGCTGCAATTTCTCTCACACCTGATGCTAATGACACAGGTTCTGGTTCCTTGCTGGATTCAATTCTATCTACAATCTTGAAAAATGATCCAGTGATATCTGGGTAGTAGCTCTTTCTTTCTCATTATAGATGACACAGTAACACTGGATTGCATTATGAACGGCTGCTGCAACCTTCGTGTACCGTTCTACGTTCAGTGTCTGTGCCTCAAAAACTAACAGTGCCTCCTCAAATAAAGAAAATCCCCTTGCCATTTCCTGCGTTGTGAATCTCTTTGATTCTTCAGTTACTTCTTCTTTCTCTTATCTCTCTTGGCACTTCTTAGTAGTACCAGCTACCTCACTGCTGCTTTTACGCTTGCTTCCGGACATCCTGGGCTTGAAATAAAGAAACTATATTACTGTACTCTATACATTACTGTACAGTAAAGTACACAAAAGCACAACCACTTGTAGAGGATGCAGACATGTGACAATGTACGCCAGACACGTGAACTAACTTATGTGATTGGACATGCGAACACACATTCAGATCTTTGAAAGTTCACAACTGAAGGTTCATATGTAGGAGACTTACTGTATATCCACTGATTCTTTTGCTTTTATTATTTGAACTTTGGAGTCTTGTTTTTAAAATAATTCCTCTAGACATCTGCTTCTGAATATAATGGAGAAACTTTGTATAAGACTAAACTTCTATCACAAAGAACTATAATAGCTGGATTTAAAAAAAAAAACCTGAAAAATCAGATGTTTGAAGGCATTGGAAAGTAACCAAGGCAACTAAGACTTGAGGATCCAAAAACTCAGAGACATAAGCCTGATATTTGTCGCAGCATTTTAACTCTAGGGAATTTCCTATAACAAGTATAAAGGTGGAACAGAAAGCAATGGCTTTGAGCTTATATTATTCCCACTGGGATGAGGATACAAAATTGGAGTTGAGAGCTACTAATTCAGCATGAACTTGAAGGGCCATTATCTCAGGAATAAGGACTGCATGAAATTTCACCTCAAGGCATTTGCCAACTTCTAAGCTGTAAATACACAAGTTCAAGGTATCTTTGTTTTTAGGGTTTAAGAGGATAGGTTATTCATTCAGAGATTAAAATCAGAGATTGTGTCAGTCTCACAGAACTGGGGAGATACAAATAGGATTTCTGGGCTTGCAAAGAAAGAGGAGCACTGGTGAACATCTAAGGCTTCCAGATGAGACCTTGAAAGGGATATGGCCTAGAAGTAAGGGAACACTGACTGGAGATAGACATGTAACTCATCCTTGACTGGATGGACATCAGCCCATGCTCTTTCTACTGGACAGAATAAAATTAAGTCCTCTGTGAATCAAAAATAAATGGACATGGCAAGAAATGTGTCAAATGACCAACATCAGTAGAAAAAATAGATCATGGAAACAGACCCCAAAGTAAGCTAGATCTGAATTATGAGACATGGTTTTTAAATAACTATGATTAATATGTTCAAGGAAGTAGATAAGAAGATAGAAAAATTTACTAGAGGCTGGGGTCTTTTTTTAAAGAAAGATTCAAATTGAAATTCTGGAAACAACAAAACACTGTAACTGAAATTGATAACTCGGTAGGTTTAACAGCAAATCAGACACAACAGAGAATAGGCTAAATGAATTGGAAGACAAATGAGAGAAAATTTCCTTACTGAAGCAAGAGAAAAATGATGGAAAATATAGAAAGACATAATGAAAAATTCTATTACATATGTGATACTGGAGTATCTGAAGGGGAGTTGAAAACGAATAGGCAGAAGGAATATCTGAAGAGCCACTGACTCTAAATTTCCAAAATTAATGAAAAACATCAAGCTACAGATTTCTGAAACTCTATGAACCTTAATCAGGATAAATACAAAGAAAATCACACCTAAGTATATTACAGATCTTACTTGACTTATGATGCGGTTATATCCCAATAAACCCATTGTAAGTTGAAATATCATAAATTGGAAAGGCATTTAATATGCCTAACCTACCAAACATCATAGCTTAGCCTAGTCTGCATTAAATGTTCTCAAAACAATTACATTAGCCTACAGTTGGGCAAAATCATCTAACACAAAGCCTATTTTATAATAAAGTATTGAATATCTTATGTAATTTATTGAATACTGCACTGAAAGTGAAAAACAAAATGGTTGTGTGGGTACAGAATGGTTGTAAGTGTACCGGTTTTTTACCCCCATGATCGTGTGGCTGCCTGGGAGCTGCAGCTCACTGCTGTTGCCTAGCATCATGAAGAGTATCTGACCACATATTGCTAGCCTGGGAAAGAATCAGAATTCAAAATTTGAAGTAGTTTCTACTGAATGCATCATAATGTCAAAAAAATCAAAGTTGAACCATCATAAGTCAGGGATGGTCTGTATAGTAAAACTGATGAAAACTAAAGACAAAGAAAAATCTTAAAAGCAGCCAGGGAGAAAAAGATATATTATTAAGAAGTAACTATGACTCACAGCTGACTTTTCAATAGAAATGATAAGAGTAAGAAGACAATGAATAGAAACTTTAAAATGCTGAAAGAAAAAAAATGCTATTGTGAAAATCTATACCCATAAAAAATATCCTTCAGAAATGAAGGTGAAATAAAGACATTTTCAGACACACAAAAACTGAGATATTTTGTGGCTAGCAGATATGAACTAAAAGAAATACCAAAGAGAGTTCTTCAGGGCGGAAAAAAGAAATGATCCCAGATGGAAATATGATGATTCAGGAAGGAATGAAGGGAACTCAAAAGAATAAAATGCGATAGGTATGTGGGTAAAACTAATGAATATTGAGTGATTTAAACAATAATGTGTTGTAGGGTTTTAAATATGCATAATTAAAAACATGGCAATACAGTACAAAAAAGAAAGGAAATGGATTGGGCTAACGTGTTGTAAGGTCCTTGCATTTTCTCAGAAGTGCTGAGTATACTAATTCGAAATCATCTTTTATAACTCAAGGATGCAATTAACAAGGTATATTTAAGCCCAAATATATTCATAATTACATTAATATTAAATGGACTAAATATTCTAATGAATGATAAAGATTTCCAGAATTAAAAATAATCAAAATCCAATAGTATGCAGCTTGACACACATTAAATATAAAGATGCAGAAATATTGTAAATATAAAGGCATAGACATATGTGCTCAGCAAACATGAGCCAAAAGAAAAGCGGTGTAGTTATATCAGTATCAAAGTAGACTTTTAAGACACTCATTACCAGAGATAAAAGGGCCAATTCAACAAGAGGATGTAGCGGTTCTAAATTTATATGCATCCTAATAGCATAGTTTCAAAATTCAGAAAATAAAAACTGACTCAACTAAAAGAACAATAAACAAATCCACAGTTATATTTCTAAACTTTAACATACTCTTCAGTAACTGGTAGAATAAGCAAGCAATTAATCAATGAGGACATAGGAACTTTGAGAATCATGAATAACAAATTAATGACTTAATTGAAGTATAAAAATATTTTATCCAGCAACTGCAGATTATACATTGTTTTCAAGTGCATATGGAAGGAACATTTACCAATAAAGACCAGATGGTGGAATTTAAAGCAAGTTTCAACAAATTTCAAAAGTGAAATAATAAAGTATGTTCTCGTATCATAATGGAATTAATCTAGAAAGCAATATATAAAAGAGAAAATTAAAATCCTCTCCTAAATAAGCCATGGGTCAGAAAGAAACCACAATAGAATTTTAAATTATTTTGAACTGAATGAAAATGAAAATATGGCATACCAAAATATGTGGAATCCATATATTTAAATGCCAGTTATTTCCTTTTCTGTGAACTGTTAGTTTGGATCTTTCTACTGAAAATATATAAAACTGTCTTCTATGTGAAAATATGGTCTTATGAATTTACAGGAACTTTTAATATAATAAGTAAATTAGTGCTTTTTATGTAATTTGAGCTACAATTTTTTTTCTGGTATGTCAGTTGGCTTTTAAGTTTTTAAAGACAGAGCAAAGATTTTATTAAAAAGTTTTATGTAATCAAATTTATAAATCTTTTTTTCATGGCTTCTGGATTTTGTGTCATAGTTAGAAAATCCATCACCCCTCCATGTTTTACATTTAAATATATATTCATTTGGAATTTATGCTAACATATAGTGTGAGATGTGGATTCAATATTTTTTCTCTAGAGACAACAATCCTTTTATCTCATTATCGAGCTTCTATTGATGGAGAAAATTTCCAGGATTTTGTTATTACAAGTCCTTTAAAACAATAACCTTGTACTTTTATTATTTATATATGTATAAGCATAACAGAGGGATACATTTGTAGAGGTGGATTTGCTGGGTCAAAGGATATGTCTATAATTTAAATTCAGTGCTGCTCTTAGGAGGTATGATGCCAATACAATCCTTGCTCCTGGGAAATCTCCAGGATAGTTTCTAGAAGGAAGCCAGCAACCTGTTTTGGATTTCCACCTTAGCAGCAGCCAGAACCCCACCCTTGGATTTCAGCATGTTCTTTTCTAGACGTGTGCAGCCCACTGAGTGAGATGGCAGACTGAGGACCCAGACCACTGGCTATGAGTCCCAGTCCCAGCTCCATTACTTCCAAGCAATGTGACTTGGGCAACTTACTGCCTTCTCCTGCCCCAATCCTAACCTATAAAATAGGAGGAATTATCATAACGACTGTAACTGCCATCTAGAAATACTAAGTGTATTAATACTGTGGTCACTGCTAGAGGCCTGGCACCACTTCTGGCACATGGTAAGCGCAGAATAAATCCTATCTATTACACAATATTGTTACTTCCTGACTGACTTGCCTTTGCGTATCATCTGTGTAGCAAGAAGCTTAATATTTATACCTGCCTTTACTCTGTCCTCTTATTCTTTTATTAGAACTTTGCTGAAAGTCTTTTTTTTTGGTATCATTTTGCTTCCTTCCAACATTCCACTTAAGATTCAGTCATTCATTTATTCACTCGTCCTGAAAGCATCAAGTGCAAGTGTTGGGCTGTCTCTTGCTCCTAAAAGCCTTGTGTCCCCGCCGCCATCGCACCATGTCTCCCTCGACTGTAGATGGATCTGCGTGCCAGCTCCATCCTTATCATGTTCCTCTTGATGCTGAAAACTTGGCCTCGGTGCACTGGTGGAGAATCTCAGAGACAGAGTTTTGGGTGAAGTAGAAAAGAATAGCTTTATTGCTTTGCCAGGCAAAGGGGGACACAGAGGGCTCCTGTCCTCTAAAACCATGTGTCCCAACATGGGAGGATTTGGTGAGGAGTTGTTTTTTTTTGTTTTGTTTTTTTGGCTGTGTTGCATCTTCATTGCTACACGCGAGCTTTCTCTAGTTGCGGCGAGTGGCGGCTAGTCTTCGTTGCAGTGCGCAAGCTTCTCATTGCAGTGGCTTCTCTTGTTGCAGAGCACGGGCTCTAGGTGTGCGGGCTTCAGTAGTTGTGACACACAGGCTCAGTAGTTGTGGTGCATGGGCTTAATTGATCCGTGGCATGTGGGATCTTCCCGGACCAGGGCTCGAACCTGTGTCCCCTGTATTGGCAGGCAGATTCTTAACCACTGCACCACCAGTGAAGTCCCTGGTGGGGAGTTTTATAGCAGTAGTTCAAGGGTGGGGTTTAGGATGTGTGCAGGACCTGCACTCTTTTAATCTGGTCTCAGGTAATCTCTTGATGAGTTTCTCTGGTTCCTTTAATCTGGCCTCAGATGGTCTTCTCTAGAATGAAGAATGCTGATATCTTCCATTTGTTGGAGGTTTTAGTTCTATAAACAGCTCAAAGATATTGTCATGTGCATCCCTTGAGGGGGAACCAGGACCCTGCCCCAAGGCTGCACTGTTGTTTCTTGGCTGCTCCTCCCTTGTCTCTGCATCCCCTCCCTTCCCTGCTTGGCAACTGTTTGAATCTGCCCACTGGGCCTCAGGGAAGGTCTTGGAGGCTGGAGTCTGTTCCCTGCAAACAAGGAATGGGGGACACAGAAAGGCTTCCATGCCCAGGAGCCCCACAGGGTCCTGCTCGGTTTCACTCTCACATCCTTCACATACTCATCCATCCACCTCCCCCTGATGCACAAGTTATGGTTATCATGCCCCCTGATAAGAAGTTCTTGGAAGCCCAATAAATGACCCTGCCCTGATTCCTGCCCTTCTTATCTCTGACCTCACTCCATTTGTTCATTTATTTACCAAATGTTTATTGAGAATCTTCTGTCTTCCAGGCCCTGAGGATATAGCACTGAACAAGCAACAAACACTCTTTTTCTGGGCAGGGTAGGGACAGCTACTTATATCTGTCTGGAAATTATCCATATAGCATGAAGGTCCAGCATTCTTGGTGGAGGGTAACAGGGAACCCTTTGGCACCAGGAAAATATGCAACCCCCATCCCTATGATACTCCCTGATTTTATCTCTTGGGAACATTACTCACTCTTTGTCTGCTGTACTCTTTCTCATTCTACAAGCCTCAACTGAGATGTTGCCTAAAATGTCGCACCTTTCCTGACTCCCCCAAGGGACCACTGAGTGCTACATCGACCTGTATCGGATAAATATGGACATGGATAAAAATAAATGTGGTTCTAAAAAAGGGAAACCAGATTGGTGGAAGCATTGAGTAGTGGTTAATGGGACCTGGATTTTTTTTCTCAAAGAATAGCATGTAGGAAGAAGACATAACACAACCTTCAAATATTTAAAATTTAAATATTTAAAGAGCTGCCTAATGGAGCTGGGGATTGGGGAGCAAAGTTGAGAAAAGTATTCAGGAAGGTTGATGATGGGGTAGAATATGTTGGAAACAAGAGCAGCTCAGCAGACAAGACCCAAACATCCACTTGGAACCTTTTTGCAGCCCTGGCCTCTGACATGGAGGGTTCTGTGTCCCAGAGCCCTGAGTAAATGTTGACCTCCCACCAGAAGTTCCCAAAGACCCAGGGGGTGCTCAGGTAGTATCAGTTACCCTTCTGGCTCAGTGTTCAATGCCAGTGGAGTGAAACAAAGCTCTGTGCCCCTCTAATTTTAAGCAGTCAGATTTATGCAGCCATGCCTAAGAGGCCCTGGGAGACTGTTTATTGTTAAATTAAAACTGTGGTTTCTGGAAGCCTTTTTCTAACTCAGCAGGCTATGCCATTAGAGGCCTGACATGGTTTTGAGTCGTGCAGAGAGGAACTTCCAGGGTATTATTTTAAGAACCTCCCAATTCTTTGTACAACTTCACCCAGCACACCTGGGAGTCTGTACTGTGTTAAGTCAACACTCCCCTGCTTGCCTGCCTTGTCAAAATGAGGTTATAGGAAAGGCTTCAGAGGAGAGCAGAACCCTCCGATGCACCTTTCACCTGTAGATTGCATTTTGTGGCCTTGTGTCCCATTTTACCACTGGGCAGATGAATATCTTCACAGTTAAAGGAGGGAGAAGGGAAAGCAGTGCCCTGTGCGGTGACAGGAGGGGTACATCTTCATTCACTCCTCTCCACCTGCTGATGCAGTGACCAGACAGCCTTGCTTCTAGCAGACAGGCCTCTCCATTTGTCACTGGGGCCATGACTGCCTTGTCTTTCTTTCATTCATTTTTTTTGCGGTACGCAGGCCTCTCACTGTTGTGGCCTCTCCCGCTGCGGAGCACAGGCTCCGGATGCGCAGGCTCAGCAGCCATGGCTCACGGGCCCAGCCACTCCACGGCATGTAGGATCTTCCCGGACCGGGGCACAAACCCATGTCCCCTGCATCGGCAGGCGGACTCCCAACCGCTGTGCCACCAGGGAAGCCCTCTTTCATTCTTATAGATCATTTCTGTTCTGCCCCTGCTCTCTTTTCTTCATCGCAACCCTCTCTGGTCTGTGAATAACTGGAACAACTTCTTTACCAGATGGTTACAAATGCTAGCAGGCCTCTGTCTAGTTATTCTCCAGTAAAGCCCTGCCACTGCTTTGTCTTGGACCTCCCAAGCGTTTGCATCAAGCCCAGACCCAGAGATGACAAAATCTACACCGGTGACCTCAGCTTCATGTATCCCATGAGTACTAACAACCTTCCCCAGGGTGTCCGTCAATTCCAGTCACAGCACATTTTTACCATCCCTGGTGGTCTAGTGGTTAGGATTCAGTGCTCTCAGTAGAATGTTTTCAGATATTAGATAGAAGAAAAAACAAGTCTCATCAAATATGATCTTTCTTTGGTAATTCAAGTTCTTTTGGGTTGTCATGAAAAGTGTTTAAGACAGAGCTTGCAAACTGCTGGTCCATGAGCCAAGTCTAACCTGCAGCCCTGTTTTGTCTGGCAAATACAAGGTAAAATTTTTTAATTCATTGCCAACATTTTAAAATAGGGCGATCTCTTTTTCATGTTTTTAATCAAAGTATCTTTGATGTATAATATTATATTAGTTGTAGGTATATAGCATAGGGATTCAATATTTTTATAGATTATACTCCACTTAAAGTTATTGTAAAATATTGGCTATACTCCCTGTGCTGTACAAGATAGCGTTGTATCCTATTTAGTTTATACACAGTAGTTTGTATCTCTTAACCCTCTACCCCTCTCCTGCCCGTCCCCCATCCCTCTGCCCACTGGTAACCACTACTTTGTTCTCTAGATCCAAGAGTCTACTTCTGTTTTGTTATTTTATTCGTTTGCTTTATAAAATAGGGCGATTTCATATCAACAGCTCAAGTGAACTGTTCTGGAAAGAGCAGGCTGGCATTCCCACATTCCCACATGGCAACCTCAGTGAAGCTGAGCATAGCTGCTACTTTTGGACTGAGATGCATTTCTAGCTTCCTCCATCTTTGTTGCCCAGACTGGTCTGCACCCACCGCATTTCACCCACTTATGTTACCTGTCTGGCCCTGGAGGTGACACCCGTCGACTCCTCCAAGGCCCACAGTTATCAATACCTCTGTGAGCCTAGCACCGTGACTTAGAATATTTACTTTAAAACGTCTCTCGGTAGTGTATATATGTCCATGCCTCTCTCTCGCTTTGTCACAGCTTACCCTTCCCCCTCCCCATATCCTCAAGTCCATTCTCAAGTAGGTCTGTGTCTTTATTCCTGTTTTACCCCTAGGTTCTTCATGACATTGTTTCTTTTTCTTAAATTCCATATATATGTGTTCGCATATGGTATTTGTCTTTCTCTTTCTGACTTACTTCACTCTGGAAGCAGCTGCATAGCACAGGGAGATCAGCTCGGTGCTTTGTGACCTCCTGGAGGGGTGGGATAGGGAGGGTGGGAAGGAGGGAGATGCAAGAGGGAAGGGATATGGGAACATATGTATATGTATAACTGTCTCACTTTGTTATAAAGCAGAAACTAATACACCATTGTGAAGCAATTATACTCCAATAAAGTTGTAAAAAAAAAATGTCTCTCAGCATAAAGGAATTTATATTCATTACCAGCAAAACTGTACTATAGGAAATGGAAAGGACATTCTTAAAGCAGAACAAGTAAGATAAGGAGAGAAATTTGGATCTACACATAAAAATGAAGATTTCTAGGAAGAGTTGTGCCGGGCAATATAAATTTACTTTTTAATCACTCTAAAAATTATTAACCTTTTAAAGCAAACATAATTGTAAGGTTTTGCCTGTTTGTGGCACTTGTAAAGTTAGATGTATGACAGCAGTAGGATAAAAGATGGGAGGGAAGAATTGGGAGAGTGCAGTTTTCAGGTTTATACTCTGTGTGAGGTAGCACTGAATTATTTGAAATTAGGTACATCACAGTCAAACTGCTGAAATTCCAAGGAAAAGAGAAATCATGAGGGCAGCCAGAAAAAAGGAAACCTTATACAGAAACAAAGCAAAATAAGGCAGAGCCATTTAAAAGCAAGGAATTCGAAACACAGCCTTCAAACATTGTTGTTTCCCCCTGCCAGGTGATTTTTTAATTTTTAATTGAAGTATAGTTGATTTACAATGTTGTGTTAATTTCTGGTGTACAGCAAAGTGATTCAGAATATATATTCTTTTTCAGATTCTTTTCCATTATAGGTTATTATGAGATATCTAATATAGTTCCCTGTGCTATATAGTAGGACCTTGTTGTTTATCTATTTTATATATAGTAGTTCATATCTGCTCATGCCAAACTCCTAATTTATCCCTCCTCCCACTTCCCCTTTGGTAACCATGTTATTTTTTTTTCTATATCTGCGAGTCTGTTTCTGTTTTGTAAATAAGTTCATTTGTATCATTTTTTAAGATTCCACATATAAGCGATATCATATATTTGTCTTTCTCTTTCTGACTTACTTCACTTAGTATGATAATCTCTAGGTCCATCTATGTTGCTACAAATGGCAATATTTCATTCTTTTTTATGGCCTAGAAATATTCCATTGTGTATATATACCACATCTTATTTATCCATTCATCTGTTCATGGACATTTAGGTTGTTTCCATGTCTTGGCTATTGTACATAGTGCTGCTATGAACACTGGGGTGCATGTATCTTTTCAAATTAAATTTTTCTCCGAATATATGCCAGGAGTGGGATTGCTGGATCATATGGTAGTTCTATTTTTAGTTTTTTAAGGAAACCTCCATACTGTTCCCTGTAGTGGCTGCACCAGTTTACATTTCCACCATCAGTGTAGGAGGGTTCCCTTTTCTCCACACCATTTCCAGCATTCAAATATTGTTTTATCTGAGCTAGTATGCAAAAGGATGGGACTGGGAAGACCGTATAGATAAAGTCAAGAGTATTGGTTATGTTGTGGTTCTTAAGATGGACAATGGCCTCACAGGCGTTTGGTCTGTTATGCTTCATAGCTTCACAAGTAATATACATGCATTCTTTTATATGTATTAAATATTATAGTAAAATTTTGGAAATTATTTAATTTTATATCTCCTACCAAGAAAATATAATCTGTATCTGAAAGCAGGTTCTGAGGAGGGTTGGGTTAGTTCTACCAGCCACTGCAAAAACAAAAAACAAAAAACCTGAAATCCCAGTCTTAGGCTGAGAGCATCTGGTTACAGACTCATCAAATATAGTGCTGACATTGGTGGCTAATGGAATATTACTCAGCCATAAAAAGAAACAAAATTGAGTTATTTGTAGTGAGGTGAATGGACCTAGAGTCTGTCATACAGAGTGAAGTTAGTCAGAAAGAGAAAAAGAAATACCGTATGCTAACACATATATATGGAATCTAAAAAAAAAAAAAAAATGTCATGAAGAACCTAGGGGCAAGACGGGAATAAAGACACAGACCTACTAGAGAATGGACCTGAGGATATGGGGAGGGGGAAGGGTAAGCTGGGACAAAGTGAGAGAGTGGCATGGACATATATACACTACCAAACGTAAAATAGATAGCTAGTGGGAAGCAGCCGCATAGCACAGGGAAATCAGCTCGGTGCTTTGTGACCACCTAGAGGGGTGGGTAGGGAGGGTGGGAAGGAGGGAGACGCAAGAGGGAAGATATATGGGAACATATGTATATGTATAACTGATTCACTTTGTTATAAAGCAGAAACGAACACACCATTGTAAAGCAATTATACTCCAATAAAGATGTTAAAAAAACACAAACAAACCAAGTAGCCCTGGGGGAGGGGATGGTGTTGTCTTTTGTGATGCTTTAAAAAATGTTTGTGTGTCTCTCTACCTCTCTCCAGGAAGGATGAGGATGTCCTTATGTGCACTTTCTAATTTTTCACAGAATCTGAAAATTATATGTGGATATTATCCCTGAGCCATGTAGTTGCTTTAAATCTTCTTGGCACCCAGGAAAAAAAAAAAAAAAAGGAGTGAGCTCTTTATTTAAATTAGGTAATCACAGTGTCTGCCTCTCAGAATCACAAGGAGGCAGGAAGGTGTGGGCTACAGATGAGATTGGTTTAATCAAGGATTTTGGAATAATGGAGTGCGTCTATTGTCTGGACCTCCCTTGGCACACTTTTGAGGTTAATTGGATGAATCATATATATTTGCTTCCTGTCTTAATCACAAGTGCGGGGGTGGGGAGGGAGCCACCATGTCCCAAATAAAATGCATTCTTCCTTTGAGCCCATTCTCATTTGAAGCCATTGATTATGTTTGCGTTTTTACAGGGCCTGAGAGAAGGAGTCAAATAAAACCAAGTATCAACACAACACAGAAGTAATTGTTCTGAGGTTGGCTGTAGGCTTACAAGTGTTCTCCCACTTTAAACTACCCTAAATTGTCACTAATTAGTTGTCACCTCAGGCAAACCCTGGATTCATTGAATTCAGCAGTCACTCATTCATTCAGGAGGTAATACACGCTCAATAGATGTGAGCACAGTACTGGGCCAAGTTACACAAATGTGAACCAGATATTACACTCAAATACTTCACAGCCAGCAGAGGAGGCATCAAGGTAAACCATGAAAACAGAACCTCTTGACTCTTACATCTTTTTTATTCCTTCATAGCACTTTGTCAATGTGTAGCACTTTACCCATCTGTTTACCCGTTGGGTGGCTGCTGTCCCATCGGGCTGTAAGCTCCAGGAGGGCAGAACCACCTCTGTTTGGCCATCAATTGCATCTTCAGATCCCCAATCATAGTAGCCGCTTGGTAAGAAAGCACTAAACGTTGTTTAACGGAAGTGCTCAGGACGCTCGCTCTGGGAGCCAAGGGGATATTGCCTACTTCAACCTGGGGAGTCAAGGAAACTTCCTTTCAAAGGAAATGATGCTTGGGCTGAGTCTTCAAGGATGTGTGGGAGTTTCCTGGGGAGGCAAAGTGTGAAAGAGTTTTCAAGGTCAAGGATAGAGCATGTGTTCCAGGCCATATATGGGAAAGAGCGCTGCCTCACCTGCTTCCAAAAACCTGCTGGTTAAGATTCCAACTCTAACATACGGAAATCTTAATCTTAACATGGTAAATATTTCTGTTTCCAAGACTACATTTTATATAGCTTATTTTTCAAACACTATAGAGCATCGGGTTACTCTGAACATTACAGTACCTTACATAAGAAAATCAGTCTGTTCCTGATAATGTGTGTATTAAGGTTATTTTTTCTTCTTTCTATTGCAATTTTTATAATTGCAGTCTTTCGTGGAATTCTTTTAGACTTAAGTTTGAATATCGGTAAAGAAGAACAATTTGAGAACCACTGTAAAGAAATGTCTCTAGAATTCCGAGGGAAGAATTAAGCTATATAATTCATAGGTTTCTTACAACTATTTCAGCTAATATAGTTGATTCATAACTTTTAGCCAATGATAATGAAAGGAATGTCTTTAAGTACATATTATGTGTCAGGCAGATGTGCTCAATGAAACCACCCTAAAGAGAAAGTGTATATATATATATATATATATTTTTTTTTTTTTTTTTTTTTTTTTTTTGCGGTACAGGGGCCTCTCACTGTTGTGGCCTCTCCCATTGCGGAGCACAGGCTCCAGACGCGCAGGCTCAGTGGCCATGGCTCACGGGCCTAGCCGCTCTGCGGCATATGGGATCTTCCCGGACCGGGGCACGAACCCGTGTCCCCTGCATCAGCAGGCAGACTCTCAACCACTGTGCCACCAGGGAAGCCCGAGAAAGTATATTTTAGGCCCACTTTACAGATGAGGAAACTGTCCATCAAAGATGCTAAGTAATTTGTCCAAGATCAAACAGTAAGGAAGTGATGTAGAAAAGATTCAAAACCAAGTGTGTTTGTCCCTGAAACCCATGATGAGGGTAAACATGTAGACCAGTGTTTCCACACTGTTAGCCGTCCTTGGATCTCATTCTGCAGCAAATACACAGTGGTGTTCTTTTCTTTGGATAAATAAATTTGAGACACTATAAACAGCTTGTTTTATTGCAAGGCTTAGCAGAACCTTTGCTATGCTTATGAACATTGTAACTTTCCAAAGTGGAAGAGAACATATATTTACTTTGCAAAATTTTTTGACCACAGAATACTTAAAATTTTTTTTGTCCTCATGGCAGTCTTCTTGATGCCTCTCAGAAGTGGGTTCAGGAACACACGTTGAGAAATACTGACATAGATAATCAATACCACTTCACACATCTCAAGGATTCCCTTTAGTTTGAGTTCAGCTCCAAATAGGTCTTCCTGAACCCCACCTATAAATGTATACCATGTTCTCATAATGTCCTTGGTTTTCTTGCATATTCGTTTCTCTCTGTATCAGATGCCCTCTCTTTACCCCACCTTACTGGGTCTTCTTGGAAAACCACTCTGACTTGGTCCCTTTTCTGCTAACTTTCCCCTGAGTCCCTTAGGCCAACCTGGGCACTGGCTTTTCTGCACTGCCAGGATCTCTTATCCTTAGAATTGTAATATTCTTGTTACTTTCTGCCAGTCCGCTGGATGGTAATTGCATTGATATCAAGGACTATGCCTTTTTATGTATAGATCCCTGCCACCTAACGCAGTGATGGCACAGAGCAGACACTTAACCCATGTTGGATGGATGGATGAGGGAATGAACAAGTGAATGGGTCAATCAGTCTCAGTGGTTTGGGAATGTATGGGTTAAATAAGTTTAACTAGCTGGACTGGAGCCAGCTGGTGGAGAGTCTTACCTTCAAGGCTTTGAAGTTTTTACTTTTTCATGTAGGCAGTGCGAGGCCTTTAAAAGATTTTGAGTAGGAAATTTGAATAAGATATTAAAATGGCATTCAAAGAAGATGAATCGGGAAGGCCAGTCTGAAGACAAGAGGTCTGTTACGAAGTGTTGCAGCATCCAGGCATTATGTGATGATGGGAAAGATAGCCCTCATTGCTTATTTATAGGATTGGCTTTAGATGGATGATGAGGTGAGAGTTTGAAATATATTTCATTCAAAAAGCGGATATCATTATGGAGCAATATAAGGGACACAGAGATGAAAAATACATACTCCTTGCTCTCCAAAATCTCATAGGGAAGATCGATCCAAGATGCACACAAAGTAATAAACTATGCAGGCTATAAGGATGCTATTGATATAGTGGGACCAAAAAAGGTGAGAGAATTAGAGAAACCATGGAAATTCCAAATGAGGAAGTCTGGGAACAGCTAACAAAGGAGGGAGGACTTGAGAATGGCCTTAAGAGGTGGATGGAATTCCAAGGGGTTGGGGCTGATTTGAGCATTTGGTGGACTCCAAGAAGGGGCTCTCCCTGGTGACCCTCAGCCAATGTCCTTGGTCTAGGCTGGTTCAGGTTGGCCCTCACCCTTCTGGGGACATGCATCTTCTGCTTGGGAAGGTAAGGGGTGTATTTGTCCCCAATACCTTCTTCAAGAATTTCAGGCCTAGGGCCATCTATCCTTCCAGGTTTTCCCATTCTGGTGCCTGTATGCAAAAGCAAACAAAGGAACAAAAACCTTGACATGTCTCAGTTCTCCTGGTGAGAAAGTAGCCTACACACACCACCTGCTTTAATCATTAGAAATCCTAAAGGGCTGAGTTACTGTTCCCGTTTTACAGATGAAGCAACTTGAGGTTCAGAGATGTTAATGTCTTTGTTCAATTTCAGTCTTGGATCAGCTTAATATTGAGAAGCCCTAATTCACACCCCTGATTCACACAGATACACCATTTCATAAGGAGCAGGCTGGCACACTTTGGGAGTCTTCAGTTGGACAAAGATGGCAAGAGACATTTCTTTCTCAGGTCTTCATGAAAACAGTTCACCCAGGCAGCACACACAGGCGTCTCTGGTGTTTTACTCTTGGTAAGAATAGTGGTAGGAACATACGTCTGCATACATTGCAAAGCGCTCATCTATGTGTTATTCAATTTGATTCTTACGCTAGCCCCATTTTCTAGATAAGTCAGAGATTATTTTCCACATTTTATAGGTGAGGAATCTGAAGCTAGATGAGGAATCAAAGAGAATCCTTTTGTAAGATGTACAATTAACCCAAAATACGTTTGCTCCTAAGTCTGGATTTTTCAGATCCTGGGGTTTTGTAAAGGTCCCCAGCTCTCCGTCATAGTTGCAGCCATGCTGTGGGTCATGAGATGATTCCAGGGAAAGCGCCTGAAAAGGTGAAACGCTGTGCTTCTAATGCTCTGGGTTCAAGGTTTCCAAATCTCAGGGGGGCACCTTCTAGGCAAGCTCAGTTCTCGCCCTTAAGCTGTGATGTCCACTATCTCTAGAGGAAACATGTTGATTTTTGCCATCTCTGATGGGTCTAAGGTGGCAAATGGTGTCCCTGACTTCCTAGGTGAGGGCCTCACAGTCTGATAAGGACCCCAGCTGTCCTCAGACAACAGGGTGCTCCCACTTCAGGAGGCTGCTCATGGCCCAGGGAAAGAACTTCAGTTTCCCTGAGCCTTTCTTCCCTGTGTCTGCTGTGTGTTTAACATCTCCCTTGATTCTTAAAAATTCCCATTTGCTTCAACCCTATCCTCCACTTGGCTGCAGTTGACTCACCATCTCCTCCGGAGGAGTCTACATTTTACCTCTCTTTTCCTGCACTGAGAATGCTGGATTGGCTGCCAGATATGTTTGTACCTCTAGTATATACCCAAGATTCTCTTTCTTATGCTGCTGTCCTAGGCAGCCTTAAGGAGCACAACCCTTTGGGCTGAAACCCACCTCCACTCTTGACTCACATGGATGTCACATCCCATGTTATAAAAATAACCCTCTCTTGGCATTGATTTCCAGAAAAACTCACTGTGGATCCAATCTTGAGATCTGCCGGGCTGGGGGTGGGGGTAGGGGTGGAAGGGCAGGATGAGGAGGAAAAACGCTATCTCACTATGGCTTTAATTCATCTCCAGAATTGGTGGAACTTGGGTGGTGTCTTTTACCTACTAGACACATGTTGCTGCAGATGTGCAGTGACAATGGTGCCCCCTATTTCTGGGGGTTGGAAGGCTGAGTCTACAAAGGGCTATGTCCCTGAGATTCCTAAGCATGGTCTCCTCGAGGAAGTATCTTGGCCTTAGGGCCCTTCTCCACCTCTTGGTTAGATTGGTGTTTCTTATCTATACTTTTTTCATAGCTTCTTGACATCCATCAGACTGTGTCCCTCTTCCTTGACATTTGGTTTCAGAGTCTGATGTGTTGATTTTGAGAGGAAGACATGAAAAGGGAGAAACTGTCAAAAACCTAATTGGTTCACCTCTCTTCCACAGGAAGTGCCACTGAGATGGCCTCATTTATTTTCTGATTTCCAAGGGAGGAAGTACAAGTGTTGCTTAGAGTTCATCCTTGCTTGGTCTCTCCTTGCTCTGAGGAGCTTGAACCTCTAAGAGGGTGAGATTTGGTCCTACAATAGAGCTAAGGTTGCGAAGAGGAGAAAACCCAGGCCTTTTTGAAAGCTGTCCTGCAGAGACCCAGGGTGGCAGAGACTCTAATCCCTTTCTGATCATGCCTCAAACAATACACAGAAGTGGTCTTGTACCAATGTCCTGTGGCTACCACACTGTACATGTGGAGAAAATTATGCTTTGGTAAGAGTTGGAGGCATTTTATAAACTTTATTTTTGTAGATATTGTGGCAAATTAAAGAATTCCAATTCTGCTCCTTCCTAGCTTGTTATCTGGGCAGGCATGTGCGCTCAGCACTTCTGGTCTGCCATCTGTAAACCACAGACGTGATTCCCGACTCACCCCTTCCGAGTCCTGTGATGAGGATCTAACCGACAGCCAGCACCGAAAACCTTTTGTAGGCTCTGTACCACTATCCTCCTCTCTCGTGAAAAGGAGAAGCCAGGCCCTGAGTTCTGTAACTAGGACCTATGCAATGGGCAGTTTATCTCCTCAGCTGAAATATTGGCCCCAGGGCGTTCCTGGCCCTCTGATCTTCTGAGTAATTTCTCGCTAGAGGAGCTTCAGAAGCTAGATGGCAGAATCCTAAGCGTCACTCTAGGGCTTAGCCTAGCAAGGCACAAGAGTGCCCCTAAGTGACTTATTGCTGGAATTCAGAACTGATGGAAGCCAGCCTCCACGCCCCGCCTGACAAGCCCTCCATTGCTCTTTTTTCTTAATCCCTTCACCTCTCCTTCCTCCTGGTGAGAAGCAGCAACCACCCGGGTGAACAGGTAGCCCTGGGGCACGGTGTACAGCTGGTCTGAGCATCAGCCTGTAATGGGAAACACTCTTTTATACATCGTCTGCAAATGTTTGTGCTGGACGCTGCTCCCAGCCTCCACTTTATAGGTGCTGGCTCGCCACCAGCTCAGCACCCCAAGCCCTCACTCCAAGGGCTTCTGGCTCCATTGTACCCTTGGCTGAGCCCCACAAGCCCGTCTGAGCTGAAACTGCTGAGTTTGCGAGAATCCCATGTGCGGATTGTTTTTACAAGGTGATGTCCTGGAATCGAGCACTGCAAAACACAACTCAGAGCTGCCAGATCCAGAGTGAAGGCCATAACAGAATCACTGGACACCGGATTCCTGGATCCAGAAGATAATCCCCACCCCCAACCTACTACTTCCAGAGTCAGACTCCTTGCTTCTCGGGTTGCACAGACAAGGCTTCCGTTCTGCCAAATTCTTGGGCTCGCTCTCTCCTGCCAAGGTCAGTGGTAACTCAGTTCATCTGCTGGTGAGTGAGTTCTAGCTGGGAAATCGCCAGAACTTGAGGGGAGCACGTCATTTAACAAAATCCCCTACCATGCATTACAGACGGAAACGTTGCAAGCCACATTTCTGACATCAAACACAAACAGGCACCTCTTTTGCGTGGGTGGTTTCTCTATGTTTAAGTCACCACAGGTGTAACAGTTGCAACTGTGTTAAAAAAGAGAAATGGCTTTGGACTTCCCTGGTGGCGCAGTGGTTAAGAATCCGCCTGCCAATGCAGGGGACACGGGTTTGAGCCCTGGTCCGCTGCGGAGCAACTAAGCCCATGAGCCACAACTACTGAGCCCACGTGCCACAACTACTGAAGCCCTCATGCCTAGAGCCTGTGCTCTGCAACAAGAGAAGCCACCACAATGAGAAGCCCACGCACCGCAAAGAAGAGTAGTCCCCTCTCGCCACAACTAGAGAAAGCCCGCACACAGCAACGAAGATCCAACGCAGCCAAAAATTAATTAATTAATTAATTAATTATTTTAAAAACCGGCTTTTTGGAAACGCTTGAGAACCTGGACTCCTAGAGCAACAAGCCCCTCAGATTGTTAACTGAGAGTGTTTGCTGGGCAAATCCATCAGGATTTTGTGCCCAGCGGAAAGCCTCAGATTTCATAGGAGGGGCCCTGGCTTGTGAGGACCTTCTGGAATCTCTGGGCTACCAATGTCTCTTCTGCTCAACTGCTCAAGCCTTTAGATTGAGCCCTTTCAAGTCAGGTAGCTTAGCTTTGCAGAAAGGAAAAAAGGAAGCTCATAACCAGAGGTTGCCTCTGACCATAACCTGTGGAACCAATGGCCCCGAGGTTCCCCTCACCACGGTATTCTGTGATTTGGTGAACCTCCTCCATGTGTGTGCAAGACAGGACATCACAATTGCCCAGTAGTGCCTGGACTTCATTCTTACTTCACCAGGGCTGAATATCTTGAAAAATCCTTTTTTTATAAATCTGAGAGGGCGAGAGAATCAACTTTGGCTAAAAGCAGGAAGAATAATGTGTACAGAGAGGCCCCTCTGATTTAGTGAGTCACTCATATCTCGGTACATCATCCTTTTCTTCTAGGCAGAATTTTAATCAGAGGTGAAACTTATCCACAGGAAAAGTCATCTCATTTTTCATCTGTGCACCCACCTGCTGAGAAATACTTAGGATTTTCTCTCTGCCCAGTGCCTGGGGTTCTTCTAATTAGAGCCAGAGAACTGAGGGTTTTGTAGTCATTACTTTTATTGATATTAATGTATCACAGTGTTCTGGAAATGCCAGGTTCTTCTGCCTCTTGGGGATGGGTACCAAGCTGATGTAGAAATGAAGGACCATCAGCTCATCTCAAAAAACTAAAGGAGGGCTTCCCTGGTGGCGCACTGGATAAGAATCTGCCTGCCAATGCAGGAGACACGGGTTCGAGCCCTGGCCAGGGAAGATCCCACATGCCGCGGAGCAACTAAGCCCGTGTGCCACAACTACTGAGCCTGTGCTCTAGAGCCCGTGAGCCACAACTACTGAGCCCACGTGCCACAACTACTGAAGCCCGCATGCCTAGAGCCCGTGCTCCACAACAAGAGAAGCCACCGCAATGAGAAGCCTGTGTACCGCAACAAAGAGCAGCCCCCGCTCACCGCAACTAGAGAAAGCCCTTGCGCAGCAACGAAGACCCAACGCAGCCAAAAATAAATAAATAAATAAATAAATAAATTTTTAAAAACCACAAACAACTAAAGGACGTGGCTCATGATATGTAGGAATCAGATGAGCGATGGGCACGATCACTTGGTGTTGAATGTCACCCCTGATGCTGAGGTGAATTGCCAGGGTGGATGGCGTGTCCTCAGACAGATGTCAGGATCTCTGTGCATTTGAAATGTAAAATATAAGCAATCCATGATTTCCTAGGCTAATGTGATTCCAAGCAAATGCGTGGCGTTGACAAGTTATTTTTCGAAGTGTGGGGCTTGGATTTGGTTTCAATCAGGGACCAGAATACAGGGTTTGTGCTTGTTTCAGCAATCCCCAAATGACACAGTCACGGTTCACTGGAGCCAGGAAGGATTTGGAAGATCAGCTTGTCCCAGACCCTCATTTTACAGATGAGTTTTGGGGTTTGCTCGAGTTCATACAGCAAGATGAATGACAAAGCTGAGACTGGGACCCGATTTTCCTGGCTTCAAGTTTGATGTTCTTCCCCACATCCCCCAGCCAGTACATACCCATCTTTGTATCGTATTGCACCCAAATCACATCAGCTGGGCATTTTGTCTTCATCTTTTGTTTTCTGTTTGGGAAAATTTGGGTGCAGGTAACAAAAATCTAGTCTTACTAAGCAGAAAAGGTTTATATTGGGGAAGTATTGGTAGCCCTCAACATTCATAGGAAAGCTAAAGAAACAGGCTGAGCAGAAAGGGGCAGAAAGCAAGGGTAGCTTCAGGGGAGTAGATTACAGAATGTAATTGACAGTATTAGCAGAAGAAGGCAGCTAGAATGAATGAGCCCATTTTTTTCCTGTTGTTTTGGAACTCCACTCAAAGTTCCCTGGAGAGACTTTGATCTCCAGACCCAGCTCATTCTTTGGTATTTCAGGCTAAATAAACATTATTTGGGATTGTCCAACTGAAGCATTTGGTGGATTGCATACTGTGGAGGGAGGGTACCGTTGGTCCAGCGTGGATTACCTGCCCATTAGGTGTAGATGCTGAACAGCCAAAACCAGCAAATGTCCTGCGTGTAGACATTACTAGTGTTCACCAGTATTTCCTGATCTTGAATTTCAGCACATAGGAGGAATACATTTCCCGTCCCCTGGAAGTTAGGCATGGCCACGTGGCTTGATGTAGCTAATGAAATTTAAGCAGAAGCAGTGTGCTTTGCTTCTGGGATGGAAGCATTTAAGAGCTGGTGGGTGACTCTGCACATGTTCCCCAACAAAAGCAAACCCTCAGAACTTATGTTCACACAGAGGCTTCATAAGCTAATGGAACCTCTGTCACCCAGGTCTCTGAGGGACGGTCATTGACAGTCTTTGGCATTGTTACAATAGCATAATCCAGACTCTCCTAAACAATGCATCCACTTACAGTGTCCTACAGAGTGTTCATATAAAGGGAACCCAGTGATATCAAAAGTCCACCATGTAACTTGAGGAGAAATCTGGCTTGCAACATGAAGCACCATCAGCATGACGTAAAGATGGGGTAGCCTGTATTTCATCCCAATCCTGTTCCTATGCGTGTCTGCCTCACTTCATCCTATCAATCTGAGATACCGAGATTTAGAGGATTATTGTTGGATAGGAAGCTAATGTGCCTAAGATGTCAGGCACAAAAATGCCTCCATGAACAGCCAGCATGTCTGTGTTTTTAACCAGCGAGTGTTAGTATAAAGGAGGAGTCAATTGTGTGTTTGTTTAAGAAACATATGCCTATCCTTACAGACATAATTTCATCTCGAGGCAGTTAGGTCGGACAGGTAAAGCTGGTTTAACACAATGGGAAACTCAAAACTAAATATCATATAGAAAATAAGATTATGGGGCTTCCCTGGTGGCGCAGTGGTTGAGAGTCTGCCTGCCGATGCAGGGGACACAGGTTCGTGCCCCGGTCCGGGAAGATCCCACATGCCACAGAGCGGCTGGGCCCGTGAGCCATAGCTGCTGGGCATGCGTGTCCGGAGCCTGTGCTCCGCAACGAGAGAGGCCACAACAGTGAGAGGCCCGCGTACCGCAATAAATAAATAAATAAATAAAAGATTATGATGATATAATCTTAAGGTTGTATGTCCAGAAATGAAACAAGAAGAATAAAAGTACCCAACTAGAAGTTGTTGGATCCCCTAATGGACATCCCTAGAGATATATTGATATAGGTATGGATTTACCATGATTTATCATGAATCAAAAGACTCGGTAAATTCATGGGTACGGGGACGGGTGATAGACACCTGTGACTTGGCACTGTCAGCTCAAGCAGCCTGGGTTGACCACTTGTGGGAGACACTGGCTCGATTTCCTTTCACAGTGCTGAATGAGGAAGGCATGTCTATGCTTGCCTTACCTCCTTAAGTATGTGGTCAAGATACCAAGACAGACACAGGAGAGAGTTTTGAGTCAAGGCAGGCTAGTTATGTGTTGTTCAGTGCATTTCATGGTGTCCTTTACTATGTCTGCTCTTCTCCTAAATCTGAGAACTTTGAAAATGAAAGCAAGGTAATTTTTGTCTTCCATCCCCGGCCAAACTTCCCAGATCACCTTTAGGTTTGGTCTTTCTCCAGGGACCTCAGTAACCTTTCAATGTTAACTTTTTGATTTATGTTCTGTCTCCCTTTGGCATTGAAAATAGTTATCCTTGACCAAACCCTATGCTCTGTGATTGAGTCTAAATTGGAAGAAAGATAATTCCAAAATAAAACCATGTGATTAAAAAAAAATTATAGGGTGTAAGTATAGAAGAAGAGTCCCTGTTTGCAACATTGGAAGCTTAAATTTGTGGGAGACAGGGGCCAAAAGTGGGATAATTTGGGGTGGAGGCTGAGAGCAATGGAAGTCAGTGAGTGAGGGAGAGAAAACAGTATTCAATCTGAATTAATTGCAGGTGTGAATTAATGGCAGATTCTTTTCCTTCAGAGAAGTCAAGAAGAATCATGTGTCCAAAGGGTAACAGAACCAAGTAAAAATGATTAGGACAATAGTTCAAAGCCTATATCTAAAATCCACTATAATCTGCTATGGGAAACATTTCTCATTCAAAAGAGTAATTTTTCACACTGTCTACACGCACACATGCACTCACGCACATACACTTCCTGTTAGTCTTTTATCTCTGGGGACAAGATATCATCAGATATAACGCTTTTGAATACAACGTATGAGCACAACAAGTCATCTTACAGACTGGTGGGAGAGCTAGCTGTGTGCGCTCTACACGTTACATATACCAGCTCTAAAATAGGAACTGAATTGTTTTCATCTTTCAGGGATATTTGCATCTGAGAATCCACAGAGTGCTAAACTTTGTACCTGGCACATAATAAGGGCTTAATACAGGTTAGCTACTATTGTTATTATGAAGTCATCTGATTCTCAGCAAGACCTGGTAAAGTAAGTGTAATTGCTCTTTAGACATGAGGAAACTGAGGCCCAGAAGTTAAGCATTTTGCCCCAAGACCACACAGTGGATGAACTGAAATTAGAGTTCAGGTCTTTTTTTCTGGCTCCAAACCAGGTTCTTACCCACCACATTATTCTGCTGATGTTGATGCCTTGTGTGGTGTTCTTCACAGCTTATGCATGGAGAATCACTGACCTTTGCAAGCGAGAAAAAGAACATTGCCATTCAAATCCACCCGCCCCCGCCACTGCATTTGTCATTTTGGTTGTCACACACAAATGTGTAAGCATGGCTTTACAGAGAGGAAGATACATAGTTCTGGGGACCCTTGTGCTGAAACACATCAAGACTTAATTTAGCTGGTTTTTTTTAAACCTCATTTCTGTTTAGAAATAAATAAATTGATTTAGCAATTTGCACAGTGCCCTCCCTGGACCATACTTTATGAAGTGGAACAATCACTTAAATGTTCATTTATCCTAAGCAGCAAAGGCCAGAGGAAACACACACAAACCACACCCGGAGTACGGCTTCCCCTCCACAGCCGGCGGGGCCTGGCCCAGGGTGGAAACACCAGGCCCTGCCCTCCAGTTCCACTACCCGAACCAGGCTTGACACCTCCCCATCCAGATGCACGAAGGCAGTAAGTGGAGCAGAGCCATGGGCCTCAAAATTACGTGCAGCATATTCTGGGGGAAGCCATCATTTGAAAGGATACATGCACCCCAATGTTGATTGCAACACTATTTACAATAGCCAAGACATGAAAGCAACCTAAATGTCCATTGACAGAGGAATGGATAAAGGAAATGTGGTACATGTATACAACGGAATATTACTCAGCCATAAAAAAGAATGAAATAATACCATTTGCAGCAACATGGATGGACCTAAAGATGATCATACTAAGTGAAGTAAGTCAGACAAATATCATATGAGGTCACTCATACATGGAATCTAATTTTTAAAAAAAAAGAACGAAAAGAAACGAACTTACGTACAAAACAGAAACAGACTTACAGATATCGAAAACAATCTTCTAGTTACCAAAGGGGAAACAAACATGGCTGGGGGAGCAATGAACTCACATACACTACTAAATATAAGATAGATAACCAACAACGACCTACTGTATAGCACAAGGAACTCTATTCAATATTCTGTGATAACCTATATGAGAAAAGAATCTAAAAAAGAATGAATATATGTATATGTATAACTGAATCACTTTGCTGTACACCTGAAACTAACACAACATTGTAAATCAACTATACTCCAAAAAAAAAAAAAAAAAGAAAGAGGTACATGCAGCCATTTCTTTCCCCAGAAAGAGACACTGTGCACCCGTTTGCCACCTGAACAACCCAAATGTCACCTGGGCTGCTGCCAGTCTCCCTTCCTTCCTTTCTGTTTTACTCTGTAAATTAGGGCCCACACCCTAACTCTGTCTCAATGTCATGTTTATTTCCTTCGTCACACTCATGGAAACTTGCATTGTTTTGTCTGTTTGCCTACTTTTTTGGGGGGTGGGTATTTTTATCTTGTTTCCAGTCTCCCAGGCTACACTGTCCGCTCCTTGATGCTAGATTGCATCAATCTTGTCACCATTGGATTCCCAGCACTGACACGGGGCCTGGTCTAAAGCTCTTGAACTGTATTATTTGCTGAGTCAAAGCTCTTCCATCCAGCTTTAACCACCATTATTATGTGCGGTCTTCCTGGCTCCTGGCCAAGGTTATTTTTTGTTTTTTGTTTTTAATTTTATTGTGGTAAGAAGACTTAGCATGAGACCTACCCTCTTAAACAAATTTCAAGTGTACAATACATGATTGTTGACTCCAGGATCATTGTTGTACAGCTTACTCTTATAAGATTTTTAGAGCTTATTCATCTTGCTTAACTGAAACTTGATGCCCATTGATCTTAACCTGACCGTGACCTGTGCCTGCTGTCCTGGGCTTTGGAACTCCCATGACCTCCTGTATTCCTTCCTGAATTCTGAACCCCATAAACAGCTCCCCACACATTCCAAGCCTTTAGGTCAGTGTCTTAGCTTCCCCTCACCGCCTGCTGGCTCCTGCTCCTGGAAATACATTGTCTACATCTGAACTGCACTTTCCAAAGCCTGGGAAATGGAAAGTTATGCTTAACTGCTGCTAAACTCCGTAGCATAAAGTATTTATAGTAATGATTGATGGAACGTGCTGGAGAAGTTGCACCAAGTACACTGCCCCCAGAATAGCCATTGAGAGTCCATTTCACAGCATTAAACACTATCAGCATTAATATATATTAATACTACATATGTATATATATATATGTATTTTAAGTTTTGCCAATTTGATCAATTTTAAAGCTTCTCATTTAAATATGCCATTTTAAAAGATAACCAGAGCTGTTTGCATTTTCTTTTCTGTGACCCAAACTGTTTTCCTTATTAATCTATAAGAGCAACTGTTTTACTTATTAATCAATAAAGCTCCAAGACTCAGGATGTTAAGCAATTGTCTGTCACAACTGTGGAGAATATTTTACAAGTTTCCCTTTGTGTTGTTTCTCAAGTTTTTGACATGGTAAAGTTTTAAAAATTGAAAGTTGACAGTCCAGAATTTTTTAATTTTGTTATTTACTCCATCGTTTTTGCAATTAAAACTTCTTTGCCCATTTAGTGATGAGTTAGTTGCCTATCCTAATTTTCATGGTTTATAGCTTGATTTGGTAACATTAAATTCTTAAATCCTTCTAGAATTTACTTTCATTTACACAATGAGGATTTCACTTGAGTTTTTTCCCCAGAGAACCAAATATCCTAATGTGCCTTATATATGCCTAGGCATATTCTAGGCCATGGACACATATGTTGATTATTTCACCATTACCACATCATGTCAATTATTCTGAACTATGTTATATGCTTTAATATCTGGAGATTCAGTCCTTTCACATTATTCTTCCATGTTTATTTTTCATATCAAGTTTAGAATGTTTTTTCTAATCCAAAAATAAATATCATTGGCATGTTTATTAGATTACTTTAAGAACTGGCACCTTTAAGATATAGGCTCTTGCCATTCAAGAACACAAAATGGCTCTCTAAATATTTACTTTTTCCTTTATAAATTTCAGTAGAGATTTTCACTATTTTCCATAGAAGTCCCATATATTTCTTGTTAGCATTATTTCTTGACATTTTATAAAGGGTATTTGTGTGGGCATAGGTCTGGGAGTGAAAATAGAAGAGGGAAGTTTTGTGTGTGTGTGTGTGTGTGTGTGTGTGTGTGTGTGTGTGGTGAGTGGAATTTTTTTCTTTGTCATATTGGCTGTAGAGAAGCTACTGGGTTTTACTGAATTTCATTAATCTTATTGAATCTGAGTCTTTTAGGTTTTATAGATATATGATTCCATAGAGTTCAACAATTATAATTTGGCCTTCTAATTTCTGATAGTTATGCCCCTTATTTCTGGAATAAATTTCTAGGCAAAGAGCTCCTTCCCTTTCCTCAATGTGACTGTACTGTTCCATCTTCTTCTTGCTTCTGTTGTTGCTGAGAAGACAATGAATATTATTTCTGTGAGGGTAATCTGTCAGCTGTCAGTCTATCTACCGCTTCTTTGAGGATCGTCTCTCATTATTTTCTCTAGCTGCTTTTGGGGGTTCTGCTCTGTCTTTGCATTTTGAAATTTTGCTATGACATGTCTAGTTGTGGATTTCTTTTTTACATGTCTTCCTTGGACTTTGCTGGGTTTCTTCAAACCATGGATTGCATAGCTCAGCCTTTAAGTCCTCACATATTGCCTCTGCCAAATTCCCTCCTCTCCTTCTGCAGCTCTGAAAGTGTCTTATGCCAGATCTTCTCCCTGTATCCTTTATGTCTCTTATACTCTCCTACCTCTACCTGCTTCGTTCTGGAGTATTTCTTCTGACCTATATTTCAATGCATAAATCCTTTCATTGGCTGTGTTGAATCTTCTCTTTAAACCCATCCTTTGACTTTTAAATGTTTGGTTATTATATTTTTTAGTTCTATCCTTTATTTCTTTATTAAATTTGCAATGTCTGTGTTCTTCTTGATAGTTTCCAATTCATTGCCAAAATTGTCAAACTTGGTTTATTTCGTCATGCACAATGTAAGCCTCATTGTTTTACAATCTGTATCTATAATCTCAATATTGAAGTCCCAGCAGGTCTATTTCTATTCTCTGTTGTTTCTGTTGGCCCTGGCTCATGGTATGTTGTCTTCATTTGCCACACTATTTTTGATTGTTTGCTGGACATTGGATTTGAATACTATGTATTGAAATATTTTGAGGCCTGGAATGATGTTATCTTTCTCCAGCTTCTCTTTTCATTTCCCAGAGCAGGGTCTCCTTGTATCCTGTTGATATTGAGCACATGCTGAATTTCCTGCCTTCTCTATCCTTAGGAAATAAATTTCAAAGATATATAATACTTACCTTGAGTATTCACAGTTATATCCCCTTTACTTTCTTTTTTAATTTTTAAAAAATTTTTAGCTGCATTGGGTCTTCATTGCTACGTGCAGGCTCTCTCTAGTTGTGGCAAGCAGGGGCTACTCTTCGTTGCAGTGCATGGGCTTCTCATCACGGTGGCTTCTCTTGTCATGGAGCACAGGCTTTAGGCATGCGGGCCTCAGTAGTTGTGACACATGGGCTGAGTAGTTGTGGTTTGTGGGCTCAGTAGTTGTGGCACACAGGCTTAGTTGCTCTGCAGCATGTGGGATCTTCCTGGACCAGGGCTCGAACCTGTGTCCCCTGCACTGGCAGGCGGATTCTTAACCACTGCACCACCAGGGAAGTCCTCCCCTTTACTTGGGGTTAGAGTAACTTTCCATAGGTTTGATGTAAGGTTTTAAATTTTTTTCTGGATCTTGAACAGGAAGAAATGTATGCAGAACTAGTGTTTACCAACACACAGCCCACGTGGCAAATCCTTGGTTCTGCTCACTGACCCTTTGGGTGCTGATAGAAAAACCCTGATATATCCATGTCTGGAGGATGCATTAAATTCCAGAGCTGCTTGCAAATTTCCAGGGATTTGTGTTTTGTCTGTTTTTAGCCAGTGTTCATCCAATAAGGTTCTGCTGGACTGAGATAAGGTCTTCTCATGACCTTATTTCCTGGTTCCCTGAAACAGAGAAAAGGTAAAGTACAGGAAAACCTCTACTCCAGCACATTCCAGTCTTCACTTTGGCCCACATGTAGGGCTTTTCAAGTGAGAACCCTCCTTCCAGGAAGCTCACTAATCCTGTACTTAGAGCAGAGTGTTATCTGGGAGTTGCAGATTCTGTATGGACAGAGAACAAGATTAAGGTAGAAGGGAAGATAGGGAGGTGCTAACAGCACCCGCATATCCCTCCCACCCTCAACAGCTTTGTTGTTGATGCAGCCTATGGCTCTCAGGGCCTGAGGGAGATGCTGACGGTTTTCCAAAGCCTTTTCCTCCTTCCATTCATACTCTAGAGAAAGAAGCTTCATGGACCTACACAAGGCCTCCTTTTATGCTGTTAATCCATCACCACAGGCCTTCAGCTGTGAATTCCTTCAAGGTTCTGGTCTAATTTCAGCGTTTATTGTTTTTTGTTCTTTCACAAGTATTTTAGTGAGAGTTTGGGAACTGTTGCATCAGAACTGGTAAGCGGATCCCATTTTAACCAGCTCAGCTATTTCTTGGAAACCTAATCTTTTATTAAACATTAGGAAGCGCTGAGCTTGCAAGAGAGACCCAAATTCTCTCAGGACATGCTGACTTAATAAAGAGAGATGATAGTTCATGACAAATCAGCCCTCAACTGTTGAGTTTATATAGTCCCAGACTTTTAAGTATTCATGCTGTCTATGAGGCTCGGTGTCCTGCAAAGATATGTGACGTTACCAATCAAGTCACATCCTGTCTCATGTCTGGGCAATGACTCCAAATGAACAGACTGTTTAAAAAATATTAAGCATATATTATTGAAACTGAAAGACATTGTATGTGTCATTTCATTTTCATAATAATTGGTGCCCTTTGTAGAACTCAGTTGACTTCTGAGACACAGCAGGCATTATATAGGCATTCTACTTCTATTTTAGATAGCTTACTGAGATGATTATTTTGAGGAAATAAGCATATCAAGATATTTTTATGGCCAGCATGGTTCCAAGCATATTAACAATTGAAATTTGTAGCATCTCTGCAACAAGTTCAGCACCTAAGATAAGGATGTTGTGGAACTATTTATGTGTTACTTTGTACTCAGCTGGAGTCAAGCAGGAACTCTGTCTGGCTGGATGTAACCAGTGGGTGCACTTCTGAAAGGCCTAATTCTTCCTCTAAGGTTCTTTCTTTTCAAGGTAATTTTGTTCTCCTTCATATTAGTTTGTTATTCTATCATAGCTCTTAGAGACAGCTCCGGTGCCCTTGTGGCATGAGTGCAATATTTATATCAGCATTCAGTCTCCATGAGACCAAATCAGAAATTTCACCCACCAGGGAAGGGGGGAAATCAACCCAGCCAAAAATGATGCACGGGAAGCATTCCCACCAAAACCAGAAAGAAAACAAGTCATTAGTCGACTGAATGAAAAATCAGGTTGTCGTAATTACTTGACATTCATCTAGAAGTTCTAGGCAATTCAGTGAAATAAAAACAAGAGGAACAATTAAAATGTGATCCGATTGTCAAGAGAATCACTACAAATAATAGTAGAATTAAAATTAGTATTTATCAAGGTAGCCCAATACAACATAAATATTACAAAGTCAGTTTTTCTTATATAGCAAAAACGAGTCAGAAATATGGAAAAGGATTTCATTCCTAAGAACAATGAAAAGCTAAAGCACAGAGGAATAACCTTAATAAGAAATATACAGCAATGATATAAATTAAACTACTGAGAATTAAAATGAGTTGATTAAATAAAGAAGCATATCCAGCTCTCAGAAAGCGAAATAAATATAGTAAAGATATGAGGTTTTTTCTCAAGTTAATGCATAGGTTAATGCAGTCTGAATCAAAATACCAATGGAACTTTTAGTGAAATGACAGATGTATTCTAATTCTATCTGGAAGGATAAAAACTTGAGAATATGAAGAAGAAAAGAAATTTTGGGTTGAGTGACGCTGGAAAGAATAATTAATGTTTTCAACAGGATATTAAAACATTTTATAAAGCTACAGTATTTAACTCAGTGAAATCAGCAAAATGAGGATTTATTGATAGGGGTCCAGAAATAAACCCCTATATCAATAAGACCAGAGGTTATGACTAAGGATTAGGACTTGGGAATCTGGATAGGATATTAGGTGCCAGGACCCAGTTTCAGTAGCTATGGGATTTTGAATCCTGGGCAACTTGACAAAATAGAAGAGACCAAACTTTCCAAGCCTGATAAATCTTGGGAGGTTTTATCGACTTCATAATATCTAGCTGGGCAGTATCAAGGGCGGCAGCCTGAGCCTGACTGGCAGAGGAAACATCCACAAATCCCTCCAAGATGACCTTTGGCCCGATATTATTTCCTTAGCCTCTCCTCAAGTGTGTCCTTCCATTTCCACAAGGACTCGAGTCTCAAAAAGAGAAGAATGAAGGAGGCTCAGAGGGAACCCTAAGGTTCCATCTCACAGTATTACCTTTTTGAAATTCCAAGAATAGCCTCAGACATCCCAGAAACGTAACTAGATTGTAGTCGTCAGGTTAAAACAAGGTTGTTCAACTTCAAGGTTATTGACATTTGGAGGCCAGATAATTCTTTGTAGTGGGGGGCTGCTCTGTGGTGAAGGATGTTTGACCTTCAAGCCCACTCACCTCTTCCACCATCAGAGGTACTCTTCCTCCGATGTAACCCATTTCACACACAGATTATCAGTAACATCATTCACTCTGTCACTCAAGGTAAGCCATGTCATTCTGTACTCCTTCTCCCTCATCCTCCATCTCCAGCCTGTCACCCAGTTCTGATGTTTCTAAATTCCTAAGCATATCTTATCTGCATCCCACCTCTCTACCTGGACTGCTGCTGTCCTAGTTCACACATTCATTACTTCTTGCTTTGACTCTTGCAGATTAGAGACCCCCTAATCTGATCTCCCTGCCTCCACGTTTGCTACCAGGGCTCACTTCCTAAACTACAGACATAATCACGGACTTGCTGGCCAAAGAGCCATCAGTGGTGTGTGCCCAGTGCACTTGCCCTAATGGAGCAAGCCTGCACATTTGAGTAGAGTTGCAAGGTCCTGCCTGAGCAGAGCCTTATTTGCCTTGCCAACCTCACACAGCTCTCCTTCAATACAACCACCCCACCACACAGAACCCCCAATGTTCCCTATATGCACCATCCTTGTTACTTCTTCATATTTGAAACTGTTTGGAATTTCCTCTGTTAAGAATTTCCCCTTTGCAGAATCTCATGCATCCTGTAAGATGCAACTCCATCACTTCAGATTGAGGTAGACACTCTCCCCTAGGTCCCTGATCCTGTTTTGACATTTCCACATTGTTGTGGCTTTGCCCCAGGGACATGTCACCAAACCACATATGAGTTCTTTAAGAACAAGTACCCGTTCTCAGTCCTTTTGGATCCTCAGTGCTTAATACCATACCCTCGAAATAGAAGACATGTAAGAACTATTGAATGAGTGAATGAGCAGATGAACCTATGTCTTGATCCCTTTCAGCACAGAGCTTGACTGCTAAGGGGAAGGAGAAGTAGTGAAAATGTTGGACATTGAAAGGAAGAGCTGGCTCTGAAATCTCTCCCGGGGCAGTTCGGGCCACTTGGGCTGCCATGACTTTGAGTTGTCATGTGGACCCAGCTGGATTTAATAATGAAGTTTCAAAGGGGACATTTGCCTCAGGGGCTGAGGGCTTTGTGGGTCACAGTGACATGATGAATCACTCCCTTCAAATGGGAGGAAACTTGCTACTTCCTTTTAGATTTGTGTTAAAATTGTGTCGGGTTGTTTGTTAGGACTTGGAATCTACCCTGAATTTCTGAGCAGGCTATTTCTCTGGACCCTAAGATTGACTTCTTTGTGCCATTCCTGTGGATAGGTTTGCTGGAATGTATCAAATCGGCTCATTCTTCTGGAAGCTGGGATGGTTCAGAGCCTGTTACTATGGAAATGAATTTGTTACTTCTGTTGTTCCTTCCTGATTTTCAGACTGTATGGCAACATTTGCAATGCTCCTGTGAATTTCTCCCTAAACAGGGGGAAAGATGAAAATAGAATCACAGACATGGAGAGCCAGGGATCTGTAATAGTACATTTGGCAAATTTATTTGCTTCAGGTCAGCGCATCTCACCCCTGTTTATTTGTTTTGTTTATAGTTTATGTGTTAAACTCAGAAATTCCCTGAGTTTGCTCACTCAGCCCAGACAGAACTCACTTTTTTCTTTTTTTAAATTTTTTTTATTTTTTTTTATTTTTAAACATCTTTATTGGAGTATAATTGCTTTACAGTGATGTGTTATTAGTTTCTGCTTTATAACAAAGTGAATCAGCCAAACATATACATATATCCTCATATCTCCTCCCTCGTGCATCTGCCTCCCACCCTCCCTATCCCACCCCTCTAGGTGGTCACAAAGCACCGAGCTGATCTCCCTGTGCTATGCGGCTGCTTCCCACTAGCTATCTATTTTACATTTAGTAGTATATATAAGTCCATGCCACTCTCTCACTTCGTCCCAGCTTACCCTTCCCCCTCCCCGTGTCCTCAAGTCCATTCTCTATGTCTGCATCTTTATTCCTGTCCTGCCCCTAGGTTCTTCAGAACCTTTTTTTATTTTTTAGATTCCATATATGTTAGCATATGGTGTTTATTTCTCTTTCTGACTTACTTCACTCTGTATGACAGATTCCAGGTCCATCCACCTCACTACAAATAACTCAATTTCATCTCTTTTTATGGCTGGGTAATATTCCATTGTATATATGTGCCACATCTTCTTTATACATTCATCTGTTGATGGACACTTAGGTTGCTTCCATGTTCTGGCTATTGTAAATAGAGCTGAAGTGAACATTGTGGTACATGACTCTTTTTGAATTATGGTTTTCTCAGGGTATATGCCCAGTAGTGGGATTGCTGGGTCATATGGTAGTTCTATTTTTAGTTTTTTAAGGAACCTCCATACTGTTCTCCATAGTGGCTATATCAATTTACATTCCCACCAACAGTGCAAGAGGTTTCCCTTTTCTCCACACCCTCTCCAGCATTTATTGTTTGCAGATTTTTTGATGATGCCCATTCTGACTGGTGTGAGGTGATACCTCATTGTAGTTTTGATTTGCATTTCTCTAATGATTAGTGATGTTGAGCATCTTTTCATGTGTTTGTTGGCAATCCGTATATCTTTGGAGAAATATCTATTTAGATCTTCTGCCCATTTTTGGATTGGGCTGTTTGGTTTTTTTGATATTGAGCTGCATGAGCTGCTTGTATAGTTTGAAGATTAATCCTTTGTCAGTTGCTTCATCTGCAAATATTTTCTCCCGTTCTGAGGGTTGTCTTTTCATCTTGTTTATGGTTTCCTTTGCTGTGCAAAAGGTTCTAAATATCATTTGGTCCCATTTGTTTATTTTTGTTTTTATTTCCATTTCTCTAGGAGGTGGGTCAAAAAGGATTGTGCTGTGATGTATGTCATAGAGTGTTCTGCCTATGTTTTCCTCTAAGAGTTTGATAGTGTCTGGCCTTACATTTAGGTCTTTAATCCATTTTGAGCTTATTTTTGTGTATGGAGTTAGGGAGTGTTCTAATTTCATTCTTTTACATGTAGCTGTCCAGTTTTCCCCACACCACTCATTGAAGAGGCTGTCTATTCTCCATTGATTATTCTTGCCTCCTTTATCAAAATTTAGGTGACCATATGTGCATGGGTTTATCTCTGGGTTTTCTATCCTGTTCCATTGATCTTTATTTTTGTGTGTGTGCCAGTACCGTACTGTCTTGAGTACTGTAGCTCTGTATTATAGTCTGAATTCTGGGAGCCTGATTCCTCCAGCTCCCTTTTTCTTTCTCAAGATTGCTTTGGCTATTCGGGGTCTTTTGTGTTTCCATACAAATTGTGAAATTTTTTGTTCTAGTTCTATGAAAAATGCCATTGGTAGTTTGATAGGGATTGCATTGAATCTGTAGATTGCTTTGGGTAGTATAGTCATTTTCACAATGTTGATTCTTCCCATCCAAGAACATGGTATATCTCTCCATCTGTTTCTATCATCTTTAATTTTTTTCATCAGTGTCTTATAGTTTTCTGCATACAGGTCTTTTGTCTCCTTAGGTAAGTTTATTCCTAGGTATTTTATTCTTTTTGTTGCAATGGTAAATGGGAGTGTTTCTTGATTTCTCTTTCAGATTGTTCATCATTAGTGTACAGTAATGCAAGAGATTTCTGTGCATTGATTTTGTATCCTGCTACTTTACCAACTTCGTTGATTAGCTCTAGTAGTTTTCTGGTAACATCTTTAGAATTCTCTATGTATAGTATCATGTCATCTGCAAACAGTGACCAATTTACTTCTTCTTTTTTGATTTGGATTCCTTTTATTTCTTTCTTCTCTGATTGCTGTGGCTAAAACTTCCAAAACTATGTTGAATAATAGTGGTGAGAGTGGACAGCCTTGTCTTGCTGCTGATCTTAGAGGAAATGGTTTCAGTATTTCACCATTGAGAATGATGTTGGCTGTGGGTTTGTCATATATGGCCTTTACTCTGTTGAGGTAAGTTCCCTCTATGCCTACTTTCTGGAGGATTTTTATCATAAATTGGTGTTGAATTTTGTCAAAAGCTTTTTCTGCATCTATTGAGATGATCGTATGGTTTTTATCCTCCAATTTGTTAATATCGTGTATAACATTGATTGATTTGTGTATATTGAAGAATCCTTGCATTCCTAGGATAAATCCCACTTGATCATGGTTTATGATCCTTTTAATGTGCTATTGGATTCTGTTTGCTAGTATTTTGTTGAGGATTTTTGCATCTATATTCATCAGTGATCTTGGTCTATAGTTTTCTCTTTTTGTAATATCTTTGTCTGGTTTTGGTATCAGGGTGATGGTGTTCTCGTAGAATGAGTTTGGGAGTTTTCCTCCCTCGCCAGTTTTCTGGAAGAGTTTGAGAAAGATAGGTGTTAACTATTCTCTAAATGTTTGATAGAATTCGCCTGTGAAGCCATTTGGTCCTGGGCTTTTGTTTGTTGGAAGATTTTTAATTACAGTTTCAATTTAATTACCTGTGATTGGTCTGTTTATATTTTCTAAATCTTCCTGGTTCAATCTTGGAAGGTTGTACTTTTCCTAGAATTTGTCCATTTCTTCCAGGCTGACCATTTTATTGGCATAGAGTTGCTTGTAGTAGTCTCTTATGATCCTTTGTATTTCTGCAGTGTCAGTTCTAATCTGTCCTTTTTCATTTTTAGTTTTATTGATTTGAGACCTCTCCCTTTTTTTCTTGATAAGTCTGGCTAAAGGTTTATCAGTTTTATTTATCGTCTCAAAGAACCAGGTTTTAGTTTTATTGATCTTTGCTATTGTTTTCTTTGTTTCAATTTCATTTATTTCTGCTCTGATCTTTATGATTTCTTTCCTTCCACTAATTTTGGGTTTTCTTTGTTCATCTTTTTCTAGTTCCTTTAGGTGTAAGGTTAGATTGTTTATTTGAGATTTTTCTTGTTTCTTGAGGTGAGCCTGAATTGCTATGAACTTCCCTCTTAGAACTGCTTTTGCTGCATCCCATATGTTCTGGATCATTGTGTTTTTGTTGTCATTTGTTTCTAGGTATTTTTTGATTTCCTCTTTGATGTCTTCAGTGATCTCTTGGTAATTTAGCGGTGCACTGTTTAGCCTCCATGTTTTTGTGTTTTTTCACTGTTTTTTTCCTGTATTGATTTCTAATCTCATAGCGTTGAGCTCGGAAAAGATGCTTGATACAATTTCAATTTTCTTAAATTTTCCATAGCTTGATTTGTGACCCAAGATGTGATCTATTCTGGAGAACGTTCCATGTGCACTTGAGAAGAAAGTGTATTCTTCTGCTTTCAGGTGGAATGTCCTAAAAATATCAGTTAAGTCTGTCTAGTCAATTGTGTCATTTAAAGCTTGTGTTTCCTTATTTATTTTCTGTCTGGATGGTCTGTCTATTGGTGTAAGTGCGGTGTTAAAGTCCCCTACTATTATTGTGTTACTGTCAATTTCTCCTTTTATGGCTGTTAGAATTTGCCTTATGTATTCAGGTGCTCCTATGTTGGGTGCATAAATATTTGTAATTGTTATGTTTTCTTCTTGGATTGATCCCTTGATCATTATCTAGTGTCCTTCCTTATCTCTTGTAACAGTCTTTATTTTAAAGTCTATTTTATCTGATATGAGTATTGCTACCCCAGCTTTCTTGTGATTCCTATTTGCATGGAATATCTTTTCCCATCCCCTCACTTTCAGTCTGTATGTGTCCCTAGGTCTGAAGTGGGTTTCTTGTAGACAGCATATATAAAGGTCTTGTTTTTGTATCCATTCAGCCAGTCTGTGTCTTTTGGTTGCAGCATTTAATTCATTTACATTCAAGACAATTGTCGATATGTATGTTCCTATTACCAATTTCTTAATTGATTTGGGTTTGTTTTTGTGGGTCTTTTTCTTCTCTTGTGTTTCCCACTTAGAGAAGTTCCTTTAGCATTTGTTGTAAAGCTGGTTTGGTGGTGCCAAATTCTGGTAGCTTTTGCTTGTCTGTAAGCTTTTGATTTCTCTATCGAATGTGAATGAGATCCTTGCTGGATAGAGTAATATTTGTTGTAGTTTTTTCCTTTTCATCACTTTAAATATGTCCTGCCACTCCCTTCTGGCTTGCAGAGTTTCTGTTGAAAGATCAACTGTTAACCTTATGGGGATTCCCTTGTATGTTATTTGTTGCTTTTCCCTTGCTGCTTTTAATATTTTTTCTTTGTATTTACGTTTTGATAGTTTGATTACTGAGTCTCGGCATGTTTCTCTTTGGGTTTATCCTGTATGGGACTCTGTGCTCCCTGGACTTGATTGACTATTTCCTTTCCCATGTTAGGGAAATTTTCAACTATAATCTCTTCAAATATTTTCTCAGTCACTTTCTTTTTCTCTTCTTCTTGTGTGTTTAATGTTGTCCCAGAGGTCTCTGAGACTATTCTCAATCCCTTTCATTCTTTTTTCTTTATTCTTCTCCCTGGCAGTTATTTCCACCATTTTTATCTTCCAGGTCACTTGTCCGTTCTTCTGCCTCAGTTATTCTGCTATTGATTCCTTCTAGAGTATTTTTAATTTCAGTTATTGTCTTGTTCATCGCTGTTTGTTTGCTCTTTAGTTCTTGTAGATCCTTGTTAAATGTTTCTTGTAGTTTCTCCATTCTGTTTCTGAGATTTTAGATCATCTTTATTATCATTACTCTGAATTCTTTTTCAGGTAGGTTGACTATTTCATCTTCATTTATTTGGTCTTGTAGGTTTTTACCTTGCTCCTTCATTTGTAACATTTTTTTTCTTTTATGGGTGGGGCTGTATTCCTGTCTTACTGGTTGTTTGGCCTGAGGTGTCCAGCACTGGAGTTTGCAGGCAGTTTGTTCGATCCAGGTCTTGGTAGTGAGATGAGGGCCTCTGAGAGGCCTCACTCTGATTAATATTCCCTGGGGTCTGAGGTTCTCTGTTAGTCCAGTGGTTGGGACTTGGAGCTCCGTCTCTGCCTCTGGCATGGGAACGAAGATCCTGCAAGCCGCGTGGTGTGGCCAAAAAAAAAAAAGAAAAGAAAAAAGAAAAAGAAAGAAAGGAGCAGTACAATAACAAAGAATAAAAAACAAAATAAAATTAGAAAGATAAAAAGTATATTAGGAAAAATAAATATATAATTGAAACAACTGCAACAAGGTAAAACAAAACCACAACAGAAAAAAGAAAGAAAGAAAAGAAAAGGGTGGGGGAGAACAAACCAAAAGGAGCAGAAATATAAAAAAGTATAAAGAATAAAATAAAATTAGAAAACTAAAAGATTAGAAAAATAAAAATATAAATGAATCAACAACAATGAACCAACAGCAAGGTAAAACAGAATTCCAATCTAAAAGAGGAAAAAGAAAAGAAAAAAAAAGCCTTGACTATGGGGGGTGGAGTTTAGGAGAGGGTGGAACTTAGGCAGGGGTGGGGTTTAGGGTGGGGTGGGACCTAGGCTGGGGAAGTGATGTTTGCGTGTGGGGCGGGGCCTAGGCTCAGGACCCACGTAGGCAGAAAAGGCCTTGGGGGTGGGGCGACTTTCATGCATGGGGCGGAGCCTCTGCTTAGGACCAGCACAGAGGCAGCACGTCCAAAGGGGGGCCTCCAAAGTGTGGAGTTACGGAGTTTGGAGGTAAGGCCCTGGGTGAGGGGGTGTGGGTGGGGTTTAGGCCCAGTGCGGTTGGAGGAGCTCTCAGAGGGGGTCTCCAAGTGTAGATGTAGGGCCCTTGGTGGGTGTATAGGGGAGGGGTTTGGGCTTTGCATGGCAGGAGGGAGGCTCTAAGGGCAGAGAATTAGGCCTGGGAGCCCAACAGGCTCCCCAGTGCTTAGTGGACAAGGAAAGCGCTGGCCACAATCCCTTCCATTCCTCCGCACCCTGTCCTCCATGGCTTAGGACCTCTCCCCTGGAGGTTCCATGTCAGGTCAAACCCATCTACATCCCAGCTGGTCACTTTCCTCTTTCCCAGCCCCTAGGGATTCGTGGTACTTTTAGCTTCTCTGCACTGAGGTCATTTGTCCCCTCTCAATGGCTGTCCCTCTTTCTCCTTCACTCACCTTCATTTTCTCCTTCACCCTCATACTCACACTTCAGACACCAGAATTGTAGGTTTTCCACACCAAGCAATTCTGACATGAACTGCCTGGGGACAGCATTAGATCCCACAGGTTAAGGGCTCCATCCCACATGACTGCCCCCATTTTAGAAGCCAATCGCAAGACTCAGCTTGTCACCTGTACTTCTGATCAACCAGCTATAAATCAGGGTTTCTGCAACCCCTTCCTCAGGTTCAATAATTTGCTAAAGTGGCTCATAGGTCAGGAAACAGTTTACAAATTGCCAATTTATTACAAAGGATATTTTAAGGGATACAAATGAACAGCCAGATGAAGATATGCATAGGGTAGGTTTGGAAGGGTCCTGTGCACAGGAGCTTCTGTCCCCATGGAGTTTTGCCAGCCTCCCAGTACATAGATGTGTTCACTGACCTGGAAGCTCTCTACACCCCATACTTTTGGGGCTTTTACAGAGGTTTCATCACATAGGCATGACTGATCATTAACTCAGTTTCCAACCTCTCTCCCTTTCCTGGAGGATGGGGGTAAGGGCTGAAAATTCTAAGCTTCTAATTATGGCTTGGTCTTTTTAAAAATTTTTCATTAATAGTATTTTCTTCATCACTTTCATTTGTTCAGCTTTATTGGGGTATATTTGATAAAATTGTAATATAGTTAAACATGATTTGATATATATACCCATGGTGAAAGAATTCTCACCATGTGTTAATACGTCCATCACCTCACTTATTTACCTTTGTGTGTGTGTGTGTATGAGAACACTTAAGTTCTACTCTCTTAGCAAATTTCAATTATATAATAGTGTTACCAACTGTAGTCACCATGTTACACATTAGATTCTCAGGCCTTATTCATCTTGTACCTGAAAGTTTTTACCCTTTTACCAGTCTCTCCCCATCTCCCTCACCCCTCAGCCACCACCATTTTACTCTCTGTTTCTATGAGGTCAACTTTTTTTTTTTTGGATTCCACATATAAAGGATACCATACGGTATTTGTTTTTCTCTATCTGGCTTATTTCACTTAGCATAATGCTCTCCAGTTTCATCCATGATGTCACAAATGGCAGAATTCCCTTCTTTTTAAGGGCTTAATAATATTCCATTATATACATATACCACATATTCTTTATCCATTCATCAGTTGATGGACACTTAGGTTGTTTCCATATCTTGGTTACTGAGAATAATGCCACAATGAACTTGTAAGTACAGATATCTCTACAAGATAGTGATTTTATTTTCTTCTGATATGTACCCAAAAGTGGGATTGATGAATCATGTGGTAGTTCTGTTTTTAATTTCTTGTGGAACCTCTATACTGTTTTCTATAGTAGGTGCACCAATTAACATTCCCACCAGTAGTGCACAAGGGAGTGTTCTTTTCTCCACATCCTCACCAACACTTGTTATCTCTTTTTTTTTTTTTTTTTTTTTTTTTTTTTGCAGTACACAGGCCTCTCACTGTTGTGGCCTCTCCCGTTGCAGAGCACAGGCTCTGGACATGCAGGCTCCGGAGCGCAGGCTCAGTGGCCATGACTCACGGGCCTAGCCACTCCATGGCATGTGGGATCTTCCCGGACCGGGGCACGAACCCGTGTCCCCTGCAATGGCAGGCGGACTCTCAACCACTGCGCCACCAGGGAAGCCCCTCTTATATTTTTGATAATAGTCATCCTAACAGCTCTGAGTTGATATGTCATTGAGTTTTGATGTCTTGGTCTTTCTGGTGACCAGCCCCCATTCCGAAGCTAACCAGGAGCCCACCAAGAGTCACCTCATAGAACAAAAGACAGTCCTATCACACAGGACATTCCAAGGGATTTCGGAGCTCTGTGTCAAGAACCAGGATCAAAGACCAAATATTAGAATAAGATATGCTTTTAGTGTTCTTATCACTTTGGAAATTACACGAGTTCCAGGAGTTCAGTGCCAGGACCCAAGGTCAAATATTTATCTATCTATCTATCTATCTATCATCTATCTATCTGTATATGTATATGTATTCTATTATTTTACAGTGGCCCTCTGGACAGCCCCATACCAACTCTGTCTTATATGGCCCATCTGGTCCATGAGAAACTCATCCTGTGCCTACAGGGACCGTACATTCAGTTTGCCCAGGACCATCCTGTTTATGCCTGTTTTCTGAACATAATATTTTCATGCTTGAAAATGTCCCATTTTGGATGAAAAAATTATGTGATCACTCTACATGTTTCCAAACTTCTGGGAGTGGAGAATACCCAACACAGCCCCCTTTCCTTCCCTTGACTGTCCTCTGCCACCTAGCAAGCCTTCTAGATTTCCCGGACAGAAGTCAGACCTCAGTCCACTCTGCCCCTGAGCTGCAGGAATCCCCCTGGAGACCCATCTCAAGACTTGAGAGGAAGGACAGGTGTCCCCCCCACTTTCCAGGGGGGGACGATTCTCCCTGAACATCCTCTCCCCAATAGTGCCAATCCCTGTGATGTGGGCCCAGTAACAAGCTTCCTTCACCTTCTTTTTGATAAATCCTTCAAGGCACAGATTCACTAGAAAGTGAGCTCCATGAGAGAGGGCTTTATTTTGTTTGCTGTCTAGATCAGAGCCTCATACATCATAGCCATTTAGTATTTATTTGTGGAGTGAATGGTAAATGGGAGTGCCTGGAATCTCACTTTGGAATGTAGTTTCTATTGTCTTTGGATCACAGCTCAAACTCCATAGTCATAAACACACCATTAATCGTGTCCATGTGTAACTATACGTAAATGCATTAATGTGATAATATCCTATATGGTGGTAATTTTTTAATGCTCCTTTTTTTTCTTTTCCTTTTGGCTGGGCACCCCCTACTCCTCCTCTTCTTTCCCATCTTCATTTCCTTCAACCCGTGTTAACTGTGTATATACATAATATATACATTTATACACACACACACAGTATTGTATTTTCTTTGAGACCACACTATACAAACTTTCATACATAATAGCGATACTTTTACTCAGTCACGCTTCATGGATATCCTTTGTCATTTATTAAATACTCATATGTATTAGGCTAGTTTCTGGCTTCTCTAGTCTATTCTACTGGTTTGTTTATTTTATTTCAAAGTTTCCTAATATTACTTTGACTTGTTGCAGTAATGGTTCTCAAAGAATATTCCCTAACCCAGCAACAGCAGCAGCATCTGGGAACTTGCTACAAATACAAATTATTGGGCCCCACTCAGACCTACTGGATCAAAAACTCTGAGGGGGGGCCCAGCCATCTGGTTTTTTTTTTTTTATAAACGTATTTATTTATTTATCTTTGGCTGCATTGGGTTTTTGTTGCTGCTTGCAGGTTTTCTCTAGTTGCAGCAAGCAGGGGGCTACTCTTTATTGCGGTGCGTGGGCTTCTTATTGCGGTGGCTTCTCTTGTTGCGGAGCACGGGCTCTAGGCACGCAGGCTTCAGTAGTTGTGGCACGTGGGCTCAGTAGTTGTGGCACAGTGGCTTAGTTACTCCGCAGCATGTGGGATCTTCATGGACCAAGGATCGAACCCATGTCCCCTGCATTGGCAGGCAAATTCTTAACCTGTGGTTCCAGTAGGAAATTACAGTCAATTGTATATTAATGTTGGGATAATTGGCATTTTTGTGACACTGAGTGTTTATATTTGAGAAAATAAAATGTCTTTTCACTTGTCAGCAATTAAATTTTATTGTTTTTATTCATAACGGTCCCCTGACTTTCTTGTCAAATTTATTCATAAATAATTACAGTTTGAGATAACTATATTGGGCTAACTACTGTTCCCGTGTCCATTTCTAAACTAGAAAGAAAACTATAGGATAACTAAATATTTATCTTATACATAGTCACTCTATTAAAATCTCTTGTTAATTCCAGTAGTTTGTAATTTCCAGCAATGCCATTGTCAACTAAAAGACGATTATGTTTCTTTTTTTCCTGTGTATATATTTTCTTGATTTTGTTGTGCTGCATTTACTAGGACCTCCAAAGCAGTGTTGAAAAATAATAGTAAAAGCAAATGTACCTCTCTAGTTTCTGATTTAATTCGAAATGGCTTTACAGTTTCAACACTTAGAATAATATTTACTATTGGACTCTGCAGGTCATTAATACATTTAAGTGGTTAATACATTGAAGTGGTTTCCTTATAGTCTGATTTTAATCAGGATTTTTATTAGAAATGGCTGTTGATTTTTATCAAATGTCTTTTCAGCATCTATTGATATGTTCCGATGGTTTTTTTCTGTTTAGTGTGTTGTTCTCATTCTTTTGAGTGTCCTTCTGTAGCAAGAATGAAACACAATTACTGTCTCAATCAATTTTCCTGTCTAATTAATTTTACTTTAAAAAAAAAGAATTCTAATTGCTTACTTGGGTAAATTATCTGAAGCTAAGAGGCTGGCAGGAAAACAACATGAGTCTGATAAGCTGAAACACAAAGGCAAGGACACCTGACTCTTGGAGCTGTTTCCTTTTTGGCCAGCCCAACTAAGCAAAACTACAAATAAAAAAGAATAATTGGGGACAGTAATCGCGTAGAGGGCCAGATCTTGCTTCTGCTACTTGCAAACTGGGCAGCTTTGGGTAGTAAAAATGGCTAGACTTTATGGAATTCTTACTATGTTTTTCTAAACATTTTATATGGATTCATTTTGGTTACTTGTTTCCTCTCTCTAGGTCACATGCTTCCCCTTACTAAACAGAGAGCAGTATATCTATTCACAGAGTTATTGGTATACGAATTGCAAGGAATTCTGAAAAGTTAGCTCCATACTCTCAGTTGTGGATTCTTTCATTAAAAGACTTTTCTTTTTCCTTGATAACTGCCAAGAATTAACATACCATGAAGCAGAGGGAGTCATTTGTATGGTTTCTTGGCCAAACAGCCCCAACTTCTCATCTGATAAATAGGTTCCTGTGGGGATGGGGGTGGAGGTTTCCTTTTGACTGTTGGCCTTGAGCCTGTGCTCACGGTCAGGCGCACGTTTCCTACTGACCATGGTCCATGGGCATGACATTGTCCTCACCACAGTGGACTGAGGAGGGAATGACGAAAGTGCCAACAGACCACATTCTCCCTGCAGAGCCTCCCAGGGACAGAAACCTATGGCGTTCCTGGAAGTTGAGCCTGTCCTGTGTATTGAGAACCTATGTGGGCTCCCTTAGCCCACCCCTTTCTCTTCTTCCAAAGCAAGACGGGAGCTCCTTACTGACCCATTGTCCAGATCATCCTCCAAGTGCCCCTGGCGGCAGTTACTCACTCAGTGGCTGAGCAGAGGAGTGGGGCATGCTCTTCCTCCTCTCTTCGCAGTGTCAGTGTCCCAGTGCTTGGTTTCCTGCTGTGACCTCCCACCATTGGCTTGTACTTGGGGACTGTACCCTGTGACCCTGACCCTCCGTAACTGGCTTCATTATACCACAATCCAGCACTCCCTCAGTTGACTTTCTACCACGTTTCCTCAGTCCGCCAAATGATTTACCACTCTGCACCCGGAGCCTTTGTTGCCTGCAGTTCCTGCCTGGGAATCCAGGTTTCCCTGTAAACGGAGACGCGGTGGCCGGCTTTGACATGGCCCACCCTTTGGGTTGGTTTGTCCCAGTTCTGGTGGAACTCCAGACTCCTGCATTGCTCCTTGCATTTGCACGTCTGCTAACGCAGCTGGTGCCCTCAGTAAATGGCAAGTCCATCCTTGCTAGTTGCTCAGACCCAAGCCTTAATTCCAGTTGGCTTAGCCCTGATCCCACTCCCTTACACCTTACATCCAGAAAATCCTCCTGTCTCTACTTTCAAAGCACATCCAGAATCTAACCATCTTCCCACCTCATTGCTACCATGCTGGTCCAAGTCACCATCATCCCTTATTTAGACTACCGTTAAATCTCCTAACTGGTCCCTGCTTCAGTCCTTGCCCTCTCTCAGTCTGTGCACCGCACGATGGCAGGATGGCTCTCCATCCCTCTCCAAACAAAAAGGGATGTCCTCCCTGTGGCAGTAAGATGGTACTCCCCACCTTACATCTCTGATTTCATCCCCTCCACCTCCTCATATTACCAATCCCTCCACTCCACCCCAAACACATACAGCTCTCCTGAATGTGTGCTCTGCCTTGCTTGACTTGACTCTTGGGTCCCCACTCTGAGCCTTTATCTACTTGGACTCCCCAATGAACCCTGATCTCCTCTAGACTTACCTTTCACCACTCAATCTCAGAAATCATGGTAAAAACCAAAAGCATTGCCAGGAACTCTTCTTGTTAGGAATCAGAGAAAAAGAGAGTTGTTCTCTCGTCCTCCAGACCTGGTGGCTGCAGTGACTGGCGACTATACACAAATAACACCCAGACTCAAGGCAGTCCCAGTTCACGTATCCACCGAGGCTTTTAGTCACAAAGTCATCACCTGCTCTGGAAACCAAGTCAGAGAATGTGAACTTACCTGCAGTGCACAAGCACTTGCTTCTGCCGTACATGACCTTGTTTATCTCAAGGAAGAATCACCTTTCAGATCCCTGTTATTAGTCTTGACGGCAACGATATCCTCTTAGGTCTTCATTCTTGATAAATGGATCTCTGTATTCCCCAGGAGGCGCTGAGAGAATCTAGAAATATTTCCTGACCTGTAATCTGTCATTGAAACACATTTTCTATTGATCACCTCTCTATTTACTGTACAGTACAGGCAGATCAGTTGAACGTGTATATCAGCACTTAAAATCCTCATTTGGTTTGCTATAGAGTAGTTGTTACAAGTTTATCAGTAGCAAGCTCATAAAAAGAGTATCGTTCTTTCCCCTATAGAATAAAAACTCAGTGTAGCTTATGCTTCTAATCAGAAAGTAAACTTAACACAGAGGACTTCAAAGTCTGCGAGGCATCAAATCTATAGATTTCTGGGTCCCACCCCCAAGATCAGATCCAGCAGGTTTAGTGGGGAGGCCGGTGCAAGTGATTTTTAGCAGATTGAACTGCACTTTTGAGAAGAACTGGATTCAATAAGAGAACTTTGAACTTAGAGGAAAACACTTGGGTCTTAATTCTCACTCAATGGCCTTAGGTTTCAATCCTTTGATTTTTGTTTTCCAATCTATCAAAGGGAACCAGAAATGAACTTCTTTGTTATTATAGATATTATTTTCATGAGAGCTGTTTTTGCAGGCAACCAACCTCTCGGAACGGCCTGTGAATGTAGCCACAGCAAAAGTCACAAATCTTATGCATTTAACCCTGTGGAAGAAGAGAAGCACCCTCAAGCCTTTTTTTCTCCAGTTATTTCTGTTGAAAAAGAAATAAGGCACATATTAGAGACAGCAGCAGGAAAAACTTACTGATAAACAGTCATTTAGTAGAAAGACTATAAAAACTCAGCAATCTGGTGCAGTTAATGAAAGGATGACATTAATGGTCTCTGAGGACACAATTTATTGCAGCATCACGATTTCTGTACAGAAAAGTGACATAGAAATTGCAGGGAAACCATATATTCTGGTTAAATTAAGAAAAGGACATACTCAGCAGATCTTAGAACAATTTCTAAAAATGTTTAAAATAAAAACAAACTTTGGCACTTAAAATGATAAACTTGAGGTAAAGATCATTCATTCAGCAAATATTTATTGAATACCCATTCTGTGTAGGGCACAGAAGAGATGTGCCCTCATGAAGCTTACATTCTAGTGGAGGGGGCAAGAAAGTTATGGATATTATTGTCATGAAGATCATATTTATAGGCAGTCAAACTTTGAACAAACTAGTGGGGAGATAAGTAAACTACAGTAAAGTATAAGTAAATTATAGAATTAATGAAAATTGTCCAATTGCAGGAAGTTCTATTGGACAGTGCTGATCTAGACTATGGTATATGATGAAATATATTCTGGTGGACAGTAACGCAGGACAGGATGACAGGCCACGCAGGGAACCAGGGCAGTTGTCATTTAAATAGACCTGAGAATGTCTCTAAGATGGTGCCATTGGAGGAAGGACATAAAAGGAGAGCAAATCATGGGAAATCAGAGGGAAGAGCATTCTGGGAGAGGGGACAGAAAGCACAAATGCCCTGAGGAGGAGCTAAGCCTGGGTGGTCCAAGAACAAGAGGGAGTCCCATGTGAGTGGAGGAGGTGGCGGGATGAAGTCAGAGACTTAAGGTGAGGAGTGCCACCTTACTGCCACGGGGAGGGATGGAGAGCCATCGTGCTGTTGTGCGGTGCACAGCACACAGACTGAAAGAGAACAAGGTCTGAAGCAGGGACCAGTTAGGAGATTTAACAGTGGTCTAAATAAAGGATGATGGTGACTTGGACCAGCATGAAAGCAGTGAAGGGGGAAGATGGTTAGATTCTGGATGTGCTTTGAAAGTAGAGACAAGAGGATTTTCTGGATGTAAGGGAGCAGAATCAGGGCTGAGCCACCCGGAGTTAAAGACTGGGGTCTGAGCAACTGGCAGGATGGACTTGCCCTTTACTGAGATGTGCAAGACTGAAACCAGCAGACTTGGTGAGAACAATCACAAGTCCAATGTAGGGCTTATTAAGATGGGAATGCCTGTTAGACATCAAAGTGGAGAAGAGGAGGAGATGATGGGATTCATGAATCCAGAGTGCAGAGGGAAGGTACATCTCTGATAATCACCTGTGTCTTGGCCATGAGAGTGGATGAGGTCACCCAGCAAGCAAGGGTAGGTGAGTTCCAAGAACCCACCTGGGCACTTGAACATGATGAGGTCTGAACAATAGGGAGGGACCAGCAAAGGAGGTAGAGAAGGAGGGGGTCCAGGAATGTGGTGTCCTGGAAAACAAAAGAAGAAAGGATTTCAAGGTGACAAAGATAATCATACCTCCTTCCTGATTTGCTGGACACAGTCCGGAGTCCACCTGTTATCCTGTCACAATTATTAATAGTGTCCCTCTTCATTCTCAATATTCACATCACAAGACATTATAATATATTGTCACCTTACTGATAGATAAAGTAAAAAATGAACCATTGGATTTAGCAACGTGGAGGTCATCAGTGACCTTGACAAGGAGATTGGGGTGGCATGGTGGGATGGGTCCTTGAGCAAATGGGGGATGAGACTTGAGAGGTCGTCAGCATCATCATCTCCTTGGAGGAGTTTTGCTAAGACAAGAAATAGAGTGGTAGCTGGAAGGGAAATGGGGTCAAGACAGGTTTTGGTTTTAGTTTTTGTTCTTGTAATATAAGAAAAATAATAGCTCATTTGTATGCTGATGGGAAAGATCCAGTGGAGAGGATTATTGATGATGTGGGACAGAGGGGAGACTTGTGGAGAAATGAGCGGGGCTGAGCTGCAACGCACAAGTAAAGGTACCCTGGCAGGGGCACAGAAGGGAGGGCCAGGTGTACTGGTGCAGGCACAAGGGAATGGGAGGGGGTGGTGGGATCTGGGGAAAGTGCTAGTCTGCTAGCACTTTAATGCTTTTTAGTAAAGTAGAAGGTGCAAGTCATCAGTAGAGAAGGAGGGAGGAATGGGTGTGAGGAAGGGGAGTGAGGGCAGGGGAGGAGAAGGTGTGATCCGTTGTTAGGGAAGTAGGAGAGCGTGGACAGGGAAATATTATTGCTCTCCAACAAGGACTTTCTTGAGGATGGGGCTGGTGAATTTCCAGTGAGTCCAGGCAACCTGGTGGGTGTTTTTCTCCAGCCACATTCAGCTATGTAACTGCAGACCTGGAGTAAGGGGCAAACTGGAAGTGCCCCATTTTTGTTTAAGAGAGTCCTACAGGGGACTTCCCTGGTGGCACAGTGGTTAAGAATCCACCTGCCAATGCAGGGGACATGGGTTCGATCCTTGGTCCAGGAAGATCCCACATGCCGTGGAGCACCTAAGCCCGTGCGCCACAACTACTGAGCCTGTGCTCTGGAGCTCACGAGCCACAACTATTGAAGCCGGTGCACCCTAGAGCCTGTGCTCCAAAACAAGAGAAGCCACTGCAATGAGAAGCCTGTGCACTGCAACAAAGAGTAGCCCGCACTCGCAGCAACTAGAGAAAGCCCACTAGAGAAAGCCCGCGTAGCAACAAAGACCCAACACAGCCAAAAAAAAAAAAAAAAAAAAAAAAATATATATATATATATATATAAGAAGAGAGTCCTACAGGCCATACATACCAGGGAAATGAGGCTTTATGATAATTCACAGTGATTTAAAAAAAGAGGTCAGTCAGTGTTAGCAAATACATAGTTTTTTGAAAAGCTCTTTTAGTCATTAAAAATTTATTCTGTAACTGAAGTTCCACTGGATCTTGCTAAAATGAATAAATAAAGCTGTATTTAATTAGCTACAATATTTACATTTCAACACTTAATGAGCTAACAGCTATTAAAAGAGTTTGTTCTCTTAAGTAGATTGAGAATCTCCCTGCAATTTTGCTCACCTTTTGTGCTGAATCATTCTTTTACAGGTGTGGGTTTTCAGCCAGTCTAGGGCCCAGAAATCCCTGGAATGGATAGAGAAACCAAACTTGTAGGAAACACATCCCCTGCCTCAAGGAAATGTGTGGTTGGACTATAGGATATAGTAAGAATCAAGAATAGAATGCCACCTGGTACTAATAAGCAAAGTCTTTCCTCACAGGTTGTGCAGGGTCCAACCCCATTGTCCACTAATTAATTCAGAATAAGTAAAATACAGTTTCATGGGATTTAGCCACATTTTATGCTTTGTCATTTCCTTTTTCATTTGCTATTTTATCAGCATCATTCTTGATCCATGTTCCTTCTCACTACATTCCTGTTTATCTCAGTTGATTAGTTACATGACTTAAGTTTTTCTTAATTATAAAAGTAATTTTTTTGGAATTTATGTTTTCCTAATTATAAAAATAACAAGGACTCAATATAAAATTTTTGGAAAATGTAGAAAATTAGGAAAGAGGGGGAAAAAATCCTTCTTTTCAAAGGCAGCCAATAATAGTCTTTCTTTTTAGCCTTTTTTCTTAAAAATTAATCTTTAATTATGAATCATTTCAAATATACGGACAAGTATGAAAAAATAATTAGCAAACAACTCAGATTAACGGATGTTAACATTTTGCTATATTTGCTTTAGAGCACTCTTTATTTTTTTAAGAAATAAAATATTATAGATCCAGGTAAAGCCTATGCCCATTCCTTGCCCCACCTTCCCTCGCCAGAGGTAACTACTGCCCTTGGCTATTGCCTGCAGTTCATTAATCAATGGCCATCTGGGTTTGGAGACCTGGTTTTGGCAATATGAGGGAACCTCAGGGGTCTGGTCAGCAAAACTGAGTCCCTCCCCATCCCCAAGACACTATGAGAGCAGCCATCAGACTCACTCACTTACTTTTCTATGACATTTTCCAACTGTATTACAAGATTACATTTTCTCCTTCAAATAACTCGTAATAACTCAAAGAGTGGGGTACCAATTGGACTACTCATACAAATATTAAAATATATGCAGTATGTTACAAGAGTGAAATTATTCCGAGGTTAAAATGGTGGCAAAGTAGCTCGAATTGCTCTCTCTTGACTTCAAATTCACATTCAAAAACTACTGAATGCCTCTTATGTTTTATATGAAGAAACACCGAAGGACAAATACAACAGTATTAGAACCCAAGGCCAGAGGTTGACCAGTATTTAAGGAGTAAGCACTAGAAGCTCTATAGGTGGGGCTGTAATCCCTCCAAAGGAAAAGGAGATTGTACCACCACCATCCCCTCGCCACTGGCAGAGCAAGAGGAAGTGGACTCTGAAAAAAAACGTGCAAGTGGTGAGGAATCTCCAGGGAAAAAAATCCAGTTTTACTCTACCAATTTAAAGTTTTATTTCTATGCATATATGTATATATTCCTCAAATTAAGACTAATTCTAATTGTTAGGTTTCTAGGAATTTGTGCATTCCATCTAGGTTATCCAAATTTTGGGTGAACAATTGTTCATAGCACTCCTTTATAATGCTTTTTATTTCTGTAGAATTGGTAGTAATGTCCCGAATTTCACTTCTGAGTTTAGTAATTTGAGTCTTCTCCCTTTTTTCTTAGTCCATCTAGCTAAAGATTTGTCCATTTTGTTGATCTTTTCAAAGAACCAACTTTTGGTGTCATTGATATTCTCTATTGTTTTTCTATTCTCTATTTCATTTATCTCTGCTCTAATCTTTATTATTTCCTTCCTTCTGGTAGCTTTGGATTTAATTTGTTCTTCTTTTTCTAGTTCTTTGAGTTGTAAACTTAGGTTGTTGATTTGAGACCTTCCTTATTTTTCAATGTAAACATTTATAACTATAAATAACCCACTTAGCACCACTTTCACTCTATTCCATAGGTTTTGGTATGTTGTGGTTTTGTTTTCTTTTATTGCTGAAGTATTTTCTAATTTCCCTTGTGATTTCTTCTGTTACCCATTGTTTTTTGTGTGTGTGTTGCTTAATTTCTGCCCTTTTTTTAATTTCCCAGTTTTTTGTTGTTGTTATTGTTTTCTAACTTCATCCTGTTGTGGCCAGAGAAGACACTTTGTATGATATCTATCTTTTTAAATCTATCGATACTTAATTTGTGGCTTAATATATGGTTTATTCTGGAAAAATTCCATGTACACTTGAGAAGAATGTGTATACTGCTGTTTGGGGGTGGAATGTTCTGTATATGTCTGTTGGATTTAGTTGGTTTATTGTATTGTTTGAGTCCTCTGTTTCCTTACTTATCTTCTGTATGATTCTTTTATCCATAATTGTGAGTGGGGTATTCAAGTCTTCACCTATTATTGTAGAACTGTCTCTTTCTCCCTTTCTGTCCATTTTTGCTTCATATATTTTGATGGTCTATCATTAGTTGCATAAATGTTAATAATTTTTATCCCTTCTTACTGTAGTGAACCTTTTATTAATATATAATTTCCTTCTAAGTCTCTTGTAAACTTTAAAAATTTAAACTCTATTTTTATGATATTAGTATAGCCAGTTCTGCTCTTGTTTGGTTACTATCAATATTACCATCCTTTAACTTTCAATCTATTTGTGTCATAGGATCTAAGTGAGACTCTTGTAGAGAGCACAAAGGTGAATCATGTGTTTTTATCCATCCTGTCTATCTCTGTCTTTTTATTGGACAGCTTAATTCACTTACATTTAAAGTAATTACTGACAAGGAGGGACTTCCTTCTGTCATTCTGCTATTGGTTTTCCATATACCTTGTAGCTTCTTTTCTCCGTCATTTTCTGATTACCTTTCCTTCTTTTACCATCCCTTCTTTTGTGTTTCATTGATTTTTAATAGTAAAATGTTTAAATTCCTTTCTCATTTCCTTTTGTGCATATTCTATAGCTATAGCTATTTTCTTTGTGGTTACCATAAGGATTACATTTACTATTCTGAACTTATAACACTCTAATTTGAATTTATGCCAACGTATCTTCAATTACGTGCAAAACTCTGCTCCTTTACAGCTCTGTCTCCATCCCTTTCAGGTGTTGATGTCACAGAATTACATCTCTATACATTGAGTATACAAAAAACATAAACTAATAATTCTTTCAAATTTATTAGTATCTTAAATTATGTGGAAAGCAGGATTTGGAGTTACAAACTAACATTACAATAACACTATTAGTTTTTAGACTAATAATTGAGGTTTTGTCTTTAAATGTATTTATCTCTTAAATCATGTAGAAATTTAAAAACTACAGTTACCAACCACTGTTACAATAATACCAGCTTTTATAATTACCCATGCAGTTACTTTTATTGCAATCTTTATTTCTCCATACAGTTTTAAGTTACTGTCTAGTATCCTTTCATTTTACTGTGTAGGACTCCCTTGAGCATTTCTTGCAGGACAGGTCTAGTGGTAACAAACACTCTCAGCTGTTGTGTATTCTGAGGATATAGGATTCTTGGTCAACAGGTTCTTTTTTCTTTTAGTGCTTTAATTATATCAGCCCACTACTTTCTGGCCTCCAAAATTTCTGATGAGAAATCTGATGATAATCTTATTGAGGAACGTTTGTATTTGATAATTTGCTTCTCTTTTGCTGCTTTCAAGATGCTCTCTTTATCTTTGCCTTTCAGAATTTGATTATAATGTGTCTTGGTATGAGTCTCTTGGAGTTTATCTTACCTGGAATTCATTAAGCTTCTTTGATATGTATATATTTCTTCAAATTTGGAGAGTGTTCAGCCATTATTTCTTTAAATATTTTTTGTTCCCTTTTCTCTCTCTTCTCCTTCTGGAACTCCCACAATGTGTATGTTGGTCCATTTGATGATGTCCCTCAGGCCCCTTAGGCTCTGTTCATTTTTCTTCAATGTTTTTTTTCTGTTCCTCAGACTTGATAATTTCCTTTGTCCTATCTTCAGGGTCACTATCTTTCTTCTGTCTGCTCTAGTCTGCCTTTGACTCCCTCTAGTGGATGTTTCATTTCAGTTATAGTACATTTCATCTTTAGAATTTCTTTGGGGTTTCCTTTCAGGTTTTCTATCTCTTTATTGATATTCTCACTTTGTTCATGCATCATTTTCTTGACTTTCTTCACATCTTTTTTTAGCTCTTTGAGCACATTTAAGATGGTTGCTTTAAAGTATTTGTCTACTGTATCTGCCATCAGGTCATTTCCAGGGGCAATTTCTGTTGACTTTTTTTCTTTGAATGGCCCATACTTTCCTGTTTCTTTCATGCCTTTTGATTTTTTTGTTGAAACTGGAACATTTGAATCTAATAATGTGGTAACTCTAGAAATCCATTCTCCTCCTTCCCCAGAGTTTGCTGATTTTCTTATTGTTTTTTATTTTTTTATTGTTGTAGGGTCTCTCTGTGCCAAGGGTTAGCCTGAAGCGTAAACTTGGGTTTTCTCAGGTCTCTTCTGAGCCTGCACCTTTCTCTGGGCATGTATGGTCACTTTCTAATTTTCCCTGTATATGCAGTTTAGTTTTAATGTCCTGTTCTTTAATATCTGGCTCCCAAAGGAGGAAAAGAGAAAAATGAAGGTGGGGGGAGGGAAGAGCAGTGGCCCTTTGAATCCCCTGGAAGTTACTTCAGTCAGAGGAAGAGGACCTTGTGACAACAGGGTTAAGTGCAAAAACAATGGCTGCCTGCCTCTTTGTCTGCTCCTCTGTGAAGAGAAGCAAAAATCCATGATCAGGGCACAGATCCCCAATATTTGGAGGACAAGACCCTTTCTGCCCACCCTGGCTCCAGCAAGTTATGTGCAGCTTCTCCAGGAACATGTGCATAGCTGCCTGCCCTGGGGCTGGGGTAGATCATGGGTAGCTGCTACTGTACTAAGAGCTGAAATTAATTGAAATTAACTATAATTTGTCATTCAAATCAAGAGTTCCCACATCAGACAAATTCTGCCAGTGCAAATGTTTTCTAGGTGGGGAGACAGATTCCTGGTGCTTACTACTCTGCCATCTTCCCAGAGTCCTCCCAGCATAAATATTTTGAAAGCATAAATAAACAAAAAATTGGTAATAGATTTTGAAACCAAATTAAAACTTTTCTATATAAAAATACCATAAATTAAGGTAAATGGCAAAAAGGGGGAAATGTCTATCCTATAAAAGCAGAAGTTTATTGTTTTTAATATATAAATAGTCCTCATGAATCAATAAGAGCTGAGTCAGAGAATAGTTCAGTTACCTGTAAGCCTGCCTTTGGCATTGGCTATGTTTGCTCTCACAGCTCAGACATAGCTCTCTAAATACTGTAGATCTTTGATGGCTGAAGGACAGGAAGGAAGGAAGGAAGGAAGGGAGGGAAGGAGGGAGGGATAGGAAGGGAGGAAGGAAAGGAGGGAGGGAGGAAGTAGATAGTATGCCTACACTATATTGGCTTGAAATTCTAGAGTAATGTTAAGTTACTTTGAAGCTAAAATGTATCCTGTATTATCCCTGATTTTAACTGAATCATGTCTAGGCTCCTACATTCAATAGGATGTTAGCTAGTTGTTTCAGTTAGATAATCCCAGTCATTTTAAGGATTCTATTCATTCCATTATTAGCTTGCTAAGAAGTTTAAAAATCAGAATTGAATGTTGCATTTTATCAAATCTCTTTCCAGAATCTATCAGCTATCCACATTTTTTAACCTATAGCATGTTTATGTTAATTAACATAAAATAAATAGCAAACGTGGGGAGAAATGTCTGTAATATGTGTTATTTCATGTGTTACACATATTATATATAATACATGTATAATATGTGTATTGCGTGTACATATATAATATATGTAATAAATAATTTTAAATTTCCTAATATTAAACAATTTTTGCATTCCTCATAAAACTATTAATATACTTTTAAGTTTTATTTGCTATTCTTTCCAAAACTGGTGATTTTATTTGGACTTTTTTCACTTAAATATTACAAATGAGCATTTTGTCATGTCATTAAATATTAATCTAAAGAAGTGTTTATTTATTTATTTATTTATTATTTTTGGCTGCATCGGGTCTTTGTTGCTGCCTGCGGGCATTCTCTAGTTGTGGCGAGCAGGGGATACTCTTCATTGCAGTGCGTTATCTTCTCATTGCAGTGGCTTCTCTTGTTGCAGAGCACAGGCTGTAGGCGTGCGGTCTTCAGTAGTTGTGGCACACGGGCTTAGTTGCTCCACGGCATGTGGGGTCTTCCCGGACCAGGGATCAAACCCATGTCCCCTGCACTGGCAGGTGGATTCTTAACCACTGTGCCACCAGGGAAGTCCTAAAAAAAGTAATTTTAAGTAAGCTTTATATTGAATCTCTCAGACATAAATAAAAGAGCACAAGTCTGAATGTATAGCTGAATGAACTTTCATAAATTAAACACCTGACCAAACAGTATCCAGATCAGGAAATGGAATATTTCAACACTCCAGAAGCCCTCTAACTGTCCCTCCAAGGTTAACCATGTGATGAAATTATGTTTTAATAACTGCATGATGACTGAGGAGGAAGAATAATAGCAGACAAAGCCAGAGAGGCAAGGAAGAACCAGATAGATTAAGGCTTTGAGAACCACACTATATTTATTTTCTATTGCTACATAATAGATTGCTCCAAACTAAGGTCTTAAAACAGTACAAATTTATTGTCTCCCAGTTCCCATTGCTCAGGAGTCTGGGCAAGGCTCAGCTGGATCCTCTGCTCAGGGCTTTACAAGGTGTCAGCTGCACTGTAGTGCTCATATGGAATTCAACTCAGCCAGGCTCATTCTGTTTTGTTGTCAGAATTCAGTTCCTTGTGGCTCCAGAATTGATGTCCCTGTTTTGTCACTAGTTGTGGGCCAGGGACCACTCTCAGCTCCTGGAGGCTGCCCACAGTTCCTTGCCGTGTGGACCACATAGTCATTTCACAGCATGGGCACTTGCTTTCTGCCAGGCCAGCAGGAGCATGTCTCACTGACTTCACCTTCTTTTAAAGGATCCTCTGATTTGGTCAGGCCCTCCCAGTCTAATTGACTTTGATTAACTCAAAGTCTACTGGTTAGTAACCTAGTCACAAGAGTGATATCCTGCACTAAAGGGGAGGGAATAATAGAAGGGCGCAGGTCATTGGGAGTTATCTTAGAATTCTACTTGCCACAAACGGAGAGAAGTGTATTTTCTTCTGCTTGCAATGAGAAGCTATTTGGAGGAGCATAATCATGGGGTGGGAGATCTGATTTAAATTTAAATAAAACTAACATCGATAGAGAATCTAAAGAACAAAGCTAACTGGGTGCTATGTGAACAATGGGATATGATTTGGGTGTCATTAGGAGGAGGATGGTAACATTTTCTGAGACCAAAAAGAGCATGGAAGTGGAAATGAAGAGCTCGACTTGGGACATGCTAAATTTTAGATTCCTGTTCTATTTAGACATCCAACAGAGTTCACAGTTAGATATATGTACATGGAGCCCAAGGGAGAGATGAGAGCTGGAAATGTAGATTGAGAAATCATTATCTGGGGTGGAATGTGAACTCCAGAGACTTGATGAAACACTAGGGGGGAGATCTAGATGCAGATTGCTGCAGATTCTATGATTTCTTAAATTATAATTCTTAGTCTTACAATTAGTTGCACAGACAGATTCTTGCCTGGAGTCTTCCCAGAAGTGACCCCTTTGTTTTACAGTATATTTTCTATGGCATCAAGTTAGTTTTTCTTCTTTCTTTATAGATGCTCTATTGAGGCAAGTTCTATCCACATTGAATTCTTGTCATCGGAGGGGACTTGTTCTTCTCTGTTCATTTGATCAGATTGGAGGGCACCCTAACCTCCTTCCTGAATTTCTGCGCTCTGGTAGGTTCTCATCTTGGGCAGCTCTGATGCACTCACCACAGCCAGATTCTTTGATAGACTGAACCAATAGATGGCTCAGCGATTAGTGCCATTGTAGGTAACCATCATTCCTTACTTAGAAGAAACACTGAGCAAAATCTGGGAGTTTGGACACTAGTCAAGATAATGTATCCAAAGATGTGAGCTTGTCGAGATTGCTGGAACCTATCTGGCAATTACAGATCTAGAATCTGGAATAGGTTTATCTGTCAATTCTAGCTCAAGATGCTTGGGCTTTAACAGTATATAGTAGAGTCTCCAGCATGTGCTAATCTTATTCCAGTCCCACCCTCCCACCCTTGATTGTTCAAGGGGGAGTAATCCTTAGATCCCAAGCTGCTCACAGCAGGTTCCTTTGCTGATTATGAGAGGCTAGTTAATCCTGAGAATTAGGCTCAGGAGCTCTGTCTAGCCCTACAAGGTCAGGGGAAAGATCAGATGACCACATCATAGAGAAAGTGCTAACCTTTGAGGAACCAGGCACATCTCACATGCCAGCACCTTCAAGGTGAAACTCCCCCATTCCCTGCTTCTACCTGTTAGGATCTCTTGGATGGTCAAGGATTTCCACCTAATAGACCAGCAGCCCTGACAGCTACTAAGGAAACTGCCCTTGGTGCCATTAGGGACCTGAAAAGGTCCATATCAGTGAAGTCCTTGAGGCCCAAAACCCAATCAACATTCTTGGCCATTACTCTTGAATACAGATTTGGTAGCCTACAGAATCCTTCTGAGAATGGGGCCTATATCTGAATTTCATCTGACACTGTTAAATAATACCTGAAGGGATTCAAAAAGCAATTTTAAGCTGATTCACTTTGTTGTACAGCAGAAACTGACACAACATTGTAAAGCAATTATACTCCAATAAAGATGTTAAAAAAAAAAAGAAAAGCGATTTTATAAAGACAAGATAAGTAAATGAAGAACGCTGATTCCAATTAATGGGCAGAGCAATTATGGGCACCTTGAAGGCAAAGGAAGGTGTTCCTCTTCTTTATATACTGAGTTTAGTGCCTTCCACAAGTAGAAGCACAAGTGATGTTTATTGACTGACTTGTACTTGCGTGAGCAGGCGCACACACACACACACACACACGCACACCCCAAATTGCTTCCTACATACAAAGTCGTGTTCCAGATCCAGTGTTAACCATGCATCTCCATGCATTAAGAACAAGAGAAGCCCTCTTGGAGATATGGGTAGGGGGTGTCCATTCTGTCTAACTGCCCTTCTTTCTTTGTTCTGTCTGTATATGTGACCCAAAGGTCCCCTTGGAAGATCCACCTGTGATTGCTTGTTAATCTAATAATGTAGGCTACCTTGAACTAGATGTTTTCCTTTGATACTGTTGGGATACCAATCGCATGGTGTTCTCTGGGGGATCTTCCTCTGCCTGTAAATGTCCTTTAGCAAATGCTCCCTGTGGCTTCAGTGAGAGGGGCACTGAAGATGGCTCAGGGATTAAGTGCCATGGATGGAAGACTCCCTGGAAGTTTCCTGTGGCACACACCCACTGCCTCTTCTCTGTCTTTTCACTTTGGACTGCCTCTCCCAGCAGTGGTTGGTGGCCTTAAAAGCTTGCAACGTAACGTTGACCTGGTGATCAATATCATACCATTTTTTACAAGTTACATCATAACTACGGGTCTGTGTCAGCATGGGCTCAATGAGGGTGAGTTAGCAACAATGGTTATATCATCCTGTGCCCATCCAAATGCACTGACGGGGCAGTGCCACGTGACCAAGACGGACAATTTTTTATTTGGTTTCTAGTTTGGTATCCTTCACTGACGTGGAAACTTTCAAGATTGGAATGGGAGGAGGAGTCAGATCAGAAGAATTTGGAGTGCACTTGACACAGGGGTCACCGCTTGGTCTTAAATTCATAGAATGAACACTTAGTCTTAAATTCATATAGCCAAGGGTCATGATGTAAATTGGGAGTTAGAAGTTGAAGGAGAAATCAAAATTCATAAGAGCCTCTGATTGGAACACCCTACAGACCTTGCTTGCAAAGACAACATTGAGTAATAGAAACACGGCCACACAGATTGTAGGCTGATTGGGTGTCGTGGGGTAAATAGAGAAAGGAAGCAACTGTTCCCGAGGAGAGGAACCCTGGCACTCTGAGCTCAGGGAAGCTTGTTCAGTTTAAATCTTCTGTAACCTTTTTATCACTGCCTGATTTCTATGTGCCAGGGTCCTGGAACTCTTTAGCTTTCCTTCCTTGACAATTGAAATACAGAATGAGCAATGTTCCTGTAAACCCCTTGTGGTCTTTGGAGTTTCTGAACCATGAGAAACTCAGCTATTACTCAGTATGCCCTTTCCTTTTCTAATTATTGTTTTATATTTTCATCAAACATCTTGGTTAAAGATAGCTCGGTCCTTGGACCCTTCTCTAGTGGAAGGAGTAAATGAAACAATTTACTTTATATTAGAATTCAGGAGGGATTGCAGAGCCCTCACCTGGGGCGACCAGCCACTGACACCTCAGAGGCCTGGGCTGCTGGTGTGATGAAGTGAGTGTGGGCAACTCCGCAGCAAAGAGAGCAGGACAGGGGAGGGGAAACGAGTCAGTGAGACATCCAATTGGCTGGAGATTTGAATGAAGGGATGGATGGGTGCAGACCTCCTCTGATGATTTCCAGGGGGATCAATTGTTTGAGATGCCCCAGGTAGCATCTCTCAGCCAGAATGGATGATGTTCTATTAAGGCATGTAGCGAGTTGGATCATGCCCACATTGGTGAGGGTGAGCTTCTTTACTCAGTGTACCAATTCAAATGCTCATCTCTTCCAGAAACACCATCACAGACACACCCAGAAATAAGCTTTGACCAGCTATCTGGGCACCCCTTAGCCCAGTCAAATTGATACAGAAAATGAATCATCACAGGTGTTGTATGTCTAAAAATAAATTGTCAAATTTCTACTAGAGCAGTAATTTCCCAAGATCAAAAAAGAATTCCCAGGAGAGCTTCATAAAGCATGGATTCCTGGGCTACACCTGTTGAGATTGTGTGGTTCTGGTGTGAAACCTGTGGATCTGCATCTGTAGTGAGCTCTCAGATGATGCTGATTCTGCCATTCCAAACACCTCACTTTAAACACTGCACTGGAGCACATACTAATTTTTAACTGACCACGGCACACCACTGATGCATGCAATTATATGCTCCTTTCTTCTTCATTAGCACAAAGTTTGAGTTTAAACTGTATCCACATTTGGTATGGAGAATCACTTTCTGTCCTAAACCCTAAATCACTTTTGGCCATCAGCATTTCTTTAGACAGAACCTCAGAACACCACCCAGCTTTTTATATATATACCCCTTGTCATGACAAATTCAACATTGTTTTGAATTTCAGTATAATGTTGAGATGTATCAAAGAATTCTGAGGTTTCACACTATTCATATTTATAAGAAGCCATAGATTCTTTGCTTAATTGAATTATGTTTAGCTTCACATTAAATGGTTTCTCTTGGTATCTTGACAGATAGCACCTCCTGTGTGACAGACATTCACAAAGAATGAAGCAACCACATAGCCTCTCCAAGTTTGAAATTTTCTGTGATCTTTAGTGAGAGATTTGGCAATATCTACTGCATTTAATTGTATTGTCTAACATGAAACTGCCAATCTTCATCATTCAAAGTAACTTCTTTACTGCTATATTATAATGTACTTTTTTAATACGAAAAAATTTTAGATGGGGAAAAGAGCATGCCTTTCCAACAAACACCAATGTACTCACTGTGCAAAACATCACCAACTTGCTATAATTGCTTCTGACCTTTTCTTTCCTCTTAAAAATATAGCACATTACTGATCTAGTTGATATCCCTTTTATATGCTCGTTCAATCTCTCCCCTCTCCACGCCTTTTCAGAGGAAACCACTGTTATGAGTTTGGGGTGTTTTCTTCTAGCCTACGTTTTGTGGAGATATTTTTTAAGCAAAAATCTAGGATCCAGATTTAAGTTAAAATTCTACCATCTGCTTGATCTCTACCTCATACCCTACACACATACACATATATCAATTTAGGGTGATTCATAGACCCAAAAGACCAGAACTTTAAAGAGACAAGGAGGAAATAGGAGAATATCTTTGCAACCTGGAGATAGGCAGAAGTTTTCTGGACAGAACACAAAAATCACTAACCATGAGAAACCTGAATCATTCAACTTCATCAAAATGTAAAACTTATGTTCCTTAACAAGAACCACTAAGGGTATGAAAAGGTAAGTCACAGATTAGGAAAAAATATTTTCCTAATATATATACATATATTATATATATATAATATATATATATGAAAAAACATATATCTGAGAAGATACATATGCAGATATATGTATATATAGACTCTTACAGCTCAATAGTACAAAGACAGACAACCCAATAAAGAATCTGCACAATATTTGATCACTTCACAAAAGAAAATATACAAATGGCCAACAAGCACAATAAATAAGATTACAACATCGTCTATCTCAGAGAAATTTTAAAACAGCCATGAGAGGGCTTCCCTGGTGGCATAGTTGTTGAGAGTCCGCCTGCTGATGCAGGGGACACAGGTTCGTGCCCCGGTCCGGGAGGATCCCACATGCCGCGGAGTGGCTGGGCCCGTGAGCCATGGCCGCTGAACCTGTGCGTCCGGAGCCTGTGCTCCGCAACAGGAGAGGCCACAACAGTGAGAGGCCCGTGTACCGCAAAAAAAAACAAAAACAAAAAACAGCCATGAGTTACCCACTTCTTGCCCACAAAAAAGGCCGAAGGTTAAAAGACTGACGGTACCAAATGTTGGTAAGGAGGTGGAGTAGATGGGATTTTCATACATTATCGGTAGCAATGCAAAATGGTACCATCACTTTGGAAGACAGTTTGGCCATTTCTTATAAAGTTAAACATACACTTACCCTATGTCCCAAGCATTCTTCTCCCAGAATTTTCCCAAGAGGTGTGAAAATCCAAGTCCGTGAAATGATATACACAAGATTGTTCATAACGCCCGTAATCATCATAGCTGCAAACTAGAAACAACCAAATGTCCATCAAGGGAATGGATAAACACAATTGTGGCAAATGCATACAATATCTGTCTCCTACTGTTCTGTTTCTCTGGAGAACCCTCATTAATGCAGCTTCCCAAGGAGCACTGCTTGGTGCCTTTCCTGTTCAGCAGACAACTAAAAGCCCTTCTTTCATCATGAAGGATCAGTGTTGTAACTTTCATAACCATGGACAGGGCCTTGTTCTGGCCTTAACTTCAGCCTGGCATCTCCCAAAGGTCCTCTAATCTCTGTAAAATAAGAGAATCAGAATTGCAAACATTACACCATGTGAGGGGAGTTTCAACCTCCACAGCCCTTGACCTAAATATATAACCAGTGTGAAGTGTATCTAACCTCACAGGGAGATTTTTTATTGGCATATCCGAAATGCCCCACTCAGTGCTAGAGATCCAGCCCTCCTCACGTGTAGTCAGAAGCCGGGGACACCCAGGAGGAGAGTGCCAGTCAACCCAGCAGGGAAACCCAGGTCAGCACCAGAAGTGATGTGTCAGAATCACCCAGATTCTTCGTGCTGGACCCCACTTCCTAGAGTCTCTGGGCCCTGAGAATGTTCATTTCTAACAAGTTCCCGGCAATACTGATGAACCTCTGTGTTAGGGCTCAGGGCTGGGGGAAAGGGCAGGAAGTCAGGAGCCTTACACAAAAGTCAGGCAGCAGGGGGCAAGGTATAGGAAGACCAGGATTTGGACCATGGACAACACCAAGTTCCAAGAGCTTTTTTACATTGGATGCCGGCCTCTAAAAGTGGAGATGGGGTGGGTTATTGAAATACACAGGACCAGGCCACACCTAAACAGAAACACAAGTGTGAACCCACTCAGGCCTTCCCGCCTCAGTCCCTTCTTTCTGGCAGGTAGCATGTGTGCCAGATTGGAAAGAGCAATGCATTCTGTCAATATAGATGCCCAGTATAAAATGCTCAATTGACATTGATTTTCAAACTTAGCTTGTTTGATCAGGAGATGGGAGCTGTGTGAAGCTAAACTAATAAGACACAATTACAGAGCACAGATGGGGGAGTATGTTCTCTCCTGTTTGTAACATATAATGTTTCCAATAAGTTGTAGATCCTTCGGTTAAGGCAGAATTTACTATACGGTGCTATTTCTTCCCTTCCTCCGACATCTTTATGGGCAATGAGTCCAATTCACAATCATCTCTTAGTTTACCCAGGTTTTTCTCTCCTGCTCTTCCCATCAAGGGCCTTAGTTCCCTCTGTCACTCCAGCCTATTCAATATTAATCCCTTTCCATCATCTTAAAAACTTTTAATTAGCTACTTTGATGTATCCCCTAATAACTCTGGAGTCTGATTCATCAAAGTGATAACAAGAAGATATTTGGGGAATTTGTTCCAGTTTAAATGACTAAATTATTTCCCCATTTGTTATCTATCTGCTTATGGATATTTGAAGGCTCGATACCAGATTTATACTTGAGAAGCTGGCTCTCTATAAGTCAGCTTTTTCCAGGGTGAGTGAAGCACAAACTGAGAACCTGAGTTGTACCCTGCCACAACACGTTTTTGAATCAGGTAGGAAATAAGAAGGAAACAGGCCTTGCCTGCCAATATTTCCCTGGGAAGAACAAATCTCTGGTGTGGTGATGGCAGTGACATCTGACAGGGCAGGAAGTTGATCCCATCCTAAAAGGATTCCATCCCAAGTGTGAGGCTTCCGAAATACATCTCTTCCACCCCCTGGAAAATCAGGCCTCCTCTTGTAGTAGCCTGCCCTCTGAAGAAAGAAAAGACGTATCACATTGTGCTCCTTGTACAAACGTGACATTACTCTCCCACCTTCAGGGTCCATCTCTACAAAGTCCGGAAGGCCCAGGACATCCCATTGACTACAAAGCTGCTGAGATCAGTTCCTGAGTCACCTGCATTTTAGTGGCTGGTCTGCTTCCCTTACTCCACTTCTTCTCCCTTATACACAAATCTAGAAAATAAAGCACACCGTGCAGAACTACTCAGACCACCTGCTATGTGGGCTTCAGTCACTGCACAAGAAGAAAAGGGAACACACGGGGGAAGAAATTAACATTTATCGAGGGCCTGCTGCTACAAAGCTAGGCATTCAACATACCTCATGTCACAGCAACCCGTGAGGTGTGTGTAATGGATCAGTTCCATCTTAGCCCCATTTGACAAATGAGGACACGGGGGCTTAGCTTCACCATGAAGAACTTAGCTTAGCTCTCTGTTATAAATAAAAATAATATAGAACTTGTATTACTTATTATATACTCTTGTCAGGGACTTTACTTAATCCTCACAACAATCGTACAGCATTATTATTGTTATGCCCATTTTATACCTGAGACCGCTAAGGAACAGGGTGCTTAAGTAACTTGCCCTAAGTCACAGGGTTAGTCAGAATAGAGGTGAGATTTGAATCCAGGTATTTTGGCTGAAGAGTCTGCACTCTTTTTTAAAATTTTATTTTATTGAAGTATAGTTGATTTACAGTGTTGTATTAATTTCTGCTGTATAGTAAAATGGTTCAGATATATATATATTCTTTTTCATATTCTTTTCCATCATGGTTTATCACAGGATATTGATTGTAGTTCCCTGTGCTCTACAGCAGGACCTTGTTGTTTATCCATTTTCTATATAATAGTTTGCATCTGCCAATTCCAAACTCCCAATCCAGCCTTCCCCCACACAACTCCCCCAACCTTGGCAACTCTATGTCTGTGAGTCTATTTCTATTTCATAGATAAGTTCATTTGTGTCGTATTTTAGATTCCACATATAAGTGATATCATATGGTATTTGTCTTTCTCTTTCTGACTTACTTCACTTAGTATGATAATCTCTAGGTCCATCCATGTTGCTGCAAATGGGATTATTTCATTCTTTTTTATGGCTGAGTAATATTCCATTGTGTAGAATATGTATATTTCATATATATATGTATGTATATCCATCATGTGGAATATATATATTTCATATATATGTATTTCATATATGTGTGTGTACACACACACACACACACACATCTTCTTTATCCATTCATCTGTTGATGGACATTTAGGTTGCTTCCATGTCTTGGCTATTGTGAATAGTGCTGCTATGAACATTGTGGTGCATGTATCTTTTTGGATTATAGTTTCATCTGGATATATATGCCCAGAAGTGAGATTGCTGGATCATATGGCAAGGAGTCTGCACTCTTTTTTTTTTTTTTTTTTTGTGGTACGCGGGCCTCTCACTGCTGTGGCCTCTCCCGTTGCAGAGCACAGGCTCCGGATGTGCAGGCTCAGTGGCCATGGCTCATGGGCCCAGCCACTCTGCGGCATGTGGGATCCTCCCGGACCGGGGCACGAACCCATGTCCCCTGCATTGGCAGGCGGACTCTCAACCACTACGCCACCAGGGAAGCCATGCACTCTTAACCACTTAATACCATAGTACTTCTAGTTACAAAACTGTTAACTGGAATGAATGTTCACAAAATATAAGTGATAGAGCCAGAAGGTTATCTCATTTAAACCTTACAATTACATCAAGTAATTAAGAACTGGGAAAAGTGAAAATCTAGGATGGCCTTGTCACTCAAGTTGTGGGCTTTATGTAGATGGGCAACAGGGTTCGGCTCTTCCCATTACCAGACCTGTCCTCAGATTTTAGATTATCACCCTCCCCAGTTCTCTCTGAATCTTTACAGGAGTCAGTTAGTAAAAGACTCTTTGGATTTAGAGAAGCCACATTCCCTCATGATTCCAAAAGTGAGGTCATTCTTAGCCTACCCAAAAGAGGCTTATCAAAATCAATTTGAGGGTTTTTTCCTTTCCCTCCCAAGTTTTTTTGGAGCTAGAATTCTCATCACCACTCACTGACACAAGCAAAAACAAACAAGCAAACAAAAAACAGATAAGGATTTGGAGTGTGATTCTTTTACTCCCCAACACCATGGCTATGACACCAGAAAGCCCACTCAATCCTGCACAAGTAAATGGCAATCAAGGCTGGACTCTGTAATTCCAAGGAGGTATAACTCTGAAGTTAGGCAATGCTAGGGCTCAGGGAAAGACCTGTAGGCTCTTTGGGATAATTACTTACAGAAGTGCTCATAGTTATGGGGTTCATACCCAGGAAAGCTCCAAGAGGCCTATTATTTCTTTTTACCTCGCTAAGTGTATTAGTGTGTTATCAAAACACTCCATAACAAGCACAGCTTGCAGGCATCTGTAAAGGCTGCAAATGGAAACAGAGAAGCTAATGTACCAGTGCATTTCTCTGGATGGATTCCAGGCTACACGGAGGTTTGCTTAATTTAGCATTGACTGTACACTTGGATGTCTTGCTCTTGTGCCACCAACCATGCTGCCAGCATCCCAGGAAGGAATCAGCTGAGCCACAGGGGCAAAATACCGAGAGCTCTGACTCATCCCCAGATTTTCTGAAACAAGCATTGAGTCCCCTGAAGATGGAATCTGAGTCTCTAGAACCCACACAAAATGGCAGCTGTCAACATCAGAGGAGAAATTTGGAAAGGACCCTGGGTGAATCGGAGTCAGCTGGAGAACAGTGCCGAGTCCCTAGTGTGTACTCCCCAGAGGAGCCACAAGTAACCCCAGCAAGGCAACATGGCATTTCTTTCTTGAATCATCCCAGTTCCCGTGCTCAAGCTGTGATTTTCCAAATGTCACACCCAGTGAATCCTGTCCTTCTGAGGCAGTCTTGCGACTCCATGTACCCGCCTACCCCTGTCTCGCCAAGTGAGGTCTAAGCCATGCATCTCTCCTGCCTGTCACAGCCAGAACCTGGGTGGACCTTTGACCAGCATGGGCTGGGGGATGTTTGTCTTCTTGGAGTTGACCCTCAGTGATTTTATTCAGTCTTTGTTGGCATGCACTGAAGGGTCGTGCAAGGCCCATTCCTGCCATGGACACAAAGAAGCAGAAAGAGTTGAGGGTCTTAAGAGTCCCAGGTTGGGGGCAGGGCACAGCAGCCCCTTCCCCGGGGGCCCCCATGCCCTGCTTTCAGTCATCCTATGGAGCACGGATGCCATTGTTGTCTTTGGGTCCTGAGAATTGTATCCTTCACGTACTCTCTTATAATTCTTTATCTCCCTCACCCGCTTATCCTTCCTAAATAGCCCTTGTTTATTACTTAACTCAGTTTGGATGGATTTCTGGGTTTTTGCCAAATATCTCCACTAAGACATTGAAGATCCCTTGGCTATTATTTTGTGACAGATGTGTCCATGATTTTTTACATTCAAAAGTGCACTCTTTCAGAGAAGAAGGAAGATTAATAAATACCTAAAACACACACACATACCCAAGTAAAATATAGAAAGGATACATCCTAAACCTGTTTTTTTCCCCCAAATGGCATATATTTCATGGTAAAACAGTGACAGTGAAGGCTATCATTTGTTGTTTTCTCTGTGTCAGGCACAGCAATAAACATTTTACAAATGCTGGTTCATTTCATCCTTGCAACAACACTATTAGTATTATTATTCCCATTTTACAGATAAGGACCCTGAGGCTTGGCCCTGAGAGGTTCAGCAAATGCCCAAGAAGACCCAGCAATTAAATCCCAGGTCTGTCTTACTCAAATGCCTGCATTCTTTACCAGCCCACAAGCACTGTCTGGATAATTTGCTCCACACACTTGGCTCTGTGGGGTATTAATAGCTGTTTGTTTCTGTTAGAATGCTTTTCCTGCAAGTAGCAAAAACAGCAATTCAAATTGGCTTAAAGGGTTAGGAATTATCACAGAAAACAGAAGTCCAGAGTTGAACAAGCTTCAGGGTTGGTTGAGTCACTGGCTTTGCTTCTCTTCCTCCTCATTCATGATGACACCTGTGCAGACTGTATTCTCCAAATCTGGCCATGGTACTCCATGTTCTTCTGTGATGTGACCTTGGCAGACCTGCCATAAATAGAGAGGTCCACCTTCCCGCCTTTTGAATCTGGGTGGGCTTGTGACTTGTTTTAACCAGTAGAATGCCATGGAAGTGACACAGCCATGCCTGCTGATACTAGGTCCACAAAGGCCTCCAACAGCTGCCTTGTGTACTGGAACATGCACTTGGAACCCTGAGTTGCCATGTAAGAGGTCCAACCACCTTTCAGCCGCCATGATGTGAGGAAGCTAAGCCACCTGAGGAAGTCGTGGGTAGGCTCTATCACTGGTGATCCTAGTCTGGAATCCTCTTAGCCCTGGCGCCAGACTTGTGAGTGAACGAGACTTCAGATGATTCCACCCCAACCGTCGAGTCACCCCAGCTTTTGAGTCTTTCCAGATGAGGCCCCAGACATTAGAGAACATAGACAAACTGTGGTACCAGAACAAGGTCATTTTCATACTGGTAACAAGATAACATCACACTTAGACACGACTACTCAGAGCTTAAAGAAGGGCCATCTCTTTTTGTGGCTCTCAGTCCCTCAACAAGGACAAAATACTTCCCAAAGACCCTCAGCAGGCATCATAGCATGTGTCTTTGGTCAAAAAATGGGTCACATGCCCACCTGGGACAGGATGGATGTTAGTGGACAACCTCAATGTAAGCTACAGTTATTACCCACAGAAAGGTTTCCCTGGTTAATTATTGGCAAACACTGCACTAAAAAAAGTTAAACTGATCTCTTTAACTACAAGACAGCTCAGAAACATTTACACTAATTATAGTTTTCATTTCCAGTAGGGGAAATCGTATGCCACATTTGTCATTCATATTGACCATGAAAGTTTTTTTAATTTTTTGGGGGGTGGGGGACGGTTGAAGAACACTTCATTTCCTGGAACTATTTTCTATAGAACAAAATTGGAAAAAACAGTACAATTATATACAGCCTCTAAAGTTATTTGTTAAAATCAGAAACATGACAAATATGCCCATTACCAAAACTATCATTTAATATTCATCTAGTAACCAGTGTAATTAAATAACTCTGCCCTGTATTTAAATTAAAAAGTACATAGTACTTCTTTTCCTCCTCCTTATTCTTCCTGTTTCTACTTTTTTTTTTTTTTTTTTTTTTTTTTTGTGGTACGCGGGCCTCTCACTGTTGTGGCCTCCCCCGTTGCAGAGCACAGGCTCCGGAAGCGCAGGCTCAGCGGCCATGGCTCACGGGCCCAGCCGCTCCACGGCATGTGGGATCTTCCCGGACCGGGGCACGAACCCGTGTCCCCTGCATCGGCAGGCGGACTCTCAACCACTGCCACCAGGGAAGCCCTCTACTTTTTTTAAAATCTTTGCTTATGCAGTATGTGATTTAGATCCAACTGATTACAGTTAAATTATTGGTTTTTCATATTACGTCTTCCCTTTTAAGAAGTAGCCACCTCGGTATGATCAAAATTAGATATCTGATTGTTCCACACCATTTGTTGAAAACACTATCCTTTCTCCACTTAATTGCCTTTGCACCTTTGTTAAAAATTTATTGATTATATATGTGTAAGTGTATTTCTAAGTTCTTATGCTCTATTGATCTATTTCTTTCTTTTGCTAATTTCACTCTTATTAAGAAAACAAGCATCCAATTAAAAAGTGGACAAACGATTTGAACGTATATTTAAAATGGTACAAACTCTTTGGAAAACAGTTTAGCAGTTTCCTAAGATGTTAAACATGTACCTACTCTATGTACCAGCCATTCCGCTCCTAAGTATTTTCCCAAGAGAAATGAAAGCAAATGCCAATACAAAGACTTGTACACAACAACTTTGTTCAAAACAGCTTTATTTGTGATCTCCAAAAACTAGAAATAACCTAAGTTTCTAACAGGTGAATGGTTAAAGAAACCATAATATCAACACATGGAGTACTATTTGGCAATAAAAAGGAATGAAGTATTGATGTACAGTAGATGAATCTCAAAATAATTTTACTCAGTGAAAGAAGTTAGAATCATATAGTACGTGCTTCTTTTGTCTGTCTATGAAAAATTGTTGAAAATTAATGTATAATGATAGAAAGCAGATAAATGGCTACAGGAGCAACTTGTTCGTGGTAAAGCGAGGGAATGGTAATGGTGGATGGTAAGAGAGGCAGGCAGAGGCAGAAGAAAGGGGTTACCAAAAGACGGGAGGGGTGACAGATGTGTTATCTTGATTGTGGCAATGTTTTCATAGGAGCAAACATACCAAAACTTATCAAATTATGTCCTTTATATATGTGCAGTTTTATGTTAATTGTACCTCAACAAAAACTTAAAACAATACTAATAACTCTGCTTAACTCTTACCAATTTCTTGATTCTCTGTGAGGTACCTTTCCTAGATGCTTGCTTAATGCCTACCACACACCTCTATTACTTACCATGTTTTAAAAGTATTTGTTTTTATATTTATCCAGGTAGTAGATAGATAGGCTCTGAGTTCCCTGAGGATGTCTAATTTATCTTGATACTGCCAGGGTCTAGATCACAGGTGTTAAAAAAAAACAAAAGTTTTGGAATTGAAAATGACAATAAATCTAACGTTTATTGACTGCTCACTGTGCCCCAGGCATAGTTCTAAGCATGTTAGTATCTCATTTAATTCCTAAAATACCCTGTGCATTTGTTTATATCATCGCAATTTACTGTTGTAGAAGCTGAGATCACATGAGGACTCCAGCTCAGGAACTTCTGGCTCCAGAGCCCCTGTGCTTAACCACCACTGTCCACTGAGTATGCTGAAAGTAGTGGCCTACCTTGTTTTCAACATTATAGTCTTTCAGAATATGAAAGTAATGGAAATACTTTCCAGAGAATTTGGAAACTAAGGAAAAGAAAATTTGTCATCAAAAATCTTGCCAGCAATGTTTATAGTTTACCTATTATGTTATATTCCTTCCAAGTCATTCCCATTAATCATTTATATAATTTACATAGTAAACATCATTTTTACATGGTTTTAATTTTAATTTGACTTTTCTTACTTAATATTATATCATAATATTTTACAAGTTACCAGATTACTGTCATAAGAGTGAATTTTAATGGCTGTGGAATATTCTGTTGCATGGATAAAACATTTAGTTCAGCATTTCCTTACTTTTGGACATTTTGTTAGGTTCTAATTCTTTTCATATTTGTAAATAAGGGTGCATTGATCATGTGATTTCATATTTCATTAGTATTTTGGATTGTTTTCTGAGAACAGATTTCATATTTGATATTAGGAGAATAAATAGAGTTCAGTATTTTTAAAAATATCTTAATCTGGGTCCTTTACAAAAGTGATATTTAAAATTACTGTGTGAAAGTTTTAGAGAAACTTGTAACTGGCAACCATTTAGTAATACTGTTATTATGATATTTAAGATATGAATGTAAATTAGTCAAATGGTTTAGTGAGATTCCCATGGGGTCTTGTCAGGGTAAAATTTATGAAACGGTGCAACAATTTGTTGTATAAAATACAGTACAGGGCTTCCCTGGCGGTGCAGTGGTTGAGAGTTCGCCTGCTGATGCAGGGGACACGGGTTCGTGCCCCGATCCGGGAAGATCCCACATGCTGCGGAGCGGCTGGGCCCGTGAGCCATGGCCACTGAGCCTGCGCGTCCGGAGCCTGTGCTCCGCCAACGGGAGAGGCCACAACAGTGAGAGGCCCGCATACCGCAAAAAAAAAAAAAAAAAAATTACAGTACAAAAAGCTATATACTTAAAGCTTAAAAAAAAAAAAAAGTAGCCACCTCATTTGCATTTGATTCTGTCATCATGTTTATACATCTCTTTTGTTAAATTTTAGATTTGGATGGTTTCAGTTCTCAGAAAAGCTTCCTTTATACCATGAATTCTACCTTCTTGAACTCCTTTATTTTGATTCATCTCTCAGTGGGCTGATGTGCATTTTAAATAAATTATTTAGGAAGGTTGGTGTTGGATTTTGTGCTTTCTAAGCTCTTGCATAGCTGATTTATGTTCTTGTGTCTTTGTAGATGAAGCATAAACCCACCAGGTGTCAAATTCTTAAGTAAAAGCCCTTTCCTCTAAAATCTCAGTGGCGTCTCCCCACCGTCTCCTGGAGTTGGGAGTTGCACAGGACATGGTTCTCTTACCGTTACCCACTTTTTATGCCAAGACGTTTGCAGAATTTTTTCTTTATTCTTGCATTTCAAACACATCATCAAGATATACCTAAGTGTTGACAGTTTTAAATATTACTGCTTAACAATAAGCCCTAAAGTTCCAGAGAACTAAATGTTTAGGAAGTGGGTTTTTTTTTTTTTTTTTGGTATTCTATCTTTTGGGTTCTTGCTTCTGTTCTGCTTCCTCTTGGCTCTTCTTTAGAAATAATGATTCTCTGTATATCTCTACTTTACGTTCTTCATGTTTATCATCTCTTCTTATATGTTTTTCATCCCTGAATCCTTCTTTCTGCAAGTCAGAGCTAATGATATTTATTTTGCCATCTGAGTCACTGAGTCCATTTTCTCTTCTGTAAATCTTGCTCTTTACTGGTTCTCTTGTCCTTTCTGCTATGGCATTGTTAGATTCTTAAAATATTACTTCTTCTATATTAATCAGTTTTCTTCTAATCAATGAGTATGTGTATATATGAATACTATAGGGAACCACAAAGCAATTGCTAGGTAAAGTTTACTTTTATTTCCTGTAAATATTTTTCAAAAGTATGTTTTCCTCAGTCTCCAAAGTGCTTGGTTCTCCTGCAGTTTTTATGTCTTGAGTCTTTTTCACAGGTTGCAAACTTTGTCTGTGTTCATTTCCTCCCATACTCCCATCCTTTGCATAAAGAAAGATGGATAATGGAAGAGAATTTGCCATAAAATAGTACAAGTCTCAGTAAGGCAGCAACATTTCTTTTTTTTATTTTACTGATGTATATAGTTGGTTTACACTGTTGTGTTACTTTCTGCTGTACAGCAAAGTAATTCAGTTATACATATATATACATTCTTTTTCATATTCTTTTCCATTAGGGTTTATCACAGGATATTGAATATAGTTCCCTGTACTATACAGTAGGACCTTGTTATTTATCCATTCCCTACATCATATTTTGCATGTGCTAATCCCAAACTCCCAACCCATCCCTCCCCCACGCTCTCCCCCATGGCAACCACAAGTTTGTTCTCTGTCTGTGAGTCAGTTTCTGTTTCATAGATAAGTTCATTTGTGTCATATTTTAGATTCCACATCTAAGTGATATCATATGGTATTTGTCTTTCTCTTTCTGACTTACTTCACTTAGTATGATAATCTCTAGTTCCATCCATGTTGCTGCAAATGGTATTATTTCATTCTTTTTTATGGCTGAGTAGTATTCTGTTGTATATATGTGCCACATCTCCTGGTTGTTTCCATGTCTTGGCTATTGTGAATAGCAAGGCAGCAACATTTCTTGAGAGACCCATGAGCATGGGCAAGTCCATTAATGGAAGTTCATCTCTGTGGGGCTGCTTCTCCAGAAGGGTAAAGCCAGTGAACCTGGGTCAACTTTCCATCTCTGTCTCCGTTGGACTTGACCTCCATTCCAGAGCCACGTCCAGCTGCATGACCTTCTCCTTTGTGCTGCTTCCTACTCCTATCATGTGGTGTCTCTTGCCCTTGGAAATTCCAAGCATGTCAGTTAATGTTTCACAATGATGCTGTGCAACAAGTCACCCCAAAACGCAATGACTTAGCAAGAAGCACTGATACAGATGTTTGTGGGTCTGCAAGGCAGCTGAGGCTCAGCTGGGAGGCTCTGCTTCTAGTGCAAGTTGAGTTCAGGTCTGCCCCATGTGTGTTCATTCTGGGCCCAGGCAGCAGAAACTTGGGGAGAGTTTTCTCATTGACAAATCATTGTATGAGAGGGCATACCCAAGCACCTCTGCTCATGCCACACCCACTACCATCTTATTGGGCAAAGCAAGTCATGTGACCAAGACTAACACCAATGGGACAGGAATATTTTCCAGTCAATGGTAGAAATGGGGGGAGGGGTAAATATTTGCTTTGCAATAATTCAAATTATAACACCCATCTCTTCTCCAATGTGATGATCCACAATTGCAAAAGAACTTCAAATGGAATGTCCTTGGTCTATCCCATTGCTGCTCTGATGCCCTCACATCACCCAATCTGGTGCAGTTGGTGTGTTTCTGCCAGAATCCTTAGCCTCAACTCCTTAACTTCCTGGGCACGATCTTGATCTGCCTTTTTAAGTGCTTTTATGGCCTCAGTTTTCTCATTACTATAAAATGTTTGGTTTTTTAAACTAATTAAATTTTCATAGGCAACAAATAAAATTTTTAAAAATGAGGCTGGGATGTATAACTGAATCCAATAAATGCAGCACTGTACAGCTTAGCCATGCACTCACTTTGTGTCTGAGAGGCAATGCCACCTGACATCAGTGTGATCTGTTTATTAAAAGGGAGAAGCCACAGCTTAACCACAAGCTGAGGTTGTAGTCTGCTTCCCAAGTTGGAAAGTTCTACCACTTACCCACGTGCCATGCTCATGATCTGGTTACTAAAACAGAGAGTTGTAATTCCTAAGCACATGCCTTATTTGTGATCTGGTGAAACAAACAGAAGGAAGCATGACTTACCCAAGTGCCATATTGGCAATCTGGTTACTGACCACATGACTGTACAGCTTGACCACATTGCTACATTTGTGATCTGTTCCTAAAACAGAAGGCCAGGGGCTTAACCAAGAGTTATGTCTGTGGTCTGGTTAACAAAACAGAGTGCCATCCTACATTCCCACACACCATATTTGTATTCCAATTACTAAAACAAAGAGGTAAATGGCTTAACACAGTCTGCCTTTGTGATCTGGTTGATGAACAGAGGACCATGGGCCTAACCTTGGACTCCTGTCTGGTTGTTTCCTAGAGGAAAAAGGAGGTCTCTGAACTGTGTGGGGTTTCCTCTGGGAAACAAAATTGGGTCAAGTATATTCTAACTAATTTGGGTTCTAAGAAAAAAACCATCTAGGTTACACATCTCAATCTCAGAACAAAGTATCTTAGTTCTCTTAATTTTTAACAAATGATGCTCATATTTCTATAACATGGAAGGGACACACAGCCTTACACTGCCATTCTTTTCTCTCACTTCTACATACTCCTTTTGTTCCTACTCTCCATTTAGCCTAGACCCATTTGATTTGGGTCTTCTGGTTCTTTAGCCTCTATTTGGTCACCTTTTCTTTTCTTCATCCACTTTACATCCCATATTTTCCATTCTTTATGTCTCTTAATTGTCACTAGATTTTATTCAATTCCTCTTCTTGCTTTAGCAGTGCAATGTATTCAAGGCCCCTTTTGTTGAGTATTTCCATTTGCCAAGTGTTTCTCTTCATGCATAGGGGTTTTCCTCAATGCACTGGTTGCTGTTTGGCTCTCCCTCTCACCCCCATCCCATCAGAAATGGCTTTCCTCTCTCTGAAGACATTCACCAAGAATGACTTGTCTAGAGTCATGGGTGTAGTGAAAGGAATGTTCCTGGGTGTGACAAGTGATGCAATGATGTCTCATCCTATTGCTTTGCTGAAAGCCAGATGGAGGCTGTCAGGAGAATCCTAAAAGCCTAAATGACATTCTTTAAATGAGAAAGAAAAGCGGGTGTGTTCTGGCCCCAAGGAGCTGAAGTCTCTTCTCAGACAGAATTATGTGTTGGCCAACTTCAACCTCCAGCCTGGAGCAGGCGTGGATACTGTGAACCTAAAGACAGAGATGAGATTGGATATCCCATCATTAACAGCTATCAAAATTATGCCTTCTATTCCTATTACCTTGCTTTTTTCATTAAAAAGATTTAACATTTCTTATTTGATTTGATACTCACAAAATCTCTCTGAGGTGGATAAGGCAGGTATTCTTCTTGCCATTATTATTGTTATTCTCTCATTATTACTAGTCTTATTATTCTTTTTATGATTAATATTATCTATTCAATGGATGAGGAAACAGAGTCCAAGCTATTAAGTGACCTGACTAAGGACACTTAGTTAGCGGCAGAGCCTGTTTTAGATTGTGAGTCCTTGCACATAAGACATTTCCATCAACCCCCTCGGCCATATATTCTGAACCCCTTTCTGCATTTATTTTCATGATGGTGCAGATAACTCAGCTGATTAGCCTCATTTTCTGAAACTGCCACCGTTGCCAACCAGGGTGTGAGGAAACGACTCTGGACGTGGCATCTGGGCATCAGTTGAGCCTTACGTCTGTGATAACTAACCCGGTGACTCGAGTTCCACTTAACTTTCCACGTATGAGCCACAGCAAAACAAAGGGTTGGAGAATGAAAATGTATGAAGAGAAAGGAACTGTGCCTTTTAGAATAAAAAGACCTGTATCCACATTGCAGCCCTGTGACATAAATAACATTATCTTTATTTTTCATAGGGAAAACTGAGGAACAGAGAAGTTTAGTAGCTTTCACTGGGTCACGCAGCCTGTACATGACAGTGCCTACACAGAAACCAAGGTTATGGACCTTTTCTCAATTTATTCCTACTAAGGACGCATGCATGCGTGCATGACACACACAGACAGACACACACACACACACACACACACACACAGAGGCCTCTTCATTATGCCTTCCCCTTCAGTCAGATCTGTCTTGCATACTTACCTTAACCCTCTCTCACATTAATAAAATGAGCCACATGGGCCCATCAGCACATCCTTTTAGATGTGCAAAGGGGAATTTCGTATGCTTTTTAGTCTCGAGAGTTGCTGTGAGGACATGAATACGATTCCTATGCTCTCCTGCGTGTTTCCCATCTTTCCACTGCATCATCCTGAGGCACCACAGACTCTGCAAACATCTACCAGGGGTTGGCTAGAGTGGGCTCCCTGTCGGGACCCTCTGCCTGTATCTCATGGGAACCAGCTCTTTGAGAAAGTGTTCACAGTTTACACTGTGCCCCCAGATTGCGTGGTCCAGTAGCTGTGACACCCTCGCCCAACAAAGCACAACGTACCCTGTGTCCAAACTCGCGAAAACGAGATGACTTCTTCCCAGACCTAAGTGAGCTCTTGGCAAAAATGCCTTTACTTTATAAACAAAAACCAAACGTAAACCTGTATTAGATTCTTGTTGCTGCTGTAACAAATGACCATGTGCTTTGTGGTTTAAAACAATACAGATTGGGCTTCCCTGGTGGCGCAGTGGTTGAGAGTCCAACTGCCGATGCAGGGGACACGGGTTTGTGCCCCGGTCTGGGAGGATCCCACATGCCGCGGAGAGGCTGGGCCCGTGAGCCATGGCCGCTAAGCCTGCGCGTCCGGAGCCTGTGCTCCGCAACAGGAGAGGCCACAACAATGAGAGGCCTGCCTACCGCAAAAAAACAAACAAACAAACAAACAAAAAATAGATTTATTCTCCTAGAGTTCTGGAGATCAGAAGTCGGAAATCAGTTTCACTGGGCTGAAATCAAGGTGTCAGCACAGCTGTGTTCTTTCTGGAGCCTCTGCGGGGAGACTCTGTTTTCCCATCATTTCCAGCTTCTGATGACCGCCTGCATTCCGTGGCTCATGGCCCCTTCCTCCTTCTTCAAGAACATCACTCCAGTCTCTGCTTCCTTCGTTATGTTGCCTCTCCTCTTTAACCAAATCTCCCTCTGCCTCCCTCTCAGAAGGACCCTAGTGATGACATTTAGGGCCCACCCAGATAATCCAGGGTAATCTCCACCCCACCCCCCCCAATCCTGCATCTCAAGGCCCTTCACTTAGTCACACCTGCAAAGTCCCTTTTATCATGTAAAGGAACAGGTTTATAAATTCCTGGGATTCGTATGTGGGTATCTTTGGGGCCATTATTCAACCTACTACAAAACCCACTTCTAGGGCAGTAGAAATAACGCTGGAGCTCCCACAGGTTCACACTTGTGCACACAGACAGTTCATACCACATGTAAAATCATATATCTCCTTGTCTTCTGCTACATTATTCAACCTCTCTGAACTCTGACATCTTTATCTGTAACATGGGCGTAGTGTAGACTCCACCTCCTCAGTGCGTTAACCCCTGTGAGGCTTAAATGAGGTCACATCTGTGATGGACCTGGCACAGAAGAAGCTTGCCCTGCATCTAGCCTTTCCTCCTACCTGCTACCAGACAGGCCAGCTGGATGCTTAGCACTTGGTATCCAAATAGTCCATTCCTGGGGGATGTCCTTTCTCAGATCTGCAGCCAGAGGACCCATCAGTGGGTACAGCTCCCAGACAAGTTCTCTATATTACAGATCTTCATCTAGAAAGGCACTGCCAATTGAAATGCAGCCCCTCCTTACCCACGCTGTAGTCAAACACATCTTCCGTGGAGGCGGGGCTCTGTGATGAGGCAACAGCCACATAGTCAACGTGACCCTGGACTCTGGCTACAACGTATCAGTATGTACGTAGTTTCCTCCAGGGCTTGGAGACCAGTTCTTCAACTGAGCATCACTGATGTGGTCGTCTCAGGTTCAGAGGCACGCCCTATAAGAAATACGGAGCTGGAAGTACTACTGCGACCTCCTGTGGGCTGAGCAGAAACACATGGAAATGAGAGCAGAGGTGGGAGCAGCAAAAGCCCACCTTGTCTATCGGGTACTGGCCAGAAGTGGGGGGAAATGGGCCACTTCAGCGTCCCCTCCAACCTGCCCTGTGGTCGAGCACCTTTGAGAGGAACAGAGGGAGAATCACTGGCCGGAAGGGCTGGGGTCTGAGCTGCTTCAGAAGCAGAGACTGGGGAGGGGAACCTGCCGAGGGTGTTAGCCCCTTCCTGACTTCATTCAGAGTGGAGACTCTTTTCCAGAGGGCAAAGCTTGTCAATGTCAGCCACAGACTCTGAGTCACATGTCTGCTCCATAGGGCTTGCAGGGAGTGGAAAATTCCTTCCAGACTGTGGCAGTAAATAGGTGCTCAATCTCAGTTTTGGCGTGATTGTGGGTTTTCATCTTTCTTCTGAGTCGCCACTGCATTCCAGGGGGCATTTGCAGAGGCTGAACCACGTATTACGACCCAGTCCCTGACTTGAACTGATTCCTTGGGAAACTGAAGAGCACGGTGCTTTCCCTCCCTCTGTGTCGTCATGTCCCCCGTCCCAAGGACAGGGACACCTGTGCGAGTCCAGATGGAGCCACCCCAGCCTGGCACCGACTGTTGTTTTTTCAGTGCCTTTACCAGCCTCCCATTTCTTTGCCCAACCTGTGCATCTTGTCCAAGGCTCCAGGTGTGTCTGCCTCTTTGCTCATGGAGAGGAGGGGGACTCCTAACACCTTGCATTTCAATCTCACTGTTTAATTCTTCGTGTGGGGAAAATCTTGGAGCCTGGAATGACTGCAGAAGTCTCTCTGGTTACACTGGTGTTGTCCGCACTTCATAACTGGGCACCACTGGCAGGCTGATGGCAAGACACACCCTTTGGGAGGGTCTCCTTCTTAGACAGGGGAAGCTGTGTTGCCCGTGGTGTGGAGCCAACCATGAAACGGGAGGCGCAGGCAGGAAGCTCTGTAGCTCTAATGACCTTGCGTGACCTTGCCGCATTGATGCTCAGGGCACACTTAGAAGATGGCTATATTTTTACGCTGCACCCAGATAGATAAATGGATGAGCCATGTGGATGGGACTCTGCCCAAGATCCTGTCCAAATGCCCCAGAGTATAGGGGTTACCACCGTGGCAAACTGTAACCAATTCCACCCCCTGGTTGGGAAGCTCTGACCCACTGACCTTCCCTGAAGCCCTCTTTCTCTGTGGCATGATGCCTTTTGATGATGGGCAGAGAAAAGAATAAACATGGCCTTGTCCCACTGCTTATTCAGCTCATCCTTCTCTCAGAAGAGGAAGCAACTGTGTCATCAATGTCATTTCAAATAATGGCCCCAAAGATACCCACATACTAATCCCTTCTGTGAAAGTTGAAATGAGTTTCACCTAAAAGCTGGTCGGGGAAGATGCGGCCTCCAGCTGGGTAGGTCTCGGCAGGAGGCAGGGGCGGGGCCTGGGGGCCAAGGCCTCAGAGAGCAGAGAGCTCCGTACTAACAGCGGCCGGGCATTTCATCGCATCAAGGATTCAGGACTTGCCTGGAGACACAGGCACCCCTGAGGTTCCTCTCGCAGAAGGGAAATGCATTCAATTTCCCTGCTCTTTCACACTGAAAAGATAGGGAATCTGATCATGGGAAGTTTCATTGCACTGGGAGCTCTTCCTGGCCTTCTCATGGATTTGGTGGGGGAACACTGAGTGGGGAGAGAAGGCATAGGAAAGTCTTTGCTTTGGAACAAATGGAGAAGTCACATTTATTCATTCAGCAAACGTATGTCCTGCATCCAGCCGGGACCAGGCTCTGTAAAGGGACTGGGTATAAACACTGTGTAAGGTGCAGTGCATTTCCTCAGAGGCCTCATCAGCTGCTGGCAGAGGCCGATAAACAGACAAAAGTAACTCCCAGTGGAAGAGCAGTGGTAAAGAGATCTGGAAAGCCCGAGGCTCCAGTGCTGCCCCCATTTGAACCCCCTGAGTTGGTGGAGGGAGGGGGGGTCTAGGGGGTCCAGCTTGCAGCCAATCCTGCATGCTCCTCCCTCTGAGTCCAACTAGGAGAGAGGACCCCCGAAAGGCCAGGGGAATCCTTTGACCACCCCATTGTTTACATCAATTCCCCAGAAGAGAAAAGCAGAGGGGATCTTGAGAAAATGATCTTCATTTTCTGTCAGCGCCACAGAGCTGCCTGACTTCTATGACCCATCACAGAAGGGTCGTATGCACCTATTTAGAGACTATAATTCCTGGAAAGCACAGCAAGAAGGCCTGGATGTTTTGCCACCATGGTGGGCAGCCATGTGCTGGGAGAAGGATCTTCTTTCTGGACTAGAACTTTCTATGCCTTAGTTCAAACCTGACTGAACATCAGAATCCTCTGGAGGGCTTGTTAAATACGGGTTCCTAGGACCCACCCCCAAAGCCTGTGATTCATCAAGTCTGGGATGGGGCTGGAATTTTGCATTTCCAGCTAGTTTCTGGGTGATACTGGTGCTGCTGGTCCAGGGAACACACTTTAGTATCACTGGGCTAGATGAATTGAGGATGAACAGCCATCTTCCCACTTTAAGAGAACCAGGCTTCCTGAGCAAGAGATAATCTGTATCCACAAAGCGGCTCATGGACATGCACAGTGCCTGATGCTCAGCGAAAATCCCCACAACCAACTGGGCAATAGGACCCAAGAACATCCTAGCCACTCTCTCCTTTGGCAAGTCGCGCATTTGGGTCGCGTGTTTCTCATTTATGTATTCGGAAACAGAAACGATAACAACTATAACATTGGATTAATTACAATTTAACAAGCCTAAGAAAAAGAATGCAGAGGAGGAGTTAATCATGTGAGAATTGTAGGAGAGGCCTATCTCATGTTCTTTAATATTTTAATCTTTAAAAGTGATGCAAGAGATTTTTAGATCTTTTTTTTTTATAAGCAGCAACCATAACCAACTGGGACACAAAAGGAATGGGTAAATAAAATAATCATATAATACATAATACAATAAATAATATAAAATAATAAGATTATGGAAGGAAACAAAATTACACTGCAGAATTAAAATCTTCTCAGAGATAGTAGGAACAGAATTAACAGTGCCAAAAAAAAAAAAAAAGAGTAATGTGAAATACAAAACAAAGTGATGAAAATTATTAGAGAAAAAATGAAAACTTTGGAAACAAAGAATAGAAATCTAAGAAGCATTCGTGTTCTGGAGAAAGGAACGTATTAGATAGAACAGGAGAAAGACAAGAACCAAAGTGATTATCAGGAAACAGGAGGCAGAAAATGACATTGGTGTAAAAATTAAAAGCCCCCTCACAGGGCTTCCCTGGTGGCGCAGTGGTTGAGAATCTGCCTGCTAATGCAGGGGACATGGGTTCAAGCCCTGGTCTGGGAAGATCCCACATGCCGCAGAGCAACTAGGCCTGTGAGCCACAACTACTGAGCCTGCGCGTCTGGAGCCTGTGCTTCACAACAAGAGAGGCCGCAACAGTGAGAGGCCCGCGCACCGAGATGAAGAGTGGCCCCCGCTTGCCGCAACTAGAGAAAGCACTTGCACAGAAACGAAGACCCAACACAGCCAAAAATAAATAAATTAATTAATTTTTTCTAAAAGCCCCCTCACAAAATTCCAGCCAAGATTAATGCGAAAACATGTTGTTTAGCAGAGCATGGAAAACATTTTTTTTAGTTTCACAGATAATGAAATATTCCTACTAGTGTCCAGGAAGGAAAAAAAATGATCGTCAAAGTGAAAACTTAGGCCACCATCCAATCTCTTTGCTCCTTCCCCGCAATAAACAACACTGGAACTGGAGAAGTTCCAATGGAGCTTGGAGGGGAAATTTTGTGCGATTCTAGAATTTTCTACCAAACTAAGTTGTCTGTCATGGGATGTGGGGAATGGGGAAGTATTATCAGATTAGAAGAACTCAGAAAATGTAACGTTCACAAATGTTTCATTGTCAAACTATTTTTTTAAGTTTTGTAGCAGATAATTGGATGGAAGTCAGGTACTCAGGGTTGGGAGAGTCATAGAAAAATGGAACTGAGCATTGAAGTCAATTAAATACAATGAAATAGCAGTAGCTGTTATAAATGTTACAGAATTAAATGCAGAAGCCAAATACTGTTCTAGAACAAGATGCAAATAGTAGAAAACGTGTCATGATAAATCTCAAATTAAACTTACAAAGACTATAAAGTGTCAGGTAAGAGATAAGAACATGAAGGTTTATAAATTTTCTTATCATATGTAAGGAAAGATGAGAAAATGCAGTTTAATTTCTTGAATTTGATAATATAAGAAATTATGGCTTAAGTAATGCAGTTGATAAATGGAAAGATATCCACCACTATAATCAAAACTAGGACAACTATGGGGTTTTCTTTTTTCAAAAGATAAAAGGCAAGGAAAACATAAGGAAAGTCTGAAGGCTAGAAAGCAGGAGATGAACTAACAAAAGTACAGCCAAACATGTTTATAACAATATATGAAAATGTAACTAGACTCCACCATTGGAAGGCAAAGAATCTCACGTTAGATTTTTTAAAAATCCAACTCTATTCTCTTTGTAAGAAATGTACATTCTCTTTATGAGGCATACCTTTTTCTGAAGTTTTTAAAAAACTTTTATTGAAATATAGTTGATTTACAGTGTTGTGTTAGTTTCAGATGTACAGCAAAGTGATTCAGTTATGTGTGAGTATATATATGTATATATACATATATATAAAATGTGTGTATATCATATATATATATTCTTTTTTAGATTATTTTCCATTATAGGTTATTACAAGATATTGAGTATAGTTCTCTGTGCTATACAGTAGGTCCTTGTTGGTTATTTATTTTATATATAGTAGCGTGTATATTTTAATCCCCAAATCCTAATTTATCCCTCCCAAGAGACATACCTTTTTAAAAAGACATGTGTATAATATAACACAGAAAGTTTAAAAACCAAAGGAGAGATGTTTAATGGAAAATGCACACAGAAAGAAAGCAAGCATAGCCATACTGATGTATAAACAGATGTTTTTTCCAATAGAAGGCACTTAAATATTTTTTAATGACAGATTGTGTGTATTGATAACAATGCACAGTACAATTCTGTACCTATTTCCAATGTGTGGGTTTTTTCCCCACACCACCAAGCAATTCTCCATCACCAGCTGGGTGTTCCACAGTTCAACTCAATTTTGACACTCTCTACCCAGAGACAATATCAGGTCCCAGAAGTTAAGGGCTTGAGCTCACAAGACTGCCCCCGACGCCACCATCTCAGATGACAATCACAAGTCCAGCTTCTCACCTGTGCTTCTGATTGACCTGTAAATCGGAGGTTCCCACACCCACCCCTTGGGTTCTATTAATTTGCTAAAGCAGCTCACAGAGCTCAGGAAATCCGTTTACTTACTAGATTACCCATTTATTACAAGGCTATTAAAGGATACAAATCAATGGCTAGATACATAGGGTGAGATCCCAAACAAAGAGGCATCTGTCCTCATGGAGGTGGGGGCCTGGCATGGCAGCACATGGATGCATTCTGGTTCACTCACCTAGAAGCTCTCTAAACCCCCTCCTTCTGGATTTTTATGGAGGCTTCACGACAGAGCCATGGTTGATTAAATTATTGGCCATGAGTGATGGATTCAACCTCCAGCCCCTCCCTCCTCCCTGGTTAGCAGGGGATGAGACTGAAAGTTCCAACCCTCTGTTCATGACTGATTCCTCCGGTGACCATCTCCTCCATCTTTAGAGGATTTACAAAGTTACCTCATTAGCATAAACTCCGTTGTGGATGAAAGGGGCTTGTTATGAATAATGAGACACCCATTTATGGCTCTGATCTCAGGAACTGAGGACAAGAAACCAAATATGACAAAGATGCTCTATGGCTTTTATCACTAAAGAAATTCCAAGGGTTTGGGGAGATGTGAGCCAGGAACAGTGGACGGAAGACCAAAATATATACTTACTATAACTCCTAATATCACACATACCTTACCCATTCTGTAAGGGAGGCTGCCCATCCGTTTATCTTGATAGCCTCCCAGTGCCTTTCCTGGGCTTTTTCATACTCAATACACTCTTCCCAGGTGTTACCATCTTTTCTGATGACTTTTATTATCATCTGTATGCAAATGACTTCCAGGTCATTAGCCCATATTTGTACATCCTACTGCCTCCTGGGCTGTTCTGTTGGGCTGTCCCTCCGGAACCGCCAATGCACACATCCACAATTTCACATCACATTTCTCTCCAAGCCTTTTCTTCCTCTGTTCCCATCCGGCTGCGCGTAAAACCCAGGTGTGATCCTGATTGGTTCACTGAGCTTCACCCTCCACACACGAGTCATCTTGTCAAACTGTCTCTTACATGGCTCGTGAATGCTCTCTGTCGCCACAGTCCACAATTAAAAAATGATTAAAGACAATTGCGGTCATATCAGCAAACTTTATTTAACGTTTCATGAAGTGGACAGGCTCCATTCTGAGACCTGCAAAATGGGGTAGAAGGCAGGAAGCTTTTATAGGATAAAGAATAAAGAACAAAGAAGAGAAAAAACAGAAAATATTTGATTGGCTGGGGTCACAAGGTCACCCTCGTTTGGCATGAGGAAGCCCGGAGTTGGGTTGGCATTTGGGAGTTGGGCGACTGGACATACGGTGTTTCTGGTCAAGAGGAGTGTTTACAGGGACATGAAAGTTATCTAGATTTTGGTTTGCTGGCGTGACACCCTGGGGCAGAATTGTCTTCATCTTGGGCCTGGCAGGCTATTTCAACACCACCATAGTTTCTAAACCTGTTATTTCAATAGCCTTCCCTCCAGTCATCTTGCAGCTTGTGCCAGCAAAGGGTAATTTTTCTCAGGCTCAATCACGATGAAGTAAGTTCTTGTTGAAAATCCTTTCATGGCACCCCATCCTACCCAAAAGGTAAAACTAAGCTCCATTCCTCAAAAAATTCAGCATAGAATTACCATTGATTTGGCAATTCCAATTCTAGGTATATATCCAAAAAAACTGAAAACAGGGACATGAGCAGATGCTTGTACACTTACATTCATAGCAGTAACAGCCACAAGGCAGAAGCAATACCAGTATTCGGGGATGGATAAATAGAAAAACAAAGTATACATATGATGGAATATTGTTCAGCCTCAAAGAGGAATAAACACTCCGACATTGATGATCCTTGCAGACATGACCCAAGCAAAATTAACCAGTCACAAAAGGACAAATACTGTACAGTTCCACCTCCACGAGGGACCTAGAGCAGTCAGATTCACACTTGGCTATTTACAGAAAGTAGAATGGTGACTGCCAGAGCCTGGGGGCGGGGTGGGGGTGGGGGGGATGGGGAGAGAGTGTTTAATGGGTAAGGAGTTTCAGCTGGGGAAAATAAAAAACGGTCTGGAGACTCTGGTGGTGATGGTTGCACAACAATGTGAATGTACTTAATACCACTGAACTGGACCCTTAAAAATGGATAAAATGGTAAATATATGTTATGTATATTCTACCACAATAAAAAAGTAAAAGCAAACAAGCAAAAAACAACCAAGCTGTGGATGGACCTTGAGATTATCCTAGTAAGTGAAGCAAGTCAGACAGAGAAAGACAAGTATGATATCACGTATATGTGGAATCTTTAAAAAAAGAAAATGACACAAATGAACTTATTTACAAAACAGAAAGAGACTCACAGACATAGAAAACAAACTTATGGTTACCATAGGGGAAAGAGGAGGGGGAGGGGTATATTAGGAGTCTGGAATTCACAGAGGCACACTACTAAATGTAAAATAACAAGGACCTACTGCATAGCACAGGGAACTATATTCAATATCTTGTAATAACCTATAATGAAAAAGAACCTGAAAAAGAATATATAGATATATATAACTGAATCACTTTGCTGCACACCTGAAACTATCACGACATTGTAAAGCAACTCTACTCCAATAAAAACAACCAAGCTCCTCTCCATGGCCTTTATTGACTAGCACCCCGCCCACAGCTCTTATCTCATCCCTGACCACCTTCTCCTGCTCCAAGTCCTCAGCAGAACTCAACATATGGCCGCTTGATGGACCTGTGAGCTTTTACATTCCCCAGGGGTTTCCAAGCCATCCTGCGTGGCCCTTACCACAGCGAGTTATCCCACTGAATTAAAATCACTCATTTCCTTGTCTTTTGAAAGCAATCAACATCTCGCTCACCTTTGTGTCTCCATCACAGTGTCTGGTGTGGAGTCAGCCTCGATAACCATTTGTTGAATTAGGAAATCAATCTTTTTGCTATAAAGGATAGCCTCGTTTAAAAAATATTAGGACTAAAAGAACAATTTGTGGAGATGCAATTCTTTTCCACAGACTGCAGTGTGTTTACTCATGGTCTTTGACACATCAAGTCATCCCCAGAAAATAAGGTTATACAAGATACAGATGATAATTATAAGACTACATAATATAATTAATAAGGATAACTATATTTGTGTAATTGACTCTACAGAGATTTTACCATAATGGAAGACTCCTTAGGTTCCTAAAAATAGCAGCTGTACAGGCTAAAGTGGATCTTTAACCAAGATTCACTAAAAACAGAATAAAACAACAAAAATCAAACCTAGAAGAAAGAAAAACAAATAGGGTTAAAAATACCAAATGGGATAGAAGAAGCATTGAGAGAAATTTAAAATTGTGGAACTGTTGTGCATAGTTACATGCTAACAGTGATGAAAAATTTTGGCTGGTTTTCTGAAAAAGGACGTGATTTCAAAATTGACTCAAGAAAAATTTTAAAGCTCAGTGGATTGATCACCATGGAAGAAATACTTGTTGGCATTGTGCCCATATTGTTTTATAGTGATTTCTTTCAAACTTGTAAAAGACAACTCTATTCTGACAATGCAGAAAACATGGAATTCTACTCAACTGATTTTGCTTAAGTATTAATATCCTCACATTAAAACATGACCCAGAGAACCAAATAAAAGGAAAACTATAGATTTCTGGAATCTCCATTTTTCCCTCTCTTTTTACAGCCCCTGACTAGTTCTTTTCACCTAATATCTGAATTTCAGCAAATTCTCAGCTGGTGAGAGTTTTTCCAGGTACTCTGGTCCTTCAAATTGGTCTTTTAGGAAATGGTTACTCATTTTCTCAGAGTCTCTTTGATTTTGTCATTCTTTGTCTCTAACCATGGCAGAGGGGCCCCAGATTTCCCATCTGTGAGGTCCATCACCCTCACCATGCATTTTGCCAGGCTTCTGTCGATATCCAGGCTAATAACCACATGATCTCCTATCAAATCTAAAGGGAGATTATGTCATGGGTCAACCCTAAGTGTCTCGGAATTCACTTTCATAGTCAATTAAACTGTGATGCAGAAAACAAGTCCACTTTATACACACACACTCCCCCTTCAATTATTCTTACTCATATAAATGGCTTTGAACTTGAGTCATTTAGGTTTCCAGCAAGTTCCAGTAACCCAATTTAATTTGTCAGAACAAGGGGCATATTGAAAGCCAGGTAGGAATTGCTTTACAAAGGACGCAGGGGGAAAAATGTCTCAAACTTCCTTTCACCATGATCCAGACTAACTTAAAACACTGATTTCTGCATTCAGTCTTGGGTGAGTTATACTGCAGAAATCCCGAAGTCTTAGTGGCTAATAATCAGGGTTTGTTTCTCACTCAAATTACATGCCTTTCATGGATTAGCTCCATGTTGCATTCACTCTGGGACCCAGGATGAAGGAACGGCCCATATTTAGTGTGTTTTTGTGGCAGAAGTAAAAGAGAAATGGCAGAACACATGGATAACATTGAGACTTCTCCTTGGAATTCCATCACTTTCATATAGATCACTTTCACCCTCGTTCAACTGGCCAAAGCCTGGTGCTAATGGGCAGAGAGATATAATCCTCTCACAGGAAGGGGAAAGAAATCATTGGAAATAATATAACCAATTACAGCCCACACTCTTGCTCATAAATATTTATTTCCCTCCCTTTAGCCACAAAATATACTCATCCCCTCCCCAAGGGAGGCACTCAAAAGTCCCATCCAATGACAACAGAAGACAAGATCCAGAATCTCAAGATGTACATCAAATCTGGGTGTGACTTCTCTTGATCTGGAGACATATGAACTGCAAAGTCAAATTACCCCCCTGAATCCACCCCATCCCCCAACACACACTCAATTTTTAGTAGTGGAACGGGGTCAGGTTAACCACCAAAAATATTCCCATCCAGAAAGCAAGCAATGGAACACGCATAGCAGTCCAAGTCTCAGAGCAATTCTGAAATCCTGTTGAACAGACCTTGAGGTGAGGTATGTTCCTTGATTAGACCCTAGTTGTGTTTCCTGGAAATGGTGCTTGATGTCGTTGCATGATTTCATCACCATCTGGAAGATCCATCCTTTTCCACTTGTTCTCTTTGTACTCACGTGATGAGGGTGAAACTGCACTCCTTCTCAGATGGGACTCGAACCTAGCCAAAGCTCAGACTGGGACTCGAACCCACAGGCTGGGACTTGAATCCACGATCCCTGACTAGAAGGGGTCTCAAACCCACTGTCTTTTTTTTTTTTTAACATTTTTATTGGAGTATAATTGCTTTACAATGGTGTGTTAGTTTCTGCTTTATAACAAAGTGAATCAGTTATACATATACATATGTCCCCATATCTCCTCCCTCTTGCATCTCCCTCCCACCCTCCCTATCCCACCTTTCTAGCTGATCACAAAGCACCCAGCTGATCTCCCTGTGCTATGCGACTGCTTCCCACTAGCCATCTATTTTACATTTGGTAGTGTATATATTTCCATATATACACTACCACTCTCTCACTTTGTCCCAGCTTACCCTCCCCCTCCCCATGTCCTTAAGTCTATTCTCTAGTAAGTCTGTGTCTTTATTCCCGTCTTGCCCCTAGGTTCTTCATGACCTTTTTTTTTTTTTTTTTTTAGATCATATATATGTGTTAGCATACAGTATTTGTTTTTCTCTTTCTGACTTACTTCATTCTGTAGGACAGACTCTAGGTCCATCCACCTCACTACAAATAACTCAATTTCGTTTCTTTTTATGGCTGGGTAATATTCCATTGTATATATGTGCCACATCTTCTTTATCCATTCATCTATCGATGGACACTTAGGTTGCTTCCATGTCCTGGCTATTGTAAATAGTGCTGCAATGAACATTGGGGTACATGACTCTTTTTGAATTATGGTTTTCTCAGGGTATATGCCCAGTAGTGGGATTGCTGGGTCCTATGGTAGTTCTATTTGTAGTTTTTTAAGGAACCTCCATACTGTTCTCCATAGTGACTGTATCAATTTACATTCCCACCAACAGTGCAAGAGGGTTCCCTTTTCTCCACACCCTCTCCAGCATTTATTGTTTGTAGCTTTTTTGATGATGGCTGTCTTTTGATTAAAACCACTCACCTGGTGTCAGGACTTACTGAAGCTCAGGTTCTTTTGTCTCATCACAGAAAGAACTCAGAGTGAGGCAAAGCAGCAGGCCAAGAGTGAGTTTATTAGCATAGGATGCTTGTGCGAGATACAAGTGGGCTGGCAAGGGAACACAGCCCTGAGAACAAAGAGGGCTACATTTTTATAATCAAATAAAAAGTGGGGAGGGCTTCCCTGGTGGCGCAGTGGTTGAGAGTCCGCCTGCCGATGCAGGGGACGCGGGTTCGTGCCCCGGTCCGGGAAGATCCCACATGCCGCGGAGCGGCTGGGCCCGTGAGCCATGGCCGCTGAGCCTGCGCGTACGGAGCCTGTGCTCCGCAACGGGAGAGGCCACAACAGTGAGAGGCCCGCATACCACAAAAATAATAATAATAATAATAAAAGTGGGGAGGAGAGAAGACCACCTCTTCCTCATTCTTGGGCAGATGTCATGGTGCTATTTAGATCATATATATATTAGCAAAAGGATGGTAACATATACTACAGTACGGTAATTTATCTCAGGTTTTGGTATAATGTCCCCTTTCACCTAGTTTCTTTCCCCTTTCACCTATATTTCTGTCTTGGCCACATGCAGAAATGCTACTCTTCAAGGACTCTTAACTCTCTGAGTTCATGTAACAGGATTCACATCCCTTATCTATTGTCTTGTGTTTTAAATATCAGGGTTTGTGGCTTGAGTGTGTCTGGCACTTGGATGCACCTGGTTTTCTTTCAAGGTAGAGTAGATTGTTGCTAGGTTACTGGATTCTTTTCTTGAGCGGTTATTAGCTTACAACAGTCTCTCAAACTCCCTTAAAATTCCTTTTCTGTCTTAATCCCCTAGTGAGATTTCTAAACTGACTATTTAATTATCTTACTCTATCCCTATCAAGGGTATTGGAAAATGTACCCTTCTTGGGGCCTCTGTAACTTATCCTCAAAGTGGCTTGTGCCCATAGGAGCTTGGGAGCCCAAAGATGATTTTAAGTTTTGAACAGTCATAGTCTTTTAGTCCCAGGCTGTTTGCTCTTGGCTCTCTCCAAAAGTTAGTCATTTTTAAAAATCTATTTAACTCCAGTTGGTTTCTGCTAATATCCACAATTATTTTTGAGACATACCTCTCTCTAAACTTAATGACTAGCTTTCTGGGAGAGCCACCTAACATATTCAGAGATTTTAACAAGGGACATTTTGATTTGTTTTAACAGGCTTGGATTGTGATTTATAGCATTTCTCAATTTTATCTCCTCCTAGTAGGAGATGAGAGACAATTGCTTCTTTCAACACTGCAAGACCAGAAATTTTGGGGTTGTCTCTATTCCTGGCTTGTAAAACAATCAATTCTTTCCTGAGTTCATCACCTTATTTTTCAAACTGAGTATAATTAACATATAACATTATATCAGTTTCCTATGTATAAGATAATGATTTGAAATTTGTGTATACTGTGAAATGCCTGCCACAGGAGGTCTAGTTAACATCCATCACCACACATAGTTACACATTTTTCTGGGTGAGAACTTTTAAGATCTATTCTCTTAGCAACTTTCAAATACACAAGACAATGTTATTAACTATAGTCACCATGCTGGATATTACATCTGCAGGACTTATTTTATAACTGGAAGTTTGTAACTTTTGACCCCCTTCACCCATTTCACCCGCTCCCCACCCCCCTGCCTCTGGAACTACCCATCTGTTCTCTGGATCCATGAATACGAGTTGGTTCGTTGGTTTGTGGATTACACACGTAAGTGAGATCATACGGTATTTGTCTTTCTCTGTCTGATTTAGTTCACTCTGAGCTCATCTCTTTCTTGTAGATGAGCAACCAATTGCAACCAGAGCCTGCTGTGTCCCAAACTTTTTACCTAAAGCCACAAATCCATTCAATGTGTATCTGCCCTCTGAGTTATCACAGGCAACAACTTTACCAAATATTTTGCTACTGCATAACATGGGTTGTTATCTTTCCAGCCTCCAATAACAGTTTTCTTATTTTCCTGGCCCTGCAATCCATACATCATCTTTTAGAATTTTTGTTATGGTAGCTTTTCATTTCATGTACTAATTTCTATATTGTTGACTTAAACCAAGTTATACCAAATCTCTATGGCTACAACGAAGGGCATTTGTTACTCCCATTACTTTTCCTTTTTGGGGTATCTTCTCCACTTTATCCTCATTCTGGGACCCCAACAGAAGGAACAGCCTCTTTGTAAGACAGAAGGAGAAGGACACAGGCTAGAACCACACAGTGGCTCTTAAAGATTTTAATCGATGTGACCTATGTTAGTTCTACTCACATTTCATTGGCCAAGAAAGTGACATGACCAAATCTGATAGAAATGGAGTGGAAAAGTAAATCTTCCCCCTTACAGCGGAAGAACATAAGTGGAAACGCTACACCTTTTTTCAGCTGTTCTTCCTCATAAACATGGCTTGGAACGTGCATTTTATCTTGTTAGAGCAAGATACATGCTGGCTTCTTGGAAGATATAAAACTTTCTAGAGACATATGCATTGTCTGAAGTGTGACACACTCCAAAGTACATGAGGTGTGGAGGGGTGACAGCAGATGGCTGGATGAGTAGGAAACCAAACTAGCAGGTGGCATCTTTTTCTCCAAGATTCTCTCCTGGGGGGGTAATCTCATTCCTTGAATTCCCAAGAAGTTCCTGCAAGTTCACAAATGTGCTTGGAGCTGAGCGTGGCAGAAAACTGCTCATCTGATGTCTTGAAAAGCTGGGACAAATCTCTGTAGGAAGGCTTAGGGCTTGCTAGTCATGCCCCAAGCCGAGTTCTCACCCACAAGTGCCCCAGACCCTCTCACTCCTCTCTTTTTTTTGTAAATTGATTGATTGATTGATTTTTGGCTGCGTTGGGTCTTCGTTGCTGCGCGCTGGCTTTTCTCTAGTTGCAGCGAGTGGGGTCTACTCTTCGTTGCAGTGCACGGGCTTCTCATTGCGGTGGCTTCTCGTTGCGGAGCACGGGCTCTAGGCGTGTGGGCTTCAGTAGTTGTGGCACGCAGGCTCAGTAGTTGTGGGTCGTGGGCTCTAGAGCACAGGCTCAGTAGTTGGGGGGCTCACGGGCTTAGTTGCTCCACGGCATGTGGGATCTTCCCAGACCAGGGCTCAAACCCGTGTCCCCCGCATTGGCAGGCGGATTCTTAACCACTGCGCCACCAGGGAAGTCCCCCTCTCACTCCTCTTTATCTCCACAGTTCGACATGCAGAGGATAACTCTGGAAGAGCTGAAGCACATCCTCTATCACGCCTTCCGGGACCACTTAACGATGAAGGACATTGAGAACATCATCATCAACGAGGAAGAGAGCCTGAATGAGACCTCGGGGAACTGCCAGACAGAGTTTGAGGGCGGTAGGTACCTCTGCTTCTGCTCTCTGCCCCGTCTGGGATAGGCCAGCCCTTCCACATCCTCTGTATGAAAAATGTGTTTACAGTCTCTTGGGCCGAAGTGGCCTTGGACGGAAGCCACAAATCCAGGGCCGAGGTTAAAAGATCATTTTTGCCAAGAAGTAGTAGGTTTCTTTTTTTTTTTTTTTTTTTTTTTTTTTTGCGGTACGCGGGCCTCTCACTGTTGTGGCCTCTCCCGTTGCGGAGCACAGGCTCCGGACGCGCAGGCTCAGCGGCCATGGCTCACGGGCCCAGCCACTCCGCGGCATGTGGGATCTTCCCGGACCGGGGCACGAACCCGTGTTCCCTGCATCGGCAGGCGGACTCTCAACCACTGCGCCACCAGGGAAGCCCAGGTTTCTTTTTTTTTTCTATTTTTTTCCCCCAACTCTGCCTTTTTGCAAGACCTGTATTGACCCTTCCTTCCTCCAGTGACCCTGAGGTCTGTGACTTGATGAGTGGCTTTGTGGTGTTGGCCTTTATTTAGTGGGGGCTGCGTGGGATGATGTAAGGAGCCTGTTTGAGCTGTCTGCAAACCTGGGTCAAGTCCAGTGGCTAATTGTGTGACCTTGGGCAAGGGGTGTATCTTCTCTGAATGAGTTTCCTCACCTATAAACATCAGGATAATTACACCTACTTCTCACAGGATCCTTAGGAATGAATGAATTACCTCTATTCTGTGCTCTCTGAATACACTGGCCAACAAAAGCCCTGCTCATGAAAAAACTCTCATGAACTTCACCAAGAAAATAAGGTTCTCCTGGGGCCAAAAAAGAGACCCGTGAGAGGTCATTTTTCTTGGACTCACGAAGGAAAGCTAAAAAAATAAAAATAAAAAGGCTACCTTATTCCTTAATCAGTAGAGAGTTCCAGGGAAGTTAAATCATTGAATCCCTCTTTCCAACTTTGAAAATCAGAGCTGCTTTAACAGCTCTGATGTACAGAAGTTTTTTGTTAATTACCTTAAAACAGCATAGCAGGCTACGGGCAATTTTTAACTTATTTAAGGTTGAGACTTTTTTAAAAGGTCTACTATTTTTTTCGGTTCTTTTTTTCTGAACATTACAACAAGCCAATGTGTACAGATGGTAAGCTGTCACATAGACACCAGAATGGAATTTGGTTCTTTGGTTTTGGAGCTGCTGTGTTAGAACCAGCCGAGGCCCACAACAGGCAGACACCATGGGGCTGAGCTTGTCTAGGTGGACACAGTGGTACATCCAGACCTGGGCGCCCGTGGGCCCTGTGAGGGCTGAACTGCTACAGGAAACGGGAGGTGGCTTATACCCCGAGGTGACAAAATTAACTCAAGTCAGGGAAATAAGGAATGGTGGGACTGGGGTAAACTTGACAGCAATGCCTCCTTGTAAAGGTGTTCACAGTGAAAATTTTCAAAAGTGCTGTGTACAGCAAACAAAACCCAGCTGTGGTCCAGAAGGTGCCTTGGCTGCCCTGCTTGGGACTTGGACCATAGCATCAATGTCTGCGTTTGGAGTTGGAGCCACACGGACCACACAAGGGCGAGAAGGTCATAGCCAATTCCATCTGCAGCCGGGCAGGCAGGGGAATTGGGAGGACGAAGACAGGTGAAGAGGGCAGGGATTGGATTAAAATTTGGGCAACTGGCTTCTCCGTTCCATCTTTATTTTAGCTGACAGACTCAGTGCTCAAACAGTAGAAGTATTTGGGGGCTCTAGTCACCCTGCCGTCAGACACACTCTTGAAATGAGTAGGAAGAGTATTTCTGAGCACTGCATTTTCCACAAGAACCTATGTTCATGGATTGATACTTTATTCAGAGAAATGTCACAAGTCTTAGTACTTTCAGAAAGGTCAGACTGCCCTGGGAAACAGTCTGAACTCTAAGCACTGTCTTTTTATTACTCAAAAGCTCATCTATTAATAAAATAAATAGCTGACTTAGGGGTTTCCAAATAGAAGTCTTCCTGGGTCTGCTTTAATGATTAGTACATATAGCATTAGCAACACTTACCGTTTGGGGGTGATTGATAAGGGCCAGGCGCTGTGCTTTAAAATTCATGATCTTATTTAATAAAAGGAATATTATCTGTAATTCACACCTTGATTTCTTGAATGACCTCGTGAGCTTGATTACATAATCCCTTTTACATATTTTCATGTCAGAGAGGGTTTTTAAAATACGTCAGCTCTTTTTGGCCCCAAACACAACGTCATTGTGTTTGCATTTAGGTGTAAGATTTTTCCCATCTCGGATATGACCAAAGTCACCAGTGCATGTATTTTAATGCTCACAGCTCTCTCCAGATTCAGGAAAGGGGCTCCTTGATTTTACTCAGGGCAAAGGAGTCTGGGAAGAGATGGACACACAGACACAGAATTCACCCTGGTGCCCTAGGACTGAGAGAGTCCATTTGAGACCTTGTGGTGACCTTGGCCTTCTCCCTTCCATCTTTCCCCCCCTGCCTCAAGACTCTAGGTCCAGGGACCTGCTGGCAGTTTGAGCCTCTCCCTGCATCTACCGAAGTCTGATGGCGTAGGTGCATGGCTTGTGCTTCCTAAATCTTCTCGGCCTCCAGCTGTTTGGCTGCCCCATCGCCCCAGTGATCAACTCCTTCCTGTCTGCTCTCGCCCTTGACCCAGGCTGCCCCCTCGCCTGTCCAGCCACTTCAGCCAAGGTCTTGCTGACATTTCAGAATCCCCCTCCCACCTGTCAGCTGGCACCACCCCACATCTTGGTAAATTCAGCATCTAACTCTGTAGGGACAAGGTGATTGCCTTTCTTTCTTTCAATGATGGAACTTTTTTTTCTTTTTTTTGGCTACGCACCACGAGGCATGCGGGACCTTAGTTCTCCGACCAGGGATCAAACCCCCCACCCCCGCAGTGGAAGTGCAGAGTCTTCACCATTGGACCACCCAGGAAGTCCCAGCAATGGAACTCTTATCTCTCCAAATTTTACCTTCTCTGCAACCCCAAATGACCGATGCGGGGACGGGAGCTGGGACATTTCCCCCAGGCCCCAGAGCCCCCATCAGGCCACCTCCACTCTTTCTGCTCCCCACTCAGGAAGCTCTCTCCTGCTCTTCTGAGAGCTTTGCTGCAGCAAATATGTTCCCATGCTGATTAGGTCGCCTATAAAGCTGGGTGATCCATGGCGCTTGGAAATTCTGCTCTATTTGGTGTCAGAGGAAGGAATCAAGGTGTAAGGACCTATTACACCTAAAGATTTTTAAGGCAAAGAAGTCTTTGCCTTAAAAAAGTGAAAGGGCACATCGGTTTCTGAGCAAAGAAGGAGGAGATAGTGAAACAGGCATTTTGTAGCAGAGTCAGAATTTGAAGAAGCCCACGTCAGATGTCTTTGAGTTCAGCAAAGCTGGAGCTTCTGGAGTGAGGCAAAGGTTTGAAAATGCTGCAGTGTGTGTCCGTTAGAAATTAACAGGAGGGCTTCCAAAGGCCATCAGCATCATTTTATGTCAATGAGTATATTTTTCACTTTTATAAATCTTGGGTCTGATACTTTCACAAAGGTGTTGGGATTCTGTCCGTTAAGTCAGGAAGTATTGATTATTCCTTCCACATGAATGGAAGAATAAAGAACGGAGAAATAGGCCAGGGGTCCAAAGGGTGTGGTACCCCTGATGGGAGAGGTTTGAGGGGTTTTTTGTCCTCTTTTTAGTTTTCATTTTGCCTTGATTTTGTTTTATTTATTGGATTTTTAGGTCAATACAGACAACACACACACATACACAGAGCCTCTCACACAGTCTGATCTGCCTAACCTTTATGGTACGTAGGGCTCCGTGATCATAGGTAAGCATTACATTTTCCATCTTCTCCCAAGGAAAGGACAAGATGAAACAGGATGAAATTCCAAGTTACATGTAAGGAAAGTTTTCCTGACTTCTTCAGGAAGTCCTGAATTGGGGTGTCACACCATGGATAGAACCCACTTTCCTAGAGCACCAAAAGAAGTCACCTACAGAAGCCCCTGGGAAGGCAGAGAAGAGACTAGACTCTAGAAAAATCTAATGCAAGGATTCTGAAGTGGACTTTTCCTTCATTCACACCTGGTTTCCAAGTGGAAAATCATCAACTTGAGTCAGACACTTGACCAGGTGTCACCCATGTGCTGGGTGCTTTGGTCAAGAGGTCACTTAACCCCACTCAATTCAGGGGCTCTCTGGTATTACCCACTGGTGGGCAGCCTATGTGTCCCCAATCCAATGAGAATATTTCACTAAAAGTTGGACTTCCAGACCCTTCCAATCCCTCAGACATTTTTTTAAGTCCTTTACTAAGATAGATTATGCCTGATGTACTAATGTCTTATCAAATGGGTCAGATACAAGATTACGTGACTACCCACAATGCCCAATCACCATCCATGCTAAATAAGAGAGGTTTAAGCTGGTTTGCTTCGGTTGGACCACTTGTACTCACCAGCTGTTTTGATTTTGGAGAACATAAGCTCAGTGACACTGAGAGACGAATTTCACATTTTATTATTTGGTTCCAGTCACTGACATCTATGAAATTTAGTGGTCTTGGGATTGAATCATCTATTTGCCTGTCACCAGATCCTTATTAAGTGTTCTTATGATAAATTATGTTATATACTAAGTCCAGGAGGAAAGGGATGAGGGAAAGCTGTCTGGCACGCTTGCCAAGTGCTGGTCATTTGTTAACACGTTAGACCGACCTGTCGGCACGGCCTGAGGGATCAGTTCTGTGGTTCCTATGGGACAGATGAGGAAACTGAGGCTCAGCAAGATGGAGTCATTTGTCCAAAGTCAAACTGCGAGTAAGGCTTCAAATCTAGGTCCACCTGACCAAACCCCGCCCTGGCTCCCCTTTAGTGGCCCTGGGTCATTTCCCCGAGCTTAGGCGTTTCAAAGACTCTTTACAGAATGACTCTTCATCATCCTCACTCCTTTTCCATTTCGTCGCCAGTGAAATCACATTATATTTGGAAGTCAAGTAGACATGCGGCAAGATCTGTGTGTGAGCCCTTTCAAGATGCGTCCCCCAAGTCTTGTCCCTAAATGGAATACCAGCTGTCAGGGTTTTGTAGGCATTCTGACAACATGCACGGGAGAGGGAAATCAAGCAAAAATCATCAACCGGGGAATAAATAGTTTCTGTGAAAGACACAGCATAGCTACTCTGTACCATTCAGTATGATGGACAAGAGAAACAAATGTCAGAGGGGTGACCCAGGCCAGGTAGCCCCCAAAGCATCCCTGTGCAGTCATGTGGGTTCTGTTCCCTGCCCTGTGTAGACTAGCTGTGTGACCATGGGAACTTATTTTAAAACTCTCTGAGCCTTATTTTTTTCATTTGTCTGATGATGCAAAGATTGGACAACAGTGGTCGTATCTAGATTCAAACATTTCTGGGCTCCTTGGAAGATGAGAAAGAATTTTGTAGCCATGTCCCAGAGCTCCAACTCAAGCCATCCCTGCTGAAGTTGCAGTGTTTCTGTCGGAATGTCAAATGCACACCTGGATTGGGAGACCTGGCTCACCACCTGGCCGTACACCTTGGGCATTTCATGCCCATTCAACTGAAAAGGGCATGATGTGTCATCCACACCATCTGCTCCCAGCTCACCTGATGCCGTGACTTTCCTGAAATAAAACCTGTTCTCCTGGGGCAGATGTAGGAGGTTAAGGCCTAGGTGAAGTCCATGGCAGGTGGTGAGACAGGAGACAGTTTGAAAGAAAGTTGGGGCTTCGGACAAAAAAGGATTTTTCTTCTTCTAGTTGGGGACCTATCAAAGCAAACCTGTAGGAAAGTTTTCTGGAGCCATGAGTGAGGAGTGAAGAAATTCTGAAATATAAGATAGAGACCTGGAGAGCTATAGACATGATAGCTAAGAACTCCAGCTCTGCACTCTGGACAGGGCTGGCTTAAAATCCTGCCTCACCACCTATAGGTCACTTGAGTAAGGCACTTAAATGAATATTAAGAGCCTAAGATTTTTTCATCTGTGAAATGGGAATCTTATCATGACCTACCTCATATGGTTGTTATGAGGATTAAATGGGATAACACGTGAGAAGATTTAGTACAATGCTTAACACATTAGTAAGCAATCATAACAAACAAAAAAACAAAACTAGCTGGTCCCTGGTCCCAGTTCTCTTCTTATTGTTACTTTTTACCTGGAGACATTGCAGAGTATGTACTGCTGGAACACCACATCTTTGAAAGATGGTGCAGGGGCCAAATTTACAGGGCTTGAACCATCCTCTTGACACATTTCATCCCTAAAGTTAAGTCCTTGCCAACGTTGGAGTTCCCAAGAGTATTGGTCAAGACTCTTTTGGCTTCAAGTAAGAGAAACTCAATCCACACCCCATTAAACTAAAAAGCACTGGCTCAAATAATAGGGGAAGCCAAAGGGATGAGCTTTGGTTGACTTGAACCCAAAGAGCTCAAGCAACATTCTCTCCCTGCCCCGCCTTGCTCTCATTCTCTCCGTCCTTTCCTCTCTGTTGGCATCATTCTTGGGCAGGCCCTCTCTCCCCAAGGTCAACAGGATTCTCTCTCTCGAGATTCAGCTCCATTCCAAGAAGGGGCTCCAAATGTGCTTGGCCGGTGTGCCTACCTCTGGACAAGCCAAGAGCTTAGGGTACTCTACTGGCCAATGTGGTTTGTTACAAGGGGAAAGGTGAGGCCCTGGATTGAGAGTTCCACCAGGTGGAGAGGCACAGATCCCCAAACCAAAAGATGAATTTTGTTACACGAAGGGGAAGGATGGCTGGAAAGACCAAAATAACACCTGGCCACACCATGCCAGGGAGCCTTGCAGGACCCTCAAAGCCAGACACAGCTGTCTGACATCCGGAAACCCAAGATGATTTTGTGGTGACGAAGGGCCAGCTCATACCCACACAAGTACAGGTGGCCTGTCTTCCTCCTACAAAAGCATCACCTGTTCCCTTAGAGACCACATCCTCCACTTCTAACTTCAGGTCTTACGTGGGTGCCTGGACGCTCTGTTATCACTGATGAAAAATCTCTTTCACAAACTCTTAATTAACTCCACCTTAGGTGATGGAACTATCCAATTTCATATAATCATAAAGTGTCAGACCGGGAAGGATCACAGAACTCTAGCTCCCAGACCTAGTAGATCTGGCTAATTGTTAGAATCACCTGAGCTGGGTTTTATATTGTTTTACCATTTCCTGAGCCCCAAACTCCCTGCCAGGAACATCACTTACGTACATCTGTGTTAGGGCAATTAGTCAGAATTGTTATGATTCTGATTTGCCTTATTTGGGAGCCAGTGCCCCTGAAGATTGAAGCCAGAAGGATTATGAACCCATTCTACATAGGCTCACCCAGCTGGTCAATGGCAAAATCCGTGTAGACTCCTGTCTCCGGGAAAAAATTCGAGAGCCACTGCCTGGCATTTGCCGAGCAGAGCCATGTGAATCTCTGTCAAAATAAGAAGGGGAAGGAGCAGGCTGTCACTAGAGCTTACAAACCCAGGTCCTGTCACAGCAGCCAGGAGTCTGCTGGTGCACGGACTCGCTAATGAGCTTTTAAGAAAACAGGAAACCTCACTTCTGTATCCTCCTGTGTCAGCCTCCCCTAACTCACATTTCATCCTCATGTACTTTCTGGACTCCTACTGTGACAAGTACTATGTAGAAAGATATCAACATCTACTGGGAATAAAGACATAGAAAAGATCACCAATAGCATGATGTATTCTTGCCATTTTCAGTGTTCAATAAGATCCAAAAAGGAATAGGTTCCTTGACAAGTTAAACATAGAGTTACCATATGACCCAGCAATGTGGCTCCTAGATTTGTACCCAAGGGAACTGAAAACATGTCCACACAAACACTTGTACATGAACGTTCATAGCAGCATTATTTATAATAGCCAAAAAAGTAGAAACAACCCAAATGTCCATCAGTTGGTGAATGGATAAACAGAAGGTGGTACATCCATTCAATGGAATATTATTCAGCCACAAAAAGGAATGAAGTGCCCACACATGCTACAGCATGGATGAACCTGGGAAAGATTATGTTAAGTGAAAGAAGCCAGACACAAAAGGTCACATAGTGTATGATGCCATGTATATGAAATGCCCAGAATAGGCAAATCCATAGAGACAGAAAGTAGATTAATGATTACCAGGGGCTGGGGAGAGAGGGGGATGAGGATTGACTTCTAATGTGTATGGGGTTTCTTTTTAGGGTGATGAGAACTTTCTAGAATTAGGTGGTGGTGATGGTTTCACAACCCTTGGGAATGTACTGAATACCACTGAATTGTACACCCTAAAAAGGTGAATTTTATGGTATGTGGATTCTTTCTCAATTGAAAGTAAATAAATATTAAGAGCTAGATTTTTTTTTAATTAAAATATCAGGCGCTTTGAGAGCACGATAGATGTTCAGGAGAAGCCTCATAGGAAAGTCAAGTTTAGGTTAGGCCTGGAAGAAATGAGAGGGAAGGTAAGTGGACACCCTTAACAGAGGGAAAGGTATGAACCGTGCAGCAGAGTCTTAGGTAGAGAGCAGAGCTGCCTGGCTGAGACAAAGGTTGCTGGGGGAGGGGAGGACGGGTGGTCTAGGGACAGAGGGGCAAAGGGGATAGGAGGTGATCTGTGGTCCTGCCTACCTGCTGAGCTTAGGAGCTGGATAGAACTGCTTCCCCCAGCAAGGGGGGGCCTTCAGGGAGATTGCAGGGCGTGATGACGCATACCAAGCACTACTCCAGGAAGGCGAGTCTGGCTGCAGTTCAGGATGAATAATTGAGGGAAGGGACCAAAGCAAAGTTTTGGGAGCATCTGCTGTAGTCTCAGCCTGGGGCTAGAGGCTGCAGGAAACAGGAGAAAACCCAGCAGATCTTTTCTCCAGCCCTCAGGGGATACAGGAAGGATCCCTTGCATTTCTCTAGCAAGTCACAGTTGCACAATAGTTTTTGATTTTTTATGAGCCCGTTAAGCTCTGAAATAATTTTTGAAATTAACAGAACAATTATCATTAGCTCCTTTTACAGAGAGAGAAACTGAGGCTCAGAGAAATTCAGCCTCTTGCCCAGGGCTCTTCCTAAGTGGCAGTGAAGAGAAGAAGCCATATCTCCAACTCACAGTTCATCCTGGGCTGACCTGTCATCTTGTTGGGGAAACCAAGTGTAGACACTGAGAATGAATAAATACACAAAAATATAGTGCAATGCAAATATATGATAGCCAAAGACAGGCATTAAATTATTATCAACAAACACATTAATTAGTGCTGGGTTATACTGTCGACCACACCAAGTGTTTGAAGTACAATTTCTTTTGGATCTTCCTCTGGCTGTACTTTCTATTGCTAAACAAAAGATCAGGAGAGAGTTTGTGTAGAACTTTTGAACCTGGATATTAGACTCAGACAGGGGTTCAAATCCCACCTTCACCATTTGCCAAAGGACCTTGGACTCTACTTCTCGGAGCTTCAGAGCCCTCACCTACCAAATGAGGGTCACACACCCAATTCACAAAGGACTATCGCTATTAATTCTGCAAGGACGTCTATAAAGCACATATGTGTACCTTGCCCACTGAGGTGGGTGCTCAGTAAGTAAAGGGGAATTTTTTCAAGGTTTCCACATAGGAATTAGCATTCACGGGGCACAGACAACATTCAAGTACCTTCCTATGTTCATAATCCTCACCACAAAGTAGGTCTTATTTACCCACATTTTATAGATGGGGAAATTGAGGCCCAGGGAGCTTGGCTTGCCCAAGCTCACACAGCTACAATGTGGGATAAGATGATTGTGATTCAGATTGGTGTCTGGCTTCTTCACTCTGCCACACAACTTACATCAGAACTGGATGTGAAAGAATTCTCATCCTGGACTTCCTTGGTGGCATAGTGGTTAAGAATCCGCCAGCCAATGCAGGGGACACAGGTTCAAGCCCTGGTCCAGGAAGATCCCACATGCCGTGGAGCATCTAAGCCCGTGCGCCACAACTACTGAGCCCACGTGCCTAGAGCCCGTGCTCTGCAACAAGAGAAGCCACCTCAATGAGAAGCCCACACACCACAATGAAGAGTAGCCCCCCGCTCATCGCAACTAAAGAAAGCCTGTGTGCAGAAATGAAGACCCAACGCAGCCAAACATAAATAAATTAATTAATTAGTTAAAAAAATAAAAAAGAATTCTCATCCTTGCACAGAATCTGAATTAAAGACTCCAATCTCCAATGATGGTGGGTTTCAGAACTACCCAGGAGAGAGCTGGAAGCTTCACTCTGCTTACAGTACTCATGTCTGGATCCAGACTGGCATGACCTCACGTACAAACTATTAGGTCCCCAGGCCTTTCCTCCTTCCTTATCTCTCCCCTCCTACTGCTTTGAAGGATTTTTAGATCAAAGGTGCAGCCACTCTCCTGGGGGATAATCCTGTTGCCTGTAACCTTGTTTTCTGAGTGTCCTTCACAAAGAAGGGCTTCAGCAAAAAATTTCTCCCTCAGCCCAATCACACAATTTTTCTTTTCCTTAAGCCTTCGCCAGCCCTCAAGATAGGAAGGTAGATGTCTGCCTTCAGAAGCATTTTTATACTGAGGAGCTGCCCGGAATAAATTAGCTAGTCCTCGGAAAGTGTTAGATACGCGCTTCCACATCCTCATCTTATTTTCTGCTTTGGGTCCTTTCCTTCCCAAACACCACCTCCCTTTTCCTTCCTGAGGGCTGATATAACTTTTTACATTTGCCCACTTCTGGGGGCAGGCACATCTCCGCACCAAGGAGATTTTCTTCCTCCAGGTAAGAACTTATAAGATTCTAAGACCCAGACAGGATGAGCAAGTAGTAGAGAACTGAGCCAAAAACTGGGTCCACCCAGTGGACCCAGAAGGATTAAAGATACCAAGACAAGGCCTAAGAGACTAAGGCAGAAATAACCGACAGGTATTGGGGAGGGAGCCAGGAGCTGTGCCGGGGGCATTGGGCATCTGTGAAGTGTGGCTTGCTGGAGAAGCTTTCCGGTGGATGTAATTTGTAGAGGCCCCACTGAGCCTTGTCTCAGGGGAAGCTCCTTTGCCTTTGGAAACATCACCCACTTCCTGCTTCTTCCCTGCTATTTCTAGGGCATTAGAGGAGCCACTCAGTGTCAAGGGGGAGAGGGACGTGAACTTGAACATTTTTTTTAGTTTTTTTTAAAGGCATGTGGACCCTACCTTGACCTTTTTCTTTTGCCAGTCTTCTTTCCAGCCGAGAGTAATTTTAAGGGAAATTACGCTTCTTTTCTTTCTTTTTTCACTCAATTTGGCCTAAAGAAAAACCACTTTCCCTCAGCTGGTGGTTGTTTGCAAAGGTACAGTAGAATGTCTAGCAGAAGGACCCCTTTGCAAAATGGAAGGTAATCTGAAAATGTTCTTCAGTCCTGGTCTTGGGTTTCTGCAGTACCCACACCCCGATGTCCCTAACACACACCTACACACGCACACAGCCCTCCTGCCCCCAGCAACTCAAGCTCTATCAGATTCTTGGGCCCCACCCAGATGTACTGAACCAAAAAGCCTGGGGCTGGGGCCCAGAGATCCCCTAATCACCTGCAGAGCTTATTAAAAATACACATTCTTGGCCTCCACCCCCATAGATTTGGATTCAGTCATTCTGTGATGGGGTGGGAGAATTCGCATTGACATCAGACTCCCAGATGGTGCCGAGGCAGCTGGTCCAGCGAGTAGCCCTGGTGTAGGTCACCTCCCGCCAGCCTCCCAGGAAGGGATTTCTTCCACAAGCTAAGTGGTAAACTGTGTGTAAAGCTTACTGCGGGACCAGGACGGACAGGGAAGGAGGTGTAGACAAAAAGAGGAAAGAGAAGGAAAAGAAATTCTGGCATGGGAAGCAATGCCTGGAGGAGAGAGTCTGTTCTTTCATCAAAGCTTTTCCTTTCTTGTTATTTCCATTTCCCTATTTCTGGCCCATATTCCTAACCCACTAGTTAACGCCTTCTGATCGAGACCAACTAATGGTTTCTCGTGGGCCTTATAAAAATGGTGACTCAAGACCTGGCCCAACAAAAGGATTAAGACAGCGCCACCCCAGGACCCAAGGTCAGACCCTTGGGGCCTCAGGATCTGGGGGCAGGGACACCCTGCCTCAGAAAAGCCTGAGAGGATTCTGCACCCCCTTGCTTCACGTGGGTCCTATCCACAGCTCACGTGGTCTCCACAACCCAGATTTCAGCAGGCACCACGATCACCTAGTTAAACTCGGGAGATCACTGGCCAGAGTCCCCCATTCAACAGATCGGCGGGGAGCAGGGGCTGGCCTGAGAATCTGCCTTTTTAATAAGTTCTTGGTGCTGCGATGTAGCTTACCCAGGGACCCCGCGCTCGAACCACTGCTGTGCGTATCTGCCATAATGCCAGAAGTCCCTTAGAGTCATTTCAACTGGCAGCTACCCAAGAACAGTCCTGGGAAAGGTAAGTTGCTTCCAGCCCGTCCTGTAGGGATGCATCCGAACCTCGCTCTGTCTGTAACAGCTGCCTCAAACATGGGAGGCTGGCTTTCTGCAGAAACGACATGGCCAGGCCTGGATGATGCCTTTGGTGAGACTCACGCTGAAAATGTGATGTATTTCCTCGCTCCGAAATCGCTGTAGCGCTATTGCATCTGGAAGCCTAGATCTCACTCTGAACATCACATCTGCCATGATTTTTGAAGTCTGGCCACTTCATACCCTTTGCCAGGAGCAGGGATGCCCAGTCTCTTCCGAGAGCTGACCTAGACATGCTTCACTTGATGTGACCAGTCTTCTTCCTGTGGACCGGTCCCTGGGCTTGTTGAGGAAGAAGTGCAATCTGTCTCACTGTGTCATTTCTCTCTTCCCTCCCTGCCTTCCCTCCCTGCCTCCTGACCCTCTGCCCTACACCCCACTCCAGTGCATTCCCAGAAGCAGAACAGACAGACCTGCGTCCGGAAGAGCCTCATCTGCGCCTTTGCCATGGCCTTCATCATAAGCGTCATGCTGATCGCGGCCAACCAGATCCTCCGGAGTGGCATGGAGTAGCGGCCTCCCCAGCAGCTGCGTTCCTGGCTCACGCGCATGTGCTTGCCCCGCGGGCAGACTCTTCCTCCACAAAAAAAAGCAGATACGGACGGTGCAGACGCAGCACAGTCCAGCAAAGAACCCAAGGTTGCAGTGCAACCCGTGTTGTTGCAAACCCACTTCATCCCCTTGGCAGGTACACAAAAGGGCTGTCTTCAATGCTTTAATGGTCTTGTTTCCTAATGCAATAAATAGCCAGGAGTTCCGGATGATCGCTTCGACCGCCTGTAGGAACTCTAAAGAGAAACTTCATTTTCATCTCGGAATTCCCATGGCCATCCAGGTTGGCGGTGTAAGGCAGCAAGAGAGAGACAGAACACGCAATCACCTCCGCGCCCTGTTCTTTCAACCCAGGGGTCAACTGGAGACTCCCTCCCTCCCCCACCCCAGGGCAACCCTCAGTGCCAAGAAGCTGACTTCTGAGTTGCTGCAGAAGTGGGGGCTTCCCGTCCTACCCTGGCTTCCTTCCCCAACCTAGTGGAGGCCCCCCGGCAAGGCATGAGGGGAAAGCCATCGAATGGGGTGCAGCGCCCAGCGGTCTGCAAGTTGCACCCCCTTCGCTTCTGTTCTACTGCCTTTTCTACAGGACTCTTGTTGGCAGAGTTGGGGAGCTCTCGGGTTCCGTCGGCACTTGGCTTTCTGTTCCTAGAGCCCATCGCGCACCAGCATTTTGGAATCTGCAGAGAGCCTTTCTCCCAGCTTTGCCGCCTGTGCTGCCATTTAGACAAAAAAAAGAAGCATAACCGTGGGCATCTCTATCATATAGACACACAGACAGACGTATATATTGGGTTTCTTCATGTGTGACATCCATCGTCCCTAATTGCTTTACTGCTGATAGAAGCTTGTGCTCCGACACACATCCCTGCCTCTTTGGGGTGGGTAGTTTGGGGATGGGGAGGGACATAGGCTGGTGGTGAGGAGGTATTGCAAGCCACGCCCCAGTGGTCCAGAGTAACAGAGTCCAAACACATCTCCATGCTGGGAGACCTCTGTAAGTTAAGGTCCTTGTGCATCTCACCTTTCTCTCATCTTCCAATTTGCTTTCTTAGTCTGTCTTCCCAGATAGAAAGAGAAACACCATCCCAAACGGAAAGCTGGAAAGATCAAACCACTGTATCTTATGTAACATCTTCAGGCAGTCAGATTCTGCAACTGACTCATTTTCACAAGAAAACAAAAAGATGTTAATAAGCTTAGCCAACTCGACAGGTAAAATACTTCTGTTGGGGAAGGGAACTGAAGCCAACCCCATTTCAAGTTTGCGATTTCCTGACTTTTCCTAGATGCCATATCCACCGCCGCTATTCATTCAAGCTTGCGTAGTCTGATTAGCCAGTAACCTTTCGCTGTAATTCTTCCCTCTGTACGTTTCCAAGCTCAGGTCTTTATTTCTGTGATGGGACTTGTCTTACTCTTCTTTCTTTCCATTGCATCTTAAAGCTACAAGCTATTCCCCTCTCCCTTTTCCCTTTTCGTTCAGTATGGAGGTGCCAGAATCTTTCCTCTCTTGCTGCAGCCGGGTGGTTTTGGGGTGCGGTGTGTGTTTATGAATCCCTCCTCAAGCCTCCCCTCTCTCTCTGCTCTCTCCCTCTGATCTTCTCAGACTTGGAGCATCCAAGGTCTCAGTTTGGGGTCTTCTTCCAAATCACCTCTGCAAGCACTTTGGGCAACAGCCTGGGAGCAACTCTAGAAACTTCCCCACTGCAAATATCCATGATGAGCACAAGTAAAACTAGGGTTTGAGCTGTAGTATGGAGGAGGGAGCAGGTGTAAGCTCCCGGGAACCTGGGGGGTTACAAGTCCCTCTGTGAAAATGCCTGGGGTCCCACACATCCAGGCCAAGTAAGGCAATGGCCTGCCTGTCCCTCTAGCCTGCCCTGCCCCGCTAGACACTTCACATCTGTCTATCTCTCCTCTCTCCCCTCTCACCTGACTCACCTCGGTCCCTCAGGACCAGGCTTCAGAACAAGAACGGGTCCAAATGCAGAATACGGATACACAGGACAAGTTTATCATTAGTTTCTGCCCAAAGCAGTTTGCTCTCTCTCTTTAGGTAGGAGGGACCCCGTGAATGACTTGGCCATGTCCTCCTGGGGAGGGGTGTGAGAGACCCCAAGTAGATTGGTTAGAGACCCCAGGCATGATTCTTAAAGGACCCGCCCTGTGAGAGGGCAGTGCTGCAGGCGATGCTGGACTTCAGGGCAAAAAAAAATGAGTACTTCTTTAAAGGCTACAAGTTCTCCTGCCTCCTACTGGGGAACAGGGACCTTGAAGGATGTGAGGGTTAGACTTCATTGGTAGAGAAATTAGCCGCTGTGCAAGGGTGTGCATTAAACGGCAACCTGAAGAGACACCAGCAGCCTGTTCCCCACCAAGTCCTCAGCATCCTCTCCCTAAAGAGGACCCTTTTCCTCTCTCCCAGTGAGTCCGTGGAACCGAGTCCATCCTACCCAGGAGAAGGCATCCCTTGTGGGTGTTGCTAGGGAGAGAGGGTGAGAAAGAAGCCATAGAATTCTCTTTGATGGGCTAGAAGTGAACCTCCTGCCGTGGTAGCCTCACACACGGCACCAGGAGCTGAGTGTGTGGGAACGTCCCCGAGCGAACGGCACCCCGGACACTCTGGGCACTGAGATCCTGTAGCTTGGCAGCTTGGCCTGGACGGTCTGTCAACGGTGTTGGGCTGAAAACGCTGACTTCCCACCCCCCACCCCCAAGCTCTGTCCGCACCAGTGCTGCTCCAGGGCCCCAGGCCAGCCAGTGCCTTCCCCACGGGAGTTACTGTGCTCACGGATGAAGACTCTAGAAGTCCTGGTCCCCCATGTCCACGGTGTGCCATGTGGCCCTGGCTGGAAGTGACCTTTGCAGGAACTGAGCAGGAGGAACCCAACGCTCATGCTGTCCTCCCAGCAAATAGACTTAAGAGTCTATTATGGGGTGGCTGAGAGACTGGCAAACCGAGTTTGCCTCCACCCCTGACCACATGAGTGACGATCAGGGAGGCACTTTGCTTGGGGAATTAGGGGTGCAGACCCTGACCCTTTGACCCCCAAAGAAGCGGTCTCTCATCACTCCCAGAGCCCCCAAACAAGACCTAGCAGGGGAACTATTAACCGTGGCTTCCAGAATGTGCGTGGGTCCCACATGACCTATCTGTGTTTAAAAAAAAAAAAAAAGGATGTTGCCATGGCAACCCTTGCATTCCACCCAGAGTTTGCCAAGGCACACAAAAATAGGGAACATTTCCTTAAAGAACAAACACTTGGGTTCTGCCTGCTTGCAGCCTGACTCCCTGAATCTGTAGCCCGTTGGTGGGAGAAATTAGCCTCAAAGGATCTGGTCATTTCTCTGCCTTTGCCTCTTCTGTTTGGACCTGTCCTTCCATTTGCTCAGGAGAACAGGAGCTACCTGTGAGCCGGGTGGTACCCTCCCCACTTCCCAGAGCCCAGAGCAAAGACCCCTTAATCTGGGCAAAAAGGCAGAAATGCCATCTGGAAGACAAAAAATATTTTAAGTCCCAGTCTTTAAAAGCATCTGTTTGCCTGTTGAGAAGCTCTCCCACAAGCCAGAAATGTGAACTAAAGTGAACTGAGGTTTACATGTGGTCTCCAGCAAGCCAGTGGTTTCCAGCATTTCTAGGTGTTTTATTTGCAGAGAGCAAGATGTGCACGACGCGTCTTCTTTCTTGATACCTGCTTCCTGTCTCAATTTTCACCTGACAAATGGTCTCCTCTCTGCAGTTAGCCGAAAGAACCTAATGAAAGATGGCAAGCTCATTTTGATGATCATGCCCCCATCCCAGCCTCCCATCCACAGAATCACAAAACAATATATCGGACGCCTGGGAGAGAAATGTATCTTTTATGCCAAATGCCTTCTCTAGGTTCAGTCCAGACTCAGGTCATAAATCAAAGAGAGTTTTGCTCTTAACCCATAGCTAGCAGCCTCCCTGGGACCGTATGAGGGCAGGACCAGAAAAGTAAGGTGTGACCGCCAGGCTCCTCAGCTGGGCGGGCGTGGCCTTGTGTGGTCGCACACTGTAAAGCCCCGTTCTGCTGTGCTCTTGCTCTCCATGCCTGCTGAAGCTGCCGAGTTCTGCTCCTTCCAGCTGGAGGTCTCAAAGCATATTGGGTCATTTTACTGCACTATTTCTCCAAAAGCCCGTAGTGATCATGTTATTCATTCTATTCCACTAAGATATACAAAAGGTCTGGAACCCCACTGCAAAAAGGAGGGGCCCCCTTTTCTATAATGCCATGACGATACAGATAGACTTAAGCTTCTAGACTTTGGCATATACTGGTTGTGTCACAAGGCGGACTGCGGAGCCGTCTTCCCTGGAGAACATCTATCTGAAATGACCTCAGATCAGAGATTTCTGATTGGCCTCTTCTGTGATCCTCCCAGGGCTAAGCCTCCATAACCTAAAGGTGTTGCCATAGCTGTCGTCCCAGACCGCCTCAACTCCCCCCAGAAGGGGAAAAAAAAAATCCATCAGAAACAGAAAAGAAACATTATTCCGCAGCTAGGGTTTTCAATTTGAATTATTTAAAGCAATGGCAAAATGGAGGGAGGTTCAGGCTGCCTTTAAGCACTCTGTCTCCATGACAATTTAAATGTCAGAACCGTTCAGCTTCACTTCTTACTTCCTTTGACTAAGTCACTCAGGGGACTGTCCTCCATTATGTGGCCTTGTCATAGACACTTGGTTTGGAAGGAAAAGGTCAGGCACTCAAACCAGCCAAGCATTTCTCTTAGTATCCTACGCTCCTTGCCAAGTCCATGGTCATTGAAACAGCCATCGTTTCTATTGAATACTGATTTGGGACCCTCTTTATAAGATCTCAAGAGACATGATAACAATGCTCAAAAAGTCTTGGAGGCAAAATTAATTTGATTCAGTTGGCTTGAAATATAGTCACAAAGAATCAGGTTCTGCCAGTCCCCCATAGACAGTCCTCTGAAACTGGGAAAGACTTGCCAAGCATCCTGACCCCTGCCTCCGCCTTGGGTAGCTAATCCGTTGAGTGGGCCCACCATGCTGGGCATAGCCCTCATCCACCTCTTTTCCTTGAGCCTGATGGGTTGGCTTTCAAACCTGTGCTTCTCACACTGTTAGACTTTATTGTCCAAGTGAAACAGATGCAGAGGCTGGAATTTTCCCGGGGTCTTTAATTAGGAAGGAATATTCCAGGGACTGCAAAATTCAAGTGTGATGTTGCTCCATCCCTGGACCTGGGAGTGAAAAAGAAAGTTTTTAAAGGGCCGCTGAGGCTGATCTCTGAACATTTTCCCTGTACGTCTGGTCTACTCTGGGAGCATACAGGGGTTTGAGTGCCATGGGGCTGCTGCCCAACAGCCTGACCCCAATGACATGTGCTGGGAACTTCAGGAGGTGGCTGGTAGCTTGCCTTTCCTTGGGGCTGCTGACATTTGCCAAGGCCAAAATGCCTTTCCCAGGGTGCACTGTCTGGGCTCAGACCGGTTGAACTGAGGCTAAGGGAGAAGACCTTAGCCCTGGACGTGTAAGCAACACTGTCGGCCAGGAAGGGCACAGGAGGCAGGACCCCAGGTGCTTTTGCCACCCACCAGCCAGATAATGCTGAGCGACCCCCCTTCCCAGCCTCAGGTTTCTCATCTCTAAAGCAAAGGGAAAGGTCAACCAGATGACTCAAAAGAGCCCTCCTCTTGTGACTCTGTCTGAAACAAATCAAAGTGAATGCCCACACTTCGAGAGGGTCCCTATGTCCCCTGTGAATTGCATTAGGGACTGGCAGTTTCTTTTTTTTTAAACACAAATCCCAAGAGGCAGTTGTAATAAGCTATCTCTTTAGGTGTCCGTTGTCTATAGATGAAAGATGCAAATCGGTTTCTGTCGAGTGTGTCTTGTAGGCAAGAGGTTTTATTTACTCCCTACGGACTTGCTGATTCATGGGAGCATCCAAGATGGGCTTTGTGTCCTGCCTGAGCCAGTGTCACAGTGAAGGACATGGGATCACCTTACCACAGGTCCCGTGAATCAGAATTCCTGCCTGAGTAGGATGAAACAAAGCCAGATTCCAGGAGAAGATGCTGCTTCCCCATCTGAAAAAGCCTAACTGGAAGTTACTGAATAAACAGCACAACTTCTGATCATTTCTTTCTTTTTTTTTTTCTGACCCATGGAACAGCAGTTCCCATATATAGGAGAGTGGCTTGTAATTATTCGTAACACTGCAGAAGGCAGTCACAATCTCTGGGGATTGTTAGGGATTTGATGAAGAGTCTGTGGAGACCAGACGCCTGCAGTGGTCCTTAGATGGCTGATGAGTGATGCTGAGCACAGGCACCTGCTTTAGATGCGATGCAACCACCATGAGGGATAAAGGGCAGAGAGAGGTCAGCTGCAGGATCCACAAAGGTCTCCAGCCCTTCTGCGCTGTGACAACCTAAATTCCTAGGTTTCCTTTTTTTTTTTTCTCTTCCCAAAGTAAATGGAAGCAGTCATTGTTTCTCTAGCAAGCCCTGCTGCTCTTCCCTGGAAAGACCTAGACTGGCCAAGGAAAGGGCCCTCTCAGCTCCTGGTGGAAATTTACAGAAGTCACTGTCTCTCAGCTCTCTCCAAGGAAAATCAAAGAATGTTCTTTCTTCCTAACCTGGAAATCAGGCTTCAGGGGTCTTTAAATGGCTTCTTAGTGGGGTTTGATTTTTCTTCCCCAACTCTGAATCCAGGAAGAAGCTATTTCTCCAAGGGTTAACCAAAGACAATGCCCTTGGAGGAAAATCAGCCCCAAAAATTTGGCCAGGGAATGGGCTGGCAAGCTGTCATCTGCTCGGGGTAGGGGTTGTTGTGATCCTAGGGGTCATTAGACTTGAGACAGGAGTTTTTTCTCAAAGCACGGGGGTAAATGGCTAGATGCAAATCAGAGCACAGCTGAGGACTATTACAACCAGGATGACCGGAGCTTGGCAGGTCTCATATCCAGAATGGGCCACTAAGACTGAAATCCTGGGTCACAATCTTCCCATTTACCTCATTCACGTTCCTTTTTTTTTTTTATTCAGTATTCGTTGATGATTTCTGCTATTAAATGAAGAGAGAGTCAGCAGATTAGTCAAAAGAAAATCTTTATATAAAATGTAAATATTAATATAAATTAACTTGGCATGCAACTTACTGATCCCATGAAGTACATATTATTAATATGTTATCTTAGTGTATAAAGGAAAACTGACTGCCATATTTACCAGATGTTTTTCTCTAACCAAACTTGTCTGTAAATATATAATCTGTATAAAAAAGAGTCTAATTTACCATTATTTATGCAATAGAAAAAAATAAAAGTTTTTTTTTCTTTTGATGAGAGATTCAGCTCATTATCTGGGCCTGTGATTTGCAAAAGGGTCGTGAAATTCATTTCCGTGACCCTGAAGGGAAACCAGATCTCTTTGATGGACCGTCCAGCAGCATCACCCCCTTCCAAGAAGCAGCCAGTGAGAAAGCAGCTGGGGATCTTTGGTGGGGCTTTGGAGGGGAATGATTGACATCAGGGGAAGTAAGCCGACTGTGGAACATATGGTGAGAAATATGAACCAGCTTCTGGCTGGGGAGCAGACAGTCTAATTAAGAAAACTTTGCAGACACCCAAGCTAATGGTGTCATCCTTTTGGTATTCCATTTGCCAAACCCTTCCCAACATTAGCATTCAGGTACTGCTTAGCTTTCGCTTAAGCATTTGGAATTTTTAATGTTATTTGAGCTTCTTGGGCATAGGAAAAAACCACCCATTCCCTTATAATATATTTATATAAGGAAACAAAGGGCACCAAAAAGTCAAGTGACTTGCTTAAAGTCACTTAGATGCGATCCAACCACCATGAGGGATAAAGGGCAGAGAGAGGGCGGATCCACAAACGTGGATCCCTGGTAGTGCATTAAAAGCACTACCAGGGATCCTGCCTGGATCTGGACCAAAACATTGGCCTTCTGTCTCCAAGCCTCATGAGGGCATCTCATATTTTCTTTCCTTTCCAAAAATGTTATCACATGTTTCCCCAAATGTCTTGTACTTAAGTCAAAAACCTGAGTTTCCTGTGGGTAGAATCTCCCAGAATCTCTCAGGGTCCTCAGTTCTAAGTGCTGCATTTTATACACCTTCTTCAGAAACTTATGAGGTAAAATCACTATGCGTTTGTTTTTGTTTAAAAATTCTAAAAATAGAGTGTTCTCCGCATAAAGCATGTGTTTTGTTTTGTTCTTTTCTTTCTTTCCCCTTGTTAAAGGGGGCATCTGGCAAATTCCAGTGAGATAATAACTCGGATTTGACCCTCTCTGATCTGGGTTTTAAGAACTTTTTTATTATACAGGAACAGTTAGTCATGAATATTCATTCTCCTGAGTCCTTACCCCAGCAACGGGTGTTCTGCAGGACAAAAGACCCAACAGGGGACTGAGAACAGAACTCAGGTCTGACCCTGACCACAGAGATGATGAAGCCTGAAGGGTCATGGGTAACATCCAAGGGAAAACAAAGCTCTCCCTTAAAAGGTGAATGTATCTTTGAATTCTATTGGGATTTTCCCATACTTTTGGTAAGTGAATTTCAAAGGCTTTTCTTTCAGATAAAATATGTCTGTGGTCTGGCCATGGGCACAATTAGAAAGCCGGGCCCATCACTTCTGCAGACTCTGGAAGGTCTACCTGTAGCAGGTTGCCTGGCCTTGAGCAGCAAAGGATGGGTGACTGGGCTGATGGAGGACCTGAGACCACGTTCCCAGGCCGATCTCCACTCCTGGTTCTATTTCAACCCAGAACACTTGGACTTCAATCACTGGGTGATGAGCCAAGAGAGGACACAGCTGTGCTCCAGCCTAGCTGCAATCCCCCCCAGGTCCTGGGGTGTCATACTTGGACCCAAGCTCTAGCCCCTAAGCACAGGCCAGCGTGTGGTCAGAAGGCTCTTCTGACTTGGGACGTCTTCAGCAACCAGTCCTGCAGCTGTGCTCAGAGCTGGCAAGGCCCTGGCTCTCACTTCTGAATTTCCTAGGATGAGGAAGTAAAGATGCCAATGTCTCCTGGTAGAGATGCTTCAGGGCTGTGCTAAGGTGACACGCTGGTAGACCCTTTGGGGCTCATTGCCCCACTCTGGCTCTCGTAACTTTTGTTCCCCACCCTCTCCCCTTTTTTCTATGCTCTCAAGATAGCTGGAAGTTAGCCAAGCTTTAAAGAAGGCAGTGGTTCCCAACCCTGGTTGCACATGGGAATTGCCTGGGGAGCTTTAAAAAAACCCCAAGTCTTGGTGCTGACCTCAGATACCCCAATTCCATTGCTCTGGGATGCAGCCTGGGCATCAGGGCTGCTCACTCTCCAGGTGACTGTAATCAGGGCGAAGCATGAGGGCAGGGAGTTCCTACTCTCAGATTTGGATGATTTCCAGAGAAGCAGGTCAGTCCTCCTTAGCACAATGGTCCTCAAAGTGCGGTCCCTCAGCTAGAACCTGGGAGCTTGTTAGAAATGCAAATTCTCGGGCTACACCCCAGCCTACAGAATCGGAGATACTGGAGGTGAAACAGACAACAGGCCCTGCAGGTAATTTGGAGGGTGATGTTCCCTCAAGTTTGAGAACCTTTGTTTTTCACAATGATGGACAGCGGAATCAATCCATACTTATCAGAATCACTGGGTTCTTTATAAATGTCGAGATGCCTGGGCCTCTCACTGTACGCCTATGGGATCAGAGCCACAGGGGAAAGGGTCGCTGGTGAGGGTCATTTGAGGAATCCTCCAGGGGTATTCAGAAGGGAGGTGTGAACTTGAGTCAGCTCAGCAGCCAGACGCAGCAAGCCAGGATCAAGAGCCAGTGCCTTGACCAAGAGCCAGTGCCTTGACGGCCCTGCAGTAATGCTCCCAACACCTGAGTCTCAGAAGGTATTTCCTGGGCGTGGCCCCCAGGTTGTCATCTGCAGTTGCGGCCCATATCCCCTGAGCACTGCAGCAGAGACCCATGTGGGCTGCAGAGACCTCTGCTCTCCCTCCCAGGGAGGTGCCGCCAGCTTATAAGCTAGGGGCTCTTGCTGCCTTTCCAATGTCAAAGCCATGGCTGCCAGGCTGTCCCTAGGAAGCCAGGGGGTGGGAGTGGAGTCTGCAGGATGAGTGACACCCTCCCACTTTTCCCTAAGATTCATCTGGATGAGAGCAAAATAAAACTGAGCGCAAAGAAGGAGTGAATTGTCTGGTGTGTGAATTACATCTCGATAAAGCTGTTACAAAAAATGAGCACACATGTAGCTCTGAAAGAGGAAAAGAAGCCAGAGGTGGAGGCCTGGGGATGGCACTGAGCCTCCTGTGTGTCTGGCAGCCTCAGGTGGCGATCTGGGGCAGCTGGCATGGTCCTGGCTTCTCCTGGTTGCCTCAGGCAGAAAGTTCTGAATCTCAGAAGCAATGCGGCCAGGAGTGGGCACCCTGCTCCCAGGGTCTCTGCTAGGGGACTTCTTTCAGCCTCGGCTCTCCCCAGCCTTTCAGAATAAAGAGGACCCAGCCTAATCCTCCTGGGTTTGAGCCTCTCTGGTCCAGGAACCGCGTAGAATGCTTTCTTCTTGGTCAGTGTCACTCCAGGGCCATCCCCCCATCCCTCCGCCAGCCTTTTCCTCTAAGAATGACATGTCCAGTCTGGAAAAGAGAACTTGGGGCTTGGGAAGCCCTGGAGGTATCTGCAGTGCCATCGTTAGGGAGGAAATGGGGTTGTGCTGTACAAGGCGGGGACAGGCTATGCACAGGCTCCAGTTTATCTGTGACCCTGGATGGACAAATGGCTTCAGCCATGTCACTAAAATAAGCTTATTTAGCCACAAGACAGCTTACTTTGCTCATCTTTGTATTCCCAGCACCTAGCATTGCACTGATCACATAGTAGGTGCTCAATAAATATTTGCTAAAGGAATAAACACCCCAGATTAGCTCACCTTGCTCAGATACCCAAATTCTCCAGTGGCTCAGAATTTGTTCCTGGGCCCTCTTTCTCTCTGTCACATTCCTCCATCTCCTGTCCTCATGACCCTGGTTCCCATGCCTTTGTCAAAATCAGGTATGCCCTGTCTTTACAGCTTTACTTGTTCGTTTTAGTTCCTCCAGTCGATCCAGGAATTCTTTATCCCCTTTGAAGAACCAAGTTCATCCCCTTTGGTTTCTTCTTAAGGGCGCTCCCAGCTGGCCTTTGGTGCCACAGAGCTGGGTTCTCCTCTGATGGGAAACCAAGCCCATCGCCTTTCCTAAAAGCCACAGCATCAATCCCCTTGGCTTGGTTTGATGCTGGGATCTTAAGGTCTTCAAGCCTCAACACACCACCCTCCTGGGCTGGGATGGGTGCAGTCCTGCCACCTGCTCTACACAACTCTCTCATCTCTGCAGGTCTCCATCACACCTGTCGACTGCCAACCCCACCGTGGAGCACCAGCATTCACTATATGGCTAATACTTTAGAGACTCATCTGAGAAACTAGTAAATGTCTACCAGGTACCAATAGGATGCAAAGAGAAACAAACAAAACACCAGGGGTTTCTAGTCTAGCAGAAAGGATGGACAAGTAAGCCTGCCATTACAGCCCAGGGGTCAGAAGCCCTAGGGAAGAATTCACTAGAAGATCATAGTGCTACAAAGGAAGGAGCACTGCTCATTTTAAAACTTGAAATTGTTTTTAATTATGAAATATTTCAAACACACATAAAATAATACAACAGTATACTCATCACTCACTTTTAACAGATGTGAATGTTTTGACTGAGACTTCTCGTTCTCCTTTAAGAAATAAAACCTTAGAGAGATATGGCCAATGTTGCAGCCCAATTCTATCATTTTTTCCTTCTCCTCCCTCTTCTGATGTGACCACCTTCCTGCAATTGATCATTCCTATCCCTTTTTTTTTTTTTTTTTGGTAGAGGGATTCTTGGAGGGGTAGGACAAAGAAGTTAGCAGAGCACAGGGGGACAGTGCATTACAGGAGAGGAATCAGCATGTGCAAAGGCCCACAGGCATAGCATACTTGGCTAAGAGACCAGTTGTGAAGACTTTGTGTTAATCCAGAGGAGACATGATGGTGACCTAAACTCGGGGAGAATGGGGTGGAGAAAACAGGGCAGTGACTAGAGAGGTTGATGAAAGAGAGTAGGACCCGGTGACTGGTTTGACATGTGGCCTGTTGGAAAAGAATGGCTCAAGGATGACGTGGGATTCTGGTTTAAGAAGGGGTGGGGGAGACGTGGAATTTAATTTATAATGATTAATTGGAGATACGTTTAGGGCATCCGAGTGATATTAGACAGAGAGATCTGGGCTATATCACTTTTGCTGCAAAAAAACAAGTGGCCATTTGGTTTGTCTGTCCCTTTATAAGCTAGAGAAAAGTGCACCCCACTAGAAAAGTTTGTTTTCAAATCTTTTCCACCCATTTCTCCATCTTGTGGCAAGAGAGAAAACTGCAGTCTGTCTTGGGTGGTTTACACCGTTCAAACCCTGGGTTGTACCCATGCCCAGTGTCAAGGCAATTGCTCAATTTCAGCTCTTTGGTATCCTGTAGACCCAGCATCAGCCTGGCTCTTCAGGAACTGGGAAAACGAGAGTTTCATGTGAGTGGCAGGCTGGAAGGTGGGAATAAAATCAAAGTCTTCTCTGAGCCAGTAAACAGGCTGGTGCCTTGGAGACGGAGCATGGCGCCTCAGTTGCCCGCATGGCAAGAAACCCCGCTGCTGACTTTGTCAGTGTTTCCTTTGCAGCCACTGACTTCCCAAAAAATTGGGGGAGAAACTCTGTAGGGATTTCCTAGGGTCTAAACAGGCAGAGGTGGTGGTTGTGGGATCAGAACGTCATCCCCAGAGCTCTGCTCTATTCAGCTCAAATGAACAGCTGGCACAGACTCCCATAAGCCCTTTTCCAATGTAGACACCTAAGCAGTTGGTCAATCAAACTCTGAGCCGCCACCCCACCAGCTGGCCACACACATTGCTAATCTTGACCTTAGCTCTATTATTTAACAGATTCATTGCCAAATCTGGGTTTTCATAAATTATTTCCAGGAAATGCGAAGGTTGAAGTCAAGTTGAACTCATGTGGTTTTGCTCGTTAACTTGAGTGTCCTCTGTGATTTCTGGAAGATCTTGCAGCTCTGCCTTTTGGTAACCATGGCTGGTTGCTTGTTTTGACTCCAGGAAGCTCCGAGGTAATCTCTCCTATTAAACCCAAATAGAATGTTGGCAAGTAAAAGTCTCAGCCTCAGCCCACACAGAAGAATAGTTTATCTTGCCTGAGAAGTATAAAATCAAATATCCATATCATGGGAGCAAATTTTCCTTGCTTGGCTTTCAGAAGAAAATATGCTTTGAACTCCCTCCCCAGAGGTAGAAATGAAAAAGTGAAAGATCTTTGAGTCATTTTGGCAAGACCACTGTCCTGGCCTTCTTCTCTCAGCCAGTTTGGAGACTTCAGAATTTTTACAAAAGTGTGAGCACTGAGCCCTTTCCCAAGCATCCTCACTACAGCTGCATATTTAAAGCCCTGAGCATCAGTTAACACTCACTTTGTCAGGACAGAAACCTTTAGTCAGAACTGAGCTAAAATATGAGACCTCACAGCACAACTCGATGATTGGAACATCTTCTGGCTTTATGTGGCTGCTCCTTAGTTTCCAAATACATTTTAGCTCAGCGATGAGATTTATATCCCTGTAGAGATTAGTACCTGGCCCTGCCTGACAAGCCTCCTGTCTGCCATTCCACAAAGCAAATAAAAGCAGCTATTCACAAGAACCAATCTAGTTTCTTATCATGGTCATTTTCTGCCTGCTTTTCCTTACTTCATTGCTTATCTGTAGTGTGAAAGCCACTCAAGAAGTTATAAACATGGTTAAAAGATAATGCTGCATTTTCCTTCTCCCAGTTCCCATTCAAATAATCATGAAGACGGAAAAGTGGAAAAATACAACACTGGACACCAAAGATAAGAGTTTAAAGGGAAGTTTCTAATAACCACAGAACCAATGAGGGTGAATGAAGAAATACAATGGATGAGATCAACTCACATTCTACCTTCTGGGCCATCATAACACTGCCAAACTACAAGTGGTAGGGAGTCTGAAGCCATCTTAAAGCAGAGAGGTGCCTCTCTGCCATAATAAGCGTCCTTACTCGTCATTACTCTACAACTGTGGTTTCAGGGCACCAGAAACTCTCCTTCCTAGGGACATTGGCTAGTCTCTCCTTGAACTCATCTGGGGAACACAAACTAGGACTTAACGGCTGATGTTTCATCAGAGATCCTGAAGGCCAAAGGCCAATAGGATGACATATTCAAAGTGCTGAAAGAATCTTACATCTAAAGAAACTAAAGACAGTATAAATGTATTTTTGTTTGTAACTCCTTTTTTCTATCTGATTGAAAAGACAACAGCATAAAGCTATACTTGTAAATCTATGCTGATGGGCACACAATGTTTAAAGGTATAATGTCTGAAAGTAACAGCATGAGGGGACCGAGATATACAGGAGAAGTTTTTACATAGTATTGACATTAAATTGGTATTAATCTGGACTAATTTGTTATAAATTAAAATGTTAATTGCAATTCCCAGGGAAAACACTAAGAAAATAAATCAAAAAATTATTGTTAAACAAATGACAAAGTAGTTTAAATGGTACGCTAGAAAAATCACTATCTAACACAAAAGAAGGCATGTACTAACAGAGGATTGAGGAAGAAAAAGGACATTCTTGATCAGTTTCAAAAAGACATAAAAACATCTAAAAGTACTACAAAATGTAATAGTAGACCATGACTCTAATGATTATTTTGAAATAGACATGTCAATACGAACTCATGATTTTAACACACTCCCTGGCTTTTTCCATAGAAAAGGCATAGAAACAAAGACACTCCTATAGTGATGAGGACACTGGTGACCGGAGCTTGGTTTCTAAATTCCACCAAAAGGAACCAGGTATCAATTCTAGAGCTGGGCCTGGGAAAGTACAAAGCGAATTTGGGACATATTGTGGTGGCAGTAACTAAGCAGGTTTCAGAGAACAGTGACACACCAGAGTTGGCACGAAGGGGATGCTGCTGGCCAAATCTGGAACAATCTGAACATCAGAAGAGAAGCATGGCTGTAACTGCTCCTAACATGATGAATAAAAAAATCATGAATTAGACATTACATTGAGAGAGAGAGACTAGAGAGAGGGGGAGAGAGAGGGCTGTGAAAGGAGAAAGTAAGGATGAAAGGATGTTAATAATTCTTGAATGTAGATCAAGGGTATATGTGTGTTCATTTTACTATTTCAACGTTTCTATATGTCTAAAAGCTTTTAAAATTCAGAAGAAAGGATAACAAGAAACAAAATTTATTTCACAAAAGCCGAAAATGAAAATACATAAAAATAAATCTTAAAGCCAAGTGACAAACGAGCTACCTGCTAAAAAGAAGCAAACATCTTCATCAAGATCAACAGGAAATATAGGAGACTTTGCTTCTAGGTGAAATGGAGTAACCAGGACCGATCAGTCCCATGTGAAATAAGAACAAAACCAAACAAAAGGACAAATGATATGAAACACTGGCTCTAAGACACTGGACAGCAGACAGAGCTCAGTGAGCTCCCAGATTGGAAGAAATGGAGCTGGGCACTTGGAGACAGCAGTGTGGCTGTGAGACTGGCTGGGACCTGGGGCCCCTGCACTCAACACCACCAGAGGGGCTGGCAAATCACCTAAGCCACCTCTCCGGCCTGACCCCTAGACACACCCCTACCTCACCTCACATAAAGACCCAGCTTGCCCCCGCCCTCGGGGAGCAATCAAGGGAAACTGTTACTTGTTTTCATCCCCTCCTGTGGCCACAGGAGCCCCAATAAAGCCTTGCCTGAATTTCTTGACTGTCCTCTTCTCAATTTCTATTGATTGGGGAAGGGAGGGCCGAGAACCCTGGTTGGTATCAGCTGCAGCTCACAGGGCAAAGGACCCTATGGCAGGGAGCTGCACACAGAACCCTGAGGACCTGTAGAGCATTTCCTTCCAGTAGTTCAGAAACTGAGCATCACAAGTGTTAGGACACTAGCAGAGGCTGGGAGAGACAACTGCTCCAAGAATGTCTGTTCCCAACATCCAGAGGAGAAACCTCACAGTTCACCAGGTCTGAGCATCCGTTTGAGTACTGTATTAGTTTCTTAGGGCTGCTGTAACAAATGATCACAAACCGGGTGGCTGAAAAGAAGAGAAACTTATTCTCTCACAGCTCTGGAGGCTAGGAGTTTTAATGAAGTGCTCGCAGAGCCATGCTCCCTCTGATGGCTCTAGGGAAGGATCCTTCCTGACCTTTTGTAGCTTTTGGTGTTGCCGGCACTTCTTGGAGTGCCTTGGCTTACAGCTGCATCACTCCAGTTTCTCCGTCTGTTGTCACATGGCCATCACTCATGGGTCCGTCTCTGTTTTCTCTTCTTATAAGGACACCAGTCATTGGATTAAGGCACAGCCTAATCCAGTGTGTCCTCATCTTAACTAATTATATCTGCAGAGACCCAATTTCCAAATAAGGTCACATTCTGAGGTTCTGGGTTGATATGAATTTGGGGTGGGGGAGACATTATTCAACCTCGTAAAAGTACTAAGAAAAGACTTGCCTCAACAGTGGGGAAAAGTTAACTCTAGACTAACATGCTAATTTGATCCCACTTAAAGCTTAAAAGCAAGACCAAAAGGTTCAAACTATTTCTAGGTACCCCAAGTGCATCCCAGTACAAAGTTCAAGAATTTTGTTAGTAATACAAAAATATTCAACACTTACAAGGTAAAATTCACAATATCTGGTATCTGATAGAAAATTATATTTGAAGAAATAATGTCTAAAACTTCCCCAAATTTGATGAAAACTATAAGCCATAGGTCCAAGAAGTCAATGAACCCCAAACACAAAAAATGTGAATAATATTACACTAAGTTGCTAAGATCTAGTAATAAAGAGAAAAATTTTTAAACACCTGGGGGGGAAAAAGACATTATATATAAAGAACCAATATAAGAATAACTGCAGATATCAGGAAAAGAGTCTAGAAGAGCTTGCAGAAATGTCTTTAAAATACTGAAACAAAAGGCCTGTCCACATTGTATTCTTTAGCCAGTGGGATATATTTCAAAGACAAAAGCAAAATAAAGAGTTTTCAGACATAAACGCTGAAAGAATTTATCACTAGCAGACCTGCACTACAAGAAATGTTAAAATACTCCTTAAAGCAGAACTTAAAGGATGCAACTAGAGGCCCCCAAACCAAAGGCCAAGCTTCTTTCCACTGTCAGCTCTACAAGGAAAGGGAATTTATTGCATTTGCTGCTATATTCCCAGCACCTACAATAGTGTCTTGAGTATAGCTGGTGCTCAAATAATTATGGAATAAGTTTCAACAATTTCTGCTCCTGTCTTTTGAGTCATAAAGCCCTTTTGCCTTCTCTGGACCCAGGATGTACCACAGAGTCACAGAAGTCATAGAATGTCAACATTGAAAGGAATACTTGATGGCCTCTCATTTTAAAGTTAAAAAAACCCTGAGGTCCAGAGAGAAGCGCTGGGCTCAAGGTCATGTACCAAGTAGTAATGGCAGAGCTGGGACAAGACCCAGGTCCCCTCAAAGTTCTAACCCCTCTCCTTCCCTCACAGTTATCAGCATCCTAACAGCTGCAGAATCTGTTTCCAGAAGGGTCTAAACCCAGGCATTGAGGATGCTTGTGAGTTTGCTCAGTACATGGCTGTCAGAGATTTCTCCTCCCTGGGACTCACCACCCAGAGCTCTTAATCCCCAACTGTAGGATTCTGTAGTCCAAAGCTCAGGCTTTGGACTAAGAGAGGGAGAAGGGGGTCATTGTCCTGGAGAAGAAAGGCTCTCAAACATACACACACATGGAAGTTGGGAAGAAAGGCAGAAGCCAGAAAGCCATTCCAGATGTGGAAGCTGCTACCAAGCATCAACACAGCTGCCATCAGATTGGGGGGATGAACGAAGTGGGGACAACCAGGCAGGAACACGTGGGGGAAAGGGGCAGAGAGAGAGGGGAGAGAGGAAAAGGACCCCTCTACGTGTCCTGTCCATTATCCACCCAAAGCCTTTGGAGGGTCAACAGACTCATAAGCCTTTGGGGGGGCTGCCCCCAAACACCACTCCATGTCGTGACTGTGCCTGTTATTCCACCACTAGAGATAAGTTGAGGGGGTACTTTTCAGTTTCCAGGAGTCTCCTATGAGAATGCAAACATTTCTTAGCAGGAATTAGATGCCAGAGGTTCCCAGCCCTGGGTGCACATTCAAAGCATCTCTGGAACTTTGAAAAAATATTGATGCTGCACTCCGCCCCAGACCAGTTACATCAAAATGGGGGTGGGGGTGGGGAGGAGTGCCCAGGCCATAAGATTTTAAAGCTCCCCAGGCAGTTTCAATCTGAACCAGGGAAGTCTGAGAACCTGGACCATTTGACTACTTAAAATGTCAGCAGAAAGGGACTGTAGAAAACCACAGAGCCCTTTTGGCAGATGAGGGAACTGAGGCCCAGAGAGGGGCGGTGCTGGGAATCCATGGCAGAGACCAGACTGGGAGGGTGCCCTGAGTCACTCTGCTCTCTCCTCCACCAAGGCTGTCTCTGGAAGTTCTGAGAAGGGAGTGGAGAGGCCCTGGGTGCATGAGGCATTAGTTGGCACCAAGGTGACCTGCCAGATTCACCATTTTGTCCCCAAGGTCCTGGCATGAGTGTCTTGCTGAGACCTGAAGTTTTGGCAGAAGACTTCCTTCCTCTCACCCTTGCTTCCTCTCTTCTTCCTTCCCTATTTTCCTAGGGGGACTTTATTCAGTGCTTGCCCTCACAGATGTTTTTCCCAACGACCTAGAAAATCACATCCTAAAATTAGGACTTTACAGTTGGGGTCTGAGGTGCAGAAGGACAGAGGGGGTGACCTGCCCGTGGTGACACAGCAGGCGCCTCTCAGGGCTGCTGGAGTTCCAGGAAGGGCTCTCTACCAGCACCCTCTCTTTGCTCCCTTAGATGGGGGTAAGGACTGTGGCCCTATGGGGCTTCTCCATCTTGCGTGACAGTGGGCAGCCAGAGGATGGAAAGCAGACTGGGGTGGGCAGGGGCCCTCCGTGTCTACTGGCACAGACTTCTGCCCACATCAGCAGCCTGGGTGCATCAGGGCCCCGGGGGAATGCAATTCTCTGAGTCATCTTGCGAGTCATGGGTCCCCAATTCTTCCAGGTGTCATCCCTAAAGGCATAAACCCATGGGTGGGCAGAGAATCAAGCAGATGGCCCGACCGCCCCAGTATGGAGCCCCTGGGATCAACCCCATGAGAAATGCCCAGAGTGTGACTCGGAGGGCGGCACGGAGGAGGTGCCCCAGCAGAAGCGAGTCGGGGACCACCGCCCGCTTATTGTGGCCACAGAAGGGGCGGAGCCGGGTTGGCCAGAGTGGCCCAGAGCGCGAGGGCAGGCGGGAGGCCAGGGCAGGGCCGTGGGCGGTGAGGAGGCACTACGCTCCCCGCAGCCCCCGGAATCCGGCTGCGCCCATCCGCGCCCTGCGAGCAGCCTCCCACGGCGGCCGCCGGGCGCCCTCTAGCGGCAAGAAGTGCTCCCTGCCGCCCGCAGCCTGTGCCGTGGGGCTGGCGGCCCAGCTCAGGGTCTTCACCTGCACCCCTGACTCCTAGCCCATCACTGTGCTGCCGTTGGCACTGCTCCTATTGGCTTTTGTGGCTGGGTTGCACTCTCTTGGACCCTACGCTGTGAACGATTTTATCTTTATTAAATAATAACACATTTCCTTTAAAAAAAAATCAGAAAATTTAAAAAATGAACTAGATGGGCGGAGGCAGCAGGTATCACAGCAGGGGATGCTCTAACAATCCTGTAGCCAAAAGCAAAGAAAGACGACCTTTGGCCGCCTCTGTTGCAGCCTGCATCGCAGAGGGCGACCCTGTGCCCTCATACCTGTGTGCGCCACGGCCAGGGCCATACTTTCTCCCTGGCACCGGGCTGGGTGCACGCTTGAGCCCTAGGACGTGCTCTGCGTGGCTGCCAGTCAGCTGGGACTGCCCTGGACCTCCTACCCCGCCTATGTCTGCTGCAGGCCAGCATCCCGGCCAGGGTAAGCCCAGCATCTGCTTGCACCCAGACCCTGGCCTGCTCTCTCATGGACTCTGCCTCTGTGCCTTTTTTCTGTTGCTGATTTCTGTCTTTATCTTTTCACTGAAAAACAAACAACAACAGAAACACATAATTTTGAGGATAACAGTTTTTCTGGATCCTGAGAGCTCATCTTGTGAATTATCGAACCCGAGGGTGATCTGGGGAACCCCCAACACACTGCCTTACGGGGTGAGGACGTGGACGATCACGCTTACTCCATGCTGTGCTGGGTAGTTTTACAAAGCACCGGAAGAGAAAAAGCGCCACCTTGTGGTCACCGAGTAAGTAGGGGACCTATGAGGGCTATGAGGAAAGTACCCGGGCACTTGGCCTCCAATAAGCTCTCAGCGGAGGAATCCACACCTGCGGTCAGAACTCCATTCATCATACTGATCAGAGATGGAGGTCCCGAGTGTCCAGGATGCGCCCTCTTATGCTACCCATGTGGTCAGACCACGTCGTGGGTTTAGAGAACAGAGAACGATGCTCCAGTCCTGGTGTCAAGGCTGATTGATAGAGGGGCCCAGGTGGGGCCTGGAGGGAATGGCTGCTCCAGTTCAGCTGCTTCCCACTGAGCCCGCTCCCTCCCCCACTCACACATTCAGGCACCGCCAGAACCATGGACAACCCACAGTGCTCTCTACCGTTGGCTCTCACCAGCCAGTGCTAGGCTCCTTGTATAGGAATCACTGGAGAACTTGATAAAAGCAGAGCTTCTCAGGCCCCTGTCCAGGGGATTTCTAACCAGTAGGGTTGGGATGGGGCCCAGGAATCGCAATTTTTTTTTCTTTTTTCTTTTTTTTTTTTTTTGCGGTACGCGGCCTCTCACTGTTGTGGTCTCTCCCGTTGGGAGCACAGGCTCCGGACACGCAGGCCATGGCTCATGGGCCCAGCCGCTCCTCAGCATGGGGGGGTCTTCCCGGACCGGGGCATGAGCCCATGTGCCCTGCATTGGCAGGCGGACTCTCAACCACTGCGCCACCAGGGAAACCCCCAGTTGTAGGCTTTGTTGACAGAGAAAAGGATTTCTAGGATCCAATAGCCACGCTTTACAGAGGAAGAGCAAAGCTGGGTGGTCTGAATTTAGACTTTCATGTGGCTTCCAGTACAGGGAAGTCCTGCTCCCCAGGAGGGAGGGCAGCCCCCTTCCCCTTTCTATTACAAAGTTGTGTCGGGGAGATTTGGAGATGGAGGAAAAATGGAAAGAAACCAAAGAAGATAGGGCTTTGGAATTTCTTGGGGAAACAGACTACCCACAGGGTGCCCTGGACCAACATGTGGCCAGAGCACTGTGGCAATAGCACCCAGCCCAGCGAAGGAAGTGAGGCTTCTTCCCCATGGCCTGGGTGGGGCCCCTAGGAAGTCCAGAAGTCTCTGCAGGCACCACTGTAAGGACCTGCAATTAGTGAAGTGACCAATGGTGCAGAATAAGCTTGGAGGCAGGATAAGGTGGCCACAGAGCATGGCACCCTTGTGCCCTTGAAGACACTTCTGGTTATTGGAGGTGGATTGCTCGCTGAGACCATCCACGAGGTCAGCGGTGGTCCTGAGCCATGCACAAGAAAAGAGAGGTCAGGGGCCTAGAGTCAGGAAGAGCCCTGAAGTTTAGTCCAGCCAAGAGGACCAGGAAGGCAGGCTAGGTCAGCATTTTCTGGCCCCTGAGTTCAGCTCCCAGAGGCTCTTCTGAGAATTGTGACACTTCCTCTCTTGTCCACTAGATGGCACTGCCGCAGTGTTTGCTCCTTAATCTTTAAGAGGGAGGGTCTCACGTCCAGGCAGGATCCCTGAAGGCAAGAAGGGTTTCCAAGACATCTTTCAGTGTCTCCCTGAGGTTTACTCTATGATGTCCCTGGTGGCTCAGATTCCACATCTTAGAGCTGTTCTTGAGCTTGTTCGCCTGTCCTACCAGCAATTTAATGAGGATCAGGGTTCTCCTGCCTATGTCCTCCCGTGAGATGTGGACAGAGTAACTGGCTGGGCCCCTCATGGGCCCTGGAGTCCTCGTGACCTTGGGACTCTGGTTATAGCCACAAGAGTGGATCCTTGCTCTGTGGCCCAAATATTGATCTGTTGTGTCTGAGGGAAGCGATCACAGATGTGGACATTGTGCAGCTGGATAACCCACCACTTCCCTGCACTTTCTGGAATGTTAACTACTGCTTTGCCTTGGGGGAGAGTTATGGCAGGTCATTAGCTGAAGTGCCTAAAGCCAACTGCTTTTAGGCTTTGTAATGTCCCGCACTCATGGAGGGTTGTCTCTAGCAGGGAGGACCTAGCTAGAAAGTATCTCTGAGGGCTTGGAGGAAGAGGAGGAAGATTCTTTTGCCCAGACTTTAAGTACTGGGGACTCTCTTCCTGACCCATAGATACACCCCTGGTGTCCTCAGCTGATGAGCCCATACATGGCAGCTTTAGAAAGACCCCACCAAAGAGAACCTGGTCCCTGACGAAGTATCTAAAGAGGGACTTCAGGGCCTGGGTCAGGGGTCCAAGGCTGGAGCTGGTTAGCTGTGATTCTCCTCAAACATACAAGGATTCTGGACCAACTGTGCCCCCAGAACACAATTCCTTTCCCCAGGGACAAGCTCTCCACATGAGGATGGAGCCCTTTGTCTCATCGTGGTTTCTCTTAGAAACAGACACTGAGACAAAGATTCAAGTGCAGGTAGTTTTTTGGGGGAAATGCAGGAAACCAGGAAGGCAGCCGATAAAGCCAGCCAACACTGTGGGTGACTGGAGTTTAATCCCGTGGGGGAGATTCAAGGAAATGGCATGGATGGCTTCCCCAGATTCTCGGAATTTGCCCACTCAAGGAGTGAGGAAGCTGGATATTTACACACAATTGTATGAGGCCCCCAGGCAAAGAGATGCTGGCATTGGGAAGTCAGCCGGAGCTCAGTAATGTGGAAGGCCTGAGGGATATAGGTGGCCACCAACAGCATCCCTTACCCTCACAACCTTCCTTTGCCAGCAGCAAAGCCTGATGGGAAAGTCTATACCACTTCCCATGGGTCCAAGAGGAGAACCAAAGTGTTTCCTATCTATAGTTTAAAAGGGTCTATGAGACAAATGCTCAGTCTGAGGTCAAACCAGAGAAACATGCTGAAAATCAGTCATCAAAGTGGTGACATAAGCAAGCCTCTTTGGTCCAGTGTGTGGCAAAGTGGAATTTAGAACCAAGAAGCCTGGGAGCAAAGAGTAACAGGGGAGAGTCAGTTACCAGAACAAATTCTAGGCTGAGATCCTCTGCAGAGGCTGAGAGATGCCCTTCTGACCTGCATCCTTCAGGGACCTGGGGCTGGAGGCTGGCTGTGATGACCCAGGAAATCAGCATTCTGCTGGGATATTGTCGGGTTGTCTAGGCTGGTGATGGAGGTTGGGGTGGACAGATTGAATGTGATAAAGGCTTCTGCATGGTGTTGGCACATAAGACATTTTGGCAATCTTTTTTTCCCCTAAAGTGTGTACTGTTACTATGATTTTTAGTGATGCGGGAGTCCATCCACTGAATTGCTGCATTGCCTTTAACTCGCTCGGGAGTTTTGGCTCCAAGAAACCTGTCTGGCATCAGGCGGTGCCTTGGTAAAATGAGATTGGGTCAAGAACTCTATCTCTGCAGCTTCCTAAACTCAGGTCCATGGACTCCGAAGGGCTCCATGTGTAGGATTCAGGGAGTCTGTGAATTTGGATGAGAAAAGAATGATGCGCTTGGTTTCTTTTACCTCTAAGTGAAATTTAGCATTTCCTTTAATTATGAAAGGAGATAACAAACCACAATTGATGAAAAGTACCTGTACCTTTGTCACCAATAAAAAATCACAGAGAGTTTCATGTCAAATTAGTTGTTGCAGAAGTCTTACAATATCATCTATATCCATACAACTTTATATGTAACAGTGATAAGATATCACACCTTACTTAATGTATTAATAAAATGGTATATATATATTTCTATATCATAACATTTGTGTATTTCTATATAAGTGGGTTTCGTGGTAATCCTATGTACTTTATTTTACACATTTCTAAAACTATTCTAAGAAGGGGTCTGTAAGCTTCCACAGACTGCCGAAAGGGTCCATGGTGTGGAAAACGTTAAAACCCCCTGGCAGGCCCTCAAGTGTCAGAAGGTACAAGGTCAACCCAGGCTGGTACCACCTGTCAGACCAGAGGCCAGAGCACACGGGGAAGGTCCCAGACTGTGCTGGTCTCCTCTGACCCGCTCCTCTTCCCCGCCCCCTGGGGAATCACTCAAGGGGCACAACCTTCCCTGGTTTTCTTTTAACTCGTTTCAGAGGAAATGAGCAGCGGAAATCAGTGTCTGGCGCCGGCAGGGGGTGCAGCCGCATCGCTCAGAGCCGCCTACGGGAGGCGGTGCATCTACGGAGCCCGGACCGCATCTTTTCACACCTCCAACCACCAACTCCCCGCCTCCCACGCGGCACACGGCGCCACCATCCTTGGCAACCACTCCACACACCCGGGCCAGACCGAGCCACGGGCAACCTGGGCCGGCTTAACAATTCGCTGTCCTTTCGGACCCCACCATTCTCTGTCCTTTCAACAGGTATGGGGGGACGCAGGGTCCCTGCCACTGAGGAACGGAACTCAAATTTCCACCAGGGGGCGCTGGGTATGCAGGTGCGAGGAGAGCCCACCTGCATTTCTCCTTCCTAAAAAGATGTGCCTTGAAAGAAAGATGGGAGGTTACCAGCCTGCTCTCTACTCCCTGTTTTTTTTTTTCTCTCTCTGCCTGTCCATCCCACTCTCTGCTTATCTTGCTCTCTCTCTGACGTCTCTTTCTTTTTTTTTCTTCTTTTCTCTCTTTGTCACCTTTCTGTCTGTCTCTCTCGTTGCTATTTCTAACACTGTTTACTTCTTCCTGTCATTCTGTGCTTGTTTCCTCTCTTCATATATGTCTCTTTCTGCCTCTCTCCTTCCGTCTCCCTCCCTCCCTCTGTCAATCTGTCAGTCACACACACACACCCTCATGATTCCCTCGTAAGGCTGCAGGCAGCTCTTTGGGGCTGGGAGCCAACCCTGCAGCTCATGAAAGCAGGGACTGTGTAGAGGGGTGGTGGTGGGTGAGCAGCCTCTCTTTTTCAGGCTCCTAGGTGAGTGATTTCTATTTCCTATTTCTGGGCAGCCTCAGTGCTGGGTAGGATGCACCTGAAGCCCAGATAGAGGCGTGGGAAGACACACAGGTGCTGGCCCTACACAGCTGGTTCTCTCTCTACCACTGATGACCTGTGTAACCCTGGACAAGCTAAAGAACCTCTCTGGGGCTCAGTTTCCTTGTTTCAATGGGCCTCACTAAATCAGAGTAAATACTGGATTTAAGCAGGATTCTTGGGAGACTTAAATATGTGTGTTGGGCAGATTTTGAATGGTTCCTGATGATCGCTGCTTCTTGACACCCCCCAGGCCCTTGTGTATCCCCTCCCTGAGGGTGGGCGGGACCTAGTGACTTGCTTCGAGCAAACAGAATATGGCAGAAGTGATGAGATTTCACCTCTGAGGTTGGGCTACACAAGACTGTGATTTCCGTATTGCTGGTTCTTTTTCTCTCTGGTGCTCTCACTTGCTTGATCAAATGAAACTGCCATGTCATGAACTTCCTATAAAGAGGGCCACGTGGCAAAGAACTGAGGCCTCCGGCCAACCAGCCAACAAAGAGCTGAGGCCATCAGTCCAAATGAATCCTCCCAACAACCGTGGATCTTGGAAGGAGCTCTTCCATCAGCTGAGCTTTGAGATTACTCCAGCAGTAGCCAGCATCTTCACTGCATCCTGTGAGAGGCCCTGAAGCAGAGGACCCATCTAAGCTGCCTTTAGAAGCTGACCCACAGGAAGTGTGAGATCATAAATGCACGGTCTTACGTGACTGAGCTTTGGGATCCTTTCCTATGCAGCAGTAGATAACTAACACGGTATGTGAAAGAGCTTGTATTAGCTAGGGTAGGCTAAAGTGCAGTAACAAATTGACCCGAACCTGTAAGGGCTCAATGAAACAATCCTGGTCAGTAAAGTCAATGAGGTCAACGAGAGGGTCTCTTTCATGCAATCATTCAGGGCCTGAGATTCCTTCCACCGTAAGGCTCCACTGTTCCCTAAGATCCCACAGTTGTCTGCATTCAGCCCAGAAAGGAAAAGGAAGAAGGGTGAAGGCAATCCCACTTCCATGAAAGCTCAACCCCAAGGAGGCACCCATAACCTCCATTCACACTCTCTTGGGGAAAACTTATTCACACAGTCCCATCTATGTTCAAAAAAGACTAGGAACTATATCTAGTCATGGTGGCTATAAGCTGGGAGAGAATGACTCTGGGTGGTATAGACCCAGCCAAAATCCTCACTATGTTCTGGCCAAAGGGAGCCTGGCCCTGGGCTCTTCTTCTCCAGATCATCTTTCCTGACACTGAAATTGTCAGAGACTTATCTACTGAGAAGTTCTTGCCTTTCTCCTCTCATCCTGGTCCGTGTGTCCTAATGCCGCCCAATCAAGACCTAGGAGTCTCTTCTCTCTTACAGCTTGGTAGTATTCAGGTCATGGATTCTAGAGAACATTTGACCTGCTTCATACAAAGCAGCATACAAATAGGTCTTTGTATGTTGCAGTGGTTGATTTATTACTAACTCATCTGCAAAATTATGAGCTCCAGAAAGTTTCCACAGCAGGCTACATCTCCACCTTCAGGGTTAACCATTGCACCAGACATTTTAGACCATCCTGCATCAGGTTTCCTGAAACAGCAGAAATTTTGTTTCTGAATCAGTAAAGATTAGGTTCAACAGCATACATCAAGAAACCCAGAAAACTGTGGCATAAATAAGAGGTTTATTTTTTCACTTTATTTTTCTCTCATGTAAAGAAACCTTTAAGTAGGCAACCCAGGGTTAGTATGATAGCTTTATCAGAAGCCCAAGGTACCATTATTTTTTGCTGCACTGTTCTCAAAGTCACCTTCTAGTTATAATATTGTTGCTGCAGCTCTAGCTGTCACGTCCATGCTCCAGGAAGCAGGGAAAGGAGGGGGCAAGGGCCAAAGGGTATATCTCCAAGCTGAATGAGCCTCTTTAAAGAACATTTCCTATTGGCAAGGGAGGCTGGGAAATGTGGTTTCTTAGCTGGGCACCTTGTTGCACACAGCAATACTGAGATTCTCTTATCAAAGGAGAAGGGGAATTGGGTAGGTAACTGGCAGTCTCTAATACATCCTCTTACTGCCTACAGGAGCAGAAAGATAGATTCCCCAGACCCAAATCCCAACTGTTTTTTCCATAATAGCCATTAACGGTATTGACTAAACTGTCTGTATCATTGCACATTTATGGCTCTGCTGAAGGATGTCCCCAGGCCACTGTGTCTTTGTTACAGCTAATAGTGGCCAAGTATAAGAGAGTGGCAGTGCTGTCTCCTCGGCAGATGAACAGCCACTTCCCAGACCCTGGCATCCAGTGCCTGAGATGATTGGATAAGACAATGCTTATGTTTTTTAATATTTTAATTGAAGTATATGATTTACAGTGTTGTGTTAATTTCTGCCATACAGCAAAGTGAGTCAGTTATACACATATATACATTCTTTTTTGTATTCTTTTCCATTATGGTTTCCCAGGTTACTGAATATAGTTCCCTGTGTTGTACAGTAGGACCTTGTTGTTTATCCCGTCTGTATGTAGTAGTTTGCATCTGTTAATCCCAAACTCCTAATCCATCCCTCTCCCCGCCCAGCAACCACAAGTCTGTTTTCTAGGTCTGTGAGTCTGTTTCTGTTCCATAGATAAGTTCATTTGTGTCATATTTTTTTTTACATCTTTATTGGAGTATAATTGCTTTACAATGGTGTGTTAGTTTCTGCTTTATAACAAAGTGAATCAGTTATACATATACATATGTTCCCATATCTCTTCACTCTTGCGTCTCCCTCCCTCCCACCCCTCCAGGTGGTCACAAAGCACTGAGCTGATCTCCCTGTGCCATGCGGCTGCTTCCCACTAGCTATCTACCTTACGTTTGGTAGTGTATATATGTCCATGCCTCTCTCTCGCTTTGTCACAGCTTACCTTTCCCCCTCCCCATATCCTCAAGTCCATTCTCTAGTAGGTCTGTGTCTTTATTCCTGTCTTACCCCTAGGTTCTTCATAACATTTTTTTTCTTAAATTCCATATATATGTATTAGCATATGGTATTTGTCTTTCTCTTTTTAGATTCCACATATAAGTGATATCATATGGTATTTGTCTTTCTGACTTCACTTAGTATGATAATCTCTAGGTTGGATGGTGGGATTCTTGATGTTATTTTCCTCTTGTTATTACTTATCTCTATTATTTTTCTCTAATCAACCTTCAATTCATTTGTAACTTACCCCTAAAATTTTTGCTCCTGTTTGAGTCAGACTATTTTCCTAGCTTGCTGAGGGCTCTTTGAACCATTTCAGACAGATCCTGCCATTCCTTTTTCACCTTAAAGTATATATGTATTGCCACTTCAAGCTGACCAGAGGGAAGCAGAAGTCTGGGCAGGAGGCGGAGCCTAAGGCAGCACTGGCTGTTGTGAGTCAGCGGCTGCCTCCCAGGGATCAAGATGCTCGAGGGCCTGGGGGACATGTGAAATGAAGTTGGTGACTCTCTGCTCCGCTATCATGCAAACATCCATGGCAGAGAACCTAGGCGTATTCCTGTAACTGCTTAGCCAGCCTCCTCCTGTCTTATCCGAGGTTTTTATGTTAGAACAGAGGGCTTGGAGCAAAGCTGCTGGACAGGTAGTGTTGCCTAATGATCATGAACAAGTGTTTTTGAGTGAGTCTGAATCGCAAACCTGCCCCTTACAGACTCTGGGACATTGCGACATGTTCTATTTCTCTGAGCCCCAGTGTTCTCACCTATAAAGGGAAAATAATAGTACTGGACAGGAGGTCGTTGGGAAAATTAAGAGAGAGGGTGCTTGTAAAAGCCTTTGCCTATGGCCTGCACACAGCACGTGCTCAGATAAAGGTGGCTGTTATAACTATGGTGATGATGACACTTTTGTGCCCCACTCCCAGGCACAAGGCTGGTCCTGTCCTGCCAAGCAAATCCTCCCCACCACCCGCATCAGCAGTTAACACCAGCCTGATGAGGAAACTGGCCCACCAACAATGGAAATCCAGGGAAAGCAGTAAAAACAAAAAGATAACAAAACAGAACCAAAACACAAAACCTCCCTGTGTTTGAGAGAAACACTTGCCCGCACTCAGCTTCGCCAGTATCTAGGTACCAGTGGGAAACTTCCTCACCCTTCTGGATAGTTCTTTTGGGGTAAGAAAGGTCTTTAAACAGCAGATAACTCAAAACCCAAAAACTTAAGACCAAAACCAAAACCGAAGAACAACAACAAACTTCCCACTATGACGACCCAAAGCACAGACTATTTCCTCCACAGAGATGGCAGCTTTCTTCCACTGATCTGTCATCAAGCATGTTTATCTCACAGCTGTCAAGAGCTGGACTCTGTCTAATATGACACCTCTGGGAGACTGTCACGTGCACTGGGAGAGCCCAGGAGAGCAGAGGCTCTCCATCAGGGTCAGGGTCAGGGTCAGAGTCAGGCTGTGGACCACCTGAGCACAGGGTGGATGGGAAGCAGGAGTTTCTGGACTCTTCTGCCCTGGGCTCCTGCAGAGAGCTGACTTCCCCTGTGCCCTGCCTGCTTCGAGCCTAGCGCCGTGCTGGTTACTGAGCAGAACCTCACAGAAATGCTCCAGAAAGAAACACATGTTCTCTCCAGGAGCCAGAGCAGCAATTCCACCTTCAAAAAGAATTCTAGAAACAGTCCCAAGACAGACATAGAACCTCACTAATTTGGACAAATTTGTGGTGGGTTAGGTTGGGCTTCTGGGGACAAAGGGACTCTGAATTCTAAAACAGTGGAAAGGAAATGCATTCTCAGTGCACATGGGAACCAGAACTTTCCTCTGATTTCCACGTTGACACTAGGTGGGGAACACTCTTCAAAGAACATCTAAGATGTGGGTATAAATAGCAGAGTGGTGGGATGCATGTCCAAGGGGGTCTCGGAGGCACTCTGCAACTGTGCAGTGAAATAATCTTCGTTTTCTAAGCTTTGGTCATAGGAGCAAATGTCCAGGCAAACATTTACTCAAGTATCTGGAATACTGAATTAGAGAGGTCGGGACTTGGAATGATGCAGAGAAATTCGGAGACATGAATTTGGGCACCAGAAACTTGGTTTGGTGACTTGGGCCAGGACGGGGAACTTTCGTTCTTTTTTGTGTGTTTTCAAGGGCAAAAAAGTCTGGGGAAAGTTTTAAGCAGAGCAGCCTATACATTCTTTTTTTTTTTTTTGAGGGGTGGGTATAGTTGCTTTACAACTTTGTGTTAGTTTCTGCTGTACAGCTAAGTGAATCAGCTATATATATACATATATCCCCTCCCTCTTGGACTTCCGTCCCATATGTCAATTCCAATCTCCCAATTCATCCCACCCCGCTTCCCCCACTGTGTTCACATGTCCGTTTTCTACATCTGTGTCTCTGTTCCTGCCCTGCAAATAGGTTCATCTGTACCATTTTTCTAGATTCCATATATATGCGTTAATATACGATATTTGTTTTTCTCTTTCTGACTTACTTCCCTCTGTATGACAGACTCTAGGTCCATCCACGTCTCTACAAATGACCCATTTTCTTTCCTTTTCATGGCTGAGTAATATTTCATTGTATATATGGCAGCCTGTACATTCTTGTTTGTTATCTGCATGGCTGGATTATAAACCTGCCTTATAACTAACCAAGGATGGTGCCCCAGGCCTCTGTAGAAATTTCAGCATCTGAAGTTGCTGATGCTCAAACCTTGCCCAGTGCCTGTTGGATGTGACCATTGAAAGCTCTGCTTTTCCTGCTGTTCAAAGCTGGATCCCACACTGGATGCAAGCCCAGACTCCCGGGGCTGAGGGAGGGTTCATAATGTTAGCTACCCATGAACTACATATTTGGTGAAAAGATTAGTCCAGCTGAAATTGATAAATTTCACCAAGAATCTCTCAGCCTCACTCTGACCAATTTGGCTGTGCCATGAAGTGCTTCATTTAGGTGAAAGGTGAAACTTCTCCACTTAATAAGGAAAGAAAAAAATCATATGTTGAGGTTACTAAGATCTGCAGTGAGAAGGAATCTTCTATCTGTGAAATCGTGAAGAAGGAAAAAGAAATCTGAGCTAGATTTGCTGCCGCACGTCCAACTGCAAAAGTTATGGCCACAGTGTGTGACAAGTGCTTAGTTAAAATGGAAAGGGCATTACATTTGTACAATAAGAAATAGAGAGACCACATTCACACAACTTTTATTACAGTATATTGTTCTATGTTACCATTATTGTTGTTAATCTCTTACTGTGCCTAATTTATGAATTACACTTTGTCAAAGCTATGTATGTGTAGGAAAAACAGTATATATAGGGCTTGGTACTATTGTAGTTTCAGGCATCCACTAGGGGTCTGGGAACATATCCCCGTGGATAAGGGGGTACCACAGAGCCCCGTAGCCTGTGGCAAATGGATCGTGGCTGCCTAGCCAAGACAGTGAACCATTTCACCAGGCGGCAAAGATGAATTCTGTCCATGATAAAGCTGTCGTCAAGGGAACATAGGTTGTTTCTCTCTCAGTTACAACCAGCAGCATTAAAGCTTCAAGGAGGGGCCCTGACTTAAGATGCAAGGTTGATTTTTTTCTTTTTTTCTTTTTTTTGCAGTACGCGGGCCTCTCACTGTTGTGGCCTCTCCCATTGCGGAGCACAGGCTCTGGACGCGCAGGCTCAGTGGCCATGGCTCACGGGCCCAGTCACTCCGCGGCATGTGGGATCTTCCCGGACCGGGGCACGAACCCGTGTTCCCTGCATCGGCAGGCGGACTCTTAACCACTGCGCCACCAGGGAAGCCCAAGTGCAAGGTAGATTTGAACAGGCAGTTAATCTTGTTTTCAGAGCTCCAGAGGGCCGGACAGTGGGAAGAAGTTGCTGATATTCAGACCTTGTTTGGTTCACCGTCAGAAAGAGGGTTTCTGCCCTAGAACTAGCTGTCTGTAGAGTTTATCAAGCCGATAGAGGACTGGTGGATGGGCATCCAGTGGGAGAGTGGATTAGATGGTATTTTGACCCTGGAGTAACAGGAACCCCCGACCATTTATTAAGGATGATGATCACTGGCGAGCCTGACAGTTTCCAGGGTCCCGGAACGAGCAGCTGCATCAGTGATGCCTGTCTAGCTTTCTCGCTTCCTCATCTTGGTTTTTTGTGTTTGGACAGTGTTGGGGGCCCACATCAATAAGCAGCAGAGGAAGTTAAGCTGGGAGCCACACTTGCAAGAGCTACCCATTGGCTGGAGCCTCTTTGGGGAAAGAACACTGGAATCTGCTAACACACCAAGAACCCCATTTAGACCGATAGGCATAGACCCCATCTCATGACTGCCCCAGCTCCAGGGGTGGGGAAGCCCAATATATTGTGTCTGTTTTCTTCTTTCAAATATAAACTTTAAAGGGTAAATACCATGATACTCATCATTCATCATGGTGCCTTGCAATTGCTCAATATGTTTTAGCTCCTCCTTCTTTTGCTCCCTCCCTCCCTCCTTCTCTCCCCCTCTCTTTTCCTTCCTTCCAGGAAGTCTTAAAAAGCAAACCACAGAATAGGTGTCCAAATATATTTGTTGAACTGGACTGAAGTAAACCTCTGGAGTTCGGGGCCCGCCGCCTGTCCCTATATGTAGGTCTTGGAAACTTGCCTAAGTAAGAAAGCAGAGTAGCTGAGAGACCCAGGGATTTGTGCTTCAGGCGAGGGGAAGAGGCAGCTGATTAGGAGCTGCTGATCTGCCAGCCCAGTTGCTCATCTGGAGCTCAAATCAAAACAAGAGGCTGGCACGCTGGCAATGAGTGGGGATTGGGAACCTGCTTCCGGCCCCTTGGCCGTTTCCAGGCTTCGTGGACCACCTGGTTCCTCGTGTAGGCTCCGAGCTCCTCCCCAGTCCATCCCTGGGCTGCTGACACTCAGCTCTTCTCAGAGCAGCCCTTGAAAGCAAAGTGGAAGGAGGAGAGATTGCATACAAATCAGGGACAACCGATCACCGGACAGTCCAGTGGTGTGCGGGTCATCGGCTCTGCCCAGGCCTGACTTCTGCCCTTTGTGAAACAGGGATACTTTCTGAGAATAATGGAAAAAATATCAGATAAAAAAAAACATGGCTTCAGAAACCCAAGTCAAAGGGTTTGGAGTAGTGGCTTACGATGATGACTTCTGGCCCAAACTGACCTTTCTCTGTCCTTTCGGTTTCTTCTTCTGTAGCCCCCAGAATCAGTATAAAGAACACATTTGAGAAATAAAACATTCAAAGGCGTCAGCTTTGATGGTTTGGACATGGATCAGGAATACCATCTGTGATTTTTTTCTTTCTTTTTTTTTTTTGCCATATGAATTGAGGGGGAAAAAATGAGAGAGAAGGAAATGGCCACCAGACAGGAGAGCGGGAAGCACCTATGTGACGGGACCGCATGGATGGAGGGAGATGCACAAAGCTTGTCAGGACTCAAGCCCGATGCTTGGAGCCTGCTGCCTGAGGTATGCAGAGTTATGGGTCTCTGGAACTTCCAAATTCCCCTAAAGCACGGAGACCCTAGGCTCCCCCAGGGCCCTGCTTGTCTTTTCTCTCCTCCCTCTCTGGCTACAGTTAATTCCTCTTCTCTGCTTTGGCCGCTGGCCTGACACCCCCAAGCCTTCAGGGCCCCTGGGATGCTGTGGGACAATGAGGATGCTGACCCAGATGCTGGCCTCAGGCTCTGGCCTTTGGGAGGAACCAGTGCTGATATGAACAGACAGCCCAGGCCTCCTGGATGCTGGAAGCAAGGGCCAGAGCCAGGATTTGCAGCACATGTGCTGTGTCTGGAGGCTGAGAGCCCCCCATGGCCCTAAACCAGCACCCTCATCCCCGTCGTCTAAACAAGCAAACCCAAACATCCTGCCTGCTGCCTTGTGGCCCTGAAGAAAAGCAGCGCTTCTCTCTTGAAAACTCCAGGGCACTTCCTGCTGTCTGTATGCTGGGGGTGCAGCCTTAGGAATAGAAATGAGCCCAAAGCGCAGTGAACAAGTCAGAGGGTGGGGTTCCAACTCCATCAGGGCGATGTGAGTTTGGATGCTGGGGAACACAGAGCAGGTCTTGCGGCTTCTCTGGTCCGAGGCCATTTCGGCCCATTTCCCGGAGGATGAAGGATCCCACAGGGGCCCACTGAGTACCTCAGGGGATTTGGGCTCAGAGCCTCAGCTAACGGTAAAATGAAATATTTGCCTTCTTTGAGCTTCTACCTTCAGACCCACACAGGAGGAGAATGGCTCAGTCTGGGCAGGACCGCTCCTCAAAGCACCGCCTTGGAATGCGACCCAAGGCCCCCTTGACCCCGCGGGGGACCGGCAGACCCTTGACTCTTTGGCTTCATAGTTACCCCGAGGATCTGATATTTATTTAAGTTTGATGAACTCTTCCTCACCAAACAGCAGAATTTTCCATCTGTGCTCATGGACCCCGATTCTCAAAGAGTCCCCCCAAAGGGCAGTTGACACGCATGTCTGTGGGTTGGGTTACACCGAACAAGCCGGATCTTCTTGGCTTCCTGGGAGGGAAGAGACTTGGGGCTGTCAATGCCCAGGGGACTTCAGCCCGTTTCCTTCCAGGCTCATTTCCAGGGCAGAAGGCCTGCCATCTTTTTGGATTTCGCTTCTCCATGAATAGAAGGGGCGGCGGCTTCCACTATGGGCTCTCTGGTCTCGAGAGATGGGAGTGGCTGCCAGCAGCATGAAGAGGCGGGTCAGGACGCTTGGCCAGGTTGCCCACGGCCCTCTTCTCCATCACAGCTTTCTGCACCTACCTGACGTTTTTAATCTGGGGTCAACAGGGGGTTAGCAAGCAGGTGTCCCACGTCAAGTTCTGTCCTGCTTTGGGGGGAGGCGAGAGCAAGGCCAAGCTGGCCGTGTCCCCACTCCACGAAGTGAACGCTCTTTGCCTTTAATAAACCAGAAGCCCTTGCCACGTCCCAGGAGATGCCTCCTGGCCCCGGATCTGGAAGAATCAAAAAGCAAACGAGGCTGAGCTGGGAAGTGCTCATGTGTATTTATTTCACAAAGGGGGAGATGATCACCGGTAAGAAGCCACCAAATGAGACACTGTGAACCCCAAACTGGGCAGGTATGGGGTCTGGTTCTGGGCAGGGCTTGGCTGGACAGCATGAGGGAGACACATGGGAACTGGCAGACGGTCACCCTTCCATCTGGGGCGCCAGCCCTGTCACATCCTGCTGGCCAACCCACCCCCCGCAAGCTTCTCAGCATCCTTGACCTGGTCTGGGCTGGCAGTAATGCGACAAGTCCAAGGCCACACCTCTACGTCTGCTCTACCGTGCACTCAGATGCACACGCCCAGACACACGCACCATGCACGCACGCACAGGCAGCAGCACACTCGCCCCACCAGGCACACACACTCATACGCATGCACACTCGTCCATATATTAACTCTGATTTATAAGTGCACCCTAACCAGAGGGCAATCAGAAAGAAGTTATGACTCTTCAGAGGGGACTCGACTGCCTTCTTCCCTGTCAGCTGGCAGAGCACAGGGAGACACGCGAGCATCCTCCAGGGTCCTGGCCCCCTATGCTGTGCTGACGTCAGTCCTTAACCTCCAGATGGGGGCTGCTTGCTCTCCCCGCTGCGGTAGCCACTGTGAGTCTGGGCTCCCCGGCCCCTGGGCAGGCAGAGCAGAATGGGCCCGGCTCCAGCCTGGGGGCCCTCACAGCTGAGACCACCACACGTGCTCTCTGGCTCCCTGCTGACGACATACATGGAAGAGCTGGTCCAGGCACATAGGATCCTAGTGCCCAGGTGACCGTGGAAGCAACAGCTCCTTCCAGGTCATCTCGGGGGTGGGGTCCAGAAAAGTCCAAGGCCACCTGCTGGAAAGGTTTGGGGGCTGGCGATCTTGGGCTGTGAACAGGCGTCTGGGCAGAAGCAACCCGGGGGACACTGAGTCTCAGGGCCTCGCTGCCTCCTCAGAGGAGGGGGAGCTAGGCTGTGGCCCAGAACCCACCCCCCCTCCACTTTGTTGAGGGCTCGGGTGGAATTCAGAAGCTGCTGCTGCTGCTACGAGAGATGAGAAAAAGGAGGGGCCCCCGCCTGTCCCAGTCCTGCAAGTGGATGAGAAGAAGAACAGGAGGAGATGTGATGTCACTCCTCGGTACCAGGTCCGTATCCAGGCTGCACAATACACGGCTCCTGTGCTCCCAGAGAAGGGTCAGGGAGCTCTGCCAGGGTGCGTGAGCCTCAGGCAGCTGGATGCCTGATGGAGAGGCAGTGTCTCCATCTGGGCCCCAGGCTGCCCTGGAGAAGCCCCGGGAGGCCCACTGAGCACCTGCCGACTCCGTGCTGTTTCTCTCCCAGCGTGGCTGGTCCAGAGGATGCAGACCCTGTCCCGGGGGCCAGGCTCCGAGGGCCCCAGCTCCTTCCACTACTTGATGAAGTTCTTAATCGTCCACCTCTGTCCCGTGCAGCTGCGGAGGATGAGGTCGATGCCAGCCAGGCCTCGGTTCTCCACCTCCAGGCAGCGCCCTGTGCCCTTGTTGATGACGGCGCCATTCTGGGAGCACGTGGGGGTGAGAGGGAGAAGAGACAGATAGAGAAGGAGACAGAGAGATCAAGACGGAAAGACAGAGACAGAGACGGGAACAGAGAGACAGAGAGACAGGAACAAAGAAACAGAGAGAGACAGAGACAAGGATGGAGAGACAGAGAGAAACAGAGATAGAAACAGAGAGAGACAGATACAAAGAGACAGGGAGAGACAGAGATACAGAGACAGGGAGAGGGGGAGGGGGGGAGAGAGAGAGAGAAAGAGAGAGAGAGAGAGAGAGAGAGACTTAACCACCATAGTGCCCGGCACATGGCCCCTCTTGGGGAACAAGCCCACCAAAATTCTGTGCCCAGGGGGGAGGGATCGTTGGGGCTTTGGGCCTTCTCTGGAAACCCTAAAGTCAGAAAATAAATAAGCTTCGCCAAGTCTGAGTGGCTGAACCAGGTGAAAGCATTGGTAGGGGATGGTGTCGGGATGGGGGACTGCCCAGGATAGTCTCAATCTGACTTTCTCCATCCCTCTGGCATTTAGAAGATTCCAGAGAAATCACCCCGAACTCCCTCTCGAGATGTAGCAGAGCCCAGCCCAGCCTAGCGCTGCTGCAGGGATCCTGAAGGCTGTCTCACGGGGAAAGGCCCCAGTGATTCCACCTGAACACGTGCAGCAGTCCACGTGCCTAGCCTTGAGCTGGGAGCCCTTGGGTTGCACTTTGCTGGCCGCCCTTCCCAGGGGAGCTTGCAGCATCCTCACGTGCTCTGGGCTGCCAGGCCTGTCCGTGGAGCACTTACCTGGATGAAGTTCCAGCGCTTGTACAGACTGCTCTTGACCTTGTCGCAGTCCAGGAGCTGGGGCAGACGACTCTTGGAGTTGTCCACCAGGCAGCGGGTGTCAGGGAGGAGCGTGGTGGTCCCCAGGGCTCCCAGGTGCAGGAAGCCCTCCTTGGTGTAGCGGGCCAGCTGGAGAGAGAGCAGAGCGGCAGGGCCACGGAAGGTAGAGGTGAGACCACGAGGGACACATGGGTCACCCAGGACTTTGTCCATGCTGCAGTCCCGGCCACCTTCACAGGCCTGTCACACATCCACACACACACCCAACTCACAGGGGCACCCTGTCCAGGAAGCCCACAGCTTGCTAAGCCTGGATACAGATTCCCTGGGCCACTCCCTGATTTCCTTCTAAGCATGTCCTCGGTCAATGTTTCAGGAGTCTGGCCTTCTGTTCAACAACGCAGGGAGCAGGAATAAGTGAAAAAGCGGGACATCTGATTTCTAAAGCTTGGCTCTGCTTCCAGCTGGCTGGGCCACCTTGAACAAGTCAATTAACCTCTCTGAGCATCCGTTTCCTCCTCATTTGTAAACCGGGATTAATTAAATCTACCCTGCTGCAAAAGGGCCCAAAGAATCAGTTCACTGAAGAAGAAACGTGCATATGAAAAAGCATTCAACCTCCTAGGTATTAAAATAAATCAAAAATCAAAACAATGAGACACCACGTTTTAAAAAAAGAGATTATTTATATTTTGTCAAGGTGAGCCTAAGATGGGCTGGAGGGAGGGTAAATTACTACCTTTCAAAAAGGAATTGCAAAATATAAGCAGTGTGCTTTTAAAATGTTTCTCTCCTTTGACCCAATAAATCTACTTTAAAAAATCTTGGGAGGGCTCCCCTGGTGGCGCAGTGGTTGAGAGTCCACCTGCTGATGCCGGGGACACGGGTTCGTGCCCCGGTCCGGGAAGATCCCACATGCCACGGAGCGGCTGGGCCCATAAGCCATGGCCGCTGAGCCTGTGCGTCCGGAGCCTGTGCTCCGCAACAGGAGAGGCCACAACAGTGAGAGGCCCACATACCGCAAAAGAAAAAAAAAAATCTTGGGAATTCCCTGGTGGTCCTGTGGTTAGGACTCCACACTTTCACTGCCGAGGGTCCAGGTTCAGTCCCTGGTGGAGGAACTAAGATCCCTTCGTAAGCCATGAGGTGTGGCCAAAGAAAAGAAAAAAGAAAAAAAAAAATCTATCCCAAGAAAATAATTAGAACTGTGAACAAAAGTTTATGTAGTGGGGTGGGGAGGAGGGGGAATTGGATGAGGGCAGCTAAAAGGTACAAACTTCCACTTATAATATAAATAAGTACTACGGATGTAATGTACAGCATGATAAATATAATTAACACTGGTGTATGTTATATATGAAAGTTAAGACAGTAAATCCTAAGAGTTCTCATCACAAGAAAAAAAATTTCTTTCTGTTTAATTTTGTACCCAGGAGAGATGATGGATGTTCACTAAACTTACTGTGATTATCATTTCATGATGTATGGAAGTCAAATCATTATGCTGTGCACCTTAAACTTATATAGTGCTGTACGTCAGTTATATCAATAAAACTGGAAGAAAAGAGTTTATGTACAGGGTATTTATTGCAATGTTATTTCTAATGATGAAAAGGCAGAAACACCCTAAATGCACAACCCCGTCCTGGTGCTTGCTCCATGCTCTATGTACTGCAACAAATGTTAGGTAGCATTGGGTAGACTCCCAAAACGGCCACATCTTTCTATGCACCCTGGGCAATATGACTTTGCTGCAATTTCTATTAGGAAGTGGAGTCTGTTTCCTCATCCTTGAATACTGGTTGGCTTTGTGACTTGCTTTGGCCAACAGAATGTAGCAGAAAGGGGGATGCGTCTGTTGGTGGTATACACCTTGCATATTTCCACCCTCCTGGAACCCTACCGCCACCATGGCAGTAAGTCCAGGATGGCCTGCTAAAGGATGATAGCCACGTGGTCCAAACAACCAGCCAGTCAACCACCAGACAAGTGGATGAGGTCATGGTAGATCAGGCAGCCCTCAGCCGAGCTGCTGGCTGATGGGAGATGCGTGAACGAGTCCAACCCAAGTCATCTGAGGCTGGTCCAGATTACAGAACCATCCAGATGACCCATAGACTTGTAAGCAATTATAAATAAATGCATATTGTTTTATGCCACTAAGTTTTGGGGTAGTTGTTATGCAGCAATAGCTATCTGATACACAGATGATATTGCCTGACAATCCTTCTCACAACTAGTTGTGAGTCCATACTAGTTTGGTGCCTTGGCCTCTCCTGACTGCCCATGTTGTTTAAAACCCTGTATTCCAACTTTTGAACAAATACATTCACCTGTCTTTCACACTCCTTTGGGGCAGGGATCGTGTCCAGTTTATTTCATTCTTCCTAGGAGACAATCACAGACCAAGGGCTCCGAACATGTTTGTGAATGAGCACATTACAAATGTGATGAACATCGTCATTTACAAAATGCAGCCACAGCTGTTCCTTTAAACTCCACAAACATGCTTTGAAGAGTCCTCTATGTGCCCAGGCTGGGGACAGGCACTAAGAATACAAGGATGGGGCTGTATTCCCACTGAGATGATTCCAGGGCAGGTTGGCGAGAGGCAAGCACAATCTTCATGTTCATTCCCATAATCCTATGGAGTGGCTAGAGCAGGAGTGATGATCATTATTAATATACAACGGACGCCTAATCCATTACAAAATAATATTACCAGCCAGCATGTATTGGAGGCATACTCTGCCCCATTTCTAAGCATGGTACAGAGAATAAATTATGTAATTTCTACAATAACCTGTGAGGTAGGTGCTATTACCCTTCCCATTTCAAAGAAGAGGAAACAGGCATGAAGACATCTGGTCACCTGGCCGGGTCCTGGCTTTTATCCTTGGGTCTCCAGAGATTTGATGGTTGGCAGCCTTGGTCCAGCAGGTGAGCAGCAGAGGGACCTCCTCTCGGATGCTCCTGGGTTCCTGAGAGCCTGGGCATTTCTGGCCAGGAATGGAGCAGAAAAGTAGCTCTGCCCCAGGACACAAGTGCCTCATCAGGGGATAAGATGCTCTGCAGGGGCTCTCTCTTCTGGTGAAAGCTGCTCAGAAACCCTCTGCTCTGATCCCCAAAGGGAGCCTGCCTGATCCCCTCAGGAACAAGTGACAGGAGTTTATTACATGCCCTTGCGAGAGAGATGTGGTTAACATGTGTTTTAAACCCAAATTAGTTCCAAATCAGAATAACTGTTAGAGGCAAAATGGTAAAAAAAAAAAAAAAAAAAAAAAAAAAAAATCAGAAGCCCTGCCCTATCCCTCCTTCAACAATGTCTCTCTGAATGTGTTTAAATTCATCAAATGCAAAGTGACGAATGACAGCAAGCTGCCTTTATGTTCAGGGGAAAGATATACACAGCTGCTTATTGAAATTATGAATCAATCTATTACCCAGCAGGCACGTGAGCAGTGCTAAGAACATTAATTAACTGAGCATATCTGTGACCCAGATGTTTAAAGAGTGAAGCTAAATGCCACTGAGAGTTAGAAGCTCTCCTTTCTGAAGTCTTTTAGGACATGAAAACAATAAGACCCAGACTTCTGGGACCTGCAAAAGGCCACATATCCAGCTCCAGGTGAGGAGGGCCCGGCGGGATTTCTTTTCTGGGGGAAGGTGGTTTCTCACACCGGGAACCCGTACAAGGAGGCCACAAGAATGGGCTCTGCTGGCCTGGCCAAGGGGCCAGGGTCAGGGGAAAGGTGGTGAGTGCTGAGACCTGACATCCACCAGGTCCCCCAGTTTCCCCAGTCCTGGATTGAGAGCCCATCTAGTCCAGCCCCACCACTCCCCACTCCCTAGTGCTCCTTCTGTAAGGACCTCCGCTCCCCATCCTCTGCATGTCCAACTTGCTTTCCTGCCTCCAGGGCTTTGCTTCAGCTGTTTCCCTGCCTGGAAATGTTAGTTACTGGGCTCCTTCTAGAACTTTCTGACTTCAACTCTCCTAGAGCTCAACACAATTCTCTCCATTCCACAATGTCTCCTTCCATTCTTCCAGCTCCCAGTCACCTCCTCTCCAGTCTTTGGGACAACGTGGATCCATATTCTCTGGTGCCTCCCTTCAAGGCATGGAAGAGTCCCACCTCCTCTGGACCATCCTGTGTGTCCATTCACCAGGGGATGGATGTTTGGACTGTTTCCACTTTGGGGTTATTATAAATTATGCTGTTATGAACAGTCCTGTATAAGTTTTTATGTGAACGTCAATTCTCTTGTTTATACAGTTGACCCTTGAACAACACAGGTTTGAACTAGGCAGGTCCACTTACACATGGATTTTTTTCAAGAAATATGTACTACGTGATTCTCCGTTGGTTCAGTCTGCAGATTCAGAAGCACAGATAAGAAGGGCCAATTTCTCATATATTTCCTCCTAACATCCCCGCTAAGACTCTTCTGGGAACTGAACTGCTGCACTAGGCTTGTAACTGGTCCTCCTCCTTCCAGCCCTTCACAATTTCCATCTGGCCTTCCCAATCCTGCAAATTCAGATTCTATCATTCCCTGCCTCAACCTTCAATGGCTCCCAATGCCCACGGATTTATGAAGAAACTTGTAACCATGATCTTCTACTACAGGCCCCCAACTCACCTTTTGTTCTAACTCTTTGATTCTTGGCTTAGTCTGACAGATGACTTGTTACATACTTGTGTAATATTAATATGTCTTTCCCTGTTACAGATTTTTGTCATTGTTGTTTTAGCACCGCAGCATCCTACCCATTGTTATATAGCACAAGGACCAAGAAAAGCATCTCGCAAAGAGCAAAAGCTCTATAAATATCTTTTGAATTGAATGGGATTATTCTAGATTTGGCTGCTGGGCCCATGAGAAATAAATGTCATTATCCACAACCCTAACGCATTAGGAAAAAACCCTCTGAGCTCAAATACAGTTAATTCTCATTTAGGAGAAAAAGGAATTTTCTATTAGAAATGATCTAAGAGGCATATAAAACTATTAACCCACATTTAACAGCCTTGAGGGAAAACTCAAATATGCAGGTTATAGCCAAATAAACAAAAAACAGCCAAATAATTGTGGAATAACTCTGGAATACGGCAAAATCTATCAGATTGTCAATAAAAACATGGCTTGCAATGGCTTTCATATTAAGGGTCTTTCTTATCACTTTAAAATCAGGCCTAGTGAGGGTAGAAAACCATTGCTAAATGAAAAATGCAGTTTATCCAGCTTCTACCCAGGAGACAGAGAGATGGGTTCTGTTGATTCAAAACTGCTTTGGGGTGAATTTATTTGTTTGTTGCATGGCTGAAGCCACAAGAGTGGTTTCTGGTGACTACGTGTACATGTGTACATTTTAAAAAACAAATAGACTTTCTCCATCACTGTCCAGGGCATGCCAGAACTCCAACTGAATACAGAAAAAAAATATTTCCAACTATATCTCAGAGTGGATGCATAGTGGCTGCCTGGGAGCCGGGGTGGAGAAAAGGAGCAGAAGGAATCTCTCGGGCGGGGGCGGGTGGGGGGGCAGGAATGGAAATGGAATGGAAATGTTCTGTAGTTTGATTGAGCAGGGAGTTCCACAGGGGTGTATCCTGCCAGAACTCCTCAAATTGTACACTTTAAACAGATGCAGTTTATTGTACCGACCTTATACTTCAATAAAGTTGATTTAAAAATCTATCTGGGAGCTTGGAAGGCATGCTATGGAACCAGATACAGTTCCTGCATAGAGAGCCAGCTCCCGGGGGGTGGGATGGTCCCCAGGACCTCTCTCCTCAATCTTCTCCCATCCACCATTATGACCCACCATGCTGGATTCAAGCACGGTGTTTCCAGAAAAGGCACTTGCTACTTGGAATGAATGGGGAGACCTATTTGTGCTACAAAACCTTAGGTTGATTTTCCTGCAGACGGGTCCAGGAGTGGATGGACTGGGGCAGTGTCCCTGGAGGTACGGGAATGGCAGGGTCTGGACCACACAGCTCTGTGGCGAGAGCTGGGGGCCTCTGGGAGAGGAGTCCTGAGGGTGGGGAGCACCAGGAGGAGGGTCGGAAGAGCCAAGTGGGACAGGGGATGGGTGAGCAGTAGAGTCCTGTCCTGCTTCCCAAGGATCAGGAGCAAATTCCTAAGCATGCCTGCCAACCTCACCCTGACTGCTAAATTGGTCAGAGGAGCAAAGACTCTGCTTTTCAAAGAGACAGACGCTATTTTTCAGTAAGCAGATGCATGTCTTTCTTGTCTCTATCTGTGAAACAGGAAGGTAAGATTATACCCTGGTATGGTAGGGAAATGCTGGCAAACATTTTTTTCCCTTTTCAGCTGATCTTAGTTAAATCTGTCTCACCTTCTCATTCTGCCAATTCCAACAGCAGCCTGGCTTTGTGCTGTGTCATCAAAGGAGACAGCATATTATACGGTTAAGGACCCAGACTCTGGAGCCCGTTTAAGGAATCCAAGCTCTGCCACTAAATCAGTTTATAACCCTGGGCCAGTTACTTTGCCTTCTGGAAGTCTGTCTCCTCATCTTCAGAATGGGGATAATTTTAGGATTTATCTCATGGGGTAGTTCTGGAACCAAACAAATTAGTGAGAAGAGGATGCAGTGTACAGTAAACCCTGTGTGTTTGTTACCCTTGTTTCCCCAGACCTCACATACCAGTGGAGAACTGGGGCCTTGCTCCCGCTTCACTACAGATTCCTCTTCCTCCCTCTCGGCTCCCGTGTGGGCTCAAGAGGCCAGCATCTCCCAGCCCTAGTTCCTTCCCGACACTCAGCCACTCCAGGCTTCCCACTGTCTCCAGAACCATTTGCCCAGGGGAGGCTGCCCCAACGGCTTCAGCCATACTGCTGGGCAGCCCAGGACCCTCAGGCAGCTCCCCAGCCCATCAAGCGCCCTTGGGCTGGGTGTGTGCGCTTCTTGGGTTGGACGCCTGACCCCCATCCCCTCCTGCTCTGCTCCTGTCCTTCCCCTCCCCTCCCCCGCTTCCCTTCCCTGGTTTGGTCCAGATCCTACACGCCCTTGCCTGGAATGGGCCACATTCCTGAAAGGGTTGGGCCTTGAATTGGACTATTGATACTCAGCATCCCCAAAGCCACTGTGTGTTCCATGGATGCCTGCCCTGGGGCGTTAGCGCCCATGGCCTCTCTCTTGGACTCTTGCCCCTCCTGCAGTGCCTCTGCAGTGGGGGAAGAAGAGCTCAGCCTGTTTTCTGCTCCTGCCACGTTCCCTGATGTACCCAGGCAAACCATCGGCTAGAAGCCAGCCTAGATCAGCCTGGACCACCCGAAAATTCAGAGTCTTCACAGAGGAGTTAGACGTGGGCCTGGTTATGATGTCCACACGTGAGAGCGGGTGTGAAGATGCTCTGATATGGATCCAGCCCCAGAGATTTAGGATGAGGTTTCCATCATCACTGAACACCCATTATACTCCGGGCCTTGTTCTGGGGGTGTTCATTCGTTCATTGGCAGATGTTATTTAACCCATGACAATGACCCTACAAAAGTCAGGGCACGCCACCCCCCCTTTTTTTTTCCAATGAAGACACTATATTTTTTCCCTCGATTCTAGAAGTCAAAACTCCCACTGGCACGGTGGTTCCTTTCATGCTGCCCATCTCCACCCTCCCAGCTGAGCCCACCAGTGTATCCTGGTGCTTGTCCCAGCCTGAAGCCATCCTGGGCTCACCCCAGGGCCACCACACAGGCTTGGCCAAAGCATCTGGCCCCTTCCCCCTGCCCCAGGAGTTAATAGGCCATTTGTGTGTCCTTCATTCAACATTAAACATTTGTAAGTTGCCCACCATGTGCCACGGCCTCTTCACGTTCCACGGAGAGAACACATCCCCGGAACTCCCCAGAAGAATGCCCTTCCCTGGAGTTTGGAGGCTTCAACATTGTAAGCTATGCTAGGTGAGCTAGAAATTGTAGGTCTTGGAGGGTAAACCTGGGCTGGTGGGTCAGTTGATTTCCATGTCTCTGTTGAGGCGAATTCATAAGTTCCTCTTAGGAAAAAAAAAAGCCTACATTTCTGCTCCAATATCCCATAATTTGATGCAGGGGAAATTATAGTTTTACTCAAATACAGATGACAGACATCTACTTTCTGAGCATTAATTCTCACTGTTCTCTAGATTTGCCACTAATGTTTTAGAAACATAGCTAGTTTCTTTTTGTTTAGTCTTTTATTCCCCTTATTCTGCTTTTAAACATGCTTTCAAGTGCCAGCCCCTCGTAGCCACTTCATCTGTCTTCTCACCTTCCCTCGAAGCCAAGTTTCTGGAAAGTTCTCTGCATCATGTCTCCGCCTCCTCACCTCCCTTTCTCCCCTGCACCCAATCCAGTCTGGCTTCCTCTTACCCACGGGTTTTTTGTTACTGCATTGAACATGCAGTGCAGTCTGGCTACTGGCCCTCTGGGCAGCAGTGTTTGGCTCTGCTCTTCCTTGGTTGGTGTGACACCCACCTTTCTGGTGTCCAGTGCTCTGGCCCCATCACCCACTAAATGTGGAGCCACACTACGGTCTGTCCTAGGACCCCTGGCCTGCTGTCCCCTGGGACGCACCTGGAGCCCTATCAGCCTCTGCAGCTCTGCCCTCAGCACTGGGTTGGAATGTTCAGCTGCCTGGGGAGGACACCATGTTGGGATTCCCAAAGCCCCACCCCCAAACTCACATGGCTCACAACAGAACTCAGCATCCTGGGACCCCAACCTCAGCAAAAGGCACCACGCTCTACTCGTCCAGCCAGGGACTTGAGGGTCACCTTCATCTCCTTATCCCTTTCCTCGACCTCTCAACCATCAACTCCAGCCAACTTGACCTCCTGAACAGCTTTATAAAACTTTTCAAGTTGAAAGAGTTTTAGTCTTACAAAAACTTGCATAAATAGTACAGAGAGGTCCTGTATGCCTAACACCCAGTTTATCCTAAAGTTAACATCTTCCATCATCATGATACAATTAGCAAAGCAAGGGAATTAACATTGGTACAATCCTGTTAACTAATCTACAGACCTCGTGGGAATTTCCCCAGTTTTCCAACTATGTCTGTTTCTTCTTCAGGATCCAATCCTGAATCCACATTGCATTTCATGCTTATGTCTCTTGGTCTCCTTTGACCTGGGATAGCTCCTTGGCTTTCATTTTTTGTTTGTTTTGTTTGTTTGTTTTTTGTAAAAAAAAACTAGTTTTAATCTTGTTTATTTCTATCTTTTGAAGGCTTAGGGGGACCTCAAACATACAAAATCTGGTTAATCATGATCCTTGGTTCACAAACACTGTCATCTTTGGTCTAGGCAGAACTATCTCTTCTCTTCATTTATTTTTTTTTCATTTATTTTTGCAATGACTTTGACACTTTTGAAGAGTACTGGACAGTTATTTTGTAGAATGTCCCTCAATGTGGGCTTGTCTGATGTCTTCTCATGATTAAAATTAAGGTTATAGTTATACATTTTTTAGCAAGAAAACCAGAGGTGATGTTGTGCCCCTTCAGGGCATCAGATAGGGGGTCCGTGGTGTCTTATTACCAGTGACATTAACCTTGATCTTTTGGTTAAGGTGGTGTCTTCTGAGCTTCTCAATTGTAATGTTACTATTTTCCCTTTACAAAGGGAGATAATTTGAAGCTATGCAAATATCTTCTTCTCTAAAAATTTTTATATAACACACTTTTAATTTATTTATACAAATAAAATATATAATATACTAATGATATACACATTACACAATATATGTTCTAAATAGTATTTATAGAACAATTACAGTAACTCTTTATTGAGTATACAGTACTGGTTGATTTGTGTCCAGATAAGGAATAACAATCATTAAAAAAAAAACTTGAGTTATGGGCTTCCCTGGTGGCGCAGTTGTTAAGAATCTGTCTGCCAATGCAGGAGACATGGGTTTGAGCCCTGGTCCGGGAAGATCCCACATGTCACGGAGCAGCTAAGCCCGTGTGCCACAACTACTGAGTCTGCACTCTAGAGCCCATGAGCCACAACTACTGAGCCTGTGTGCCACAACTACTGAAGCCCACATGCCTAGAGCCTGTGCTCCGCAACAAGAGAAGCCACCACAATGAGAAGCCCGCACACCACAACGAAGAGTAGGCCCTGCTCACAGCAAATAAAGAAAGCCCGTGCTCAGCAATGAAGACCCAACGCAGCCAAAAAATATATAAATAAAATAAATAAATAAAAAAAATTGAACTATTACTGTCATGATTGCCATGGTGATTTTCATTTCCCACATCCTTTCTACATTTATGTTTTAAATTTATTTTTGGCTGTTTTGGATCTTCACTGCTGCGCATGGGCTTTCTCTAGTTGCAGCGAGCAGAGGCTACTCTTCCTTGAGGTGCGTGGTCTTCTCACCATGGTGGCTTCTCTTGCTGTGGAGCACAGGCTCTAGACGCGCAGGCTTCAGTAGTTGTGGCACACGGGCTCAGTAGTTGTGGCGCACAAGATTAGTTGCCCTGCGGCATGTGGGATCTTCCCAGAACAGGGATCGAACCCATGTCCCCTGCATTGGCAGGTGGATTCTTAACCACTGCGCCACCAGGGAAGTCCCCCTTCTACATTTTTTAAGTGGACTCTACTGAAAGGAAGAGCTGTCTCTCTCTCACCATTTATTTATTTATATCAGTATGTACTTGTGGACTTTTTAAAAATTATTATATGGATGGCACTCCAATAGTATTGTTATTTATTTTGTTGCTCAATGAGTTCCAGCTTTGGCCATTAGGAACTCTTTCAGGTTGGCTCCTGTGTTCGTTTGACAAGCCACCACCTCCTTTTCTTCTGACATCACAAGATTTTCCTTCTGGAATCATCCAAAATCTGGGCACTAGATGTTTTCATTGCTACCAGGGTTTCATTGCTTCTAGACCCTCTCAGAGCTGGGAAATATATGTATGTATACTAACCTGTGCACACATTTATTTTTTTTCTATATTTTTGACAAACTTATTTCTACATTTCTATATATATAAATATGTTTTATATATGTATATGTGTGCATATATAACATATAAAATAAATTCATGCTGATCCTGCACATTCCAGTCCTATGTCCCAGGATTCAGTCTAACCATCTCTTTTTCCTTGTGTGTACCCTCACCCCAACAGTGAGAAACCTGGTTCTCATTATCCCTACTTTACCTACTTACTTGTTCAATCCTACTCTATGTATAAAGTAGTTTCAGAATTGTTAGCTCAGACCCCTGCAGAAAACAAGCTTACTTACTAGAATACAGTATATGCAGTGGTTCCTTTTTCTTTAACCTTATAGTACCAAGTCAAAATTGTCCAAACAGTTCCAAAGTTACTTAGATTAGTGATGTTCTTCCCCATCCTTCTGTACGGTTACATAATTCATTTATAATCTCATCAGGCTCATTTTTCACCATTGGCATTCCATTTTGGGTCTTGTTCCCCACATTCTAGTTGAATTTATTATTATTTTTGGCCATTTGAAACATCATCGTAGTTCTAAGAGTCAGATGTGTGTATAAAGGGACCCAGAGAGAAGTGTCCCTTCATTCCTTCTGTCCTGCTTCCATTCCCACGTCCTTTCCATCCCATTCTCACCCACCCCCTGTAGGTAACCAATCTCATTAGTTTCTGGTTGGTCCTTCCTGCATCTTTTTTGCACAGATGAGCAGACACAGGGGTTTATTTTTATATTAGCATTTGTCTTAAATAAGGCTTAGCATACTATATGTATTCTTTTCTACTTTGCCTTTTTCACTTAACAGTATGTTAAAATCACTCTGTATTAGTTCATAGCCATTGCCCTTGTTAATTTTCATAGCTGCATACTACTCCATGGTGTGGATGTGCCACAGCTTATTCAACTACTCTCTCCCATGACTAGGCATGAAGGTAGCTTCCAACATTTTGCAACTGCAAACAGTACAGCAAGGTACATCTGGATTTTCATGTTGTTGAAGATGTATCTTCAGAGTAGATTTCTGGAAGTGGGATTGCTGGGATAAAAAGTAAGTGGAAAATTAAGTTGAAGCTTTGTTGGGTGTTACCAAACTCTCCTCCAGAAAGGTGGCACCAGTTTGCATTTCTACCAGCAATCTATGACACTGGCTATTTCTCAAGAACCTTGACAACAGAGTATGTTGTCACAGTAAAAAATTTTTGCAAATATCATGGGTAAGAAATAGAATCTTAGTGTTATTTTACTATGAATTTCCCAATTATGAATGAGTTTAGTAGAAAAGTGGCTTTCCGCTCCGATTCCTCACAGACTTTTCTCTTACAAAGAGGGACTTTTTGTAATACCATTGAGGTTTGTGGAAGAAGGGAGACATATGGTGTGATGTGGAACTCCCATTGGACAGAAGAGCACACAGAAAGGCAATACCTCTCTTAGCATCGCCAGGGAGGAATTCGTTTGGTGAAGGATGTGAAGGGTCATTTCCTGGTTTCCAGTTTTGCTAAGATGCAGGAACCGAAGACCTTCACTAGCCATGTGTGACTCCTGAGCTGAGCTAGCTCCTGGCTCAGCTTGGCAGTGTATCAGGAGCCTCACCCCCAACAAAGCCTGCATGACAAAATATCTGGAGTGCTAGGGTGACCCTCTGGCTGTCCATATGTGCACCAAGTTGAAATCTCCTTTCCTGCTCATGGCCAAATCAACTATTTAAATAGGGGATACTGAGATTGAGCAGATGAGAACTCTCATCCTGTACAAAAAACCTTCTTGCAAGGTGTCTTGTGATTCACCTTCAATATTTGGCTGATTGACATTTACGTTTCCATGGAGGGGCCACAGACTCAGGCATGCAGGAACTTCACAGACATGAATGTAGTCTTTAGGGAGCAGAATCAAGCAGTCAAGATGATTGATCAGAGTCCCTTGAAAGCAGAGTCCGTCACCTGACACTAAGACCCTGAAGCTGTGGAGGAAGCCATGAGCGGTCTGTGCAGGGCCCTCCCAACAGGCGGCTGGTGATGGCAAGGCCATGTCACAGAGCAACCTGGAGAAGGCCTTCATTCACACCTTCTAGAACCAACCTCTGTGCACCTATGGCACCCTCAGTGGTCCACTGCGTGGGTGGAATTCCAGCAAGGTGTCTCATACTTGGCACTCTGGACAACTCTAGCTCCTGAGCCAGGCAGATGGTACAATGAGGACAGTCTAGAACCTTCAGCCACCCACACTTCGGTCTTCCTTTGGCCTCGTCTGATGGAAACCCAGACTCCAGAAGCCCTGCCATCCTGTACCAATGGCCTAAACTCCACTAGCCCTAAACTCTTTAGTGAGAAATAAAATATTGCCTGCCGTATCAGTAAACAAAGGATGTCGCAGTCCTCAGGGATTACAGCCACCTCGACGGTGAGCCCTGAGGGAACTCAGGAAGGAAACAGAATACCTGCCATCTAGCAGTCATCAAACTGCAGCCACCCCAGACGGTGCAGCCTCAGAATGAGAAAACACAGGATACTGGCCCCAGATAGCTGAGGTGCATATCAAAGGAATGATGTCAGTGAGCCCAGACTCTTGCATCTTCACATACATAGAAAAGTGCTAAATTCCGTAACTTGAGAAGTCTAGTTTTCTTTTATTTACAGTAACCTTTTCTTCTGACTACCTGGGGTTGTTGTAAAAACTCCTACATATCCTTGGTTCCCGCCTTCCTCTTTGGAACAGTTTTCTCAGCGTTTATCTGAGAGGCTGTCTCTCGGGCTCGAAGTTCTAAGAATGCCCGCCGAATAAAACATAACTCTCAACTTTTAGGTTGTGCATTTTTTTTCAGTCGACATTAGGATCCACCCTTAATTCTGATCGGCCATGTTCTCAGACCCTCTTCATTTCAAACAAGCAGTGTCTTTGAAAATAATCACTCAGATACCACTGCTCCAAAGAGAAATCAAAACTCTGAACTGAACGGTCAGGGGACAAGACTGTTCAAATATTTTGTATTTGCTCTGCTGCATCTCATGGTGCTAAGACCACAAAGACCTTTTTACTGGGTGGTTTCACCTTCCCCCTTGTCCTTCAGAAGCGGCAATGTTGTTTCCTTATTAATTCGGTGATATGAAAACCACCTAAGAAAGCAACATAGTTCTTTGGAAAAAAAAAAAAAAAAGGCTGAAAGCAAGCCTCAGAAATAATAATGGTTGTTTGAGGGTGGTAGGATTTAAATTTGTCTTTTTCAAATTCACCATAATGCTGTTGCACCTTTAGGGAACAAGAAAAAGATTGGCAGTGACTTGCTTTGAATTTAATAGCTCTGGGCAAGGTAGGAAGGCTCAGTTGCTAATGTGGCCACCATCCTAGTGTTCCATCTGATTTCATTATTCCAAGCCTAACAGCAACACAAAACCTGCCTGGATCACTTTTCGTGTCCGGAGGAAAATTAACTCAGCTTCTAAGGAGATGGGAATTTCCTGGCGGTCCAGTGGTTAGGACTCGGAGCTTTCAGTGCTGTGGCCTGGGTTCAATCCCTGGCTGGGGAACTAGGACCCCACAAGCCCCACAAGCCCCTCGGAGTGGCCCAAACAAACAAACAACACCCAATAACTTCCAAGGAGATGTAAACTTTTAACTAACAATCTTCACTGGAAAACAACTTATGATTGTAACTCTGATTTTCTGGAAAGACTAGCTCATCAACCCATTCTGGGGAGAGAGAAGAAGTACAGGAATTCCTCCTTAACCTGGAGTCCCCCTTAAGCAAAATCAAATACATGTGTCTGTAGTTCTGTATGCCATTTAGGACATCAAGCATCCCTGTTCCCTGTATGTGGTCTGTGAGATCTACTTTTCAGGGATTAGAAAGTGGGAACCAGAGACTGGAAATAGAAAAGCAAAGCAAAGCAGATGGCAGAGAAAGAGGCTTGGGTCTCCCGCTAAGTCTAGGGACAGTCTCAGGGGGCAGAAAGCAAGTAACCCTGCTCTCCTTCGAGGTCTGCGAAGAGGGTGGGTGTGAGGGATGCCCACACGGGCTAGAGGAAGGCACAGCCCGGGATGCAGGAGCTAACAGCCCTGAAATAATAAAACCAGAAACGTTTTGAATATTTGGAGAGAAGATGAGTCAGAGGAACAAAAAAAAGAGAATCTGCCGTGAAGCATAACGGATTTATAAGTGTTGCACCGGAATGCAGGGGAGGGTTTTCAAAATATTGCATAAAAGATGGGAAGTGGAAATACTGCAGCTCAGAACCTCCGAGATGTCACGCTTCAGCACCGGTATAGTCTCTCCTGCTTTCTGCTGGCTCTTTTTTGTGTGTGTAGGTTTCCCAAACGTAAAAAATACCTGCCCTCGCTCCTCCAACCCTATTTTCCCACAGCGTCTAAGGCTGCTCTGCTTTGACCTCATTGTGGTTTCCAGGAATCAAGGGATTACAGGGTTTGCTTCTTACCGAATGTGGGAGGCTTGCTCCCAGAATCACAGGCCTGTTTGCTGGGGCAGAGCCATCTTGCCCCGGGTGCTAACCCCTATGTGCTCTCCATGGCTCCGTCCCCTGAGCCCACCACTTACATGACTTCATCTGGAAGCCAAGGCTGCTGGATGTCATTAACTTCTGCATTTTCCGAGTGCCCCCCACAGGCTAAGCTCTGTCACTCCGTGGGGCGCTAGTGCCTTATTGGCAAAATGCATCATCGTGACAAGGTGTTTGGATGATGGATTGCTTCAACGATGAAGCCATCAAGGAATAAGTCCAAGATCAGATTACATTTAATTATGGGATAAAAGAATTCTCATCTGTCATTCTGTTGATGAATTAACTGAGGGAGGGAATGTGAGCTTCTCAGAAAAGAGGGAAGAGGAAGACTAAACGTACTGACCGTAGGACAAACAGGGGAGACCTGTGATACCCTCCCAGGAACCCACTGGACAGGAACCTTCCTGGGAACAAAGTCTGACTTCTCTCAGTTCCTCTCCAAGGTGCACACCTCGTCTTAAGAACATCCTTTACAGCTTGTAACTCTTTCAAAAAGTGCTCTGTGGGGGATTCCCTGGTGGCGCAGTGGTTGAGAGTCCGCCTGCCGATGCAGGGGACACGGGTTTGTGCCCCGGTCCAGGAGGATCCCACATGCCGCGGAGCGGCTGGGCCCGTGAGCCATGGCCGCTGAGCCTGTGCGTCCGGAGGCTGTGCTCCTCAACGGGAGAGGCCACAACAGTGAGAGGCTCGCGTACTGCCAAAAAAAAAAAAAAAAAAATGTGCTCTGTGGAGTCCCCAGGGCCACTGCACTGGAATGCTTGCTGGTCATGCTCTGTCCACGGCGGGGCTGCTGGAAGCTGTGGTCGGTCCACAGCTCGGGAGGGAGGAGCCCGCACTGGAATCCGTGAGGCTGTATGGGTGGTCCCCATGAACACTCCCAGTGAAGCTGGTCCTCAGGTTAGATGTGTCGCCCCTACGCATGCTTCAAGTCTTTCTTCCATGCCTTGCTGGGAGCTAGAGAACGTCTGGGGGCTCAAGAATGTAAGACACGTCCCCTCCCACAAATGTACAGCCCAGCATCCAAGACCAGGAGTCACAGGATGGTTTGGAAAGTGGCCTGGCATTACCTGAATCTCAACTTTCAAAGGGGCTGGGGGAGTCACTACTTACCTGATAGGATAAATGTTACCCAAACCAGAAATGGATTTATTGTCAGCCTTTTGTTCCCTGTCTCAATCCAGCCACGGCACTGGCCCATGAAGCTGCATCACTGAGACCTCGGGCAGCAGCTCAGTCGCAGGGACTTGAGAGCACCACGAAATGAAAGAATGATGCCCCGGGCCCAGCCCTGCCTACCTTGTTCTCTCTTCTTGACCTCCGCCCTCAAGGGAAATCAGAAAGGGGAAGGTTGACAGGTTGACCAGGTGGGCTGGGAGAGAGAACAGGAAGGGGCTGGCAGAGGAGGACAATCCCATGGCCAATATCCCTGCAGGGAGACCTTGGCTGCTGCACTGAAGGGACCCACGGGGACCTGGGCCCAGGATGGCAAAAGCTGGGAGTGTGTGGGAGAGCCCTGGGCCTCCCTAGACAAGACCTCCCACTCTGAATGGGTTGAAGCCAACACCGAAGGCCGCCACTGTGCCCTTGACGTCTGTTTCTTTTAGGCTTGTGATATAAAATTTATTTAAAATAATTGTAAGATAAAAAGACAGCCAGTTTAAAGAAAAAAAATTTAAATAAAACACTGGCTCAGAAAAGAAACGGCTGTTTGTCTAATGCAAATTAGTAACCAGACAAGAGCAAGGCTGGTCACTAGCTCGTGATTGAGCAGGCTCTCTGAGTGGCTGGGAACCGTTTCCATCTTGTTGACAAACACATGTTGCAAGGCAGGAAATTACCCTCCTCAGTGCCTATTTTATCTCTGTTTAATTGCTGTTTGATAATAAATTACAACATAGAGTCCATTAATTAAGCTAACAATGTCTGTGGAACACCAATTCCTTCTTCTGGGAGTTGCCTTGTTACGGGAGCTTTGATTCAGTTTGTTTGCCCAACAGCACTTTATGAATTGGTTTAAAAAGATGCCAAGGCACGTGACTGGTGGGGCAACACTCCTAGCCTAGGGGGAGCGGGTTTGGGCAGGAGGGGGAGGAAACCTTGGTGAGCATGAGGAAGGGTGGCCTGGCAGCTGGAAAGCAGTACCAAGGATGTACTCTAATTCAGAACATGTGGTGGAAGAGAAAAAACCAAAACAAAACATTAGATCTACTTTCAAAAAATCAGCTGATGGAAAACAACCATGGTCCCCACTTACAGGAACTCATCCCAGAGTTGGGGGGCTGGGGAGCAAGGACCAGCCTGATTTGGTCTGCCATTCCATCATCAACTAAATGGAAGGAGAATTCATTTGGAAAAGTTCTGCATGCAGGTGGAATGGGTGAGCGATGAATTCTAGATATTTCCCAAGAAAGCCCCCTGTACTGGGCTGTGAAGGCCACCAGCTCCCAGCAGGAGAGGATAACTTGGTGCCCGGCACCTGTCCTGGCAGGGAGTAGGCAGGTAGTCACCAGGGCAAAGACTCTCCTTACATTTCGCCTGTGCTGTCTGGGAGGTAGGCTACCTGGGCATTCCAGGTGGATGGGTTTAGCAGGTGACCAGTGGGACCTTGAAGGAGGGGATGCAACAGGAGTAAAGGCTCTGGACAGAAGGGGGAGGAAGGTCAAGTTCTCAGGGAACTGCCCCAGACCGCTTGGAGCTGTGGGCAACACAAGGGTGTCAGACAGGGGTTCTGAGCAGTCAGGGTACATGGGGAGGGCAGGGGGCCCTGGGAGGAGGTGGCCGCAGGGCTATGAAAGGCAGATGCAGCCGCCTTCATGCCCTGGCCCTCAGGTTCAGCCAAAAACTTCCTGAGTGGCTTAGAAAACCTTCCCCTGAAACATCCAGGTAAAAAGGCACTGCTTAGAGCTATAGGAGGAAGCCCTCAGGTCTCTGGGAGACATTTATTGGACCATCTTTACTCCTTTTCTCATTCACAGAAGTTGGCTTCACGGGCTGGTTTTTGATTACACAAATCCCTGCATGTGATAGTGTCTGTTACCTCACAGTTAGTAAGTACTCAGTTCAAATGGGACCTCTTCAGAAGATCGGACGAGGAAACCTGGGAGTTCAGGGTTCTAAAAGCTACTCCTGGCATTTCCCAAAATGATGGTCATGTACAGCATGGTGGTCCAGAAGTGGGCACCTCCAAGGCTCAATGTCCAGGCTCCAGCTGCCCTCCTGGCCCAGTACCACCACGTCACCATCTCCTCTCCCAGCCATCCTGCCTGAGACTAGTGGGGGTGGATCACTGGCTTGTCATCTGACCTCTCCCAAGATGCAGCCTCTTAAATGGCTGACACAACCATCCCCTTCAGGCCACAACTCCCCACCTCCATTTCCCTGGCCACCAAGACTTTTAGGGTACTTTACTCCTCCAGACCCTGGGAGGAAAGAACTGGAGAGTCAGTAGGGACTGAAGGTCAGGATGGCTCCAGAGTGTCCATCCCTCTCTGAACTCCTCCGGGATTGGCTGTGCCTGATCTAAACATATCATTACCACACTGCCCCCCACCACAGCAGCAGATGAACCTTCAAGGGCTCCCCAGTGCCCTCAGGGTCAAGTCCCAAACTCTCCAGGCCAGCATCATCGCATCAATGGGAACTTGTTAGAAATGCAATATCTCAGTGCCCCCCACTCCCCCCGACTTAGAAACTCTGAGGATGGGGCCCAGGAGCTGGTGCTGTCATAAGCCTTACAGATGATTCTGCTGCACACTGACGTGTGAGACCCAGTGCCTTGGAACATGTCTTATGAGGCCTTGGAGAGCCGCCTCTCCATCTCTCTTCTGCCTCATCTCTCAGCACGTCTTTCCCTCTTGCATTCTAAGCCTTGGCCAAACTGGGCCACTTTCTGCCTCTTAGCACCCAGCACCCCAGGCTATCTCACTCATCTCACATCTTCTATGCTGTAGATTTCCTGGTCTTTCCTCCTCCAGTGTAAACCACTTGAGAGCAGGGGCTGTATCTTATAAACTGCCAAACACAGTCGTCACCAGTGTCTGCAGTAGGTGCTCAAGACCCATCTGTTGAGTGAAGGAAGACATGAATGGATGAAGACACTGGGCTCTTTAGTGCCTCTTGCCTTTGATGCTAAAGCTCTGTTTCTCCATGGAAGGAAGCAGGTCTAGGCTTCCTGGTCGTTCTTCTACTCCCTGCGGGCACTTTTAGGCAGTGGTAGGGCTCAGGAAATTATCTGGAATTAAATGGACTGGATTTGAATTTAAAATGCTTGGGTTGTGCTGGAGAGCCTGCTCCAGCACAACCCAAAAGAGCCTGTTCACAGGCACTTGCTCCTCTGTGCCTCAGTTTCCCCATGCTGCCTGCTTGCCTCCTAAAGTGACCGCAAGGAGAAAAGGAGCAAATTCAGCCTGGCATTACTTGTTCACTTTCAGAGGACACATCACACACTCAAGGGAGCGGAGGGTCTGGATTATAAGAACTACCTGTGGTGATAGGAAAGGAAATACAGCTCTTCTCTTTCCAGATGCTGGCTTAATGGGAAAGCAAAAGTGCTCTGAGCAGAGAGAACCATGAGCCATAAATGCATGCAAGAGTCTGTGTGTATGACCGATGAACGTGAACTTGGCACGTAAGGTGTGTGTCCATAAAACATGAGAGAGGTGAAGAGAGCTTACGGGGCATTCTGTCCACTGTCTTCCTTTTACAGATGAACAAACAGAGATTGTGAGTCTGGCTTAGAACCAACCATCTTGTGCTCCTCTGGGATTGAATATGTTTTCCCAGTTTGTAGCTTGCCTTTTATTACTATTGGTTGACATAAAATTGGTTTAAACTTTGATGCATGTCAAGTCTAATGATATTTTTGGATATATTTTCTCCCAGTTCTAGAGGATTTCTGCTAAGCTCTTGGTGCACACACTCATACACACACACACACACCCCACTGTGGGCTAGCACAAAGCTGTCAAAGGAAATTCATTTACAAGGCTCTATTTTTACTCTGTTGGTTGACTGTTTTGTCCTTTTTGGTTATCTTTGCTATCTCCTGGGAGACCAGAAGACACGTGTGTTCTTTAAAATATCACTGCAAGCACATTTCTCCTTCTCCATCAGTGCTTGGCACCTGTACCAGCACTTACAGACCAGGCCATGCTTACCACCAAACTGGTGATGGTCTTTCAGAACAGAGGTATCAATCAGGTTCTCATGAGAGAAGCTGCTAACTCTTTCTTTGAAGTTGTAAACAGGCATATTTGGTTATAATTAAACATATGTACACGTGGCATCCATTTGCCTATTAGCAAATGACACAAATTGTATGCAGTCTCCTTTCAGTAGGAAATGTGCCCATTGATCCTCTTCATATTTGTGTTGATGCCACCACTTGTGAATCTTCTCCCTAGTCTCTATAGAGAAACCACCAGACAGCCTCTCGGCTGCTCAGAACAGGTAACAATTACCAAAGTAGAGGACAGAAGTTCCCAGAAGTCCTTCAAATCCCCTGTAGGTTCGGTGAACTTACTCCCTTCCTGGTCAGAGATGGGCTCCTACCTGGGGTCCCCAGCCATGGCATGGATACAGTATTGCTGTGTGGTTCTCCAGCGGCCCCTGGTCCAAGCAGACGTCTTTTGCCTTGCTGTTGCGAAGCTGCAGGAAGAGGCAAAACATGACCCATCAGAGCTCATCTGGTGGAGCTACTGCTCCCCATCCACTGGTCCACTGTGGCTTGGTTCTGACTTCTTGATGCAAAGGCCATGAGACCCACACCCCCGCCCCCAAGTAAGGACCGAAGCTTCAGTCTGTGAGGTGATCACTTTAGCAACAAAGTCCTCCAGTGGGTGGTGTGGGTACTGGCCCTCTGCCTGTGACCCACACACATGCACATAGCTCCCCCATCCCCAGCACAAAGGAGGATCTCAGAGAACCTTTGGACATAGGAACATTGACTACACATTGGTTATCCAAGTGGACCTCGGTACCAGCACTGGTTTCCACAACCCTGGGAACCATGGGTCAGCTTTTCAGGTCATTACTGGCATAGAGGCATGAAAAACAGTAATCAAAAGAGAAAAAAAAAACCTTGTCATCAGGAAAAGCTCAAGCAACATTCATTCATATATTCAAAAAATATTTACTGAATGCATACACTGGACCAGGTACCGTTCTAAGTGTTTGGAATGAATTTGCGGAGGAAAAAACAAATGTTCCCAAGACAACATCACTGAATCTAGGCATGTCTCTTTGGAAGCATGTAAGAACTTACCTAATTTGGATCTCCAGGCCCACTGTGATGCTATATTGGTGTCCATCCCACCCACCACCTGAAATCTCAACCAGTGGGAAAATGGCAACATTGTTGGTCTACCCCATACATCTGAGCCCTCTCCAGATTATATTCTCCACGGAAACCAAACTAACCAGGGATAAATCAAGAAGAGAGGCACGGGGCAATCTGCTTTTGCACACCCAAGTTGTGTCTGGGTTCAGACAACTGAGCAGACTTTTAATAACTTTTAAAAAAAGATTTAAAAAGTAACACTATCTCATTGAGATGTTTTGGAAAATACAGAGGAAAGTAACAATGGTTCACAATCCTCTTACACAATTTTTTCCCCAATTTTGGACAATTTAATTTTGTTCAGTTTTGGCTGTAATGAGCGACAAAGCATAAAGCTTTGTTCACGTTTCAGATTTCCTTAAGAATAGGCTCCTAGAACTGAGACTACGGTATCAAAGGGTATGGAGACCTTAATGTTCTTAAAACATGCTGCCCAACTGCTTTCTGGAAGCTTTGGACTAATTGATATTCCTATCCAGAAGGTATGTAAGTACTTAACCAGTCCTGAGTTTCACCATTTAAAAGTATTGTGTTGATCAAAGTGTACAAACTTCTAGTTATAAGATGAGTAAGTTCTGGGCATCTATGTACAGCATGGTAATTATAACTGACAATATTGATAGCAACATACTTGACAGTTGCTAAGTGAGCAGATCTTAAATGTTCTCACCACAAAAAAGAAATGGTAATTATGTGGCATGTTAGCTAATGCTATGGTGGTAATCATTTTGCAATGTATAAGTGTATCAAATCAACAAGTTGTACAGCTTAAACTTATACAATGTTATATGTCAATTATATCTCAAAGCTGGACAGAGAGAAAGAAAAAGAACATCAGCTTGGGAAAAAAAATCAATGGGGGAGCATTCTTTTTTTTTTTTTTTTTTTTGTAAGCTACAGGTTTCAAGCCAGAGGAAAAGCAGCTTCTGATATCTATCACCCCTTTTCTCTTGGAAACCAATTCCTTATATTAAATCCCATGTTTGAAATACCTAGGAGAGATTCTCTTTTTCTTTCTTTCCTTCTTTCTTCTCTCTCTCTCTCTCTCTCTCTCTCCCTCCCTCCCTTCCTTCCTTCCTTTCTTTCTCCCCTCCTTCCTTCCTTCCCTGTAGCATTCTTTTTTTTTTGTTTTTTTTTGCGGTACGCGGGCCTCTCACTGTTGTGGCCTCTCCCGTTGCGGAGCACAGGCTCCGGACGTGCAGGCTCAGCAGCCACGGCTCACGGGCCCAGCCGCTCCGCGGCACATGGGATCCTCCCGGACCAGGGCACGAACCCGTATCCCCTGCATCGGCAGGCGGACTCTCAACCACTGCGCCACCAGGGAGGCCCTGTAGCATTCTTTTTAAACCCAAGGTTCCAAAAGTCCATAAAGATGGATGTAGACAGAAGTGATGAATCAGACCTATTAAACAACATTCCCAAAGTTGGTCCAAAGAGAGTTATCTTTAAAGAATTGCAAAGCTAGCTTAGGAGACCAGCACTATGACTTTAGCTCTTTTATGGATGCTTTAAGGAAATGCTTGTTGCCAGTGTTTCCAATGGTGCAAAGATTAATTACATGGAAAAGCCCAGACAACTTCTGAGTCAAAAATAATTCAGAAGAGTTAGATTTTTGAAAGTGATGAAATTTTAGAAATACCTTTACCAATGTATTCTGCTTTTATTTTTCTTTTTATGTATACATAAGAGCAATATGGTAAAAATGTCTACTGAAGTCTAACAAAGCATTTAAACTAAGTGTAAAATAAAAATTAGAGGTGATAAAAATTAATAAAAAATATTACTGTTTGAGAGCAGACAAAAGATATCCTGTTTTTATAAATTTATACTGAATAGTAAATTGGAATGCTTCATTTCTAGCAGTTATTCCCTTTTTGAGAATTACCTATGTATTTTCCCATTGGGATCTCAAGTGGTTTCGTTATAGATTTGTAAGAGCTCCTTACATATTAAGGATATTAATATTTTTGTGGCATATGTGTTCCATATAATGATTTCAGAAAGCCAGGTTTTAAAATTTTGTTTCTAATGTTTATGCAAGCACATCTCTCATTCAGTAATTTAATAAATATTTTTTGAGGGTCTGGTACTGTGCTAAGTGTAACGAGCACAAAGATAAAAAAAAAAGAGTCCCTGCTCTGAAGCATGGTCTGGAGAGAGAGACAGACACAGGAAGAGCTAGTACAATGACTGAATTATGCCAGGGCAGCAAGGAGCCTGCCTTCGCCCCATCTGAGGGCTTCAGAGACTAAGGGGAGATGACTCCTGAGCTAAATGTTAAAGAGGATTAAGTGCAAGAGATGCTGGCAATGTTCTGTTTTTCACCCAGGGGACGGCTACATGGATTTTTGCTTTATATTATTATGTTGCGCATGTTTGGTTTATGCATATTGTATGTGTGTCGTATTTCATATAAATAATGTTAAAAGAAAAAAAAAGATGAGCAAAAGTGAACTAGGGAGCAAAGGCTTTTCAGTAAGAGCCTAGCACAGAATTTTGAACAGAAGAGTTGGTGGCTAATGTTTCTGTACACACTGAAGTGCTTTTGCATTGGAAAGGCAATATCTTATACATGTAAGAGCTAGGACATAAAGTATTTGCATATCTTTAAAAATTTTTGTCTTTTTGTTGAAGTATAGTTAATTTACAATGTTGTGTTAGTTTCTGGTGTACAGCAAAGTGATTCAGTTATATGTGTGTGTGTGTGTGTGTGTGTATCTTTTATATATATATTCTTATATATATATTCTTTTTCATATTCTTTCCCTTTAGAGTTTATTACAAGATATTGAATATAGTTCTCTGTGTTATACAGTAGGACCTTGTTGTTTACTCTATATGTAGTAGTTAGTATCTGCAAATCCCCAACTCCTACTTTAACCCTCCCTGCATATCTTTCTTTAAAAATTAATTTAAGACATTCAAGCTAATAGAGCGGAATAAAAATTTACAACTCAAGGAAGAATGACTTATTATCTAAGTGGGTATGGGCCCCAACACTGCTTGTAGGGTGAGGCAGAAACACCAGGGGCTGACATCTGCTCAGAGGTGTCTGTCTCCCTTTGCCTCTGTGCTGGGGTCTGGTGTGGCAAAAAGAACTAGTAGCAGTGAGCATTAAAATACAATTGTCTGGGGCTTCCCTGGTGGCGCAGTGGTTGAGAGTCCGCCTGCCGATGCAGGGGACACGGGTTCGTGCCCCGGTCTGGGAGGATCCCACATGCCGCGGAGCGGCTGGGCCCATGAGCCATGGCCGCTGAGCCTGCACGTCCGGAGCCTGTGCTCCGCAATGGGAGAGGCCGCGTACCGCAAAACAAAAAAAACAAAAAAAACAATTGTCTGAATAATGGGAAATTCTGTCACCGAACTGCATTTGACTAAAAAGTTATTCTTCAAGAAGGTATAAAGTGAAAATAAAGTATAATAATGTTTGAGTTTTAACATTCCACATAATATTAACAAAAGACTGAAAATTAACATCAAATGATGAAGAGGTCGGTAGAAGTTCTTGTATTACATACCACTTGACCCTTCATTTTGCAGGCTTAGAGATTAATTAAAAAAAAATTAGAGGTTACCAAAATGTAATTATAAGAACAGGGCATATACAATGCACATGATGAGAAAGCTTTTTAAAAGCCCCCAAACAAGCAAGCTAAAAAATGAAGAAAGAGCAAGGAGCATTAAAACCAGAAATACTCACTGGCCTGGGGAAAAACTCTCAAACAGAATTGTATATGAAAAACAAAGGCTAGAAAGTACTCATATAATATGATATTCACTCTGCCTTCCTCTTTTTCCCACTGCTCTGGGGTCTGGGTGTGATGAAAAGAGCCCACAGGGGTGTTAAAAACAGAGTTGTCTAAATAATGCTAGATTTTGTTACCAAACTGAATTTGATTCAGTTTGGTTTCTTCCATTTAATACTATAGTCCACCTGAAATATATTTCAGTATATGGTGAGCTCAGCAAGCAGAGAAGGAGTAAGAGAAACCAATGCCCTAACATGTTAACATTGATCATAGCTGGGAATTGAGATTTTTTAAAAAATAATTGATTAATTTATTTATTTTTGGCTGCTTTGGGTCTTCATTGCTGTGCACAGACTTCTCATTGCAGTGGTTTCTCTTGTTGCAGAGCATGGGCTCTAGGCGCGCAGGCTTCAGTAGTTGTGCCGCACAGGTTTAGTTGCTCCGTGGCATGTGGGATCGTCCCACACCAGGGCTCGAACCCGTGTCCCCTGCATTGGCAGGCGGATTCTTAACCACTGCGCCATGGGGGAAGTCCCGGGAATTGGGATTTGATGTAAGTTTTATCTTTTTTGTTTTCTATGTAATGTATGTATTGAATTTATTACTTTAAAAAGATAGGAAAATTTGCAAAAACAAAAGGCTTCCCCCCTCCAAAAATCAGATTATGATCTCTATGTTATCTCCAAGGCCACTCCACCCTTCAGCTCCACAGCTGTCATTTACACTGTGCTTCATGTGAACGGCAGGCCCTGGAGTTGTGCAGTCCACAGCCTGTGGAACTGTGCCCTGGACTTCTGGCATTTTCTCATGTTTATTATTTCTCTTTGCAAAGGTATTTTTCTTTTTTTTTTTTTTTTTTTGATGTTGGGGGTAGGAGTTTTTATTAATTAATTTATTTATTTTTGCTGTGTTGCGTCTTCGTTTCTGTGCGAGGGCTTTCTCTAGTTGTGGCAAGTGGGGGCCACTCTTCATCGCAGTGCGCGGGCCTCTCAGCATCGCGGCCTCTTGTTGCGGAGCACAGGCTCCAGACGCGCAGGCTCAGTAGTCGTGGCTCACGGGCCTAGTTGCTCCGCGGCATATGGGATCCTCCCAGACCAGGGCTCGAACCTGTGTCCCCTGCATTAGCAGGCAGATTCTCAACCACTGCGCCACCAGGGAAGCCCCAGGTATTTTTCTTCATTTATAAAATTATCACATAAACATTAGTAACACTTGGGAAAACCTGATAAAATATCCACGTAAAAATTGTCTGTCCCACTATGTAGAAGTTTCACCTCCCAATACTATTCTCTTGCTTACTTCCAATCTAAAATGGTAGCTAATCTAATTTTATAATCCTGACTTTTTCCTCTTAAGTCTTATATTATCAATATTTTTCTCACATCATTAAACTTTGTATACACCTTTTGAAATGGCTACAAACTACTGCAAACCATTAATATAGTATATTTAACTAACCTTCAAGTTAAATTCAAATTTTTGATCAAGGAAAAAATAAATCCCTGAGATGAACAATTTTACTCGCAAATCTTTGTCCTCATTTCAGATTATTTGCTTGGGATAAGAGTGTGACTATCATTAAGCCTTTTAATACAGGTGGTTCAAACTGCTTTTCAAAAAGCTTGTTTCAATTTGCACTCTCACCAGAGGACCTGTGCTTTTTCATGTTACTAAGATCTCGCTGGCAAAGTACCAACATATATTCCAAAATTGAACCTTTGTTCCTTTGGTAGAAGGAGAAAAGCTACCTCAGTGTATTTTAAATTTTAATTTCTTTGATTATGAAATAAATATAAAAATTTCATCCACTTGTATGTTCTCTTGTACTTTGTCTATTTTTCTTTGGGGATGTTTTATTTTCTTATTTAAATCAAAATTTTTATTTAAATCAATTCACAGAATTCATTATACATTAATGGTATTATCCATTCATCTATAGTATTTATGACATACAGATATCCAGCTTGGAATATTATTTCTCCATTCAGTTGATACATAGATTATTTTAATATTTATGAGCTCATATCAAATATCATTTTCTTTGTATTTTCTTCTATAGCTTTCATTCTTAGAGAGCCCGTCCCCAGAGTTCAGATTCATATCTATTTCTGGATGGTTCAATTATGGCTTGTTTTCTTTCATTTAATGCTATAGTCCTTCTGAAATATACTTGGGGATATGATATGCTGTAAAAATCTAAGTTGTTCTCTTTTCCAAAGAGCTGGGCAATTTACCCAATTGTCTTATGAATAATCCATTACTACCCACTGTTTTTCGATGCCTCCTTTATATTTGACCTTTGAAAACCAAAAACAAAGAGAAATATGTGGACCTATTAATAAGTAGTAGGACGTACCAGGTACTGGTCTAAGAACTCTATATATGGCGGCTTGTTTCATCTTCCCAACAACCCCACGCAGTAGGTACTTTCACTCCCCCATTTTACAGATGAGGGGACAGAAGCTGAAAGGAGCCACTCGGACTTGAATCCAGCAGGCTGGCTCCAGAATTTTCATGAGTCCTTAACCACTACACTCACTGCCCCTGCAAGAAGCAAGCTCCCCATCCAGACTCCAGCCCCAAAGGGACACTTTGCCTGCACCTTGATGATTTAACCTGGGGCTGATTTACCCCCTACAAAAGGCTTCTCGCATAAAATAGAAAAATTCACAGTTGTAGAAAAAGGAAACACTCTAAGTCCATGAGAGTCTTCCTAGCTTCAGCTTGATTGTCACGGGGAGTTCCAAGGAGCCCTGGCAAGAAATCCAAATGCCAGAAGTAGTGGGGTATCTCTGGTGGGTCCAGAGCACCGGGCTCCCTGAGCTCTGACCAGAATCTGTGCCACCGATTCCTCATCCAAACACACAGGGATGTAACAGGGAAGATGCCCAAGTGCTTATACACATGCATGTTCTCAGAAGTGCTGATTATAATATTTTTTTTAAAAAGGAAACAACAGAAATGTCTATGTTTTCAAGCAAAACACAGCATACACAAAAGGTACCATCTTATACAGCCATTAATAATGTTGCAGAAAAAGGCTTAACAACACAGGAAAATATTCTCTATTTTTAGTAACATTTCAAATTACTAGGCATTGTGGACAGCCTGGTTTTAGTTTCAAATATCTATATACATCTATACCCATATCTATATCCATAGAGAGGTGTATATAAAAAGTATATGTATGTATATAAAAAATATATTTTTAGTAAAAAGAAATACACACACACAATAAAGCAGACCATACATCCAAATGTACACATTATCTTTGGAATTAGAATGCTTACGTCTAATCCTGGCTTCATGACTTACAAGCTGTGAGACCTTAGATAATGTATTTCATGTCTCTAACTCTCAGCGTTCCTATCAATAAAATGGAAATAACACTACTGCCTAGTAAAGTGAGGGTGGCTGAACACATATGTGAAAAGCACTTAGAATAGTACCGGCACATTGTAAGTGTTCATTGCTATTATTGCTATGTTCAAACTTTTCTAAAATGCAGGTTTATGGCATTTGTACTAAGAGAAAAGTCAATCTGTTTTAATATTCAGAAAGGTGACATCATAGAAAATCTGAGAAGAGCGTCCGTACCCTTTCTTTAGCAGTAAGTGACTCTGGCCCATGGCACTGGGCAGTGGACAGACAGGTCCAGCCTCTGCCTCTCTTTACACCCAACTTCCTGCTCAATGTCCCAGGTACAGGTCCCAGGGGACCTCAGAATGTCCTAAACAGAACTCATGGTCCACTCCACACTGTAGGCAAAACGATGGCCCACGCCCCCATTGATTACATGTATCCCCCCACCAGCCGGTGAGAGCCTTGTTGTCAAAGCTTGCACCTCCAAAAACTAATCATTGAATGAATGAATGAATGAATGAGCCAATGACTCTGTTCCCTGTTTTCCCCCAGCAAAGCAATCCACAGCCCGCCGCACAGCCATCCAAGCCGAGAGCATGCGTGGTCTTAATTACCTCCCCGTAGGCAATGGTGTTATTGTATCTTCTCATTTCTGGGTAGACGTGGTCCAGATACCACTGGAAATTCTTGCACTTTAAACTTTTCCTTAAGGCTTTTCTTTCTGAGACATCGCCTATGTCAATTCCTGGATTCTGAAAGTAAGCAAAGGGCATTAGTGACCAGGAGGCGCTGGCCAGAGTGGAGGACAGGCAGTGTCACCTTCGGGGAAACCGTCAGAGAGAAATCTGAAGCCCCTACTTGATCATCTAGCCCCGAGCTAGACAATACTGTCCCCCGAGCACAGCACGCAACCCCCAAAGTCAGCCTACCTTACCATCATGAAAGGGATCCCGTGACACTGATATTGACAACCTAGGCCCCATCTCCATCTCTGCCATTTCTTCAGTGACTCTCAGGACCCAATTATTAGAGGAATTATTTGATTAAGACGAGAAAATAAATGTCTATAACTTCCTCCCATCTTTCTTTTCCATACACGTGTAATTTCCCCCCTTTGCTGGCTCTTTGAGAAGTTCATTATATGCAGATGTGAAAATAATTTTTCACTGCAAAGCTTGTAATGACGTTCTAATGAATAATTCATTCTGCTTTTACAGAAATGAACCTGTAATGTGCTGCTGTGTGCTGACAGGGGAAAATAAAGTAGCTGAAATACGATTCCAGAGTCAGCCACAGGATGGCTGTGACCCAGTGCAGACAGGATACGCTCTCCTCCACGGAGGACAGCCAAGCATCGTCTTGGAGCAGGAGAAGTGTTTAAATGATTTCATTAAGATTTCTTCTTTAGCGGCTAAACAGTGATTTCTTTTTTAAAGAAAAGTCCCTTTAAATGTCAAACATTAATATCCAAAGGCAAACCTGGGCAGTGATATTTAACTCTTTGTTTTAATATACTTAGAGTGATTAATGAGGATGGTCATTTATGAAAAGCCTGGTAGGGAACACTGGCATTAGGGACCGAGGTGGTTTGTAATGATGGAGAAGCACTGGAATAGGGTTGGCAGTCCTCACTGCTTCTGACCCCAAGTCACACCCCCATCCTAGATCACAACTCTCATCTTCAAACAAGAAAAATGACAATGTCTGTTCCACTGATGTCACAGGACTGCGGGCAGAGTTGAGTGAAGATGCCAGTTCACCTTGCCCTGCCATGTGCTGGGTGTAGGACCTTAAGCAAGTCAATTTAACTTGCCAGAGCTGCAGTTTACTCATCTGTAAAATGGACATCACAGTGGGTTCATATCAAGCTAGCATTTATTGAGCACTTAATATTTGTTATGCTCTGTTTTAAGCCTCATTTTTATCCTTCCAGGAGCCCTATGAGACCAGGGTTAGCAATCTCTGTTTTACAGATGAGAACACCAGGGCAGGCAGTTCCTCTGTCATGAGGTTGTTATGAGGGCTAAATGAAATATTGCAAATAAGAAACTTAGCGAGTACCTGGGAGAGTGTAAGGAGCTCAACAAAGGTTGCCTATTTTTATATAATAATGTGGAAAATCATTTCTAGTTTAACAGCTATAAAGTGCTGCACGGCCATAAGGGGGTTTTCAGTGCTTTAGAACATGATTTCAATAATTGTAACAACAACGATATAAAAATTCTTCACTTTTATCCTCTTTATCCACAAACCTGCACATATTCAACTGCATTTCTGCTGTCCTGGGCTCCAGCCTCCTGAAACGCAGGGGCTTCCATTTCTCAGTGGGAACAATTCCACAGCTCAGACACCTACAGGTGATCTGGTTGAACGGATAAACCCAACTGTGACTGAGGGTATAGGTCACCCCGCTGTGCTATGGAGGACAGAAATGCTTGCCAACATTCCATATCCTGTGCCAGGCACTGCTTTAAGTACATCACGTGTACTTAGTTCTAGTACTTTAGTACTTAGTACTTAGATTAAGTACTTCTGATTTAGTTCTCACAATCAACCTAGGAAGGAGGACCTGCTATTATCCCCATTCTATAGCTGAGGAACCTAAGATACAGAGATGATAAGTAGATTTGTTCAAGATGTCATAACCGTAAACGGCAAGGCTGGGATCCCATCCAAGCCAGAGCACAACCGCCATGCTATACTCCTGTGGGGCTGTAGTAACATGGGGATTTTCCTAGATTATATTCTGGGTAGAATATGGAAGAGAACCTAAGAGCCATGTAAACAAGGATCCAGCATACAGTAGGGACATAGGTCACAGGGCAGCTGGAGCTCCACGGGAAGGCACACTGTGAGAGCAGACGGCAGGGTCTGGTGCCAAAAACTTTGGGCAAGGATCTTCTGGACACAGTGTACATTCAGAAGCAGGGTGTTAAGATTAATATGAGACCAGAATTAACACAGTGAGACCCCTCTAATCTCTGTAAATGGATTTAGAGATTTCCATGGTGCCGATCCCCAGGTAAAGCAGGGGTTCTAAAACCTGGAGGTCTGTAAGCCACCTCAAAGTGCACTTATAATTTTGCAAGGGTGAGCATCTTTCTGGGAGGAACCATTGGCTTAGTAAAGGGATCAGTGACCCATCAAACATAATGTCAGTGTTCTAGGGTGATGGGGAAGGGCTATTTGGTCCTACCTCCAGTGGCAGATTCCACGCTATGTACACGTGAGACTTGTAATCATCCATCCAGACCTCGGCAACCCGGAGAGCATTCCTCTTGGTGTAGAAGCCGATGTTACTGTTGTATGGCTTCTTCTTCCGCTCGATGTGGGCCACCCGTGAGCAAGGCAGGACCTCCATGCTGCCCCCGCACAGCCACACCTGGGGAGGGGGGCAAGGACTTCATCAGCCTGACAGAGAAATTCCCAGAGGCCACTGCTCCCTCCCCCAGGCCCAAAAGCAATGGTTCAGGAGACAGCCTGAGTGAGAAATGTGTTTTCATATATAAAGCCACTGAGCTTTCAGGGTTGGTTTGTTACTGCAGCATAGCCTAACCTTACCTGACTAAAACTGGTAGAAAAGATGGTTTCGGGTAGTTTTTTATAGATACAGCAGCTCAGGATATTAAAATGCAGCTCTTCCTAAGAAACGCCAATACATGTGATGTGCTCCTGGTGATGCATGGGTTTTCTTAAGTTCTCAGTAGTGCACAATTGTCACCTGTGAAGGTTTTATTTCCCATCTGGCTGAAGCTGGGCCCTACGGAGCTATAATGGCAAATTCAAACTAAAAATACAGAATATCTTTATTCATATCAGCACAAAGTGTACAACGGTTTAATTCTCCATTTATTAATATGCTCTGTTTTGGAGTCCTAAGAGCACAGATGCCTGGCCTTCTGGAAGCATCCACCCCAATGCCATCATGTGCAGGTGGCACTTGTTGCTAGAATATTTAAGTGGAAGGCTGAAATGTTAATTGCCTTTAAGGGATGCAAAAGCCCAAGGAAGTGACAACTTGCCATCCTCTTGCAGGAGCACGGAAGGCTTCCAGGCTCAAAAGGCCCTGTTCCCAGAGGAAAACAGGACCACACAACTTCTCTCAGTCCCAAGCAGGACAATCAAAGCATTTCTGATGGTCAAGAAGGACTGATTTGTGAAAATGAATTCCTGGTACTGGTGAGGAGAAGAGGAAGAAGACACAGAGAGGTTTCAGGGACCCATGAGACAGTCCTGTATACTCTGTAAATGAGAGTGTGCCGGTGAGCTAACTCAGGTCAGCACAGACCATGTATGCTCATTCCAACCTAGGTCACTTCAAGCCTTTCTACCTTTAGTTTCCCAAACTCCCTCCTCGAGGATACTGGGACCCTCTCGAGTGTTTGCACACCTCCCCTGGGCCCTTACTGATTGAATTTAGTGGCAAATTTGTGTGTGTGTGTGTGTGTGTGATCTTCTGTTTCTATTTCCCAACTCTGGCTGCACCACAAGGAAATAATACAGATGGAAAATTCTCCTCATAACCAAGAATCTTCACCTTGCCTGTTTCTTCAAGGAGGAGAATGTGAGCTAAGAGACTGGTAGACAGTAGGTGATCCAGACTAGTTTGATTTGTGACCTGACAACTAGATGCCCCCATGAACTGGGGCAGACTCAGCTGTTGGCAGTGGAAGGAAGCCAAGTCAGGGAAGCAAAATATGGCAAAAGGCCTATGGGGGAATAGAGGCAAGAGACCTTACAGGGTAAAAGAAGGTGGCTGAATTTCTAGGAGTAGGCAACATACAAACCCACAGAGTTCCATGGGTATGCGGACCTAGACAGTTTCAGGATTCTGAGAATGAAGAGGAAGACAGATGTTCACAGATTAGAAGATTTAATATTGTTATATTAGCAATACTTCCCAAATTGATTTAAATATTCAACACAATTCTTATCAAAACCCCAAAGTCTTCTTTGCAGAAATTAACAAACTGATCCTAAATTTCATATGGAAATACAAGAGACCCAAAATAACCTTGAAGAGAACAAATTTGGAGGACTTCCACTTCTGGGGCAACATGCAAAACAATGAATTTGGACCACTACCTCACAACATATACAAAAATTAACTCAAAACAGAACAAAAACCTAAATGTAAGAGCCCAAACTATAGAACACTTAGAAGAAAACGGAAGAGTAAAGTTCATGATCTAGGATTAGGCAAAGGTTCATCAACTGCTAAACAAAATATGGTATACCCATCCGATATTATTTAGCAATAAAAACAAAATACAGACACATGCTACAGCCTGAATGAACCCTGACAACTTACGTAAGTGAAAGAGGCCGGTCACAAAGGACTGTATGTTATTTGATTCCATTTATATGAAACGTCCAGTAAAAGAAAATCCATAGAGACAGAAAGTAAGTTGATGGTTGCCTAAGGCTGAGGGTGGGGTCAGAGTAATAGAGTGACTGCTAGCGGGTATGGGTTTCTTTTTAGGGTGATGAAAATGTTCTCATATTGATAGTGGCGAATACTGCACAACTCCTGAATATACTAAAAACCATTGAGTTGTACACATTAAATGGGCGAGCTATAGTAGTATGTGACTATCTCAACAAAGCTGTGACAAAAATAGATAAATAAATAAATACACAGAGAGATGGGGAAAAGAAGATTCAAGGGATGGATTCCAGTTTGGGGAGGCTCTGGAGGACTGGAAAAAGAAAAGCAGAGCTTGGTGAGGATCTCAGATGGTTGACTTCTTTTACTTAGCATCATGTTTTCAAGTTTTACCCATGTTGTAACAAATATCATTATTGCATTCCTTTTTATAGTAGAATACGATTCCAGTGTATGGATGTCCTACATTTTGTTTATACATTTATCAGTTGATGGACACTTGGGTTGTTTCCATTTTGGCTATTACAAATAACCCTGCTATGAACATTCATATACAAGTTTTTATATGGATATACATTATCATTTCCTTTGGGTACATGCCCTAGGAGTGGAATTGCTGGGTCATAGGGTAACTCTATGTTTAACCTTTTGATGAATTGCTAGACTTCTCCAAAGTGGCTGCACCATTTTACATTCCCACCAGCAGTGTAATGAGGGTTCTAAATTCTCCCCATCCCCGCTAACCCTTGTTATTGTCCATCTTTTTGATTATATCCATCCTAGTGGGTGTGAAGTAGTATCGCATTATGGTTTTGATTTGCATTTCCCTGATGGCTAATGATGTTCAGTATCTTTTCATGTGCTTATTGGCCATTTGTCTGTCTTTGGAGAAATGTCTATTCAGATCCCCTGCCCAATTTTTAAATAGGTTGTTTGTCTTTTTATCATGAGCTGAGGCCTTAGGGTGAAAATGAAGTTGCCTTCCAGTGTCATTTCTATTTCTCTTGCCTCAGTCTTCATCATCTTTTTTTTCTTTTCGTATTTTTTTTGTTTTGTTGTTTTGCGGTACGCGGGCCTCTCACTATTGTGGACTCTCCCATTGTGGAGCACAGGCTCTGGACGCACAGGCCCAGTGGCCATGGCTCACGGGCCCAGCCGCTCCGTGGCACATGGGATCTTCCCGGACCGGGGCACGAACCTGTATCCCCTGCATCGGTAGGCGGACTCTCAACCACTGTGCCACCAGGGAAGCCCTTCATCATCTTTTTGGATGCCAGTGTGCAAGACCTTTCAAATCATTCCTTATGGGCAGTCTGTCCCCCGGGCTCTGTATAGAGCTGGCGTGGAGAGGGCTGTGAGGTGCAGCAGAGGCCAATATTCTTGTTCAACCTCCTCCAAAGACCAGCTGTATGACATTAAACAAGTCACTTTCTCCCTCTCCCCCCAGGTGCCCCAGGCTCTCCATCCCGGTGTCTCAGCCAAAACTAGCAAGGCAGCCCTGCACCCCCCAGGCTACCTGGAAACGATGCAGTATCCTACTCTGATGTCTTTCAGGATGCTGCTTTTCATAAGTTATGTTTGGCTTTTCTCCACGTGAGAATGAGGAATCTTAGGACTCCAATGGGAGAATTCCAGACAGTTGACAGGTCAGCCAGCCAGAAGGCATCAGGCTTCTCTGTGAAGGCCTCCAGTCTGTTTTTAGCAAGTTTTCTTCCCAACTCAAAGGGACAGATACCTGAAGTAACAGGAGGTTTCACTGACATCTCTCAGGAGAGAAGAAAACATACGTTTCTCTAGATTTTGTCATGTAGATTTGGAATATAGGAGAGAAAAAAGTTTACCCCTAAAAAAAAGTGGGGAAGGGGAGTCAAAGGACAAAGAGGTAAGTAAACCAATGTGGTTCCTGTGACCACATCCTGGTATTCTGCATCACAAAGTGTTATGGGGCCACATAGGCCCCTGCAGCCCCTATAATCCATCCCTGCACAGAAGGGGAGCCCCCGACCTTCACCTCCAGGGTCCTTACTTGCATGCGCTCCTTTCAAGGCCTGAGCTAGTATCTGACCCCAGAGAACCTGGAAGCCCTGTCCATGGGACCCCTCCTATCTTCTCTCTTAGGGAGGGAAGCCCTAATGCTCTGGAGCTGGCCTCTCAATGTTGCCTCCCCAGAGACAGGAATTCTTCCTGGTATCAGATGTGAAGTCACTTTGGAAACCATTTAAACCCATTTACAATGTTAAAAGCAACACTGAAGGAGTGCTTAGTGCAGAAATTATGTAAATAACCCCATTCGGTAATCTAAGGGCAGGCAAATTTTAGCCTTTTGTCGGCTGGCAAAATCTGTTCAAGACAACACAGATTGCTGGCTAAGAGAATATTTTATTTGTTACTTCTGTCCTCCCAATCCGTTTCGGGACTCCCTGGTAACCCACTTCCCAGAGGCGAGGACTCACCCCAGCCCCTCAGCGCTCCCCTCTGCCATCCTGGGGACAGTAAGCTGGCGTTTCCCAGTCTACATGCGCAGTCTCTCCACTACACTGGATGGGCACATAATGGCTTTCCTCCTCAAGTCCTTTTCCAAAAATTCAAGTTCAAACCTCTCCTTTATTTATTACTGTTTCTCAGTAATAGGATTTACTAATATGGACCTTAAAACATATCTCAATTTAAATACCACAGCGGCGAGAACCCCTAAATACCTGGATTCTACTGCCAGTCGATGCAAGTCATTTCTCTTGCATTTTCTCTATTCTATTTCCAAGATTTTGGATCATCTTTACTATCATTATTCTGAATTCTTTTTCAGGTAGGCTGCCTATTTCCTCTTCATTTGTTTGGTCTGGTGGGTTTTTATCTTGCTCCTTCATCTGCTGTGTGTCTTTCTATCTTCTCATTTTGTCTTGTCTTACTGTGTTTGGGGTCTCCTTTTTGAAGGCTGCAGGTTCATAGTTCCCGTTGTTTTTGGTGTCTGTCCCCAGTGGCTAAAGTTGGTTCAGTAGGTTGTGTAGGTTTCCTGGTGGAGGGAACTAGTGCCTGTGTTTTGGTGGATGAGGCTGGCTCTTGTCTTTCTGGTGGGCAGGTCCACGTCTGGTGGTGTGTTTTGGGGTGTCTGACGCCTTATTATGATTTTAGGCAACCTCTCTGATAATGGGTGGGGTTGTGTTCCTGTCTTGCTAGTTGTTTGGCATAGGGTGTCCAGCACTGTAGCTTGCTGGTCGTTGAGTGGAGCTGGGTGCTGGTGTTGAGATGGAGATCTCTGGGAGATTTTCGCCGTATCATATTATGAGGAGCTGGGAGGTCTCTTGTGGACCAGTGTCCTGAATTTGGCTCCCCCACCTCAGAGGCACAGCCCTGATGCCTGGCTGGAATACCAAGAGCCTTTCATCCACACGGCTTTTGGGAGGTCTGAGGTCTTCTGCCAGCGTTCAGTGGGTGTTCTATAGGAGCTGTTCCACATGTAGATGTATTATTTCTGATGTATCTGTGGGGAGGAAGGTGATCTCCGCGTCTTACTCTTCCGCCATCTTCCTCAACCCCCTCATTTCTTTTTTTTTTTTTTTTTTTTTTGCGGTACGCGGGCCTCTCACTGCTGTGGCCTCTCCCGTTGCGGAGCACAGGCTCCGGATGCACAGGTTCAGCAGCCATGGCTCACGGACCCAGCCGCTCCGCGGCATGTGGGATCTTCCCGGACCGGGGCACGAACCCGTGTCCCCTGCATCGGCAGGCTGACTCTCAACCACTGCGCCACCAGGGAAGCCCCCCCTTCATTTCTTAAAACTGCTATATGTACACAGGTGCCGCAAGGACATCTTCATAAAGATGTACACAAACGTTGACCACATAGATTTCTTTGAGGCGCAGCCAGCCTTTCTCATTCTCCGCTTCCCACGGGATTCTGCTTCCCCACAAATCATTTCTCTTAATGCAAGATAAGGAATTAAAGCGAAGCTTGGCAAAGGCCACGTGATTCAGAGGAGAAAAGTAACGCATACTGAGAGCAGCTTGATTGATGGAGCATGAACAGGGTGTTGGGAGGGTTTTTTTTCCTTTTCTTTTGATGTTAGTTGCTGTTGCTTATGCACGTAAAATAATAATAAGGGGAGGGGTGGGAACAAATAATATCAGGTTTATGCTCACCGATTTAAAATTTTCGCCAGCCTTACTATCCAGCCTGCTAGTATGATATGGTCAGAGAGGGCTGGGCTTCTATGTTAGAAAAATAGCTCAATGCAGCCTTAATCAGGCGCTTTTGGGTCAGCTTGGCCCTGTCTTTCCCCCTCCCTTGCCTACCTCTCTTTCCCTATCCTTAGATTGCCCCACGTTGGCTTTCTCTGGCTGCTGTTTCTGTCTTGCCATCTCTGCCCTGTTTACAGACTCCTTCCTTTGGACTATCCCTTCTTGAAAAAGCAGCTCCGACTAAGTAGATGTCAAGCATTTTACCCATCTTTGCATCCCCAACACCCAGCCTGATGCTTTTGACTTTGCTTAGTCATTCAATTCAATGCTGCATACATGTTCACTAAGACCAGAGCTCAGAGCTAAATGTTGCCAGGGATGTAAAGATAACTGAGACATGAATCCTACTCATAGCCTTTGTTCTTTCTTCAGAGTTTAAAACTGGAATTCCAGGAAAGTGTTGAGGACCGCTCTAGAACCTTGGGGTGGAAGCTGCCAGAATGGGGGTGGTGGTGGTGATAACACTGCATTCATTTCCCCACATATGCAACCATGCTCTACTATCATTCAGTCTGCATTTTGCCTAGGATTAAAGAAGAGCTGGTAGGGTGCCATTGTGGATGAACTATGCTCAACCACAGAGGAAAGTGAATTAGATTCAGTTTTTTTATTTTTTATTTTTTGTTGAAGTATAGTTGATTTACAATGTTGTGTTAGTTTCTGGTGTACAGCAAAATGTATATATATATATATATATGTGTATATGTATGTATATATATATGTGTATATGTATGTATATATTCTTTTTCGTATTATTTCCATTATGGTTTTTTACAGGATATTGAATATAGTTCCCTATGCTATAGAGTATGTCTTCGTTTATCTATTTTATATAGAGTAGTTTGTATCTGCTAATCCCATACTCCTAATTTATCCCTCCCCCACCCCCTTTCCCATTTGCTAAACATAAGTTTATTTTCTAGGTCTGTGAGTCTGTTTCTGTTTTGTAAATAAGTTCATTTGTATCATATTTCAGATTCCACATATAAGTGACATCATATGGTATTTGTCTTTCTCTTTCTGATTTCACTTAGTATGATCATCTCTAGGTCCATCCATGTTGCTGCAAATGGCATGATTTTATTCTTTTTTTTATGGCCAAGTAGTATTCTATTGTAGATATACACCACATCTTCTTTAATTTAGATTCAATTCTGTCTTTAATCCCAAAGGGCCAGAGCTTTGAGATTGTGATCTGGAAGGAGACTGGAATGGCCGCATGCTTCAAAGAGTATCCTGCCGCCACAGTTCAAAAGGCCCTCGAAGGTTGTGATCGCTTTCTCTAGTGCCCGAGTTCCCTCACTGAAACTGACTTGGTCAGGGTTAACTAAAAGACCTTGACAATTACCTCTCCCAGAAATCTGCAGAAGGGGACTGTGTATGGGAGCCTAGGGGAGGCGTGTCCCCCAGGGCTGATGTGGTTGAAAAGCCAGTATGCTTTCTCCATCCTCTCTCTCCCACTGCACAGGGACCTTGGAAGTCACCTATTAAAGGTGGAGGAGCCACATGTGGACGGAGCCGAGGTCCCCAAAAGACCACAAGGAAGGCTACCTGCCAACCGTGAACATCCACAATTGGTTTTTACTAAAATCTCAGTGAAGCCCCTGAGGTTTGGAGGTTTGCTTGTTCCAGTGGCCAGAATAACCAGCCCCAAAGATGCCCCATCTCCTGTTTTGACTTGAAAGTGTGTAGAATTTTTAAATATCTACAGGAATCCCAGGCTTTGAATGGATTCGATGACCTAAAGCGAGTGGCCTCCCAGAGCTTCCTTCCAACCCAATAATTTTATTTCCATTTCTCTCCCAGAAAACAATCCATTCCTCCGCGTCTGTGGAGGCTGACTATTGAATCTGAATACTGACGATGGCAGTGATGTGCCCTCATCCTATTCTGTCCTCTGCCCTGCATGGGGTCAGTTTCATGTTTGGGAAATGGCTGGAATGGTAGCCAGCAGCAGAGATGATAAAGGGAAATAGTCTTCAAAATTTTTAAACAGTTTTCCCTGGCACTGCCTTGTTCTTGCTCTCAACACTGTGTCCGGCATATCTTCCAGGCCTGGGGTCTATCTGAACAATTCTAAAATGTCATCTCCTACCTGCTGACTTCTGCTGCTCTAAGTAGCCAGGGGCCTGGCTCCTACAGAGGCTGTGAGGCCGAATGCCTGAGCTCACTACCCATTCACAGAAAGCGCGGTCCAAAAAAAGCCAGCCTGACCAAAATAAGTCTACCCGCTCTCTGGCTCAGAGAAAACACAGGAATGACATTGTATTATCTTGGATGTACCCTTTTTTCCCTTTTGTGAAAATCCTGGGGTCTGTGGGGTTGGGTGATAGTTCTTAGAATGCCATTGAATGCATTGATTTTGAAACCTTAAAGAACCAGCAGCTTGGGGTTACTTCAAAGGCCGCCTCAAGGCCTTTGTCCTGGAGAATCTGAAACACAATCCAGCCTGTGATTGAAGTTCATCGTGTCTGACATCCTTAACAGATGCTGTTTGCTCCTGCCTTTTCTTGCCACCCCTGAGTCCTAGCAGGAGTGCTCAGGGGACAGGAAGAAATCATGACTGTTATGGGCTGAATTGCATTCGCCCACCTCCACCTTCCGACCCCCTGGCAAATTTATATGTTGAAGCCCTAGCTCCCAGGACCTCAGAATGTGACTGTATTTGGAGATAGAGCCTTTAAAGAGAGAATTTAAGGTAACTGAGGTCATTAGGGTGGGGCCCTAATACAATAGGACTGGTGTCTCTATAAGAAGAGGAGATTAGGACACAGACATGCACACACAGAGAGAAGAGCATATGAGGCCACTGACAGAATCTGGCCATCTACAAGCCAAGGAGAGAGGTGTCAGAAGAAATCAACTCTGCTGACACCTTGGTCTCGAACTTCTAGCCTCCAGAAGTGTGAGAAAATGAATTTTTGTTGTTTAAGCCACCCAGGCTTGTGGTGCTTTGGTATGGCAGCCCTAGCAAACTAATACAATATCCTTCCTACATTTTCCCTGGATTTCATCACAGGGCACTGCCCTGGAGGAACCCGGAGAGAACAGGGCCAATAGAAGGGTGGAGAGAATCCAGAAGAGGTTCTGTAAAGGAAAACTTTCCTTCAAAAGATTCATCTTGAAGTAGTTAGTTGCCTATGAAATTGTAGCACCTTTTGTTATTAGCTTAGAGGCCCACTTTGGGAAAACATTTCAAGTCCCCTCTCAGAAACAGGAGATTTGGTTAAAGTGCTTCCCATATGGAGGGAAAGTAGTTTCTGGCCTGCAGACAGGAAGGAGCTTCTTCCACAAAATGAGATGTTACATTCCACGTGAAGAAGTGGGGTAGTCAGGAGGGAGGCTGCCCTCTCAGGATCATGGAAAAGGCATCAGCAGACAGCCTGGTACTGCTGGTGACAGGTCAGCCCATCTGGGATAGCTGATGTTGGAAACACTGGGAGCAGATCCTCTAACACAGCTGAACACAGCTGCACTGTAACCTCTAGGACAAACACCCTGCCGAGATTTGGAAGCCAGGTCTTACTGCCTTTCTATAACCATTGCTTCCCATACCAGCCACAGAATAGCTCCTAGCTCACAAGCAAGAACATCACTATCTTTTTTTTTTTTCAGTATGCGGGCCTTTCACTGTTCTGGCCTCTCCCGTTGTGGAGCACAGGCTCCGGACGCGCAGGCTCAGCAGCCATGGCTCACGGGCCCAGCTGCTCCGTGGCATGTGGGATCTTCCCGGACCGGGGCATGAACCCGCGTCCCCTGCATCGGCAGGCGGACTCTCAACCACTGCGCCACCAGGGAAGAACATCACTCTTTAACAACAATGGTACCTAAGACCTACTCAGCCACTCTGCAAAGTACTTGATATTCATGATTTTATTTCATTCTTACAACAAACCTGTGAGGCAGGTCCTTCCCCAAGTTACAGAGGAGGAAACTGAGGCCCGGGGCGTTAAGGGGCAGGCCCCAGACACACACTTATTAAGGCCCAAAAGTAAACTGGGGTCTGTTTAAGCCCCGTACTCTTTCCCACCTTACACACTTCCAGAAGTGTGAGAAGACCTTGTCTCTTTATGCTCCAGCCTCTCAGCAGAGCCACCTCCAAACTCCGAGGGCTGGGTTATTGGGATAGAGATGATCTAAGTCAGAGGTTTCCAAATAACAGACCTCTGATTTGAGCTGACTGCATCCCCGTCACCTGGGGAGCTTGTGAAAAACACACACACCTAGGTCCCAGTCCCTGAGGTGCTGATTTAGTGGATCTTGGGAAGGGCCTGAGCATCCACATTTTACAAGCTTAGGGTATCTACTTGTTTGGAACTAGGGAAAGATCCTGAAAGATTTGTGCCATGGACACCTGTGCAGCCTGGAGAAGCCTATGCATCCCTTCTCTGAATAAAAATGCATCAAATATCATGGAAGCAACCTAAATGTCTGTCGCCGGGCAAATGGATAAGGATGTGGCACATATATACAATGGAATATTACTCAGCCATAAAGAGGAAAGAAATTGGGTCATTTGTGGAGACACGGATGGACCTAGAGACTGTCATACAGAGTGAAGTAAGTCAGAAATACAAAAACAAATATCATATGTTAATGCATATATGTGGAACCTAGAGAAATAGTACAGATGAACTGGTTTGCAAGGCAGAAATAGAGACACAGATGTAGAGAACAAACGTATGGACACCAAGGCAGGTGGGATGAATTGGGAGATTGGGATTGACTTATATACACTAATATGTATAAAATAGATGACGAATGAGAACTTGCTGTATACCACAGGGAACTCCACTTCGCTGTACAGCAGAAACTAAGACAACATTGTAAAACAACTATACCCCAATTTTTAAAAAATGCATCAAATAAAACAAAATGCGTAGAATTACTTTGGAAACCAATTATATTGAAATATAGTCATCAAGTTTTGTTTGTTTGTTTGGTTGGTTGGTTGGGTTTGTTTTTTTTTTTGCTGCACGGCTTGTGGGATCTCAGCTCCCTGACCAGGCATCAAACCCAGACCCCTGGCAGGGGAAGCACAGAGTCCTAACCACTGGACCACCAGGGAAGTCCAGATCAAGTATTAAAAATCATGATCTAGTGATACACGTACTTCTTTAAGACATTAAACAAGATCAAGTGTGGATTTAATAACTGCTATAAATTTAAACTCCTCTTATAGACAGGAGGAGACCTAAGTATTTCACAATGTCTACAAGAAGTAGGATGTGATATACACTTGTCTGTGATTCCTGTTGGAGTCAAAAGCACAGTATGGCTAATGGTACAGACACCTATGGCCTCCATTCATAATTGAAGTAATTGCTAATGTCGGTTAGAGATGAGTGAACATAAAATACGCATTTTACATTCCTGACCAAGTTTACAGAGCCGTCGATTTTATCAGACTCCTTGGAGACGCATGGACTCCAGGCTAAACTCCCTTGCTTTGGGGTTATAGTCAGCTATCATCTAAAAAATTTAGAATATGGATTTCAAGAGATTTTTTTCATCTCTCCCCAAATAGGTTTTACAAGAGGTTAAATCAAGACAAAGAGGTATGTGATTTTCTTTGGCAATGAGAAGGCTGCATGGATATTTTGATCTTTTCTTCCAGGCAAAAGGGACTATATTAAATGATTGATTTAGAAATTAACGACCGCTAGTGGAATAGCAGCCACAAGAAATAACATTCATGCAAATCTCACAAGGGAAAATGTTGCATGATTTATCTTTTTGTCAGCATTCTGGCATTCTAAGATGGAAAGTTATTTTTTTCTCCACTCTTGCTTTGTTTTGTACTTATCCTAATTTTCTAAATAACACGGTTCCCAGATTGCGAGAAATGATTATCCCTTATTCAGAGCAAAAGGTGCCAGAGATGTATTCATGAAAAGAATAGATTCTTCCCGTAATCAACCACCCTTTCCTTTGCCTTGTCGGAGCACATCCTCCTCTTATGAGATTACCTGAAGTTTCAACTGGATAAAGCAATAACAGAGAGCTCCATGTAGCGACTAGGAGCAATGCTTTATGGGCACCAGAAAATTTGCTGTGCTGAGCTCTGCACTAGATCCCAGGATAATAGGATTTTGTGCGTGCTCACAAAGCCTTTAATAGCTTAGAGCATTTCTTGCTTGCCACTTTCAGTTGTGTGCTGTGGTTTAGGTGGGTTTCAGTGTTTCCCAGTCTGCTCACAATTATTCGTCTCCGTGGCAGAGGTAACAAGGAGTTCCACTTCGCCTGCTGGACTGGGCTGAGCCATCCCCACGGGCTTCCTTGTGCAATTCCTCTGCAGCAGAGCCTCTGGTGGTAGGATGCAAACACCAACCTGGAGAGGATGCAGACAGCAGCACCTCCAGGACACTGGGGGGCACAGCCCAGATCTCTGGGGGGAGAAAGCGGAGCCTGTCTCCCAGGTGTGCACCCTGGAGATGAGAGTGTGATCCACCTAGACACGGCTTCATCCTTGAAAGGGTCTCATAAAATCGCCCAGTGCCACTCAAGTCTCAGATCTTTTTTTCTGTTGACTCCTTTCAAAGCAATGTTCTTCCCTCACAAAGCGTCATGAGCCTCAGTCCCCAGGATCCCAGACTTAGAGCCCTCACTATACACTGAGGGCAGGTACCCAAACCAGAATATCGATAGGACCATTTCAGGGACTTCCCTCGTGGTGCAGTGGTTAAGAATCCACCTGCCAATGCAGGGGACACGGGTTTGAGCCCTGGTCCGGGAAGATTCCATATGCCACAGAGCAACTAAGCCCGTGCACAACTACTAAGCCTGCGCTCTAGAGCCCGTGAGCCAAAACTACTGAGCCTGTGTGCCACAGCTACTGAAGCCTGCACGCTCTAGAGCCCGTGCTCCACAACAAGAGAAGCCACCGCAATGAGAAGCCCGCACACCACAACGAAGAGTAGCCCCTGCTCGCCATAACTAGAGAAAGCCCGCGTGCAGCAACACAGACCCAACGCAGCCAAAAATAAATAAATTTATAGATATTAAAAAAAAGCTCCATTTCATTATTTGCGTCTGTTACTCCGGCCCAAGCCTACACTCCCACATTCACCTCCTGCATCTCCCCCATTACACTCACCACAAGCTCTCCTGTCCATTCTAAACTCAGCCAGTGCCCATGCTGTGTCCACATCAGGACCTCCCTCTCCTGTCCTCTCTGCCCAGCCAAATTCCACCCACTTTTCAAGGCCAGAGACCCCTCCAAGGAAGCACTTTCCTAACCATCCAAGGGAGGGGCAGCCCCCTTTCCTCATCTATTATAACACTCCATATTTGTGCCACTATTTCACAGATGAAGCAGATGGTCTAAAATGCACGCTGTGCACGGGCACATTGTACATGACTCCAATTCGTGAGTTGCATACAGAGCCAGTGCTGAGAAATGTCCAAACGTCCCTGTCTGCAGTGACCCTCACCCTCTACATCAATGCCTTGTTCCCACAGTTCCGCACTGGCCAATTCAGAACGACCCACTCTGACCCCAGGCTCCTTTTCTTTTCTTCCGTTTCTCTCATTCACTTACTCCCATTGAACCTTTTCAGAAAGCGGGGGGGCCTCAGGCCATGTGATGCCCGTAATGGTAAAATTAACAACAAAATAACGAGAGCTAACACTTAACTGTATTTTAAGCCCTTCACATTTACTAACTCATTACTAACTCAGTCACATAGTAACATTATGAGGTAAGTGCTGTTACCTTCCCCATTTTAGAAACAAAGAAATTGAGGCAAAGAGAGTTTGAACAAATTGCCCAAAGACACCCAGTGTCCTAACTGTATTTTCTTAGACTCTATGTTTGTCTATGTGGCATCCATTAATCACAGGGCCAAACCACATTGTTTATATCTCCCCTGCCATCCAGGGCCCATACTCTGATCCCTCTCCTTACCCAACTCTCACATACCAAGCCGAGATTCCCCCTGCCCTAAATCACCCAGGGCCAGGCACCAGACACCTTGGGACAGCCCCTATGCCCCAAGTGTGCCAAAATTATTCAAACCAGCCAATCCTAAACTGTTTACCCTGCCCCCCCAACCCGGTAGAAACCTCAATAAAGGCTTTGGCCAGGTTTCCCCCTCACTCCTTTTGCCTCCTGACTTTGTGGCATATCACTCATTTCTAGGAGAAGTGTGAGCAGCAGTAAACTTTTCTTTCAGTGGCATTGACCTCTCTGTGTCATCACTCAATCACCTTTATCAATTAAGCCCGAGGCACAAATCACCCAGGGAGATAGTAGCTGAACAGGGGCTCTGCACCCTGCTACTGGCATATCCTGCGCTCCTACTTGGGCTCTGCCTAGCTCTTCCGTTCCAGCGCAGCTTACAGTCCCTCCTCTGTCCCTTTGAATTCTCTCTTGCACCCTCTCATTGTGCCTCTGCGCCCTGCCCTCCTCTGTACTCTCTTGGCAAAACCACCGCCTTGGATGGGACCAAGGGTCTGCATTTCCTGGACCAACACTCACACTACTAAATACTATTGGAGAAAAATCTTATAAGCACACAGAGTTGTCTCCATAAATGTAAGTCCGCAAACCTCAAGGGGGCCCTAAATACTGCCGGGGAAGCCCACTTTTCAGGGATCTTTCTCCCTGAAAAGATCCCCCTCTTTGATCCTCACGGCAACTATTTCAATCTTCCCCATCCTCCTTCAATCTCCAACCACCCCTCACTTTCAGCTGATGCCATCGTGTGCATTTATCAGGGCAAACAGAAGCCACCAGGTGTGAAACTGCACAGCCCCAGACTCCCACCTTCCTCCTTTTACAGGGGGCATGTGTTCTCCATAGCGTGACGGATGCCCTGGCTGCTGAATCCGTCCAAGGGCACTGGAACGCCTTTTCATACGTAGTTCTCAGTCCTGCTGACCCATTTCATTCATTCATCTATTGAGTATCTACTATGTATCAGGCACCAGTGAAAAAAACTGAAGATCTCTGCCTGGTGGAGCTGATACTTTTAGCAAGGGCAGATAGATATTAAATAACACGTATAATACATAAGTAAATTATGTAGCACATCGGAAGGTGGGAAGTCTACGGAGAAAAGAAGTAAATTGGTGTGGACGACTCAGCAGGGCTGGGGGCGGTGAAAAGGAGGCGAGAGAGGCTATAGCATGAAGGAGATAAGAGATTTCTGTGGCAAGGGCATTCCGGACGCTGCGAAGAGCTGGAGCAAAGGTCTGATGGCAGGAGCCTGCCAGGTAAGCTTGAGGAACAGAGAGGAGGTCAGTGGGGCTGCAGGAGAGAAGGTGGGAGGACCAGCAGGGGATGAAGTTAGATCTCGGAGGGGTCTGTCTAGGGGACGGAAAGGACTCTAGCTTTTACTTCAAGGGAAATGGGGAGCCACTGATGGTTCTGGAGCACAGGAGTACCACGATCTCACTTAAGTGTTAAGAGCATCACTCTAATTGCTGTGCTGAGATGGACTATAAGGGCCAGGGCAGAGGTGGGGAGACCAGAGAGGAGGTGAAGCTGATCCAGGCAGGAGGTGAAGGTGACTTAGCCAAGAAGGGAGCAGGGAGGTGGCAAGAGGTGGTTGGTTTCTTGGAACTCTCCCCTTCCTTGGCTGCTATGGGGCCACTCTCCCTTGGTTCTTTCTGCCATGCTGCCTGCTCCTTCTCAGCCTCCCAAGAGGCATCTCCCCTGGACTTTACATTCTGGGGCTCCCCAGGGCTCCTCTTCCAAGCTCTCTCTGGTCAGTTGCCGGTCACCCGCTGGCGATGTTGAGCATCAGACTTGTAAATCCAACGGTCTGCTCATCCCTCTATCTGGATGGGCCACAGACCTCAGAGACTTAGTCCCAACCTCACCAGAAACTTGCTCATCCCATCTCAGGGAAGAGCACCGAGGATCTCACCCAGTTTTCTGGAGAAGAAACCTGGGAACTTCATTCTCCTTTAATATCAAAGCCAACTTGTCACCTTTAATATTAAAGCCGACCTGTCACCAGGATCTGGTGATCTTGCCTCTGAAACAGCTGCTGAAAGCATCTGCTTCTTTCTATCCCTGCTGCCACTTCCCCACCTGGCATCTTCCCGGGAGGACCCTGGTGCCATCCTGATGGGTCTCCCTGCATTTCTGTCATGACCCGATTCAACCCGTGCTCTACAACCCCGCCAGACTGAGCTTTCCAGAGTGCCAATTGCACCTCAGCTTGGCCCATCTTCCATCTTCAGGGGCTTCACATGACCTCAGGACATGGTCTAAAATCTACCCACAAAGCCTGGAAGACTGGGTCTCTGCTGATCTGCTCCTGTCTCCCCCACCGATGCTCCAGCCACAGTGAAAGGCTGTCTGTTCCCCCCAGAAAAATCCTCTTGGCCCAATTCTGCCTGATAACGAGATTTCTCATCCACCCTCCATCTCTCCCCCTCATCTTCAGGTCTCATCTCAATGTCACCTTCTCTAGAAGCTTCCCTAGCCCTCCCTCGGAGCTGCATGCCCCACAGATGCCTCGTTTACTTCTCCAGCCATAGCATTTCCATTCTGCCTGCTGTTTCCTTGTTTACGTTCCCATCATGTTGTCAGGTCACCCAGGTGCCCCGCCTCTGATTCCTCGTCGGAAGCCCAGCACAGAGGGCTGTCTTTGACATCGCAGGCATTTACTGAATAACCAGAATGTTAATGCGTGGAGCCAGGATTCTCAGGGAGTCTGGTCTCTGAACAGAACAGTGGTTCCCTGAGTCAGTCCTATGATCCATGAGGCCAGACAAGCGACACTGGAACATCCTTAATAAGCATGAACATGACAATCTGAAAAATAATAATTACATCTCTGACGTGCAAGGCCTTGGACTAGGCACTTTATAGCTTATTCATTTAATTCTTACAATTATTCTATCAAATTACTTATATACCTTTCATTTTACAAATGAAAAACTGAAGCTGTGAGAAGGTAAATAAGTTTTGTTGCATAGCGAACGAGTGGCAGGATGTGGACTGTCACTTAGGGTTCGTGTGTCATCATGACCCCCCGTGATGCAGGAAAAATAATGCTTGTTTTTCCAATAATTATCTATTGTCCTCCTATCCCCCAAATTTCTCAACCCTCTTTTCGAATGCATTTTATTTGTGGCTTGTACAGCTTTAAGTTCCCTGGTATCCAGACCTCAGTGTAAGGAAATAAAGCCCTCTGATTTGTCTTCCAGCTCCTCTGCTGGGGTGGGCATGTAGTGCTTGGTCCTTGCCAGGGCTCTCAGGGCCTGGGGTCACCTGCCCCTCTAGCCCTGGTGTCCTGAGGGGGCTTCTGAGAACAGAGGTCTCCATCAGTGGCTTTCCTCCAAGCCTGCCCTGGTTTGGTCCTTTTTACAACAAGTGACCCCAACTGGGCACCCAAAAGAGGCAAGCTGGCCTGTGAGGCTTCAGACCCCAGGAGCTCCAACCTCAGGGAAGAGAGCAGGCCTGCACCTCACCAACCGCCGACCCCTGGGATGGCAGTTGGGTGTGTGTGGCAACACAGGGCAGAAAATAGACCTTGTTGGAACTAGTTTTTGAGGGAGAAAACAGAATTTAATGAAACAAAGCTGCTTGTTTATAAACAAGAACTGAGCACCAGAGCACTGAAGACAATGTGTCTGGCTACCTCGGCCAGATCCTGGGTGACCTGGGCCCAGGACAGTCCTGCAGAGAAAGCACGAAGAGGGTGAGTGCCTCCCATCAGGATCAAAGACATTAGCAAACAATCCCAGCCCATCAAATGTAAGGAGGTGCCTCCCATCAGGATCAAAGACATTAGCAAACAATCCCAGCCCATCAAATGTAAGGAGGTGTCGATGCTGAAAGAGTAGCCAAGGGATGGACCAGCCCAGGCCAGAGGTCTGAAAGGGGAGATGCAGAAAATGCAGGTGCCAGTGCAGGGAAGCCCCACCTGCCCAAACAGCCACCTGGCCAATGCCTCCTCACCCAGGGCCCAAGGCATCGCCCCTCCCAGGGACACTGTCCTCTCTCCAGGCCTCTGGGGACCCCGCAAGTATGCCTGACAGCCTCAGACCCAGGCAGGGAGGGGGAGGCCTCCCTGTGCTCCGGGTCTCCCTGTAAGCACAGGCACCAGTTTCCCTCCTTTGTCTCTGCCTCGCCCAGGGCTGCCGCCCTGCCCTCACAATTCCTGATGTAGCTGAACGCTTGTTTCAAATGGAAAGTAAAAATGGGCTTTTTTTCCTTCGGTCCTTACCTGCTAATTGCCAATGATGATGCCCTGGATTTGCCATCTGCTGGCCTGCCTCTCCTACAATTCCCTTCCTCTCTGGTACTTCCAGGAGAGCGAGTAATGAGAAACCAGAAACAGGACCTCAAGTACAAATTCGACCAAATAAATGCTACGAGAAACCTCTCAGGGCCTTCAGAGGGCAATGAGGCATGCGATATGAAGGTTAGCAGTGAGAACAGCAATGCCCCTAAATAAATAACGAGGTGGCATGTTCCGACAGCCGTGTTCATTTCCTCGGCCATTTACCCCTCTTACACTCTTACACTTCCTTCTCCGTAGAAGAACTTTGGTCCTGATTCAGAGGCGTACCAGGGGGAGCCCTCCCTGATTGCATCAGCTGACTGCAGGGTTCTGCTGGCCCTCAGGATGCTGTTAGCCCCAGTCTGCCCCTATGTAAAGTGTCCGGGTAGGTGGGCTCTGATTTTAAGGCCCCTTCCTCTAATTTTATGATGCAAACTTCCCACGTTGCTCCCAAATGCCCCACCCTGGGAAACCTCCCCAGTCTAGAGCAAGGCTGAGCCTGGGGTGAGGCAAATGAGGCAATGTCTGCACATAACATTTAAGGGGCACCCTAAAAACTCAGGAATGGAGATAAATAATATTTTGATGCAATATTTTAGAAATCAAAAATAATGCAAAAAATCCATGATGAGCAAAATGTCAAAATTTTCAGTAAAGACAGTCTCCCACCCTACAGGTGCACGGCTCACCTCACATGCCTCCCTCTGGTCCCGGATCCAGAGTATGAGTCCATGTATAAGATCGGGGCACCCTCTGCATCAGCCCACTGCTCCTCCTTGCTTATCACACTCTGGTCTTATTTTCGATATCCAGGAAGGTGCCCAGTTCTCCCCTCGCCCCTCGTCCCCAAAGCACACAGACCCACAGATCCATTACGTGGCTAAGGGTGTTCGTGCTTCCAAGCTTGGTCTCAGTTATCACTCTCTTCACCCTAAGCCTGACGAGAGCCCCTCTAGGAATGCTCCCATCCCCTTGGAGCACCCAACATCGTCTCCCCTCTCTAAGAGGTGGGACTGGATCTTGTTCAATATTCAAACCCCAGCAGCTGGCAAGAGAACCCCATACATATCAGAGGGATGAAGCAATGCAAAGGCGACTCTGAACTGGGGCAGCTCCCAGTGCCCACAGCAACCTGACAGGGGCTCCCATGGGACGGGATGGGAGCTCAGCATCACTGAAGCTGCCTGTTCATGGTGGGAGAGCTTGGCGGGACAGCGGCCCTTCCTTATCTAGAGTCCTAACAGTCCTCCTTGTAAGGGCATCTCTTTTTCTTTCTCTCTTTAGTTTAAACATCTCCGGATCCTTTAAAGGATCCCCATTTTATGTGGCTCTTGGGCCCCGCAGAGGGTGCCGGGGGTTACTTCAGGCCCTCGAAGTCTTAGATGGGTTGCTGGCTAATTTTTTTCTTCCTCAAAGTTCGCCATCAGCTTCAAGTGCCTCCACTTGCCCATCTGAGTTGAAGCCACCTGCTGCTCTTACCTGGATTATTACCACCTTAAACTGCCACTCTGGACCCTTGTTTCTGCTCTTTTCCCAGTAGAATCCCCATATAGCAATGAGAGATCCTTTTAGAACATGAGTCAAAGTCGTCAACCTGCTGCTGAAAACCCTCCCGTGGCCGCACCGTATTGAGAGTACACACCACAATCCAGACGATGGCTGAGGGTCAGCCCTCTGCTGCCCGTCATCTCCTCTCACTCTGCCTCTGCTCATGCCCCTCCAGCCACATGGACCTCCCGCTGTTCCTCAACAGGGCGAAGCCTGTACTCGCCACAGGGCCTTTGCACTTGCTGTGCCTTCTGCATGGGACAGTTTCCCCCCAGAAATCCACATCCCTTGTCCCTTTACATCATCCGGGTCTACTACTTCGATACTTCCTTATCCTAAAAACATTCCTTGTCTACACTATTCAAAACAGTCTCTCCCCCAAACCCCAACCTCTGCCCCCTTGCTCCATAATAGGTATTGGCTACTCCATCAGGGCAGGGACTATGTCTGTTCTGTTGACTGTTGCATGCCGGTGCCAGAACAGGGCCTGGCACACAGTAAGTGTCCAATGAATATCTGTTGCATGAATAAATGAATTGAAGAACCTGCATCTGAGTTTATATTCTTATCATCAACACACAGTATTCTTGGGTTTGAATCCAACAGTGGAGTCTCTGTCAGATTTGCTGCTTCTTTACATCTGAAATGACACCTCTCTCGAGTGCTCAGTGCCAAGCTCCATGATTGCTGGATTGCATTGGAAGATCCAAACAGTTTGTCTTTGCCATTTTCAACTCTTGCTGAGCTGAGTCCCAGGCCTGCCTTTTCAGTGTTGCCCTGGTATTTTTAGAAGAGCACTTCTTGTGTGTTTGTGAGGGCCAATTATCCCAGCTGCCTCCCTGGATACGTTTCCACTTGCTGGTTCATTTTTACATTCTGTACAATCACTGATGAAATTGCCCGCTAAGTACGTTCCAATCCTCACAAACCCCAGCGGCATTCTGGTCCCGAGTGGCCTCGCCACCATCCGGTGGAAGTTCACAAAAATAAGTCCGTGAAAGGGATTAAAATGCAGAGCTGGTCTGACACAGAGAGGTTGGGGAAGGGAGGACCAGACTATACGGGGGGTAGGGGGGTTGTCAGCACGTTAGGAGGACACCAAGCCCCTTGTCCCCCAAGATGTCTTGGGTTTACCCTCCACTCCTCCGTCACGGGAGCTCGGCCAAGGGAAGGGTGTGGCTTTGCCCCCAGCTCCCTGGAACCCAGGCTAACCTCTGGGCGGTGACTGTCCCGCGTGTATCTGGCAGACCAGTAAGAACTGGAGTCAGCACACAGTCGGGATCCATAAACGCGGCAGCCTGAATGAATGAGCATAAGAGAACAGTTCAGCGGTATCGGCTCAGCTCTCTACACTGGCTCTGACTCTGGAGACTTCGGATGCAGCTTAGGGGACTGCGAAACCCGCCCAACCCACAGGTTGTTCATACGATGTCTTGAGTTCGTTCAGTCTTCCGGGAAGGGGTCTGTTGGTGCCCTCAGAATCTCCAAGTGGCCATTGACCCCAAAACATGAAGGGGCGCATGGTAGAACAGGATGCGAGTGCAGCCCGCAGGGCTGTGGGTCCAGCTCCTGCCCGAAGCCATGTGCTCTGCCCTCTGCCCTGCCCGCGCTCCTCCTCTGGCCCCCACCCTCTGCCAGAGCCCTACCTTGTACCTTCCCCCTCGCCACGCCACGCCATCCTCACAGGTGCCGTGCGCTTCCCTTGAGGGCTCTGCCCAGACCACACCTTCTGCTGAAACACGCTTCCTCCTTCCCTAACTCCCGCTGGTGCTTCTAAGACCCCTCAGGGGTGCCCTCCTCAAAGCTTGTCCTGAACACCCCTGCTTGTCTCCCCCATCCCAGCAGCCCCAGACCAGTGCCTCCCAAAGTGTGGCCACAGCCTGTCCACCGACGGTCTGCAGAAAAAGACTCCGAAGGAAATTGTGAGTCAGCTTTAAAAGCATTTATAGCAATTCTGAGCAACTGTATATCAGTTGAATCCAATAATAAAAATTAAGGGTTTGTGTTTGTTTCTTTTTTTCTCTATTTTATTTTTCTAGTAATTCATTTTTACTGCATTTTATAAAAGCAGCAGTTCTTGATAGATTGGAAATAAGAAAGATCTGGTCTTTTGCCAGACGTCAGTATTTCTCAACCTTTTCTCCACTACTGCCCCCTTGTGGAGAACTTGTAGATATTCCCCAACCCCAGCCACCTGCTCCGCTCCCCCCATGAAATTTTAACACCAGAGAGAGTCTGTATATCTGTTTGTGCGCTGTATGTATGCTTGTGATTTACACATAAAAAGAATAATACTTTTTTGCATCACCCTCCAAGAGCCAATTTTCATCCCGTTGGGGACCATATCGCTCTTGATCAGAATGCATGGCACAGATAGTTTGAGATGCACTGCTGGGGTGCTGGGTAGGCAGGCGCTGCCCTCAGGAGGGATTTGGAAATCTGTGTGGGTGCTCTTGTCAGCTAGTAGTCATGCTGAGCATAGCAATATACACATTCTTGGGAATCCCCTTTCTTGTATTTCCCTGGTACATTACAGTTAAGGCGTTACACTGACTACAGCTCTGGATATTGGTAGGTTCCCTTATCTAGTATCTACCCGTTGAGTCTTGTGAATCTTTGAAAGATGAGGAGGAGCTGGCCATGGTCATGCCCATTGGTCACTCCCAGTGTTCTTGTTCTCCTGGTCATGTGCCCTGTGACCACTCACTGCTTATCATCTGGACACCTCCGGGCAGCAGGGGGAGCCTCGCAGGCCATCTGGAGGGGCTCCTTCTAGAGTGGGTGTAACCAGTGCATCAGTTGCTCCGCAGAAAACACTAATCTGGGAAATGCTCCCCTCTGATACACCTGCAGTGCCCTCAGCATCATCGTAAAGAGCTGGGAGCCATGTCCACCGGGCACTGAAGCCCGCTTACCTCTGTTTAAGTCAGAAGCTTCCAGCTCCGTTACTTTTAATTACATACACTCCCTTACTTTTTGTAGGAGACCCATGACCACCCGCAGAACCAGCATTCCAAAGAATACACTTTGGAAAAAAACCTGAGCCTCAGGTTTTATTAATTCATGTTCCTTTGCCCCAAAGCCACGGGTCATTGGAAGTCGATCAGTAAAAAGCAGAACTGCTTCCTCATCTGGGCTGATGCAGAGGTTCTTGGGGGGCCAGCACCTGTGCATTCAGGCCCCATCACCCAGCTTTGAATCCTGCTCATCACTGCTCCTGGTGTAAGTCTGAGGACCACTGTGGCTCCTGAAACTACCATGACCTTGGCTGTGGTCATTCTCTCTTCCCAAGGCTCAGCACAAGACTTGGCAGACACTGGAGACTCAAATTCATTTCCTAATTTCTTTTTAATCAGAGGTGGATTTGTTCTACCTTGAAGATGCCTATAGCTTCTCACTCTCTCCTCTTAGGAGACAAGCCAAAGTACAGGGGCATCACAGCCGCATTTAGTGCCCAGATCCCCTGAGCACTCTCCGAGATGCCCAGATGGTGCATTTGTTTCAGAATAATCTTTAGCTTATGTCCTTCAATCGTGGTCATTCATCCTCTCCTGGAGGAATTATTTAGAGAACAAAGAAATAAGTCTCAGTTCAAAACAATGATCTGTTGAACTGTTGGATGCAGGCTCAGAGAACATAACGGATGCTGCATTAGTCTGCTTGGGCTGCCATAACTAAGTACTGCAGATGGGGTGGTTGAAACAAATCCAGAAATTTGTCTCACAGTTCTGGAGGCTGGAAGTCCAAGATCAAGGGGTCAGCAGGGTGGGTTTCTCCTGAGGCCTCTCTCCTTAGCTTATAGACGGCTGTCTACTCCCTGTGTCCTCACATGGTCTGCCTTCTCTGTGTCTGTGTCCTAATCTTCTCTTCTTACAAGGCACCAGTCATACTAGATTAGGGCCCATCTTCATGACCTCATTTTAACCTAATCACTTCTTTAAAGACACTGTCTCCAAATATAGTCACATTCTGAGGTTTTGGGGGTTAGGGCTTCAACATATGAGTTTTGTGGGGTGTACACAATGTAGCCCACAACGTATGGAAAAGGCATCTGGCCTCCCAAGTTTAAGTCTCAGAGAAACACAGACTGTCAGAGCTTTGGTGATTGTTGGATACGTTCATTTCATACATTCAGAAAAGAGAAGGGACAGCCTGTAACAACCCAGCTCATGGGTCCAGTAACCTTCTCAGGCACCCATCAGACTTCTTCCTCCCCCGCACTGCCCTCTGTGCCCACCGTGGGAACTGCTTCTCTGCCTGCTAGGAGGAGACTTGGGGATGGTGGCGGCTGGAAGTTCCCTGACCTCCCAGGGCTCGCTTCATTAGTCTCTGATGGGCCCCGTGCGTGGGGAGAAATGTAAGAAATCAGACCTCTCTGCTGCCCCAGACAGTTCATAAGCACAGATGGGGCAGCGGCCAATGCCACAAAGCCATCAGGAAATGCCCTGGGTGGCTGTGTCCTCCCTCCATCTGTGACAGGCCCTCTCCTGACAGCTCCCTTGACATCTCAGGTGACATTTGAGCTCTCATTCTGATGTGGGTTTTCGGGATGCGGTTCATTATAGATTCATCTTTTGGGTCGTTCAGCAACCTGAGTTTTGGTCTTTCCTCACCTGGTGATGGGAGAAGGAAGGAGGGAGATGGTGGAAATGAGGTTGAGAGGCAAGGGGGAAGCCTGCATGCTTCTGTGTGTGCAAATCGGCACACACAGAGGCTCACTGAGTGCACATTTCCTGAGAACCTCCATGCCAGGAGGTACTATTGCTGATAATAGTGATAGAGCTTACACCGACTAAGGGTTTCCTCTGTGCCAGGTGCTGTTTTAGTCGTTTGTGTGTATTTATTTATTTAATCCTCACAACCCTGGAAACGAGGTGCTATTGTCATCCTCGTTTTGCTGATGAGGAATAGAAGGCACAGAGAGGTTAAGTAACTTGCCCAAGGCCACACAGCTAGTAAACTTCAGAGGAAGGGTTTGCATTCAGGAAGCCTGGTGCTAAAGTCCATGCTCGTTATGGGTATGCCGTGCAGACAGAACACGATGAGATATCTATTCTCAGGGAGGGGAGGAGCTCAGAGTCTGAAAGGAAGGATGACATCCAGATCCAGGAAGATGGGAAGGGGCCGATGACTCGTGCTGCGGGTCAAACATTGCACTCGTGCAGAGGAGAGAATCTGGCATTGGAGAGGAATAAAATGCAGACAGGAGAGGATGGCAAGGAGGGGGTAGAGAGAGGGAGGTATGAGCAGACGGGCCAGTGAGGAAGGTCTGGGCATGAAGACCCTGACTCCTTCCCTATGAAACTCTCAAAGTCCCACCCGGGGTTTATAAGAGGCATTCCAAACATCACCAAAGAGCCACTGCCCACTCCCCACTGCTATAACGTCTTAGGACTTGGCTGGGAGAGTCCACATTTACGGAGGATTTTCTGAAGAGTTTGAAATCACCCCCGTCTTTCTACCACCTCCTGGTTCAAACCAGACCCGAAGGGCAGTCTCTCAGCCTATGAACAGGAGTGACAAAGCCTAAACCAGACAGAGTCAGGTCAGCTCCTGAGAGATGCCACGTCCAGAACGTGTCAGATCCTGAGATGACCTGGAGAGAAGCTTCAAGTTGTAGTGGGGCAAGGCAGGAGTCAGGACAAGTGGATGCATCCGAGAATAAAGCCAGCGGAAGCTAAGAGACACAAAGGCGTTAGTGAGAGTGGGCCCACAGAGGGCTGGCGGACAAAGGCCACTCATCCTAGGGACTTCTGAAGGCCCAGGGTTCCAGCCACTGTCAGTAAATCTTAACAACCTCTGTGTCCAGCGTTTGAACTCATGCTTCCACCACTTGGGAAAGTATGCTCTCATTTTCTGTTCCAATATATACTGTGAGACCATCATTTTATGCTCAGAAAGCCCAAGAAAAAGAATGCCTAACACAGTTTGATGGATACAATGGAGCGACCTCATAATGTTAGCCTGCACAACAGGCTTTCTACCTGCCTGAGAGCAGGGCCACCAGGGACTCCATTTACATACATTCTGTGCTGAGTCCCCTTCCCTGTACGGTATGTTCTGAAGCCATCACTCCAAAGTACCACGTGTCAGAAATCCCTGCAGCAAAGGAGCTGGGCAGACTAACTTGGGGTCTACTGGTTCTTCATCTCCAAGGAGATGAAAAACAAGCAGGTCCCCAGGCATCTATTCAGGAAGGACATTTTCTTTTTTGGGGGGAGTTTACAGATGGAAAAATTAAGCCCCAGAGATCATGATCAAAGGAAAGATATTTTACTGAGCTTGACTAAAGAAAGAGGACAAGAGCCCTTTCCTAGAGACACACCATGTGGCCAGTCTGGAAGGAAAGCCAAGGGGAACCTTTAAAACAAAATGAAGGTTGTATTTCTACCCTAGGATGCTATGATCTTATCATGGTTTCCAAAAATAGAAGATAGGAAAATAAATATTTTTGTCCATTGTCCATCTGTCCATCCATCCATGCATTTGTTGATCTGTCCATCCATTCACTGGTCTATCCATCCATGCATCCATCTGTCCATCCATCCATCCATCCATCCATCCATCCATCCACCCATACTATAAATATTTCTTAAAGGCCAATGACATGCCAGGCACCATATGAGGTTGCTCAGAGGATACATTGATGAATAAAATAGACACAGACCCTCTTCTTAGGGAGCTTGCAATCTAACAGATAAGGGAACTGATGAAGCAATTACAAGTATTTCAAGCACACTGAGAAGAAAAAGATGTTCTGGGTGCCATGAGAGCACAGATGTAAGGCAAGGGAGAGAAAAAGAAAGCCAGGCATTTAAAAAGGAAGTGTGTTCTCACTGAAGTTGTTCACACTGAATTTATACCCGGCTCAAACTCTCTTTACCTAAGGATCTAATTAAAATGTGGGATTGTGGTATCTCTCATATCTGCATTCGAATATATGACTTAAGCCTATAATTAACTGAGTTTTTAAAAAAATGCAACCCAGTAAAATCTCAGACCCAAATCCTGTCTTTTGAGTGATACACTCAATGCCCGATTAGCAATCAGACAAAGGCCATTGTCCCAAAGGCGGTAATTTGGTCTTCAGTGTGATCGGAATTTGCAAGCCTATGGAAATTGAGAATCAGAATGAACCTGATATTTATACAAAGGGGAAAAAAATGCTTGCTGGTGCCAGCAAAGAATGACAACCAGAATAGCTGAAGAGGTCAGCAGAAACTTGACACAGAGAAGGCTTTATGCTTTGGACAATTATTCCTTTTCTGTCAAAAAGATTTGGTGCCTCTCCCTATTCTTTCCACCTTATTTCAAAATTACTCTCTGGGTGAAAAGAATGATCTCAAAAAACTTTCAGACATGGTGAACAATGAGCAATGTATTGATCAAAGAAGAAAGCAGACAGGTTCACATTTCTCCAAATATAACACCAAAAGCAAAGTGAAGAGGGTCTATGCCATTTCACACTTCCAACTAATCTTAGGGATAAAGAAGAAGGAAGGAAACTTTACTTCACTCCCTCCCATGGAATCTCATTCATAAGATGAATGATAAAGAGCGTGAAAAGTGCCTCACCTCAGGCTTCCCGTCCGTGTGGGAGTCCCTGGGCAGAAGTGGCTGGAGAGCTGGTGTTTTCCTGGTTGACAGATGGAGGAGCACTGGAGGGGAAGGGCCGTGGTATGCAGGGCCCACCTTTTATTTCCAGGTGGGCCTGGAAATAAAAGAGGAGGAGAGAAAACCACGCCTAGAAGGGGAGGAGACTGGCCAGTTTCTATGATGAAAAACAGTGCCTGGGAAGAGCAAGGAATCTTAAATCTAGTTGACTTCAAACTTACCTTGAGGCACCAAGGTAACTGCCCACCTCAGGCTCCGAGAACAAGTCCAGATTCTAGTAAAAGCCTTAGTCTGGTTTAGACAGAAGTTGGAGGCCACCTGCCAGGCACATGGTGCAGTGTTCATCAACAGATGAACGGATAAAGACGATGTGGTACGTATATACAATGGAATACTACTCAGCCATAAAAAAGAATGAAATTTTGGCATGTTCAGCGATGTGGATGGACATGGAGGGCATTATGTGAAATAAGTGAAATAAGTCAGACAGAGAAAGACAAATACTGTATAGTATCACTTATATGTGGAAGCTAAAAAATACAACAAATAGTGAACATAACAAAAGAGAAGCAGAATCACAGATACAGGGAGCAAACTAGTGGTTACCAGTGGGCAGTGGGGGTAAGGGCAATATAAGGGTGAGGGCGTGGGAGGTACAAACTACTGGGTGTGAGACAGGCTACAAGGATGTATGTACAACACGGAGAACAGAGCCAATATTCCGTAATAACCGTAAGTGGAGCATAAGCTTTAAAAACCATATTAAAATATTCACATGGCGCCCCAGTAGGTGTGCCAAGGCCTCCTGTCCCACCTGTGAGGTCAGCTGGACAGACACTCACTCCATTGGACAGAAGCACAGTCTTGCCCACCTGAGCACTGCTTAGAACTGCAACAGAGGCTTCTTCCTGCTGCCTTAAGCTGCACCTGCTTTCTTTAGAGGTGGGAGAGATGAGGGCTAACCCTCCTCCACCTGCAATCATCAGCGGACACTTTGTTGCCTTCCTGTCAAGCCAAGTGGAGGCCACGCCTCTTCTCATGGCCTCATTCATTCAGAGTCTTTTGGAGAGAAAAGGAATTGATGCAGAGTAAGGGAATCAGAAAGCACTTTGCTTCTAAAGAGCAGACAGAGAAGGGAGCCAGGGTGAGGTAGCCTACTCCACACACAGGCTGGAAAAGCCACACCTGGGGCCGACCACCCAGGTGACTTGGGGGCTGGCCAGTGGATGGAGGGTTGGGAGAGTAATAAAGTGACAGAGGCTGGGACAAGGGGACAGAGCAGGTGAGCGGGTTGGGAGGCGGTCTGGATAAGGCCCCAAATGAACAATTGCATCTGAAATCAAATATGACAGAGTCTGTTCGGCTCCACAAAGCCCTGGCAGTGAGATTAGCACCTGTGCTCTCTGCTATCACTCTTGCATCATCATTCCCTGCCCTTCCCCTCCAGACACCGTCCCTTCCAGGGCAATGTTCCTCCCCACCAGAAGCTACCACACTGGTGCTAGAAGATTCTCGCCAGTCACACTGGTCTTGAAACAGGCTGTCTTCAAAGGAAACAGTCATCCATTTCTCCCTTAAGGAAAACTAGATGAGGGTGGAAATGACCCCAAGAGTGATCGCCAAAAGAAAAGTTGGAGTTGGCTTAACTTAATATGTTCACACAAAAAAATTGGGAATTAAGGGACTTTTTTTGTTGGTTTTGAAATACTAACTTTGTGGGTGATGAGGTTAAAGGATTTTATCATAAAATCCTGGACTATTAGAACTAAAATAAAATTGCAACTCCCAATGAATGCCCAGAGAGGTTCAAAGACTTGTTCTAGCTCTTATAGTTAGTGAGCTAGACCTGAAATAAACTGGGGTTCTTGACTCTCAGTGTTATGAGTTTTTATTTTTATTATTTTTTGTTGTTGTCGTACGCGGGCCTCTCACTGTTGTGGCCTCTCCCATTGTGGAGCACAGGCTCCAGACGCGCAGGCCCAGTGGCCGTGGCTCACGGGCCCAGCCGCTCCGCGGCATGTGGGATCTTCCTGGACCGGGGCACGAACCCGTGTCCCTTGCATCGGCAGGCGGACTCCCAACCACTGCGCCACCAGGGAAGCCGGTTATGAGTTTTTTATATTTGATTTTTTTGCAATTATGTGTCCTGGAGCCAAACAAGATGGAGGGGGTAACTAAAAATATCCAGATGTAACCATTCAAGCAGTGGAGGAGGCTGAACGCAATGATCTGGAAGGCCTCTGCAAGCTCTGTGTCCCTGCTGGTCCTCCCAGAAAGCAACAGCTGCTCATGGGAAGAAGGATGCTGATTCGGCTGATGCACCTGCAGAATAACACTGCTTCCCAGGGCTGGTTAATGCTAACCCTTTGGTATTTTTTGCATTTGATTTCCTTAATGTGATGGCTCTGTTTCCTCACTGTCTAGCTAAAGGTCAATTCCTATTTGTCCTCTAATAAATGGGCTGTTTAATGCCAGGGGGGAAAAATCAACAACAGAAAACCCTCATTGCCATCTACAAATAACTCTAAAGTAAATCATCTACTATGGATTTCTTTGAACTTTAAAATGTTTATCACCTACAAATGTACCCTCATTAGTCCTCCCTGGCAGCATCTAGCCCTTTCTGGACTAACTGCCTCTCAAAAAAGACCATCCGTTTTTGAACATGCTGCATTTTGGGCTGCAGCCTTGAACTTTCGGGAATGCGATTGCTTTTTTTTTGCAGTACGCGGGCCTCTCACTGTTGTGGCCTCTCCCGTTGCGGAGCACAGGCTCCGGACACACAGGCTCAGAGGCCATGGCTCACGGGCCCAGCCGCTCCGCGGCATGTGGGGTCTTCCCGGACCGGGGCACAAACCCGTGTCCCTTGCATCGGCAGGCGGACTCCCAACCACTGCGCCACCAGGGAAGCCCGCGATTGCTTTTTAATTGGAACCAACAACCAGTGCTGGCTTGGATTCAGAGCTGAGCTTCCCCACATCAGAAATGTCTGCTGGAGCTTGGAGATCAGGGAGAGAGTGGCCAAGTCACCCACCTTCGGGTTATGACTCTTGGGGGAAGCTCCGTTTGTACCTGGGGACTCTGACGCCTCAGGAAACAGAATTTCCATTCTCTGACCAGAGAAAGAAGCAGTGTTTGTCCTTCACGGGGATCAGCAAATTGAAACTAAGTAGCCCATGCAGAAGACTTCACATTGCCCAGCTGATGTCTGACAGACTAGAAGCTCAGATGAAAGGAAACAAAAGAATCACCAAGGAAATTTTAAGTGCTTTCCATCAATATGCCAGGCCAAAGTGTCTTGTCCTTTCCAAAGGGAAACAATTGTAGGAACGGGTTTTCTCGTCTTCTATGACTGAGGGGAATAATCAGCATTCTGGAAAGGAGCCCATCGCTTTAGATTCTCATTCTATCAAGCAATTATTTAGAATTTACAGCTTATTAATACAACAGCACATCTCATTGACACAGTAGGCTAAAGAGCTTATGCCTAATCAGAATAGCAGCATGATGGACTCCTAAACACAATCTCTTCTCCACGCATTCCTTTGATTTAACTAAGTTTAACCAGGCACACAAAGGGCATGCGCTGATGGCCAGTCGTCCATGCTGAAATGCAGGCAGAGTAATTACGTGCCATATAAAATGACTAACCCTAAGCGTCTAAAGGGCTATTTCCATATGCACAGCACTTTGGATGGGGTGTATGTTGGACTAGATTTAGCTGCTGTGGGATGAAAACCATCAAAGGGAAAAAAATCCAAACAATCCGGTAAGATCCCCTCTTCTCCCACTCACGTGAACTCAGGGTCTGAACTCAAATTCCTTTATGCCTTTAGTCTAACTTTGCAAACGGTAGATAAAGTCTTCTACGTTGGGGGAATGTTCCATTTGAACTCACTGACCTTGTTAATACCAGCTAAGCAAGTTTTCCAAGAACAAAGAAATCTTCCTTGGTCTGAATAATACCAATTTCTTCATCCACTGATGCTTTCGAGACATGAAATGGGGCCAACTAGCACCCAAACTGTGGCAGGGTAGCGGGTGTGTGGACCCTCCAAACTCACCTGTGCTCCTCATTGGAGATTGTTCCCTGTAGCTAAGGTGGCAACGCCACTGTCCCCACACTCACTCTTTCTCTCTGCTTTGGGTCATATTCCTTCAGACAGAAATTCCAGGCCATGGTTCCAAGGTTTTCCCTTCTGCAAGGCCAGAAACCATATCAGGGCCTCCTGGGTTATTCCACACTACAGTCTTCTTTCTCTGAATTCCTTTAGCACTTTCATGGCACTGGATAATACACAGTTTCCCCCTTTTCCCAAATGTTTAATATGTTAATGCCAACATGCAGGTAAATGCTTTTTGAATGTCTGTGACTGCTCTAGGGCCCAGGAAGGATGCTCTGTCATCTAGAAAACAAAGGCATTGTGCTCAGGCATCGTGACGAAGAGAAGGGGCAAAGAGATTCATAAAGGCATAGGACATGGGAAGGGAGCTTCTAAAAGCTACTGGGAACAAAGAGAAGTCAACAGATGTGTATTTGTCTACGATACAATGATGTCGCGCCAACTATGAGCAAGGGCGGGGGCTGCTGGGTTGGAATGCGTGATGACTTGTAACTAGAGGTGACCTGGCACTTGAGCTGGATCTTGAAATCAGTGTATTCAACGGGGGTCCTCTGAGGAAGGGGCCTTGAGTGCCCACCCATGGAGGACAGGTTTCAATCTGACATCAGTAGCGATATGGTAAATGCTTCTCACGAGGGGAACAGCAGGTCCTATCTGTTTCAGAAAGAAGAGATGGTTGAAAAATCCCAGGAGGTGGGAATAACGGTCTAAATGAGGGTAGGCAAGGGGCATAGACAGCAGTGTTGCTGGAAGACAGTCTGAGGGTTCTCGGAGGGAACCCCTGGATGAATTGGATGGGAAGCAAAATAACGAGCTGGAGACACATGTTCGGAGGCTGTGTGGCTGCCGGTCAAGGGAATTTTTGACTGAGATTGAATATTCCTGATCCCCCCTACCTGCTCTGAGCACCGCATGTAATTGTAATGACTTCCATGAAAGCTGTCCATTTACCTTTGAGCATTCCCCTGGCAACAGTCCTTGGATTTGATAAGTACTCTTTTCACTTGTATTATTTTTCAGTCACTTGTGAGGATTTTCTTGGTGTTCTCCTTTGCCCAACAGTGCTATATTTAGAGGCATTTTGAAATGGCAAACCCTTCCTTCCCCAGGGGTCTTTTTATTTAATCCTATATTATCAATTCATGATTTTATTATATTGTGATCAGAGAATAAGATCTGTAAGATTTCTGCTTTTTAAGATATATGAAAATTTTGCAGGCTAGGATATAATCAGTTTTTTTTTTTTTTTGAGGTATGCGGGCCTCTGTTGTGGCCTCTTCCGTTGCGGAGCACAGGCTCCGGACGCGCAGGCCCAGCGGCCATGGCTCACGGGCCCAGCCCCTCCGCGGCATGTGGGATCCTCCCGGACCGGGGCATGAACCCGTGTCCCCTGCATCGGCAGGCGGACTCTCAACCACTGCGCCATCAGGGAAGCCCTATAATCAGTTTTTGTGACTGATCCATGGACAGTTGAAAAGAAGTTGTATTCTCCTTCTGGGAAGTAGTCAAGTTCTAAAAATATATACCTTTACTAATTATGTGTTCACTCATTCATTCATTCTATAATTGATGAATAAATGTTTGTTAACTACGATTAAGTTCAATTAATTATATCTTTCATATCAACTGTATCATTTCCTTATCTCTCTTTTTTTTTTGTCTCAGTTTCATATGTTAAGAATGGTGGACCTGGGCTTCCCTGGTGGCGCAGTGGTTGAGAGTCTGCCTGCTGATGCAGGGGACGTGGGTTCGTGCCCCGGTCCGGGAGGATCCCACATGCCGCGGAGCAGCTGGGCCCGTGAGCCATGGCTGCTGGGCCTGCGCGTCCGGAGCCTGTGCTCCGCAACGGGAGAGGCCACAACAGCGAGAGGCCCGTGTACAGCAAAAAAAAAAAAAAAAGAATGGTGGACCTACAATTTCTACTTTCTTGTGGCAGCTCTGATTCACCTGGGGCTTTGTACCTCGTTCCTTTTTCATCTCAACAGTGGGTGGTCCTTTGCCCTCTTCTTCAAGCTCTCACACTCACAAATGAACATGTGTGACACCAATTCTCCTGTTTCAGGCCTACTGGTCCCTGACTAGCCCTCAAAGAGTCACTCATTCTGAATCCATAATCTCTATAGGCATGCCAAGGCAAAAAATAAATCAATGAACCAATGCTGGGGAGACAGATTAAGGCACATCCTCCAGTGTAGACATCCACACTGTAATGAGGGCCCTGGATGAGAAGAGTTGAACAGTTGGATCATCTCTCTTGGCTTTGATCAGGAGGAATAAAGGATGTCCAGGTGACTATACAGCTGGCTCAAAAAATGAGTTTGGTGTTTGGTGTAGACCTGGCAGGAAGCAGAGGAAACCAGGTAGAGTTCAGATCTCCTGTGGTTACAGTCGAAGAGCTAAACATTCTCTGACTGCACTTAGAGACTTCATTATTTTGATACTGCTTGTACTTGTGTAGCTATTCCTTTCATTTTGGTTTTCACCAAGGTTACTGGGACAGTGATATTTACCACTCACTGACTATCCATGTGCTAACCTACATGTCCTGTCCTCCTCAGAGTTAGATGAAGCTCTCGGATTCCAATGAGCAGTGAGTGAAATAATGTGCATCACACTTGGGCTAGAGCATTTATGGACAAAACAGATATGTGAGTCTCCAGTTTCTCCCTTCCCTGCTGCGGGGACCTGGAAGCCAGTTCTAGATGCTGTAGCTAAGATGACTATATAACTGATGCAATCACATGTACATTTTGGGGAGAAAAAGAGGAACTTGTAATAATTATGTCAGGACAACAGGATTTTCTTGGAGGAAACAGAACCATGGGCACCCTGTGTTATGCAAGTTGGAAGCAAATTGAGTCCCTGAGTTACCATTTGTAAGGGGACTGCCTTGGAGAGCCACCAACTCTTACTAAACTTTCCATGAGTGAGACATAACTTCTGTGTGTTAAGCAAGTTAAAGTTCAGGGTTTAGTTGTTGCTGCAGCAGAGTTTATCTTATCCTGACTGATACGGTTCTTCAGGAAATATCATTGTGTCTCCAGGTATGCTGACCATCAACAAGGAAGGAAGGAGGTTTGGTCCACATTCGGTCTGATCTGTTGAGCAAGTACCAAGGAAGAGTGAAAATCAAGAGACAGCAAATTCTTCTCATCCTCTTTTCATCCGGGGATTTCCACCCCCCTCTTTTTCTTTGGGAACTCCTATCATTCATAGATTCTATCTCTATGTTTTATTACCATGTCCATCATATTTTCTTGCATTCTTCTGGAACTATTTCTTAAGTGTATCTCTTTATCTTCTATCTTCTTCAGTGTATAATCTTGCTTTCTAGTGCAACCAAAAAAAAAAAAAAAAAAGAAAGAAAGAAAAAGCCAGCACATAGCTTCTTACAGTTTTAATTCCACTCTGTTTATGATTAATAAAGTCCCCCTCTGTCTCACTGAGAATCTGTAATAATGGTTTCCTAACTTTACCATGGGTTTCAAGTAAGAAATAATTTAGATGCACGTTTAAGCTTTCATGACTTTATTCTCCTGTGTTACAAAACGTTTTCATAGGCTTTAGATATTTTTTTCTGTTTGTCCACATACTTTCTTGAGTCCAATGAATTGATGATAAAACTCTTTTATCTCTCAGGCAGTATTTGGAAGTATTTTTAATGGGCTTCTCACCATATCACCATTTTGGGTGATATCAGCTTGTATTTTAACAAGACATCTAGTTCGGGAGAAATGGGCCATTTATTTCTGACCACCAAATAGTTCTTAGCTTTGCCTCTCAGCAACACTGTCCCCTTTTTCAGATTCATTATAAGCTCCGTTAATATTGCCTGTGGCTTCTTGAATGTATCAGTCTGTCTCACCCTGTTGTAGAAACCTGTGATCCAAGATTGTGAGCAAGATAAATCAAAACAGGATTTGTGTGTGTGTGTGTGTGTGTGTGTGTGTACCTGTGATCATGTGTATGAGTGTGAATGAGAGTTAACAACAATGGTTAAAGCTGACAGAAGTAAATTCAGTAAAACCAAGAATCTCCTAAGAAATATTCACCAATCACATGACCGTTTACAAACTGGAAGAGCAGAGGATGAGAAGGATGGGTATCAGGCCAACTGAGCAATGTGACATTATGCTCAGGCCACTGGGATACCAGAAGTAAGAACCTTTACATACTCTGTGAGAATAGAGATGTACCATCTCTGCTGTGAGATAAGATCAGATGTTACAAAAGATCAATAAATACAGAACATCCCTCTAGTGGAAGGAGATAGGAGAAAGGACAATTTCACAAAAAAAATAACACTGCCAGGAGCTGTGAGTCTCCTTTACTCTCTTCATGTTAAGTGCTGGCCATTGGAACACAGTGGCCACAAATGGTGACAGATTCAGCATGGGGTGAGTGGTGCCTGAAAGATGTGTACCCTTAGCTGCAGTCCATAAATATTTAAATTGGTAAGTCTCTTCCAATATGATTTATATTAATTCTCCCCCCTTGATCTTGGAAAGCATCCCTTAGGCTAAATGAACTTCTCTTTCCTCTGATCATGACCTTCTCTTCTCCTGGAACCTCATTACCCCTACGTGTCTTTTAAGGTATAGCCAGATGTGATTCTGGAACCACCCCGACCCTAGCATCTTCTTCTGTAATCCCAGATTATCCTGGCACATCTGTATTATTGTGCTCATCACACTTTCTTCTACGTATGGATTTCTTCTTTTTCGTCTTTGGGAACAGGACCTATAACTTCCTTACAGTGTATCCCCAAACCCAGGGCTCTGCTTGAAACCTAGTAGGTTCACTACTGCTCTGGAAATACTGAATGAATGAATGAATGAATAAACAGAATGTTGGCACAAAGGCAAGTCTTCCTTAAGTTTAAATATACAGTATTGAAAGAGGGGTCAAGTCTGAGGGTGGAGTACGGAGACAGCTTTCTAGGTATCCCTGACACAGATCTTCTCTATGTAGCTTCGGTGATTAGTTTTAAAGGGAATTCCCCAAAACATTTCTTTGTCTGTGAGAAAACAAGTGGGTTTGTTCACTCAGTATCCACAGTGTGATGTGATCTTAGGCTTGAAGCATAACTTCCAGAATAAGGACTAGGACATGTGCCCCCCACCCTGCCCTTGGCCATGTATGAAGAGTCATGTTCTTTTCTGAGCAACACAAGAGGAGAAGGCCCTGGATGATAGGAGATTTGAAGCATGAGATCAGAATCAGAGAGGAAATGGGTATGTTTATCTTGCAGAAGAGGGGATGGATGGGGGAGGGGATGGGGAAGACCCACCACTGGGGTCTTTTATGTGAAGGGATTTTATCAGAAGAGGAACTGAACTTGCATTGCAGAGCTCCAAAGGGTAGAACCATGCCCTGTACAAGAGCCACAGGGAGACATAGCATTAAAGCCAATGTGAAATAAATTATAAAGAAATACTGCATGGTGGTTCATTCTGCCTGAGTCTGACGTCTTGCTTCTCCATTTGCTAGCCCTGCGACTCAGCTTCCCATCTATGCAATGTTGATAATAACAGCTCATTGGACAGATCTAAGTATTGAATAAAGCGATGAGCACTTAGCGTAGTACCTGGTTTATGGTCAGCATTCTAAAATGAGAGCCATTTGTAGCAATATTTCCAGTGGTCTGATGACCCTGGTGGGGTGTCAGGTGATGAGCACCTTGTCGCCACAGGAGTTCAAGCACAGGCTGGCTGACAACTGATATATGAACTTTTAGGTCCCTCCCAACAGACCCCTACAGTGAATCTGAGGCTAATGGGGTATCTCCCCTGGAACATAGCTGCAGCCACTCTGGATCCCTCAAACAGCTGGAGAGAGAGAGAGAGAGGAGCTATATCTAATCTGTGTGCAAGAACCATCTTGGAGAGAGCAACACGTAGAGTCAATTATCATAATTCCATTCCTAATTTAAATGCTCTAATTACTCTACATTAAAGCAACTTTTCCAAGTTGAAACATCAAAGATTCAGCCCTTGCTGTTTTCCCAGGTCACCACTGGTGAGCAGAGGAGGGTCAATCTGTTTGGGGGTGTGTGCCGCGGGCTGGGAGCTGCCCCTCCAGCAGTGAGCACTCTGGACAGGATAAAATCTGGAATCTGAGATGGGAGTAATACTTGTCCCCCAGATGGCATAAAGTAGCATTATTTCTCTTTGTAGATAACCTAGTTTGCATGGGAAATAATCCACTTTTTTTCTTTTTTCTTTTTTTTTTTAAATCAGGGATGCTCACAAAATTCCTTCCCTAGAAGATCTTGAGCTTATGAGGACTAGGACACTGGCAGCAGAAGTTCTGGGAAGAACTCCTTGGCATGAGCCCTCCCAGAATCCCCCATCAGCCCCACCAAAGAGCCCAGGTAGGCTCCAGTGTTGGGTCGCCTCAGGCCAAACAACCAACATGGAGGGAACCCAGCCTCAGCCATCAGCAGACAAGCGGATTAAAGTTTTACTGAGCTCTGCCCACCAGAGCAACAACCAGCTCTACTCACCACCAGTCCCTCCCATCAGGAAACTTGAACAAGCCTCTTAGATAGCCTCATCCACTAGAGGGCATACAGCAGAAGCAAGAAGAACTACAATCCTGCAGCCTGTGGAACAAAAACCACATTCATAGAAAGATAGACAAGATGAAAAGGCAGAGGGCTATGTACCAGATGAAGGAACAAGATAAAACCCCAGAAAAACAACTAAATGAAGTGTAGATAGGCAACCTTCCAGAAAAAGAATTCAGAATAATGATAGTGAAGATGATCCAGGATCTCGGAAAAAGAATGGAGGCAAAGATCGAGAAGATGCAAGAAATGTTTAACAAAGACCTAGAAGAATTAAAGAACAAACAAACAGAGATGAACAATACAATAACTGAAATGAAAAATACACTAGAATGAATCAATAGCAGAATAGCTGAGGCAGAAGAACGGATAAGTGACCTGGAAGACAGAATGGTGGAATTCACTGCTGCAGAACAGAATAAAGAAAAAAGAATGAAAAGAAATGAAGACAGCCTAAGAGACCTCTGGGACAACATTAAACACAACAACATTCACATTATAGGGGTCCCCGAAGGAGAAGAGAGAGAGAAAGGACCTGAGAAAATATTTGAAGAGATTACAGTCGAAAACTTCCCTAACATGGGAAAGGAAATAGCCACCCAAGTCCAGGAAGTGCAGAGAATCCCAGGCAGGATAAACCCGAGGAGAAACATGCCGAGACACATAGTAATCAAACTGGCAAAAATTAAAGACAAAGAGAAATTATTGAAAGCAGCAAGGGAACAATGACAAATAACATACAAGGGAACTCCCATAAGGTTAACAGCTGATTTCTCAGCAGAAACTCTACAAGCCAGAAGAGAGTGGCATGATATCCTTAAAGTGATGAAAGGGAAGAACCTACAACCAAGATTACTCTACCCAGCAAGGATCTCATTCAGATTCAATGGAGAAATCAAAAGCTTTACAGACAAGCAAAAGTTAAGAGAATTCAGCACCACCAAACCAGCTCTACAACAAATGCTAAAGGAACTTCTCTAAGTGGGAAACACAAGAGAAGAAAAAGACCTACAAAAACAAACCCAAAACAATTAAGAAAATGGTAATAGGAACATACATATCGATAATTACCTTAAACATGAATGGATTAAATGCTCCAACCAAAAGACACAGGCTTGCTGAATCGATACAAAAACAAGACCCATATATGTGCTGTCTACAAGAGACCCACTTGAGACCTAGGGACACATGCAGACTGAAAGTGAGGGATGGAAAAAGATATTCCATTCACATGGAAATCAAAAGAAACCTGCAGTAGCAATACTCATATCAGATAAAATAGACTTTAAAATAAAGAATGTTACAAGAGACAAGGAAGGACACTACATATTGATCAAGGGATCAATCCAAGAAGAAGATATAACAGTTATAAATATATATGCACCCAACATAGGAGCACCTCAATACATAAGGCAACTGCTAACAGCTATAAGAGGAAATCGACAGTAACATAATAATAGTGGGGGACTTTAAAACCTCACTTACACCAATGGACAGATCATCCAGACAGAAAATTAATAAGGAAACACAAGCTTTAAATGACACAATAGACCAGATAGATTTAATTGATATTTATAGGACATTCCATCCAAAAACAGCAGACTACACTTTCTTCTCAAGTGCGCATGGAACATTCCCCAGGGTCACAAATCAAGCCTCAGTAAATTTAAGAAAATTGAAATCATACCAAGCATCTTTTCTGACCACAACACTATGACATTAGAAATCAATTACACGGGAAAAAATGTAAAAAACAGAAACACATGGAGGCTAAACAATACGTTACTAAATAACCAAGAGATCATTGAAGAAATCAAAGTGGAAATCAAAAAATACCTAGAGACAAATGACAATGAAAACACAGAGATCCAACACTTATACAATGCAGCAAAAGCAGTTCTAAGAGGGAAGTTTATAGGTATACAAGCCTACCTCAAGAAACAAGAAAAATCTCAAATAAACAATCTAACCTTACACCTAAAGGAACTAGAGAAAGAAGAACAAAGAAAACCCAAAGTTAGCAGAAGGAGAGAAATCATAAAGATCAGAGAAGAAATAAATGAAATAGAAACAAAGAAAACAATAGCAAAGATCAATAAAACTAAAAGCTGGTTCTTTGAGAAGATAAACAAAATTGATAAACCATTAGCCAGACTCATCAAGAAAAAGAGGGAGAGGACTCAAATCAATAAAATTAGAAATGAAAAAGGAGAAGTTACAACGGACACCACAGAAATACAAAGCATCCTAAGAGACTATTACAAGTAACTCCATGCCAATAAAATGGACAACCTGGAAGAAATGGACAAATACTTAGAGAGGTATAACCTTCCAAGACTGAACCAGGAAGAAATAGAAAATTTGAACAGACCAATAACAAGTAATGAAATTGAAACTGTAATTAAAAATATTCCAACAAACAAAAGTCCAGGACCAGATGGCTTCACAGGTGAATTCTATCAAACATTTAGAGAAGAGCTAACACCCATCCTTCTCACTCTTCCAAAAATTGCAGAGGAAGGACCACTCCCAAACTCATTCTATGAGGCCACCATCACCCTGGTATCAAAACCAAACAAAGATACTACAAAAAATGAAAATTACAGACCAATATCACTGATGAATATAGATGCAAAAATCCTCAACAAACTACTAGCAAACAGAACCCAACAACATATTAAAAGGATCATACACCATGATCAAGTGGGATTTATCCCAGGGATGCAAGGATTCTTCAATATACACAAGTCAATCAATGTGATACACCATATTAACAAATTCAAGGAGAAAAACCATATGATCATCTCAACAGATGCAGAAAAAGCTTTTGACAAAATTCAACACCCGTTTATGATAAAAACTCTCCAGAAAGTGGGCATAGAGGGAACCTACCTTAACATAATAAAGGCCACATAGGACAAACCCACAGCAAACATCATTCTCAATGGTGAAAAACTGAAAGCATTTCCTCTAAGATCAGGAACAAGACAAGGATATCCACTCTCATCACTATTATTCAACAAAGTTTTGGAAGCCCTAGCCATGGCAATCAGAGAAGAAAAAGAAATAAAAGGAATATAAATTGGAAAAGAAGAAGTAAAACTGTCACTGTTTGCAGATGACATGGTACTATACGTAGAGAATCCTAAAGATGTCACCAGAAAACTACTAGAGCTAATCAATGAATTTGGTAAAGTTGCAGGATACAAAAAAATGCATAGAAATCTCTTGCATTCTTATACACTAATGATGAAAAATCTGAAAGAGAAATTAAGGAAACAGTCCCATTCACCATTGCAACAAAAAGAATAAAATACCTAGGAATAAACCTACCTAGGGAGACAAAAGATCTGTATGCAGAAAATTATAAGACACTGATGAAAGAAATTAAAGATGATACTAACAGATGGAGAAATATACCATATTCTTGGATTGGAAGAATCAATATTGTGAAAATGACTATACTACTCAAAGCAATCTACAGATTCAATACAATCCCTATCAAATTACCAATGGCATTTTTTACAGAACTAGAACAAAAAATCTTAAAATTTGTATGGAGACACAAAAGACCCCAAATAGCCAAAGTAGTCTTGAGGGAAAAAAACGGAGCTGGAGGAATCAGACTCCCTGACTTCAGACTATACTGCAACGCTACAGTAATCAAGACAATATGGTACTGGCACAAAAACAGAAATACATATCAATGGAACAAGATAGAAAGCCCGGAGATAAACCCACAAACCTATGGTCAACTAATCTATGACAAAGGCAAGGATATACAATGGAGAAATGACAGTCTTTTCATTAAGTGGTGCTGGGAAAACTGGACACCTACATGTAAAAGAATGAAATTAGAACACTTCCTAACACCATAAACAAAATTAAACTCATAATGGATTAGAGACCTAAATGTAAGACCGGACACTATAAAACTCTTAGAGGAAAACCTAGGAAGAATACTCTTTGACATAAATTACAGCAAGATCTTTTTTGATACACCTCCCAGAGTAATGGAAATAAAAACAAAAATAAACAAATGGGACCTAATGAAACTTAAAAGCTCTTGGAAAGCAAAGGAAACCATAAACAAGACGAAGACAGTCCTCAGAATGGGAGAAAATATTTGCAAAAGAATCAACGGACAAAGGATTAATCTCCAAAATATATAAACAGCTCATGCAGCTCAATATTAAAAAAACAACCCAATACAAAAATGGGCAGAAGACCTAAATAGACATTTCTCCAAAGAAGATATACAGATGGCCAAGAAGCACATGAAAAGCTGCTCAACATCACTAATCATTAGAGAAATGCAAATCAAAACTTCAATGAGGTATCACCTCACACCAGTCAGAATGGGTATCATCAGAAAGTCTACAAACAACTAATGCTGGAGAGGGTGTGGAGAAAAGGGAACACTCTTGCACTGTTGGTGGGAATGTAAATTGATACAGCCACTATGGAGAACAGTATGGAGGTTCCTTAAAAAACTAAAAATAGAATTACCATATGACCCAGCAATCCCACTACTGGGCATATACCCAGAGAAAACCATAATTCAAAAAGACACATGCACCCCAATGTTCATTGTAGCACTATTTACAATAGCCAGGTCATGGAAGCAACCTAAATGCCCATCTACAGATGAATGGATAAAGAAGATGTGGCACATATATACAATAGAATATTACTCAGCCATAAAAAGGAATGAAATTGGGTCATTTGTAGAGACGTGGATGGGTCTAGAGACTGTCATACAGCGTGAAGTAAGTCAGAAAGAGAAAAAAAAATATCGTATGTTAACACATATATGTGGAACTTAGAAAAATAGTACAGGTGAACCAGTTTGCAGGGCAGAAATTGAGACACAGATGTAGAGAACAAACGTATGCACACTAAGGGGGGAAAGCAGCAGGGGGTGGGGGTGGGGGTGGGATTAACTGGGAGATTGGGACTGACATGTATACACTGATGTGTATAAAATGGATGACTAGTAAGAACCTGCTGTATAAAAAATTAAATAAAAGAAAAAAAAAAAAGAAAATCTTGAGCTTAGAAAGAAGTCAGCTGAGACAGGTCCAGAGGGGAGTCAGGAGGCATCCTGATTTATTTAGCAGGTATGAAAGGCCAGGCCAAGGCCAGCCTTGCCTGGGAAAGAATTCATTTGCAGCTGCCCAGCCAAGCCTGCTTCAACCCATCTCTGCAGCCACTGGGGAGGAAAAGGCACCTGGAGAAGGTCAAGTGAAGGATCGCACTGGACTCTGAGGTTGATTCATCCCATGTTTGTGGATCCTGAGCCCCTCCCTCCCTCACATCTCATCTCTCAAATTTCAGTTTTCTTCTGACTCATGCCCCACTGTCATGCCTTCCTCTCCTCCTTTCCCAGCTCTGTCTCCATCCTGTCCCAGAGTTTCCCTGCTCTCTCACGATCCCAAATTACCCCTCAAGGTGTAAACCCTCCTAATCTAATTGGCTCTGACCCACCAAGGTCAAGGTCACAGTCTCTGGACATTGAGTGTTCACTGTTAATCTGCGTGTGCCTCCATTTCCCAGCTGTAAAGTGGGAAATAAATAAGAGCTTTTATCATACGTGGCATTGCTTGTATTAAACCAGCTGGCCCAGTGCCCAGCACATGGGCAGTGATTCTCGTTAGCTATTGTGATGATGAGTGGTCCCTGGTGCCCGACCTTTCCCATTGTGCCCTCTGGTTCCCCATTTCAATTTCCAAATTCCTGTCCTACAGCCTCCTGGCTCCCCCTTGGTCTAAAGCAGTGTTTCTCAACCTTGTTTTTTTTTTTTTTTTTTTTTTTTTTTTTTGCGGTATGCGGGCCTCTCACTGTTGTGGCTTCTCCCGCTGCGGAGCACAGGCTCCGGACGCGCAGGCTCAGCAGCCATGGCTCACGGGCCCAGCCGCTCCGCGGCATGTGGGATCTTCCCAGACCGGGGCACGAACCCGTGTCCCCGGCATCGGCAGGCGGACTCTCAACCACTGCGCCACCAGGGAAGCCCTCAACCTTGTTTTTTATTATTACTCCCCTGCCCCTCCGAAGGCTTTTTAGACATTTTTTGCTAATTGCCTTCCTCTCTCATGGAATTTTAGTATCATGGATATACTGTTTTGTTTTTTTCTTTTAAATTTTTATTTATTTATTTCTGGCCACACCACGCAGCATGTGGGATCTTAGTTCCCTGACCAGGGATCGACGCCACGCCCCCTGCATTGGAAGCATGGAGTCTTAAACACTGGACCACCAGGGAAGTCCCGGATATACTGTTTATGTATGTACTATGGCCCTTTGAAGCATCACAAACCATTGTAATAGCAAAGATCTGCCCCCTTCAAGAACCAGTGTTATTACCTACCCCCTACCCCCATGGGGGCCACAGTGCCCCAGGGAGAGGGCATGGTCTAAATCAGTGGTTCTTCACCAAGGCCAACTTTATTCCCTTCCCCTCTCCCCAGGGACATTTGGCAATGTCTGAATATCTGAAGATATTTTTGGTTGGTGAGTAGTGGGCACTACTGGCATTACTGGGGGTAGAGGCCAGGGATGCTGCTAAACAGCCTATAATATACAGGCCATCGCTACCCCCTAAACCCATAATTACCCAGCCTTACATGTCAACAGTGTCCAGGTGAGAAATTCTGACCCTCGAGACCTCTAGGGACCTCACCTCCAACAGAAGAAGTGTTCTAGGTTTAAAATTCAGCCGGGCTCTGTCTGGCTTTCAGAGCTGCTCTCACAGATGGAAGGGCCTTTCTTAAGATGGCATGGCATGATAGCACAGGACCCGAACTCAGGGCTCCTAGAGGGACTAGCGAAGACCATACCTCCACTGCCAATGAGGTTCCCAGGCCCTGGGGAGACCCCAATTCTGGTCACCCCTGCCAAGCCCTCATCCTGCAGAGACTCAAAGAGTCTGATTGTCAGAGGGTGGCCTTGACCTTTTTTTTTTTTTTTTTTCCTGGTACGTGGGCCTCTCACTGTTGTGGCCTCTCCCGTTGCGGAGCACAGGCTCCGGACGTGCAGGCTCAGTGGCCATGGCTCACGGGCCCAGCTGCTCCGCGGCATGTGGGATCTTCCCGGACCGGGGCATGAACCCGTGTCCCCTGCGTCGGCAGGCGGACTCTCAACCACTGCTCCACCAGGGAAGCCCTGACCTTTTAAATAAAAGAGAGCAAAGCCCCTACCAGCAAATCAGGGATTTCCACTGCAATTGGACCAGCCCGTCTCCTTTAGCTTGTCTCTCATCCACGTGTGTTGTGGGTCACGTGGTTCTCCCTTCAATGAGAACCACGTCCCCAACATGCATGGTGGACTCTGGGGCCCCACATGATCTGGGCCCTTCCTGCCTTTCCGACCTCTTCACTCTCAGTCTGCACGCTGACCAATCTGCCCAGCCATCCCTGCCTGGAGCTCAACAAACCCGCCTGTCTCTGGAGCTCGAGGCCCTGTGTATCTGTTCTCTGCTGTCTCCTTCCCCCTTCCAGTTACGCTTCAATATCATTCCCGAGACAGATCCTCCCTGACCACAAATGTCCCCAGCCTACCACCCTGGGGACAGCCTACCATCCCGTTATTTCCCCAAGCACTCAGTGCTCTTCCTTCATATAACGTATCTCAAGGCATCACTGTCTGTCTGTGTGTGTTTAGTTACTTACTGTATGGTCCCCCAACCAGACTGTCAGCTCTATGATGTCAGAGACCTGAAACCCCCAGGCCTCTCAGAGTGCCAGCACACCCTAGATAAAAAAAGAATCAAAAGCTTACAGACAAACCCAAAAGTCATCCTGGAAACAACAAACTACCACCAAATGCAGATAAGAGAAAAGGCGAGCACAGCTGTTGTGTCTCCACGTGGGTGAGATCAGCACACACATTCTGTGAGTGTCACCAGTATCCCTGCTGACCAAGGAAGCCAGTTTTTAGCTACAGTATGTTAAGGACACACCTTGCTGCTTCTGAGGCAGTCAGCCCTCAGTCAGTGTTATCAGAGAGGCCAGTCTCTTCTAGAACGTGGGTGGTTCCTGTCTTCTCTGAATTGGAAAACTGCGTCTTCCATCAGAGTAAGAAATGAAGCTGAGGGGCGGTTACAGCAGAGTGGAGGGGTCACGGGAACAGGTGAGGCATCTAAGGGGCACAGAGAGACGCCAGGGGCAGAGACCCGCAGGCCCTACCTTGTCTTGCAAGGCAGTCTTGCAGCACCTGTCACAGGGGGACCCAGAAATGGAACCAATCCTCACCACCTCCACCAGGAGCCCTCTTTCAATCTCCTGATTCCCTTCCACTTTGCCTCCACGTGATGTGCAGCACTAAATCACATCTGGCCTGTACTGCGGTCAGCTGCACACCTGTCACTGTTCTCCATCCCTGTGAGTCCTCCCAGCCTGCAACCTTTCCCCTCTCTGCCGACACGGGGCCTGAGGCGACACTGAGCTCACTTTCTTGCACGCAGGACTCCAGACATGCCTATTGGACTAAATGTAACTCCTTCTAGGGTGGAAGACCAGACCAAGGTTGCAAGAACCAGATGTGGCAGCAGGGACAACCCATAAAGGAGATGGCAGAGTCAACAGGGGAAGGGAGGGAGGGACGAGAGACTGAAGAGACTATCTCAGCCCCCCGCCATTGGATGGCAGATGTCTAATCCACCCACAATGAGGTGGAAAACATTCTCCAATGTGTAGATTATATTTCCCCCAAAATTGCCGTAACCATCTCTTCCATTCCACATGCTCTTTTGTAATGTGATTCTGCCCATCCAGAAGTGGGGTCCATGTCCCCTCCTTTTGAACCCCAGGCTTTCCCTGAATTGTGACTACAGTAGACATGACACGGGTGACTTGGGTGGCAAGGTCATAAAAGGTGATGCGGCTCTTTTGAGATGCTTAGTCTCATCATGTTGAGAAGGTGCCCAAACCAGCCCACCCGGGAGATGACCTGGAGAGCCATGTGGAGGTGTCCTACCTGGGAGCCAAGCTCAGGAGAGAGTTAAAAGCCAGCACCAGCTGCCAGACATGTGCCTGAATATTCTAGATGGTTCCAACTCCCATCCTTTAAGTCTTTCTAGCTAAGGCCCCAGGCATGGTGGACCAGAGACAAACCATCCCCACAATACATGTATTAGTTTCTTTGGACTGCTGTGATGAAGATCTCAAACTGGGGGGCTGAAAACAGAAATGTATTTTCTCATAGTTCTGGAAGCTGGAAGTCCACCAAGGTATTGGTAGGACCATGCTCTCTCTGAATCCTTCCTTGCCTCTTCTAAGCTTCTGGGGTGGCTATCGCTCCAATATCTGCTTCTGTTGTCACAAGATGTTCTCACTATGTGTCTGTGTCTTCGCCTCTTCTTATCAGAACACTGGTCATACCGGATTAGGGCCGGCCCTAATGACCTCATTTTACCTTGATTACATCTGCAGAGACCTTATGTCCAAACAAGGCCACAGTCCCAGGTACCGGAAGTTAGGACTTCAACATCTCTTGCGGAAGGGGGGCATAATTCATCTCACAACACGTTGTGCCCTGTCTGAATTCCCCACTCACAGGAGAGATAATGAAATGATGGTTATTATTTTAAACCATTCATTTTGGGGCTACTTTCTTTTTTTTTTTTGGCTGTGCCACATGGCTTGCAGGATATTAGTTCCTCGACCAGGGAATGAACCCGGACCCCCTGCAGTGTAGTCCTAACCACTGAACCACCAGGGAATTTCCTGGGGCTATTTTCTATGCAAATAGAACTGGAACATCAACCAACTCCCTTAAGCCCATCCAACTCTTCCATCATCTGGATCTTAAGAAGTTGTGCCTCCCACTTTCCTGTCTGGATACAGATCTCTTCTTAACAGCTTTACTAGAGTTTGTCATAGCTGCCAGTTCTTTAAGAAGACTGAGCATCTTGTCTCTGGGCTAATTTTTCTTTGATAACTTTCAAAAAAAGAGCCCCAAATTTGCCATAACCATTCTAAGCCCAAAGGACTGGCTGATTTTCTGGGTTAGCAAAACAGGAGAACTTGGTATGAGCATCAGTGGAGGTAAAAAACATTTTTAAAAGAAAATGATAGGGCTTCCCTGGTGGCGCAGTGGTTGAGAGTCTGCCTGCTGATGCAGGGAACATGGGTTCATGCCCCGGTCTGGGAGGATCCCACATGCTGCGGAGTGGCTGGGCCCGTGAGCCATGGCTGCTGAGTCTGCGCGTCCGGAGCCTGTGCTCCGCAACGGGACAGGCCACAACAGTGAGAGGACCGTGTACTGAAAAAAAAAAAAAAAAAAGAAAATGATAACCTTTTACTGAAATCTACACATTCTTTTGGCCTCCTTGCGTCAATAGAATGGACCTTTGTAATCTCCTACATGGCTGTTCTTGTAGGAGGAGTGGAATTTGAATGTGTCACCCATAAGGTTAAAAAGACTCTAAATGCCAGTCAGGAAATATATGTGAGGTTTTAATGCCTCCCATTTCTGTCACATAGAGGAAACATATAGATGTATTTCTAAGCGTGAGTACTTTAAAATTTATGGCGTTGTCAAATGCACAATATATTTCCCTTTTAGATTTTCCAAAGTGGGGTGGGGAGGGATTAATTACAAAATAGTCAAACGAGGTGCCGTTTCATGCTCGGTGAAGCAGACAGTGGCTATGCCTGGCTGTCCCTGGAAGATGTGCCCCTACATGGCATTTTGCACGTGGACGAATGGTGGCTTCAAAGCTGAGGGTAACCTTCGGCAAATCCACTCACTGTATGTCCACTTAGACTTCTTTCCCCAAAACTAACTGGCTTAAATAAGAGCTGCCACAAAAATAAAGGCCATTAGCATAAACAAAGAGTCTCCTTGCTGATCTAGGCTGGTATGTAATACTTAGGAAATGACCTTTAAGGACAAATGGTTCCATCTGGGAAGAGTCTCCAGCACAAACTTTCCATATTCAGAACACGATAAAGAGATGTCAGAGGTGCTTTCATGCTTGAATCCGGCTCCCTCAGTGGGGACTGCAGCTGAGTGAAGGGCTGCCCTATTCCTAGGGCCTTTAAGTGCAGCCAGCCCACGCAAGCATCATGCTGCAGAATGCGTGAGGGAGCCAGCCCAGGGCACTGGAACCCACCTGTCTCCGATACTCCTCCAGGATTTCTCTCCACATTGCTTGCCCGGTCCATCATTTCTCCCTCTGGTCTTCCCAGCTCTCCAATCCTCTGGCTCCACACTCCAGCCCCAATTCCTCCTCAAGCCCCTTATGTTCTCATTTTAGTGATTATTCAAGCTGTCTTCCCACTGCCCACTTCCCTCACCCGGGAAGCATCAGATTTCTAGGCCCAAACAGCCTTGGTTCCATAGGACCCCAGGCAGCTGACTAAGGATGGCTCCCTCCTTGGCACCTCAGCAAGGGAAGAGGGGATAAAACACTGACGTTTCTCAGGCAAGCTCTCCTTCAATGGGCCAAAAGATGGGATGCCAAGGATGGATAACCTGGGTTTGTCCAACTGGCTCTCTGCACGACAGCAAATATCTGAGAGGCCCCAGACATTCAACTATTTTCCTGTTGAAGCCCTAAAAACTTTGCAGTGGCAGTTTTCCTGAAAGCTGACCACATCACAGTGCCCAAGGCCCAGGTTTGCAGACATCCACCCCACTACTGGATCCTGGGCTGAATGAAGTGGCTCAGGATCTTGGTGGCTGTTCTTTGTGGCATGGCATTCCACAAGCCTACATGGTACAGGGAACAAGACAATGATGCCCTAAATATTGTAGAATAGGGACAGGTTGATTCCCACCCCCTTTCGTGTAGAAATAGTGGAAAATGGCAACAAACACGCCGGGCAAGGATGCTACCTTCCAGGCTCCTGCCCCAGAAACCCAGAGCTATAGACCACCCACATCACTACAGTCTTAACTGGAGAGGATGATGTAAATTCAGGTTCACATTTATAGAGAATCAAATTATTGCTTTATTCCCAGGGAGATGAATGAGAGTGACAGACTTTTCAGAGTTGTAAAAATAGATGGATGCTTCCTATAAAATAACTCACAGATGCCTACAATAATTGACAATAGATCTGGCAGTCTGGGAGCAGGCAAGTGAAATTCCAGATGGAATACCACAATGTTTTCCAGTGGTAGAGTAGATGGCTTGGCTATTATGATAATACACTTCAGCATGGCAAATATATCTCCCCTTAATGGAAATACATTAGACACCATTTATAAAAATATCAACATCGCAGTTCCGGTCCTCAAACTATAACTTACACATAAATATCACACAATTTATGGATGAGGAAATCCAATTTCATGCTGTTTCAAACACATTTTTGTTTATTGCATAACTACAGTTCTCTATATATGAGATAGTGTATTACATGATAGAGATGGATGGGCATCGTATCTATCTGTGTGTCTACACAGGAATTATGAGCACTGAATCTATTGCAAATGGAAATACTTTATGATATGTATTATATACAACCAGCATCTTGAGCACCTACTATATGATGACATCATTACATAATCAGCAGTGTCGTCACCTCCATTCACAGGATGGAGGGATGCAGTGCTCTGGATGAATAAATATTCTAAGCAATAGGTGAGTGAAAACCTCAGAGAGCAGTAGAGTCAAACAAATTGGGGTTGACTTCTGGCTCTTCTATTTATCAGCTCTAAGATCTTGGACAAATTACTTGCCTCCTAACAATCCCAGTGTCATCTGTAAAATGGCATCGATAATGACTAATTCACAGGATTCTCATGGGGACTGAACAACCTAATGTTTGTAAAGTGCCTATGGGCACCGTGTCTGGCCCAATGTTAGTGCCAACCAACAGCAGATACTATTTTTAAGTGTTTCTCTCTCCCATTTAAACGTCATGGCATTTCTGGGAAATGCCCGAATTTCTTCTTAAGCATCGAGTACAGACAAACTGAATATAGACTAACTGTGGTGCAAAAGAGTACTGCAACAGTAAAGGTTATAGAGAAGGTCAAGCCTGTGGGTTCTTCTCACCAGGGCCTCCCTTCTCTTCTCCCTGGTGTCCCTCTACTTATTGATGATGGTGTAGGTGTTTCTTGCCATTCTCTGCCCACTTTCAGAATTTTGGGGGTCCTGTCTTTACCCCTATATGGGTAATTTTTCCTCTCTGGTTTAGCTTTGTTTATTTATTTATTTATGGTTGTGCCGGCTCTTAGTTGTGGCAGGTGTGTTCCTTAGTTGCAGCTCGCCGGCTCCTTAGTTGTGGCATGCGAACTGTTAGCTGTGGCAGGCGTGTGGGATCTAGTTCCCTGACCAGGGATCGAACCCGGGTCCCCTGCATTGGGAGCGTGGAGTCTAAACCACTGCGCCACCAGCGAAGTCCCTGGTTTAGCTTTGGTATGCAATGATTTAATTTAGCTTTGATAATCAATATGATGCTTTTTTGCAGGGGAGGGGGAGGGAGGAGTATTTTTTTTATGCTTGGCAGTTCTTGAATTTTTTTTCCCAATACTCTAACAACAGTAACAATCCTAGAGCCCCCGGTGAATCAGATACATGAGCTCAGCCACAGTGACGGTGGGCTGGGACAGCTTTATACACAAAATGAATCCACGTGAAGCGGCAGTCCAGACTCGCAGCTCCTCTGGCAGGGTGGGTTGCTGGACATCACAGAACCAAAAGCCTGAGAGGGTGCTGGGTGGAAATCAGCCTAAAAACAGAGGGCTTGGCCCACACTGCTATGATTATACAGTGTTGCCAAAATTACACACAGGCATGTATAGCAGTTTTATTCGTAATTTCCAAACCTTGGAAGCAATCAAGATATCCTTTAGTAGAGGAATGGATAAGTAAACTGTGGTACATCCAAACAACGGAATATTATTCAGCACTAAAAAGAAATGGGCAATCAAGTCACGAAAAGACATGGGGGAACTTTAAATGCAAATTACTATGTGAACGAAGCCCATCTGAAAAGGCTACATACTGTACAATTACAAATAGACATTTTAGAAAATGCAAAGCTATGGAGACAGTAAAAAGACCAGTGGTTGTCAGGGGTTGGGGGTGGGTGGGAGGGATGAATAGGTGGAGCACAGTAAAATTTTAGGGCAGTGAAAATACTCTGTATGACACTACAATGATGGATACTTGTCATTGCCCAAACCCGTAAAATGTACAACACCAAGAATGAACCATAATGTAAACTATGGACTTCGGGTGATTAGGATGTGTCAGTGTAGGTTCATCTACTGTAACAAGTGTACCACTCTGGTCAGGGATGTTATAGTGGGAGAGGCTATGTATCTGTGGGGAAATCTCTCTACTGTGCTGTCAATTTTGCTGTGAACCTAAAACTGCTCTTAAAAGAAATAGTCTTAAAAAATAGCCAAAACTTCAGGTCAAATAAGTTGTCAACTTATTTGAGGTGGCATAACCACAGAAAGAAAAATGATTTCAAATACCTTTAAAACACAGAGCATTGACCACACATGAGTAGTGGAATACATTCTAAGGACAAAACAAGCCACAAAGAAACACTGAATTTCATTCAGTCAACTTGTTAGCTGGCATCCTTATTTTGAATATATATACATACATATATAATATATACAGTAGAATAAAGCAAATAAGAAATTATGTCAATAAGAATATGACATTCTATGTATATTATAATAAGGCTTTCAGTGAAAGATAAGTATAAAATCAAAGAAGTAAAAATCCTGTAATCACAAATTTGAATTGGAAATATTAGTATGAAAGAACGACTTACATTTCTCTTTCTAAAAAAATCAGTATTGTCCAGCTTTTTTGAAAAGTCTCAGACAAGGTAACAGTCCAGTAGCAGCGAGTACCTTCACTGACAAGACTCTGGTCTCTAACTTCCCACTAGAAGGAATCAGGGGTCCTTAGAGTAATGGCTGATTCCAGGTTTGGGACATGAAATATATGGGACAAGTCTGGAACCTCTTGGGCCAGAAAGCAAGGAAGCTGTGCAAAGTGGCTGTTCAGGTGTTTTGCCATTTTTTTAGTCTTGACTTTTAGGTTGTGTTATATATAATCTGGATAAGATTTCTTTGTCAGATATAGGCACTGTAAATACTTCTCCCGGTGTGTGGCTTGCCTATACATTTTTAAAGGTTATGCTTTGATGAGCTGAAATTTTATATTTTGATTAAATCCAGTTGATCACTTTGTTAAAAAACTGTTAATGTTTTTTGTGCCCAGTCCAAAAAGTATTGCCTCAAGATATTCTCTTTTGTTTTCTTCAGGGTTGTATGGATCATAGACCCAAAGGTAAAAGCTAGAACCATAAAGCTTCCAGAAGAAAATATAGTGGAAAATGAATAAACAAGCTACAGACTAGAGAAAAATATTCACAGTATGTATATCTGAAAAAAAGATCACACCCAGAACACATATAATGAATCCCTACAAATAAACAATAAAAATAAAACAACACAATGTTTAAAAACGGGCAAAAGAAGATATGCAAATTATCCAGAGGCACAAGAGATATTCAACATCATCAGCTATCAGGGAAATGTAAATGGAAACCACACCGAGGTACCACTTTAAACCTACTGGATTCATTAAAATAAATACTGACAATACCAAATACTGGCAAAGATGTGGACACCTGGACCTCTCATACAATGGTGGTGTGAGGGGAAAATGGTACAAACACTTTAGACACTTGTTTGACCATTACTTAAAAAGTGAAACATACATCTTCACTACATTCTAGCTATTAAAGTCTTATGTACTTACCCAATAAAATCTAAACATATGTCCCAAAAAGACTTTAACATGTATGTTCATAACAGTCCTAAATTGGAAAGAACCCAACTATCCTTCGGCAAAAAACTGAATATACGAATGATCATATTTTCACACAATGGAGTACTTCTCAGAAATAAAAACAACATGGAGGAATCTCAAAAACATTAATTAGTTAAAAGATTAGAGTATATAAGGTTTGATTCCATTTATGGGAAGTTCTAGAACAGACACAACCAACCTATGGTGATAAAAATCAGAAAATGGTTGCCTGGAGCACGTGGTGTAGGGGAGTAGAGAGAAAAGATAGGAAAGTGGCAACAAGGGACTTTCTCAGGCAAAGGAAATGTTCAATATCATGTTTGGGGAGGTGATTATTGGGATGTATGTAACTGTGAAACCCATTAGACTGAAGACTGAAAATCTGCATTTTACTGTATTAAATAAGACTTTAATAAAAACACATACAGAATGGGCAAAAAATGAATAATGACTGTAATGGATTTAGAAACATAAAATATATATATATATATATTTAACATCTTTATTAGAGTATAATTGCTTTACAATGGTGTGTTAGTTTCTGCTTTATAACAAAGTGAATCAGTTATACATATACATATGTTCCCATATCTCTTCCCTCTTGCATCTCCCTCCCTCCCAGCCTCCCTATCCCACCCCTCTAGGTGGTCACAAAGCACCGAACTGATCTCCCTGTGCTATGCGGCTGCTTCCTACTGGCTATCTATTTTACGTTTGGTAGTGTGTATATGTCCATGCCACTCTCTCGCTTTGTCACAGCTTACCCTTCCCCCTCCCCATATCGTCAAGTCCATTCTCCAATATATTTAAAAAAAATAACACTACTGGCGGGGGCTTCCCTGGTGGCGCAGTGGTTGAGAATCTGCCTGCTAATGCAGGGGACACGGGTTTGAGCCCTGGTCTGGGAAGATCCCACAGGCCGCAGAGCAACTAGGCCCGTGAGCCACAACTACTGAGCCTGCACGTCTGGAGTCTGTGCTCCACAACGAGAGGCCGCGATAGTGAGAGGCCCGCGCACCGCGATGAAGAGTGGCCCCCGCTTGCCACAACTAGAGAAAGCCTGCGCACAGAAATGAAGACCCACCACAGCAACGACTAAATAAATAAATAAATAAGCCAAGCATTTGGAGCCCTTTAAAAAAAATAATAAATAACACTACTGGAAAAGAGCCTATTGGTCACCTTTGGAGGTTGCTATGGCACCAAATCAATATTCTAAAACTGTTTAAATAAAAGGAAAGAATCAAGCATTTATCCGGCCTTTCCTGTTTCAACTATATTTCAGAGTATCCAAATAGTTGATGAGGTTAAGTTCATTTTTAGTAAAATTATGGCTTAGAGGCACAGGACGAATGTAAAATTTAAAAATCACCATTTCGTAAGCCCTAATGAAACAATGGATCTGGGCAATGATCGTTAGTGGCTGCTAAAACCATTAGGTGAAAGGTTGAGTGGGGAATTTCATAATGGATAAATCAGTCTGAAAACACATGGACCTACTGTTGAATCTTAACATCACTGAAATCCAGCCAACCAGATGGTATCATCTCCTAATGTGATGTGATAGGAAATTTACAACATCACCTACAGCATCACCTGAAGTGTTCTTGTGGGAAAGAAGGAAACTGAGTCTATAACCAACCTTCTAGATCTAACACGGCCTAGAGAAAATGGAGATTAGAGGAACACGTTGAAGACGTCAAGTGGAATCAATCTGTCAAGTCCAGATTGTGCAAAATTGTACAAGACAGATGGTTTGGCGTCTTCAGTAAATGAATGACGCGAGAATAATAAAGGTGAGGGGAAATGTTTACATTAAAAGATACTTAAGAGGAATCTGGGTGGGGAGGGATAAATTAGGAGTATGGGATTAACAGACACACACCACTATATATTATAGATAAACACCAAGGATTTACTGTATAGCACAGGGAACTCTATTCAATATCTTATAATAACCTATAATGGAAAAGAACCTGAAAATATATATAACTGAATCACTTTGCTATACACATGAAACGAACACAATATTGTAAATCAACTATACTTCAATTAAAAATTAAAAAAACTGAAAAGAGGCATATCAACCAAATGCAATTTGTAGACCTTGTTTGGAAAGGTCTACAAATCGCATTTGTTGTTGTTTTTGCTGCTGAGAAAATCTCACAGAATTTTGAGAAATATTTTTGAGAAACATGAACTGGTAATGGATTTTACTATGTGTAAATTTATTTTGAGCCTATGCTTTAAAAAAGTCTTTATATATTAGAAATGCACTCTAGAGTTTTTACAGGCAGAATGTTATGATGTCTAGGGATTTGCTTTTTAAAAGCTGAGAGGCGGCAACTGAAAAACACACAGCAAAATGTTGCTATTTGTTGAAGCTGAATGATTTGTACATTTGGATTCATTAGACTGTTCTATTTTTGTGTATGTTTCAACTTTTCCATAATAAAATGTTGAATAAAAATAAAAGAAATTAACATAAAATGTAATGACAATTCTTCATTCTCCAATTTGTTTTGAGGGAAAAGAAAAGTAACAAGAGGCAGTATCGTCTAAACCCTTCATCCACTCGGGGTGGAATTCCCAGCCGGTACAAAATTATCATTAAAGATTTTAGAAACTCTATGGAAACCATTTTATTCTGCAAACTGACATCATGTTGCTGGCCATCCCTGGGAAAGTCTCTTGAGGAAGGCTTGTTTGGGGGGGCGGGGTGTGTATATGAATTTGTGTGTTTTTTCAGCTTTAGAGATAAGTCAGCCTAAACCCTGAGCCCCACTGTCCAGTGGACCCCAGAGTGGCATGGTGAACACCCCATACTTCTCCTGGAACCTCGTCCCAATTCCTACTCTTGGTTGGGACCCCGTCCTATGCCTGTGTTCCCTCAACATCTCACTGCCAGGTCACAGAGGACTGTTACTCCTCAAATTCAATGTTTCTAAAATGGAACTTCTCGAATTCCCACCTACAGACCTTCTTCTCTGCCAGTGTTCTCTAAGTGAATCCACCCAGTTGCTCAGAAACCTGGGAGCTACCCCACACTCCCCTCTCATTCATTCCTCATGTTCAATCATCCAGCAGCTCCTGTTCATCATGTCTCCTGAATGGTGCCCAGATCCATCCCTTCCTCTCCATGCCTGCTTTGGGTATGTATACACACTCTTCTCAAATCCACTCTCTCTTGGTTTTTCTCTTATCCTGGGTCCCTTCTTCTCAGTTTCCTTTCCAGCCACTCCTTCCACACCTTAAATGTTGCTTTTTTTCTGGACTTCTGTCTTATCCCCTCTTCTCACTTCTCTATGCAACCTGTTGCCTCTGGCAACTTCAAATATGATCTAGGTACCAAAGATGCTCAAGTTTATCTCAAGCTTTGTCCTCAACCCTTAGCTTAATCTCCACACAACCAACTGCCTACTGGATGAACTGGACAGTGTCAGGAACTTCAGACTCACCACATCTCAAACAGAAAGGATCATCTTCTGCCTTCTCCCAGACATCCTCCATCTCAGAGAACAGCACCAGCAACTCCCAATTGTTCAAGCTAGTAACTTGAGAGTCAGCCTTGACCCCCGCTTCCCTTCATCCCCTCTGTACACTCAATCCTCAGATCCTGTCTGTTCTGCCTTCTGAATTTGTCCATTTCTCTCCCACTGCCCCAACCATAGTCCAGGCTCTCTCACTGCCCCTCCTCTGAGTCCATCCAGCTTTATCATCCATTCTCCACATGGCAGTCATAATGATCCTCTTATTAAAAAAAAAAATTCTGATAACCTCGCTCCCCTTAAATGCCTCCAGAGGATCTGGGTTATGGGTGAAACATGGGACTATGTATAGATACACATACACACACAGATATATGTCTCTTATATCGCATATGTCTTTTTTTTTCTTTCAAAATGTCCACAGTGGTCCTTAAGAGAAAGCCAAATTCTTGTTTACGAGTCTTGCATAATCTAATGCCACTAGATTGCTGCCACTACATCTAACATATTTCCCTCTCCCTTTACCTGCTCCAGCCACCTGGAACGCCTCGCAGTTCCCAGAATACATTTCCTTCTCAGAATTCCAAACGTTTGCACATGCTTTTCTCTCTGCCTGAAATATCCTTTTTCTTTTTAAGACCAGTCTGTTGAGGCATGATTGACATTAAAAAGCTGTACATATTTAACGTATACGACTTGATGAGTTTGGAGATAAGTATACCCCTGGGAAACCATCACCACAACCTATGCTATAAACATACACATCACTTCCAAACGTTTCCTCCTCCACTCTTTACTTATTATTACCGTGCACCTTAAGCTTACACAGTGATGTATGTCAATTATATCTCAATAGATAAACAAGCAAACAAACCTTTTTTGAAAAGAACACAACATAAGATCTACCGTCTTAGCAACATTTTAAGTATGCAATGCATTGTTAACTATAAGTACTGTAAGATCTGTCTAACAGATCTCTACAACTTAATCATCTCATACAACCAAAACTGCCTGGAATATTCTTTTACTCTTACACTCCACTTCCACACTTTCTTGGCCTATCTAAATTCAGCATATTTTTCAAGTCTTCAACATCGTTTCCTTAGGGAGGCACTTCCCAACTCCTTAGAGTAGCATATATTCCCGTTATCTTCTCCTCTGTTCTCCCCTTCTCCTATCTTTTCACACTCATCCCATTAAATGAATGGTTTTTCTGCCTGACTATAAATTTCATGGAGATAGAGACCATGTCTGTCTACTGTGGTCTCCCTAGAGAAAGTGTCTGCTAGAGCAGAGAAGGCTCCCCGTTATATCCAAAAGCAGTCATCTGAACTGTTGGCCACCTGAAATATATGCATCCAGATTAAAGACCAGTCAGTGAAATCCCAAAGCCTATTCTATCTACACAAGACCAGGGACTTTCGCTCTGAATTTTATCACAGGTATACTCTAACCCTGCACTATGAAGACCTTCCCATAGCCAGAGATGACCAACGCCAATAGGGAAGGAAGAACCAAAGACTCATAAAATCTAAGGATTAGGAAAACGAGACAGAAGTGATGGTTTGGTCACCTCCAGGAGTGACCATTATCCAAATCACAACATCCAATAGATAGAGCAGACTTAAGCCCAAGAGTTCCAAATGGAAGACAAAGGGCACAAGAGGCTTCCGGACATTGGGGATTTTGATGTCAAGGGTCTGATAGAGGGCAGGGAGGATCCTTCATGGTTAAAATGGATGCTGGATGATGAGTCCCAAAGCCCATGGACAGAGCAGTGGCTGGGGTGGGGATCAGAGCATCAGTCAACAGCACTTGTCAGAGCTGTTTCATGTTTCTACTTGGGCTGAGTTATCCATCTTCACTCTCAGACATCAGTACTCCTGATTCTTGAAATTTCAGAGTCAGACCAGGACTGTATATGCCATCAGCCCCCGTGATTATGAGGCCTTTGGACTCACACTGAATTATACCACCAGCTTGTCAGAGACAAGACACAAGATCGGGGGCAAAAAAAAAAAAAAAAGAAAAAGAAAAGAACAAGAGATGGGGCAAAGAGTGGGAGAGGGAGATTCCATGTTCATCTGGAGCCCTGGGACTTAGGCCACCCCAGACAGCCCATAATTTCTAAGCCCTTTGAAGGAGGCAGTCCTTCAAATGCTGGACTCAACAATATTTTCAACAACAATGTACACACATAGAAATTCTGCCTTTTATTCAGTTCTTGAGATTCATGGTGAGCTAAGACCTTTTCTGGTGGCTTGAGGATCTGACAGCATCTTTCTACTGCCTTCCTTTCAGAATAGCTGCCAGACAGGATTCAGTAGTGGTGTATGTCATGCTCTTGTATGAGAGCTCAGAATAAGAGAGTGCATTTTCTTCCCAAAGCAGACGGATATATTGGAGAAACCTGAAGCCATCTGATTTTATACCACTTAAAAGTAATCTATCTGCTCTCTTCTCCTCGGAGAATTTTTTTTCCTCTTACCATTTAGACATGTTACTATAACATGCCTCGTTAATAGTTTCTGATTAATGTTACTCAGAACAAGATGAAACCTTTCAATTTCTGATCTCATTTATTTTTCTCAGCCCTGAAAAGCTTTTTTTTCCCTCCACTGTATCGAATGTTTTGGTCACAGGCAAGCTTGCCTTTCATCCAAACAATAGCCCTAGAGTAAACCCTACTGTTTTTTTTCCCTGAACCACAATGAGACTTTCTATTCTTCCTATTCTTTAATTACTGAGGATGGAATTAAAAAGTAATGAAAAATGTTAGAGAATAATTAGATCACAGATGGACCTATTTCTTAGTCAAAGAAATTACAAAGATGTGGTCTCATATTAAAATTTCCCCACTTAAATAAAGCATAGAATTTTATGTCATTTCTTATAGGTTATTATAGGTTAATTTATATAATATATGTGTGTACACTTTATATAATTATATATGTGTATATATGTGTACATATATTACATAAGCTCTGATTTTTTTCAAGCAGCAGGGATGGCTTTCTTAATAATGTATTTTTCAAGGTGGGCCTTGAAGCATGTGGACCCTCACCCGGGCTCGTTTCTGAGAATAGATACGTATTTGCCAGGAAGCCAGCTAAGGTCGGGTGTAGACCAGGGGCTCTCAAACTTGGATGTGTAACAGAATCATCTGGAAGGCTTATTAAAACACAGGTTGCTGGATGCCACCCCAGAGAGTCAGTAAGTGTAGGATGGGGCCCGAGAACCTGCATTTGTAACAAGGGTCAGGTGACGTGGATGCACTGGTCATGGACCACACCTTAAGAACACAGACTACTGTGTAGACGGTGGCTACGTGGACCCTGGACCGAGGCCTTGGCCCTTAGGGTACCAACAGCAGTCAATTCCTGCTTTGAGAATCAGCAGAAAACCAAGGCTTCTGTGGAGAGTCAGCTCGTAGGTCATGGGATGACATGGTCTATGGGAAGTAAGAGGCATAAACATTCCCAAATGTCCAGCGTGGATGCCAGACGTGCCCGGGATAAGAGGCAAATGATTGCATGAGGGTGGGATCCGAGCCCCATCCATCGGACGCTTTCATAAAGATGCGTGGAGAACAGCCAGGCACGGAGCTACCCCAGAGAAGACAAGTCAGAGAGCAGGCTCTGGGCCCCATCGCTCCAGCCTGCCATATGGAGATGCAGAGCGGAACTCACGGGCCCTCAGCTCATGGCACAGGGGCTGTGCTCTACTAGGCTGTGCTGCTGCAGGGCCAAGACTGACAAGCCACTCCCCTCCTGCAGGGATTGGGTAGCCACGAAGGACGGTCACTGTCATCAACATGGAGCCTGGTAGAGCCTGGCACCCAGACCTTTGCTTTGCAAGCATGGGGAGACCAACATCCTAGCAAGCCTTAGCAGTGGGTTCCACTGTCACCACCTCTGTTCTCCCCAGAGCGCAGCCTGCCATGGCAATCAAATCTGGGGGACCCTCCTGTCCCCATAACCCCTCCACCTGTGCCCCTGCCTCCATAGGGATAGTGCTCCTTCCCTCATCTTGTTCTTCCCTCTGTTGGTGAAGTCTTACCCTCCACTGGGTTCTTTCTCACAGCATATAGAGACATTCAAATCTCCCTAATAAAAGTATTAAATTATTAAAATTAATAATTTACAAAATTATTATAAATTTTAATAATTGTATACATATTATATACAAATATACATATAATTTTATAAACTATCATAAAATTTATAAAGAATTTAAAAAGCTTAACCATCTCAATGCAAGGCTGCCTTCAGCTCCTTCCTTTCACAAATTAGTACCTGGACAAGTTATCACCTCCCATTTCACCATCGGGCTTGTCTCCATGATGTCACTGCTTCTATGCATGTTGGGTCCTAATAGGCATTCAGTCATCAATCTAACAGATACCTATTGAGCCATGTGTTAAGCATGGTTCTACATGCTTGGGATGCAAAGGTGAGCACCACAAAGATCTGTGCCCCATAAAGCTTGCAATCTAGCTAGTAAAGGTAGAGAAATACAATACGCATAATAAATAAGTCAATTCCCTGGCATGCTAGAAGCGGATGAGAGCTAAGGAAAAGAGCAGCATGAGAAGGGATGAGGAAATGGGAGCAGGGCAGAAACTGAAGTTACAGGCCAAGTTCAACATGCTGGGCCCAAATCTTTTCCTTCAATTAAATTTCAAATGGGTAAATGCCAAGTATGTTAGCTATGATAACATATTCATGGGCTTTTTAATTGCTCGGCTTTCAAAGAAATCTTATGCAAATTCCACTTAGGAAAGAACCCAGCCTGGAACTGAAAACACAGGAAGAGTCTACAGTCTCCAAAAGGGAGTGATTTTAGGATCCAGGGAAGGTCTCCACCATCCTCTTTGCTTCTGCAGCCTGGACATTCATTACATCATGAGGACATGAAGCCTTCCATTCCACGAAGGGGGCTCAGATGTAGAGGAGGGGGCAATGCAGTGTCTTAAAGGTCCTGAGCAGTTAGGGATAAAGAGTGAAATCTGACACAGAGAGCAGGCTTTGACTGGAGTACTTGTACTGGGTACTGGGTACTTGCCTGGGTAGAACAAGAAGGAGATTCCAGCAGCGGAAGGAGGAAGAAATTCAATAAACTTAAACCTTACAGTTGTGTCCTGAGTCATTTCCAACAAGCCTACTTCCCAGGGGCTCAGGAATGCACAAGCTCAGGACAGGGAGCAGTGGGGACACAGAGACCCCAGCTGGGCATCATCCCCCAGGACCCCCTTCTTTGCAGTATGGAGGAGGACGTACCAGTTAAGTGGTTACCAGGTGTCCCCCATCCACACCCCTCATTCGGGTTCATTTATCTTAACTCTAAAGTGAAGAGGTTGGAATGCATCAATTTGTCCAACATTTTTGTTTACGGTGAACTCCATCTTTCAAACAGAATCTTAAGCGATACCCAGTGTCTAAAATATCCAGCAGTGGAGCTGATCTGAATGGGGGGCCAGCAAGAGGCCCATTCTGCATCTTCTTCCTCTTCCCCCTCCCATCATCCTCCTTAGAAGCGTTTCTGAGAAATGGGAGAGCCCCACAGAACATGGTCCTTCTCTCCTCTGGAATCTTATGATTCTATGATGTACATGAATTGTCAAAATAGGAGCATGTAAATTCTAATTTAAGGAGATGATTTAATTTTAAGAAAAATTTAAGGAGAGAGTAAAACTGGATGGGAGTGGGAACCAAATTCTCTAGCTAATGTCCAGATTGGGTCGCCCAGGCATGGACAAATTGTTCAACCTTTCGAGGGAGGAAGCCCAGGTCTCCCCCCGTCTGAGGAGGGGTGACAACCCTGCTGGAACATCTTTAGGAACAGAAGTGGGGTGAATGATTCTGTCATTTACCAGCTAAAGAAGCTTCAAATACGCATCAAAAATGACCAGGCAGTTCTGCTCACAAACACAAACAGACTAAGAGGAAAGGATGCCATGTCACAAACCTTGATTCCAAGTTCGATATTTTCTCCTCCATACACATCCATCCCAGGGTCCAGAAGACCAATTTCACCAAAGAACTTCCTGTTGACCACAAACGAGCAGCCAATCATGGCTGGTGTTCTGCGGGAGGGAGAAAGAAGCAACAGTCATGTGATACATACATGCGGATATTACTCAGCCATGAGAAAAGGAAATCCTGTCATTTGCAACAACACAGATGGACCTTGAGGGCGTTATGCTGAGTGGAACAAGTCAGAGAAAGACAAATACTGTAGAACTCCCTTATATGTGGAATCTAAAACAGTCAAACTCATAAAAACAGAGAGTAGACCGGTGCTTACCAGAGGCTGGGGGATGGAGGAATTGGGGAGATGTTGGTCAAAGGGTCTAAAGTTGCAGTTAGAAGATAAACAAGTTCTGGGGATCTAATGCACAGCACTGTGATTTTCATTAAGAATACTGGACTTGGGGCTTCCCTGGTGGTGCCGTGGTTGGGAGTCCGCCTGCCCATGCAGGGGACACAGGTTTGACCCCTGGTCCCGGAGGATCGCACATGCCACGGAGCGGCTGGGTCTGTGCACCACAACTGCTGGGCCTGCGTTCTGGAGCCCGCGAGCCACAGCTACTGAAGCCCGTGCGCCTGGAGCCCGTGCTCCACAACGGGAGAGGCCACCGCAGTGATAGGCCTGCGCAGTGCAATGAAGAGTAGTCCCCGCTCGTCTCAACTAGAGAAAGCCTGCACGCAGCAACGAAGACCCAACGCAGCCAAAAATAAATAAATTAATAAATAAATGTATTAAAAACAGTAAAAAGAATACTGGACTTCCCTGGTGGTCCAGTGGGTAAGACTCTGCACTCCCAATGCAGGGGGCCTGGGTTTGGGGAACTAGATCCCACATACATGCCACAACTAAGAGCCTCCACGCCGCAACTAAAAGATCCTCTGTGCCACGACTATGATCCCATGCAGCCTAAATAAATAAAATATTTTTTTAAAAACTGTATTTATATACTTCATAGTTACCAAGAGAGGAGATCTTAAATATTCTCATCACAAAAAGAAACAATAATTACGTGAGCTGTTAGGGGCATTAGCTAATGCTATGGTGTTTATCTTATTGCAATACAGAGATCAAATCAACATGCTGTATACTTTAAACTTATACAGTGTTATGTGTCAATTGTATCTCACTTGAAGGAGGGGGAGGAGAAGAAGCCGCCTCTAAGGCATTTTACTGGTGCCGTAGGGGGTAAAGAAACACACGACATAACTTCCTGCGTTCAAGCAACTAAATTATTATTATTACTATGATTTATCGAGTAATTACTACATCTCAAGCATAAATGCAAAGCACATTTCACGCACTCTCTCACTTAAAAACATCCATGGTCGTGTGAAGGAGGTAGGACCTCTCCAGCTGAAGCCCGCGGAGAGCTCGCGACCTGGCATGAATCACAGAGTAGAGGTCAGGACCCAGCCAACCGCAAAGCCCTTCATTTTAGCCTTTCTGCTTCACTGCACTCTTCAGAAATGGCTTCGTGAAGGAGCTGGCAACCCCCCAGGCTGCCAAACGCCAGAAATGCTGTTCAGATGCTTTCCTGGGCGAAACAGACGTCTCATATGGGAGGCCCCATGAAACTCCACTGGGGCCGCCAGGAAGCTCATCGGTGAGATGCTCCTGAGCTGAACTGTAGACCTCAGTGTTAGATCCTTGTCTGCTCCTCCAGATCTTGAGCTTGACTTTGACCTTAATGTCCAGATTTTTGACGCCTCTCAGTGCCCACGTGGTGCAGCAGCAATGGGACTCACTGGAAAGGTGAGTGTTCAGAGTTGAACGGACCTAGTTTGATGAACATGGGTGCTGCCGTGGGAAAGTGTACTTGTGTGAAGTTAATGGACCCCCCCTGGATCCCAGTTAAGTCTCTGTGGAGGATCGCTGTGAAAAGATATGCAATGGGCTCAGTGCAGAGAGCAGGGGCTCAATAAATAATGCTTCTCTGCCCTCCTCGTTTCTCCAGGAAGCTCACACCAATCACACCTATGGACACAGGACACGGCCCTCTACTGGGGCAGCTGTATCAGTTACACCAGGACAGCAACTGCTTCACCGTCAGTCATTTCCTGCAGCCTTTGGTCCCTCTGAGAAGCAGCTGACCCCCTGCTTGCAAAAGCACTGCGTGAGCCCAACTCTCATCTCAGTTAGCTGAACCAGGAGTGAGCACAGATCCCAAATGGGGTCAATCAGATTATGTTTTTCCTGAAACTTGGGATCGAGACAGTGCTGGGAGCTAGAACTAGATGGTCTCATCCATCTGTAGGGCTCAGGCTGCCATCTGGGGGCAGCTCTGGTGGTCCCTGTACAAGGATGGCTGAGCAGAGGGAGGCAGATGCACTGTGGAGGTGTGAGACCATGGGATGGGGGGCGGCCTGGTGTCTTCGGCTGCCCATCTGCTGACAGGCCTGGCTCCGCTCTCTGCCCCTGGGTCATGTGCGAGCCCCCTGGGTCTTTGCGATCTGTCCTCCTTTTATTTATTTATTTATTTATATTTTATTTATTTTTGGCTGCGTTGGGTCTTCATTGCTGCATGCGGGCCTTCTCTAGTTGCGGCGAGCAGGGACTACCCTTCGTTGCGGTGCGCAGGCTTCTCATTGTGGTGGTTTCTCTTGTTGCGGAGCACAGGCTCCAGGTGCACGGGCTTCAGTGGTTGTGGCACAGCGGGCTCAGCAGTTGTGGCTCACAGGCTCCAGAGCGTAGGCTCAGTAGTTGTGGCGCATGGGCCCAGTTGCACTGCGGCATGTGGGACCCTTCTGGACCAGGCCTTGAACCCGTGTCCCCTGCATTGGTAGGCAGATTCCCAACCATTGTGCCACCAGGGAAGCCTGATCTGTCCTCCTTGACTTAACCCGTGTGTATTAGACAGGTTTCTGTTCTTTGCAACTGAATGGTGCCGATGAGACGTGCTATCTCCCCCACCCTCTACTTATGATCTGGGGGAGGGTGGATGTTTTATCACACAGCCAGAAGAGGCAAACTTCAGGGAAGATTCACTCTGGGAGAGTTATAAGCCAGGGTCACTCGAGTGATGGAGAAATGCCAGTGACATGTGTGCTTGGAGATAGGACATGTGGTCCTGGGATGGGGGGAGTCTGCAGAGAAGGGGGAACGGGAGCCAGTGCTGGTGTCACCTCAGTTTTCTAGAGAGCCATTGCTGAGCACATCAAGAAATTCTGAGAAGTTAGAACAGTCTCTCCAACCCCTAAACTCAAGGTCTGAAAATTCCCAATGTTAACACGCATGCATAATTAAGATCCTGCTCTAAGACGCTGTGCTTTCTAACCCCTCGAGGGCACGCAGGGCAGTTAGAATCACAGGGCACAGCAGTCAACAAACACTCTCGAAGGGGTGGCTCTGGGCACAGCCCCATGGCTGAAAAGCATGTTTCTCTGAGATTGGTTCAGGATCCACGTACACCAGCAGCACCCGGAGGGCTCCTTAGAAAATGCAGATTCCCGGGTGCAGCCCAGACCATGGAACCAGACTTACAGAGACGGGACTGAGGAATTTGTGTTTGTACCAGCAGAACCAGCCTAGGGAGCCATCTCCCTCTTGAACTGCCAGGTCTTCAAGAGCAGAGAAGTTATCCCCCTAATTTCTCATTGTATTCCCAGGAGTGAGTGTCTTGCTGACACAGAGCTAGATACTGTTGAATGAATGAATGAGTGTAACAGATCTGGCGACCGCCCCTGGTGGGGAAGGGCCCCGTGATGCCCCAGGGACAAACTAGCTGACCTGAACCAGAAGCCAAGGGCAGCAGGACAGTGTGTGGTCGCTAGGGGAGGGAGGGAGGGATGAACAAAGAAGGAGGGAAGGAGAGGGAGAGAAGGAGGAGGGAGGGGAGGAAGAGAAAGGGGAGGAGGAAGAGGAAGAGTAGGAGGGAAGGATTCAAAGCACAGGACTTTCACTGTCAAGGACACAGGCCGCTTCTTCCTTCCCGATACCTCTCAGATCGCCCTTTAGGAAACATCTTTCGCCATCACGCAGCCTGATCTTTTCATATAACTGGCTTTATCTGGATGATATTGTTTGGTTGCGGTGGCGACGAGAGATGGATTCACAGGATGAGTCACCCTGGGTCCTCTACCTGCTGCTCACAGCTCTATTCAGCGTATTCCAACAGGTCCCACAGCAGAAGCCCTAGGATTCCCCACGACAGGATGGAGAGGTCCCCTAGCACCTCCTCATTAAAGTTAGGCCACAGCAGCCACCCAGCTGTCACAAGGCCCCACAAAGAGGTCACAGACAAGCAGGCTGCTGTCTGCATCCTGGCGGGCTGTCAGAACCCAAAGATGAAGGGCAGGAGGCTGGTCCTCACGCAACGAAGATGTGGAAGGAGCCTGTGATCATTACTGCTGCTGGTGGCATGTGGAAAGGTCCCCTAAAGGCCACGGTCAAACACCTGCCACCGTGTCAAGAGGGTGCCTGGGCGCTGGTACATATCTTGGGACTCTAATGAGGCCAAGCTTGACAGGGATGGTGCAGAGGAGGGGCTGGAAGCAGCCTGGGAGACCAGCCCCGAGGAGACGGCTTCCCTGCTAAGCCAAGAACCCAGTCCTGCAAACAGCAGGGCTCCGAGGCTGCCCCACTCTGCTGGGAGCAGGGCAAGGTTCAAGCAGGTGACTGACGTATGTATCACTGGTCGATGTGGAGACTAAATAATTAAAAGGCGTATCCTCACCCATGGCTGGGCCAGCGAGTGTTGCTCAGTGGATGACTGTTCTGAATTCTGGATTGATGATGGACAGCTGTCCTCACTGCTCGGGAGAAGCAGGTCTCCAACAGAAAGCCTCCACCTGGCCCTATCTGGGACCCACTGCCCTGGTGGCATGGTTAGCCAGACCCGTCCTTACAGGCAGAACCAAGAGCCCACCGGGGCCCCACTTCCCCTCCAAGGTTTCATCCTCACCTGCCCATCAAACCACAGTGGATGGCACTTCGGGGTCATGAGCTCCTGGAGCGTGAGCGTACAGCCTTGATCTTCAAACTCCACTGCAATTACCACCATCAGCACAAACATTTCAGTTCGAAATCATTCAAAAAGGATAATCATATTAAGGGATCTGCCAAAGTCTAATAGCTCCATTACGGAGGAGAAGAACGGAAATTAAAAATAATCGCTTTTATTGTTGCTGTTCCAGAGAATATATGCAACATACACGATGGTTCCAGCTGAGAGAGAGAGGAGAAAGGGAGGGAGAGAGAGGGGAGGACAGGACGGCAGGCCCAGGAGTTTCCACCCAGATATGCAGAGCTTTGTCAATACACTGCTTCCTCTCCTCGTTGGTGACAAAGGGCCCACCTGTGTTCTAGATGTGTCCACCCTCAAAACCCTTCACTGGCTCCCTACGCTCTCCTGAGTTAAGTAAAGTTCTTCCTTAGCATGCCTGCCCATGGCTTGACCACACTGGGCAATTCATTGTTCGGGAAACGTGTCCCAACTTATGCCTGGACGTCCTTCTCCAGAAATGTCCTCCACAAGACCACCTCCGTCTGCCCGAATCCTACCCATCCCTCAAAACATATTTATCTTTTTTGTTGCAAAAAACAAAGATATATGTCTTACAGAAAATATACCTTGACAACAATAAGAAAACAACAAACTCATCTGTGCTCTCTGGCCGTAAGCTCTCAACTCTGTCATCCAGCCCCTATCGTTCCAGTTCACCTCCTCAAGTTCACTGGATCCACCCCACTGGGACCTGCAGTCCACTGGCACTGCCACCTTGACAGTGGAACCCCTCCTCTTGTGTTTTTCCCACCCCCCCAAGCTCAAAGCCATGGTTGCTTATTGTAAGAGTGCCCTGGCTTCCTCACTCCCACTTTGCTTTGTTGGCAGAACCCTGATGCTGATAAGTACAACTCTCCACAAGCTGATTTGGCTTTAAATTCAGGGCTGTGTGTGTCCAGTGGGTCCTCAGCGGTGTCCTACAGTCCTGCTCCAGGGCCCGAGCCACTCCAGCCTGACTCTCCTAGGAGACTCTGCCCCAGCTTCTCCTTCCTCTGCAAACCTCCCACACAACCTCCTCCCTCTCAAGCAGCCACGTTCCTTCCCACTTCCCTAAGAAAGCAGCAAACAAAAGCGAATGTCCCCACCTCCCTCGTCCACCCACTTAGCAGCCCCCGTCACCCGCCTGCCTCCCTTTTGCTGGAATTGAACTGTCCATGCTCTTAGCTGAGGCCAACCTCTGCACCCATCCTCTCTTGCTGCTCAAGGATCTCACTTCAGCCATCCCCCCTCCCCTAAATACACCTGTATGAAATATCTATTCTTATTTTCTGTATTCTTGATGCTTTGGCACTTGGGGCCTTGTTGACTGGGGAGAGATTGCCCCTCCCAGGACTCGCCAATTCTTAGAGACAGCAAAAAACCAGCTGGAGAGGATGCCTCTCCTATGCAAACTAACCAGCCCAGAGCCCACACTCCCAGTCACCTCCTCTACCTGGTCTTTACACTCCAGGAAGCAATAGTCCTCTACCCTGATCATCCCAGGGCCAGGAACCAGATAACTGGAGACAGTCCCCTACACCCCAAAATGTTCCAACTAGCTGATCCGAAGCCAGATCAGCTGCTTACGTTGCCTCGCCCATTTCTTCAGGAAGAAACCACAGTAAAGACTTGGGCTCTTGCCTTCTCCTCACTTCTTCTCCTCCTAACTGCCCCAGATGCTTCCCCAGATGGCCCTGTGTGGCACGGCAGGCCTCCTTCTCTTGGAAACTGTGGGTAACAAACTATCTTTTTAATGGTAATAATCTGTTGTCCTCGCCATATCTGAACTTAAAAACCCTGAGTACATGTTAGAACAACACTGTACAGTATCATCTTCCATCCTGGGCGGGCTCATTCCTAGCAGCTCACAGTCTACAATTCCCCTCTTGACCCACTTCCCTTACAGCTGCCTCTCCTCATTTTTTGCTCCCCCTTACAGCAAAGCCCCTTTAAAGAGCTGTGTAGGGGCTTCCCTGGTGGCACAGTGGTTAAGAATCCGCCTGCCGATGCAGGGGACACAGGTTTGAGCCCTGGTTCGGGAAGATCCCACAGGCCGCGGAGCAACTAAGCCCACGTGCCACAACTACTGAACCTGCGCTCTAGAGCTCACAAGCCACAACTACTGAGTCCGCGCACTGCAACTACTGAGCCCGTGCGCCACAACTACTGAGCCCACGTGCCACAACTACTGAAGCCCATGCACCTAGAGCCCATGCTCCGCAACAAGAGAAGCCACAGCAATGAGAAGCCTGTGCACCGCAGCGAAGAGGAGCCCCTGCTCTCGGCAACTAGAGAAAGCCTGCACACAGCAACGAAGACCCAGTGCAGCCAAAAATCAATCAATAAATAAATTAAATTAAAGAGCTGTGTACATCTAATGTCTCCAATTTTCTCTGCAGTTCTCTTCTAAGCCACTCAACCAGGCTCTCACCCTCACCACTCCACGGCAAGTGCATTTGTCAAGGTCAGAGACAACTCATCCTAAATCCATTGGCCAATTCTCAGTCCTCGTCATGTCTGCCCTCCTAGCTGCATCTGATACAGCAGATCATTCCCCTTCCCTGGAAGCAGGCTCTCCATGCCCGGCTGTCTTCCTGGACGCCCCTTTCAATCTTCCTTCTTGACTCTTCCTTTGCTTTCTGATGTTCAGGGTAGAAGGACTCCAGGGCAGAGACCTTGGATCTCTTTTCTGCTCCACCTGCATTCATTCCTTGGTGATCATGTTTGCTTTCTTGGCTTTCAATAGCATTTATATTCCAGTAGCTTCCAAATTTACACTCCAGTCTGAATGTTTCCTCTGAACTGCAGACTGGTACATCCAGTTGCCTACTCAATGGCTCATTATGTCTAAGGGATCCCTCAGACACAGTTGGAAAGGAATCGTTAACCTTCCTTCCACTCAAACCCGTCCCACCTATCTTTTCTATCTTAGGTAATGTCAACTCCATTCTTCCAAATGTTGGGGTAAAAACCTTGGTGTCGGCTTTGGCGCCAACTGGTCAGAAATTCTTATGGCTCTACCTTCAAAATACATCTGGGATCTGAGGACCTCTCACCATCTTCACTGCCACCATGTAATCTGAACCATCATCATCATATTGCCTGGATTACCACCAGGGCTCCCAACTGGCTTTCACCCTGCTCTCTTGCAGCCAACTCTCAATGATCTATTGAAACATAAGTCAGATCAGACTATGCGTCTACTGGAAACCCTCCAATGATTCCCCATTTCCTTCAGAGTAAAAGTCAGGGCCTCACAACAGCCTCCAAGGCTCCATCTGGATAGTCTGTGTTTCTGAGTTTCTTCTTGCCCTCTCTGCTCCAGCTACATTCCTAGGTATACACTCAAAAATAACTGAAAAGGGGTATTTCAACAACAACTTGTACATGCATGTTCACAGTAGCATCTTTCACAGTAGCCAAAAGGCTGAGCCCAAATGTCCATCAATGGATGCATGGATAAACAAAATGTATATGGTCCACCTGTACAATGGATTACAGTTCTGAGACATGCTGTAACATGGATGAACCTTGAAAACATCATGTTAAGTAACAGAAGAAAGAAGGTCATATATTATATGATTCCCTTTACATGAAACGTCTAGAACAGGGAAATCCATGGAGATAGAAAGCAGATTGGTGGTTGCCAGGGGCAGGGGGGTGGGTATAGTAGGGAGTGACTGTTTAATGGGTACAGGGTTCCCATTTGGATGAAAATATTCTGGAAGTAAATAGTGGTGATGGTTGCAAAATATTATGAATGTACTAAATGCCACTGAGTTATACATGTAAAATGGTAAATTATATATGTATTTTACCACAATAAAAAAATGTGGAACTGGTGATAATAATCCTCAGGCTTCCTTTGATTGTCACATTACATTATAAATGCGAACCCAAATTTTCCAGTTGCCGTTAAACAGAGGGCAGGAGACTGCAGGGGTGGTTCTATCTCCATCCTTACCTTCTATTCATGGAGACAGATTTTCTAGCACTCTGGAGATACCATTCCAAGATGCTTCCAGTTTTAGCCCAAACACCATATTTTCACAATCTGGGATAAATGGCCCAAGCACCAAGGTGCTCACTCTAGGATGGGTGGGGACACCCGGCCCCAGGGCTCAGGGAAAGCACATTAATCTAAACGTCCTGCTGGGTGGTCGCCCAACCATCTGTGACTCAGTCTCCTCATCAGTAAACTGGGCATGAGACTCTGCCCTGGAGACCTAATAGGACTGTGGTTAGAATCTGATGAGGTGCTGAAAACACATGGTCTCCGTGCAGGACAATGTACTCAACACGTGTGAAGTGCTATCAAGAACTTTAAAGAAAAGCAGAGGGACGAAGGACTGAGGGGGAGGGGAACTGAGGGGGAGGGGAACAGAGTGGGAGGGGGACAGAGGGGAGAAGCTGGTGAGGGAGTATCCTGGCAAATGGTGTCACTCCAGGAAATATTTTGGGTCTAGAACAAGACAGGCAGCGAAGGAAGCCTGAGTTCTAGAAGGAAAGAGAAATAAGGAAGTCTAGTACACAACATGGTATAAAGGTGTGAAGTCTGAGGTCGGTATCAGGGGTGGGTGTATGAAAACACCCCAGGGAAGAGAGTGGGGCAGTCACAGTGGCCCAAGAGAAATGCCTGTCCAACTTGCAGTGACGGGTGAAGGACACTTAGCCCCGCAGATGGCCCAGCCGTGCAGAGGTCACCTCCTCTCAGCCCTGAGGTCAGGGTCAGTCTGTGCCTCTGCCTGTGAAGTCCAGGAGAAAATGTGTGAGATCCCACCTCCTTGCTGCTCCTGGCACTTGTTCAACTCAATGCCTTATCCGCACTGCACAGAAGGGCTCTGAGTAGGGGTCAAGTGTGGCTGCTCATTTGTGCACTTGTTCATCTGGTCAACAAGCATTACCAGGCAATGGAGGATGCCTTTGTTAGACTATGTACCAAGCACTTGAGGAGATAAAAACACACTAAGAGATCGTCCTAGTGGGGAAGTAAAGCAAGCACTATTTCTTGGTGTTCCTCAGTAAAAACGGTTTCTGGTTGAAGCTATGGAGTTATAGCTATGTATCTATGTCTGTATCTATATGCATCCGCAAGGCTGTTGGAGTGGAAAGAGCAGACTCCAGGGGTGCAGAAGAAAGAAGGAGCTAGAAACGGAGACTGGATCTGTGGCGTGTGGACACGGTGATGAGCTGTCTTTAGGACAAAGCCCCCACCGGGAAGGGTCTTATCTCTTCCCCTTTTCAGCGACGGCTCTTACCGGGGCACCGGGGTGTGTGCGTGTCACAGCGTGACTGGCTGTCTAGGTCACCACGGTGGCTACAGGGGCTGGAGTGTCTGCCTGCCCCTTGCTTTGCCCTGCCCACCTCTTACCTCCTGCCGCTCTTGGAGCTCCCAACTGCCCCCCACCACTGCCAGCCCAGTGGCCACATCTCCAAAGGCATGTCTGGCTGATGGTTCAGGGGTCCGGAGCTTACCCTGTTTTCTCTCTCCTCTTTTCTTTGGGCCAAGCTGCCTTCCTTTGTCCTCAGACTCAACCCCTGCCGTTTCCCCTGGTCCCAGCTCTGCCTCAGCTAATATCCAGGCCTGTCAGCTGAGAAGCTTCTAACACCAAGGCCCCATTTGTAGGAAAAACATAGACAACTCATTGCCATCCCTGGAGCTGTCTTTGCATGAATTTCTGCAAATCCCGTTCTCAGAGCCCAGCCAGCACTGGGTATTTTGGGGGTCCCATCACGTTTTTCAGCAATAAGTAGCTTGGTTAATCAAAAATGCACTGATTTCAGTGCATTTTATTATAACATCACACACCATGAGTTCTTTTACACCATTTCCTAATAAACACAAGTTCCTGATGTGGATGTCACCTTCCTCAGTCACCCTCCGGCACAGACACTGGTTTGCTAAAGTGACCAAAAGACAGGGCGGGGACGGGAGAGGAGAACTCAGCAGGCACCGCATCACCCAGGCCAACAGTGCCCTGTTGCAGATGCATCTGGCGCTGCAGGAGTATAATTCATAATTACACCTAATCCTCAAAGCAGCTCTACTTGGTAGTTATTAGCCCCACTTTCCAGCCAAGGAAATTGAGGCTAGAGGTTAAGTGAACTGTCCAAGGGCAGACACATGCAAATAAGTTTGGAGCTAGGAGCAACCTGGTGGTGTCTGATCCCACACCGTCCTAGGTATCCCGCTGCCTCCCAGACGAGATCACTGAACACAGGCAGCAGCTAAGAGCTCTCGCACTGGGTAAAATAAGTGGCCCTGCTTTGAAGATTCCTGGGAACTTGCAGCTGCTGAACAGTAAAAATACAATTTGGGGGAAGGAGTTGGCTGGCTCTCATAAAATTCTCAACTGGCACAGTACAGTAATTTAATACTCAGAGTTCCATTTGCCTCTGCTATACATATAAATACCAAAAGGGTAAGTACCACTGCCTTTCTAAAAAATCAAATGCTGGATCCAGCACACAAATATCCCACCAGAAAATAGGGCCCAAAGGCCAGTGCTTCGCCTGTTAAATAGAGGTAACACGTTCCCTTTTGTTGCTGAAAAGATAATTCACGCTGAAACAACTTCCTCCAGATTGGGAAGTGAACTGTCTGGGTATTAAGAGCCTTTCCTTGTGAAGGATAAAGGCAGTGCTCATCTCTCTGCAGTGCGATTTTTCACAGATGCAGAAAGTGTCAGTGGGGATTGAAGTTGCCAGTCCCAAACGCCTTTCCTTGGCTCACTGATTTGCCTGGGCTGGATTTATTAAAACAAAGACCCTAACAAAACTCTGCAGCAAGATGTTTCCTATAAATAATTTTCTCAGCATAACACTTTTGCTCTTTGCTAATCATAGTTTCTTTAGGCTTTGAGAAACTGATTTGCAAAGTATCCTTTGAAGGCTATTTTTGTAAAAGCATCAAGTTTCAGAAGAAGTGGTAACACATTAAGTCACTATCAGCCATCGATATATATGGTATATATATATATATATATATGACATATGCTATCTAGTGAGATGAAACATAGATTCAGTGAATGTTTGGGGAAGAGAAAAAGAAGAAAGGTCCAGAGCAAGGTTCTGGCTGTTTCTGTCCAGACAGAGAGCTAAGAACATTTTTCACAGACGAACATTTATAACCCATTTGAAGATGGAAGCACTAGCTTTGAATCTCAGTGAAGCAAAATGCTACCCCTACCCCAGCAAAAATTCAATTTTCCTCATTAGCAGACCCGGACTCCAAAAAATTGAACTCGTTATTATTATATTTTGAATTTCACCAGTAAAATATTTGTGGAAGTTGGTTTTCACTCTTGTTCAAAAGTACCTACATAATAGCTTTGATTTAGTGTGCCTTGGATCTTAAAGCTTAAAAATATTGACTATTTGTCCCTTTACAGAAAAATTTTGCTGAATTCTGTTCTAGAACAGGAGCCCTGGAGGGAAATCCATATGCCACGTGGAGCAACTTGGTACCTACCTGGCGAGTGGCGGAAAGGAATTTGGAGAAGGATAGATAAGGGCCTCAGGGGAGAGAAAGACTTGGAAGATGGATGAGCCTCTTTCTCATCTGTTAAAGGGGGATAACAGTCCTGCTGCAGCTTCCAGAGCTGATGTAAGAACAAATTTGATAAATGCTTTGGGCCGTACACTTGAAAATGGCATCAGGCTCTCGACACACGTGTTGTTCTATAAAAGAAAGTGAAGAGCAGCAGAATGTGCCCCCCCAAGATACGCCTCTTGGCACAGGATTATCTTGAGCTGGTTATTTTTAAGAAACAGCAGATTTAGGAGAAGCTCTGAAAAATCTAAAAGTAACTCTTTTGAAAGAGAAGTTTACATTCAGAAAGGAAATCTCCATTTGTAAGGGTGTCTCCCTCTCTGCACCAGGAAGAGAAGGATGACCCTAAATCTCTATAAACTCTCCCCAATGGAGAAGACACCAGCTTAGATCTACGTAACAAACCTTACCTTTGTTTACTGTGCTTTCCTTGCTCACCTTCCATCAACAGGCCTCCCTGCTCCCCAACACCTCCTTTTGTCTTTAGCTGGAGATGGTATTTCAGGTGGTGGCTTTGGCCATTTCTGGGAATTACTCAGTGTTCTTGGGTATCTCCATGAATACCCAAGGCATACAGGTTATTAAACAGATGTTTGTTTTTCTCCTATTAATCTGTCTTTTTATTATGGGGCGGGGGGGGCGGTTCTCAGCTGAGAACCTAGAAGGGTAGAGGGAAAATTATTTTTCCTCCTGTATGAAAAGAAGAGTGTTGAGATTTGTGCATGCTGGAGAATTTTCCTGAGAAGATTTTAGAACATCCTATATAAATGCAGGCTCTATGGGATAACATAAAATTAAAAGTAAGTAAATGAGATGTACCAAATATGGACTCATCTCAGGCAAAGCAAGATGATTGGTCAAAGGAAACCCGGAAGAAATGCCCCGTATAAGTGATTCAAACTACCACAAGGACGCGACTCTCTCTCTGAGTCCACCCGTGTGTCTATCCACATGTACTCTTTTTCCTCCTAATAAACACTTTACATGTTTCACTATGTTCTGTCTCTATGTGGAAATTCATTTCTATACAGCTGATGGGCCAGGGCCTTGTCACGGCCACTGGTCCCTGGTGGTCTAGTGGCTAGGATTCAGTTCTCTCACTGCTGCGCCCTGACTTCTGTCTCTGGCTGGGAACCCAAATCCTGCTTCAAGCCGCTGCAGGCTGAGGCCACCTGAGATCAGTAGCTTTGAGATGGGACTGGGATGCTTTAAGACTAGGATGAAAAGAAGCAGAAAGATGTGAATTTTAGGTTGTGACGATAAAACCAACCCTTGAAGCTAACTTCTGAAACAGTCTCAAAGCCAGGATTTCATGAGCATGAGCCAGACATGGGAGAAAGTGTTTTCTAAACTGGGAACATCCCTGAAAATATCAAGGATGGCGGTCAGGCAAAGCCAGAGGATGGAAGGTGTAACAGGGCTGTGGGTCTCGATGCTCACTCACCTTACGCTCACCTGGGGAGCTTTGAAAAATTACCTGTGCTCGGGCTCCCTTCCAGACACTCTGATTCAACTGTTCTACATCCATGTTTGAGTCAAAAGTGCAACGAGGGTTGAGAACCATGACAGATGGGATGTTTCCAATCCCAAAAGGAGGCTAGTTTTTCCTAGGTTGGGGTTGAAGGTTGAAGTGGGAGTGGAGAAAAGAATAGTCCTGAGAGAAGACCTCGTCTAGTCTTACTGCTTAGGCTGGAAGTCAGGGTGGGGAGAGAAAGCCTGCAAATAGACTAGGAAGGCAGCCGAGATGATGCTTTGCTTGCTGCCTAGAACTCTGGGGGGAGGGAGAAAGTGTTGCAGGGTGCCCAGAGTGGGGCAGATATGATGGAGAGATATTTAGGCAGAAAGAAGACCTACAATAGCATTCCCAGTGCTCACAGCCAGCTCCTGGTGTGGCACGGAATCCTGATGTTCCTGCATTCCCCAGGGAAGGGGTGGCAAAATAGTTATCAGGCTGAATCACAAGGAGTCAGGAGACTGGAGGGCACAAAATAGGTAGATATTGTGCCCAGAGTTCAAGACCAACACCAAGGACATCAGCAGTGAATACAGAGGGGGAAAGCTCTAAAGATGGGGATGTGTGAGATGAATCAGCAGGGGCCAGGAAGGTTCCAGAGGGCAGCCTGCAGCCCAGCACCTCTCCCCATGGCCAGCTCCCCTTGCTCCTAAGTGCTATTTAAGAGGGGAGGCAAGAGAAGGAAACCCTTTGAGGAGGAAGAGTGGCCCTTACAAAGAATATAACCCGTTTAATCCTGATTTTGCTGAGCAACTGACTTCAAAGAGATGGGGATTTAAATTGGAAGAAACTGAGTTACCTTGAAGTGACATGATTAGTTTTCGTTTCCATCATCAGTGAAACGGGAGTTAGAGACCAAGCTGAATTCAAATATGAAAAAAATAAGTCAATATTTTTTACATCTGACTTGCAACTGCAATGTAAAACCTGCTACAGAGTACTTAGAAGAAGTATTTAGAGTACTTAGAAAAATAAATGGACTCTAAGACACCAAGAGAAAACAAAGAGGGAAAAAGAACGAAGGAGTCACATAAGAGAAACAAATTTTCTGGAAAATAATTTGGCAATATGTCACATGAGTCTCAGAAATGGACATGTGTTGGACCTAGAAATTTCATTCCTAGGAATATATCCTAGAGAATAATAATGACGTTTGCCTCTGAGAATATCAGATTATGTGATTTGCACAACTCTCTAGGTGAGAACAATGGAAGAAACTAGGCAAAAAATTTAAATCTTAATAAAACCATTAAAGACGAACAAATGGAAATGATTGAGTTGAGATCTTGCTGAGAATGGAACAAAGAGAGAGAAGCCCAGCAGTGGGTTTGTTTCTGCTCAGAGGTCAGAGGTATGTACTAGTCCAGAAAGGAAGCTGAGAGGCTGAGTCCCCTTTTGAGGTTGCATTTTTGGCCTGAAGATTAGGAATGCGAACATCAGCAGTGAATACAGAGGAGCAACCTCAAAAGACTAGGGAGTTAAAAGTTGGACTTCAGGGTTCCCCAGGGATTAACAACCTGAGAAGCTACCCTCCATTTTTGTCTAGGACTCTGAAAGGCTGTCCTTAGAGCAGCTGTCTACTGGAAATCAACCTGCCCTCCCACAGGCTGCCAGGCTGCTTCATGTCACCTGGGTGGTCCAGAGAACCTCAAATCTTAAAATTCAATTAAGGGCACCAGGGCTGCTAGCACTCCCGTGTTTATAGACGTAAGCAAAAATTTTCACTATAGGCAGATCATACCTCCCTAGGTTTCAAATTAATCAGTAAATAAGTTTTCAAATGTAATCTCTAACAGAAAACCAAAGATGATTAGAAGCATCAGGAATCAAGATGTCAAAAGTTTGACCTGTGGAAGTACGAGACAAGGGAAAGGTTGCCACAGGACCTACAGATATTGGTATTATCAGACATTAATTGCAAAATATCTATGTTTACTGTGTTTACTATGTTTGAGGAGATAAAAAAAACTTAAAAATTTCAACAGAGAACTAGAAACTACAAAAAGTGACACATCAGGTTTGAAAAAAAGAGAAAAATCTAGAAATGAAAAGTTGAGTAAAATTAAGACCTCACTGGGTAGTTTAATAGCAGATTAGACACGGCTGAAGAGAACATTATTGAAGTAGATGATAAATCAAAAGAAAATTTCCAGAAAGAAACACAGAGATAAAAAGATGGAAAATACATGAAAGAGGATAAGTGAAACAGAGAATGCAATGATGAGGTCTGACATAGGCTTCAGAAATCCCAGAAGAGAAGAAATAGGGCGAGGCAATATTTGAAGGGGTAATGACTGAGAATGTCCCAGAACCGAAGAAAGATATCAACCCATAGATTCAAGAAGCCCAGCAAATATTAAGCAGAATAAAAAACAAACAAAAAAAAGAAATCCACACCTAGACACGTCATAGTGAAATTTAAAAAGTTAAAAAAACAGGGACAAAATCTTATAAGCAGTCAGAAGGGAAAAGAAAAAGAAATAAAGATTTTTAAAAAAATGTTTTTGTATAAAATTTTAAATCAAAACATTACTTATCATGAAGAAAGACTGGAAACCTTCTGAATTTCCATCAATAGGGATATAGTTAAATATATTTTGGCATATTCCCATGATGAAATGTATGCAGCTATTAAAACATCATTTTAAAAAATACTGAATTTAATGCTAATAAAAAAGTCAAAATACAGTTTCTCAGGAGATGGGCCAAGATGGCAGAGTAGAAGGACCCTGAGCTCACTTCCTCTCATGGGTGCACCAAAATCACAACTATATGCACAACAGCCATTGATGAAAAAGACCAGAACCTACCAGAAAATATCTTCTACTGCTAAAGACATAAAGAAGGAACCATAACGAGACAGTTTATCAACAGCATAAAATGACCTGTGTTCAAAAAAAAAAAGCCAAAATACTATGGTATTAATGTATGATCTCTTTATTTAAATATATATGGTATATATATATTGGAAGGGAGTATGCTAAAAATGTTACCAATCATTATTTCCAGTTTTGAGGTTGTGGGTTATTTTTATTTTCTTCTTTGAAATTTTTTTCATGTTTATACCATGAACCTGTTGGCTTTTAAAGTCAGAAACAAAATTTGCTTTTGCTTAGTTTCATTTAAAAATACAACACTAACCATCTTTGTTGTTCTCAGTTCCAAATTGGGGCAGGACCCATTTGAGCTACGCTTACTTTGCACATGTCACATTCGAATTATTCTATTTTTAAGTAAGTTGGGGTTAATGCACTGAAGGACAGTCGGGAGATGGTTAATGTTCAAACATGGTATTACTTGAGTGAGGTTGGTATATAGCTGCTCTTTTCTGGATGCTTCTATGGACAGCCTGCCAAGCTTTCCCTCTAAAACTTTTCTTTTGTTCTCCTAACAGGAGAACATGTAACAGGATGGGATTCTTTTCCCCAAAATATTCTTGCAGCAGTTTGGCATGTCCCCATCCCCTCCTGGGCCTGGCATATACCGAGCTGGGATAACAAGAAGGGCTTTTCTAACACAACTCAAGGAGAAAAAAGAAACACTCCTTTAGTATAAGAAGACATATTAAATCTTATAAAAAGATTTATATTATGATCTTATCTCATGGTCTTATAGATGCTTGACCTAGAAGCTCATGAAGGAAAACTTCCTTCTATCACCTCTTCAACCCACACGGGTCTAAAAAGCCTCTGGAATTCCATTCAGGAATCAAATTGACAAAGCAGCAGGTGTCCAGGACTGATAACCTTGGCCAAGCAGACTTGGGGTGTGGGAAACGTACTGGACTAATAGCCAGAGCACGTGAAGCATGGACTGTACTGTCCTGCCATCCCAGAGATAATGACACGAGGAAGTGGTTTTTCATAAAGGCCAAGTAGTCACCAGGGTCCAGAGGCTGGCAAGGGGTTTCACTGGATCTGGAACCCCCAGAAGCTCAGAAGAAAGCTGTTTCTCACACACCCTCACTCGCTTCCTGGCTCAGTGAAATCAACTGCAGTCCGTTATTTCCTTCCAAGGCTGATGAGTTGATAATTACATGGAGATGTAACACATGGAATTAAGCAATACTCTACAGGAACGGGACTTTGGCTGCTTTTTTTTTCCTTAATGAAATCATTCTTTTTTTAAAGGTCTCTGCTCTGAGGAAGAAGACAGGACGGCCAGCACAATGAAACCAGCTGGTTCTGCCTCAAGACACCGTCCCTGAAATGCTTTCTCCCAGCCACCTCCAAGGGTACGGGCCATAGCCTCTCAAAGGTCACTCCCATGCTCACTTTCAAGGCATCCCCAACACCTGCCTGATGGATCCCAAACTCCCGGGCAACAGTCAAGGCTGGCAGAGACTCGGCCCCTTCCTAGCTTCCCAAATGTCTTATCTACAATCCCTTCTGTGAATCCTCACCCACATGCCAAGAGCACTTGTGCTTCCTCCTCTGTGTTTATGCCATCCTCTGTTCCTTTCTGCTCAAGCCCTTCTATTTTATGGGGTTAGCTGCACCCTCCATGAGTCTTCTGGCCAGTTCAGCACAGCGGCTCTCCACCTCTAGAGTACCTGCTGTCTGCAACAGTCCTTTGGCAAGTGTACTGTTCTGTTTTTCACTTTTCCGTGTCTCCCCACCCCTACCTTCAGGTCGCAGGACTGGGGAAATGGCCATATAGCTCTTTTCCTAATCAGACATTGTGCCCACAGGCTACAGTGATGGGAGTGCTTGGGTACCATGAATCAGCAGCAGCGCATGAGTCAGCCTTTAATGGATAGGATGACTGCATTGCATCCCTGCCATCCACACATCAGATTGGGTCCAAAAGAGCAGAATAATTCTGTCACTGTGGGCTTTGAGAGGAGGCCAGGAGGGGATGAGATACTAAGAACAGCTTTGACTCACAGGGAGCAGCTGGGTAGGAGGAGGGAGCTTGGCAACCCGGGATGGAACCCGGAAGATCAGCATGAGGCTGGCCTTTTGTACAGGGCTGGGGTGTGCCTGGCAGCCTGGCCAGGTCCAGAGTTTCAAAGACAAGCCTCCAAACGTTTTCCAGTGAGAGGCCAGAAAATCCAAATTCAGGGTCAGAGTCAAGTCCGGACCCACAGGGAGAAGTTGCAGGGCAAAAATCAGAGCAGGGGGCTTCCCTGGTGGTGCGGTGGTTGAGAGTCCACCTGCCGATGCAGGGGACACGGGTTCGTGCCCCGGTCCGGGAAGATCCCACATGCCGTGGAGCGGCTGGGCCCGTGAGCCATGGGCGCTGAGCCTGCGCATCTGGAGCCTGTGCTCCACAACGGGAGAGGCCACAACAGTGAAAGGCCCGCGTACCGCAAAAATAAATAAATAAATAAATAAATAAATCAGAGCAGGAAGTATATCCCCCGAGGATCGACTGGGCAGCTACGATTTCAACTGGTTTTTATGATCCTGGGGGTAACTCTCCTCACCTGTCAACTGTGAGTAGGCTCTGCTGCCCAGCTTGAGCGGCAGTGATTTTTGAGCCACTAAATTTGCTGCTTTGCCACCAACACCATAACAGCTCAGGTTTATTGAGTGTTTGGCAAGTCTTAGGCACTGTTCTAAGCATTTACCTAATCATTATGTTCTAAACATTATTTTACCTAAGCCTCCCAACAACCTATGCGGTAGAGGATATTAATATCCCCAATTTAAAGATGAAGCAACTGAGGCACAAAGGAAGTAGATCATTTTCCCAGTAGCAAACTACTAGTAAGTGGTGCAGCCAAGACCGGAACTCAGGCTCTCAGGCGAGGCCCTTGGAGCTTTCTCCCTACCTGACCTTCTCCACCTGTCTGCCTCACCTTTGGGTGAGTCCTGACCTTTGCCTGGAGGAGAACCACACTACTGGCAGTGGTCCACAGAGCAGCGATGGGGCTGGTCCTCCCCTGGGGCATGTGCTCCTTCAGGCAGATTCTTCCTGCATGCCCTCCCCACCAATTCTAGCATCCCTGATCTTCCAGCCTCTTGTCTCTAGGGGACGTACACCTTCCCAGCTCCTCTAGCCTGCATCCTTCCTGCTTCAGACAGACCCCTGCCTCCTGTTCTTTCTCTGAGACACAAGCCCTGCTGAGACTCACAGCCTGTGCTCTGAGTCCTGTGCGGTCAAGGGCACAGGGGCGACGGAGGTGTTTAGGGGAGTCCAGTACACTGTGTTACTACAGCCTCATTTCTAATGACAGCTGCATCAGGGGGTCCCCAAGACTACTCCCAGGTTTGAGCACTCACTAGGAAGATTCATAGGACACAACACATGGTTATACCGTGGCTATGACTTATTACAGCAAAAAGATTCAAAGAAAAATCAGCCAAGAAAAGGAGCATGGAACAAAGTCTGGGAGAAACCAGGCACAAGCTTTCAAGATCCTCTCCCAGTGGAGTTACACAGCACAGCAACGAGCTGTGACAACACGTGTGAAATGGTGTCTACCAGGAAGGCTCAGTGGAGACTCAGTACCTGGGGGTTTACTGGGAGGGTGATCATGGAGGTACCCTCTGCCTAGCATGTACCAAAATTCCAGTCTCCCAGACGGAAAGCAGGCACTTAGCATAAACCATATTGTTTGTTCAAGTAGTTCAGATACAGTGAGTTACTCTTATCAGATATCAAAGATGCCGGCCAAGGGCCAACCTTGTAAGCAGGCCTTTTTAAGAATAAATGATTAGGTCTCCTATGCTAACTCTTTTCTGCACACAATCCAACATAGAAAATATAACACCCCAACAGAACCTTCTTTTCTTTCCCATTTGTGCCAGACTCCACGCTTCCAAAGTTCGCCTATTTTATTATTTAATTTTTATTGTATATTGGAGTATAGTTGATTTACAACGCTGTGTTAGTTTCAGGTGTACAGCAAAGTGATTCAGTTATTCATATTCATATATCCACTGTTTTTCAGATTCTTTTCCCATATAGGTTATTATAGAATATTGAGTAGAGTTCCCTCTGCGATATGGTTGTTGATTACCTATTTTATATATAGTAGTATGTATATGTTAATCCCAAACTCCTAAGTTTGCCTATTTTATTAGAGCCTCATGATAATTTGGTACAGGAGGTGGGCGAGAATTAGTCCCCTCACAGATGAGCAGGTCAAAGGCTTAGAAAATGCCTGCTTCTAGGTCACTGAGAAAATGATTGGAAAAGCTGGATCCCAAGGCCAGCCAGTCTCCTCCCTCCTGACACAAGAAAGGAAGGAAGGCATGGAGGCTGGCATGGGTCAAACCTATATAACCGTGGGCACTAAGGCATAAGAAAAGGTTGTGTCTTTGTTGTCATTTGGCAGTGGAGTGAGACAGGAATGTGCCTCTATTGCTCAAGAAAAGTAAAAGACGAACAGAACTCTCAGTCTCCATGAACTCTGAACCCTCCCATGAGGCTCTCAACTAAACCAATTCACAGAATTTTAGGACTAGAAGTATCCTTAAGAAATCATTGTGTACAATTCATTTCTTTATTTGAAAAATAGGGAAAACAATTAGCTTCAGCCCTTGCTGCATATGGCTAATAACCTATTGTTTAGAAAAGACGAGAGAATGGGTAAGGAAAGCCATTATGTGAGATGGCTTTTATCCCACTTTATTATCTGAAAATTGCCTTCATTATCAATGAAAACAGTGATGGTCCCTCCTCTGTCTGTTTGGATTTCTCTCTTGCTGCAGGCTGACACCGGGAACCAAGCTCTAAGTTTGGGACAGAATTTAAGAAAATGATAAAGGTAAAAATAAAACACTTAGCTCTTCTATTGTTTAAAGGCAGGCAAATTTACCCAAATGTGGACAGGTGGACCCATGAAAGGGTTTTTGAGAAGAGGCTAATGCCCTGTGTATGTTCTGTCTAGTGGTGCCATAACTGAGTCTTCCTGGGTCTGAGTTTTCTCACCTAGGCAGTCAAGAGACCAAGAAGAGCTACCATTGATGGACTGTTTATCTACAGCGGGTCCGAGGCCATGAGCTTCACCATATATTTGTGACGCCATTTGATTTTCACAACAATGGTTTTAGATGAGTAGTACCTGTTTTTGAGGGTTAGGCACACTGAAGTTCAGAGAAGTTGGGTGCCTTGCTCTAATAAAGCAAAGAAAATGCCTAGCCTCATTTCCCAGACTCTCAACACAGTGATTACGTAGGCTGTCTGCATTCAGAACATCTGCTCTAAACAAAGTCCCAAGGAAACCTGTCTCCTCTTGAGCTCTGGGCATGAATAAAAAGTGTCCCCTGAAAATTCATAATGACCTGCCCCTAAGGGGTTTAAGATTTTAATTTACATTCCCTGCATAGTCAGGAAACAAGAAGCCTAGAAATTTACATGAGACATAGTCGTCCCCGGCTGATGACAACTAGTAGCGACAGGCAAAAGCAAATGCAAAACCCCACTGGAGACACCCACATTCAACCCAGAGCCAGGCAATACTGAGTTCCAACCCAGAAGCTCCACTGAAGGTGAGCTCATCATCTAAAATTACTCTCACAATGAGTGAGAGTCAGCAAATACAACAGGATTAGAACCCCCAAGAACCTGAGATAATAGAAGTATCTTGGGGCTCAGGGCAGACCATCCCAGAATATGCCACAATGGCACATTGAATATTTTGATTATTCTGAATTAAAGTTACACAAGAAATGGCCAATGCAAGAGGAACACTCTTGACACTCTGCTTTCTGTCTCCTTGAAAACAGGAAATAAATCTCTCAAGCAAAAGGTACATTCCTTGCATCTGGGGGTAGAAGGCCACCCTTATCGCCAGAGAGAAGAAATTCAGGCTGAGAAGTCTACAAACAAACCTTGTTACTTCTTTAATTTGCTACCCTAAACCCAAACTGTTTAGATTCTTCACTAGTTGGGCACCCAAAACCTAAGTCTCTTTGTCTTATCAATTCCTCTCAAATTTATTGTTTCTTTGTCTAAAATAAAAGCTGCCTGCTTTGGTCACTGCTACGAGACCCATTCCTATGAGACCTCCATGCTCACGAATTAAAAATGTGTTTCTTTTTCTCCTGTTAATCTGTCTTGTGTCAATTTTATTATTAGTCCAGCTAAAGAAGGCAAGAGGGGTAGAGGGGGAAACATCCAACGCCCTTGCCCCAACAACTACCAGATAGAGACCATAAAATAAAAGTGTTCAGGATGATTAAAAATATAAAAATAAGGATCCAAAACATAAGAAAACCCTATGAAGAATACCCAAGCAGAATAAGCAAACGAAACTTCTAGAAATGAAAAATATAGTCTTTGACATTTAAAACACAACAGACAAATAGTAAACTTGTAACGAGTAAATTTGTAATAGTAAAGTCAAAGAGTAAATTATACTTAGCTGAGGAGGGAAATGGAGTGAACAAAGGGAGAGATCGATGAAATTACCCTTAGTGCATATAAAGAGATGGAAAATATGCAAAAGAGATTAAGAGATAATGAAAGTTGGCTCCTGACATGCCAACATTAGCCAGCAAGCTACTGGTGCCTGGGCAATTCCTCCCTGTGGCCAACAGCAGTGGAAATTACTAAATGGTCTACATTCGAATAAAGCTTTATAATTTATAAATAAAACTTTAGAGGTTAATTCCTATAATTCATTTGATCTTTTAAAAATCCATGCAATAAAGCTACAGGTACTAAATTACTCACCTTACAGATGAAAAGATGGAAGCTAAGAAAGATGTGAGGGACTTACAGAAAATCATACAGCTCATCAATGGTGAAGTTGAAAACCAAAGGGGATCTTCAGAATCCAAAAGCCTTTCTTCTCTACTACATCCCTTCTTGATGTATATTTCTTTTTTTTTTTTTTTTTTTTTTTGCAGTATGCGGGCCTCTCACTGCTGTGGCCTCTCCCGTTACGGAGCATAGGCTCCAGACGCGCAGGCTCAGCGGCCATGGCTCATGGACCCAGCCGCTCTGCAGCATGTGGGATCTTCCCGGACCGGGGCACGAACCCACGTCCCCTGCATCGGCAGGCAGACTCTCAACCACTGAGCCACCAGGGAAGCCCCTGAATATTTCTTAATCAAAGGGTGCTGCTGTCTTAGTCTGTTTGGGTTGCTGTAACAAAATACCACCAGCCGGGCAGCTTATAAACAACAGAAATTTATTTCTCACAGTTCTAAAGGCTGGAAGTCTGAGATCAGGATACCAGTATGGTTGGGTGAGGACCCTCTTCTGGGTTGCAAACTTCTCAGTGTCTTCACATAGGGAAGGAACAAGAGAGGTCTCAGGCCTTTTTAAAGACATTAATCTCATTCATGAGGGTCCTGCCTTCATTACTTAATCACCTCCCAAAGGCCTCACCTGCTAATACCATCACATCAGGCATTGGGCATTAGGATTACAACATATGAATTTGGGGGTAAGGGGGACACACATTCAGGCCATAGCAGATGCCAACTGGGATGATAACGGAGGAAACTTTGCCAAGTTACCTGAGTCTCCACAGTGTGAAGTCAACCACAGAACCTCAGAACAGAGCAACTTTCCTTCCTTGTCTTTGAGAGCACCCTCTAACTGCTTAGACAGAACTAGCCTGGACTGGTTTGCAAAAAAGGTGAATTGCTGGCTGCAGCCAGTTCTCAGAATGAACTCCTACCACCCTGGGCTTCATCATTTTGGGTGGGAGGGAGACAGTGCCTCATTCATTTCCTCCCTATTTTAGGGGAAAATAAACTGGATGGGAACTCTGTTAGGGTCAATTTCACAGGCAGGGCACAAGATAAGAAACATATTCTCAACCGTGGGTTGAAACCATAAGTCAACCATGGGTTACTGCAACTCTTTCACCAAAGGACAAGGAGAAATGAAATTCTTTGGGTGTGTGGGCTCTCAAGCGTTTCCCCCCTAGAGACACGGAAACAAACTGTTCAGCTGCAGACACCCTCACACACCAAACAGGCTTGATTTCTATATTCTGATATCCCAAATTTATACGTTATTGGCATTCAACACATCTGCCAGGTGGGATCTCAAATCTGATGAGGCTGTGGATTCATTACCCTTGGCAGAAGGAGTCTGGGTAAATCTGCTTGCAAAATATCTGCTGTGTATTTTAATTCTCAAAAGGGCAAGGCAAGTAGAATGCAGATCTACAGATCCTGCTTCAGCTACATCCTTGTCAACCTCAATAACCTTCTCAAGATGATCATTAACTTTTTTTTTTTTTTTTTTTTTTTGCTGTACGCGGGCCTCTCACTGCTGTGGCCTCTCCCGTTGCGGAGCACAGGCTCCGGACACACAGGCTCCGCGGCCATGGCTCGCGGGCCCAGCCGCTCCGCGGCATGTGGGATCTTCCGGGATCAGGGCACGAACCCGTGTCCCCTGCATCGGCAGGCGGACTCTCAACCACTGCGCCACCAGGGAAGCCCTGATCATTAACTTTTATTAAAGAAACGCGGCTTCTCCCAGAGTTACAGGGCAATCAACAGCAAAGGGAAGTATGTCCTCTAGACTCTAAGCAAGCTGCGTTCCTTACCACTTTTAGGCACTTATTGCTTTCCACCTTATATGGCCATTATCCACCTACATGATTGAGTTCTCCTGCTCTAAAAATGTGCCCATGTTCTAGTTCCCTTGTGAATCATCAACAGCACTTAACACAATATCTTTCATTGAGTAAGTGTTCTATAAATATTTGTTGGGTAGCAAATGAATGGATGGGCCTGAGTGGGACACTCTTTCTTTGGTAAGCTTTCTGCTTCAAGAAGTCTTCTCTGCAAAGGGCCTTCCTGTGTATTCATACGAGAGCGGCAGGAATTCAGAAAGAAATGGCATGCCCGTTGCTAAGCGGTCATATTCATAATGAAGATGTCCTGTTCATTCTTGCAGCCTGATCACATTGGTTCTCAGGAAGAATTCATAGGAAGGTGCTCCAGCTTCTAGCTCCTTACATCGTCCCAGGTTGGGAAAGAGTAGAATCGTGGCCACGTTACACACGTAGAAGGGGGGCTGTGAGTGGGAACAGGAGACTGAAGAATTCCCTCCCCACACTACCTGGTAGCAGGACCACTGTTCCTCCAGCTCAACTCTGTGTGGTGGCTTAAAGAATCAAGGGCCGGCAAGTGCAGAGTACAGATTCAAAGCCGAAGTGATCTAATGCGTTATTGACGGTAACGAGCCTTCTGTTAAGAAAGAAAATGGCCCACTGGTGGACACTGTCTTCATGGGCAGTTCTGGTTTGTGAATTATGACACAGTCATGCTCATGTGTTTGAACAGAACACTTTTACTTCTAGGAAACTGGCCTAGTAATATACCTGTGTAACAAAATATACGTTTAAGGCTAATCACGATTGTATTTGTTGGAATAAAAAAAAATAGAAATAACCTAGTGTCCATCAATAGGTCCTGATTAAAAGCCTCCAAGGCCAGATGGACTTCTGTTTGTCACATGTACTGCTGTAAGCCCAGCACCTAGAACACTGCTGGCGCACAGTAGGTGCTTAATAAGTGTTTACAAGATGAACAGGATGGCATTCAACTGTTAAAAGGACTGAGGCAGAACTAAATTCCAGCTATGGATATGTGTCCTTGATGTATATTAGGTAAAAAAAAGCAAGTTACAGAATAAAGTGAATGATGTGCCAGGAATTTGGCACTTGTAGGTGCCATCAAACTATTTGTTGGAAGAAACAGACTCATAGACATAGAAAATAAACTTAGGGGAGGGGTAAGTTAGGAGTTTGGGATTAACAGATACACACTACTATATATAAAATAGATAAACAACAAGGACCTACTGTATAGCACAGGGAACTATATTCAGTATCTTATAATAACCTATAGTTAATCGGAAAAAGAAATTATATATCTATATATATAACTGAATCAATTTGCTGTACACCTGAAACTAACACAACATTGTAAATGAACTATACTTCAGTTTAAAAAAATGTGTGTGTGTGTGTGTGTGTGTGTGTATTTGCTGGAAAACGTTTGCTGAATTTACAAAGAAGGTGTCATGTATGTTTATGAGCACATGTACATGCTACACACAGAGGCACACATATTGGTAAATGCATAAAGGGTCTGGAAGGCTGTATACAAACAGCTCAAAGGAAGGGAGTGAGATAAGGAACTCTCAGTTTATATAATTCTCCAAGAGGTGAATTTTTTACAACAAACGTTTTTCTATTTTTGAAATTTAAACATTAAAACAACCCCTCAGCCTCCAAGAAAATCTCCCTGTGCCAAGGGCCAGGGCCAGTAACTTGCATAAAGGGCAGTGGATAATCATCGCTGGCCCGATGCTGCTCTTTGCAGCCTCCAATAGGATGTGAGGTGAGGGAGAAGTCATTCCAAGGGCTCAGCTCCTGAACTCACAGTGAGCAGAGAAGGGACTGGAGAAACCCTTCATAAAACGAGGGTTAATTTGACAATGGAGAAGCTGTTCACGCCACCACATTACCCAAAAAAGGGAGATTGATAAGGGCAATTGATCCATTAATTTCATCACTTCAAGGGACTAGGGAGAACTTTCACAGGCACTGAACTCGCTCTCAAGCTTAAAGGCCTTTAAATCAATTTTATTAGGTTAATTGACGATCTCGCCCATGCACTTTTGCTCTGCCAACTGCCATGTCCTATCGGGCTGACAGTAAGGCTCGATGTGGAGTTCTTGGTCTCTTATCCCCACTGAAAATGAAACAGAGGGGGTACGGTCGACCTCCATGTGCTGCTGGCTTAAGGGCTAAAGAAATAAGAGGCCATTTCACCCTTCAGGAAGGATGAAGGATGGAGCACAGTTCTTGAAACAGCATTGGGAAGCTCTGATTTCCAGGGTCTCAAACGGACTCATAAAAATGTGATTTGGGCACAAAACACGTTTAGAATTTTCCCTTTCTTTTTAAATATCGTCAACCACTGTAAGTGTTCTAAGCACTAAATCAGCAATGTTTATTTAGTTAACGGCTGAGCCCCCATTTTGTACTAGTCACTCTGTATGTTAGTTTCCTTGGGCTGCCATAGCACATAATCACAAACTGGGTGGCTTACATTAGAAATGTAGCCTCTCAGCCTTCTGCAAGCTGGAAGCCCAAAATCAAAGCATAAGCAGGCTGCACCCTCTCGGAAGGCTCTAAGGAAGAATCTGTCTTTGACACTTCCAGCCTCCAGTGGCCCCAGGAGTTCCTTGGCCTGTGACTGCATAACTCCAGTTCCAGCCCTTTCCTCTGTGTGTCTCCTCTTCTGTCTCTTGTAAGGACACTTGCCATGGGTCTTAGGGCCCACCTGGATAATGAAGGATGGTCTCATCTAGACATCCTCAACCCAATCACATCTGCAAAGACTCGCCTCCTTTCCACATAAGGTCACAACCGCAGGTTCTGGGGGTCAGGATGGGCACATATCCTTTGGGGGGGGCCACCATTCAATCTACCACCCTATGGTAAGCACTGAGGATACAAAGATACATAAGCCACAATTCTCCCCGTTGAAGAGCTCCTAGTCTGTTATATATCATCAAGTAACTGTGATACAATGTGCTGTGAAATATAAAAGGTAGATGGAAACAACAGTCTTGAAGCTGGAAGACTGATTTAGGAGAAAGCTATCAAGAGGAGGAAGCAGGGATTCGGGCTGAGCCTTAAAGAATAAATAAGCCATCGGTAGGCAGACAGAGATGTGGTAGGATGAGAATGGGCATCCCACGCAGCAGAAAGATCACGGGCTCATGAAGGAAGGAATGGAGGTTTGAACGTGCATGGTGTGTTCGGAGCAGGCAAAACTACCCAAGGGGACAGGAGCATAGCATTCTCGTGTGTGTGTCTTGGGGGAGGAAGCAGGAGACAGGGTTTACCATGTGGGGTCAGGTTGTGAAGGATCTGGTCCTTCCAATTCTACATCTTGCCAAGCACTTGGCATCACTCAACTTTTCAAGGGCTAGTCACTTCAAACTTATCTGTACCTGTGTGCACCCCATTATACAAGGAGCTCTTCAAGGCTAAAGGTCTATCTTCTTTGCTTCCTCCTGAGCAATGAACATGACTGTGTCCAAGGCTGGACATCTGTGCCAGGCTGCTCCAGCTGTGCCTGGAGAAAGGGTGAGGCCTAGAGGTAGGAGCCCCCCAAACAACGAGTATTGGGTATAATCAGAAACCTGGGGGAACAAGTCTACTAATGACAGCCGGCTCACTGAGCTATCTCTGGGAAAAAGAATTTAGTGAAAAGAGCAAAGGCTAATGCTGATAAACAATCTCTCCTGCTATGAACAGCCATTGATGTTTGGTCTTTAATCTTTGATAGCTAAATACCCAAATAGACTGATTGTTAAGACAGTCAGTTGAGTCATAATATGAGTTGTTAGGCTGAATTCATTGATGTTTATGAGTAAACACGCTCCGATAATGGCCTGGCTGGGGTGTTATATAGATATGGCTTCAGCATTACTATACACAGAGTCGAAAATTCCAACTGTTGGAAATTAAATGCATTTATTTGTACAAATTAAATTGCCTTGGGGAACTCGGCCTCAGGTGCAGAAATACTTAATGTTTACCAACTCATATTCCAATTGCTAAGTAACCCCTGGTCGGGTCTTGACACTTGGTTCAGAAATAACATCTATCTTCTTAATAAGCAGATAAACTGAAATCATGACCACATGACCACAGATTTCATGCCCACCACTTCTCCTAACACAGTTGCTTGAAGCAAACTCTGGAGACAAAGACAGTGTGGTCACCACCAAGCCATATGTTAGAAGTAAGCATCACAAAGTGGGATGACTTACTGTTTGTACAATCATCTGTTGATAATAGAATTCAATGGTCCTCCAACAGAATTTTTATCTACTTCGACTTCACAGGTAAAAATGCATAGAAATTACAGGAAATGTACCAGATTTTACTCAACTGTCCTCCTCTTACATACAGATCTAATCTGGTGTCCTCATCTGCCAGGGAGCACGAACCCCGATAACATTTCAGAACAAAGAGACAGGAGAATAAGAATAGCATGAGCTGGATTCAGAGGTCAGTTAGCATCTAGCTAGCACCCATCATGCCACGTGGTAAGATGGATGAACATACAGAAGAACATAAAAATTTCTAATCGTTCTAAAGCTTGGATTCAGGCAAGCTATGGCCAGAATCTGGCCAAAACAGCTACTAACCACAAGTCAATGGGGCTGGATGGACAAACACAACTCTGGACTCTCTCTTGAAACAGTATTCTTGCCCTCTTGAAGGATGATAAGAAAGCTAAATGATGCTTTCTCACCATCCTCCCACTGGCCCAAAGGCTCAGAGGTAGAGAGAGAGAAAAAAAATGGGCAGCTTGGCTCTTACTATTTTATGGGACAAGATACTGGGTTGTCCCATTCTCCCTTAGGAAACTAAAACTCCCAGAAAACAACAGGCTGGAAATATGGCCACAGGGAATGTGATATACCGTATCACAGAAGTGCAGTTCTCCCAAGTGAGCAGGGAAGGGAGAAGGTAGCACTGAGACAGTGAGACTCAATATGCAACATGCATGCAAAGAACCCCCAAACAAACATGCAGAAGCAAATGTACAGAGCCTTAGAGACCCCCCACGGATGGGGTAAAGATATGATGCCACCTCAGCCCAGCAAAGGCTCATAAATGAAGCTTCCAGACGTCTACCTGTGATCCGTGTGGCTGTAAGGATGGAGAAAAGGCTCTGACTGACTGCCAACTCAAGCCTAAGATAATCAACCATTTTGCCCGGCATGTCTCCTGAGGATGACAGTCTGTGGGAAAACACTGTAATGCAAGGGAAAGAAAATATCTTCCTGAAGTCTCCAAGAAAGAGTAGAGCTCTGAAATTACCAGCTACAGGAAACAGAAATTGAAAAAAAGAAAAAGTTTGTCCTCATCCACTGCATTAGTCTCATGATCTTTCCTAATCTATTTTCTAAGACATTATACTTCATATTTATTTTACGAATTCTGGCAGGGAAGAAGGACACATATTTGTTCCCCTACAGTTGAATAAATTCATGAGCTAGTCACTCATATTACTGAATCCTGTTGGTTCCTGCCTCAATGCCTTAGCTTTGCTTCCACAGGAGGACTTTGAACTTGTACGATGAAGATACGTTCCTTTAGGTAATTCAAATTTTTAATAAGAAGTATATTTCTAAATGTTTGGTCTGAGTGTTGGGTAAAAGAGAAACGCAAGCATCAACTACTCTGGTCCCTCACATGGGGTTGTGGGTGGAGGTGAGGTGCATCTCCAGAGATGAAGAGCTTGGCCGAAAGGAGGAGACACAGAGGCCCTACGAAGGCAACGGGGCTTTTACTGGGAGAAGCACAGAACCTGTAAACAGGTGTAGCAAGAGGCAACTTCTCTTCCATGTATTTTTTGTTCTCTTTTTCCTCCCCGCTTGAGAGCAGCAAGTTTTGGAGGGCTATGGACAGGAGTCGGGGGGAAAGGCAAAAAGCAGGTTCCTTGGGGTTGCCTCTAGAGCTTCAAGCTATGCACGAGAGACGCCCCAAGGCTTATCAGAGAAGACACCAATTAGCAAAATAGGGATGAAATCTCCATGAAAGGGGCTGGTAGCCCTCTTGTGCCTTTATACCTATGCACAGACCCCAGCTGAGGGGAATGTGGAAACTGACAATTAGTCAAGATTTGGCTCTTTAGATCCAAACCATCTCAGGAGACATGGTCTGATCTGTGCTATTAAGCTTGGAAAGTGATGATGTCATTCATACAGTTAGACATACGCAAGTTTAAGCGACGTGCTAGTGAATTCCCTGGGGGTCCAGTGGTTAAGACTCTGCGCTTTCACTGCCGAAGGCCTGGATTTGATCCCTGGTTGGGGAACTGGGATCCCATGGGCCCTGCAGTGTGGCTTAAAAAAAAAAAAAAAAAAAAAAAAGACATGCTAATCAAGAAACTCTCTTCAGGTGATTTTTCTAATCTCCCTCAGCGCCAAACCCACCCTTCTCAACCCGGCACTGTGATACTGGGGCAGGAAGTCCCCAAATGACATTTCCCAGACCCCTTTGCCTGATTATATTCTGATTAGATTTCTGATTAGAATCTGATTAAATTAGGTTCTATGGATTCTGTGTGCCATAAAATTAGATGTCTGCCAATGGGAGGCACTGGCAGGAGGCAGGAGGTCAGGGGAAGGAAACAGGACTCATCCCCTGTCTTAGGCTTGGAGCTACATCTCTCAAGAAGCAAAGGAAGACAAGAGCCCCAAACTCCAGGGAACTGCAGAGTTCCTGGTACCACATGCACTGCATCCCCAGGTGAACTGAGCATATGAACTTATTTACAAAACAAAAGTAGAGTCACAGATGTGACAAACTTATGGTTACCAGAGGATAAGGGAGGGTGGGTAGGGATAAACTGGGAGGTTGGGATTGACATATACACACTACTGTATATAAAATAGATAACTAATAAGAACCTACCGTATAGCACAGGGAACTCTACTCAATACTCCGTAATGGCCTATATGGGAAAAGAATCTTAAAAAAGAGTGGATATATGTATAACTGATTCACTTTGCTGTACACCAGAAACTTACACAACATTGTAAATTAACTATACTCTGATACAAATAAAAAAAAAAACAACCCTCTGTGTTTGAAATACCTATGTTCCTGACTGGATCCTGACTGACCCGCTACCTTTAGGAAATATCCTAGAATTTTGTGAGGCTTAAATGAGTTAATACATGGAAAGTACTTAGACTAGTGTCTGGCGTCTAGTAAACTTGAAAAGCCCAAGAGTCAAGTCACATACAACTGGCTATTGTTACTACTATTATATTACTACAACTGCTACTGTTATTAAATTATCATCTATCGCTACGTTATCGAATACAGTAGGCACTAGCCACATGCAGCGATTTAAATTTTAACATAAATTAATGAAAATAAAACTAAATGAAGAATTCAGTTACTCAGTTGCACTGGTTACATTCCAAGGGCTCACGTGGCTACCATAGTGGGAAGTGCAGATATGGAACATTTCCATCATCCCAGAAAGCTCTATTTGGACAATGTGGCTAGAAATCAACTGGAGAGCTTGTTAAAAATAAAATTCCTGTGCTCCTCCAAAAGATGCTGATTTAGAGGGTTTGTGCAATCAGTGTTGATAACAGGGCCCCTCAAGTGAGCTGATGTGGGTCTTCCCCAGCCACACTTTAAGGGTAACTGAGATGGGGATGGGGTATTTGTCTCTTAACACACCTCCTAAAATGTCTTAAGAGAAGTGTGTGTGTGTGTGTTATAGACAAACATAAATACTGTTCTTTCACAATTAACCAGAATAATAGAAATCACAATTTCAGAGATGGCTCCATCTTAAAACAAAATCTCTGTCAACCCAGATGATCAGGAGCATATCCACTGTCCTGAAGGGACACAAGGGACCCTGTTTTGCCACCTTCTCAGCGGAAGTCTGTCCTTACATGACAGGTGACCAGGTAAGTAGCAGAAGGGATAATGAGTAGCCAAACGCTGCCTGAGTCACATACTATTTGTTCCTGTTCACCTTTTGAATCACAAAGCTCATTGTTTAGCGAATGCTTCTACTTTGACGGTCACGATTCATCTTTATTTTTAAACAAAAGTATGTTTACATTGTATTGCTATTTATACTTCAGAAGCTTTCCGTAGAAAAGCCCAAGAGTCAAATTTAAACAACACGTTTGTAACAATGAATTCTTGATTGCGTAATTAGCTTCGCAAATATTGAAGTAAACAGGACTAAAATTCACGGATTATTAATTACCTAGCGGCGCTTGCAACACATGCCCTCAACCTTCCCGCCTACAGAGGAGATGCACGTGGCATGCGTAATCTGCTACTGAGTCAAGAGGCTGCTGATTCTCTTTATGCAAAGAACCAGATCATAAATGTTCTGGAAGCTCAGAGCTGGGAAAAGTTGTCTCTTGTAATGTGCGTGTACACATCTCACTAGCACCAAATGAGAGCTGAGTATTCCATCCCTCCTTCTTTGCCCTGACTGCTAGGTGGGCCATTTCAGTCACTGGAACTTCATATTTTCATTTTATATGTAACCTTGTATTTTATTTTACATTAAATCTTTTTTACACATTTAATCTTATGCCACATGGTTTAAGTTTTATATATCTATGCTTTTACTGTAAGTCTCCTCACATTTTTTCTGCAAATAGGTGGTTATAAATTCATCCATCCATCCACCCATCCAGCCAAATGATGCTTCCATGATGTGGGTAACAGCTACCACTTGGTAACTAAACTCACTAGGATTTCTAATCCCCCCTTGAACATACCAGAGTTACAAAGGGAGACAGACTGTATTAACCGAACACAATTGTTCATCTTCTCCCTGCTCTGACCATGCCTTCCTGGGTAGCTACCCCCCTCACCGACCATGATCTTGGTTGTGTGACTTGCTTGGGCCAATGGCGTGTGAATGGAGGTGATGTAGGCCGTATTCAAACAAGATCTTCAAGTGCCCTTGTGCGTTCTGGCTCTGATTGCTCCTGCCCCCTCCATAAGACTATCACGTACCCACAGGTACGACTCTTTGGTTGGGTCCCTGAACAAGAAGACATAGAACAGATTCCCAGTCAATCCATAGCCTGGAGAAGAGTTACACGGTTGCCCGTAGATGACATGTGACATGAGCAACAATGACCCTTTGCTGTTGAGGCCACCAAGATTTGGGGTCACTGGTTATGCCACATAACAGAGCATAAGCACTCTTCTTAACTTGGTTGTTGCTGATGCAAAAGGACAAGACTGGAATCCTGGCCCCAATCCGATGGAGCATCCCAGCTGGGGTCAGCTCATGGGACACTATGCCTGATCTAAGGTCAGAGACACACGTGTGTTACGCCTGCCTGAAACCTTCTGGCCAAGAAAACAGAAGTATGTGAAACAGAAAGAATTCCCAGACAATGAGGTGATACCGAAAACTGCAACAATGAAATCCAAGGGCGCTCCATAATCCTGTATCCCAGACGGCAAGGAGAGGTTGGAGCCCCCTGTCCTGCTATGAGTCATTTTCAGGCTCTCTGCCGGGTTTATATCTCCCCTGCAGAGACCCTTTGGATTTGGCACACTAGCCTCAATTACTTAGCCCCCCAAAAATGGAAGGGAATTTTGGTAAAAATCTTGGTCCAACAGTCATATTTCAAAAGTGGAGAAAAGATGAATACAGAAAGGGGACGGTGATAGGGAGGTGTGTGTGTGTGTGTTGTGTGAGTGAGAGAGAGAGAGAGAGAGAGAGAGAGAGAGAGAGAGAGAGAGAGAGAGCACACATGTGTGCGTATTTAAGGAGAAAATCAAGGTCTCTTTTGATGAAATGCCAGGTTCCTTGTCTCGCTTTTTACTGCAGACATTTTAAGATTTTGCTACATTTGAAGATTTGCTACAGATGGCAAATATTTATTAACAAACCAACTATAAAATGAGCACCGTGAGAAAAGACAGTTAAAAGTTTACACAATCCTTGAAGTCAAGACTAAAGTGAGCCTTCAACGTCAGCCTGTGGAGGACAGGATAATAATCAGATCAGAATCGAAGGAAAAATGGATCTCCACATAGCTGGGGCTTTGAAATCTCCAGCCTAAGAGCTCTTTCAATTACATCCCAGGAAACCTAATGACATTCTCGAAGGACTGATCTCACGTAATCAGAGGTAAAGCAGTCGTTCTTCACACTTAAACGGTGGCGTTCTGTGATGACTTGGTTCTAATTCTTCTATTCTGTGGATTCGTATTGCTTAACGACATGCATAATGGTTTTCCTGTGTGATTTTTACATATCATACTGAACTATCTTTTAGACCTTCCTTCCCTTTTAGTATTTTACTGAAGGGATGTTTCCACGTATGCTCAATTCACGTCATTCATTCAGAGTCTACTGAATATCTCCATCAACAATCATAATTATGACAACAACAGTGGATGGCATGCTCATAAATAAGCAATACATTGTGCTAGATATAGGCTGGACACATAAATAAATAGGACTAGATTCTATCTTAAAATTCCAATGAAAGACTCTCATAGAACTTGGAGGCTGATGGAAGTGATAGGGATATGACATTTAATAACTAATAAAGCAAAGAAAATGACCGTTGCCATAAAGGAGGTGCAGACGGAGGGACCGTGGAGAGATTACATCAAATTTGGAGATGAAGGTGGGCTTCATGGAGGAGGTGGCACTGGGAAGGCTGAGCCTGCTTCTGGGCATCGGTAGTCGAGGAGGTCATTTTAAGCAGATGTAACCTTGTCGGTTAAACCAGTGAAGCAGGGCAGTGTCTGGAAATGTTGCGAGCTTGGTGTGACTCCAGTTTACAAAAGAATATATTTTGCATTTCAAAGTGAGAAGCTTTGCCTGGTCCTCTGGCTAGGTTCAACCAGTTTGTGAAGAATTGGCTGCAGATTCCGGAAAAAAAGTTGGTGTTTGAGAGAGAGAGAAGGAAATTGAAATGACCTAGGTCCTGTTTCTATTCCTGGCACCATGTGTAAGCAGCAGTCACATCAACTTTTTGCTGAGAAAAAAAGTCTAACATCCTACTAAAAGAAGAATCCAAATGAAAAAGGAAAAGTGGGAAAATTTTGGACTAAACGAATTTGTGGCTGGCACTAAAAACATTTAAACAGGTCTAGTGATTATAATAGATGTGGTCACAGAAACACATGCAACTGTCAGTCTTATTCTTCAAAGAGATGATAACTAATGTAAAAATTAATAAACTGATAATAATGTAGGCCTAAACCCTCAGATTTCATTAATAGAAGGAATGGAGCAGGGAAGACAAGGGACAGGAAAAATTTAAATGAGTTAAACACCTTGCCTTATTTGGGATGGAGTCAACCAATAAGGGTTTCTTTTTGAGTTTGATCATTTAAAAATATAGGCTTCAAGTGTTTTTGAAAATATAAATAGAAGTAATAGAACTAAAAGGAAAATGTATGTCTTCCAAATCACTGGAGAAGACAAAAACAAAGAAAACATACAGCAGAGAAAAAGACAGAAAATGAAGGCCAAGGGAGTACGCAAACAGAAGGTAAAAACCAGAACACAAAGTAAGGGCGATGATGTTTTTTTCCTGACAGTAATCACATAAAGTTCAGAACCCTATCCTAAAATGGAAAGACTCTTACACTAAGTTTAAAAACAAAATTCATCCACGTAGTACTCACGAGCAACATGCTGAAAACAGAATGACAGAGAAAGGTTACAAAGATCAGCAAAGATTTATCAGGCCAAAACAAACAAAAAGAAAACAAGGGTGGCAGCATTAATTTCAGAACAATGAAAGTCAGTGCCTCTACCCTCATATAAATCAGACAGCTGCGCTGATACGGCTCACTCACTATTTTTCATAAGATTAAGACAGAGGGGTTATAATCTCAGGAGCACAAGGACATCACTTCCTTGAACATCTTTCTCCAACGGCAAGTACCAAATGTTTTAGGAAATCCATCTGGTCTACCGTGGCCATCTGCTCAGCTGGTTGGAGACCGAGGTCATGCGTGGACTTTGGGTAGAGTTCTGCTGGAGCTCTGTGTACTGGGGACAGCCTAGACCAGTGGTCCTTGGATGTGGGTGGCATCAGAGTCACTTGGAGGATTTGCTGGGCCCATCCCCAAAATTTCTTAGTCACTAGGGCTGGGGGAAGGGGAGCCGAGAATCTGCATTTCTCATAAGTTACCAGGGAATGCTGATGCTGCTGGTCCAGGAAGCAAACTTCGAGAACCCTTAACTTGGATGATTTATTCCCCTACTGATCCAAACATTCTCAATCTCAAGATAACTACCCCAGGGGAAACCAGATTCTACCAGGGAGGAGGCCTGGGCTCTGTGACCACGTCACTGGCCTGACGAGAGGGCTAGTGAATGTGTGTGGTCAGTTTACGCCAGCAGAGGCCCCAAGAATCACCTGCATCACTGCAGAAAGGATGCGAGGACTGTTTGCAGCTTTGAATGTTGTGCCAGGAACACATCAACCCTGTGGGTTTCTGGCATGTTCTTCTTTTTTTCTCCTAGAGAAGACAAAGCAGATCCTGAGGCCCAAGGGTATGCTCAAAGAACACCAGATTGAATGCCAGGGGCCCAGGTTTTATCTCAACTTCATCACTAAATAGCTCAGTGACCGTGGGCAAATCACTTAGCGTCATTGTACTTTGGTTTTTTTGTTTGCAAAGTGAGACATTTGGATGAGAAGCTTTTCAGGGGCTCTTATGGACTAATGTTCTATGACTCCTTCTAGAAGCAAAACTTTAGGGGAAAAAATTCTCTAGGATTGTGGGAGTACTCACTCAACAGTTACACTTTTAATATAGACAATCTGTTACCGTTTCATATATGTCATAAACACAACAATGCCATCAGCTAGTAACCTGTTGTCCTTTCTTTACAGTATGATTGACGATATTCAACCTGCCACCAAATGTTTTGGGAAAAAACCATATCCCAGCAAGCCAGCATGGTGACACATGTTGGGCTCAGAGCCTGGACACAAGAAGTCCAAGAGGAAGAGAGTGGAGGAGCCTCCATCAGCAGCAGGCCCAGAGCTGGGCTCAGCCACTGTGATCTGAATGAACTGCTGTCCTCATCCACTGGGGGCAGAAAGGCTGCCACGTTGGTACCAGGGTTCCAAGGACTTTCCATGGAGAGGGTGTGGGCAGCAGCGGTTAATACAAAGATGGGGTCCCAGGCAGGTCCTGCAAATCGGTGGTCCAGACCCCAGGGAGAGGTGAGCAGGGGCTGAAGGAGGTTCCCTGGACAGGTGAACAAGCATAGGGGCAGAAAGCAACCTCTATATTGGGTAGACCTGGCCACTCTGGCCACCTGGGGACAGGTGTGCTAAGCCTGGCCTTTGACTCGCTAGCATGCAAACGCAGAAATAAACTCATGCCAGCCCTGGAATCTGCCTTCAGAAAGACAGCTGGCATCTGTCTGGGCATCTACAGTCACAGCTCTGTTGTGCTACAAAGAGGTGTATGTGACATTCTGGACTCCAGCACCCACTAAGTGCGCATACACACACACACACACCCAGAATCATCAGGCTCTCCAGGGCCCTCAGGAGTCTCCCACAGTCAGCTTTCGCTCTCCTCCACTCCCCGCTACCTGGAGAGAGTGCCCAAAGATCACACTGACCCCTTAGCAGATTGTACTGTAGGGTTCCATGGTGAAACAGAGGGAACCGACATCATTCACCACTCAGCCAAACTGAATCCAAGCCATCCACGGGCTGCTCCTGTTCGTTCTTTCCTAGTCTCTCTTCCTGGCAGTGCTTTTCTGGGTCCCTGTATCTCACACCCCATCTTCTCCCTCCATGCTTGCTCCAGACTCCTAACCCCACCCCCGCCTAGTAAACTCTCCAGGAATCACCCTGACCAAGAATAAAACAGTCAACTTACTGGCATCAGGATCCAGGGCAAGGGAGGGTAGCCCCTCCATCTTCCTGCCTTTCCCATCATCCACTTCAAGGATGCATTTGTAGCTTCCATACACACCATCCTGCTTCCTACCTCCTTGCCTATGCTGGTCCCTCTGCCCAGATGTCCCATCCCATCTCCCTTAACATGGAATTCCAGGAAGAGGTTTGGAGAGGTCACATAGGATGGGAAGCCCCCCCAACTCTAGGTCCTCATGGGACTCTGTGCATAAATCCACCATAGTCTAACCCCACTGTATTATAATAACCTACCTAATCGGATGTCTCCCCCTTGGACTGTGAACTCTTAGTGGGCCAGAGCTGCTACATCTTACTGACTTCTCAGAGCCTCCTATGAAGCCCAGCACATAGTAAGTGCTGGATAAATGTTCACTGAATGAATGAATATTGCTGCCTTCTGGTTAGATAATGGTCCCAGCTCATTTCTGCCTCTCCATCCTCCCCACCCCTCCTGCATCCCATACTGACATGGTAATTACATAGATCTCTTTAGAATAACTGCTGAACCTACTTCTAGATCACACCTATTTGTCACCCCCCTGAGCCAACTTGACTGCTTCCTCCTGGCTTTTTCTGCTCTGAAGGTATCCCCCCTACCTGAGGCAAACACTTTAACTTGGAAAACAGAAATATTCCTGAATGTCCTCAACCATGACCTTAAAGAATCCCTGTGATTTCTTGCAGGGAAGAAACGAAGTCTTTCTCTTAGTGTCTTCCAGGACATCTGGCAGAGTGTGTGGTTACAAAATGAATGAATGTGAGAATAAATGAATGAACTGGCCAATGTTCACTGATTAAACCACTGACCTAATCCAAGCAAGGGACAGGGTAAAAATAGGCATGGAACCATTTATTGGAACTCAGAGAATCTTCCAATTTCCTTCCAGGCAAAGGTTTTAATCTTGCCTGGCAGTGGCTTTTAGAAGATGCGTTGTTCAGAACATCCATCTTTTCTCCTTCCGCCCAAGGGGCTGTGTGAGAGTCTATCCAAATCATGATTAGAGAAAGCTGCAGTGTTTTGGAGCTTTACAGCTATTCTGAAGCTTCCTGGTGACTCACCGAGTGAGAAGACATTCTGGAAATAACAGTCTCAAGGCATATTGATTTGAGTAGTACATGCTGGACTGTGGCTCTTGGGTGATTAAATCTCATAGCTTATCCAGGACTTTCAGAAACTCCATAATCAAGCAGAGCAGGTTAGGATGACTTGAAGTGATGGCAAATCACCCAACCAGAGTTCCTTGAGGAAAGCAATTTCTGGGTGAGAACTTGGATCCCAAAGGAAAGGGCCAGTAAAAATGATGACACGAAGATCAAGTAATTATCTTCTTCAGAAATCAAGGGAGACAAATGAGCAGAACCAATAGTAAATAAGAAAGAAGATGCACAGGATGGTCCTCACCTATGAGCATCCTTGCGTTTCATTTCTATTTTTATAAACTAGATCAGATCACTCATGCCCCTATGTAAAACCCTCTAAAGGCTTCTCCTTGAGCTAAGAATAAAATGCTCCCTGCTTGCCCTGGCAGAGAAGGCCCACCTGATCTGGCCCTGGCTGCCTTCTCTGCTCCCCCCACCAGCTCCTGTCTCTCTGCTGGCCCTCGAGTTCCCACAAGGGGCCAAGCACTTTCTTCCCCAGGGGACTTTCATAAGCTGCTCCCTTTCCCCATGGCTGATCCTTCCTGAGCTTCCCTGAAGCAGTCCCCATGTCACACTCACGTCACCCTACTCAATTTCCTACAGAACATTTATCACAGACTCAGGTTTTCTGTTTTAATTTGCTTGGGGCTGGTTGGTTTCATGATTTTCCCTACTGTCATTTGTAAGTACCATGGAAAGAGGGGTTCTCTGTGTCATTCACCACTGAGATCCCAAAATCTGGAACAGCCCCTGGCATACGGACAGTCATCCTCCCCTTATCCGGGGCTTTGCTTTCTGAGGTTTAAGTTACCTGTGGTCAATCACGGGTCAAAAACATTAAGTGGAAAACTCCAGAAATAAACAACTCAGAAGTTTTAAATGGCACGCCAGCCCACTCCATCCCACCTGGGACGTGAATCTTCCTTTTGTTCAGCGTATCCTGCCCCTTAGTCACTTAGCAGCTGCCTCGGTTATCAGATGAACTGTCGAGGAATCACAGTGCTTAGATTCGTGTGACTCTTATTTTATTTAATAATGGGTCCAAAGCACAAGAGGAGGGATGCTGGCAATTTGTGCCAAAGAGAAGCTGTAAAGTGCTTCCTTTAGGTGAAAAGGAGAAACTTCTCAGCTTCGTAATGAAAGGAAAGAAAAAAATCATAGGTTGAGGTTGCTAAGGTCTACGGGAAGACGCAATCTTCTCTCCGTGAAATTGTGAAGAAGGAAAAAGAAATTTGTGCTAGTTTTGCTGTCACACTTCAAGCTGCAAAAGTTAGGGCCACAGTGTGTGATAAGTGTTTAAGATAGAAAAGGCATTAAATGTCCACGCTAAGATGCTCTGAGACTACATTCACATAACTTTTATTACAGGATGTTATTATAATTGTTCTATTTTCTTGTTAGTTATTGTTGTTAATCTCTTATGCTTTATGAATTAAACTGTATCATAGGTTTGTATGTATAGGAAAAAACATCGTTTATGGAGTTTGGTATTATCTGCTGCTTCAGGCATCCACTGGGGCTTTTGGAATGTACCCCCCATGGAGAACTGTAGGCGCAGTCAATAAATCTTCTTTATTAAATGATTGACCTTCATTATTCTATATTAATCTTAAGCCTTCTTTTAAAATGGAAGTACAGTTGATTTACAATGATATGCAAAGTGATTCAGTTATACATACATATATATATATATTCTTTTTCATATTCTTTTCTATTATGTTTTATTACAAGATATTAAATATAGTTCCCTGGGCTATACAGTTGGACCTTGTTGTTTATCTATTTTTTATATATAAAAGTTTGTATCTGCCCAAACTCCTAATTTATCCCTCCCTCACCCCATCCTTAAGTCTTATATAGAGTGATGTCTAATCTAATAGGAAAAACACCACAAAACTGAAAACAGAATTTAATGAAATGGATTGGAAAAAGGACACTCTGAAGTTGTGTCATTCCTAAAACAGCTTCACATGAAAATCAATAAGATGGGCAAACAAGCAGGGGAAGCAGTGGTCCCCTCCTGAGTTCTCTGACATCCCTACATGACTGTCAGCTGCCCCTGGGGTGACTTCAAGCTCTGAGGAACAGTGACACAAGAGACAAGATAAAGTTGGCCAAGAGGACATTCATCCCAGGTGGCCCAGGAAACCCTACGGGGGCGCTGTGAGCTCTAAGCTCGAAGACACCAAGGGTGAAACTGGGAGAATGGAGTAGCTTCTAGCTAGGACAAACATGGTACCTCCAGCCCCAAAGGACAAAGTAGGAATCTTGGATGAACAGGGACTCTGTGGTGGGTGAGAGGGGGACGGGCAGAAGAGGAGGAAGTGGGTGCCAACTGGGGCAGGGGGGCTGCTCTGTCACACCTGTGGGCTGACCTCAGGTACCTCCTGCCTGTTTCCATCTTCTGCAAGAAACCTACATACCCGAGGAGCGTGGGATGCATCCTGCCCCCTCTGCCCTCTGCGACCTGCAGCAAGCTCCCCAGAAAGCAGGCAAGGAGGAGAAGAAGAAGGGCTGTTTCTCCACCCCTCAGATGGCCTGTTCTAGAATGAAGGGGTTCTACAGTCGACCCCACGACCCTGTGAACATAGGCTGAGGACTGTTCCCTCACTCGTCCAAGACAGTGAAACCCAAGTCCCAAACCTCCTCTGCTACTAATCACCATAGATACTGAACAATTACTCAGTTCCACAACTATAAGGATGAGAAAGGTAATATCTCACCTCTCCCCACAGGGAGAAAAAGAATGGATGAGGTCCTGCATCCCTGAATGAGGAGAGAGGGGGGACCATCACAGGCCCCATCCGAACCTTAGGGAATGTTCCTAAGAAGCCCAACCTCAAAAGGCCTTACTGCTAGCCCTGATGAAATCCTTTCTAGACCACGGAGCCCACAAGGGGGAAAATGAAAGACACAGAGAAACTGGGGTGATGTAGCCTATATACACAGACAAGCTTCAGCAGGAGGTGAGTAGTGACATCTACCCAGGGGGTCTGCCGACAGCTGCACTGACCCCTGGGGAGTCAGGGGGAGAGGACAGGTACACTCCTGGGGGATGTCAACTCTACTGCTCACAGACATGTTCACTGTCTGACTGAAACTGACCAAAGCAAGAAATTTAGATTTGGTGACTGCAAAGCAAGCATTTGGATTTCAATCTGTGGAGGAAGGGACATGGCTGGAGGCGGGACAAGGTTGAACAAGGTAACGACAGGATGAGAGTGGGTTTCAGAAGTATTAACCAGACATCCGGGAGGGAGGGTGGACAGGTGTATGGCTGAAGGGGATGAGTCAGTTTGCCAAAAGAGAGGGATGAGCATCTGACGAGGGCGCAGGTGGAGAGGGGACAGCTGGTGGAGATTTACGATGGCAGAGCCAGTAGGAACCGGTCCCTCATCTCTCAAGGAAGGCGTCTCTGACAGCAAGACCCCCCAGTCCCGAAAAGGAAGGAACACTGCTCATCAGTTCAAAAGGCTCCTACCGGGGCTTCCCTGGTGGCGCAGTGGTTGAGAGTCCGCCTGCCGATGGAGGGGACGCGGGTTCGTGCCCCGGTCCGGGAAGATCCCACATGCCGCAGAGCGGCTGGGCCCATGAGCCATGGCCGCTGAGCCTGCGCGTCCAGAGCCTGTGCTCTGCAACGGGAGGGGCCGCAACAGTGAGAGGCTTGCGTACCGCAAAAAAAAAAAAAAAAAAAAAGGTTCCTACCTTTCACCTGGCTAATGCCTACCCATTCAGGTTTGACCAGGATGCCTCCCTGATCGCTCCCCAGCTGAGTGAGGGACCCTTCATCCCACATGATCCCGTAATGCCTTGTAGGGGCAATAACACCAATCACATCATGACTTCTTGTACTTGACTCATCAGTTTTCCCAGCTAGACCTTAAGCTCCTTAGGGCCAGGCACCACTTGTCTTTGAAATCACTGTAGCCACAGTCCTGGGATCCAGAAAGTTTTTATTTATTTATTTTTATTGATGTAGAGTTGATTTAAATATTTTGTCAGTTTCAGGTGTACAGCAAAGTGATTCGGTCATATATATATATATATATATATATATATATATATATATATAATATTCTTTTTTTTTCCAATTCTTTTCCATTATGGTTTATCAGAAAGCTTTTAGCCCATGTCAACTTCTCTTCCCAGAATTTTCCTACATTGTTTTTCTCTTTAGGAAAAATGATAACTAACACCTTAGGGGAAAGAAGAATAACCAAAGGGAGATCGCCTGCGAGTTGATCTTTGTTGAAGGTGGGTGATGGGTCCTTGGAGGTATGTTGTACTGTTCTCTTTACTTTTGTAAATGCTTGAAATTTTCCATAATAAAGAGTTAAAAATAAAAATAAACTGAAATCGCCAGGGGAAGAATAAAAGAATTAGAACGCAGGGCTCCTTGCCTCCCATGGAATGTGGCTCATTCCCTAAAAAGACGACTCAGCCTTTAGTTACAACAGACCATCCTTGAAGAGCTACACAAACAGCCAAATCAACCCGGGGAACACAGAGAAGGCTGTTTGTGAAACTTAATTGCCATTTTAATGTGTTTTCATTGCATAGAAATGCTATTTAATGTAGTGTTTTAGTTTCCGTTTGCCATTTTGGGAAATCGCAGAGCTCCAAAAGAGGAGGCCAGGTTGTAGCTAAAGGAATCTTGGCCCATTTGACAACAACGAAATGTTTCCCTTGACAGGCGGCCTGGGCCTCGGGCCTGTTTCTCCCCACGCGCCCCCCCATACCACATTCCTCACCTCCCCCCCTCCAACACACACACATACACGGAGCCAAGTCCGTGCCTGGCTGTCAGAAGCGAGAGAAAATGATGCCCAGGGCAGCACCAGAGCACAGCTCAGTACCGGGATAACTGGGGCATAGCCGAATGGGATAACTGGGCCACTTCCCAGGTGGTGGAGCGGAGAGCCTGGAAAACAACTCCAGCCTCAAATATTCCCCCCCCTCCCCCCACATAAGAAGGAGGCCCAGAACAAGGAAACAGAGGGAGCTGGAAAGCAAAGCTGCCCTCTGGACGTCTGTGCAATGACCCAGGCAGACATTTTCTCACGTGGCAGCTCCCTGAAAGGTGGAGGCCACAGGTCTTTTGTGAGGTCCAGGCGGCCAGGCTGACCTAGGTGCTCGAAGTCAGGGGCTGTCCACTCAGGCGGTGAGAAGAGAGCTAGAAAAAATGCCCCCTAAGCCACTTCTCACTGTCACACCTCATAGCACATCTGGGCAAGGAAGGGTGGCCTCAGTGAGGTCAGGAAGATGAATCCCAAATTAGCTGTACATTGATATACAGTCAGTGTATAGGAACAAACTCTACTGCAGGTTAAAGAAAGAACTCCTTAAGTTAAAAAAACTGTCAGTTATATCTCAATATAAAATACATTTAAGGGGTTTCCCTGGTGGCGCAGTGGTTGAGAGTCCGCCTGCCGATGCAGGGGACACGGGTTCGTGCCCTGGTCCGGGAAGATCCCACATGCCGCGGAGCGGCTGGGCCCGTGAGCCCTGGCCGCTGAGCCTGCGCGTCCGGAGCCTGTGCTCCGCAACGGGAGAGGCCACAGCAGTGAGAGGCCCGCATAACGCAAAAAAAAAAAAAAAAAAAATACATTTAAGAAAAGAAAGAATTTCTTTCCAACCAGGAAGATGGGACATGGGTCCTAGGAGTATAGTGGCATGTGGCAGTGACTGTCAGACACACATAGCAGAGGTAGGACTCTGGGATGTCTGACAAGAGAAGGGAACCCTGCTACTCCCAACAGTGTCAGAGAAGTCTGCTGTGGATGGCAGGCAGGGCTGCTACACGTGGTGGTGCAGGTCATGCGCTGCCCAAATTTAGGGGGGCATCACCATAGATGTGTATATTAATTATGATGATTTTCCAGCAGAGGGCAGTAAAGTGTCTCATGCCTTTTCCTAATTTGCACAAAGTGCTGTTGGGGCCAGCAAGGGTGCTAGTGACCTGTCATGGGACTGGAGTTTAATGGCTGGATGAGGGCCAGGTAGGGTTGGAGAAGACTAACAGGAATCCAGGGCTAAACGGATGAAGTCATTAAGCCGGTGGGCTACGTCTCAACAGGAGGTCAGATCCAGTCGCATCCCTGCTAGTTAATGCTCTTCAAGGCTTCCCACTGCTTCTGGAATACAATCCAAACACCTTACCAAGGTCACCAAGAGCTTGTGTGCAGGATCTTGCTCCCACCCTCTCTCCCCACTTCATCATGGCCCTCAGCCCTCAGGAGTCCCACTCCAGGCCCTTGGGCTTGCTACCTGATCCTTGCAAACTCCAAGCCTATTTCTGCTTCCCCCATTTGCCTGTGGATGCTGTTCCCCCAGAACTCTGCTCGGCTGTCCAATCCTCCTTCAGGTCTCAGAGGGGAGACGCATGCCCTGACCATCCTTTCTAAAGCCACAGTCCCTCCCACCTGGGAAGAGGATGCAGTAAATGGGATGAACATGAGGAGGAGAGGCTTTTCACAACAGTGGTCCTGGATCTTGAAACAAAGAGGTGCCGTTTAACGGAGGGAAGCAAAGAAGATAGTTGGGCGGGAAGAGGACCACGGGCAGCGTCAGGAAGCAGCATGGTAAGCAGATGCCGTCAGAACCCAGCCCGCAGCCCTGAAACACCCCAACACACACACACAGACACCTACTGAGGTCTTCTGTTTCCAGGCCTCTCTGCCTGGGGGTGTTTTGTGTTCTCCAGGTGGATGTGAGTTTGGTCTGTGAGCCTGTACTCTGGGCAGGCCCGATGTGCCAGGGAATCAACACCCAGGAGTGACCCAAGTGATGCAGGACCCAAGAATTTTGGTGAACAAAATCTCCAAAATCTATGAGACAGAAAGTAGACTAGTGTTTATCTAGGGCTGGGAGGGATGGAGGAGGTGAGGGATGGCGGCTATGAAGTACAGGGTTTCTTTCTGGCATGATGGACCTGTTCTAAAGTTGATTATGGTGAGAGACGTGCAGCTCTGTGAATATACCAAAAGCCAGTGAATTGTACGCTTTAAATGGGAGAATTGTATGGCATATGAATTACATCTCAATAAAACTCTTAATAAAAAGACCCTGAGTCTTCTCCTGAGAAAATGCTGACTGTGTTCCATGCAGGCTTTCCAAGGTCCCACGGGGCTGACTCCCGCCACCCTCAGCAATGGCTCACTTGTTAAAAGCCCCCCCTTCACTGCCTTGCTTCCCTTTCACTGTGCTTTCTGGAACCTTCCCCCCGATAAACTGCTTGCCTCTAATCCCAGCCTCGGGGTCTTTGGGGGCACCCCCCCACTAAGACACAGGCTCTGGTTTGAATCCTAGCTCTGCCACAAACTTATTAGCTTTGGGCAAGTTTAAGACTCAGGGAAGCCAAGTGTTTCCTTAGCTACAAAACAGAGATAATTACACCCACTTCATAAACATTCTTGTGAAAATTAAATAAGACAGCAAATATAAACATCCAGAACAGCGCTGAGCACAAGAACTAACAGAGATAGGAGTGAGTGCAGCGGACAGGCGAGTGACTGGAAGATGGCTAGGCTGAGGAGCTGTCCACACACACACACACATACACACGTACACGTGTGCACACACGCATGCATGCACGCACTCAACACACACACAACGGCATTCGTGGTTTTCTCCCGGGAACCTCCAACGCTCCAGAATGGCAGTTCTTGGGTCTGAGGCTTGTCATGGGGAGGGACCATGGTCCTCTGGAGGGCAGTGAAGCATGAAGACTGTCACACCTCCTACTACAGATTCCTACTCTGCAAAACCAGGGCTATGGCCCTGAGCTGGGCAAGGCTGGGGACCGGGAAGACTTAGCTCATAAGGACCGGTGTGGGCAGGAGCCTGGAACAGTCACCTACACCGAGGACAGCGGCCCCTCCTCAGCTGACCTGCCAGAAAAGGGCTGTGTGTGTTCACCCCTTTGGTTTTTCATGGCCGCTCCCACTCAAAGGAACCAGAAAAGCGGGCAAAGCTCTCACCGTATCACATATGTCTCTGTCTTAAACAGCCAATGGGAAATTGCGCAGTGTCACAGATGCAAATCCGGGACCAGCAGCTTCTGCTTGATGAGTTGCTGTAATGTTTCCAACCCAGACCCAGAATTAGCTGGCTTACCATAATTGCAAAAGAGACATAAGATGACTTTTTTAAATATGCTGATGGATGTCACACCCTGTGGTCTTCGTTTAGATTTCATTTCTTTCTTCGCCTGGAAACAAGGTCCCCAGGGTCTACAAATCACCCAACGGAAAGAAGCAAAGCAGAGGAAAGGTGAAGCTTGCTCGTAGTGAGCGCGCGGCTTTGGACCCCTGCAAACCCAACACTTCACGCCCGCGGCTCAGTGCCATCTCATTAGGACAAGGAAAGCTGGGCATGATTAGAATGCAGTGGCTTAATTTCTTGTGGGTGGACTAGTGCAGCTTAAAATACTTAATATTTTGTTTTATCTTCATTGACTTGTCTAATAATACAGAAAATATCCTTCTCAGGCATTGAACAAAGGAGCTTATCCTGTCACACCAGCTTAGCAAAGCCTGTGAGCTGAATGCTGATTTCAGGTGTGTGGAACTTGAAATCTCCTTCTTAAAACAATTAGGCTTATCCTGGAGGGAGATGCTTCCTTTCCCTTCCTCATCCCCCCCTTCAAACACTTCCCAGCCATGTAGACCTGCACTGTAGCTCCTTTCCTCCTGTGGGAAAATGTGCAATGTTCTAGACTACTCTTTTATCCAGCAGGTAATAAGTAGGTAATCAGAAGATGCAAGTTACTGCTATGTTAAAGGGACACGGCTGGACGATTAAGCAACACACTGGCTTGGGGACCCAGCTGTGTCCACAGACACAAGCCGGTTTATTTCTTCAGTGTATCAAGGCAGCCCACACAAAAAAAATTCCCCACTTGAGGGTCAAAAGGGACTGGGATAAGTGTTTACTTCCAGCAGACCATCTTAAAATTATTCCAGACCCGTGACAAGGTCTTCTCCAGAAACACCTCGGTGGCATACATAAATACCAAGTGTTTTTCATCATTTTGGCTGAATTTCTTTTTTTCTTTTTTTTTGGCCCCGCCATGTGGCTTTTGGGATCTTAGTTGTCCGAGCAGGGAGCAAACCTGGGCCCCTGCAGCAGAAGCGTGGAGTCCTAACCACTGGACCACCAGGGAATTCCCTGAATTTCATTTTCATTGTATAAAAAAAACAGGTTACCAGATAAGTTCAGGATCAAAATTGCTGTGTCCAGGAAGGGGCAATGGGGTGGAGACCTCACACCTTCTGGTGCATCAAACGCGCCTTTTTGAAGCCTTCCTTCTGTAACTCAGCTGGTGTGGCCTCCTGCTCGGTTTTGATTCTTGATTTCGCTTTAGCCAAGAGGCAGAAAGAAAAAACAAAATACTAGAGCAATGAAGGCTGTGGCTTCCACATTTCAGGTATACATCCTGAAATGCTTATTAAAGAGCTAAGAGAAATGCTGGCAGACATAATCACTTCTTTCTCTCTCTGTCCTCACATTTTTTGCTAAGTACTCTGAGAAGAGGCATCTACGGAGGGCCTTCAAGGGGCTTATACTCAGGATGAAAATGTAATCAAATAATCACACAATTAACTGTGGAATCGCTGGAGTTGGACACCCAGAAGGAGAAGCACATGCTAACAGAGTATAACAGAAGAATCTGATCTCATCAAGAGTGCCCTTCAGGTTCTCCAGAGAAGCTGAATTCTGAGTGATGAGAAGGAATTAACTGATGGAAGAGGGAAGACAAGACATCCCAGCAGAGGGATGTGCAAAGGCCCTGTGGCAGGGGGAGATGCAGCAGGAAGAAGAGGAGGAGGGCTGGTGGGGTGAGAACAAACAAAGCGAGGGGTAGAATTGTTCCAGCTGGGGCTGGAGAGGTAGATACAGCCACAGCACCCAGACTCTGTGGGCCAAGTAAAGGATGAGACTTCTAATCCTAAAAGCTGGGGGAAGCCACTGCATTATTTAATGTGTGAGCACACAAGCATGGGGGTGTGTGTGTGTGATCCAATCTGCATTTTGACAAAAACCCTGGGATTGTGATAGAAAGAAGAGAATGTCAGAAGGGGATGGAGGTAAACCATTCCAAAGGTTACAGCAGAGGTGCAAGTAGAAGATGCAGCAGCTTAGTCTAGGGTGGTTGCAGCACAAAGGCAGAGAAGCAGAGAGTCTAGAGAGGAATTCAGGACACAGCACTGAGAGCTGAACGGGACACGGAAGGTGAGGGACAGGAGGCGTCAAGATGATGCTTCTGGCTGGGGGGCAGAACAACTCACTTTCCCTTTTGGCCAAAGGTACCTTGCACCCTCTCTTGGGTTTCCTCCGTGCTCAGGGGCTAATCCTTCTCTACATGTGGGTGTCCCCAGCCCTCTGTGTGGTGTTTATCTGCTTTTCTGTATAACTATGCATCTTCTCTAAGTGACCTTCTCAGGCTCATGGGTTTAAATAATGACACTGAGCTCCCAAATCTCTCACGCCAGCCCTGATTTCTGCAGACTCATATATCCAGCCACTGCCACCTACTCAGTATGTCCACGTGAATGTCCAATAGGTATCTCAGATTCAACACAGCCAAAATAAAACTCATAAGTCACCCTGTGACATACATCCTCCCCCCACCCAAGTCTCTACCATCTTAGGAAATGGCACCATCATCCTGCATCCCATGGCTCAAGCTAAGGGTCTAGAGATCATCCTCCATTCCTCCCTTTTCCTCATCCCCCACATCTAACACACACCCACAGATTCTGTTGACTGGTATTAAGAGGCAGGAAAAAGGAAGATCTAAGAAAGAAATGCCATTTCATTAAATGGTAGTTAATGTGGACATGAGGCTTGGAGATGAAAAAATACTGCCACACCGTCTTCCTGCCTTTGGAGCCTCCTAAAAATATATTTCTGCCAAAAGAGTTGCTATGGAGATTTACAAAGTATTCCAAAGTCCTGCGGGTCATCCTTACAGGTAGGGTTGGCAGAGCGCAGATTTCAAAGAAAATATCAACAGATGCTCTCAGCATCAAATGTCACCATCTCTCCAAGATAGCTTAACTCAGGGGTTTTGCATTTTCACGGAACCACAGAATCTCAGGGTTAGGAGGGACCTTAAATGCCATCTATTTCAACCCTATTCATCTCTTTGACACAGTTATCTGGCTCCTGCTGGAACGTCCATCTCCAGGGTTTTCTGAGACAGCATAGTAGTTCATTGTCACTGCTTCACAGCTACACCTACGGGTCCTCCACCCCCAGCCTCTGCCGTATCCTCATCCTCTGCTTCCAGTCATCTTGACTCTGGGCAAATGGACATCCCCTCCTGTACACTCCATTCTCTCTTGTACCCTCCAGCCCATCACTCTGACATTTCAAGTCCTGGCTCAGAAATCCAAATTCCATTCGCTGACACCAACTCTGAGGCTAAACCTTCATCTTTTCAGTATTTTCCTTTTTCTTGGTCCTATAGCCCTTTCTCACTTTTATAGTACCCATGTAAATCTAGATTCGTTGCAGAAAATTTGGCAAACACGAGTAAGGATTTTTTGAAACTGCCATCACCCATCTTCCTGCCCTCAGGGATAACCTCTGTCCCCACTGTGGGCTGTCACATCAGAGTTCTTTTTTTTTTTTTTTTTTTTGCGGTACGCGGGCCTCTCACTGTTGTGGCCTCTCCCGTTGTGGAGCACAGGCTCCGGACGCGCAGGCTCAGCGGCCATGGCTCATGGGCCCAGCCGCTCTGCGGCATGTGGGATCTTCCCGGACCGGGGCACGAACCCGCGTCCCCTGCATCGGCAGGCAGACTCTCAACCACTGCGCCACCAGGGAAGCCCCCAGAGTTCTTTGCTTGCATGGATACGAGGCGTGATCACACATGCACGTGTGCACACACACGCTGTATTGTAGAATCATGCTTTATTGTCTGCTTTGCAAACTGCCTTGTACACAGAATAATAGTATAGAGTGCGTGTTCTTCTTCCCCAAGTCCCAGTCATCTGTAGGACGCATCGTCACAAAGAGCACCTGGGTTCCCAAAGCTAGCCGTTCCTGCTGGGGCCCCACAGACGGTGTCCCTGTCCCTTCCGGCCTTGCCATTCATCCAGGGCAGTGAAGGCAGGCGTGGGCAGCAGCAGTGGCTGTCACTAACCTGGCAGGCTGTGTGCGGCATTTGGAGGATGTGCTCCAGGAAAACGGCATACTTCCCAGAGGGCGTGGTGGGTCCACACGTAACATGGGCTGAGTTGTGCACCGCCCTCCTCAATTCATATAAGTCCTTACCCTCATATGTCAGAATGGGACTATGTTTGGAGACAGGTCTTTAAAGAGATACTTCCATTAAAATGAGGCCATTAGGGCTCCCCTGGTGGCGCAGTGGCTGAGAGTCTGTCTGCCGATGCAGGGGACACGGGTTTGTGCCCCGGTCCGGGAAGATCCCACATGCCGCGGAGCGGCTGGGCCCGTGAGCCATGGCCGCTGAGCCTGTGCGTCCGGAGCCTGTGCTCCGCAACGGGAGAGGCCAAAACAGTGAGAGGCCCGCGTAGCGCAAAAAAAAAAAAAAAAAATGAGGCCATTAGGGTAGACCCCAATCCAACCTGGGTAGTGTCCTCATAGAAGAAAAGGTTTGGACATAGACATACACAGAGGAAAGACCATGTGAAGATCCAGGGAGAAGACGGCCATCTGCAAACCAAGGAGAGAGGCCTCAGAAGAAACCAACCCAGCTGACACCTTGATCTCAAACTTCTAGTCTCCAGAATTGGAAGAACAAAATTTCTGTTGTTTAAGCCGCCCAGTCTGTGGTAACTTGTCCTGGCAGCCGGAGCAAACTAACACAGGGAGGAAAGTCAGCTCACTGGGGAGAGATACAGGAAAACACTTGTTCATCAAGTCCCTGCTCCCAGTTCAAAGAGATGGATCCAAATTCCTCTCCTGGGACAAATGTCCTAACTCTCAAGTCACTTTCACTGATTGAAACTCAGATGAGTCCAGTTGAGAAGGCTGATTTTCGTTCCTCTCACCCTATCCGGGGCAGCTAGAAGGGTCTGGAACAAGAAAGAGGATGTTGCCAGTTCTGAAATACCTCTTCCTCTTCACTCCTCTGAGGTTGGGTTACAAGGGGAGATGGAGATGGTCTTATGTCACCAGAGGATGTCAGTGCTGGGGGGTGCTCTGTGGTCACCATGGCTGCCTTGGGCTCCAGTTGGGGCTCATGGCCTCACCAATGTGGTGGTCACCAAATGGGCTGTGGGGCACGCAGTTTTTCTGGGGAGGTGCTCCCCTCTATGATAAGGTCCTCCCCACCCCCACTAGAGAGAGGCCACCTTGTCTCCCATTGGCTCCGTCACGCAGACACCTGGGCATTCCTCCGTGCCCTGCCCGCCTCTGGGCCCCTCACTCTCAAGCCCAGGGAGCTTCTGTGATCCTCTTTTATGTGCCTCAAAGAACATGGGGAACTGGGAAAGGACTCCCCCTTTTCTTTGATTCCCAAGCACACACAGATGGCCCCTCTAGCCTTGGTGGCTTTTGCAGGTCACTGGGCTTGCCTTTTTTATCATTCTCTAGACCAAAACTAGACATTCCTAGAACTCTCTCCTCGCTACCCTGCACCCTCCTACACACTTGCAGAGAGGAGGGGAAGGGGGTCATAAGCTGCAGCAGAAGCATTATTATTTCCAATTCAAGCAGAGAAATCACCAGCCTCTACACACGACCATCACACATCCTCCGGTTATGGTGGCTGCACCAAGATACAGTGCTCCCTTCCCAGGCCCCGTCAGGACTCAGCGGTTAGGGCCTGGGTACTGGAGTCAGACCTCAGTACTACATTGAAATCCAGCTCTGCCACTGCTGGTCTCAGGCAAGCTACTGAATCCCTTTCTGCCTCAACAGAAATGAAGATAATAATAATAGTACCTCCTTCACTGGCTTGTTTTGAGTACTAATAAGTTACTGATCCCTGGAAAGTGATGAGCACTGCGCCTGGCACATAGTATGTGCTCAATAAAGTTAGCCATTATTGTTATCATTGTTTTTTCTTTACTTTTTTCCTTTTTAATTGAGGTTTTGTTACTTTACAATATTATATTAGTTTCAGGTGTACAACACAGTGATACAAAATTTTTATAGATTATACTCCATTTAAAGTTATTATAAAATATTGGCTGCATTCCCTGTGCTGTACAATACGTCCTTGTAGCTTATTTATTTTCTACACAGTAGTTTGTACCTCTTAGTCCCAGACCCCTATCTTGCCCCTCCCCCCTTCCCTCTTACCAGTGGTAACTACTAGTTTGTTCTCTGTATCTGTGAGTCAGTTTCTTTTTTGTTATATTCAATCATTTGTTTTATTTTTGATTCCACATATAAGTGATAACATACAGTATTTGTCTTTCTCTCTCTGACTTATTTCACTAAGCATAATTCCCTCCAAGTCCACCGTCATCACTGTCCTCACACAGGATATAGAGTATATATAGTCCCTCCTAGGTTTCTCTCCTCTGTTTATCAGAAAGTGAGAGAACACCTAAAAGACCTAAATGGAAATACCTGCATCGTTCAGAGAGGAAAGGCAGAGGCATGGGGGTGGGGTGATGTGAGAAGGAAGGAGAAGGGGCGGGAAAGGACGGGGGCCAACCAAAGCTAAATTCCTTCTCCTTACCAAGTGAACATTAATTCTTCAACATGAAGGTAAACTGGGGCCCAGTCAAGAACATCCAGACAATAGAAGATGCACTGGCAAGGATCTGGCAGGGGGGGAGAGCTGGCAGGGGGGGAGAGCTCACAAGAGCCCCCGAAAGACTCGGGCTGGATCTGGGCATGAGCCTGAGCTCCTGGGAGGCCAGGCAATGCTCACTGATCTCTGTGCCCCCAGCACCCAGCCCTGGCACCTGATACCTGCCAGAATTTAAGCATGAACAGGAGTGGAAATCAAAACTATTTACTCGGGAAACTGACCATTTCAACTAAAATATGTATTTATTTATGCAGTTTATTTAGATACAAGTAGGAATCAGGAGGCTGAGAGGGACACATCCATCCAGAGCATGTGAACTAAGGAATGCTACAGGGGGACCCCTGGCCCCCAAATCTTCCCACAATTACTGCTCTGGCCCATCATACGTTCTCCATTTGGGTCATTCCTTCAAAAGAGGACTCTTAATACAATGCATTTAGGAAAGAAAAGGGAAGAATGATGATACGGTGTCGAGTTCTTTGTATCATCAAACTGAATTCTCACAACGGTTCTATGAAACCGTATTCTCTCCATTTTACAGATTAATCAACTGAGAGAATTTAAGTAACTTGCCCAGTTTCATCCAAGCATCTGCCAATGTTTTTTTTGTTGTTGTTGTTTTTTGCTTTTTTGGGTATTTTCTGGCCGTGCTGCAAGGCATGCAAGACCTTAGTTCCCTGACTAGGGATCGAACCTGCACCACGCCCCCTGCAGTGGAAGTGCAGAGTCTTAACCACTGGACCGCCAGGGAAGTCCCTTGCCTGAACTTGGGTTCAACATATTTTTTGAACCCAAGTCCCGCAGCCACCAAAGCCTCTCCCTTTTGCTCTGACAGGGCAGAGCCGCCATCAGCCACCCGTTATCTGATGCCTTCGTAAAAACACCATGGAATTGGGATGCTGGCTCCTGACAAGGCCCTGAAAGTAACAGCCAAAGAATTGAGGGTGTCTATGGGTGCCACGGTTGGAAAGTTCTAGCACAGGATGCATTTCGGGAAAATGGGTATAAATGATACAGCTCTGTGATGGGAAAGAGGACCTAAAACAGGTCCAGTTAACCCTGGAAGCATGGACACGGGATCCAGCTCCTGCTTACAGAAGAAAGATCTCAGTGCAGGTTTCTCTAGGTCAGTGCTTCTCAAAGCCTGGCTCCCAGACCAGTGGCATCAGTGGCGTCTGGTGACTTGTTAGAAATGCAAATCCTTGAGGTTGCCCTAGACCTAATGGATTGGAAAATCTGCGTGGGGTGCAGCGATCTGTGCTTGAACAAATCCTCCGCACAGCTGGTCTGGGGTGTCTTCTCCAACTGCATCAGGATGGCGCTGGGGTCTACCACCAACACCACTCCATCTGGGACCACTTCTACCCAGCCTATCTGCCTGGGCTGTGAACAGAACCCTCTCCCCTGGCACAGATAGAAGATTAATTTACCAGGGTGTGTGGCTGCCTTAAATCTTCCCCAGAACTAGGCAGGGAACAAACATATAAATAACGCTGTGTGCTTCACAGGCCAGGATGGCCCTCATTACAAATCATAAGCTGTAAAATGCAACTGGTGGAAAGAAATCGTCTTGACAGCTTCTTACATTCCCTGCCTTAGGAAAAATAAAACCACCGCCACCCTTACCTCCACTCCTGCCACCTCTACCACTGGCCCAGCTACTCAATATCACCACAGAGGCCCAGGAGAACGGGCAGGAGACAGAGCCCAGGGCATCAGAATGCCAACGTTTTGCAGGGACTGGCTCCCCTTGTCCATGGAACACCAACCTGGCTCCTCAAGATGCTGTCCCAGAGAATTCCCTGGAGGTGCAGTGGTTAGGACTCCATGCTATCACTGCTGAGGGCCCGGGTTCAATCCCTGGTAAGGGAACTGGGATCCCACGGGCCACACGGTGTGGTCAAAAAAAAAACTGCTGCCCCACTCTGCCTGCAACCCCCATGTGCTGTACAAACACTTACAGGGGCTTTGCTGTCACCATTTCATCATCCGATCATTCTCTGCAGTTCTCTTTCATTCTATCTAGTTATTCGATCTTGCTGTCATTCTATCTAGTGAGAGTTTGTTCAGGTTATAGCACCTTCTATACTTGATCTCAGTCAATTCTTCCCAGTTCTACAACCACCCTCCCTGATAGCTGGTGTTCAGATGAACTTTGTTCAGAGGAAGAATCAGGCTCAGAGCATTTGAGTCACTTCCCATAGTGAATATCTGACTCCAAAGTCTGTTGATGAGATCAATCAGTCGGTTTTATATGAATCTCCTGATCTTACTTCAGGTCTCTGTCCTTGCCTAGAGCAGTTGGGTGTGAATAAGACCTTGGAGGGCGGGGCTTCCCTGGTGGCGCAGTGGTTGAGAGTCCACCTGCCCATGCAGGGGACACGGGTTCGTGCCCCGGTCTGGGAGGATCCCACATGCCGCGGAGCGGCTGGGCCCGTGAGCCATGGCCGCTGAGCCTGCACGTCCGGAGCCTGTGCTACGCAACGGGAGAGGCCACAACAGTGAGAGGCCCGCGTACCGCAAGAAAAAAAAAAAAAAAAACCTCGGACGGCTATCTTCAGGTGTTGGTGTCAAGCTGACCTGTCTTCTGGTCTTGTTCTATGTCAAGGTACTCAGACCATGGCCCCAGTCCATCAGCATCAGAGTCACCTGGGAATTTGTTAAAAATGCAACTCCTCAGGCCCCACCTACCCCCGGCCTGCTGAATGAGAAAATCGGGGTGGGGTGGGGCCGCCAGGAACTGCATTTCAACAAGCCCGCCAGGTGATCCCAATGCCGCTCCAGTTTGAGAACCTCGGCTCAGGTGGTGTCCCGATGTGTAACTGGGTCCAGTTCTGCTCCCTGTGTGGAACCTGCCATTGTCCTGAAAATTTCTTCACATTCTCCAAAGTCTGTACGCCTCCCGTGAATTCCATCAGGTGGATGCTGGGTCCTGCTCTCTCCTACAGGACCTCATGAGCTTGCCTGCCCAATACCCTATGGTCTCCACCCTAGCAGGTCCCTTTGCCCTTCCCTTACCCCACTGCCCCTTGTGCTGACTGCCTACGGCTTCATTCTTGCCTTCAGTCTATCGTTGCTTAGCCCCCAGTGATTCCCTGGGCCCTGGACAGGCTTTCGGTACCGTCACCAAACTTCTGACCCACCTGCTCTAGTTTCCAGATGCTGGTTTCTTCCTGGTCTACCCCATTCTGTCTCAGTGAAGCACGGCCAAGGAAATATATGAACAAATTCATGTTCATACTCCAGCAAACTGGGAAATGCTTAAGGAAAAACCTCACCCTCCTGATGGAGATACCAGGCATATGTCAGGTCCCCAGGAAGTAGTCTCTGAAATGGAGATTTGGGTGCAGGGTGTGAGGGAACCAGATAGGAGAGGAGCTGAACCATGATGCAGTTACAACAAAGACCTCAGCTGATCCCTTGGGAAACTCTGGATCAGAGCTGCCCTACAGAGATGTCTCAAATCAGGCAAGAGGGCTGGACCCTCATGCCCCACAATGAATAGTCAGTGGGTGATGGCCGTACTTGGGAACATACAAGGACATAACCTTGGGCAAGGCAGCACCCTCTTGTCATCGAGATGTGAGGAGAGGGACTCAGCTGTGAGCTGTGAGGAGGTAACAGTCCCACCAGCTGGAGGAACAAGTAAGTTTCTTGGTCTTGAAAGGACAGATGTAGGTGATAGACCGCAGCATCCATAGAGCACTGGCATGCAACCAAAGCTTCTGCTGCTGTGAGAAGCAATGGGCTACGGTCCACAGTGAAAGGTCTCGACAGTCTAGGAAATCACAAAGATCTGCCATTACAAACAATGGAATATTACTCAGCCATAAAAAGAAACAAAATTGAGCTATTTGTAATGAGGTGGATGGACCTAGAGTCTGTCATACAGAGTGAAGTAAGTCAGAAAGAGAAAGACAAATACCGTATGCTAACACATATATATAGAATTTAAGAAAAAAAATGTCATGAAGAACCTAGGGGTAAGACAGGAATAAAGACACAGACCTACTAGAGAATGGACTTGAGGATATGGGGAGGGGGAAGGGTAAGCTGTGACAAAGCGAGAGAGAGGCATGGACATATATACACTACCAAACGTAAAATAGATAGCTAGTGGGAAGCAGCCGCATAGCACAGGGAGATCAGCTCGGTGCTTTGTGACCGCCTGGAGGGGTGGGATAGGGAGGGTGGGAGGGAGGGAGGGAGATGCAAGAGGGAAGAGATATGGGAACATATGTATATGTATAACTGATTCACTTTGTTATAAAGCAGAAACTAGCACACCATTGTAAAGCAATTATACTCCAATAAAGATGTAAAAAAAAAAAAAGACCAGGATGAAAATATATTCAGTGTACCTTAAGTCCATCCGATCTATTGAACACTGGTAGCTGGAGCTCTGCTTATTCTCATACTATAAAATCTGGGTCAGTGAAACATGCTTTTGCTCCAGGCAGGGAAAGATGATGATTAGGTTATGGATTTCTTAAGAGGAAGTACTGTGCCCTGTCGCATCTGACTCCATAACCCACATAACTTCTGGGGAACAAAGCAAATACTCATTAGCCTCTTCAGTCCAGAGGATGGATTATGACTGAATCTAAAAACAAAAAAATGTCACTATGAAGTAAATCCACAGGGGATGCCAAGGGAGCTACAATGACAGCAAATGACAAGACCACAAACCACATCTTAGCTCCAGAAATGCTAGCATATCACCTGCTTGTACCTTAACCATGGAGTCGGAGGTGTTGGTGGGACACAAAATTAGAACGGACATGGTGGATGGTCTCAAAGCCCACCTCCGCTGAGCCATAAGCATGGCTGGGTGAAAAGTAGCAAGATTAGCTCTCAGTGATGGCACCAAGGGCAGAACAAGCATCCGCGATAAAGGTCATTCGAAAGAACAAAGTCTGAGCCAGCATATGCAATCAGAAGCTAGGACTATCACACTTCTGATCAGACTGAAAGCAGAGGCCAAAGTAAGATCTCAGATTAGTGAGCTAGAGGAACAAAAACATCTGAAACAGGGCGCCCAGTGCACCAGTCAGGGTTCAAGCTGAGAAGCAGAGCCACTAGGAGACAGAGATGTAGATGTAGATGTATAGATACATAGATAGATGGCTTGTTACAGAGATTTGACCCCACACACAACTGCGGGAGCTGCTTAGGCAGTCTCTGGAAGGTTGCCGTCTTCATGTCTGATGCTGGAGCTTCAATTCCATAGGGTAGATGGTCAAGAAGGGGAGACGATGGCTATAAGATAGAGAAGCAAGATCAAGATGGAACCCAATCCCACTCCTGGGCATATATCCTGAGAAAACCATAATTTGAAAAGATACATGCACCCCTATGTTCACTGCAGCACTTTTTACAACAGCCAAGACATGGAAGCAACCTAAGTGGCCATCGACAGATGAATGGTTAAAGAAGATGTGGTACATGCATACAATGGAATATTACTCAGCCATAAAAAAGAATGAAATAATGCCATTTGCAGCAACATGGATGGACCTAGAGATTACCATACTGAGATAAGTCAGACAGACTTATTTGTGAATAAGTGAAATAAGTAAGTCAGACAAAGACAAATATCACTTATACATGGAATCTAAAAAAGTGATACAAAGGAAATTATTTATAAAAGAGAAATAAACTCACAGACGTAGAGAATAGACTTGTGGTTACCAAAGGGGAAAGGTGTGGTGGAGGGATAAATTAGAAGTTTGGGATTAACATGTTGACACTACTATACAGAAAATAGACAATTATGGGCTTCCCTGGTGGCGCAGTGGTTGAGAGTCTGCCTGCCGATGCAGGGGACACGGGTTCGTGCCCTGGTCCGGGAGGATCCCACATGCCGCGAAGCGGCTGGGCCCGTGAGCCATGGCCGCTGAGCCTGCGCGTCTGGAGCCTGTGCTCTGCAACGGGAGAGGCCACAACAGTGAGAGGCCCGCGTACCGCAAAAAAAAAGAAAATAGACAATTAACAAGGACCTACTGTATAGCACAGGGAACCATATTCAATACTTTGTAATAATCTATGTGGAAAAAGAATAAAAATATGTATAACTGAATCACTTTGCTGTACACCTGAAACTAACCCAACATTGTAAATCAACTATACTCCAATATAAAAAAAATAAAAATAAAATAAAAAAAGGAACAAACTGGAATCCACAAGCACGAGCTGGAGCCCAGGAGGATGAATGAAACTTGTCAAAGTGTCTCCTTGCCTCTGACCTTGGTGGTCTGGGAAGTCCTGCAGAAGCCAAGGCCCTTCATCACAGAGCTAAACACACACACCAGGCCCAGGAGGTGGAGCAGCTAAAGAAGCTCTTGGGAAAAGTGGAGCAACTACAGAGCAGCCAACAGGTGGAGGCAGCAGAGGAGTGAAAATGTGCATGAGCTACAAAATGGCTGCTGTTTCACCTCCATCGTCCATATCTCCCCTAGGAATCTCTCTTGTGGACTATCCTACTGGAAAACACATAGGGAAGGAGATTTGGGGAAGTGTAGTTCAGCCAGGCCAAGCGGACACATCCCCAAACCACCACGCCCAGCTTTCATCTAAGCCAAAGGACTCATCAGGCAGGCTTTCATACGGGACTCCGAGCTGCCTCCTGAGAAAGTGCACTGGTCTGGCACAAAGCTGGGGGACCACATTCAAAGGAGAGAGGTGACTGCAAGCCTGGGATATGTGGTCTCTTTGCCTTATGATCTTCACAGGCAGGCTGCAAAGGCTCCCCGCTCTGGAACTCTGTGCTGACTGAGCTGCAGTGAAAGGGCTTGTTCAGGAAAATCTTCTGTAGGGTTTTGAAAGCACAGGCTCAGCAGGGTAGGCACTAGCCACTTCTGCAATGATGAGAGACAAAGGCCTTGACATCAGACTCTAGTGGCTTCACTGATGGGCCACATGGGTCACCAAAGCACCTTGGGTGAGCATGGATGGCTGTGCCTGCCACGGGCACCATGCCGCCCACAATGTTGGCATTTGGGGTTTCAAAGCAACAGGACAGACATCACAGGGCATTGGGAGAGAAAAGTGGAGGGCATCATGCTGGTGGCGAGGAGAACTGACTGCACGATCCTGCCAGAACTGTGTAGGAGTCCTCTGAGGGGTTCCCAAGAGCCACTGACCTGTGACCACTCCTGGGACCAAGTTGTTAACCACCTGCCCAACTGGTTAGCATGGCCTAGAAAACAAGTCATCAAAGGACCAAAGCACACCTGGTACCAAAAGCTTCTTCTCAAAGGATAGACCTGCTTGGCCGAGAAGGGGTTTACTTCAAAGGAGAACGAGTATGGCTCCATCAGCATCGTGAAAGATGTGGCATGACTCACAAAAGCAGATCTGATGTAATGCTTCCATTGGAACACTGTAGAAAAATGGCTGGAACAAACCCAAAGTGGACCCTGTAGCCTGAGAACATCAGAGCAATCCTTGAAGCAGTCCTTCAAGCCCCAGCCTAAAGTTCAAATGCGACTTTGTTTTTCATCTGAGCATGAGTTTGATGCCATCTCAATTTTACAATCTTCAACTTGTAAAAAGAAATTTTACAAATTTCTACAGACATTTAAACATCTTTCTGTTTGCAAATGAATGAGTTCCAGCAAGAGGAAAAAAAAAATCCTCCTCTAAGACTGAATTAGGGAGACTTCTTCCTCAAGGACCAGCTGAAAAGAAAAGGTCTGTGCTGTTATCACTCACAAATTCTCTTGCCTGAATCAATTAGCTTCCTGAGTGTCATTTGAAGCCATGCCGAGCTGTAATCAAGGCAGCGCTGTCAGCCTGTCACGGCCACTTCTCTGTGGCTTCCACCAAGAATCTGTTAAGACAGAGCCCACCTAAAGCCATACGTGTTGAGAAACACAGTGGAAAACTGGACAGAAAAAAGATTAACATTTTGGGTTTTTTTAAAATTTACTTGAAATATTTTTTGAAATTCAAGTATAGAGATTGAGTCAGTCATCCATATGGTCACCATGGGCTGTGTTAAGTCCCTGTCATAAAGTCACTGGTCTTTTTTTTAAAATTGAAGTATAGTTGATTTACAAAGTTGTGTTAATTTCTGCTGTACAGCAAAGTGATTCAGTTATATATATACATACTTTTTCATATTCTTTTTCATTATGGTTTATTACAGGATATTGAATACAGTTCCCTGTGCTATACAGTAGGACCTTGTTGTTTATCTATTTTATATATAGTACTTTGTATCTGCCAATCCCAAACTCCTAATTTATCCCTGCCCCACCCCCTTTCCACTTTGGTAACCATAAGTTTGTTTTCTATGTCTGTGAGTCTGTTTCTGTTTTGTAAATAAGTTCATTTGTGTCATATTTTAGATTCCACATATAAGTGATATCATATGGTGTTGGTCTTTTTCTGACTTACTTCACTTAGTATGATCATCTCTAGGTCCATCCATGTTGCTGCAAATAAAGCCACTGGTCGTGAACTCAACTGTGAGAGATGATTTCTGGTCTACAGACAAGATACAACTGTTAGGTTGCTCTCCCCAAACCTGCCTAATGAGAGTGGGCAACACAGAAGAGGTGGGAGCCATGAAGGTTTGCCTGGTGGTTACAGTGAGTATTGCACCAAAGAATGCAGAAATGCAAAGGGATTTGGCCTCTGAGATGGTTCTGTTGTTCCATTTCTCCTTCTGCAGCAGGAGGGCTTCTGAGTTACAGTCTACAGAACTGACCTTAGCTAGTTTAGCAGAACAGGAATTTATTAAAGGATACACGTACCCAGCTGCCACTTTGTCCATGCGGGAACAAGATGCCACAACAAAGACAGGCCCCACTTCTGCCCCTCAGAGGCTTCTCCTTCCTGTCGCCAGAAGAGCCATGATACCCCCTCCTTTCACTGTCTCCCCAGGCTCCCTGTAGGTGAGTCTGATTGGAGAAGCTGGTTCTCCAACTGGCCTTAGCTGCAAGGGAGGCAGGAAAGCGAGTTTCTCTGAGCTTAGAGAGACTCAGGGTGGAAACTCCCCCAAATATAAGGAAGGTGGGCCCAGGTGCTAGGTAGCCATCAAGCAGGGTGACAGATGACAGCAGGATCCTTATGTTTCCTGGCCCTTACCATTCTGTGTTCAGAAGAGGCAAAAACATCAGCTGTGGATTTATTTAAAACTCCAACTTCCAGAATATGTACTGGAATTGGATAATTTCAGCTGTAAATCGTACAGCCTCTAAGCGTTCGGAGCCAAGTACAGGTAGGCACAGTAAATGTCTCAGTGAATGGTCTCAATAAGATTCTCAATAAATGAAGAACTCTTTTATTGTATCCTGTTGGATGTGTTCGTTACGGTCAGAAACTACACCAGTTTATGTGTGGAAGGTTTTCAGACATGGGTTTGAAACCCCACAGGCTTTACTAACAGGGTCAGAATGGATACATGAGAGGGTCAGCAATGGTCCAGGGGAAGCCATGGCCCGGGGTCCCCACCTGGCACTGTGACCTGTGCTACAACCATCAAAGTTCTATTGTCCAACTACACAATGGAAAGATTAAAACACATGGGTTATTTTCAAACTTTTGTAGAGCAGCAGGAGGACCCAGCTGAAATACTCAATCTCACACCAGCACAAGAGCAGAATAAAGAGGGTAGATGATGGGGTGATGCGATGGGTGACACCTGGAGAACCCCTCCCCCTCCCCTCTGGTCCCACTATAGCCCCTGAGCCATCCTCATCCCACCCTGTGGGATCTGAAGGACATCATTTGAAAACCACTCAACTTTGCATGCAATTTCCAAGTTTCCGTCCAGGATTCTGATTTTATAAGGCTCAGACTCTCACCCTAGATGCAAGCCTCTCAGCCTCAGCTCCCTTGACATCTTGGGCTGCATAATTCTTCGTGGTGGGCTGTCCTGTGTCTCTCAGGATGTTTAGCAGCATCCCTGTTCTCTACTGACTAGATGCCAGCAGCATCCCTAGCTGCAATGACCAAAAATATCACCATATATTGATTGCAAAGGTCCCCTGGAGGACAAAATCTTCACCCATTCCCTTGAGAACCACAGTCCTAGATTGATTCAAAATTCTACTAAATGTCACACTCCATTTCTTCAGCATTCTCATCAACCTATGGTTTATCCTCATTTATTAAAGAAAAAAATACAATCTCCTTTTAAGCTAGCAATAAGGCACTGACTTCAGCTATTCAGGGGATTTGTGAGCAAGTGTTTTTATATCCTGTGGGCATGCTCCATGATTTTTGTTCGTTGAAAACCACACATCTTTTCATTTAACTGTCCTTTTTGCTGTTTGTGTCTTCCCAGCAGCTGAGAGGCTTGGATAATACAAAGCCCATCACTGCTAACACCTGCCACCACCTAAGAGCTGGAGTAGTAACCTCCAACTAGAGCAACCATCCTTTCACTCATAATCCCATTCATTATTCTCTTCCACAGGACATGGATCCCAACCAGCTGACTGAATCACTGGTTCCCAGTCAACACAGCCCACCAAGTGAAAAGAACCAACTGCAAACATGAAGGACAATGAAGATAATAATAACTATGGCGGTGGTGATGATGAAGGTGGATAATTAATTATTATTAGGAGTAGTAAGAGTCGTACCCTAGCTAAGACTTACATAGCAAACCGTACTATGAAGCAGATGCTTTATATAGATTTCGAGCACTTTAGACTTTACATATATCCCAAGACCATCAGGAAGAACTGTCCGAATTTGGGAACAGGTAAGAAATTCCTGATCCTTTCAGTGAAATGCTGGGTGTGGTCCAGCAGAACCTCTGGGGAGTGTGCACCTCAACTTTCTGTTGAGAGAGCTATTTTACAACTCTGTAGCCAACTCCTGCAGCTGCTGTAACAAACTGTCCCGAACTGGGTGGCTTAACAAACAACAGAAATGTATGCTCTCTGAGTTTCACTGGGCTGAAATCACGACACCTGGGGCCTTGCCCTTCATACTCTGCATCAGAGATTCTGTTCCTGCCTCTTCCAGTATGTGGCAGCTGCTGGCATTTTTTGGCTGGTGGCTACATCACTCCATTCTCTGTCTCCGTGGTTACACTGCTCCCTGGTGTGTGTGTGTGTGTGTGCACACGTGGGTGTACACCAAATCTCTGTTTGTTTCCTTCACATGGATAGGAATACCATGGGATACATGTGGTTCCATTTAGGGTCCACTGGGATAATCCAGGATAATCTTTTCTTCTCAAAATCTTTAGTCATGTCTGCAAAAGTCATTTTTGCCATGTAACAGTCACAGATTCTAGGGATTAGGATGTGGATATCTTTGGGGAAGGGGGCGTTAGTCAGCCACCCCCTGCAGAGGTGGCTGCCACATTCTAGAAAACTCAGAAGAATGAAGATGCCACCTATAGTGAACTTTTTTTCTGGTAAAGAATATAAATCTCTGTAAATCAAACTTTCATTTAACTGGACTTGACATCTTCCACAAGTTAATAACGTGAATAAAATATTATGTTTTCTATTTATATTTGCATGCAAAACACGAGTTTACCTTTTTGAGAACTATGCTTTCACAGTATTAACTCAATAACTCACACAACAAGCCCATGAGACATGTGCTGTTAATTTCCCCCATTTTAAAGATGATAAAATTGAGTCCCAGAGAGGTTAAGAGACTTGTCTAAGTTCACACAGCTAGGAAGGATGGTCTGGCTCAAGGGCCCACTGTACTGTACTGTCATAATGTGGTGGCTGGACTAAAAGACCTGTAAGGTCCCATTAAGTTGGCTTTGTCATGAGTCCCTAAAAGCTTGGAGTTTGCTTTGGGAGTTCAGTAAACATCTTCCATGACAACCCACGTGAAAAATGAAGCACAGATCAGGCTCCCTGAGGGTAGACATAGCGCTCTACCCTGTTGAGGAGAATTGGGTTATTTTTCCCTTACTTCAGAACACAATCATAAAATGCAAATATTAGGACTGAGCCAACACACATATGCAAACTGAAAAATAAACATCTGTGATGGGAAAGCATTATGGGTTACTTATAATCCCCAACTGCAAAGCATGGAGCTCTAGAAGGGTCCTTTGTTTGCTGAAGGGGATGATGGGCTTGAGAAAATCAGATTGGAAAACCTAAGAGGTAATGTGCTTAGTGTAAGAGAAGCACAGAAAGATATCGGGGGAGGAGGGGGAAGGTAAGTGGGAGCCCATGAGGAAACTGAAGGGTAGAATCAGGTTTTAATAGCAATTATGTCAAGTTTTAATGTGGCATGTGACATGGCCTTCTCTACTACGTCTCGCGTTAATTGCCTGTGAAATCTATTTTACACAAAACATGCTTTGTGGAGTCGAATTTATTTTTGGAGGATTCAGCGCTGAGCTCTACTTCTAGAAGGATGCAGGGATTAAAAACAGGGCCCCAGTCACGTTGGGTCATGCATAATTATATTTTAAAACTATATGTATGCTTTTCAAAATGTCCAACAGATTAACTGTGGTGTAGGGAGTCAGACTGGCAGGATTCCAGTCCATTACCACATCTCAAATTTAATGAATTTGCATGAAAAAAATGTAAAAAATAAAAGGGAAATAACAAGAACCAATGATCACTGTCTAAAAAAAAAGATTATTCAATATGCAAAACACGCACCCTCACTCTCTGAAATCCAAAAGTCAGACAGATGACTTCATTTGTGATTCTCAGTCACTTGTTTTCAGAACTCAAGGTTCCCTTAGGTGTCTTTCAGCTGAGCAAGTTCTCCAGTCTGTTCATTTCCTGATCCATTTAAAATCTCTGCCTAGGTTGTGGTTTTTACACCACCTCACTCCTTCTGCTTAGATCAGTCTTTTCATTTCTAAAAACCAGCAGCTTAAAAGGAGTTTTTCCTTTCTGAAGCTGGGTCTGAACAACCAGAGAGAGACCCATGGATACTGCAGGTAGGAAGGGGACTGACCAAAGCCAAGGGACTTTCCATCCAAAGTGCTCCCTTCAACTTGGCTTCCAGTGGTGTTTCTCTTCCGACCACTGGAGAGACCAAACACCAATCAACCAACCAACCAACCCATCAACTAACCAACCAAAATCCTCCCCCACCCCGCCAATCTTAACTCTGTATTCATATCCTATCTCTTATTTTGGGAAATATACCATTGCTACTAACTTCCTAACCAGACTACAGACTTAAATGTAAGGGTACCATATATGTTGAGACCAACGTTTTTTGTTTCTGTTTTTTACCCCTGACGGACAATAACTGTAATTGAATGATAAAGTCATTTCGGTCCTCTGGTCCCTGGCCTGTCTTTAAAGGCCACACACAGTGGCTGATATTACTAACCATCGCCCTAGGGATAGGTACCACTGCTATTATTTTTTCCAGGTTTAACTGAGATATAATTGACATATAGCATTGTGTAAGTTTAAGGTGTACAAGGTGATGATTTGATACATGCATAAATTGAGAAGTGATTAGCACAGCAGGGTTAGTTACCACCTCCATCACTTCACATGACTATTATTTCTTTAAAAAGATTTTTTTAATAACTATCATTTCTATTTTGTGCTGAGAACATGTAAGATCTGCTCTCTTAGCAAATTTCTAGTATATGATGAAGCATAATCACCATGCTTGTATGACTGTTAATTTGCAAATGAGGAAATCTGAGGCTAATAAAGTTGAAATAACTTGCCCAAAGTGATAGAGTGGAGCTAACATTTGAACCCAGGCCTCTGGGACTCCAGAACCTTCTTTTACATGGTTCCTCTATCCCTCCTCCCTCCAGCAACACGACCTCCTAGCGGTTCCTGGAAACTGTGATTTTTCTTTTTCCTCCCCACATCCAGAACCTCCATTGACCATTCCCTGAGCCCAGAACAGTTGCCACCATTCTGACAATCCATCCTCCCTTCTCTCCCATTCTTTTGCCTGTTGATCTCCTACATATTTCATATACCCGTCGCACCTCCACTCCAATGTCCCCATTGTGAGGGAACCTTCCCCATCACCTTCTCACATCACATCTTTACGGGCCAGGCACTTACCTCAGTTTGCAACTGTGAGTTCATTTCTGTGATGATGTGATAAATGTCTGTCTCCCCCACTAATCTCTGAGCTCCCTTAAGCAGCAGGAACGTCTATTTTGGCTTATGATTATGGCCCTGAAGCCAGCAAATAATAAGAGCTCAATAAATTTTTACTGAAGGAATGAAAGAACAAGTGAATGTCAGACTACGAGATGGATGAATGAAAGAATGAGGGCAGTCCCAGGAGGAGAACCCAATACTCCCCGTGCAGGGACAGACACTGCGAATGACCAGGTCAAGAGCACAAGCCAGTGAGAATTCAGGGGGGCCCATCTATGATATCAAGAATGGCCCCAGAACACACCCACACTCTCCCCCACGTGCCAGTTCATAAAACTCAAGATGCAAGGTCCGGCTGGTGCAGAAGCCCTCACCGAGGGCCCCTGTGCCACTGTGCCAGTCTGTGTAGACACCAGCCTGTACGTTTTGATTCTGAGACCCCTTGGTCCCCATCACAGCTGTCATCCACGTCTGATTTTCTCAGTACTTAGACTTCAGGTTTCCCCATAGACTTTGAGCTTTTTTTGGCTTTCTACATTCCCTGGTGTCTAGAATGGAACTCTTTGCATGAGCCTCAGGCCCCCAGAATCCCAAACCTCCTTCCCAGCAGTAAACTGGTAGCTCACCAGGCTGAGTCCTGCCAGGAGGAGGGAGTCAAACAAACAGGATTCAAGTGCAGAAATTACTTTAAAGGCCACTTTTTCAAGCACACATCTCTTACATAAAACAAGGTGACTCTGTACTTCTGATGAAAAAGAGGGCTCCTTGTCTTTGTGTTTCTCTATTGATGGTCCTTATCTTGCAGGCATGGCTGTGTCCACCACTGACCCAAATTAACCCAATTGTTTTTAAAGAGATGCTTTTGTAATACAGACAATGGGCACGTACTCCATCTCCTGTGGGTCTTATGTAAATAAAAGCCTATTTAGAAGACACAGCTGACCCTCCTGATCTATAACACAGCATAGCTGATGTGCAAATGGCTCTAAGACATGTTGCCCAGTCCCACTCCAGCCCCTTTCCGACCAGACAGCTGTCCCCGGGATGGAAAAGGACAGCTTTCCAACTTCTTTATACAACCTGGAGCCATTACTGCTGTCCACCCAAGAACTATGTAGAGACGTAACTTGAAAGAGGAATTAGACTTGAGGAAGAGAGAAAGCAGGTGAGTAGAAAGCAAAGCAAGAGCTAATGCTTCTTCTAAGCAGCCTTGATGAGAGAAGCAGCCTTGACGACAGAAGGAAGCTTTTACCACCAATGTTGGGTGCTGGTAGCTTAGACATAGTAGGAGAAGACAGAGCTGGGGAGGAAGGCTCCCTCCCATTTCTATATGTCTATCAGGCAGTCATTTTGGGGAGAGTGAAGGTTATCAAACCTCACGTATGAAGAAGCAGATCAGGCTGGGACTTCCCAGGTGGCGCAGTGGTTAAGAATCCGCCTGCCGGGCTTCCCTGGTGGCGCAGTGGTTGAGAGTCCGCCTGCCGATGCAGGGGACATGGGTTCGTGCCCCGGTCCGGGAGGATCCCACATGCCGCGGAGCGGCTGGGCCCGTGAGCCATGGCCACTGAGCCTGCGCTCCGCAATGGGAGAGGCCACAACAGTGAGAGGCCCATGTACCGCAAAAAAAAAAAAAAAAAAAAAAGAATCCGCCTGCCAATGCAGGGCACAAGGGTTCGAGCCCTGGTTCAGGAAGATCCCACATGCTGAGGAGAAAGCATGCCTGTGCACCACAACTACTGAGCCTGTGAGCCGCAACTACCGAAGCCCGCGCGCCTAGAGCCCGTGCTCCGCTACAAGAGAAGCCACCGCAATGAGAAGCTCGTGCACCGCAACGAAGAGTAGCCCCCGCTCACCACAACTAGAGAAAGCCCACACGCAGCAGCGAAGACCCAATGCAGCCAAAAATAAATAAATAAATTTTTTTAAAAAAAGAAGTAGATCTGGGGAATTCCCTGGTGGTCCAGTGGTTACGACTCGGTTCTTTTACTGAGGTGGCCTGGGTTCAATCCCTGGTCAGGGAACTAAGATCCCACAAGCCACACGGCCAAAAAAAGTGAAAGAAGTAGATTTGGTAAACTCTCAAGAGAGCAAGCTGAGTAGGTTAAATTAAGATTCCTTAAAGCTTTTCTTCTTTAGCTTATGTTGTAACTCTGGAACTAAAGTGTGTTTAGGAAGCTGAATACAACAGTAGGAGGAAGGGAAACAATCAGAAACGAAAGCCATCTCCTCTCTGTCTCTCATCAGTCCCCCAGCACCAGGGTTTTAGGGATCCTGATGCCATCCATGGACCCCATGTGAATCAGAGATGAGAAACGCGAAAGGACTGCCAAGGAGTGTCCTAACTCCTGCCCTTGTCTTGGCACAAGGAGACAGGAAAGAATGAAAAGATCATTTTCCCAGCAAATCTTTGTGGTCTGAAGGTTGTCCTGGGGGAGGGGGAACAGAGGGTCATAAAACAGCTTCTTTCTGTTTCAGGGGCATCTCTGAAGAAAGCCCCCATCCCACCCCTGCTTAGAGGTTAGGTCCATCTTGGGCATGGAGGGCAAGGGATGTAAGCAGATGACCCCTGACGAAGACTCTCTCCTTGACCAAACTTTAGTCATGCTCCTCTAGCCTTCTTCTCCACCAGGCCTTGGCCTTGGCCTCCTGTGTCCATCCTTGCCAAGTCCAGTTTTAGCAAGTGCCAACCACAAATCGGCACTTGCCATCTACTCTACAAGGATTAAATCATGAGCCACTGTGGCTGCTGACCTTCAACACCCCCTGAAAGGAGTTGAGTGTGGAGATCAGGAATGAGGCCCTCTGTGCTCTGGGAAAAACTGGCAGATCAGGTCTTTAGATAGTTAGATATTTTCAGGAGGTTTTATGAGCCCAATTCTTGCATCTCCTCATATCTAGAAAAGCACCACAATCATTAACAATAACATCTGCTCCTTGTGACTAGCAGCTAGCTTCTGCCAACTAAGGAGTACCCCCTTCACTAAGATCATATATAACACTAACCTTCCCCCTATCTCTTTGGAACAGTTTCTTAGAACTATCTGGAATGCTGTCTCCCGGGCTATAGTCCTCATTTTGCCCCAAATAAAACTTAACTCACAACTCTCATGTTGTGCTTTTTTTTTTTTCAGTTGACACAAGGATGCTGTGAAGTCAGTGTAGACAGAATCCTACCCCCTTCATATTTAACCAAGTTCCTCATCTCCCACCCTTGATGTCTACATCCTTGGCCTGCCTTCAGCAAGAACCCTGTTAGCTCAGTTTAGCAAGAATCCTCTCACCCTTGATGCTCCTCGTCATAATTTTCCATCCACTGACCCTGTCACCCTGATCCTTGGCTATAAATCCCCACTGTCCTTGTATTCAAAATTGAGCTTGATCTCTCTCCCCTATTAAAACAGAGTCAACCCCTACTGCAATAGTCTTGAATACAGTCTTCCTTACCATTAAACAAGCATCATAAAGCTTTTTAGCGCCCATTGAATGGAGGGGATGAATGGCTGGCGTGAGGATGAGCATTAATATGGGGGAGAACTTTGCCCTGGTCCCCTCAATGCCCCGACCGGGAATGGCTGCACAGATGCCTTCGGAAGGCTGGGCAGCATGGAGCATCCTCCAGATCTACACGAAGGGTGGGTCTGTAACCCGGAGCAGCTCTTATCCCCACCGTCACTGAGCACAAGGGTCTGCTGTGCCTTCCCAGGACTTTTGTGTCCTTGATGAAATAGATGGGAACAGGAGAACTGAATAAAGGCATTTCCTGCACATCTAGCTAATTAAGCCAGTTTTCAATCGATCCCCAAACTAAAGACATGCATCATTTCTTGCCCAAGAGGGCAGCAAGTTCATAACAGTTGCATAATAAATAACTCAGCCCCACTGGGGCATCTGTGGGACAGAGTGCTAAGATGAAGAACTTGCTGGAACTGGACAGCAAAAGGCAAAGAACCAGGACCAGCAGGAGGTCCTGCCAGGCAGCCCAGCTCCAGGGCGGCAATGGCAGCAGGCAATCATGTGGGAAGCGCTCACTCCTTCCTGAGGATATGTTAATGGAGGTCCCATTTCTGACTTTTTATGTTAATTTAAATGATGTTATATCTATGCCCCATTGAGTAAAAAGGACAGTGAATTAATACACACATGAAAGAAAACCATAGCCCTCAGCAATCACTGTCTAAATACTGTTCTAAAGCCTTTTGGATGATGGACTGCTTTACTCTACTTCTAAGAAATCCTTCTATTATCACCTCCCTGTTTTGAATACTTAGAAGTCATTAAATACTTGGTTCCTTAACGAGAAGAGAGTGTAGTAGGTCAACGATTTATTTCAACCTCCTGCTTAAGAAAAATGAAAGGCCCATTCTTACATTCTGTCTCCATTTTTTACACAACTTGTTTTTTTCAAGTGTTTGTCTAACATCCATGACATGTATTTCCAATGTTACCAGTAAAGTTTGGATTTGGCCTTACTTTGACAAGTCTGCGAGGCCATCTGTAAGACCTAGAGATATAGGATGGTGAGATTTTGACTAATACATTTTTTCTTTTTTTGGCCATGCCACGTGGCCTTTTGGATCTTAGCTCCCTGACCAGGGATCGAACTTGGGTCCCCTGCATTGGAAAGGCGGAGTCTTAACCACTGGACCGCCAGGGAAGTCATGAGCATGAAAAAATGAAATGGAGCAGGACCCTGCAGGGCCCTCCTGGGTACAAAAGCCTTTCTGTGTCCCCATTTTCTTTGTAGAAAAGAGGTTTCTGCCTCCTAGACCTTCCCTGAATACCAAAGGACAGATTCAAACAGTCACTAATTAGAAAAGTGAGGGAACGCAGAAACAAAGGAAGAGCAGTCAAGAAACAATAGTGCAGCTGTGGGGCCGGGTCCTGGTCCTCCTCAAGGGATACACATAACAATATACCTTTGAGTTCTTCTGAAGGAAATAAGGCTCCCACGGGGGAAGTGGGGGGAGGGATGGTAACTTAAGGGCTGAGCACAGGATTCCTGGAACACTGCCCTGTAACCTCACCACCGACCAATCAGAAGAAAGGCACACACCCTGCAGCCCTCACTCCAAGTTTTGCCTATAAAAACTCTTCCCTGAAAACCATGGTGGGGCATGGGTTGGGCTTTTTGAGCATGAGCCGCCCATTCTCCTTGCACGGCCCTGCAATAAACCTTTCTTTGCTCCAAACTCCAATATTTCCGTTTGTTTGGGCTCACTTTGCGTTGGGCACATGAACCTGCATTCAGCAACAAAGGTTTTCAGGAATGTGAAGTTTTATGTCTCTCTAACTTCCCCCCTCCTTTTAATTTTAGTCCTAAACCCAGTCCTTGGTGTGAGATCTACTTTGCCCCTTAGCCTTCAAAAAGATCTGGTCACGTATACGAGTAACAGGTGGACAGTAGTTTTGCAAATAACAGCTCTGCTTGGAGTTGTTAATGGTGGTAATTTAGTCGTGTAGCCAACCCTAATATGCCACCTCAAAATATGACTGTAGGAAACCAAAATATGTCCCCCAAAATATGCCTCTTTGGCATGAGGATTATTTTGAGAAAGAGTGGACACAGAGGAAGCTCTGCAAACAGAGTATAAGTTATCTTTTTGTAAGGGAAATTAACATTTATAAAGAAAATTTCCACTTGAAAGGGTGTTTCCCCCTCTGTACCAGGAAGAGAGAATGTCTCTAAATCACAAGGGACTCTTGGAGAAGACAGGGACTTAAATCTGCATAACAAACCTTATCCTTCCTTGTTTACTGTAATTTTCCAGGTCTTCTTCCCATAAATGTTCTCCTCCACATCCTTCTTCCTTTGTTTTAGCAGAAGATGATATTTAAGCCCCAATTCTAAGCCACCTCTGAGTTTACTCATCCCTGAGTTTCTCCCAGGTATATATGAGATATACATGTCAATACATTTCTGTCTGCTTTTCTTTTGTTTATCTGTCTTTCATTACTGGGTACCAGTCAAGAACCTAGAAGAGTAGAAGAGAAGACTCTTCCTCTCGTACAGCTTCTGTTTATTTTTTTCTGTCATGTGTGATCAAAACTTCTACTTAAGAAACAGTGACCTCATGGTATTTCACTATGCCCCCCAATCCTATGGTCCAACACTGCCATCCTTGTCTATTTGATGGAAAGTTCTTAGTCCACCTGTGTATCTGAGGTGCTCACCTATTGCTCTATGCAGCTTTTAATTCAATGGAAAAGAGTTCTACTTTCTTTGGTCCTGGAGCCATCAAAGATCAGTCAGATGTTAGTCTTCTGATACACAGAATAGAGTCCCACTACACCTGTGGTGGAAAACGGACCAGCCAGCTGCTAAACCTGGCAGCAGGTCTGGACGACCTCGCACACTGAGCTTTGCTGTGGTTACTCCATGGCAGGATGGGGTAGGTGGTAACAGAGGCCCTACCGGGGAACACAGCATGGCTTCACAGAGTTGGGGCAGGGGGTGGCTGTGTGCCCTACCTCCCACTGATGCCCACTGTTTGGGATAAGGTGTCATTAGCTCCTTTCTCCAAAGAGGCTTATTTTAAGATGTAAATGCCATAGCACCAACATTCCCCCCTTCCCAGGCCTCGCACTTGATTTTCGGGAGTGTAGGAAAGAACTAACTCAGGTAAATGGCATTGTACATGCCACCTCCCTTAAGCTTCACAGGAGCCCTGAGAGGTAACAATCTCTGCTGAGACTTCTCATGGGACCTGAGGCTCACTGAAATGAACCAAGACATGGAAGCAGATAGGGTAGGGGATCCCCAGAGAAAGAGAATCAGGCATGGCTTTCTTGACATGAGAGAAGCCATTTTTGGCCTAAGCCATTTTGTGATCTTAGCCTGGCCACACAGTGCTTGTTCTTGAACAGGTCTTAGTAGTAAATGTTCACAAGGTAACAAAAGAATGCAGAAACATTGCCTATTATCAGACAATAGCAAAGATAATATATCAGTTGTAAAGACTCCAGTTCTGTTTTTTGTTTGTTTGTTTTTAAACATCTTTATTGGAGTATAATTGCTTTACAATGGTGTGTTAGTTTCTGCTTTATAACAAAGTGAGTCAGCTATACATATACATATATCTCCATATCTCTTCCCTCTTGAGTTTCCCCCCCTCCCACCCTCCCTATCCCACCCCTCTATCCAGTTCTGTTTTAATGGTAAAGATTAGCCTGAAGCTCAACCACCAGATCTACTGGAACCTAAGGGATGATGATGTTGACTTTTTCTGACCCTCGTGACTTCAATCAACTAAAGCTCGACCGCCCGAGCCCCTTCAGGAATATGCAGGTACCCTGAGCTTAAAGCTTCCCCATCTTTGCTGTGGAGGGAGACACTGCTTTGGGAAAGATGCCTGGTGTTCTCCTTCCTTGCTGCTAGTAATGAATCCTTCCTTCTTCTGATCTTTGGCTTGGTTGTGTCTTCTGGCTTGACACCCACCAAGAGGCAAACCCAGTTTTCGGGTAACAGACAGCTAACAAGTCCTGAGGCCAAGGTTTGATCCAGGTCTACTTGGTGTTAAAAGTCTGACTTGTTCTCTTAGGCAAACAGGACTATCTTTTTAAAATTTATTTATTCATTCATTCATTCATTCATTCATTTATTTATGGCTGTGTTGGGTCTTCATTTCTGTGCAAGGGCTTTCTCTAGTTGAGGCAAGCGGGGGCCACTCTTCATCGCGGTGCATGGGCCTCTCACTATCACGGCCTCTCTTGTTGCGGAGCACAGGCTCCAGACGCGCAGGCTCAGTAGTTGTGGCTCACGGGCCTAGTTGCTCCACAGTATGTGGGATCTTCCCAGACCAGGGCTCGAACCCGTGTCCCCTGCAGTAGCAGGCAGATTCTCAACCACTGCGCCACCAGAGAAGCCCCAGGACTATCTTTTAAAGAAAAGTCATGGCCTGCCCAGTGTGGTGTTTGCCCAGTGGGATCTGAGGTTCCAGATGGAACACTCTTCCCCGACCCAGGCTGGGGAGCATGAACTGCAAGACAGCTGTCTTCTCTGTGAGTATTAACTCTTGTTGTCCCCCAGGGTCTGGTACAGTGCCTGATTCATGGTGTTGTTCCAGAAATGTTTGCTGAATCAACAAACAAGAAGATGAGTACAGACTCTGATTAAAAAACCAACCCCCTCCCCCAAAGAAACCTGAAATGTATTAATACTCATGGGACATATTAAGTTATTATATAATATTTTTGAATTGTAATATGCAAGGGTTTATAAGGGACTAGCAAGTCAGTTACCAAGCTGGGGCCAGATAGAAAAAGTTCTTTCAAGAGGGATATGGGTCAATCAGTGTGCCTGCTGATGCAGACAAAAGGAGCTGGATGAAGGCACTCAGCATCCAGTGAGGATCTGATGAGGGGGAGAAGGCTGCTGAAAAAAACATGAAGTGGTCCAAAGGAGGAGGATGGGAAAACATCCTCCCATGTTGTTCACTTCCCAGCCTTTCCACATCTGCCCTTTCCACACTATCTTACTTGGAAAAGATAGATATTAAAGAATGTCCATAGTGAATATTTTAGAATCAAGTTTGCTGATTACCCAGGTTACTATGCTAGACAAATATCTAGAATATAATTATGAATGATGTTCAAAATGAAATTGGTTTTATCTATGAAACAGAAACAGAATCACAGACATAGAGAACAGACTGGTGGTTGCCAAGAGGGAGAGGGTTGGGGGAGGGATGGAGTGGGAGGTTGGGGTTAGTAGATGTAAGCTATTATATACAGAATGGATAAAGAACAAGGTCCTACTGTATAGCACAGAGAACTATAGTCAATATCCTAGGATAAACCATAACAGAAAAGAATATTAAAAAAAGAATGTACATATATACATATATATGTATAACTGAATCACTTTGCTGTACAGCAGTAACTAACACAACATTGTAAATCAACTAGACTCCAATAAAAAAAAAATGAAATCAGTTAGCAACACCCCCCGACTCAGCCAGCCACTTTCAACTTGCATTCATGCAAAAAAATACTATGTTTCAGGGTGGGGACTATATCTTAGAATGATAACAATAACTAAGGCAAGCATGGCTCCTCCTAGAGCTCAGAGTCTGGGACTCACTGAGCCACCAATGAGAACAGAGAAAATGATGGGTGAGACAATACTAAGACTGATGGAGAATCAGGGCCAGGATCTAGGCAGAATTGACAACCTTTTTAAGGCATATGGAGGAAAACTGAAAAAAAGCTACCCAGGATTGAGCAGAGCAAATATTCTGACTATACCTCATGAAACAGAACTTGCCAGGAAAAAAAAAAAAAAAAAAGCAATGTAATTTACTTTTGCTCCAGAGCCCCTGAGCCTGTACCCACTGGAGAGTCCCATTCCCACGAGACACTGAACTAGAAAGTAGACAGAGGGCCACCCCTGCTCAGTTCAGCTTGTACCGCTCCTCAGGGACAAACCAGAAGCAAATGCTAATCAGTAAAAAATGGTATTTTCTTTCAATGGACAATACAATGAGAACACAATTTCTTTTCCAATAACCATTATAAAAGTTGATCCAAAAAATCTTAATAATAATTAAAAAATCATCACAATGCAGTTTAAGCAAGAAATTAAAAATGAAGGCTTAACATATAAAAAAACCCCTAACATTTAAACATTGGTTATAAAAAATACTTCTAAATAATTCTTAGATCAAAGAGGAAATAAAAATTGAAATTTTACACTATTTACAAAATAGTGACAACTCTAACACTACATATAAAAACTTATGAGCTGGGGCTTCCCTGGTGGCACAAGTGGTTGAGAGTCCGCCTGCCGATGCAGGGGACACGGGTTCGTGCCCTGGTCCGGGAAGATCCCACATGCCGCAGAGCGGCTAGGCCCGTGAGCCATGGCTGCTAAGCCTGCGCATCCGGAGCCTGTGCTCCGCAACGGGAGAGGCCACAACAATGAGAGGCCCGCGTACCACAAAAAAAACCAAAAAAACAAACAAAAAAAACCTTATGAGCTGTGGGAAGATCTGTGCTCAAGAGAAAAACACATAACACTAAAGGCTTTTGCTATTAAGCAAGACAAAAGGAAAATAAATGAACTGAATTTTTCAACTCAGAGGCATAAAAAGCAAGAAACCAAGGGTAAAAGAAGAAAAGACAAAACAAATTGCAGAATTCATATCCAGAGAAGAACAGGAATTGATAAATAAGGAGTTGGTTCTTTGAAAAGGGCAATGAAATAGATTTTAAAATTAAATCTAATTTTAAAAGGAAAGAAAAAACAACATGTAAATGTCATGAGGACTGAGAAAAGGCTTTGACCACAAATATAAAGAAGATTTTAAATGTCTTAATGACAAATGAATGGCAGAAATGTCACTCCAGAAAGCTTTCTGAGACAGGAGAAAACTGGCATAGACTATTCACTGAAAAGCCTGGTAAAGTCATCAAGAATTACTGTCCAAAAAGGCACTAGACCCAGACTGTACAAGTACATTCTGTTTATTTTTTGAGGAAGAGAAAATGGCATGAAATCTGAAGTAGCCCAGAACATAAAAGAAAATGCAAAAGTTTGTAATTTTCTCCAAGCATGTATAATGCTCATGATAAAAGCAGTAAATCCATCACATACACCTTGGAAACATTATGCTACGTGAAAGAAGCCGGTCACCAAAATACCACTTTTTCCATTTGCATGAAATGTCCAAAATAGGCAAATCCATAAAGACAGAAAGATTAGTAAATTAAGGACTGTGTGGGTCAGGGGAAATGAGTAACAGATTTCTTTAAGGTGATGAGTATGTACTAAAATCATGGTGATGGTTGCACAACTTGCTGGATATACGAAAAAACATTTAATCGTACACTTTAAATGGATAAAACATATGACGTGAATTATATCTCAACAATGTTGTTATTAAAAAAAAAAACGACAACACACACAAAAGAGAAGGCTACATACAAGTTTCACTAATCAGTTGAGGGTTGAAATTTTTAACTAAAATACTAGCACCTAACACACTAGGACCAAGTAGAGTTTATTTCAGGGATACAAATATGGCCTTATTTTAGATAATTTATTAATATAATTTAAAATATTAATAAACCAAGAGAAAAAACATATAATTGCCTTCATAAATGCCAAAAAGCCATGTGAAAATATTCAGTATGTATTCCCAAGAAAAATTCCTACTAAATTAGAAAGAAAATTTCCCTAACTTGATATCTCTTTAAAACAAATATCCAATATTAGGCATACTTGTGAAACACTCAAAGGATTTCATTGTCAGGAATGAAATAAGATAGGTTGAAATAAAGACCACCATTCATATTCAGTATTGTTTGGTAGATTTCACTTGAGACAATAAAAAAGTTAAATATAATGAAAGGAAGGAAAGAGGCAACATTATGTTTATTTGTTCGTAATGTGATGCTTCACCTTGAAAAATAAAAACAGGAAAATCAGCAAAAATTATTAGAATTATGAAGACTTCAGAAGTGTCGTCAGTTGTTATTTCTAATGAAAGCTTTTTATTAAAGTAGAGCAGAGATACAGAAAAGTGTGCAAATCTCAAGTGTTTGGCTTCTGTCAGTTTTCACAAATGGAACACACCCAATTAACCATTATCAAGTCAAGAAACAGAAGATGACCATTGTCCCAGAATCCTCCTGTGTGCTCTCTCAGTCATGACCCTCTTGTTACCTCCCCCATTCTGAGTTCCAACACTGTAGATTAATTGTGCTTGATTTTGAAATTTACATAAAAAGAATAAAACTGTATATAGACTCTTTGGGATCTAGATTCTTTGATTTAATATTATGTTTGAGAGATGGGTATGCTTTTTGTTTTGAAAAAAATAGCATGAATATCCTCAGATAATTAGAGAATTTATTGCATTCATAAAACAAGAACTGGTGCTGTAACAAAATATCAGCTAAAGAACCAATAAGAACTCTGGAAAATTGAAATGCAAAAGCAGAAAAAGAAAGTTTAGAAAATAAAGTTAAGGAAATTTCCCAGAAAGTATAGTCAAAACACAAAAAATGAAAAATAAGAAAGTACAAGATAAGAAAATTAGAGAACCAGTCCAGGAGGTTCAACACCCAAACAAAAGGAGTTCCAAAAAATGGAGAACACACACACACACACACACACACACACACACGAAGAATATCAACCATGAAAATGAGTTTCCGTTGGAAAGTTCTAATGAGGGTTCAGCATCATGGATAAATGTAAATCTCTCCCAAAGCACATCATCATGAAATTTCAGAACACCTGGGATAAAAGTAAGAAAAGTTACTTTCAAAAAACCAGGAGTCAGAATGGCTCTGGACTCCCAAATAGCTATATTGGAAGTGTGGAGACAGTGGAACACAGGAGGGAAAATCATTCCAAGTGAAGTGGGAATCCAGATATTTTTAGGTATGCAAGGACTAAAAAATTTACTTGAGGAGGATTCATCACTAAAATGAAGGAGTAAGTCAAGAAAAGAAAGACATGGGATCAGGACACAGGGGATCCAACAGTGGAAAGAAGTGAAGGGAACCCCAGAATCTGTGTTCCTCTGGGCAGCCAGTCCTGATGGAAAGGGTCAGAGCACTCTGGAAAGTCTTCTTCAAAAAGATGAACTGGACAGAATATCTAATGTGGCTGAGAGGATTGAGAGAGAATTCAGACAAGAGGCAGAGGGTCTGGGGTTGAGTTAGTGACAAGTATATAGAGAACGAAGTAAGCTAACAAACAGAAAGGCAATAATTAAGCATACGGAAAACAAAAAGCTGTGCAGGAAAAGCGAAATAACCTTGTGAGAATAAGGTGTAAGTAGTTATAATAACTACTAGTAAATATTAAAAAATGATCTAGGGCTTCCCTGGTGGTGCAGCGGTTGAGAGTCCGCCTGCCGATGCAGGGGACACGGGTTCGTGCCCCAGTCTGGGAAGATCCCACGTGCCGCGGAGCGGCTGGGCCCGTGAGCCATGGCCGCTGAGCCTGCACGTCCGGAGCCTGTGCTCCGCAACGGGAGAGGCCACAACAGTGAGAGGCCTGCGTACTGCAAAAATCAAAACAAACAAACAAAAAAATGGTCTAAACAAAATAACAATATAATTATAATGGAGGATGGGGGAAGGAATGAGAAGGCTGTGTAAAGATGGTTGTGGGTGTGGGTGAGTGATAAAGAGGTATTACATCATCTTTCATAGTAGGAAGTTAAGAAATCACACCTACATCTCAAAAAACAAGAAGTAGAACTGTAAGTATGTGGTGATAGAGAGGTAAACAAAAGGATCATTTACAAGAGTAGAGAGTGGTGCCTCTAGAGAGTGAATAAAGCCTTGCAGAATATATGTTTGACTTTTTTTTTAATGTTTGACTTTTTAAACACATTCATATATGATTTTTATAAAACTACAAAATAATTTAAAACATGTAAGAAACTAATGAAATATTAATAGCGGTTATCACTAGGTGGTGTGATTATGAGCAATTATCTAATCCTTTTTTTATTTTTAAATTTTTCCAATGAATATTAAATTTATAATGCATACATAATAAATTTTACCATGAATAATTTAAAAAGTATTGTCACAGTGTGATTTTTAAATTCTCCAGTGTCCTCGTCCCTGCCCCTTGTTCTCCTCTGCTGGGCTGGAAGACAACATCTGGATTCGAAGCAGGGAAGAAAATTATTCTTATTTCTTCCGTTCCTGAAAGCCTATAGACAAACTATAGAGCTCTAATTTCATGGCTGTCAGCCTCAGCTCTTCCTTCCTCATATTCTTCAGGATTTGAAGTCTCTGCAATTTCAAGTTTCTTCATGCCAATATTCCAGTTTTTCAGAGATAAGAAGATTTAAGTTTTCTTTTTTCTGGGCACAGTTACTTTTAAGAAACTACTATAGGGTTTGGGAGAGGAGAGTATGGAAGTCCTGGTCACATAAAAATTTATAATCAATGAAACCACCCTCCTTCACAACCTAGAGGCATGAGAGTATATACAAGGGGATACATCAAGACTGGGGTTAGAAAGGTCAAGGTGGCCATTTGGAGTCAAGGAAGGTTTTATACCAGCCACAGAGGCACAGAGGTGGCCTGAAAAAGTGCAGCCCTTCATTTTTATTTTTATTTTTTTATTTGCTTTTTTGGTCATGCCAATCATGGCATGCAGGATCTTAGATCCCCGACCAGGGATCAAACCCGCACCCCCTGCAGTGGAAGCTCGGACTCCCACTGGACCACCAGGGAAGTCCCAGTTCAGCCCTGCAAACACAATCACTGTATTTGAGGGTCCCAGCAATTTACAACCAGAGCTCAGTGATCCATTGGGACACCAGGAATCCAAAGGGCGATCTTGGGGCTGGGGGCAGGGGCACAGCAGGCCAACAAAGAAGCAGGATTCAGAGGTGTGATTCCAGGGCAGGCAGGCACTGCAAACATTTCTAGACACCTAGGACTCTGAGTGGATGGCTGGTATCCCGAGAGACAGACTGGCCAGAGTCAGAAAGGCCCTGGCTCTCCGGAAGCCAGGAGTCTATGAACAGGGCATACTTGTGGACTGGAGCATGTCAACGAGGGACGTCACTCCAGAGCCTCATGATCAGAACAAGGGCCCGTGGGAGCAGCGCCGGTGAATGGGATGAAGAGGATTCTGGCAAGGATGCCCGGAGGTTCACGGTTCAAGATGAGAACCCAGCTTCTCAGCTCACAGCGCAGCTGCTGGTTTTGAGCCTTGACCCCCATGTCAGACATCCTGGCCCAGGACCTAGAGTGGGGCTGGGTGTGCGAACAAGAATGTAGGGTAGGGGTCTCGGAGGAGCCGGGGAGAGAACAAGCTAGGGGATGAAGGGCAGGGCTGACCAAAGACACGGGTCGTCACTGCTGTCCCCACTCGTCCTCCAAAACCTGGGTGATGCAGGGCCTGGGGAGCAGCTCTCCTTCAGAAATCCCCTTTTCTTTGCTCTGCAAGAGGTAAAGCCTTCAGGAGGTGATGTAAAGCACAGAGGGAGCAGACCATCGGCTCTATAATTGGAGAGAAAGCCAAGTACTGGGGCTGGTGCAGGGACGAATTAAGAAGTGTTTTAAATAAAAGCCCACGGTTTTCCCACCTAAGATCTCATAGGGAGGGGACAAGGGACAGGAAGCTGGGGAGAGGGGACGTGTGCCCAAGTTTGGTCCAGAGACATGGAGAGATGTGTTTGATAGTGAGGTTGGCACAGAGGGTGGAGGGGGGTACTTTTGCTCCCATTTTCCATGGGGACTGTGGAAGACGCCTGCCTCACAGGTGGCCTCATATCCATCTGGGGCCCATCTCATCCAAGTGACCATGATGGCGCAGTGGGGCCGTGTGGCGGGAGGTTCAGTTCCATGGAGAGAAGGGGGAGGCCGAGCTGAAAGCCAGAGGAGCAGCTGAGGGTCCCCCTCCCAGTGAGATGAGCCTGCTGGGATGGGTGGGGGGAAACATGACCTAAGCTCAGGTGTCTGCAGCCAGCATGGGCTACAGGGACCCAAGGCAGACGGGCCCTCATCAAGCCAAGAAGTCAGATCACAAGTTAGGCCAGCTGCAGACATTTGCCAGTGACAGCAGCAGGGCCAGGAGCAGCCAGGAGGGCCAAGGACACTGCCCAAGGGAAGAGGAGACACACAAAGACCCTGAGGCTTCTGCCCAGCCATTTAGGGGGAATAAGCCTATCTGTCCGCACACACCCAGAAACCATCTGAGACGAGCATTCTTTCCTGAAGAGGCTGTGCATTTCCAAAGAAACGACCTATTGTCGGTAACCCAAACCCAGCAGCAGTCCCTAGATTTCTGAATTGGCTGAGTCTGGCGTATAGTAAGGGCTCAATCCATATTTGCCAGTGAGTGAATGAATGAGTGAATATTCTGCTCTTTCCTGTCCAAGACATTCAATTTAAAACTAAAGAAATTGGGGCTCCTCTGGTGGCACAGTGGTTAAGAATCTGCCTGCCAATGCAAGGGACACGGGTTCAAGCCCTGATTCGGGAAGATCCCACATGCCATGGAGCAACTAAGCCCATGCGCCACAACTACTGAGCCTGTGCTCTAGAGCCCGTGAGCCACAACTACTGAGCCCATGTGCCACCACTACTGGAGCCTGCGTGCCAGAAACTAGAGAAAGCCTGCGTGCGGCAACAAAGACCCAACACAGCCAAAAATAAATAAATAAATAAAATTTACTAAAAAAAAAGAAACTGAAGAAATTTGCTAACAACCTAATGGCAGATGTGATATTTTATCATTCATCTCCATATCAGAGCATTTAATTGAGATGAGGGTACCAGAGGCCAGGTGGAAAAGTTCATGTTCACAACCTTTCTTTGGCCTCATTGTCTTTTTGCTTCCATTTACTTCATCATCACATACATCAGGGGAATGGGGTGGTATATACAGAATTAAGAGTAATGTCTGGATTAAGAGTTATTGTCAGTTTGTTTTTCAGTACAGATGAAAGCAACTTGCTACAAACCTTTACTGAGGGATGGCGAAATAAATGAATACATGAACGATGAATGAACGAATTAATAAATAAATAGATACCACACTATTGGCCTACGATAAATTGAATTTGGATTGGAGATGGGATTGACCTCTAAAGTAAAAAGCTGCCACTTGCCAGGAGTCATTCTCAGAGCCCTTCCCTCCACCTGAAACTTCAGGTATGGCTCGAGCATGGGAACTGCTCACCCCACAGCTGGTTCTGTTTTGGAAACCGCCCACAGCTACCAAGCACACCACATTCGGATATTCAGTGTTAATCAAAGACACTCAAGGGAACATTTTTCTCCTCTTTCCTTTAAGTTAAATTTCTTAGGAGCCTGGGGTCCACTGAACTTCATGCACAGAAGTCAGACTCCAAAATACTGACTTGGGCATCCTACCAAGTCTGTAAAGGGCCTCCTTGGTGGGTGAATTTTCCCGGGCTTCCCACACTGCCTGGTTCTCAAAATGCTTTGAAGGGGCCACTGCTCCATCATTCAGAACAGGTAGTTAGTTACATTGTTTAAACCAGTAAAACAAGCCTCTCTGCTGCTATGAGGATGTGCTACCAGGGCAGTTTAAGACACAGGAGCCTGGAGTTCAGAAAATGAAACTCATTGCTTCTTGTGTGCTTGGTTGCAGAAGCTATTTTTAGAGCCACGTTGGCAGCAAAAAGAGTGAAGACTGTGACCTAAACTCCAGAGAGACTGCAAAATGTCAGCCCAAATTTCCCTACTTTGGGAAAGTCTGGGTAAAAACTCCTGCAGCCTTAGAAACAGTGCTGGGTCCCGGGCAGAAGAATGTCTCAGTGGCCAGGAAAGTAATAGCAAATGGTCACTTGTGTAGGCGGGGCAGCTGACAGTTCATTATTTGGCGGAGAAGGTCACTACAGGCTCAGTGCTTATGATGAATTTCCCGAGCTCGGAAAGAAAATGTTATTTGCTTTCTCTCCAATCTAAGAGAAGTGAAAGAGTCATGTGTTCCTGAATTTCCATAAAAGAGAGGAGAAAATGGATAGGCGTTAGGCTCCAAATGGAGCCTTGAACATAACAAACACTGTGCCAACTGGTGAGACCTGATAAGAACTAACCAGTCTTGGAGGATGGAAACTCTTCCAAGTACTACTCTGGACAGTTGCGTAAATGGAAGAGGCTGTTTGGGTTTGCGAACAAGTTATAATCTGTAGCTTAGCCATCACATCCAAAGGATCCCCTAAAAACGACTAAGGAATAATTAATTTTGCACTGAGGACCAGATGGAACAGGAGAGACAAAGCGAGAGAGTGGCATGGACATATATACACTAGCAAACGTAAAATAGATAGCTAGTGGGAAGCAGCCGCATAGCACAGGGAGATCAGCTCGGTGCTTTGTGACCACCTAGAGGGGTGGGATAGGGAGGGTGGGAGGGAGGGAGACGCAAGAGGGAAGAGATATGGGAACATATGTATATGTATAACTGATTCACTTTGTTATAAAGCAGAAACTAACACACCATTGTAAAGCAATTATACTCCAATAAAGATGTAAAAAAAAAAAAAAAGATAGAGTTCTGAACTGTGCTGTAAAGAAAACTATGGGGCAGCGAAGAAGAAAGGGAGAAAAGAGTATTTTCTGCTCTGAACTCAATGTGAGAATCTCCTCTAGTTACTTTTTGTGTTAGTTTCTGCTTTATAACAAAGTGAATCAGTTATACATATACATATGTTCCCATATCTCTTCCCTCTTGCGTCTCCCTCCCTCCCACCCTCCCTATCCCACCCCTCTAGGTGGTCACAAAGCACCGAGCTGATCTCCCTGTGCTATGCGGCTGCTTCCCACTAGCTATCTATTTTACGTTTGCTAGTGTATATATGTCCATGCCACTCTCTCGCTTTGTCTCTCCTGTTCCATCTGGTCCTCAGTGCAAAATTAATTATTCCTTAGTCGTTTTTAGGGGATCCTTTGGATGTGATGGCTAAGCTACAGATTATAACTTGTTCGCAAACCCAAACAGCCTGAGGGTGGAATAGAAAAAAAGGCATGGGAAGACAGGGCAGGAGAAAAAAGGAATATTAAAGGGCCCAGCTGACAGCACATTCTCGCATCATCTAGAAAGGAGGGATTAAAGCTATCAAAGTTAATGGCTGGAGCCTACCCCTCTCCGCAGTCACACCCATTCAGCCCCATCCAAAGAGGGATCTGAACCTTACTGTTCTTCCCCCACCGGATCAACTTGCTACAATTCATGGTACTGCTGCTCCCCTATTTATGTCCAGGAATAACTCAGGAGCCGGACATTTAACTCAGAGCTAAAGTGTCTTCCATTTTTAAAAATCCTTAAATTTAAAGTGAAATGTACCTGCTCTTCAGCCCACCACACTGAACCTCTCCGTGGGTGAGGAGGAAAACCTTTCCAACGTTATTCAGATTCACCTACTTGGCTGCTGTGAGCTGTCACGACACATGTCGGTTGACAGAGGCAGGATGATGCTCGTCAAGGCCGAGAACGGTTACCCTGCAAGCTTTGCTCTCGCTCCAGGGCGCTGCCTGGGAATTCTGCTTCCAAAGGAAAGGTATCTAGCAGCGATATCAATGTGTCATGAAAAAAGAAAAATTGATGTACCCAGGCTGGTGTTGAAGGTACAGAGGTGATGTCAAAAAAATACCATTAATTTCACCCAAAAGCAGTGTGTTCACCATTGAATAAATGTACTTCATTTTATAATGAACTGCCTCCCTCAAGGGATTGACTTGGGAAATGTGGGCCCCTTATTTTCCTGTGCAAATCCCCTGGCATTAAAAATGCCTCTCCTTAAAAGGGAACCCTCCTACACTGGTGGTGGGAGTGTAAATTGGTGCAGCCACTATGGAGAACAGTATGGAGGTTCCTTAAAAAACTAACAATAAGGCTACCATATGATCCAGCAATCCCACTCCCAGGCATATAGCCAGAGAAAACCATAATTCAAAAAGATATATGCACCCCAGTGTTCATTGCAGCACTATTTACAATAGCCAGGACATGGAAACAACCTAAATGTCCATCAACAGATGAATGGATAAAGAAGATGAGATACATATATACAATGGAATATTACTCAAAAAGAACAAAATAATGCCATTTGCAGTGACATGGATGGACCTAGAGATTATCATACTGAGTGAAGTAAGTCAGACAAAGACAAATATATGATATTGCTTATATGTGGAATCTAAAAAAAATGGTAGAAATGAACTTATTTACAAAACAGAAATAGAGTCACAGATGTAGAAAATGAACTTACGGTTACCAAGGGGGAAAGGGGGGGATAAATTGGGAGATTGGGATTGACATATACACGCTACTACATATAAAATAGATAACTAATAAGAACCTGCTGTATAGCACAGGGAACTCTACTCAATACCCTGTAATGACCTACATGGGAAAAGAATCTAAAAAAGAGTGGATATGTGTATGTGTATAACTGATTCACTTTGCTGGACAGCAGAAACTAACACAACATTGTAAATCAACTAGACTCCAATAAAAATTAATTTAAAAAATGTCTCTCCCTGCTAGCACCCAGGGTTCTGCTCCTTATGTAGGATACTAACTCAAGGATAATACAATGATCAGGTTATTTGTCATAATCATCCAACTGTATGAATGCCCAGATAATAAGAAAAGGGTTATAGGATTCCCACAGTGAGGCGCAAGGTTTGCTCTTGTAGGCTACAGAGGAACAATAATAACAATAGCACCAATAATAATAGCTAGCATTTTCAGGCATCTTACATGCATTATCTCATTTAAGCATCACAACCACCCTGTAAAATAGATTATCATCCCTATTTACAGATGAAGAATCTGAGGCCCAGCGAATTAAGTAGCTTGACCAAGTTTTCATAGAATGGGTCTGTAGCACATCTAGTTTTTAAACAGAGAAGTAAGCTGAGGCTCAAAGCCAGGTGTCAAGTCTAGCCTAGAAAACAAGTCTTGGGACCTGGGCATGTTCTCTCCACCCCATCATGCTGTGGACACTTCAAGTCATTTGAGAACAACGTGCTCCCAGCTGTTGGGGTCAGGTATTCTCTGAGCACCAAGAGAAGGCAGCAGTCAGCTATGGAGGGCTATGCAGAGCAGAAAACTGGGCACTGACGTCCTGTGTTTCCATGTGGACTGTACCTGCTGCTTTCCCAGGAAGTGACAAAGTTGAGGTTGATGCTCCTTCAAAGTCTCAATCAACTGTGTTCTCACTGAGGCATTCTTTCCAGCTAATTGTCTGACTACATGACCAATGTTTTAAAGAAATGGATATGTCTTCCATTAGACAGTCTTACAGAAGGGCAACCCCTACTTGTTGCTTCTTCAGCAGTCATTGTCATCCACTGAGTTCTCATTGGGGTCTCAAAAATATGTCGACGTGGATAAATTTGACAAGCACTGTGGCAGAAGGAGAGTATCCCCCATTCTGCTTAGAACAGAGGTTTATACACAATAGGAATCAATCAAGCCAAGGAGGGAACAAACGGAGCACCGCAAAGCCACCCTCTATTCCTGATCCCATTTTATAACAATGCTTCTTCTGGAGGAGCATGAAACCCCATGGTTGACCAGTACTGATGGAACCAACACCTTCTATCAACCGGGCTCCTCCAGGATTGTTCCCAGAAGGAAGTTTTGTAGTTTTGTAGAGGTTTTTAACTGTAAATTTCCCCCGTGACTTGCTTCTGTAGAACTCTATTAACCAAAACATTTAATTATCTACAACACCTCACGCCATAAACTCAGAGAGTTTACAATTAGAGCTTTTCATCTGAGGGACCAAAAGCTTTGTTATGGAAATTTTCCACTACTGGAACAATATACCTTTAAATGCTGGGTAGGTTTTATGGATAAGAAAATTAAAAGCTCATTTACACGATGGTGAGTGACCCACCTAATGACACAAACCCTGTTGGTGGCAAAATTGAACAGGTCATTCCTGTTACTGGTAGACTGTGAGGGCAGGAAAAGATGGTGGAGGATGGCTAGCTTTTCTCTTATGATTTTTCCCTTCCTGAATTGTGACAGGCTTCCCTTGGCCCCTGAGCTAGATTCCTTTTCTGACTCTCCTTTCCTAGACCCAAAGGGAAGCCCTAACCACTGTGGTCTCTAACCCTGTCTTCTACCCACAATGTGCTGCACTTGGCCAGCATCATATACACCGCCCAGGTTGGTCAACAGAATCGGTGGGTCTGTCTCTGTGAGACATCCAACTTCTGCCCAGGATCCTCATTAGTTTCTGAATCCTTGCTTGCGATTCTACCATGACAAATTCTGCTGCTCTGGGATTGGACCCCAGTTTGATCTCCTGGTGTGTTCTCTGTGCTGTCCTGCCACTTCCCCAAAGAGGAAGGTCCACACAAGACTCTGAGCCAAGGATTAATACCCGAGTGTCTTCATCTTGTTGCAAGATTGGCCATCTGCCATCTACTGATGGCCACCAGCTCCTAAGGTAGAATTCACATTCCATACAATTCATCCATTTAAAGTCTACAATTCAATAGATTCTAGTATGTTCACAGAGTTGTGCAATCATCACCCAAATCAATTTTGAACATTTTCATCATGCCCCCCCAAAACCCGGTACTCATTAACAATCATTCCTCTCTCCCGCTCCTCCCTTAGCCCTAGGCAACCACTATTCTACTTTTTTATCTCTCCCAATTAGCTTTTTATTCATTTTCATTCCAGCTCATTGGAACAGTGGACTGAGTCCGGGTTCCTCCTTTTGGCTTCTAGAGCTCTCCACAAAGTGGACCTCCTGCTTCAATCTACTTCGTCTTCCATCTTTCCTCTATTTTTTTCCCCTCCACTTTTTAATGCACATTCTCTACCTTCATCTCCTCACCAGATGCTAAACACCCCATCCTTATTGTGCTGTAATGAGGGGTAACTCAATGGACTTAAGTTGCCCAAACCCTGCACATCCCAAAGAAAGAACTCACCCTTGCCAGGCTCCTGGAAGATAACCACTAAACCCTTGGAATATCCTGCCCGATAAGAGTGTCCATGAGGCCCTGGGCCATGTTGTATTGACTTAACCTCTGCAGGGGGAGGTGGGGAGGAGCTGGAGACCAAGGAGTCAAGGTTGGTCACATGGGTGCTCCACGCCTACAGGACTGACCCCCAGTAAAAACCAGGAACACTAAGGCTCCGGCAAGCTTCCCTGGTTGGCAACACTTCATAATGTTGTTATAAAGCATTTCTGGGAGACTGAAGCTCTGTCCATGCAACTCCACAGGGAGAGGACAACCAGAAGCTCATGCATGCTTGGTTTCTCCTGGACTCAGTCCCATGCCTCTTTTTTCTTTGCTGATCCTAATCTGTATCCTTTCACTGTGATAAACGATAACCATGAGCACAACAGCTCTTCTGAGTTGTATGAGTCCTTCTAGTGGATCATCAAACCTGAGGGTGGTCTTGGCAATGCCAAACACACTCACTTTCACTACTATACCTCTAATTGTGTCATCTCCCATATAGTCTGCCAGTGAAAATCCCCTGCAGCTTGCAAGGCCCGCAAGGCACCGCTTTTTCAGGAGGGACAGCACAGTGGGGAAGGGCACAGACTCTGGACCCACTGGCTCCGAATCCCAGCTTCAGCTCTTACTGGGAGTGTGACCTTGGGTAAAGTGCTGCCCCTGCGCCTCAGTAGCCATGCCTGTGAAATGGGGATGATAGTAATACTTATCTCATAGGGCTAGTATGAGGTGTACATGGATTTGTACTGTGTAAAGAAAAAGAAAAGTGCCGGGCACGTAGAAAATTCCAGTGTTGGTTATGATTTTTATAAGCTTTCCCATCCACTCCACTCACAAAGCTTCCCCCCTCCTACAAATCCACACTTACATGCGCTAAAGTGTGATTATGCACAGTTGAGCCCTGTGTCTCCAACTAGTCCAGTAACTCCCCCAAGAAGATCATGTAATTTACCAATACTGTCCCCCCAGAAGTTCCCACCACAAGGCTGAGCACACAGTTGGTTCCTAAAATATATTTGCTGATGCATAGGGATGATAGCTCTATTTCCAAGTCTAAGACAATCTGATTCTTCACTTAAAGATTTCCTCTCAGCAAGCCAGTCATCTTCCTCTAGGGAGGAAAAAAAATAACCTTCTTCTTTTATATACATTTGTGCACAGAATTTGAGATTCCAGCAACTATACATATCCAGGACAGCCCTTTCAACTCCCAGAGTCTAACAGGCTCTAATGGCTCCTGTACCTTATAATTTATTATCAAATTATATGTTGGATTAAGGATTGCTAATTGTTAATCATCAGCTTGAATTAGTTATTAATGAGTAATGTCGCTAATTACAGGGTCACCTAACACAGAGCAGGCAGGCACCGCTGGCACTTCGCAGAAGATGCCTGACTCAGCTTCAGCCAGTGCCCTGAAAGCAACGTGCTGTAAAACTTCCCATCTCTGATGACTCCATAGACCCTTCCCTCCCCTGGTAAAAGTCACGGGATTTTACAGCTGGAAAGAACTGTAAAGATCAGCGGTTCCCAAGTTGTGAGCTACAGAGCTCTGAAGGCTGCTGAGCTAAGGCAGGTTCCCATGAAGTCATGGTGCCTTCAGGCTAAAGATAGTATATCCCTCTTTCTTACCTTTGCTACTATTTTTCACATATATGGACATAATACTATCAATAATACAATTTAAGTTGGTATCAAAGCACGACAGAATTCATAGTAGTTTTTTGTCAAGAAATCTTCATGGACAATCTATTGATTTTATATTTCTGAGCCCCCAAGACAGCCGTCAATTAGTTTTTGGGTTCTAGGTCAGCTCACCCATTCCCATCCCTCTTGGCAATTATGCCAGACCTTTATTTATCATTTTTTCTGTAGCCCCCGATCCAAAATTTCTCTCTCTCTCTCTCTCTCAGCAGTGATTTCGTCTCTGAATTCATAATGTGGGTCACACAGCATAAGCTCTCTCTTCCTGCTCTTCAAGACCAGACTACAATTCACGTTCTTGACCCCATCCCCTACTTCCTCTTCAGGGTCCTTCTTTCCCAAACAGCACCCTCCCTCCTTTCTGTGTCTTCAGACCCTCCCTCTCTCCTTGCTTCATGCCCTCAGCTGTATGTACTGTGTTAAAATGGGACCTTTCATGTCCACATTTGGGCTGAGGATGTTCAGGCAATAGATGCTATACTCAAACAGATCATGCAAAAAGTTCAAAGCAGATAACCAAGAAGCAGCTAGCTGCCTGATGAGGATGAGTAAGTGGAGTTTGGGAGAGGAGTGTGTCAGGAGAGATTCCCTGGAGCGAGGTGTACCCTGAATCCCCTTCCCCAAGGGGAGAGGGTGGGCATCCTACCATCTCACCCCAAGCCTGGTGGTCAGCACTCCTTGCAGTGGAGAAACATACTCACTGGTGCCTGACTCATGCTAAACAAGTGAAAAATGGCCAGCGGAGCAGATGGGGGCCCTGTGTGTGAGAAGTCACTTCTCCCCTCCCATGCAAGACAAAGGTGTGTGAGTCTTGGAAACCAGATACGGAAGCCAGAAAGGATGTTGATCTGTGACCACGTTAAAGTGCTCACTATAAAAACTCACTAGAAAAGGGAATGAAGTACTGACACCTGCTGCAACATGGATGACCCAAAAAGCCACATACTGTATGATTCCACTTATATGAATTGTCCAGAATTGGTAAATCCATAGAGACAGAAAGACTGGGAGTTGTCAGGGGCTGCAGGGAGGGAGGCATAGGAATGCATAATGGGTGATGCAATCTCCTCCTCTTCCTAATCGTTCACTAACCCTGACTTCTCTTCTGAGCCTCAGATGTCACTCATCCATTCGTTTGTTCACTAAATGTTTTCAGCATCTCTACTAAGTGCTAAGTACTCACTTAGTCACTGGAGTTACAGTAGAAAAAAACACAGGCCTGGCTTCATAAAGCATATAGACTAGTAGCTGATAAAGAATGGTAAAGAAAGGCTCTTCCACGGGGAGAACCAGGTCGGATGTCTAGCAGTGGTTCTTTTTTTTTTTTTTTTTTTTGGCCACACGGCTCGTGGGATCTTAGTTCCCCAACCAAGGATTCACACAGGGCCCTCAGCAGTGAGAGTGTGGGGTCCTAACCACTGGACTGTCAGGGAATTCCCTTGCAGTGGTTCCTAATATAAGCCCTGTGGATCATAAGCAGGTTGGCTTCCAGGCATCTATAAATTCATGAAATTATATGTGAAGTTCTGTTCACTCATACATGCTCAGGAATGAGGTGATTTATGGCTTTCATTAGATTATCGAAGAGGTCCTTGACTCAAAAAAGTTTAAACTCCACTGGTCTAATGATAGGTTGTTGACGTGACATTAGAGATGATGTTACTTTGGAGAAAAATCGGGGCTTAAGACATAGATTTGAGAGCCTTCCCTGCACAGAGGTGAGAGCGGGGTCAGTGCTTCCCAGAGTCTTTGACTTAAGAGTCTCGGCAGCAGAGGACTGTGATGCACAACAGAGGCGGCAGGGGATCTCTGATGGCTTAACTCAAGCTCCAGGAAGTCCAGCCATGTTTCTTCCACGGCTTTGAGTGACACTTTCCCCAAACCCCTCAGCCCCACCATAATGTCACAGACCGCAGGTGCCACAGCTCCCAGCATGGGAACCATGGACTAAGGCTGTCCTTGGGTATGACCGAGGTCTTCATGGGAGCAAGTGTAGAGCACAGACCAAATTGTGGGGGTCCGGGGGGGGTCAAATCCACTCTAAAAACATGTTTGGCCCTCATAGTTTTGAAGAAGAGGGATTTATTGCCATTATTTAGAAGTCAGGAGATTTCACAAAATGATCTGAATTTGTGTCTTTTCTTAAAAGTCTGAGGACTTGACAACGCCCGCCCTCTGTGCCCCTGTCACCATCACGTGGGGCTGGCAGCAGCTGGCTCCTTGGGTGGGGCATGTGTTCTTCAGTCCCCAATGCCACCCCTCACACTTGGCTCTCCCCTCTTTAATGGCACCTGTCTACTCTCAATGCTTGGACCTCTGGTGTAGACAAAGAAGAGCAGAGGAAAAATCCTTGGGAAATAGCTGTTTACCAAACAGGAAGAAAAAAACGTTACAAAGGAAGAAAGAGAAAAAGAAGTAAAACAGAAAGCATATATATTCCCTTAATGCAACATCTCCTATATTGTATGGCCTACTGGGAAGACTCAGTATCTAAAGATTCATCCGATCTAATGTAATTTGGATGGGGAAAGAGTTCTCTTCATCTTACCCTTTACCAGAATAATCATTACTTTTAAAATACTGAGATCACAAGGAGAAGGGGGAACCATCACATCCTGACATTTAAGAAAGAGTATTGTTGGGACTTCTCTGGTGGTGCAGAGGTTAAGAATCCGCCTGCCAATGCAGGGGACACAGGTTCGAGCCCTGGTCCGGGAAGATCCCACATGCTGCGGAGGAACGAAGCCCATGTGCCACAACTACTGAGCCTGTGCTCTAGAGCCCATGAGCCACAACTACTGAGCCCACGTGCCACAACTACTGAAGCCCGTGCGCCTAGAGCCCATGCTCTGAAATAAGATAAGCCACCGCAATGAGAAGCCCTGTGCACCGCAACCAAGAGTAGCCCCGCTCACCACAACTAGAGAAAGCCCACGCGCAGCAGCGAAGACCCAACGCGGCCAAAAATAAGTAAATAAATTTATAAAAAATAAATAAACAAAATAAAATGGTTAATTAAAAAAAAAAAGAAAGAGTATTGTATCTGCTTAATAACATCAGAAGGGCCATAAAAAGTCCTTCCTTCAATTAAATATCTCCCTCAACTATTAACAAATTAAGCATTGCATAAGTTATGATACATTAAAAAGAGATCATCTGATTCTGTTGTGTACATCAGAGGTATTAATGACTCATGATCACGATTCCATTTTCTTCAGTCTTTTTAAAACACGTATTAATCCTCTGTTAACGTTACCTAAAGTACACGCTCGGTTTTCGCCTAGTGCCTCACATACTCAGGGATAGCTCTGTGTTCTGGGCATCCCAAAGCACTGCACTGTATCCATTCCTTTTCCTCTGTCACTAACACCACTGTTACACTTTCACTCCCTTACCCGTCACGGCTGGAGGTCAGCCTCCCTGTGTGTGAGGGAGAAGCAGTGCTTGGACAAAAATACGAAACTCACTGTCAAGCCATCGCTTCAAGATGTGAAGGCCGTGGGGTCTTTAAGCACACCCCATTAATTTTGTGTTAATCGTGGTACAACACACATAACATAAAATGTACTGTCTTAACCATTTTTACATGTACAGTTCAGTAGCGTTAAGTACATTTGCAGGATGGTGCAACCAAATTCCAGAACTCTTTTCATCTTGCACAACTGAACGTCTACACCATTAAATAATAATTCCCCATTCCTCCCTTCTCCCCAGCCCGTGGAAACCACCATTCTACTCCCTGTCTCTGTGAATTTGGCTATTCTAGCTACTTCATATGAGTGGAATCATGTAGTATCTGTCTTTGGTGACTGGCTTATTTCACTTAGTGTAATGTCCCCAAGGCTCATCCGTGTTGTAGCATGAGTCAAAATTTCCATCTTTTTCTTAAGGCTGACTAATATTTCATTGTATGTACATGTCACATTTTGTTTCTCCATTCATCTGTTGATGGACATTTGGGTTACCTCCACCTTTTGGCTATTGTGAATAATGCTGCTATGAATACGGGTGTACAAACATTTCTTTGAGATCCTGCTTTGAACTCTTTGGGGTATATACCCATAAGCAGAATCACTGGACCATATGGTAATTCTATTTTTAATTTTTTAGGAACTGTCATACTGTTTTCCATAGCAGCTGTACCACTTTATATTCCCACCAGAAATGCTCAAGGATTCCAATTTCTCCACATTCTTGCCAACACCTGTTATTTTGCTTTTTTTTACACAGTAGCCATCCTCATGGGTGTAATCTCAACCATTACATTTTAAATATCTCTGAAGGTTATGCTTTGGTTCTCAGATAACACCTTGGTGATGAGTCTACATTATTATTTGCAGAAATCTGAGGGCACAGCCCTGCAGCAGGACACGGAGACACTGAACATCTAGGCTGGGCTGGGAACTGAGCCACGAGACATCTCCAGCTGAGCAAGTTATTAGCCCCAAAGATTACCTTCTTTGTTGCATAAATTTGCCCATGAGTGGCTCTACCCTAATGCAGTCTGTCAGCTTTCAATGTGTGCCAGAAAATAAGAGAATATGCAACAGGGGGGGTCTGTCCATCTCAAAATCCTACTCTGGTTGATTAAAAATTTATAAACTGAGAAAGAACTTTATGGGTACTTGCAAACAGTCCTCACTCCTGTTCCACAATTGCCCCCTTTATACCAACAAACACTGTCCTAAAACAAAGGCAAAGTAAGACGGCCCCTTCCACCTCTTCTAATGTGGAACCACGAAGATACTAAGCCTGTTTTGACCCTCACGTAGGACTCACAGAAAGTATTGAACTGTAACTCGGGTATCATCTTAGCTGAAAATCAAAGCGTTTGTTGTCGGCTGAACAATACTCCCCATGCACCCTCCCAAAATCCACATCCTAATCTCTGGAAACGGCAAATGTTACCTTATCTGGAAAAAAGGAATTCACAGATATGATTAAGTAAAGGCTCTTGAGAAGAGGGAGATGATAGTGGGTTATTCATGTGGACCCCAAATGTCATCACAAAGGCCCTTATGTGAGGGGAGGCAGGAACATCGAGGAAAGAAGGCAGCCACGTGATGAAGGAAGCAGGGGGAGAAAGGGAGGGGATGTAGCCGTGAGGCAAGGAATGAGAACAGCCTCCCGAAGCTGGAACAGACAAGGAAATGGATTCTCCCCTCCAGCCTCCAGAAGGACCCAGCCCTGTAGACACACCCTGCGTTTAGCTCTCTAAGGCTCACTTCAGATTACTGCAGTACCTTTAGAAAGTAAGAGAATAATTTTCTGTGCTTTAAGCCCCTGAATTTGTGGTAATTTGTTACAGAGGCCACAGGAAACGAATACGACATCAAAATCCACCTACTTCATTCCCCATCCTTTATATCTGAGCTTCCCAACTGGTACAACACCAGGGATCTATCTCCTTGCTTCCAGGGGATGCTGGGTGGGGCCTGGGGCAAAAATCATACAGAGCTGCCCAAAGGCCCTGGGTTACCCCAGGTACCAGAGAAATATTGTCCTTTCCTACATGCTCCTGCGTCACGGCGATCGTGAAGCATCCAAGTATGAAAAAGTCCCAGGAATTCATACCTTTCAAACTTCACACTTAAAAGCTCCTGAACACAGTTCAACAGATATGAGGAAGAATAAAAAAAAGTGTGAGCCGTCCTATCAATTTCCATCCTTCAGGACGGCTGTTTGATAAGCTGCACTGGAGAATTTTTAGCAAAAGAAGCAAAATGCAGCGTCCTCTCTCAGCAAGAAAACTTCAGTGGGAAGACACCCCCAAATTCCTAAAGCAGCTATTTCCACACTGCAGCTCCATCCTCAAGTGGTCTCTACCAGCCTCCCTCCCTCCCCCTCTCCCCGGGTGGGTGGGGTTCTCTCTCCCCTGGGATCTGGGGACGAAAAGGCCACTGGAGCGCATCCTTGGCACAGACCTGATAGGAAGGGAAGGGTCTCCGGCGTCCCACCAGTCTTTCGGGGGGCTGATGTACATGCACCACAGCTCCCAGCTGTACCCGTGGGCCGAGTTCTCATAGCGCTGCACCTCGAAGGTGTCCTGTTTGATATTGTCGATGGAGGGGAGGATCACCCGCTTCCGGTTCTCCTGTATCCGCGAGAGGACTGGCTCAGCCCTGAAACACAGAGAAGCAGAAATAAAATCTTTCACTTGAGGCTCACCCACACCTCCAGCGGCCCAGACCCCAAGACCACAGACAATGAATAGAAGCGTCGTAGCTAAAGGCTGGGCTTTGGGCAGGCTGGAACTCAGAGGGAAACCGGGCTCCCAAGTGGTGGCTCCAGCTGGATCAGGTGGCTTTAAAGGAGCCCTGGGACGTGTAGCTCATGCCCTCCTCCCTGTGGGGTTCCCACAGTGCTGCCTGCGTTGGCATGAAAGGCCTGAAGCAGGGACTCAGAACACGAGGGCTTCTGCCCCAGAAAGTATGGCCTGTCTTTTATACCAACAGTGTCTAAGCCAAAGCTTAGACAGGTATGAGGAAGAATAAAAAAGTGTGAGCCGTCCTATCAAGACCCTCCTGATAGGGTTTGCATCTCCCTACAGTTTTGTACAGTGTTTTCAGTTTCCCCTCAGGCACTGGCTGATGCCTCTGGTTTTTTTCTTTTCTGCTGGAGCTGAATTGCCTTTTCCCCAAATAGGTCACTTCTGCCCTTGATGGCCTGGTTTCAATAAGCCTTTCACTAGCTTCTTTGTGCGTGTGACTATTTCAGTTGTTTTAATTGATTATTTAATTGATTTCTTAAAAGGGATCTAATTGGATGGGTTAGGGATGGCAGGCAGGAACTAACTGAATGCAAAGGCAGGCAGGATCCTGCCTCTCAGCGAGCCCGCCCGCTCAGGGCTGCAGCAGGCGACAGGCAGGGACCTGGCTCCAGGTTTAAGGTATAGCCCTGCCAGCTTAGGAGAAAGCAGATGGTCAGGCACCCCTGCCAGAGTGCATCTCCGACGTAGATGTAGGAAGGGATCATTTCCCATATTCGAGAACGAAAAGATGGCTCTCATAAACCAGGGCATTAATCTCCCTGCTTAGAACAGGGCACAGGCTTTGGAAAGGAATCAAGTGAAAATCCCATTCCTCTGCATTATTTCGAAGAATAATGAGAACGCTCGGCCTCCATTCCACCTCTTTTCATTTGCATCTACTGAATTACCTGTTGGCACATCTCATGTTTCTATTTAAAACGAGCAATAAAATATGCCCTGGGCCATTTACTGCCTCCGATACTTTTGCACACACCTTAGAGACTGATAACCAAACGGGACTGACTTTCCCTGGTTTCTAGACGTGCTTCAGAGCTCCGCCCCCTCCAAGTCCTCACTCTTGCTGTTCTCCTCCAGGAACGCCCTTGTGCCCAGGCAGGAAATCTAGCCACCCACACAAGCTTCTCTAATCAAGTGCCACCTCTTCCAAGAAGCCTGCCTTAATTTCCCCCAGTAGAAGACTCTCTCCATCCTCTCAACTCTTAGAGCATCTTCTCCATCATATTCAAGTCACCCTGATAACACACTATCTTTGCTGATCTTTGAACACACGTTTTTCTTCCTTATAAGCTCATGATAGCAGATGTTTATCAAGCACTTACTACTTGCCAGAAACCATTCCCAACATTCTGTATGGGCTGATTAATATAAATCTCACAACAATCATATGAGATAAATACTATAATCATCATTTTACACATGAGGAAACTGAAGCCCACGGAGGTTATGCCCCAGCCCGCACAGCCAGCTGGAGGTAGAACCAGGTTTCTAACCTGGATGGTCTGGCTTCAGGCCCAACCCCTAAGCTCCACAGCCTCCTTGGATGGGCCACCCTTCCCCTAGGCTGGTCTGGTGCCCTGCAGGTAGAAGCATTCAGCTCGGCCGTCACTGTGTGGGGGAAGTTACTGAGTGTCGGGCAGAAGACCTTGGTTCAAATCATGCTTCTGAAGCTGAGGAGTTCAGTCTCCCAGTCTGGGACAGAGCGTACAACTGTTCCCAGCGACTTGCTCCCCTGCCTTGGGACATCCCGCCTATGACCCCGAGGCCTGCGGTGTTTCCCTGCTGAGGGACACACTCTCCCTCAACCCCAATTAATGTTTAGCTTGGACACTTGACCTACTTCGGCCAACAGAAGGTGTGACCATGTCACATCTGAGTAGAAACTGTTATCTTTTTCCCTGAGCTACAAAAATGGTACATCCTAGGCAGGGGTGCTCCTTGGGTCCTGGGACGCAGAGGCCGTATGGAACAGAGCCACAGACAGACAACCCGCAGCGGATCTGCCATGTGGGCAGGACGGAGATCGTTACTGCAGGGTGACCTAGTGAGAGTTGCGACACACCGTCTGTCTGCCATGAGGACGTACACCCCTCTGTTGGAAGTCTGGAAAATGAGTCTGAAGGGCTAAGACTGGATCACAGACATCAGTCAAAACTAGACTATAGGCTCCTGGAGGGCGGATACCAAATCTCACCAGATTCTGAACCCCAGCTGAGTGGCCAACTGTCCTCTTTGCCCTAGACCGTTCTGATTTCACTACTGAAAGTCTTGCATTTTCGGAAATCCCTCAGCACTGGGCAAACCCGATCAGGCAATCACCCAAATCACAGCCTAGAGCGGTCTTTGGGACATGGTCATCGTCCAGCAAATATCTGTCAGTTAGTTTAAGTGAAAGATAATGAAGGTCTGAGCCGGGAACGTGGAGGTCAAAATGGAGAGGAAAAGGTAGACATGAGAAACAGAGGAAAAACCAGCTAAAGCTGGAGGTGGCTTGGATGAGTAACACGATGGGGAGAGAAGGATCAAGTGATGGGGACATGGATGGTACCACCAGTTTTGACCGGAAAGAAATGAGGAGGGAATGATATGGAGGAAAAGGTGAGACAGGGCAAGGCTGAGGCTCCAACGGAACTTTCAGGGGCATCTGTTCAGAAGGCATCTAGCTCAAGGGTTCCCAAACTTGAGTGAGCAGCAGAGTCCCCTGGTGGGGGGGGGCTGGTTAAAGCAGCTTACTGGGCCCCATCCCCAGAGCTTCTGATGTCATAGGTCTGGGTGGAGCCCAAGAATCTGCATTTCTAACAAGTTCCCAGGTGATGCTGACGCTGCTGGTCTGGGGACCACACTTTGAGAATGATTATGAGAGATAAACAGTGGTGAGGCTCAGAGGAGGTTAGGGCTGCACACCTACAGCTGTGTGTATCAGGGTCTGATGGTGGCAGAAAAAGCAAGGAAGAAAACTGGGGTCTGAGATGGCAACAGATGCCTGTGTGCAAGTGTTAACGGTGACCCCATGTTCCAAACCTTTGTGTGGTCATGTGCATAACCATCCTTTTCTCTGGCCATTAAAAGGATTCTAAAGTTTGTTTCAAATGAAGAGTAGACATTTTAAGGCGCAATTAGTGATGGGATATTGGCTCTTCAAATATGGCGCCGTGAACTTATTCAAGATGGTATCACTGAGTGTAAATAAACATTATTAATGAAATTAAAGACTCTGCTTCTTACTAATTAAGCAATCCTGGCATAGGGGTTTAACCTCTGACTTGATTTATCATTGGTTAGTTAGAAATAATCATGTAACTGTAAAGCTCTAACCTAATTTTAACATGCTCATTGACTGATTTGGGCATTTTTGACGCTTTACTCCCTTACATCCAAAATCTACTCCCTGTATGCTCATCGATTTCTCTCATATTGTTCTTTTCACCTGGAAAAACATGAGGGGCCACATCAGCAGAGAGAAACCCTTCCCTTCCTCCAAATGCTGTTAAAGATGATGCCATAAATTTTTTTTTTTTTTTTTTTTGGCCACATGGCATGTGGGATCTTAGTTCCCCAACCAGGGATCATGCCCTCACCCCTTGCATTGGAAGTGCGGAGTCTTAACCACTGGACTGCCAGGGAAGTCACGATCCCATAAATTCTGGGAAGCTTTGCCTCAATAGGTAAAATTATAACTGAATCTCTTTTTTTCAACAGTCAACCATCCTCCCCAGAAATGGAAACAAGCAAAGTAGCAAAAGATTCTCCATTCTTGCCAGGGTCCCAGAGGAAACGGCCAAAGTGGCCCACCTCCCAGACTCCAGCCCTTCTGACCGTGCTGCAAATCCCGAGCACTTCTAGGTTTCAGCTTGTGACCTACCAGCCAGCGGTGAACTCCACGTGGGCATCAAAGAAGCCGGTGACCTGGCCGGTGGCCACCTTCCAACCCTCGATGCGAGCTCGGATCAGGCCCTCTCTTTTTCGATTTCTCACCACCTTCACCAGCCCAGGGTAGCGTTTGTGGACATACTCCTCCAAAGGGGCCTTCAGCTCCTCTACAAATGACAAAACACAGGAAGGTCTGTAAACATGTCAAATGTGCATCCAACCCACTGTGAGGCCGACAGATCTTCAGTTAGCTCAGAGATTGCAGAACATTTTGCATGTTAGTCATTTTAGTAGAAAAGTCAACTTGGTCCCAGTGATTCAGAAGACATCTCTGACTGATGTCCTTTGGGATTTCTTTCTGACCCTTCCTCCTTCCTTGGCCAGCATTCCTGTGCCCCCACTGTCCCCTGGGTCTTGTTTATCAACTTTATATGGGTTTTTCCATCTGCACATACGCTGGTTCTCACAGAATGTGTTCTGGGAGGTCCAGACCCAGAGTCACACCCTAGATGCAACATTAGCAGGGTCTGTGCTTTGGTCACAGGATGTGAAAGAAATCTTTGCTCAGCAGTAGAAACGCTACCGTGATGGTGAAAGGAAGGCCATCAGGGCTTGAACACTCCCTCCTGCCACCAGCAGGTGGTACAAAGTGCGTGATCTATATGATCTAATTTAATCCTTACAGCCACCCTAGGTTGTTGCTAGATTAATCCCATTAATTAACTAGATGAATTCCACACTGCAAATTAAGAACAGTCTTAGGGAGACTAACCTGTCCCAAGGTCACAACCTAGGAACAGAAGAGCTGAAACATGGGTCACATGTGTCTAATTCCACAGATGTAAAGGGATACCTTTGTGTACTTGAGAATCACTGTCTCATCACAAGGAAAAAAACAATATTTTTAACTTTTGTTTTTTTATATCTATGAGATGAGGATATTAACTAAACTGATTATGGTAATCACTTCACAGTATATGTCAATCATTATGCTGCACCCCCTAAACTTAGGCAGTGCTGTATGTCAATTATATCTCAGTAAAAAATGGGGGAAAGTCAGCAGGTGTTGAAGGATGGACAGGGAAGGGTTGACAGAGAGGGGATTCTGAGATATGCACACTCCAAGGATGCGCCCTTGGGGAGCCTCAGGGGTCCAGAAGCAGCCCAGCTGACTCAGATGTGAGTGGTCCACAGACAATACTTTTGGAGACATCGTCACCTCTGACCTTGCTCTAGAAAAACCCACAAGGCTGTATTTACAGACATTGTGCAGACCCCTCACTTCCTAGTTATACACAGCAATGTTTGGCAAATTAAAGCCATATATTTGCAGCACATGTAGAGGCTGCCCTCTCTAGGTCATGGCTGTTGTCCCTGGGAACGATGCAGCCATGTGACCCAGGAACAAGTACAGAAAATGGGGGATTTAGATGGATGGGAGTGAAAGAGTCCCCAAGGGTACAGAGACACGACGTAGTTCCTGTCAGCCAAAGGCATGGATGGTGGGGGAACAGGAGTGTTATAGGCTGAATTGTGTACCCCCCCCCAAATTCATCTGTTAAAGCCCTAATACCCAGTAACTCAGAATATGACCATATTTGGATATAGGGCCTTTAAAGAGAAGATTAAGTTAAAATGAGGTCCTTAGGGTAGGTCTTAATCCAATCTGAGCAGTGTCCTTAAGAAGAAGAGATGTGAACACACACACAGCCCCCAGGAGCACGCACACAGAGGAAGGACCATACAAGGACACAGGGAGATGGTGGCCGACTGCAAACCAAGAACAGAGGCCTCAGGAAAAACCAACCCTGCCAACACCTTGATCTTGGACTTCCAGCCTCCAGAAAAGTGCGAAAATAAATATTGTTGTTTAAGTCACCCAGTCTGTGGTACTTTGCTAGAGCAGCCCTAGCAAACTAATACAGGGAGGAATTAGTTTGGAAAGGAGAAAAAAATAGCACCTGGGTGGAGAAGGGGCAGAAACTCTAAGGAGGCACAAGGTGGTTGGGTGTTCAGACTGGACTCAGACTGCCTTGGGTTCAGAACTCTGTGCTACCTTTTACTACCTGAGTGACCCTGGGCAATCTAGCCAGTCAATGTGTGCCTCAGTTCCCTCATCGACTGAAGGGGGATGATAATACAGTCATCCCTCAGTATTTGCAGGTTCCAGGACCCCCAGGGATACCAAATCCACAGATGCTCAAGTCCCTTACAGTTGGTCATCTGTACCTGCAGGTTTCACATCCAGGGATACTGAGGGCTGACAGCAATAGTATAGACACCACAGGGTTGTGGTGAGGATTACAGATGTTAATAAATTCAAGAATGCTCAGAAGTATCCCTGGTACAGTGTAAATGCTCAACACGGAGTAGCTGATATTAGTAATTATTTTCCCTCTTTCCCTCAATATAGGTTTAGGGCACTATGTCAAAGCAGCCCAGGGAGCCTGAGGAAGCCATGTCCAAGATGGAAGAATAGGCCTGTAAACCAGAACTCTGGTTCTCAAACTGGAGGCCACCAACAGCATCAACTGGAGGGGTTGAAATGGATTGCTGGGTCCCTCGCCCACAGGGTTCATTTTCAGAAGGTCTAGGCTGGGGCACCCATGGCTCTGGTATGGGGAGCCACACTCTGAGAACTACTGAGTTTGAATGCTTGGCAGGTAGCATTACACCCTCAGTAAGTTATCTATTGTTCGTCTTTTTGCCGGGTTTGCTATCATCTTTGCCATCATCCCAGAGCCGGTGAGGGGCCTGGTGCAGAAGCCAGGCTGTGGGGACCGTCGAATTCTTCACTCAGCCAGGTACATGGGACTGGGTGGCTCAAAGAATTTTCAGCTTTTAGAGACCATCTCCTGACTGAATGTTGGCTGCATTTTCCCATCTGTTCATTAAATTTCTTGGAACAACAATGCTAGCAAGAAGGTTGGACGGGCCATGCTTGCTTGGTTTTTCATTTCCTCCCCTCGAGTGCTGGGTGGGTGGGCAGGGGATGAGGGACACACCATGGAAGGCAATGGACTGGGCAATGGGCCCACAGAATAATACGGTGGGAATCCTGCTCACCCTCTAGGGTTGGCCTGGGATGGCAGGAATCTCAAGAATCTCTGGGACTTCCCTGGTGGCACAGTGGTTGAGAGTCCGCCTGCCGGTGCAGGGGACACGGGTTTGTGCCCCGGTCCGGGAAGATCCCACATGCTGCGGTGCGGCTGGGCCCGTGAGCCATGGCCGCTGAGCCTGCGCGTCTGGAGCCTGTGCTCCGCAGCGGGAGAGGCCACAACAGTGAGAGGCCCGCGTACCGCAAAAAAAAAAAAAAAAAAAAAAAAAAGAATCTCTGTAAGTTCAGGGAGAACATTCTGGGCGCTGAGTGCCAGGTGCCACGACAGGGACCTGCAGGCATGGTTGACCTTCAGCTGCCAGGCGACCTGGGACCCTGAGGTGCTGTGCCCTGTAACCGGATGTCAGCTCCCAGCCATGCCGGTCACCGTGTCTAAGTATCAAATGCTCTCCACATTTGTTCAGCGGTTGTGACTGAGCCTTCAGAGGAGAGAGATAAACAGGCATTTACAAGTTTGGCAAAAAAGAGTGAGGTTTGCTACCACTGCCCTTCAACATCTCCAGGCTAGTGGGATATGAATATTAAAGTGCTTTGAAAAGTTTAAAGGGATAAAAGGATAATGCCTCATCATTTGGTACTAGCCTATGGCTGCTAAGAATAAATAAGATTTACATATAAAGCCCTTGACGTGCATTCAAGATCTTATTTCTCATACTAATTGGTCTATTAATATTATTCATATTGATCCATTTTATAATACCCCATGAACAATAGCACATCCTTCTAGCTTGTCAATATCATTTTAAACTCCAGGCACTATCATTTTATAGCCATAGTCACCAGCCTCGATCTTTCAAGATTCAGTGACACATTGTTCCAGACACAACTGAAGTGACGCCCTGGGGTCTTTCATGGGAACACGAAGGGAGATGCCAGCATCCGAACAAGAGGCACTGAGAAGGCTTCATTTCCCAATCCCTGTATGTGATTCTGGACACAATAAGGTATTGAGTTGTGCCCCCGCTTGGATTTAAAATCAATTCGGACACGAGCACTCCCTTGAGATGCTTACAATCTGGGCAAGGAGATGAGCCATGTTCAAAAAATTCCAATATTGAGGAGCTAAGGGCCAAAGAAAAATGGTCGTAGAGGAAAAGTGTGATGGAGGGTCGGGGGGAGGGTCACAAAGGGAGAAGTGATTTTGGCCAGGGGTGTCCAAGGAGAAGGTCGTATCTGAGTTAATCAGCAGGTTTGGACGTGTGCTCTCACTATTCCAGAATACACAAGCACACAGCAAAACACAGGTGTAGAACTGGATCTGCTGAGGTGACAGAGTCACTAGTGTCTGGGAGACTGGGAAAATGCCATTAATCAGAAAAGAGGAAAAGAAGAGAAGCAGGGCTTCCCTGGTGGCGCAGTCGTTGAGACTCTGCCTGCCGATGCATGGGACATGGGTTCGTGCCCCAGTCCGGGAAGATCCCACATGCCGTGGAGCGGCTGGGTCCGTGAGCCATGGCCGCTGAGCCTGCGCGTCCGGAGCCTGTGCTCCGCAACGGGAGAGGCCACAACAGTGACAGGCCTGCGTACCGCAAAAAAAAAAAAAAAAAAAAAAAAAGGGAAGCAGAAGTTGATGGGTTCACCTGGGGACAGGTTGAATGGCTAGCAGACCTTTGGGGGCTGATTGCTGAACCAGGATAATGGTCCAGAGTGAGAAGACAGGGCACGGAGTGTCAGGGACATGGTGGGGAGAGACGATGGCACAGGAGGGAGTGAGAGTTCCAGAAGAAGACTTAGAACCCCACTTTGGGAAACGTGTGCATTCCGGAGGCAGGAAGCAGAGCTAGAGGACAAGACGGGCTAGAAACAGCATCACAGGGGCAGAATCATATCAAGCGCGGAGTTTCCAAAAGAAGAATCTGTGCATTCATTTCATAAATATTTATAGAGCGCCTACATGGTTGAAAATGACACAATCCCTGTTCTCAAAGAGTTATTCAACATCCAACGTCAAGGAAGTCAAATGAGTTAGAGAAAATGAGCGCTGAGAACAGGCCACTGATCTAGACAAACAGTAGCTTCCTGATGGGAACAGTGAGAAAAAAGAATTCCCTTCTGGATGCAGCTGGGCCCTTCGGGGACAGGGTTAGCTTAGGGAGAAGTGGAGGAGTAGGACAGCTCAGGAGAGATTTCCAGAAAGGCTGGTCCTGGTGGAACAGAGTTGTGACAGCCTGAGGGCATTGGGGTGTTGAGATTTCCAAGTTGCTTTAAAGTGAGAAAGCCCACAAGTGAACTGAATAAAAACAAGGCCCCCAGGCTCACCATGGAAGGAAACAAATCCTCAACCTGACAGCGGTAAGAAATGTCACACCCATCACCTAAGATCCCTTATCATCCTTAACAGATGAAACCATTCCTGGATATTATAATGACAGTAAGAAAAACATTTTACATATGATTTTTCTCACCGGCAGACTCAGAGAAGAAAATAAAAACTCACTTCTGCAAAAATAAATGTTTACCTACCAATGTTATCAAATCCAATACTAAATTGGTCTAGAGCCATTTGGGAATGCTTGTGTTTCTTAAGGTTTTGGTAAGTAGCACTTGAGGGTCAGGAGGGGAAAGGCAACCACTGCCCGTGATCGGAAGGGACCAGAAGGGAGATTTATCTGCTCCTTAACAATAAAAGGACTGCCTGTCATCCAGGCTTAAGGAGTAGACATCGACAACAAGAAAGTTACAAACAGTGAGAACGAAAGCAAAAAAACATTATTACAGAATTATATGCAGATCCCACAACTTCAGTGATATTAGAGAATAAAACATCAGTCTAGTCTCTTGTCTCTAAACCCTGTTCAGAAAAAGGTGTGGACATAGAAGGCATCTCCACCCGCTCCCAAAACTAGCGCATGAACCTGGGTACCACACAGACGTGGGCTTGGAAGTGGCCACACCGTCCGGGGTTGTGCCCCATCTGTACCTCTTAACCCACAAGTTACCAAGTCTTGCTGATGAGACTCACTGAACGTTGTAATCCTCCTCAAGGTATGGAGACTCAAGACAATCAGTCTAAGTTTAGATGGTGTTTCTCAAACTTTAACCTGCATGAAAATCACCAGTAGGTCTGGGGTGTGGCCCAAGAACTTGCATTTCTAACAAGCTCCATGAGGCTGCCACTGCTGTTTGGGTGAATGCACTTGGAGTAGCTCTGACTTAGAGCTGACCCGCTATCCAACCCCACCTGTGATGAATTAACCCCTGTGCACAGAATAGGTCTCATCCGAACTGAGCAGACGTTCCAGAATCCCAGTGTTGGCCATCGCCTGTCTCTGCTTTTCCCACTGTCTGGGCCTTCTTGTTCCGGCTTGCCTGATAGATGGAACCCCTTGGAGATGACCTCAGTCCACAAGGTGAGGGTTTGTCTTACCATTTCCAAAACTGGGATCCTGATGGCTACTCCCCCACCCCACCCCCAATAGAGCAACCTCACCATTAGTCCCTTGACAAGGACCCCTGATGTTCCTGGCTTCTGCTCTCACTCCCACAATCTATTACAGTGACAAGTGGTACAATTCTACCAACACTGCTTCCGCTGCCATCCGTGCCACCATCACCATCACAGCCACTTGGAACCAACACTTCTCCCTGCCAGCAGCTGCTGAGGTGTGGGCATGCTGCTCGCTGGGAATGCATGGGTTGTGACAGCTGGGATGAGAAAATAGCACATATGGCATGTTCCAATTAAAAACAAAAACAAAAAACCCACCTGGCGCAAAGCCAGTGCTCCTCAGAATGTGAGATTCCACTCTACCTAGGAATCACCTGGCATGTGATGCAGGTTCCCGGGCTGCCCTAGGCAGTTCTAATTTAGTGGGCTTCGGTGGGGTTGACCAGCACTCCAGATGATTCTCCCACAAACCCAGAACTTCTCAAAAGCACTGCCTGATTTTTCTTTCATTGTTTTTACCGTGGTTAGATACACATAAAGTTAACCTTTTTGGCCATTTTAAAGTGTACAATGGCATTAAGTGCATTCACAAGGTGGTGCAACCTTCACTGCTATCTAGTTCCAGAACTTCTCATCACCCCCAAAGGAAACCTCACACCCAGTAAGCAGGCACTCTCCATGTCCTGCCCTCCCCGCAGCCCCTGGCGACCACTGATCTGCTTTCCATCTTTGCCTCTTCTGGATATTTCATAAAAGTAGAATCATACAAGATGTGGCCTTTTGTATCTGTAAGCCCTGGTCGATTTTGAAGGGGCGGGGGGTGAAGTATTTTTTTTGAGTGTGAATTTATATCTCTATAGGCCGTACTGAAGGTCTGATTCTTGTTCTGCTGACCATTAGCTTTTCTGATCCCCATTTTGGTAATTTGGTTGACTGGAAGCTTATTCACAAAGCCCCTCCAGACTCATTAAAGGGAGTTCTAGCCTCTCAGAGGGGAGGATCCAACCCTTGGATCTGTGTTCACACCCCCAGTGTCCCCCTGACACCAGCCTTTCTCCCCATTCCTGATGGAAACTTCCAGCTCACCATACTTGGGGGCTTTAAGTCAGCAGAGGGAAAAAACACGGTCCTTAACACAGATTCAGCGCAGCCGTTAGGCACGATGCCCTACATTTCTGCAGTGCCTTTTTTTTGAGATTTTTTTTTTTTTGTAATATGTGAATCAGCCATGATGCCACTGAAAGAAAACAAAAAATAGATTTAGAACACCTGGATTTTCAGGTATGCCTGAGAATACCTTTATGCCTGAAATAACTAACCAAAACTAAAGGCATAAAAGTGGCCAAAGGTCAATAATGCATTTTTTAATTAATGTTTTTTTAATTTAAAAAGGAAAGGAGGAGAAACCTCATGCAATATGTGGGTTTCTATCTGTCAGATGGAGTTAGTTAAGTCCCAGAAACGAATCTGGGCTTTGAAGGACCTGAAGTTTATATAATCTGAAGGATCCCCTTTAAGAAAACGAAAAAAAAAATCTCTCTTTTGTAAATTTTACAAAAACCCACGGGCCTGTGAACCACTGTTAGGCTCCCTACCCACTGCCGCTGCCACACAAGTGAGGGGCCCCAATCATGAGCTTCCTTAGTTTCAAGGTGAGTACACCTTGGTACAAGGTGAGGCGGGCTTCTTGGATGCAAAATTGCTTTTTGGCTGACAATCACTACTTTTCAAACATTTCAAATACTATGTTTGTCTGTATCTATAATAAAATACTGATATTCCCTAATTGCTAGCCAAAGCTGACTAAAAAGGTCAGCTCATCATGAAATGCTCCAAAATACTACTCAGATGAGTTCCCTTCTCGTATTTAACTCGAGAATGATCTCTCTTGCAAACTCGTAACACTCCTCGAGTTTTGCTTTCACATTTACTGAATCCTACCTAATTAAGGATATTCTGTTGCAACTGCTTTACCTCTGGCAACTCTTTCTACCCTCGTCAGCACTCTGTGAGGTAAGGGATATTATGATCCCCATTTTATGGAGAAAGAAACTGAGGCCCAGAGAGGGTAAGCACTCGGCTGAAAGTCACACAGTTCATAAGCGGCATGCCTACCCTCCTTGTCATTCTGCCTGATTCCTGCGGATGCGAGGCCGTGAAAACTGAAGTCGTTCATCTGTTTGTGCAGAACTCAGCCTCGAACGTGGGAAGTCGAGGCCTGACTCAGGGTTGGCCAGGAACTGGCTCTCTGTAACTCTGAAGCCCCCATGCTTCTGCTCTGGGCACACTTTTCCAGCCATCCATCCACTGACAGTGGTTGGCCCTCTCCAGGCTCCAAGGGAGGGGGGTAGCAAGGAGAACCAGCTGAGCTTCAAACTCCTCCAAACAACCCCACTAAACTCTGAAGGGACAGCAGTGACGTAAGGCCACGCCCCTCCCCTCCGCTGCCACGCCCACCGCTCCATGCATGGACCTGGAAAGTGTGTAAAAACCCAAGATGAAATAACCCAGAAGGCGTCTATACTGTATGTTTCATTCTCTGGGCATCACCCAGCTTTGTGGACTTAAATAATGCATTTTCTGACTACGGGAGTGAAAAAGAGGTGAGGCGAGAGCCAGAAATTTTGGGAAGAACGGGGGAGATTAAAAAGGGATGTTTTTGCTGTGTATGAAAGCATTTTAAAGGCGATTCCATAGTGAGATCAAAGCAAGGAGAAAAGAAAGCGAAAGACGAAAAGAAGCAAGAAAAAAGACGTGAGGTGCAAAATACCAAGGTGTTGAACTAAATATATCACACCGAGTTGTTCATTCAGGAGAGGGGCTTTGAAAATGAAATCCACCTCTGCTTTCAACTCCTTTGTTAAGAAATTCCTCTCCACCGCTTCTTCCATTTAAATTTCATCTTTAAAAAAAAATAAATACAAGGAGCCCAAACCAACAGGAAAACACCGTAATGCCTCTAGGGGTGCTTCCAGATTGTTCCCCCAAATTAAGAGCGTTCCCCTATCTCACCCCATCAAAAGGCAGTTTAAAGTCCGGTACTTGCAGCTGATTCTAATAATAACATGTGAATTTAAGCGATAAAATTTGTCTGCAGCCTGGAGTGTGTTTTTCTTTCATTATGTTTCTTATTTACTGCGATATTGATTCTGAACGCTCTGAAGCTGGCAATCCTCTTCCTTTAAATAGCCAAAGTCACCGTCATTAAGGGGGCTCAGGGGGGAGCAAAACGGCACACAGGAAACAGGAAACCCTGGAGAGAACAGGGTCACAGCGTGGCGCTTGGTCACTTCTTGGAGTTTTCTTTAAGTGCAGTTGGCAGCCAGGAATGGGATAAGTAGAGTACAGCATCTGGGCAGTTTCCCCTTCTCCAGTATTTTGGGGACCTCTGTATTCAGAGCCCTGAATTCTCCAAGGTCAAAGGCAGTATGGGTCCTGTGCAAAGAGAAAAATGCTTATGCACGCTCACCAAAAAATGGTGCAGGTGAAGGTGTTAGGTAGCACGAAATTGTTCTATAAATAGCAGCTTTTATTAGGGTCTAAGAGGTTTGCAGAACCTAACATGTCTCTTCTAGCCCAGGGAAGACGATCAAGATATATAACAGCCAGGGCTTCCCTGGTGGCGCAGTGGTTGAGAGTCCGCCTGCCGATGCAGGGGACGCGGGTTTGTGCCCCGGTCTGGGAAGATCCCACATGCTGCAGAGCGGCTGGGCCTGTGAGCCATGGCCGCTGAGCCTGCGCGTCCGGAGCCTGTGCTCCACAACGGGAGAGGCCACAACAGTGAGAGGCCCGCATACCGCAAAAAAAAAAAAAAAAGATATATAACAGCCAAAGACAGGCAATGACTGGTCAGAACAGATGCGAGCTGGAAGGCCACGCCGGGACGTGCTGGCTGAACAGCAGCTCTGCAGATCCCAAACCATCACCGCACCTGACAGTCACACACAGGGCACTCATTTGGACTGAAGACTAGAAAAAGTCCTACTGATTAGGTACTCCCAGGGTGCACAGAGCAGAGATGTTCTGAGGTGGAAAAAGAATGAAAACGGAAAGGTCTCTGGGAGGGAGGGTACCTTGGGGCCACGTGCATTTGTGCATCATTGTGCTCCTACACTGAGCCTGGGGGCACCTGAGAGGCAGTGACACACCTGGTCAGGAGCATTCATCGTGAGCTGCTGCATGATGTCAGGGTAAACAGTTAATAGGGATATTGGTCCCTACCTGAGAGGGCTATTTGGGGTATTAAATAAGAGGATGCATGCAAAGCGCTTAGCTCAGTGCCAGGCACACAGAAGAACTTGATAGATGTTAAAATTATTACTCATTTTTTATTGCGTGTGTCACTGTATACTGAAGGGAGAGTGGACACGTCTTGGGAAACAATGAGATGAATCTGGTAAGGGGACAGGAGGGCTGCGGGGGAGGGAGTCTTAAACCGGAAGGAAGCGGGAAAGCACAGAGGGAGGTGACAGTTCCCAGGGAGGAGGCCCCAGAGTCCTGGTTCCAGGACGAGGATGGCTGAGTTGGAGCCCCGGCTCCTGCCAATTCTGGCTGCGCTGCCGTGGATTAAAGCACTTCCCTCTCTGAACTTGAACTTCTTTTTTAAAATGGATATCAATGACCATCTCCCAGTGTCAATGGGCGTGGTCAAGACTCAAGGAGATGCGTGCTCAGTTAGCACCATGGAGTCGTGCCCAGGAGGGGAAAGGGAGTGTCAGGGTCCCTCTGCATTTGTGCTGCCCAATCCAGGGTTTCTTGACATCCTACAGGGGTCATTCACTCGCAGGCCCCCTTGAGACCAGACATCTGATGTGTAAGACAAGGAAGCTAGCAGCCAGGCAGGACCTGGCCCTCAGGATTCAGAAGGCAGCCATCCTGCCCTGAGGGTAAGAGGAAGGGAAAAGATTTGTTCCAAACCGTGTGCAGGTGCCGGGCACAGTCCCTCCCAGACCCTACAGAACAGCCTGAGGCCACAGAGCCTCTGCCCGGCAAGCAGCCCAGAGCTCTCAGCTAAAGTGACCTAAAGGTACTCTTGGCAATGCCAACTCAAGGATCCACCTCACTTTTCAAAGAAAATAACATTAAAGCTCCAACACCACTCTTTGGGGAACAAAGGTGAAAATGGCCACGTCTGGCCTTCCTGACGATATTTCCACCAACCCCTGGGCTCTCTTGATCCACCTTTCCCTCTGTCTCATCTGTCAGCTTCTCTGATCTCCAGCCTGGGCTAGGCTGTTCAAGGAGCCTTTTTTTTTTTTTTATCCCTCCTGCTCTGCGGCTGCTCGGCGTTGTCACAGGACGTGCTCAAGCTGTCCCTACTCAATCCTGTGGCCCAGCAAGATTCCCCATCTCTGACTGGGACTCTCTCTCTGAAACTCCAATCCACCCATCAATTCTTACATGTCAAATCCCATTGCACGCCTCCCTCTCTATGCCCCAAGCATCTGTGTCTTGAGATCCGGGTTTGTCTACTTCCCCCCCACTGCTGTTTCCTCCCATCCACATGTCCAAGTTCTAACTGTCTCTCATGGTCCAACTCAGGTGTCACATCCTTCTCAAAGGCCTCATTTATTTCCCCAACACGTGGGAACTCCAAGTGTGAATCCTGTGGATGTTGTTACAACCTTTGGGGTCCATGGTCTGCCTGTCCACCTTGCCCCCTCCATTTCTGAAGACTTCCTCCATGGTTACTGGTGTGTGGTAGTTCTATGCATGACCCCGCCCTCCTGGCCACAGTTGACAGGTCCAACGAAGGGTATCTGACCCAAACTAGAGTACCAGTTCCCTTCCCTGGGATTCCCCTGGAGAGGTGGTCCTGTCTCCCTACAGTGGCTGAAGCTGTAATTACAATGTCTACTTTGGGCCATCTTTGCAGCCATATTTCCCTCCAGATGGCCTGGGAAACTGGAGGTGGCCAGCCTTCCCAAGCCAACAGGGGAACCGAGGGGCTCAGAGACAGTGGAGACCCGGGACAGAGAAACCTGGCAATGTCTGAGTGCCTGGGTCTCACTTTCCCTTGGCTCAGCTGCATGCCTGTCCCTGGGGTGTATCAGCCCCTCCAGGACCTTATATTGTTGGGTCTTACCTAATGGGAGCTCAAAATCTGATCCCAGGGCAACACTTTCAACACAGTTTTGGATTACTCCTGATTCTGCAGGAATGCAACCCATTCCCCTTAGTATCATAGTCAAGGTCACCAAGACTAACACAGAAACTTTTCCTCCACTGGAGGCTGGGCTGGAAGATAAAAAATCAATCAGATTTTTAAAGACACGGTGTCACAAAAATGGACTAAATAACCAAAGAAGTTTGCTTGAACATGTGTCTACCATAACTCAAGTAATGGGGCTCTTGGGCATTTATCCCAAGGAAATGAAAATTTATTTTCACACCAACATCTGTACACCAATGTTCATAGCACTGTTACCTGTAAAATCCCCAAACTGAAACAACCCAAATGTCCTTCAACAGGTGAAGGGTTAAACAAACTTGGTAAACCCACACCATGGAACACTGTGCAGAAGGAAAAAGCCAATCACAAAGGTTATGGTTCAATTTACAGAATATTCTTGAAAAACCAAAATTATAGAGATGATCAACAGACAAGTGGTGTTAGGGGTGAGGTATGGGGAGTTGGGTGGTAATAAAGGGATACCATGGGGGAGCTTTGCGGTGATGGGGCAGTTCTGTATCTGAACCGTGGGGAATCTCACCTGTGATCAAATTGTATAGAAACACACACACACACACACACACACGTTACACTGGTGAAATCAGAATAAGTTCTGATCATACAATTTGTGGATTGCACCAGAGTCAATTTATAGGTTGTGATTAATGCACTAGAGTTTAGCAAGATGTTACCAGTGGGGGAAACTAAGTGAAGGGCACATAAGACAAGACCCCTTGTACATTTGTGCAACTTCTTGTGAATCCAGAATTATTTCAAAATAACAAGGTCTTTTGTTGTCATCACTTTTTTTAAGCCAGTTAGCATACGAAGCTTTAGCCGGGGTTCTCACACTATCTCTTGGGTAAAAATATACACACTCCTTCTTCTCCTCTCCTCCCCATGGCCTAAAATACACAGGGAGGAATGTAAATGCGCAACCTAATTGTGATTACAGACCCACAGAGCAAATGCCGTCACATTGCAGTGATCTGGTTGGGGACAAAAACAAGTATTATTTCCAATCAGGAAGGCTCTTTACAAGCGGGGGAGAGGCAGATGCTGTTCCAGTAAGGAAGCCTGGCCCAGCGTGGAGCTGTGTGATAACAAGGTGTCTCTTGGCTACTTTACTCAGAGCCTCGACAACACAGGAAAAGTGTTATCTTCCTGAAACACAAGACCTCTCCTATCTCTGCAATTATAAACCAAGAAGAAAAGCAAACAATGTCAGTATGCCTTCTCCAGAATCCCTTTTGAAAGCCCAGAGGGTTGAACCTTCCACTGAAATAAGTTCTAACTTGAGCCATCCTTCTTTCAACCGTTGAACACACCAACCAAGAGAAGAGCTTGATCAGGTGTGCTTGCTCCACGGGGAAATATTAGTGACAAGGTCTACGGCCACCAAGAGCTCCGAGAGACGCAAATCATGACGATTGGAGATAGGTGGTTTGGGGGACCTAAATCAAAACAACTACAGCATTGAAGCCAAGATATGTACAACAATGCCAAATACAAAAACTCCCAAGATGATGCCAGTGGAAGTAGAAAAAAAACACTTTGCACACATGCAGTTTAAAGGAACATATTCAGCGATCCCTATAACTTGGTGTGCAAGGCACTGGGAACGTAGCACAGAAGGAACTATGGTTCTTGCTCTCAAGGGTCTTATGGTTTAGAGATGGGCAAGTGCACAGAGGCAATTCAGTGAGCCAAGTGTTGTGCCAAAGTACACACTGATGCCTGGGAGCAGAGACCCCCAACCCAGCCATACCTGGGAAATCCAGGAGGGCTTCCCAGTGGGAGTGACACAGAAGTAGAATGTTGAGGAATAAGCTGGAGCTGGCAAATCAAATAACACAAGTGCACTCAACAGTTATGCCCTTTATTATACTGCCAGGACCTGTGCTACATGCTTTACAAGTATTACCTCGAAAGCTTGTAATTTAAACCCTGCATAAAAGCCACTATCATCCCCAATTTACTCAAGCTCAGAAAAGGTAGGTGACTTGGTCAAGACCTCCACATACTATTGCTTAAGGAAAAGAGGAAGAAAGTTTTTCAAAAGTAGTTTAAAACTATTGACAAGACATGTATTATATATAGAATCTTATGTATTAAAGATTGTAACAGTGGAAACGAAGAAGCTTCTAATATTATTTCAACTTGATGGCTAAAGTTACCCCTCAGTTTGGAAGGCACAGTAAAATTCCACGGGAATCTGGGCTTGACATATCCAAAAGGTGAACTCAATCCCTCTCCAAAACCTATCCTACCATACTCCTTATCTTAGTGGATGGCACCAACCTGTCCTGTCACCGGAGCCAGGACCCTGGGAGTCCTCTTTGACCCCTCCCTCCTCTTTACCCTCCTTCATAGCCAATCAGTCCTCATGTGATTCAGCCTCAATGTTTCCAAATGTAAAATATTTTAGCGTATGAAAACAGGATATTTCAAATAAGTGGTGAGGATGAATTATTAAATACATTGAGATAACCATACTTTGAGACAAGGGTCTCTAGGTTAAAACTTTCTCACACCTGATACAAAAATATGTAATCTGTTGGAATTTATTTTGAAAAGAAATATTTACCTTTAAGAAAATATGCATGAATATTTGTACCTTCTAGGGATCATGAATAACTTTCTTAGGATGTTACTAAAGGAAAAGACTGATGGATTTGACTATATAAAAATGTAAATTTTATGCTTGCCTAAAAATACTGTAAACAAATTAAAGTGAAAGCTCAAATTGAGAGAAATATCTATGAAATGAATGTAAAAAGTTTTTAAATTTATACAAAGTTCTTATAAATTAATAAGATAAATATTCCAATAGAAAAAAAATGAGTGTCATTATTATTGGGCAAACCCCTAAAAAAGAAATATGGTCAAATGTATGAAAAAATGTTCAATATCACTAATATTCAAAAAATGCAGACCTAAAAATGATATGCCATTTTACACTCGTCAGAACAGCAAAGATGACAAAGATTAATAAGACTTGGTGTTGGTGAAGATACAGAGAAAGAGATAGTTTTGTATACTTTTCATGGGACAGTACACACATCTGGAGAACAAGTTATCAATTCCTATTAAAAGTTCCTAAAAATGAATATGGAACTTCTGGGATAAGATAATAAATTTAACTCATGAATTGGACAAAAGTCACTGAAAACTACAATAAAGAGATTAAAAAAAATAAAATAAACCCATAACCTTGCAAGGGCAGAGAAGATACAAGACAAGACATCAACCATGAAGCTGGGGAGGCTGGAAAGCTGATTCACAGATGGACAGATGTGTCCGACCCCTCTGCTGTCAAACCCTGGAAGTCTAAGCACTCAGTATGTGTGTGTGTGTGTGTGTGTGTGTGTGTGTGTGTGTACATATATATAACAATGTGAAATATTCCATTTTACTTTACAGTTCAGTGATATTAAGTACAATCACATTGTTGTGCAAGCACATTACCACCATCCATCTCCAGAACTTTTTCATCTTCCCAAACGGAAACTCTGTATGCATTAAACACTAACTCCCCATTTTCCCTCCCCCAGCCCCTGGCTGCCTAATCACCTCTTAAGAAGTAATCATGAGCAGACAACAGGCTCGCGGAAAGGGAGAAAAAGCCTCCAAGGTGGGAGATAGAAACTAAATAACAAAGAAAAAAAGCACCTTCTGGAAACAGAATACACAGGGAAAAAACTGAAAAACAAAACATTATTAATATCCTCCAAGGGATCAGAAAACATATTGCTTCCATTAAATAAAAACAATATGCTAGAAAAAGGAACTTTCAGAGAATAAAAATGAGGACCTGGAAGCAGAATCATGATAGCAGATATAAAAAACTGAATAGAATGGAAGGGAGATAAAATTGAAGAAAGCAAATATATCAGAGCAAAAAGATAAGGAAAGGTAAGCAAACAGAGAAAAGATAAGAAGATTGGGGGTTCAGTTTAGGAGGTTTAATAATGGAATACAGTGGGAGATGCTGAAAGAGATAACTGAGAAAAATGGGGAGGCATTATCAATTAAATATTCCAAGAAATTTTCTGAAAACTGACATTAGATTCCAGATTGAAGCCACTGTATGACTCACACCAAGGCTCATCATTGTGAATTTCCAAACTCTGCAAACAAAATGAAGATTCAAGCTTCCAGAAAGGAAGGAAATATGCAAAAGATCAGGAATCAGGACTCTTTTGTTTCTTCTAGAAAACACTGAAAGACAGAAGATAATGGAGCAAACCCATCAATATTCTGAAAGAAGGTGATATCTAACTCAATCAGGCCATCATTCACACAGATTAGGAAAAAGCTTTCTTCAGACATGGATAATCTCAAAAGATTTTATCTTCCTTGTAATATTTCTCAAGAAACTTCTAGATGTTGAGTTTCACCAAAATCAGTATGTAAACCAAGAAAGAGAGAGGCATGGGGTCCAACATAGGTGGGGGGCAAAGGAGGTCTCCAGGAGGATGGGGAAGGGAAATAGATCCACCATGGCCAACCATCCACATGGGAGCAGTGTGGCTTGAGGCAGACGCATTGAGGGTTATCATTACTATCTCTCCTGCAACATGACCACACTTAAAGCTGAGGGTAGATCATCCGAATGAGTCTGGTCCCCATTCTTCCCTGTAATTAGATGTTCTGACCAGAGGCTGAGTAGGTTTGTGCTGGTTTTCCATGCCTGCTGCTTGGACCAGCTGAGGTCATTCATTTCATCCTTATGCTCTGACCTCCTCCTGAATGTAGGCAGTACGCCTTGATGAGGTCAGAACCAGAAAATAGAGGACACGTCATTCCATCTGTCCAGATTTTTGCCTTATACCCAGTACCTGGTTCACACGATAGCCCTGCCAGGTGCCCCCACTGGGGTAAGCCCTGTATTTCCCTGGGGTCATTGATGACCTAGCTGTCTCCCCCAGAAGAGGCTTTTGTAACTCTTAGGAAAGCACAAAGGTCAATTTCTTGTTCTTGACATGGTAGGATAATGAGTATTTATTAGTAAGTACTTTTTTTTTTTAAATAAAGGAGTCAGACAAATGAACCTATTTATGAAACAGAAACAGACTCATGGACATAGAGAACAGACTTGTGGTTGCCAAGGGGGAGGGGCTAGGAGAAGGATGGAGTGGGAGGTTGGGGTTAGCAGATGGAAGCTGTTATATAGAGAATGGATAAACAACAAGGTCCTACTGTATAGCACAGAGAACTACATTCAGTATCCTATGATAAAGCATAATGGAAAAGAATATTTAAAAAATGTATACATACGTACAACTGAATCACTTTGTTGTAGAGAAGAAATTAACACAATCTTGTAAATCGACTATACTTCTATTTAAAAAAAGAAAAAAAAATTTTTTTAATAAAGTAAAGGAGTCAGGAAGACTAAGCAAAAAACAAACAAAAAAAGGTATCCAGGTTGGAAAGCAACACATAAAATCATCACTATTTGAAGAGGATATGAAAGGAGAACGGTAAGTTAGTCACTGGACTGACTGAGCTTATGGTCTCTGAGGGACGCTGGGTAGCCACCAAGGAGACAGAGGACACACAAGCGTGGAGCTTGGGGGATGGCTTTGGAGGTCCCCAGAATGTGCACAGTGGAGGAGGTTGCCCAGTGTATCCTGATGGTGAGAACCATGAGTGACCCCAACCGAAGCACAAAGCCGAGGAAAAGGACGACTGAAGGACAATCAGAAGTCAGTGGTGCCAGGGCCTCTAGAGGAGAAAGATGCCAAGAAGGAAGCTGCCAGCAATGTCAGATGTGGCCGGATTGGAGAAGGAAAGTGCCCACTGGATGTGGTGAGCAGTGATCTTGCCTGACTGATTTCAGTGTAATAATGCACAAAGGTAGGAAGAATTGCCTCTTACTTCGGACTAATTTAGGCTAATGTCAATATTCAAGCTGAATGAAACAAATGACTTGAAAAAACAAAAACTAAAAGGGAAAATCCCTGACTTGCCTGTGTACCCAGAGCCAGAGTTACCTGGCTTTATTCACACTTTCCCCAAGCCATTTTTTTTTTTTTTGGTAAGTTCTTTAAAAACCTTTTTTTTTCTTTTTTTTTAATTTATTTTTTTATACAGCAGGTTCTTATTAGTTATCTATTTTGTACATATTAGTGTATACATGTCAATCCCAATCTCCCAATTCATCCCACCACCACACCCCGACCACGCTTTCCCCCCTTGGTGTCCATACGTTTGTTCTCTACATCTGTGTCTCCATTTCTGCCCTGCAAACCGGTTCACTTGTACCATTTTTCTAGGTTCCACATATATATGTTAACATATGATATTTGTTTTCCTCTTTCTGACTTACTTCACTCTGTATGACAGTCTCTAGATCCATCCACATCTCTACAAATGACCCAATTTCATTCCTTTTTATGGCTGAGTAATATTCCATTGTATATATGTACCACATCTTCTTTATCCATTCATCTGTTGATGGGCATTTAGGTTGCTTCCATGACCTGGCTATTGTAAACAGTGCTGCAGTGAACATTGAGGTACATATGTCTTTTTGAATTATGGTTTTCTCTAGGTATATGCCCAGTAGTGGGATTGCTGGGTCATATGGTAATTCTATTTTTAGTTTTTTAAGGAACCTCCATACTGTTCTCCATAGTGGCTGTATCAATTTACATTCCCACCAACAGTGCAAGAAGGTTCCCTTTTCTCCACACCCTCCCCAGCATTTGTTATTTGTAGATTTTCTGATGATGCCCATTCTAACTGATGTGAGGTGATGCCTCATTGTACTTTTGATTTGCATTTCTCTAATACTTAGTGATGCTGAGCAGCTTTTCATGTGCTTCTTGGCCATCTGTGTGTCTTCTTTGGAGAAATGTCTATTTAGGTCTTCTGCCCATTTTTGGATTGGGTTGTTTGTTTTTTTAATATTGAGCTGCATGAGCTGTTTATACATTTTGGAGATTAACCCTTTGTCTGTTGTTCATTTTCAAATATTTTCTCCCATTCTGAGGGTTTTATTTTCATCTGGTTTATAATTTCCTTTGCTGTGAAAAAGCTTTTAAGTTTCATTGGGTCCCATTTGTTTATTTTTGTTTTTATTTCCATTACTCTAGGAGGTGGGTCAAAAAAGATCTTGCTGTCATTTATGTCAAAGAGTGTTCTTCCTATGCTTTCCGCTAAGAGCTTTATAGTGTCTGGTTGTTAATCCAGTTTGAGTTTATTTTTGTGTATGGTGTTAGGGAGTGTTCTAATTTTATTCTTTCACATGTAGCTGTCCAGTTTTCCCAGCATCACTTACTGAAGAGACTGTCTTTTCTCCACTGTATATCCTTGCCTCCTCTGTCACAGATTAGTTGACCACAGGTGTGTGGGTTTATCTCTGGGCTTTCTATCCTGTTCCATTGATATATATTTCTGTTTTTGTGCCAGTACCATATTGTCTTGATTACTGTAGCTTTGTAGTATAGTCTGAAGTCAGGGAGTCTGATTTCTCCAGCTTAATTTTTTTCCCTCAAAATTGCTTTGGCTATTTGGGGTCTTTTGTGTCTTGATACAAATTTTAAGACCTTTTTGTCTAGTTCTGTAAAAAATGCCACTGGTAATTTGATAGGGATTGCATTGAATCTGTAGATTGCTTTGGGTAGTACTGACTGTACACAATATTGATTCTTCCAATGCAAGAACATGGTATATCTCTCCATCTGTTTGTGTCTTCTTTAACTTCTTTCATCAGTGTCTTATAGTTTTCTGCATACAGGTCTTTTACCTCCTTATGTAGGTTTATTCCTAGGTATTTTATTTTTTTTGTTGTTGCAATGGTGACTGGGACTGTTTCCTTAATTTCTCTTTCTGATCTTTTGTTGTTAGCGTATAGGAACGCAAGAGATTTCTGTGCATTAATTTTGTATCCTGCAACTTTATTGATTAGCTCTAGTAGATTTCTGGTGGCATCTGTAGGATTTTCTACGTATAGTATCATGTCATCTACAAACAGTTACAGTTTTATTTCTTCTTTTCCAATTTGGATTCCTTTTATTTCTTTTTCTCCTCTGATTGCCATGGCTAAAACTTCCAAAACTATGTTGAATAATAGCGGCGAGAGTGTACATCCTTGTCTTGTTCCTGATCTTAGAGGAAATGCTTTCAGTTTTTCACCATTGACTATGATGTTTGCTGTGGGTTTGTTGTATATGGCCTTTATTATGTTGAGGTAGGTTCCCTCTGTGCCCACTTTCTAAAGAGTTTTTATTATAAATGGATGTTGAGTTTCATCAAAAGCTTTTTTGGCATCTATTGAGACGATCATATGGTTTTTCTCCTTCAATTTGTTAATATGGTGTATCACATTGATTGATTTGCATACATTGAAGAATCCTTGCATCCCTGGGATAAATCCCACTTGATCATGGTGTATGATCCTTTTAATGTATTCTTGGATTCTGTTTGCTAGTAGTTTGTTGAGGATTTTTGCATCTATATTCATCAGTGATATTGGTCTGTAATTTTCTTTTTTTGTAGTATCTTTGTCTGGTTTTGGTATCAGGGTGATGGTGGCCTCGTAGAATGAGTTTGGGGGTGTTCCTTCCTCTGCAGTTTTTTGGAAGAGTTTGAGAAGGATGGATGTTAGCTCTTCTCTAAATGTTTGATAGAATTCACCTGTGAAGCCATCTGGTCCTGGACTATTGTTTGTTGGAAGATTTCTAATCAGTTTCAATTTCATTACTTGTGATTGGTTGGTTCATATTTTCTATTTTTTCCTGGTTCAGTCTTGGAAGGTTATACCTTTCTAAGAATTTGTCCATTTCTTCCAGGTTGTCCATTTTATTGGCATACAGTTGCTTGTAGTAGTCTCTTATGATGCTTTGTATTTCTGTGGTGTCCGTTGTAACTTCTCCTTTTTCCTTTCTAATTTTAGTGATTTGTGTCCTCTCCCTCTTTTTGATGAGTCTGGCTAATGGTTTATCAATTTTGTTTATCTTCTCAAAGAACCAGCTTTTAGTCTTATTGATCTTTGTTATTTTTTTCTTTGTTTCTATTTCATTTATTTCTGCTCTGATCTTTATGATTTCTTTCCTTCTACTAACTGTGGGTTTTGTTTGTTCTTCTTTCTCTAGCTCCTTTAGGTGTAAGGTTAGATTGTTTATTTGAGATTTTTCTTGTTTCTTGAGGTAGGCTTGTATTGCTATAAACTTCCCTCTTAGAACTACTTTTGCTGCATCCCATAGGGTTTGGATCATCATGTTTTCATTTTCATTTGTCTCTAGGTATTTTTTGATTTCCTCTTTGATTTCCCCAGTGATCTCTTGGTTATTTAGGAATGTATTGTTTAGCCTCCACATGTTTGTGTTTTTTATGGTTTTCTTTCCTGTAATTGATTTCTAATCTCAGTGTTGTGGTCGGAAAAGATGCTTGATGTGATTTCTATTTTCTTAAATTTACCGAGGCTTGATTTGTGACCCAAGATGTAATCTATCCTGGAGCATGTTCCACGTGCACTCGAGAAAAAGTGTAATCTGCTCTGTTTGGATGGAATGTCCTATAAATATCAATTAAATCTATCTGGTCTATTGTGTCATTTAAAGCTTGTGTTTCCTTATTAATTTTCTGTCTGGATGATCTGTCCATTGGTGTGAGGTGTTAAATTCCCCCACTATTATTGTGTTACTTTCAATTTCCTCTTTTATAACTGTTAGCATTTGCCTTATGTATTGAGGTGCCCCTATGTTGGGTGCATATATATTTATAATTGTTATATCTTCTTGGATTGATCCCTTGATCATTATGTAGTGTCCTTCCTTGTGTCTTGTAAATTCTCTATTTTAAAGTCAATTTTATCTGATATGAGTATTGTTACTCCAGCTTTCTTTTGATTTCCACTTGCATGGAATATCTTTTTCCATCCCCTCACTTTCAGTCTGTATGTGTCCCTAGGTCTGAAGTGGGTCTCTTGTAGACAGCATATATATGGGTCTTGTTCTTGTGTCCATTCAGCGAGCCCGTATCTTTTGGTTGGAGCATTTAATCCATTCACATTGAAGGTAGTTATCAATATGTATGTTCCTATTACCACTTTTTAAATTATTTTGGGTGTTTTTGTAGGTCCTTTTCTTCTCTTGTGTTTCCCATTTAGAGAAGTTCCTTTAGCATCTGTTGTAGAGCTCGTTTGGTGGTGCTGAATTATCTTAGTTTTTGCTTGTCTGTAAAGCTTTTGATTTCTCTGTTGAATCTGAATAAGATCCTTACCAGGTAGAGTAATCTTGGTTGTAGGTTCTTCCCTTTCATCACTTTAAATATATTGTGCCACTCCCTTATGGCTTGTAGAGTTTCTGCTGAGAAATCAGTGGTTAACCTTATGGGAGTTCCCTTGCATGTTATTTGTCATTTTTCCCTTGCTGCTTTTAATAATTTTTCATTGTCTTTAATCGTTGTCAATTTGATTACTATGTGTCTCGGCGTGTTTCTCCTTGGGTTCATCCTGCCTGGGACTCTCTGCGCTTCCTGGACTTGGATGGCTATTTCTTTTCCCATGTTAGGGAAGTTTTCGACTGTAATCTCTTCAAATATTTTCTCAGGTCCTTTCCCTCTCTCTTCTTCTGGGACCCCTATAATGCAAATGTTGGTGTGCTTAATGTTGTCCCAGAGGTTTCTTAGGCTGTCTTCATTTCTTTTCATTCTTTTTTCTTTATTCTGTTCCGTGGCAGTGATTTCCACCATTCTGTCTTCCAGGTCACTTATCCATTCTTCTGCCTCAGTTATTCTGCTAACTGATTCCTTCTAGTGTATTTTTCATTTAAGTTATTGTATTGTTCATCTCTGTTTGTTTGTTCTTTAATTCTTCTAGGTCTTTGTTAAACATTTCTTGCATCTTCTTGATCTTTGCCTCCAATCATTTTCCAAGGTCCTGGATCATCTTCACTATTATTATTCTGAATTCTTTTTCTGGAAGGTTGCCTATCTCCACCTCATTTAGTTGTTTTTCTGGGGTTTTATCTTGTTCCTTCATCTGGGTACATACTCTTCTGCCTTTTCATTTTGTCTATCTTTCTGTGAATGTGGTTATCATTCCACAGGCTGCAGGATTGTAGTTCTTCTTGCTTCTGCTGTCTGCCCTCTGAAAAGCCTCTTCTTCCTTGAATGTATGTGATAACATGGAAGTGGAGGGCTGCAGTTTCCACCTGAGCCATTCTTGACTAGCCTGAGAATGGACCATTCTACCCTCATTAAAATGATGGTTGCAGGATTTTTTCTTAATAAAAAGGGAGGTATTATGCTTCACAGTTCAGAGGAGAAAAAAAAATAACATTAACTTGTTTTTACTATAGGATCTTAACGTAAAACATGCATTGAAAAAAAGAGGGTGAGAACACAGGCAAATGAGCAGTTGCTTCTGGTTAGTCTCTTCAGTATTTGTTTTTGTCCAATTATATGTGCTTTTTGATAAATTCAAATGTCCCTACAAAGAGCGTGATTACTTTTAAGATCAGAAAAAAAAATTGGTTAAGGCTGGAAAAAAACTGTTTTAATCAAATTCAAACAGAAGGTAAGCAGGGATAACAATATTAATGTTAGACAAACTAAATTCAAGGCAGGGGGAAAAAGTATGCTTTTAAGATAAAGGGAGCATTACATAATGGTAACAACCACTGCTAATAGTGAAGCCATTTAGATACAAATCTACAGTTGCCAAAGAAACTGACAACAAGATACAGAAATCAAACATTATTAGGAACACAGGAAGGAGTAGTCATTGTAGGAGGAGATGTTAAAACACCATTATCAAAAAGACTTAAAAAAATAAACTCATAGTCTAGCTAAACACACAAAGCTGATGTATGGCAGGAATTCAATTTCATGATTATAGAGTAGGGGTATCTTTTCAAGTGTGTATAGAACATATACAAAATTTGTTAATACTAGTCACAAAGAAAACAAATGTTAACTTCCTCTTCCAATTAAAGAGAAGGCACTTCTAGCCTGGAGAAAATATAGAGGCTAGAGCTGGGGAAAGAAAACAGGGAAACGATATTAATGTAGTCCACTCTGGGTTCCCCAGGTATCTCGGGGGACAGGGGAGGATGAATGGGAATTAACCTTATGATCAGACTGAAACAAATACCTCTTCCCTACTTTTTCTCACCCATTAAACATCTTCATTTAGGCCTGAAGTGTGAACCACTGAAATGGTACTTAACCCAGTGGGTCTCAAAGTGTGGTCCCTACACCAGCAGCATCGCTGGAGAACTAGTGAGAAATGCAAATTCTCAGACCCACCCCAGACCTCTTGATGCAGAACTTCCTCCAGGTCAGGGTTCCAGGAGGTTCTGATGTGAAAGCACCTGATGCTAAAGGTGTATATAAATACCCCAGCTCCCTCACCCTTGAGCAGGTCAACTCTTGAGGGGTGGGTTTTACGCTGGCTTTGCCTTCCCTTCCTTATCCTATTTCCCCACTCCTCTAATGATGCACTGTACCTCCCAAATAAACTAATGCACTCAAATCTTAGTTTCAGGGGCTGTTCTGGGGGAACCCACACTAAGACATCTACTGGAGACCCCCATTCTCACAGAGTTTGTGTTCTGGTTGAGACTGACCTGTTCTTCCATTTCTTCCTCTTGGGCTGGGTCTGCTGAGATTTCCTCAGGGAAAGGAGCCCCACTGGTAGTGAGTCCTCACCCCAATTCAGTCCAGCACTTACTGTTTGCTTTCCTCTCTGGGTCTGCTAGCTCTTCTCTGCACCACCTCTGGTCACTTTGTTGCCTGCCCCTGCTAGCCCTTTCCCAGCCCTATTCAGGTTCATCATTTACTCCCTGGCTGGGTTGTAATAGGGAAGAACAAATCTGACTCCATATTAGATCTGTTCCTTTTACTTTAACCTTTGTGCTCTGTTGCCTGTGTTTAGTCATGCTGGCTCTTCACCTCTTGTAAAAGAATGTTGCCTTTAGCCTGATATACAGGATAGTCTATTTTCAAGGCTCTGACCTTTAAGGGTATAACATTTTTCCATTCATGTAGTGATAAAGAGTTGCAGAACAGAATAACATTTGTCTTGGAGGTTTAGAGGAACATCCTGACCTGGCCTACATGGACAACTACAAGCACAAAGGATTCTGACACCGAGAAGTTTGCAACAACTAATCATGGCCTTTAAAAGTGCTTTGCTGAAATCCTTCAAGGAGTTTGGGTGGTTTTTTGGCATGAGCCACCTGTCTCCTTGAATGGCCCTGCAATAAACCTTTCTCTGCTCCAAACCCTGACGTTTCGGTTTGTTTGGCCTCACTGTGAGTTGGGCACACGAACTTGTATTCGGTAATAGGGTGAGACTCACCCTGGCTACCAGCCAGGCCCTGTGAAACCAAGTCCTGCCCAGTACTGAGAGTCCAGCTATGAAAGGCACAGCGATCTCATGTGCTATGTGCTACAGGAGGATACAGGGAGCTGAGGCAGCACAGAGCAAGGGTCTTAGGATGTCAGCAAAGGAATCTCCCAGGAAGTGACACATAGGGGACACCCGGGGGACGAGAGGGATTTAGCCAGCAAACGGAGGGAGGAAGTAGGAGTCAGGATTCCCTGCAGAGGGTTTGGAAGTACTGCTGAAGCCAGAGGTCTGCAGGGGCACACAGAGAGGCTGCAGAGAAGGCCACTGTTAGCCATGACTTTGCCGGCTGACTTAGAGGCTTCAGGGAACTGAAAGAACCTCCTTCTCCCAAGAAGACTCTCAACGTAAGTTTTAAAATAAGGATGTGAAAAATCCAGCAAATGAACCATTAGTCCTCAACATTTGGAGGCCCGGGAGTTGGTGGTGCCCTGATGGGTGTAATGCTGGGTCCAGACCCACTCAAACACTTCACTGGTAACAATCAGCTGGTTCAGAAGGGTCAGGGGGACTTCAACTCCTGGGCCGATGAAACGTGAGCTCATTGGAGCTCCTGAAGATACTCAGGTGTCCAACAGGACCCATGACACTGTCCTGCCCTTCCTCACCCTCTCCTGACCAGGGAGCACGGGGTAATCTTCTACTGATCACACCGAGAGCAAGGGGTTCAGCGTGATCCTAATCTTTCAGGTGCTCTGAAGATAAGCCTCCTTGGCCTTAAGCATGCACACTGGCTGTCTTTCTTTGATGTCATCGGCTTGTGTGGGTTTCTCCCTGCAGTGAATTTTTTAGGCTGGGATCCAACACAAAGGTACAATTAGCCAAAGCAACCCCCCTACCACCACTTTCACATTAGGCCTCCGTCTCCAAGGACTTCAAAGGAGTTTTGATATTGTCATATAACAAATATAAAAAGTATTTGTTATATTTTTTAACTGAGCCATCATTCCTAGTAGAACTGAACTCCTAAAGACATGCAAACTGGGCTTCCCTGGTGGCGCAGTGGTTGAGAGTCCACCTGCCGATGCAGGGGATACGGGTTCGTGCCCCGGTCCGGGAGGATCCCGCTTACCGTGGAGCGGCTGGGCCCGTGAGCCGTGGCCGCTGAGCCTGCGCGTCTGGAGCCTGTGCTCCGCAATGGGAGAGGCCACAACAGTGAGAGGCCCGCGTACCGCAAAAAAAAAAAAAAAAAAAAGACCTGCAAACCCTGTGCATTTCTACTGACAGTCACTTTGGCCACAGTGGCCCAGAGAGGAATTCTGATGTACGAACAACAGATCCCATCACAAGACAGAATTTCCCTTTTTCTTCTGCCTCTGGGAAAAGGAACAAGGAGATGGGATGGGGGGTGGGGATTGCGGAGGAATTCAGCTCTTCAGTGTCATCTGCTTTTGGTAATGTGAGGAGGGGAAACGAGTCCAGACACATAACCAGTAGCTTATTCTTAAGAGCCCTAGAGGACTCAGGGACTAATTACCTAGTGTTACCTGGATTTCTTCCCCCCAAAACAGCCCCCCATTCTCCAGCTATGCCCCAGGGACAGGAGACAAAGTCACTTGGGCTCAGGATGGAATGAAAGTGACCCTTCCCCCCGCTGACCTCGTGTGCTTGCACTGTCTTCTCCAACAATTGCATGCAGGTTGGCGGCCCCCGTACCTTCATCACTGTTGTCATCCACCAGGATGATTTCCTTCAGCAGGTGGGTCGGCGTGTGGTTGACCGCGCTGTGAACTGACCGCAGGATCACTGACAGGGCCTCGTTCACGAAGATAAATATGATGGATATCTGGGGCAGCCCCTCGGGGTACTTCAGCTCCTTACACCTGGGGGAAGACAGCAGGGGACAGCAGAGTCAGGAAGGGGCAAGGCACGGGCACTGAAGCTGCACATGGTAAAGCCGTCAGCCCAGTCCTGGTACACGTCCTCCCAAGGTGAGAATCGTTGGTTCCCTCTTGGCCTCTCTTGGCTCATATCTGAGAATAAAACCTAAGGAGGAGACAGTTAAGAAATCCAGGGCTTCCCTGGTGGCGCAGTGGTTGAGAGTCCGCCTGCTGATGCAGGGGACACAGGTTCGTGCCCTGGTCCGGGAAGATTCCACATGCCGCGGAGTGGCTGGGCCCGTGAGCCACGGCCACTGAGCCTACGCGTCTGGAGCCTGTGCTCCACAACGGCAGAGGCCACAACAGTGAGAGGCCCACGTATGGCAAAAAAAAAAAAAAAGAAATCCAGCTCCGCTTCTCCCAAATGTACCACCCCACAGGAATGAGAAGCATCAGTCTTGGGCACACATCGACTGTTTCCCAGGCTGCCACGCCCACACATACCCCCTGGTCTCACTTCGGCGCACACCTGCCCGACTTCCCACTCCAGGCTCCTGCATTTCCTTCCTCGGAGCCCGCTTTGCTGCCTTCTGAGCAACTGCCTCACCCCCATCATTTCTCATCCAGAGGCAGCTGGGAGAGGATGTATAAATACCCCAGCTCCCTCAGCCCTTGAGGTGGTTGACTCTGAGGGGTGGGTTTTACACTGGCTCCCAGAGTTTCCCCCAGTGGGATTAAGCTCCATCACCCACGGGAGCAATCTGCATAACACCCTCTTTGGGGGACACCTTCCCTTCTCAGTCCTACTTCCCCTTAGTGGAGCTCTCTTCATTGCCCATATAAACTAATGCACTCAAATCTTTGTTTCACGGTCTGCTTCTGGGAGGACCCAAACTAAGACATCTATCGGACCTACCAAGTACCTAGCACTGTACAGGAGACCTTTGCTCTCATGGAGCTTACACTCTGGGAAAAGACATGAAACACACATGAAATTTATCATCATCAAGGAAGAGGGGCCTCTACCTGCTAGGACTGTGCTGCCTGACACACCCTAACTCTTCTTGCAAGCGTTCCTAGAATCTCCCTGGGGACTGGAAATGTGACCACCTGCCTAAGAGGTCCTCCCTTCTAATATCCAGCAACTCCCCCATACCAGAAGACAGGGTGAAAGAGAATGTTTTTCATCCAGGCTGGACTCAGGGGCGTAGGGCTTGGGCCTCCCTGGGGGCGCCCAGTGATGTAAGAGATGACTGGTACCCAGGGAACCGGCTCTGCATGACTCAGTGATGGAAGCACCAGCACTCTGTCCTGGGAGCACTAGGGAATTTGGTTTTATGCACAGTCTGAGCCACATCAGAAATACCAAGTGGAAACAGAGCAGAATGGAATACAGAGCTAGTGCATTTCAACGCACCCCCCTCCTCTCTGTGTGAGACTGTACAGTATACGGCACAAATGTGTTCCAGAGCAAAACAAAGAGAACAAGATGAAGGGATGGAGTGAAAGGGAAGCAGCACTGAAGAGAGAGCAAGAAATACAGCTGTTTTTTTATGCTGAACAGCTTGGGCTGTGTTGGGCCATATTAATCATGTAGGCAATTTTCAGAAGAAAATAAAGTTTTGTTACAATATGCGTTTGTGTCTCCTAGAGGAGACTGTCCAGGGATCCATTGATCACGCAGCCTCATTTTTACCTCGATGCTGTAAATTCACTTCTGGGGGCTGCCGAGGAGATTAGAATGGTTATTGATGGGCTCACGGGCAGTTGGAGGGGATCATCTCATTTACTGCGTGGTGAGCCGGGGGAGGAGGGCACATCCCAGAAGGTCCCTTGGAGCCTCCCTGACAGGGCCGGCAGCCATCCTGAGCCTGGCAGGCCAGCAGCTGCTCCTTCTCGGCCCGTTCCTCACCATACACGCGAGCACCCCACCCGTACACACGTACCTACTCTGACATGCACTCCTGGGCCTGGTTTCTTTCTTTCTTTCTTTTTTGGCTGCACCACTTGGCATTTGGGATCTTAGTTCCCTGACCAGGGATCAAACCCATGCCCCCTGCATCGGAAGCGGGGAGTCTTAACCACTGGACCACCAGGGAAGTCTCAGGGCCTTTTGTTTTTAAACAGATTCTGGCCCTTGAAATTAAGATGACAAAAGGCCAAACTGCATCATACCAGCACCATCTTCTCCAGCTACAGGCAATGGGGTCAGGCTGCCATTAAGGCTGAGTGGTGGGATAAGCCTCTTGGCCGGAGCAGGCAATTCCCTCTGCTGAGATGGGACTCGTGGGCCCCCCGTCCTGCCCCTTCACGGTCAAGGTGGCCATTCAGTAAATCATGGGGGAATCTCAGAAGCAAGAAGCTCTCTGCCACACATTGAACCTGTCACCCTGGGCACAGCGCTCATGTTTTTTTCATCTCTAAAACTGTCAAGGGCTTCCCTGGTGGTGCAGTGGTTGAGAGTCTGTCTGCTGATGCAGGGGACAGGGGTTCGTGCCCCGGTCTGGGAAGATCCCACATGCCGTGGAGTGGCTGGGCCCGTGAGCCATGGCCGCTGAGCCTGCGCATCCGGAGCCTGTGCTCCGCAACGGGAGAGGCCACAACAGTGAGAGGCCCGCATACCGCCAAAAAAAAAAAAAGAAACCTGTCAAAATAATCCTCACTGTATTTAGTTCTAGGTGCCTGGCTAAGGTCCTCATAAGGATCAGGTGAGACCAGCCTCGGAGAGCCCTGGGAAAATGCAATGTACCAACCGATGGAAAGACCAGCCTGCCTGCCCGGCCCCTCCATCCTCCCTCCTGCCTCCTCTGATCCCTTTTGTAGACTTCCCATTACCATGGGCCAGGCTTCCAGAGTTTTCACTCAACCCAGACCCTGCAGGACCCACCCAGGACTCTGCTCCCAAAAGGGCTCCGGGCTCCAACCTCGCCCAGCTCACAGCGATTCACCTTTCCTGTGCCCAACATCTCAGGGTTTCCCAATAGGCAGACAATATGAATACGGTCATTATCAAAATCAACATGGTTTTGTTGCTGTAGAGAGGCAGACTCTACCTTAAAAAAATCTCTAAGCCTGGCTTATGGCCTGATATGCAGGAGCGGCCACAATATGCTGGAGAGATAGAAAACTGAGGCCATAAAGCACCTGCTGTAAACAGGAGGCATAGACTGAAACATACATTACTTCCGATCAGACACCCAAGGCCCAAGGCAGCAGATGAGTGCGGGAAGGGAGATCAAGGATGGATGATGAAAAGGAAACAGGGAGGCCACACAGGCCTGAGAAATACTAGAGACTGCACAGAGGAAGAGAACAGGTATGGCTCCTGCCCCTGGAGTTGACGCTGGACCAATCCTCCCTGTGGCCTGATGATGCTCAGATGGTGTTTCCAAACCACACAGATCTGGGTATCCACACCCTGCAGACTAGGGCTGACATGAAAGAAGCATCCCCCCCTCATTTCCGAGTTCCTGCAGAGCTGACCAGGTGGAGGGTGCTCAGTGCCAAGGTGGTGTGCAATGGCCCACAGGCAGGCAGATCTGGGGAAGGGAGCAGGCAGCTCAGCTCAGCACCCAGCCTTGTCTTTATATCATGGAACATACAGAATCAGATATGTTTCCTGCCTCCGCAACTGCAAAATCCAGGTGAACGAGAGAAACCCGGAAGGTCGTGTGGATAAAAGAACAGGTTCCAGATTTGAAAGATACCTGGGGAGAGGCCAGCATGTCACAGAAACTGCAAAATAACTAAAAATCCACAGGGCTTTGTGGGCGTCCTCTAGAAACACAGACTCAGAGATGGGTCCCAGAAATTTCCTTTCAATAACTAGTCGGTAAGAAATAAACAATCTTGGGACTTCCCTGGTGGCACAGTGGTTAAGAATCCACCCGCCAATGCGGGCGACACGGATTCGAGCCCTGGTCCGGGAAGACCCCACATGCCGCGGAACAACTAAGCCCATGCACCACAACTACTGAGCCTGCGCTGTACAGCCCGCAAGCCACAACTACTGAGCCCATGTGCCACAACTACTGAAGTCTGTGCGCCTAGAGTCCGTGCTCCACAACAAAAGAAGCCACCACAGTGAGAAGCCCACGCACCGCAACGAAGACCCAACGCAGTCATAAATAAATAAATTTATAAAAGAAAGGAAAGAAATAAACAACCTTTTGTCTGAAAGAAAATGGTTGGCGGGAAAACTATCTTAAGGTCTGGATCAATTCCAATCAAAGCTCCAGGCCAGGAGGGGAGCTACAAAGAAATTCAAGACCAGGTTCCTCTCCTCAAAGGGCTAACAAGGGACCAGATTGTCTGTGAAGCTGTCCTCCCAGAGAAAAGAGGGCAGAGACCAATAACCAACCAAGTGACGTCTCTTAGACACCTTACCACTGTCCATCTGTCTATCTGTCCGGGATGCCTCCTTGAACTCTGGAACTGCCTGAGAGTAACCACCGCCCCCCCTCCCTCATCCTCCTCACCCCAGAGTCACTGGCATTGACTTCACTTAGCACCAAAAGTGCCCGTGCTCTTCCTTCACTGATGCTGAGTAAGAAGAGTTCGGGAGACTGGGCCGCCTCTGGGATCCCACTAGAGAGTCAAGTGCCACGATCAAGGGTCAAGGTCTCCAGCAGGGAAGAAATCAAAGCCCAAAGAAACGCCCACGCCCTCTCAGAAGCAGAGCCCTGCCCACGAACACCTCTGAGGGCAGCAAGTTCTATGACCACAATGTGATACAGGTAAGAGGTATCAAAACACACTTGTGGGGGCCTCCCTGGTGGCGCAGTGGTTGAGAGTCCGCCTGCCGATGCAGGGGATACGGGTTCGTGCCCCGGTCTGGGAGGATCCCATATGCCGCGGAGCGGCTGGGCCCGTGAGCCATGGCCGCTGAGCCTGCGCATCCGGAGCCTGTGCTCCGCAACGGGAGAGGCCACAACAGTGAGAGGCCCGCGTACCGCAAAAAAAAAAAAAAAAAAAAAAAAAAAAAAACACACTTGTGACCCAGTCTGCCAACTTGGAAACAAAAAGAGGACCCCCAAAGATCCCCATCATTGTAAAAATATTTAGATGCAACCTCTAGGAGACCCAGAAGATCACAGATAATTACGTTGATAATAATAACCAACACTTCATAGTACAGGTGCCAAAAACTGCTGGAAGCTTCCCTGTGCTGTACTATCTCATTTAGTATGAAAACGATCCTATAAGGTAGGCAGTATTTTCATCCTCATTTCACAGCTGAGGAAACTGGGACACAGAGAGGTGAAGTCACTTGCCCTAAGTCACACAGCAAGTCTGAAAAGCTGCAGGGGTGCCTGGACGTGAACATCACCATCTGACTTTTAGACTCTTGCAAACGCCCCTGCGTGCCCAAGGCAGGGTGTGGTAGCTACAAGAGACAAGCCTCTACACAATTTTCAGCCCAGCCCCTTCCTAGCTGGGGGGCCTTGGCTAACCTGTTTGGTCTCTCTGAGCCTCAGCTTCCTTTTCTCTTCCCTAAAAGCCCCAACGAGGTGGCGGTCCTCCGTGGCCAGCTGCACCATACCCAAGGGCTGCTGGGGGCAGAGTGCAGACCAGGAGAGGTCCCTTCAAGTGGGATGGGTGAGCAGAAGCCAGCCTCATCATCCCCGGGGGCTGATAAGGCTGGTGGGAATGTGGGCCAATCTCCTAGCATTCTGGCTACGAATCTGGGCAAGGGGCCAATTGAGTGCTGGTCCCCGAGGAGTTATCAAAGTCTTTTAACTGAAGACCCCAAGCAAAGGGAGGCCACGTCTGCTCTCAGCCACGCCAGGACATTGCCAAGGTTCCGCTGCTTATGAACCACTTCTGTCCTCATGCACTCAGGCTCATCTCTGTGGGTCCCCACCAGCCCTCAGGGCAGAGGCAGGGAACCCCAGGACCTATAAAGCTGGGTGTGGAGGGTGCACATGTGTGTGCTCGGGATGGTAGGTGGGGCTGCCCCCAGGGCCTGAGCCCAGGCTCCAGTCCTTGCCCATGGTCCCCCTCCTGGTCATCAGCTCCTGGGGTCCCATCGAAGGTGAGGGCTCCCCTTCACTGAGCCTACCTGGTTTCTCTGTGTCACTGGGCTCACATGGCCCATCACTGTGCGGCCAACCTGCAGGGCCTTCCTAGCTGCTCACCTCAGCTCTGGCTCCCAAGTGCAACAAGGCCCTTCAGTCTCTGTCCCACTGTCTTCCCAACCCTAGTGAAGGGACCAACACCAAGCACTGTCCGAGCACTAATCCCGCTGTCAGTAACGAGAGTCTTGGGTTTGATGGCTAAAACGCACTCAACATGATGACCAGGCAGTGCAACGCAAGGCGGCAAATGCTATACAGTCATCCTCGGGATCCACAGGGGAGTGGTTCCAGGACCCCTGCAGAAAGCAAACCCCTCAGATGCTCAAGTCCCTTATATAAAATGCGCAGTACAGTTGGCCTTCCGTATCCGCGGATTCAGCCAACTGCAGATCCAAATCTACAGCTGGTTGACTCTGCAGATGTGGGACCCATGGATACGGAGGGGCAACTAGACCTACACCCGATGTGACAGATAAGTTGAGATGGACCAGGAGGGCAGAGAAGATGAGCTGTGGGCTGGGTTTGAAAGATGGATCAACGGATGACACTTGCTTGGTCAAGAACAGAGGGAGGGGCAGGCGATCAGCACTTCTGAGCACACAGAGGCATTAGGGTTCCCTTCCTCTCTTCCAACGCCTTCCAGAAAAAAAAACTGTCTAAGGTTGCTTACATCTGGGGCACTAAAGAGCCAAGTTGTGCAACCAGAGACTCATACGGGGCTCTGCAAATTCCTACCAGGCTGATTCCTTTTTCATTTTCAAGGTGCTCCAAAAACATGCGTAAGGTCATAAAAACTCATTAATAAAGCTTCTACAGCTGACAGCAGAGTCCGTGCTGCCTCAGCGCCAGGCCTCTCCTCCAACCTTTCTGAGTGGGGGAAGGCAATGTGGAGTAAAATGAGAGGGAGGGAAGTGTGGGGCGTCAGACAGAACAGGCACTTTGAGTCATCCAACCCCACCTTGCCATCCCAAGAGCAGCTGTGCTCCAATGAGAAAACCCTTGAGAACTGTGACAGGCATGCAACAGACACATCTTCACCCCTACTCCTCCCACTGCTGAGGGCAGATGTGGGAGCAAGGACTCCCAGCATCACATCCACACGACATCAAATCCACCTCTAAATGGACGGTCCAGGTCCTTGGGTACCTACCCTTTAAATACTGATCGTGCTCTACATATGCGAGCAAACCTGGAAAATACCCCCGTTCCCCCCTGCACTTCCAAACCTGCCAGCTCCCCCAGCTGCGCCGGCACACGCTTCCTTGGCTTGGCCTGACCCTCACTGGTCAGCATCCGACACACTCCACATATAACCCAAAGCCCACACTCTCAAACTGAGAGCCAAAAGGGCTCTGTTCCCAAGGAAGTGTTAGTGTGGCCCAGCCACTTAGGAAGAGGATTCATTTTTCAAATAGTGGTATCCAGTTGCCAGGTAGAAAGAACCAGAAAGGAAAGGCGAGTGTGTGGAAGAGTCGCCTCTCGGCTGCTGCCTGAATTCCACATGGCCACAGACACTGAGAGCACACGCTGAACCACAGACGTGGCTACAGTGCACATCAATCCAAGGTATCCCAAGCCATGGGTTAGGCCCTACCAAGAATAGAAACGAGCTCCTCCTTGGAAGCTCTATTGCAGATAGGCCACCATTCTTTTTTTTATATACATTTATTTATTTTATTTATTTATTTTTGGCTGCATTGGGTCTTCATTGCTGTGTGGGCTTTCTCTAGTTGCAGCGAGCGGGGGCTACTCTTCATTGCAGTGCGCGGGCTTCTCCTCTCTCTGTCTCCCTGTGGACACAGGGCCAGATTATGAAATCAGGTCACCAAGCAAGTCTAACTGCCCATGATAGTTAATTTTATGTGACAACTTGGCTAGGCCACGGTACCCAGATATTTGGTCAAACGTTATTCTAGGTGTTTCTGTGAAGCTATTTTTAGATGAGATTAACATTCAGATCAATAGGCTTGGAGTAAAGCAGATTACCGTTGAACATGTAGGGGAGCCTCATCCAATCAGTTGAAAGCTTTAAGAGAAAAAAGACAGAGGGCCCCTGAGGAAAATTCTGCCAGCAAACTGCCTTTGGACCTGAGCTGCAGCATCAACTCCTCCCTGGGTCTCATGGCTGCTGGTGAACCTTGCAGATTTTGGACATGTCAGCCTCCACAATTATGTAAGCCAAAGCCCTTAAAATAAATCTCTCTTGCTTTCCATCTATGTACCTATCTATGTCTCTATCTATCATCTATCTATATCTCATGTACAGATATCTCTATCACCTATCTGTATGTTATCTATATCCCATTTATGTCTTAGATACCCTATCTTATCTCTATAGATAGAGATAAATAGCTGGATGGATGGATGGATGGATGGATGGATGGATGGATAGATAGACAGATATCCTATTAGTTCCATTTCTCTGGAGGACCCTCACTGATACACTGCCTTGTAGTTTGGAAGAAAAGATTATACCAAATTGAGGTGTCATGTCTCATTAGAACCCTGTCATTCCAACCTCTCCTTCCTGTCACAGCCTCAGACACCACCCCAGGACAGCCAGGGAGCTTCTGACCCATAACGAGAGATGACCAGAAGGACCACCTAGTTTGGCAGTGGAATTATCCCAAAGCTCCCATGGCCTTTTCTGGACCTCATCACTGCCCAGAGCTGCTGCACCTCAAACATCTCCATCTTCCACAGTCACAGCCTCCCTTCCTTCCAGTTCTCCCCACCTTGCATCCCCAAACCAGCCACTCTTCAACCTCAGTGAGACCTCCCGGTCCTGGGCCACTCTGTTCCCACTCAGTGTATCAGCTCTACCCTCGCCTGGCTAAAATCTTCCCTTCACCCTTGCCTTCATCCCACCCTTTCTCCCTTGGCCTTGAAGAACCCCAGCTGGGGATCACTAACTATCCTCCGCTTCACACACACCGCTGACACTGCAAGAAAAAGTCCCACCACTGCAGTGGTGACAAGACAAATCCAAGGTCCCCAGTCCCCGTGAAGCCCCGGGAGCTGCCCTGCACCCTTCTTTTCGAGGCTTTTCAGAACTCTCAATTCCCCCATCCCCAGCCCGATCTCTACTCCCTATTTCTCCCTCCTTCCTCGAGCCAACCTATCCCTTGCAGGTACCTCCTACTCCACAGAGGGAATCGAGGGCCCCAGCAGGAACTTCCAAGTGTGGTGTCAGGCCTGTGGCAGCAGCAGTAGCAGCAGCATCCCCCAGCAGCCTGTTAAAAACGCACCAACTTGGTCCACCCAGACCCACTGGCTCAGAGTCCCTTAGCAAGTTCTGCAGGTGGCTTCTCCGCACCACGTGGAAATGTGAGAAGCACTTCCCGAGTCCCCCTCACCACCTAAAAGCTTATCAACCTCTGAACTCAGCCTTGAAGGAGGCAGCCTCAGGAGGTCAAAGGTAACCCCCCCTCCTCTGTGCTGTGGATTCCCCAGCCTCCTCCCAGCCAAACGCCTTGCTTCACCCATTATTCTCTCTCCTCTAGCTTCACTCTTCTCCCACTGGCTTTTTCCACTCAAGGAAGGGACTCAAGTCTCTCCCATTTACATCCAAAAAATCCCTTGCCCCACAGCCTTAATCAGCCTCTTCTCCTTGTCTGCCCTCCCTGACCTCCTCCTTTATCTGTCATTCGTCCCTCACTAGACCATCATTTCCCTCCTAGTTACCTTATTCTGCTAAAACTGCTCTTGTTAGTTTCCAGTGACATCTACGTGGCTCCAATCAATGGAAACTTCCCAACCTCACCCCAGCTGACGATCCTTTCTGCAGTGTTCAACATGGTTGCCTCTCCCCTTACATAAACAGTATTTACTCCTGGATCCTGGCACCCTTGCCATCTCCTCATCCCCACCTCTGCTTTCTCTCCCACTGGAGATCTGTCCTGGCCACTTGTTTATTTCACAGGTTGCCCTTTTGTGCTAATCCTCCAAATCCCAAAATTCCTCAAGGCTCCTTCTTCTGCCCTCTCCTATTCTCACCTGGTCAACTCTTTCTGGGTGATCTCATCGAATTCTACAGCTCCAACCACGATGCCAGCAACTTCCAAACCCCCAGCTCTAGTCTGGATGCTTCACGCTTCTGCTTCCCACTGGGCATCTCCACTTGGACATCTCATCAGCAGCCCAAATACAGCATACCTAAAACTGACACCTGCTCTCTCTGCACCTTCCTGTCTTCATTGGAGGCCACCACTCTTTCTCTTTGGGAGTCAAATCAAAATCATGTCCCGTTCAACGTGTCACCAAGTCCTAAAGATTCTACCATCTTTAGCATCTCTTTATGACACTCCCCTCCACCCCCATTTCTACTGCCACACCTCCACTCCATATCATTCCCCCCAGATGACACCCAAAGCCACCTAACTAACTGGTCCCTGGCCTCCAGTCTGTCCATCTGCAGCCCTCTGTGGGTTGGTATCTATCCACCTCACTGTGGCTAGCATGATCTCTCTAAGATGCAAATGTGATCATGTCACTCTTCTATTTCCACTATCCCCTTGGCTCTCTGTAGCTTTCAGAATTAGCTTCAGACTTCTTTGCTTGGCACCCACGTTCAGCCCCAGCTCACCTCTCCAACCTCATCTCCTCCCTGTTGTTTCCCCCAGGAACTGTAAACTATTTGTATTTCCCAGAACCGGAAACGCTGCCTCTCAATTCACACACCTGTCTCTCTGTCTAAAGTGCCCTTCCTTCGCGTAACCTGTCCTCCTCCCTCAGCCCAGCTCCAGGCAGCTCTCCCAGACCCCCAACAGGATGTCATGCCCCTGTCCTTTGTCACTTTCTCTCCCTCGGCACGCTGTCATCCTGACACTCTTCACTCTGTCCTCTCCCACTGAGGGGCAGCCAGTGGGTCTTCTTTCTTTTTTGTTTCCCCAGAACCCAGAACAATACTTGGCAGATAAATGGTTACTGAATGAACATATAAAAAGCCAAAATCCTCCTATCCTCCCAATTTATTCCCTCCGCTCTTCTTATGATCAAAGGCATCACTTATCTCCTCCCGCAATTATAACTTCAGTGATGGCACCTCAACACTTAAAAGATACCATTCTGAACACAACTGTCTCCCTTGATTTACTAATCAGAGCTCAAATTCTAAAAGCTGCTTGGGTCAAGTGCATTAACCAGCCCCAAACTCTCTTTTTTTCTTCCCTCCTTATCAAGCCTTGCCTATAGTCCCAAGAAAGAGTGATCATTTTTAGCAACAGCAAACCTTGCAAAACAAGATATGGGGCTGAATAAATGAGATGTATGAGGCCCCTCTTTTGGATCTCTCCTCATTAGGGAAAATGCACACTTTTCTGAGTGGTTTAATTTCCTCTGGTTGAGCTCAGTTCATCCAGGAAGAAGCAGCACACCTCATTAGCTCGGCTGCCACAGAGCAGTCTCCGAGATGAACTGCCTATCGCAGCATTTGAGTCTGTGTGCATCCTGCCTATCAGTTGTACTGGGGCAATTTTCATGAATCAAGATTCAGCCTGCTCCATGCATGGCAATGGGTTCCTATCTTGGGGTCCAGGGAGCCCCAGGAAAAGCTCCAGAAATTGGGTGCAAGATGTTGTGGGTGTACGAGGATTTGTTTTTTCGGGACTCCATCAGCTTCCCACAGGAGCGCCGTGGGAGGGGAGGAACCCAGGCCATACAGCCAGCGAGGACCATTGTCAGTTGCAGCCCCACACCCTGGTCAAGACCAGTGCCAGACTCACACTCTATTTTCAAGCACCGTGGGGTAAACAAAGCTCTATGCTTCCCCTGCCAGCCTGGTTCCTCTAAACATTTATTTTGGAATAGTCCTCAAACCACCTTTGATTTCTGGACTGAATACCGACTGGCTCCATGGCTTCCTGGGAAGTCTCTTTCACTGAGTTGTGAAGAGTTGCTTTTCCAAGGACAGGGCAATTGTCTTTAGCCAGAAGATCCATGAGACTCAGCACTGCTTGGCCAGATGACACTATGCCAGTTTCAAGATATAGTAGGAGGTCCTGACGTGGGCAAAGAAACCCTACCTGCCTCTCTCTATCTTCAGAAGTTTTTTTTTTTTTTTCATTAAGTGAAAATGGTTGATTCACCATCTTTAACCCTCAGTTCCAAACACAGTCTCCTGCTTTGTGCAGCACTGCTTTCCCTAAAAGGAAGGGGGAACCACACACATATGGGGCTGGGGCAGGGGCATCCTTCAGATTCTCAGCCTAATAGATGAATCTGCCTGAGTATGATGTAGCTTATCTTGCTGTCTTCAACTGAAGGGAACAGAAAAAGAAAAGAAAAACCCTCAAGTTCTATTAAGCAGTGGCTCAGGAGGAGAATTTCTAAAAACAATTAAGGATAAATTAATGCAGACAGTTTCAGGCCACAGCTAAGAAAGCCTCCGGGCACTTAAGACACAGGAAATACTGCCTAAGTTACTCATACATAGTATTTATCCTACAAGCTTTCTAAAGTGAGCAGGGACAGCCCCGACTGCTGCAGGAGGGACAAAAATACATTAGGAAATGATGCAGATTGGAAATAATAAATAGCAGTGTTCCAAAGCCCAGAGGATCCAAAATTTGGTCAAAAACATTCTTCATAGAAATTGAAGACCATACAACACTCTGTTCTCAGCCAGTCCCCCCTCTCTCCAACCCCAGCCCCTCACGAAATGCCAATCTGGTTCTAAAGGTTGTTACCCTGTCACTTCAGCACAGCAACGAGAAACATATTACCAAACTAGCTATTTTTCCTTTTAATGTTCAAGCCAAACTGGCCAGTCAAGCCTATCTTTTTATAGACACTGACCCTGAAAACACTTCTGTTTATTCCTGCATCTGGGCCATCCTTAGCATTATTGTTGTTACTTTTTCCCCCCAATTTAAAAAATTGAAGTATAGTTGATTTATAATGTTGGGCTAGTTGCAGGTATACAGCAAAGTGATCCGGTTATATATATATATATGTATATATATATATATATATATATTTTCAGATTCTTTTCCATTTTAGGTTATTATAAGACATTGAATACAGTTCCCTGTGTTATACAGTAGGTCTTTGTCATTTATCTATTTTCTATATAGTAGTGTGTATCTGTTCATCCCAAACCCGTAACTTATTATTGTTGTTGCTTCTATTGTTGTTACCTCCATCCATAACGTCTTCCCCAAAGACTGGCCCTCCTTACTCTGAGTCAAATCTGACACACCAGCCCCTCCAGGTCTTGCTTAGTCCTAACCTGGCCATGCCTGTCTTACTGGACAGAAAATGCCTTCTCCCTCTCTGGACCACTAAAGCAATTCAGCAGATCCCCAGTCCTTCACCCCTCAAGGTACGCAGGTCCTTTGCCACATGATTCTGAAGTTCTCACTAAAGAGGCGAAGACTATTTCCCCACTCATTGATCTGGGCTCAGCCCCATGACCTGTTTTGACTAGCAGGACAAGGTAGAGTGCTTGTGCCAGCTCCAAGCATGAGCCTCAAGAGAGGGTCTCATGCATCTGTCCATCACCTGAGAAGCACTGGGCTGGCTCTCTGGTCCCAGATGAGGATGGAAGCTAGGTGGTAAGAAAGTGACATACCACACAGGACACTTATGCATGGGTGAGCCCAGCCAATGCAGCTGCTCACCACACCAAGAACTTTCCAGGGTATACATTATCTAATCACTTTTCACCATGAGCCAGTCATGTGGGTATCCCCATTTTGCTGATGAGAAAAATGAGGCTCAGAGTCACAAGCCCAAAGGTGAGTGAGTGGTAGACAGAGCGAGGTTTTCAACCCAGATCCACCTGACTGCAAAGCCCCTGTCTTAGCCTTTGCAAAAAGAAATGACTTAGCAAGGAGGGTCTGGGTGGAGGGATTTTGATGGCTTCTGTTTCTTCCTTTATATTCCACACCAAACATAACTTAAAAAATACTATGAATGTTACTTTTTGAAAGGTTTTTACAGAAATCATTTTAGCACTTAACACAGGATTTCAGCATTGACCTGAAAGAGTAAACAGGTAAGAATAAATAACAAAGCCGTTGAGGGGAAAATGGTACTAAGGAAACCCAGAGACATACATGACGTTAAAATCCAATATGATGTTAAAACCCAGAGACATACATGATGTTAAAAGCTAATATAATTTAATCAATAACAAGTTGATTGACAAGTGAAACGGAACTAAGAGACCAGAAACAAAGCTGATCTTAGAGAATGTATGCCAAGAACGCACCACAAACCAAAGGGTAGGGGAAGAATCATTCAAAAAATGTGCTGGGACTACTGACTCCCTGTTGGGTAAAATTGTGAGAGTCTCCCCTCCAAACACACCACAAAATAAATTTTAGATAGATAAAACAGTTAAATTGAGAACTCAAAATACAAGGAAAGTAAAATAAAGATGAAAATGAATATTCATACTAACTCCAGATATTAAAGAATCAACAGTTTGATAATAATTGCAAACCTCTGATTATCAAAAGTAATAAAATTAAGACAACAGCGAACTACCAAAAAATTTTACAGCAATTACAAAAGAGTAAAAGATAATGAAAATCGAAAGCACACAATTAGGTAGATAAACAAAAAACATGAACACAAAATTCAGAGAACAAAAGAAACAAATAAACGTGAGAAGAGGTGGACCCTCAAGAGTAATAAGAGAAATTCAAAGTAAAACAATAATGAAATGTCATTTTGCCTCTAGGTAGTGAAATCATCAATAATTTTTTCTTGCCTCTTTACACATTTTCTGTTCTTATTTTTTATAGTGAGCGAACATAACCCAGAAAAACACATCAGTTTAAATTAATGCATGATGACAGAACCATATTGCAAAATTAAAGGGAAGAGCAGTGCTTGGCTACACGCTCTTGGATTTTTGTGTGTGACATCAATTGGCATAAACAATCGACACCCCATGTCATCCCACAACATGCCCGCTGAGGCCACAGCAGGAAAGAGAGTTCTGAGTCAAAACCAAAATTACAACTATTCTCTTTTCAAAGGCAGATGTGGGAGAAAGATGACATGGCCCGACCTTGTGTTATTTATTCTAGAAAACAAACATATTTTGCTCTACCCAGAAGCTATTCCATGATGGCCTCGTATAATAAACATAAAACCAATCACTCATAGACCTTCCTCTGTTAGCCAACATGTAGCTTTGAAAAGGCATGAGAAACTTAAACATAAAATGACGGTAATTCGATAAAAGCCCAGTTAGCTCCAGCCATATGCCAATTTCTTAAAGTTAGGGGAACTGCCATTTAACAATGATAATAAATGCTACACGGGATGGGAACCCAAGCCTGGGCATTTTGGAGAGAAACTGAACCATCCAACTGAGCTTGCCAGGCATCTAGTCTCACCTATTAATAACCATGTATAAAACAATCTAATGACTTGTGTGACCAGTTCCTAACTCGAGGATATACTTCTGCTCTGGAGTAAAATGGCCTGAAAAGAAACTTCAACCCTCTTTAAAACTCAAATCCATTGATTTCTCAATGTGCTGTAGAATTCTCTCTGCCACTTGTACCATCCCACAGCCATATGTGAATAATACGTAGCTCTCATTCTTTTCAGTCTTTTCCAGGTAATGACTTGTTTTCTAAAATCCCACAGGTAAAATCTGAAGCGAACTTGGAGACCTCCGTGTTGACACAAGTCCTCACATCTTGGGCTAGTGAGAGAGATACAGAAATGGCAGCGGATACATGAAGCAGAGGCCCCGGAATAAATCTTTCCATGCAGCCTTTGGCCCCAACACTAACCCTTCTCATCACTAGTCTGTAGATTCCATGAAGTCAGGGACCACATCTCTTTTTTTCTGCGGTACGTGGGCCTCTCCCGTTGCGGAGCACAGGCTCTGGACGCGCAGGCTCAGCGGCCATGGCTCACGAGCCCAGCCACTCCGCGGCATGTGGGATCTTCCCGGACCGGGGCACGAACCCATGTCCCCTGCATCAGCAGGCGGACTCTCAACCACTGCGCCACCAGGGAAGCCCCAAGGGACCACATCTCTTTGACTGATATATCTCCAGCACATGGGTTGGGCTCATCCCAGATGCTCAATAAATATTTGTTAAATACATGAACAAATAAAATAGAGAAAAGAAATTCTAGTCACCTGTGGAGTAAAAGGGTTATATGGAGCACACAGTTCTGGAATTCCAAAGATTAAACAAAGAGCCTATAATCATAGGAAAACTGAGTCCCCTCCCAGGGTACCTCCTTTGCCTGGTTGAAGCTGTCACATCAGATCACTGGAGAAGCAGCTCACCTTGCTGAGGATGGTGACTTTATTTAGTTCCAAACATTCTTTTTTTTCCCTACTAGCAAGATCCAGGAGAGGGAAAAGTCCTAGAAAACGAAGCAGTACAAATATGCCTCAATGCTTAGGACAGATGGAAGGCAATGCCTATCCCTTGATTTAATATGGATCTTGTGTTCACCCAGAAAACCTGTTCCTTTATTTTTAACACACCAAAGGACAAGTGTATCTATATCACCTGGAAACATTAGCTTAACTGTGACATTTGCACACAGTGAACATCAATTACAGACCAGCAAGGTGTTGAAGATAGAGAAATTTTTTTAAATCTCCCTAATACCCTGGGAAAGCTCACAGCTCCATAAAGGGAAAAGACAGGCAAATAATAATTATGATTACGGGATGATAAATGTCACAAGGGAGGTTTATTCAGGATGCTCTGGGAACTTAGTTCTGCCTGCAAGGAGGTAGACGGGGGCCCACCCAGGGAAGGTTTCACAAAGGAGATAAAATTTGATCTGGGCTATGAAGCATGAATAGGTAATTTCCAGGTGAGGGCCTGTGAAGGGAGAGAGAGGGAGAAGGGAGAAACTCTTGAAGCAAAATGAAATGAGTAGCATCTGCAAAAACAGGAGAGAAAATGTACATTGCACCACCAGGAAACAGAAATAGGTATTTCAGAGGGTGTCTGCAGTGAGGAAAAGAAAAGAGCAGTCAACCAGCTACACTGAAGCCTGTTTATAAAATTCAGACCCGATCCGCCAGCAGTGGGAAGCCAGGACATCAAGGATTATTGACCAGGGAAATGACATGACAACACACGGCATGTGTCTAAATCAAAGAAAGGCCTCTTTTCAAGTCGGCCCAAGACACAACCTTACAGGCAAAGTTCCAGGCTCTCAAAAAGGACATGGGGGCCTTCCCTGGTGACGCAGTGGTTAAGAATCCGCCTGCCAATGCAGGTGACACAGGTGCAAGCCCTGGTCCAGGAAGATCCCATATGCCACAGAGCAACTAAACCTGTGCGCCAGAACTACTGAGACTGTGCTCTAGAGCCCACGAGCCACAACTACTGAGCCTGCGTGCCTAGAGCCCGTGTTCCACAACAAAGAGAAGCCATGACAATGAGAAGCCCGTGCACCCCAACCAACAGTAGCCCCCGCTCACTGCAACTAGAGAAAGCCTGCGCACAGCAACGAAGACCCAACGCAGCCAAAAATAAATAAATTTATTTAAAAAAAAAAAGGACATGGGGATAAACGTTCCCTATACAAGGAGCTCTTTCATGTCAGGCTGCCCAGATTACAACCCTAGCTTCTCACCGTGTCTGTTCATCTGCTCCTCATCCGCCCTCAGAGATTCCGCCCCAATTGGCCCTGGGACATTTGGACTCTCTGGAGACATCCTCCAATGGTATCCACAACTGAATGGGACGCTCCAATTCCTCTCCTAGGTCCTAAAACTCTGGCCTGCCCACTAGTTCTCAGAGTGCATCTTTGATGTGTCCTCTACCCCATGGAACAAAAAGTCCCTCCTTGATCACATAAACTTACAGCTCACTGCATTATTGGCAGAGAATGATGTTTTTCAGTTCGAGTCATCAGAACTGTGGATAAGGCATTTTATCTCATAGGCAAAAAAGCCCCAAAAGGAATGGGGCTGACCTGTGAAATTAAATTTAGCAGGAGCTGGTGGACTCATCAATGACTAGTAAGACAAGGCAAAGAAGCAGGCAACTTGCCAGATCTGAAGTCCCAATTTCTGTGCAGCCTCAGACATTAGGGGGCCTCACCCTAACCTGGCCCTACCCCTTAAAGGCAAACCCACATTACTTGGGGATGCCCATCCAGAAATCACCAACAAACATGTCAAACAGAAGGGCAGCCCTGCCTATACCAAAGGCCAGTGGACCATGCACTACAATGGTAGCTAAGCAAGGAACATCTTCCCCCCGCCTGCCCAGGGGACTGGAACTCTGGGTTTCCACCAATACTCTTTTTGGCCCCATACCTTTCATTAACTTATCCTTATGCTAATACCCAGCTAGGACTGAATCTACACTTTAGAAAGATATTGTGAAGGCAACGAGGAAAAGATTTTGAAAAGGAGGCATCAGTTAAGGAGGAAGATCATTAAGAAAATAATTGGAGTGGTTTTACAAGAGACTCAAAAGGATTCAGGGTTAAGGTTTTTTATTGCTAAAACGTATGACTTAGGACAATTAAATGTTCATGAATGTATGCACCTAACAACATAGTTTGAAAACACATGAAGAAAAATGTATTGAAAAGCCAAGAAGTAAAAGACAAATTTACAATCACAGTGAGAGATACCAACACATCTCTCAGAAATTGAAAGAAATAAAAATATCCAATAAATACATGAAAAGATGATCAATCTCTATAGTAATCAAAGATATGCATCCAAGTACTCTAAGGAAACATGTTTTGTATCCTGAATTCAGGTTGGCCAAACAAACAGGCAAAGTCTATTTGAGATCAAGTTAGCAGCATCTTTCAAAATTAAAAATATGCCCAGCATACCCACGCATGAGAAAATGTCAGACACACACCAAACAGCTGAGAGTGGTTACTTTTTTTGAGAAGAGTAAGGTTTGGAGCTCAGGCTTCAAGAGGGATTTTTCTTGCTCTCTCTCCATCTAAATAACTCACAAATAATACATTCAACTTTTATCTGTATACATTCTTTAAATTAAAAAAAAAGCAAAAAATAGATATGGCAGTTAGAAAATCATAGGAGACACCTGTACATTTCAACATAACAGGCATATCCTGTTTTATTGCATTTCTCAGATATTACATTTTTTTACAAATTGAAGGCTTGTGGCAACCCTACGTCCAACAGGTCTATCAGCGCCATTTTTCCAATAGCATTTGCTCACTTCATGTCTCTGTGTCACATTTTGGTCATTCTCAACAACATTCCAAACTTTTTCATTATTTTTATATTTGTTATGATGACCTGTGATCAGTGATCTTTGACATTACTCTTGCAAAAAGCTTATGACTCACTGAAGGCTCAGATGTTGGCTAGCATTTTTAGCAGTAAAGTATTTTTAATTAAGGTATGTCCATTTTTTTAGACATAATGCTATTGCACACTGAATGGGCTACAGTATAGCGTAAACATAACTTTTCTATGCACTGGGAAACCAGAAAGTTGTGTGACTCACTTTATTGAGATATCGACTTTATTGCAGGAGTCTGGAACCAAACCCACAATATCTCTGAGGTCTGCCTGTAGTGCTTCCTATGAGGAGTCCTGGAGGGGGTGATAGATCCAGTGAATCAAGGCGATTCCTCCCAGAAGCCTGGGAGTGGAAGGAAAGGAAGGAGCACGGAAGCAGGTTTAAAAAGAGGAAACTTCATTTGGAATTCAGCCCCAGCCAATGAGCCCCTCTGGTCCCGTGCTCCTACATCCTTGAAGAATCTTGTTCCTTATTTTGCCAGGAGGCCTGATTGCAGGCAGGAAGCATGTTAAGGTCTAGCAGGCAAAGTAATGACTTTTTTCAAAATGAGTGTCCTGGCACATCCAACTCTTCTCTTCCTGAGACATTATACTCCCTGACTCTGTGTCCATGTGGATGTTTAAAATTTGCTTTAATGAGTAATGACAAATGAGTTCTAATGAAAAAAATATGTAGCAAACTGTCTGCACATTGGTCCGAAGAATATTTATGGGAATGCCACTGTTATTGGGCAAAATGGTGTTCTATTGGGAATTCCACCCCTACATGAACATCTCACAGAAGAGAGGCCGGTTACGCCTGGGTGGGGTTTTGAGCCTGTAAGGTCTAGGGCTGTAGTGAGAGGCTTCCTCAAGACAGAGTCAGAAAAGAAAAAAACTGCGTAGGAGCACAAAGGTCTAAAATGCCAGGTATCGAGAAGGCCAATCACCAAATCTGTTAGAGGGGTGAGAAATCAGTATATTAAGCCAAGAGTTTGCATGCAATTTTCACAATAGGAAGCTCAATATCTGGACCAGCCAGTATATGAGAGGGGGCCAGACAGCCTGGCTTAAAAGGTTAGGCCTGAGACAGACTCCAGCCCCAGGGAAGCTGTCCCTCAGCAGCCTCGTCTGTCCTGATACATATGAAGCCTTCCTGAAGCAGGAGGCTGGCTCCAAAGTCTTCCTTACCTGTCTACTGCTCCAGGGACAGAAGCTGGTGGAGGCACCGGAGAATTGCAAGACTTTTTCCTATACCTACTATCTCTGTGTCCAAGTGGGCATGGCAAGGAAATCAGGAAAACTGCAAAAGATGCAAAATTTTGGCAAAAGGACGGGCTTGCTAGGGCTGGAACATCAGAGGGTTTCTGGAGACATCGACAGCCCCAAGTAGCCATCTTAAGGGTCAGCAGAGGAAATGAGTACATATGTCAAGGAAAGCTATGGAGGGCATCTCCAGCTGGAACTTCTTTGACTGATGTCCGATGATAATGCTTAGCAGCCACTTCATACTATACACCTTGAACTTGAAAGGGGCTCTGCAGATCCCCTGGGCAGGCTGTGGACCCTTCCAGTCCTGGCTAGTGCCAGGGTGGACCGTGGGCTCATTGGTACCCAGGGAAGTGTGCAGGGTGCAAAATATTTGTGTGCATTGCAGGTTGAAGAAAGTACTGGATCATTACTTGTCAATCTGGAGAGGCCAGGGCACTTTGCCTCGACTCCCGTCTGTGTATGATCATTCAATACCTTTGGAAACCCCTTTCCACAGCTCCTTGACTTGGCTGAAAGTTACTGTATGTACATGTCTTTCTGCTGTCCTCCCCAAGCTACCTGTTGGTTTCAATGATATTGGATGTAGTGAAGTTCTCAGGCCTGGGTAAGACCAGGGTAGGAGAGCCTCTCGGTCCCAGGGTCTGGCCACCAGGAGCACAGGAGATGTGCAAGTCAAGCCATGGGAAGAACACCACCCACTTCACCTGTTAGTGGGGAATTGGCCAGACCGTCTCAGTTCTGGAAGGTGAGAATAAAGGTTAATGGGAGGCCGTCCTAGCTTCTGGTGATTTGCCAGCAATCTTTGGAGTTCCCTGACATGTAGACGCATCATCCAATCCTCTGTCCTCACATTAATGTTCTCCCTGTGCCTTTTCATAGTTTTCCCTCTGTGTGTGTCTACAATATCCAAATTTCCCCTTTTCATTAGGATACCATTCATATTGGATTAGGGTCCACAAATTAGACTTCATCTTAACCTGATTACTTCTGTAAAGATCTTATTTCTAAATAAGGTCACATTCTGAGGTATTGAGGATTAGGGCTTCAACATATCTTTTTTTTTTTTTCTCTTTTATTTATTTTTTATTTATTTTTTTTTCCAGTTTTTTTTTTAATTTTTTGCTTTATAACAAATTTAATCAGTTATACATATACATATGTTTCCATATCCCCTCCCTTTTGCGTCTCCCTCCCACCCTCCCTATCCCACCCCTCCAGGCGGTCACAAAGCACCGAGCTGATCTCCCTGTGCTCTGCGGCTGCTTCCCACTAGCTATCTACCTTACGTTTGGTAGTGTATATATGTCCATGCCGCTCTTTCACTTTGTCACAGCTTACCCTTCCCCCTCCCCATATCCTCAAGTCCATTCTCTAGTAGGTCTGTGTCTTTATTCCTGTCTTACCCCTAGGTTCTTCATGACATTTTTTTTTCTTAAATTCCATATATATGTGTTAGCATACAGTATTTGTCTTTCTCTTTCTGACTTACTTCACTCTGTATGACAGACTCTAGGTCTATCCACCTCATTACAAATAGCTCAATTTCATTTCTTTTTATGGCTGAGTAATATTCCATTGTATATATGTGCCACATCTTCTTTATCCATTCATCCGATGATGGACACTTAGGTTGTTTCCAGCTCCGGGCTATTGTAAATAGGGCTGCTATGAACATTTTGGTACATGTCTCTTTTTGAATTATGGTTTTCTCAGGGTATATGCCTAGTAGTGGAATTGCTGGGTCATATGGTAGTTCTATTTGTAGTTTTTTAAGGAACCTCCATACCGTTCTCCATAGCGGCTGTACCAATTCACATTCCCACCAGCAGTGCAAGAGTGTTCCCTTTTCTCCACACCCTCTCCAGCATTTATTGTTTCTAGATTTTTTGATGATGGCCATTCTGACTGGTGTGAGATGATATCTCATTGTAGTTTTGATTTGCATTTCTCTAATGAGTAAAGATGTTGAGCATCCTTTCATGTGTTTGTTGGCAGTCTGTATATCTTCTGTGGAGAAATGTCTATTTAGGTCTTCTGCCCATTTTTGGATTGGGTTGTTTGTTTTTTTGCTATTGAGCTGCATGAGGTGCTTATAAATTTTGGAGATTAATCCTTTGTCAGTTGCTTCATTTGCAAATATTTTCTCCCATTCTGAGGGTTGTCTTTTGGTCTTGTTTATGGTTTCCTTTGCTGTGCAAAAGCTTTGAAGTTTCATTAGGTCCCATGTGTTTATTTTTGTCTTTATTTCCATTTCTCTAGGAGGTGGGTCCAAAAGGATCTTGCTGTGATTTATGTCATAGAGTGTTCTGCCTATGTTTTCCTCTAAGAGTTTGATAGTGTCTGGCCTTACATTTAGGTCTTTAATCCATTTTGAGCTTATTTTTGTGTATGGTGTTAGGGAGTGATCTAATCTTATACTTTTACATGTCCCTATCCAGTTTTCCCAGCACCACTTATTGAAGAGACTGTCCTTTCTCCACTGTACATTCTTGCCTCCTTTATCAAAGATAAGGTGACCATATGTCCGTGGGTTTATCTCTGAACTTTCTATCCTGTTCCATCGATCTATCTTTCTGTTTTTGTGCCAGTACCATACTGTCTTGATTACTGTAGCTTTGTAGTATAGTCTGAAGTCAGGGAGCCTGATTCCTCCAGCTCCATTTTTCGTTCTCAAGGTTGCTTTGGCTATTCGGGGTCTTTTCTGTTTCCATACAAATTGTGAAATTTTTTGCTCTAGTTCTGTGAAAAATGCCAGTGGTAGTTTGATAGGGATTGCATTGAATCTGTAGATTGCTTTGGGTAGTAGAGTCATTTTCACAATGTTGATTCTTCCAATCCAAGAACATGGTACATCTCTCCATCTATTTGTATCATCTTTAATTTCTTTCATCAGTGTCTTATAATTTTCTGCATACAGGTCTTTTGTCTCCTTAGGTAGGTTTCTTCCTAGATATTTTATTCTTTTTGTTGCAATGGTAAATGGGAGTGTTTCCTTGATTTCACTTTCAGATTTTTCATCATTAGTATATAGGAATGCCAGAGATTTCTGTGCATTAATTTTGTATCCGGCAACTTTACCAAATTCATTGATTAGCTCTAGTAGTTTTCTGGTAGCATCTTTAGGATTCTCTATGTAGAGTATCATGTCATCTGCAAACAGTGACAGCTTTACTTCTTCTTTTCCAATTTGGATTCCTTTTATTTCCTTTTCTTCTCTGATTGCTGTGGCTAAAACTTCCAAAACTAGGTTGAATAAGAGTGGTGAGAGTGGGCAACCTTGTCTTGTTCCTGATCTTAGTGGAAATGGTTTCAGTTTTTCACCATTGAGGACGATGCTGGCTGTGGGTTTGTCATATATGGCCTTTATTATGTTGAGGAAAGTTCCCTCTATGCCTACTTTCTGCAGGGTTTTTATCATAAATGGGTGTTGAATTTTGTCAAAAGCTTTCTCTGCATCTATTGAGATGATCATATGGTTTTTCTCCTTCAATTTGTTAATATGGTGTATCACGTTGATTGATTTGCGTATATTGAAGAATCCTTGCATTCCTGGAATAAACCCCACTTGATCATGGTGTATGATCCTTTTAATGTGCTGTTGGATTCTGTTTGCTAGTATTTTGTTGAGGATTTTTGCATCTATGTTCATCAGTGATATTGGCCTGTAGTTTTCTTTCTTTGTGACATCCTTGTCTGGTTTTGGTATCAAGGTGATGGTGGCCTCGTAGAATGAGTTTGGGAGTGTTCCTCCCTCTGCTATATTTTGGAAGAGTTTCAGAAGGATAGGTGTTAGCTCTTCTCTAAATGCTTGATAGAATTCGCCTGTGAAGCCATCTGGTCCTGGGCTTTTGTTTGTTGGAAGATTTTTTATCACAGTTTCAATTTCAGTGCTTGTGATTGGTCTGTTCATATTTTCTATTTCTTCCTGGTTCAGTCTCGGCAGGTTGTGCATTTCTAAGAATTTGTCCATTTCTTCCAGGTTGTCCATTTTATTGGCATAGAGTTGCTTATAGTAATCTCTCATGATCTTTTGTATTTCTGCAGTGTCAGTTGTTACTTCTCCTTTTTCATTTCTAATTCTATTGATTTGAGTCTTCTCCCTTTTTTTCTTGATGAGTCTGGCTAATGGTTTATCAATTTTGTTTATCTTCTCAAAGAACCAGCTTTTAGTTTTATTGATCTTTGCTATCGTTTCCTTCATTTCTTTTTCATTTATTTCTGATCTGATCTTTATGATTTCTTTCCTTCTGCTAACTTTGGGATGTTTTTGTTCTTCTTTCTCTAATTGCTTTAGGTGCAAGGTTAGGTTGTTTATTCGAGATGTTTCCTGTTTCTTAAGGTGGGATTGTATTGCTATAAACTTCCCTCTTAGAACTGCTTTTGCTGCATCCCATAGGTTTTGGGTCGTCGTGTCTCCATTGTCATTTGTTTCTAGGTATTTTTTAATTTCCTCTTTGATTTCTTCAGTGATCACTTCGTTATTCAGTAGTGTATTGTTTAGCCTCCATGTGTTTGTATTTTTTACAGCTCTTTTCCTGTAATTGATATCTAGTCTCATAGCATTGTGGTCGGAAAAGATACTTGATACAATTTCAATTTTCTTAAATTTACCAAGGCTTGATTTGTGACCCAAGATATGATCTATCCTGGAGAATGTTCCATGAGCACTTGAGAAAAATGTGTATTCTGTTGTTTTTGGATGGAATGTCCTATAAATATCAATTAAGTCCCTCTTGTTTAATGTATCATTTAAAGCTTGTGTTTCCTTATTTATTTTCATTTTGGATGATCTGTCCATTGGTGAAAGTGGGGTGTTAAAGTCCCCTACTATGATTGTGTTACTGTCGATTTCTCCTTTTATGGCTGTTAGTATTTGCCTTATGTATTGAGGTGCTCCTATGTTGGGTGCATAAATATTTACAATTGTTATATCTTCTTCTTGGATCGATCCCTTGATCATTAGGTAGTGTCCTTCTTTGTCTCTTCTAGTAGTCTTTATTTTAAAGTCTATTTTGTCTGATATGAGAATTGCTACTCCAGCTTTCTTTTGATTTCCATTTGCATGGAATATCTTTTTCCATCCCCTTACTTTCAGTCTGTATGTGTCTCTAGGTCTGAAGTGGGTCTCTTGTAGACAGCATATATATGGGTCTTGTTTTTGTATCCATTCAGCCAATCTGTGTCTTTTGGTGGGAGCATTTAGTCCATTTACATTTAAGGTAATTATCGACATGTATGTTCCTATTCCCATTTTCTTAATTGTTTTGGGTTCGTTATTGTAGGTCTTTTCCTTCTGTTGTGTTTCTTGCCTAGAGAAGTTCCTTTAGCATTTGTTGTAAAGCTGGTTTGGTGGTGCTGAACTCTCTCAGCTTTTGCTTGTCTGTAAACGTTTTAATTTCTCCATCAAATCTGAATGAGATCCTTGCTGGGTAGAGTAATCTTGGTTGAAGGTTTTTCTCCTTCATCACTTTAATTATGTCCTGCCACTCCCTTCTGGCTTGTAGAGTTTCTGCTGAGAGATCAGCTGTTATCCTGATGGGGATTCCCTTGTGTGTTATTTGTTGTTTTTGCCTTGCTGCTTTTAATATGATTTCTTTGTGTTTAATTTTTGACAGTTTGATTAATATGTGTCTTGGCGTATTTCTCCTTGGATTTATTCTGTATGGGACTCTCTGTGCCTCCTGGACTTGATTAACTATTTCCTTTCCCATATTAGGGAAGTTTTCAACTATAATCTCTTCAAATATTTTCTCAGTCCCTTTCTTTTTCTCTTCTTCTTCTGGAACCCCTATAATTCGAATGTTGGTGCGTTTAATGTTGTCCCAGAGGTCTCTGAGACTGTCCTCTGTTCTTTTCATTCTTTTTTCTTTATTTTGCTCTGCAGCAGTTATTTCCACTATTTTATCTTCCACCTCACTTATCCGTTCTTCTGCCTCAGTTATTCTGCTATTGATCCCGTCTAGAGTATTTTTTATTTCATGTATTGTGTTTTTAATCGATGCTTGATTCATCTTTAGTTCTTCTAGGTCCTTGTTAACTGTTTCTTGCATTTTGTCTATTCTATTTCCAAGATTTTGGATCTGGGAAATAGAATCTTGGATCATCTTTACCATCATTATTCTGAATTCTTTTTCACGTAGACTGCCTATTACCTCTTCATTTGTTAGATCTGGTGGGTTTTTATCTTGCTCCTTCTCCTGCTGTGTGTTTTTCTGTCTTCTCATTTTGCTTATGTTACTGTGTTTGGGGTCTCCTTTTTGCAGGCTGCCGGTTCGTAGTTCCCGTTGTTTTTGGTGTCTGTCCCCAGTGGCTAAGGTTGGTTTAGTGGGTTGTGTAGGCTTCCTGGTGGAGGGGACTAGTGCCTGTGTTCTGGTGGATGAGGCTGGATCTTGTCTTTCTGGTGGGCAGGTCCACGTCTGGTGGTGTGTTTTGGGGTGTCTGCGGACTTTTTATGATTTTAGGCCACCTCTCTGCTAATGGGTGGCGTTGTGTTCCTGTCTTGCTAGTTGTTTGGCATAGGGTGTCCAGCACTGTAGCTTGCTGGTCGTTGAGTGAAGCTGGGTGCTGGTATTGAGATGGAGATCTCTGGAAGATTTTTGCCGTTTGATATTATGTGGAGCTGGGAGGTCTCTTGTGGACCAGTGTCCTGAAGTTGGCTCTCCCACCTCAGAGGCACAGCACTGACTCCGGGCTCCTCAATTTGGGATGATGTGTTGTCTATTCATGTATTCCGCAGATGCAGGGTACATCAAGTTGATTGTGGAGCTTTAATCCGCTGCTTCTGAGGCTGCTGGGAGAGGTTTCCCTTTCTCTTCTTTGTTCTCACAGCTCCTGGGTCTCAGCTTTGGATTTGGCCCCGCCTCTGCGTGTAGGTCGCCGGAGGGCGTCTGTTCTTCGCTCAGACAGGACAGGGTTAAAGGAGCAGCCGCTTCGGGGACTCTTGCTCACTCAGGCCGGGCGGGAGGGAGGGGCATGGAGTGCGGGGCGAGCCTGCAGCGGCAGAGGTCGGCGTGACGTTGCACCAGCCCGAGGCGCGCCGTGCGTTCTCCCAGGGAAGCCGCCCCTGGATCCCGGGACCCCGGCAGTGGCGGGCTGCACAGGCTCCCGGAAGGGCGGTGTGGGCAGTGACCTGCGCTCGCACACAGGCTTCTTGGCGGCAGCAGCAGCAGCCCCAGCGTCCCACGCCCGTCACTGGACTCCGCGCTTTCAGTCGCGACTCGCGCCCGTCTCTGGAGCCCCTTTAAGCAGCGCTCTTAATCCCCTCTCCTCGCGCACCAGGAAACCAAGAGGGAAGAAAAAGTCTCTTGCCTCTTCGGTAGCTCCAGAGTTTTCCCGGACTCCCTGCCGCCTAGCTGTGGCACATTAGCCCCCTTCAGGCTGAGTTCTCGCCGCCAGCCCCAGTCCTCTCTCTGCGCTCTGACCGAAGCCCGAGCCTCAGCTTCCAGCGCTGCGCGCCCCGGCGGGCGAGCAGACAAGCCTCTGGGGCTGGTGAGTGCCGCTCGGCACCGATCCTCTGTGTGGGGATCTCTCCGCTTTGCCCTACCCAGGTATGTGGGGAGTTTCTTGCCTTTTGGGAGGTCTGGGGTCTTATGCCAGCGTTCAGTAGGTGTTCTGTAGGAGTTGTTCCACGTGTAGCTGTATTTCTGGTGTATCCGTGGGGAGGAAGGTGATCTCCGCGTCTTACTCTTCCGCCATCTTACCCGGAAGTCCCTGCTCTCTCAACATATCTTTTTAAAAATGATTTTTAATGGGGGGACATAGTTTACCCCATAACACCAGGGATCCTCATATTTAGACTGAATGGATCTCTGAGGCTCTACATCTAGTTATGGCAATTGAGGGAGGACAGCAGACATCAGACAAATTTAAATGTCTCTCCAACTACATGTCAATGTCTTAAAAGTAAATCTTGTCATTGTGCTTTGAATACACTGCATTGTTTTGCTGTGTCTGTTAAAAATGTAAATTTGCAAAGGGTAAACATTTAGAATTCACTGTGTAAGTTTTATAATCTTGTGGTGGCACTTCTCTTTCATTGGGAGCCTCAACAAATAAAAGTAGCCAAGGCCTTTGGGGGAAAAAAAAGGTTAATGAGAGGCCAGTCAGTGTGCAGGTCTAAGACAAGGTTCCTCAGACTTGACTGTGTCTGTGAACCACTAGAGAACCTTGTTAAAACGTGGGTTCCGATTCGGTAGGTTTGGAGCGAGGCCCGAGATTTCACATTTCTAACAAGCTCCCAGCTGATGAGGGGTCCGGGGGCACACAGATCACACTCTGAGTTGTAAAGATTCAGAGCAGACCTGACTTTGAATCCCAGGTCTTACCAGCCATGAGCAAAGTTACTTACCTGTGCCGGGTCGGGGGTGAGGAAGGGGAAGGACCTGGGAGGAGGGGCAAAAGGAGCTGGTTTGAAGTCAGAGAGTGGAGGCAAGAGATTCCAAGCTGGGAAGACAAGAGTGGGCACAGGAAGGTCTGGATCGAAGGGAATGAGGAGGCAGGGCTGTCCCAGGAAGTGTCTAACGTGGCAGCCGACATGGGCCACCCATCTCCAAAGAGTGACCAGGACAATTACTCAGCCATAAAAAGGAATGAAATTGTGCCATTTGCAGAAACGTGGATGTACCTAGAGACTGTCATACAGAGTGAAGTAAGTCAGAAAGAGAAAAACAAATATATAATATTGCTTATATGTGGAATCTAAAAAAATGGTACAGATGAACTTATTTGCAAAGCAGAAACAGAGACACAGATGTAGAGAACAAATGTATGGCTACTAACGGGGGATGGGGAAGTGGGATGAATTAGGAGATTGGGATTGACATATATACACTATTGATACTATGTATAAAACAGATAACTAATGAGGACCTCCTGTATAGCACAGGGAGCTCTACTCAATGCTCTGCGGTGACCTAAACGGGCAAGAAATCCAAAAAAGCGGGGATATAGGTATACATATAGCTGATTTACTTTGCTGTACAGCAGAAACTAACACAACACTGTAAAGCAACTACAGTCCAATAAAAATTAATTAAAAATCAATAAAAAACAAAAACAAATAGAAATGTAAAAAAACAAAAAGAGTGACCAGGACATAATGTGTTTGGAAAAGATTTCTCTGCTCTGAGGGCAAGGACTGTGCCTCACAACCACCACTGTATTTCCCAGCGCCTGGTACAATCCAGGGCACATCATCCATACTCCAAAAATATTGGTTCTTGTGTAAGTTAACACTTTAGAAATGGAAGCATCTTGTTTAAAGGCCAGTGTTCACAGCTGGAGGAAAGTGTGTCCAGAGGGCTGGGACTAGCCAACATCACACAAGCAGGGCACAGTTTTTGAGTCGGGACCTGAGTTGACCTTTCAACAGCTACAAATCGGTCATGCTTCCTTCACAAGCCACTGAGAAGGTTGTTACCAGGGAAGGGTTGAGTGGAGTATTTCCTCTAAAAATATACATAAACTGATTTGTTTTCTTGAGACACCTTTGCCAAGAGAAATGCCACTAAATCAGCATCTTGGCCATGAAGGAAAGCAACACCAAGTCTTTATCCAAATCACAGAGCCACGCGTGATGTACTCCCTGAGGCCGATGCACCAGCTTCACGGAGGCAAAATGGGATCAATGAATTTCTTTGTTAATCTTGATATTTGCAGGAAACAAACAAACCAAGCGTTCTGCAAATCACCGGTTTTAATCTTCAGAATTACTTATACTGGGGAGATTTGCACACAGCGGGCAGCAAACATTCTAATTGCTGTTAAGATTATCTGGTGTAATATGTTGGGGAAATGTAGTCATTGAATCAGTTAAGCATGAACACACATGCTCACGGGCAGAATGCGAGTTTGCACAGAGAAACGCTCACCAGAAGTGTTTTAGTCACAGAGACAACATCTCATACAGGCAAAGAGGCTGCCTCTTCCAGACATTCAGAGCACTAGGACCCAGTTCAATCTCATAAACAAATGGCCAGACAAATTGTGCACAACCTTTCCTGTTCCTCTCGGCCCATTCTCTCTCTGAGCTCACCTGCAGTCAAGATGCCTGCTATTTATAACATATATTGTGCTGCAGTCACGAGGATTTGCAACCTGCAGCAGGAGACATTCAATCTACCCCACAGAAGTAAAGGCTCAAATGGAAACTCAAAGTCACGGCTATTTCACGTTGCCGAGTATTAAAACCACCCCCCCCCCCACTTCTCCTACTAGATTAAAAACTCCTTGTAGGTAGGTAGCATGTCTTGTTCATTTCTTCATTCCTCAAGCTCTCAGCTCTGTGTCTACCCCATAGTAAATAGGTAATCGCTATTTATTAAACTGAATTCTTCCCCAGAATTAAAGTGAGAAAGAACAGAGAAGAACATGAAAAGGGGAAGGGACCTTCAAGGCCATTCTAGGTCATGGAAATGGTGTTAGTGGGTTTTAAGTGCTGAAACTTACCATGAAAGGCACAGTGATAAAGCTTGCTGACTCCCAAATCACAGGGAAAATGCAAGACTCCATTTTTTTTGAATGATAATCCAATCCTGGGTTGATTTCCATTTATATCGCTGAAACCATTTGAGGTCTTCCAGTCAAGTGTGAAATAATTCATTTAGCCCTTGGTGCATAAGAAGAACTTTTTAAAAAATCTGACAAGTTGTCACTAAGTAAATAATTTACCCATGACGAAGAAGAAGGCACAGTGTGGTTACCTGACTATTCTGATTAATGGGAAGCCACTTGGCTAAACCATACACAGGCCAAGTTGCAAAGAACTGAAGTGTTAGGTTGCACCATATAAAACTGTCATTTCTAGTCAAAACCAGTAAGTTCATACGGCTCAACCAAATACAATGAAAACACACACAGTACTAAAGGAAATCTACTGAACACAATTTGACATATTTACTATTTTATAAGGACTCTTAAACTCATTTGTTTAAAACTTATTTCATCTGATCATCCAGATATTAAGATGACCAATTCAGGTAAGATGTGATCTCCACCATCACAGCTCATGAGTAAAAAGAAGAAACTTGATTTCCACTTCAGATGAATCACTGAAGCAGGAACCCAGAAGGAAGAGCTAGTCTGTGATGGAAAAGTCATTTTCCAAATTCCCAGGAACATGATTGTGAAGCATCATTTATAACTCTAAATACAGCTGGCAGACAGGACCTGTGAGACTGGCCTGATCTGTTTATAATGACAGACACTGAGAATGCTTTGTTTTCTACTAACTCAGATATTAAGTAGATTGCCATTTGTTCACTCTCTTAATAAAAAGGTGTAAAATACGTATATGGAGAGATTTTTTTTTTTAACTTTCTGATGGCTATAATTCACATAAAGAAACAAATGATCCTGACAGAAGTATTGGTGGCAATAAGTTCTTGTTGAATGAATGTATAAATGAAGGACACAATGGGGCCCATAAATATTGTGTGAGTTACCCAAAGTCCCCCAAATTCCTGTCTGCAGTGTTGTGGCCAACAGTAGTCTTTTCTATATCGGACTTTATATTTTAATTAATTAATTTATTTATTTATTTATTTTTGGCTGTGTTGGGTCTTCATTTCTGTGCAAGGGCTTCCTCTAGTTGCATCAAGCGGGGGCCACTCTTCATCGCGGTGCGCAGGCCTCTCACTATCACGGCCTCTCTTGTTGCAGAGCACATGCTCCAGACGCGCAGGCTCAGTAGTTGTGGCTCATGGGCCTAGTTGCTCCGCAGCATGTGGGATCTTCCCAGACCAGGGCTCAAACCCGTGTCCCCTGCATTGGCATGCAGATTCTCAACCACTGAGCCACCAGGGAAGCCCAGACTTTATATTTTTTACCATCTGTATCAGTGACTCCCAAAGTTTAAAGACTATAAGAACCGTCTGAGGTATCACTTGAAATACAAATTCCTGGGCCTCAGTTCCAGAGATTCTAATTTAATCAATACAGGGTAGAGCCCAGGAATCTGTAGTTCAACAAGAGCTCCAAGGGATTTTGATGCAGTTGCTCCACTGATGTAGGCAAACATTCCCACCAGTATAAACTCTGAATCTAGTATCTACAAACATAAAAAAAAAAAATAGCATAACATAAAAAAGTAATAAATAACGGCTAAAAGGACAAATAAAACCATAGTATTACTATAAGACAGAGAACTCCCTAAACTTCAAATTATCTTTAAGTAGAAAAATAAGAAAGCAGGGGTGGGCTTCCCTGGTGGTGCAGTGGTTGAGAGTCCGCCTGCCAATGAAGGGGACATGGGTTCGTGCCCCGGTCTGGGAAGATCCCACATGCCACAGAGTGGCTGGGCCCGTGAGCCATGGCTGCTGAGCCTGCGCGTCCGGAGCCTGTGCTCCGCAACGGGAGAGGCCACAACAGTGAGAGGCCCGTGTACCGCAAAAAAAAAAAAAAAAAAAAGAAAGCAGGGGTAGTTGTCCTGATATCACAAAAAGTAAAATTCAAGCCAAAAAGTATTAAATGCAACAAATTAAATATGACAAAGAAGGCCATTTTTAATGCTAAAAGCCATAATTGACAGTGAAGAAATAACAGGTTTTCATATTTATGCACCAAAAAATATAGCAACTATCTTTATGAATCAATAAGGTAGATGCAAGAAGACATAGGGCAGAAGCCACAAAAACAGTAGATATTAACACTCTAAGTACAAGCAAATCAAAGAGACAATGAGTAAAAACATCAGCTAAATAACATAATCAATAAGCTAGAACTTATGGATATGCATCAAACTTTACTCTCAGAAAACAGACAATATGCCGTCTTTGCAACCTCAGGGAAAGAGTTATAAGAAACAGTCCCAAAGGAAAATCAGTACATTTCATAAAATAGAAATATTACAAACAACACTCTCTAATCAGAATGCAATAGAATTTTAAATTCTTAATAATTTTTTTAAAAGCCATCCACCTGGAAATTTTTAAAAACTACTAAACAAATCTTGAGACCAGGGTAAATACAAACCAAAACTTTTAAATTTCTAAAATAATGATAATGGAAACACCACATAAAAGAATCAGTGGGACACCTTCAAGCAATAAGAAGAATATTCAAAGCCTTAAAAACTTTTAGCAATAAAAATACTTGAATTTCATTACCAGCTCAGAAAGCTAGGAAAAGAACAACAAAGTAAACCGAAAGGAAATACAAGGAAGGAAATAAAAAATATAAAAGCAGAAGTCGATGAGCTAGAGAATAGAAAAATACAAAATGTAATCAATAAATCAAAATTCTGGTTTTTAAAAAGTAATCATCAAAATAAGACAACCTTTAGCTAATTTAATTGGGGAAAAAAAGGGAGAAAGCACAAAGATATAAAATAAGAAAAAAGAGAGAAATAACCATTTAAACAAGAATTTTTTAAAGGAGAGACTAATTTGCAGATCTCTATAAACAAATTTAAAAGCCTAGATGAAATGGAGACTTTCCTAGGGAAAGGCAGTTTGTCAAGGTTGACTCCATTAGAGACAAAACTTTAAGAGACCTATTCCCAGGAGAAATAGAGAAAACTATCAAGAAATTACTGCTTAAAAACCATCAGGACCAGATGGTTTCACAGGTGAATTCTACCCAACTTTCAAAGAGCAGATAGTCCTAATGCTCCATAGATAGTTCCAGAGCATTGAAAAGGAAAGAAAACTCCTAATTCTTTTTGTAATTTTTGGATATCTAAACCTCTTAAGGACAGTATAAAAAGAGAGAGAAAGAATTACAAAGATTGATGCAACATTTCTAAGTAAAATATTAGTGAATATTACATTAAGAAAAAGAAATACATCATGACCTAGTGGAATTTTTTCCAGGAATGCAAAGTTGGTTCAATATTAGAAAATCCAATAGTCTAATATATAATATTAATAGATATGGGGAGAAAATAATCTATGATTATTTGTATAGATACTGAAAGTACTTTTAAAAACCTTCAAAAATTCAACTCCTCCTAATAACACAAACAACCAAAAAGGAATTGATGGATATTCTTAACATGGTAAAGAACTATACCATAGTTATAAAGCCAGCATTTTAATGGGGAAACACTAGAGGCACTTATATTAAGGTCTATTACGGTCAGGAACAAGGCATGGGTGCCAACTTGTTCTCCTAATTCAACATTGTACTACAGGAATCAGGAAATGTAATCGACTACCAAGCAGACACCACCGTTAACCAAATCATCAACATTAACACCCCCAGGAATGAGACGAATAGATCCCATGTGCGTCCTCATAAGATGCACTGAGATAAACACATCACTTTTGTAGCATTCCTGCACCACAGTTTCTAATTCCAAAGAAACAGAAAAATCCAAATCGAGAGGCATTTTTCAAAATAACTGGACTGCAGTCTTCAAAACTGTCCCTGTCATGAAAGACAAATAAATACTGAAGGACGATTTCAAAACAAAAAATCATGACAAATGAATGTCATGATCTAGGACTTTCTTCTTCTATAAAGGACTTATTGAGACAGTTGGTGAAATCCAAATAAGGTCTACAGATAGTAGATATGATAATATTATCATAGCGTACTGTGGTTATGTAAGAAAATGCCCTTGTTCTCAGGATATACACACTATTTAGAGGGAAAGGCGCATCACGTGTGCAATTTACTCTCAAATGGTTCAGAGAAAAATACGTGCATATAGAAAGATACAAGTATTGTAAAACGTTGACATTTTTGTGGAATCAGGGTAAAGCGTATGTAGAAGTTTTTTGTACTATTCTTGCAACATTTTTGTAAGTCTGAAGTTATATAGAAACAAAAATTTAAAAATAAACAATAATGATCATAATAACAACCTCCTCTGATTCCCAAAGCCCTCAGCTGCAGCCCGAAGACTCTTCTCCCCTTCACGATAAAATTTGTCAAGCCTAGTTAATTTGCTCTCTCCATTTCCTCTCTCACGTTCCTTCCTTAACCAACCCCAATCAGGGTTAAATACCTTCGTCAAGATGATCAATGAACTTCCTGTTGCCAAATCCACTGACCACTTCTGGCATCTCAGTACCAGTCACTGCTAGGGACCCGTCCTTCCCTCTAGAAGCACTCTCTTCCATGTCACTGCGTTCTCCCGGATTTCTTCCTTCTTCATTAGCTGTTCCTTCTCCACATCTTTTGCTGAATTCCTCTCCTCTTTCAGGAGCGACATCTAAATTTTGGAGTGACATAGCACTCAATGCTGTGCCCTAGCTGCATCTCTAGCTCTCCTTAATGATCTCAGCCTTGATGGCCGTCTCTATGCTGATGCTCCAAAGGTGTACCTCCAACTCCCACCTCTCTCCTGAGTTGCAGCTTCATCAGTCAGTCACCTCTTTGATATCTCCAAGTGAACGACCAAAAGTCAAGTCAAACGTAACATGTTCAGTGTAGAATTCTTAAATATCTCCCCAAATCTGTTTGTTTCCCTCAGTCCAGTAAATGGCACCACCTCCACCTATACAGTTCTATCTGAAAACCTGGAGGTCTTCCTTGATTACCTCCAACAAAAATCTCTGTCTTTCTTTCTCCATCTCACCATGCTCACCCTAATTGGAATCACTATTACCTCCTACCTGAACTATCCTCCCAACTGGTCTCTTTGCTTTACTCTTGCTCTCTGCAGCCCATCCTCCAGCCGCAAAAAGAACGACCCTTTAAAAATATAAACCAGATCATGACACTTCCCTGTATCAAATCCCCAGTGGCTTCCATTATTATCAACATGAGTTTCCTAGGGCTGTCATAACAAAGTCTCACAAATTGGATGGCTTCAAACAGGAGAAATTTATTCTCTCACAGTTTTGGAGGCCAGAAGTCTGAAATCATGCTATTTGGCAGGGCCAGGCTCTGAAGGCTTTAGGGAAGAATCCATCCTTGCCTTTTCATAGCTTCTGGACACTGTTGACAATCCTTGGCGTTCCCTCTCTTCTAGGTGCATGACTCCAATCTCTGCTTGTGTCTTCCCACAGCCTCCTTCCCTCTGTGTCGTCTACATCTCTGAGTCCTCCTCTCCTTCTGAAGACACCAGTGATCTTGGATTTAGGGCATACCCTAATCTAGTATGACCTCATTTTAACTAATTTCATTTGCAAAAACCCTATCTCCACGTTAGGTCACCTTCTAAGATTCCAGACAGCATTTCAACCCAATATGCCACTTTTAATCCCACTGGAGTAAATCCCAAATTCTTCATCATTGCTCGTGATCCTGCACAATCCGGTTCCTACCTACCTCTCCATCCTCCTTAAATCATTTGCCAGTATATCTTATCAGTTCCTAAATAAAGCCAAGCCCGTTCCAAACTCAGGACCTTTCTGAGGGCCATTCCTTCCGTCAGGAGAGTTTTTCTGCCAGATGTTTGCATCACTGGATTCATCCTCATCTCCTCTACTTCCTCAGTGGACCTTCTTTAAAGTACACCCTCGTTTCCAGCTACTCCACAGATGAGCACCCTGTTTATTTACTTCAACGCACTTATCACAACCTGTAATGATCTCGTGTTTGCTTTTTCCCAGTTTATTACATCTCCCATTACCGTCTCAGCATCCAATGCAGTACCTGTTAGATGGGAGCTATTCAATGAGTATTTGCTGAGTTAATGAATAAATTCAAATGCCTACAGGAACTGCATCATACACATCTGTTAGAACTCCTACAGCACCTGCCCAAAGCAACCTTCATAACCCTTGAAAATGTGGGTTGAAATCAACTAACTAATAAACGCCATCCATTTTCTCCATGCCACAATGTGTACTTACATAAGAATTCTCCTGATAAGACTTTGTGAGACAAAAGCAGTGGCTCCAATTCTGCCACCAGGGTTGCAAATAGTAAGAATTACGTATCTAGCATAGCATAGTCCCAGAGTCATCAAACTGCCAATTACCAGAAATTGCCTAAGCATTCCCATGTGCAAAATGGAACTGCATCCACCATGACGATAAGCCATGGATGATTTAACTTCTTCAAAGTTATGTTATGAAATAGGACTGTGCTCCTAAAAAATTCATTTGTAGCCATACAACAGTGGAGAGTTATGGAGAGCTCAATAGTGTTATCAGGGGTCAAGTATACAGCAAGTGCTGCCCACGGAGGCATATCACACTACTTCATCATCACAACATGCACCATTAAAGGAATTGTCCAGGGATAATAATTTGCAGTTCATCTACTCGAAGCAATTTTGTATTTATTTATTCAATTGAATTATTTATGTTATTCATAATGAAATGAAACACAAACAGCATTGGTTCCATCACATCTTCCTTTGCTTTCATTTGGTTTGCTGCTTATGACTATTTTTATGCAAATGAAGTTATGATAACATTAAACATTTTCTACTGATTTTGCAAGAACAAATATGTTCTCTCCATATGCCACAGTCTCCTTTTTGCTGCATCCATCCTCAAAGTTCTGCTGGCTGATCAGACTTTCTTCTAAATTAACTCTGAGGACGTTACATCTGTAATACTGGTGAGCCTGTCTCCGTCTGCAATACCTGTGTAACACTCCCATTAAAACCTGAATTTAGCCCACTTTGCCCATTCCACCAGAAGCCTTATTCATCCGTCCAGCTCTTACGGCACTGTAAATCTCACCTTGTTACAAAGCGTTGTGGCACTCCCCTGCTGCCAGTTTGGGGGATGTTTACTTGACTCACAGAGCAAAAACAACGAATTCCACACATAAAAAAGGTGTTGTGACTGCAGAGACATTTGTTCTATTGATTATATTCAGGGCTGAGAAACAAATGTTTTCAGGAAAGTATTTCAAATAAGTATCCACTGGACCCACCAGAGTGGAATTAGGCAGGTTGCCTATGAGGGACTCTCGTAGGCTGGCTTGGGCTTTCTTGCGGGGTGTGTGTGTGTGTGTGTGTCTGTGTGTGTGTGAGTTTGTTTTATCTCAAAGTGCACTGATAGAGTGAGAGACACAGTAACTGGGCAGACAGGAAAAATCCTCTAGACACATACACATTGCAGGTTCAAAGTCTGAAGTCCCCAGTAAGAGCCATCACGGGAATTTCTGAGAATGACACGAAGTAAGATGTTCTCCTACGGTTCTCCAGTGCCAAAAAGCCTCACATAAAGTAATCAAAGGGTTATAGAAGCAAGAACAACCGCTGCTGTAAATCCCAACTTTGGTTTGATTCAAGGTTAGAAATCAAGAATTCCATTTCCCATAGTCACATCTACATCTGGGGAAAGTGAATCTGGAATTCAATGACGCTGCGGGTTGTAAACAGACCACAGAGCAGATCCATTTACGTAGACAGGACAAGGTTCACATTGGTTTCTACCCACTGATTGCAAGTTCCCCATGCAAGAAATTGAAGCTCGTCCAGAAAGCTCTCTAGAACAGAAATAAAGGGGAATCTTGTCTGCAGCCTCTCTTTAATGCATTTAGATGCTAATCTTTTCAGGGCCCAATAAAAGATTAAATTAACTCTGTCAATTCATAAACTTGGGGACAGCCAGGCTGGCACTACCTCCGGGAGATGTGGGAATCCTTTCTTAAAAAATTAGCTAAGTCTCTGACCCCCATCATATTAATGACACCCCTCGTAGCGCAAATAGAATCTCCACTTCATATTTATCTTTCTACTCTGTATCTCTATGTTTGAAACATTGCCAGGAGTTTCAACCATTTTATGGGGTATAATGAATTTCTAAAAGGAAAATCATTCAAAATGAGGCTGATTTCTATTCATTTTCATTCACTAAATAAACAGATGCACTCAAGGATATGGGATGGAAAGGAACAAGCCAGAGAGATGGAAGGGACACAAGGTAAATCAACAAGGAACAGGAACTTCTCAAGCATGGGAACCCCTGCCCTGTTCCGCCCCTCATTTTCTCTTCCATCTGCCTCCACAGAATCTCAGAAAATGGTAGGGCCCTAGGATGCTCCAAATTTAAAAATAAGAATCACTCAGGGATCTTGTGAAATAGTGTAGATTTATCAGTCTACTAGCTCTGTAGCTGGGCCAAGACTTGACATTTTTAACCAGCAGCCTTGGTGATTCAAATGCAAAGACCACACTTCCTGAAACATGAAGGCCCACAGGTTCTCAATGTTTTGAGACACTGGGGTTACCTGGAGTTCCTATTAACGAGAAATTAATACTGATGCTTGAGCCCCACTCCCAGGGATTCTGATTTAATTACAGTAGGCCCTCCGTACCCATGGGTTCTGCATCCATGCATACACTCTGGGGTGAAGTCTGGGCTCCCAAAGTTAAAAGCTTCCCAGGTGATGTCAATGCCCAGTGAAGGCTGAGAACCTATGTCAGGCTTTCCCAAGAACCACCTGTGTGGAGAGACCAGGGGTCTTTAAGCAAGTAGGGTTGCAGGCCCTATACAAGCTTCCACATGTCACTCTTGCAACTTCTGACACTTTTACCCCAAGAACATTCCAGACCCCTGTCTGAATCACCATATTTATTCTAAGATTTCCATCTTTTCATAACAGGCAGGAAATGATGAAAATGGAGTCATTTGATGCCCAGACCCAAGCACAACCTGGAGGATGAGGCAGCGCTTCCTCTGCCCTCTCTCAGCTGCACCCCCTACTCCCCACCTCTACCCCTCACCAAAGGTTGGCTTCTGAGGCCCAGTCACGCTCCACACTGGAGCAGCTTCACAGAAAGTCTCAGAAATCAAAACTCCACTGAGAACAAAGGCTTTCTACAGCCAAGGCCACAGCTGAACAATGCCCACTCTTTCAAAACTCTCCTTACTACCTTAGAGGTCCTCAACAGAGGGAATTAATTCATAGAAAGCAGCCAGGACTTCAGACCAGGAACATTCCATACAGCTCAGCCACCTACATTTTTAAACAAGTTCCAAAGACCTCCCTTTGAGAAACACTTTAAAATATGGTTTTTAAAATATTCAGCCCTTTCCATCAAAAAGACGATCTTAATATGTGGGAAAAATAATCATTTCAATTTGTGAAAAAGTAAGAACACACATTACACTGTGTTTTTGGTCTGACGGCTATGGATTACAGCAGAATAGAAGCAGGGGGCAACTGTCCCATCCCACCAGCCTTTACAAAGTCTCCTGTGCCCGCAGGACACCCGGCTGGACCTCCTCAATATGGAAGCTGTGGTGAATCCCAAAGGTGAGCCTCCTGATCTGTCCTGGAAGAGCCTTAGGAAGCGAACGTTCCTTCCCAGGCGCTCACCACAGCCTGGTGTCTGTCTCAGGCCGGCCCCCTGGAATTCTGTGCTGACCTGGGGACAAGGGAATGCCCATTGCCTTAGACTTGAGTTTTCCATATTGGAGCGAGGCACACAGTTGTACCCACATTTCATTCGGGTAGATACTTTCCTGAAGATTCTGTCATTAAATCTTGCACGGTATTTTAAGGATAAGGGGTATATACGGTAAAGGAGCTTTTAAAAAATAATCACACGGGCTTCCCTGGTGGCGCAGTGGTTGAGAGTCCGCCTGCCGATGCAGGGGACACGGGTTCGTGCCCTGGTGCGGGAAGATCCCACGTGCCGCGGAGTGGCTGGGCCCGTGAGCCATGGCTGCTGAGCCTGCGCGTCCGAAGCCTGTGCTCCGCAATGGGAGAGGCCACAGCAGTGAGGGGCCCGTGTACCACAAAAAAATAAAATAAAATAAAATAATCACAGCTAACATTTATTGACCAGATATCATTAATTCATGAGAAGGTCTCAGAGTAATGCCTGGTATATTAGTCTCTGCAGGTCACATGGAGTTTTACTCTTCACAACGATTCTATAAAGTCGATATCACCATTTCACATATGAGGAAACTGAGGCACAGAAAGGTTAAATAACTTGCCCAAGGTCACAGAGTTTGTAAGAGGCAAAGCTGGGATTATAACTCAGTCATATTTCCAAGTCTGTGCACTTGACCTCCATGAAAAATTCTCTTATTAAGGCTTTTAAGTGACCCAGACATGCTTTTCATACCTAGGGAACCCATGAAAGTCGGATGAACATTCACCTACAAATACTTCAGGAATTATCACCCTCACATATTGAAAGAGAGGGCACCCCACCCCCGACCCCATGTGGATTTCCCATCACTCTCCCACCCCCCAGCCAGGTGAGGACCAGCCCTAAGCAAAGAAGTTCTCCCTGGTTATGCCTCTAGGTGAAATCAACTACATCGTAAGACATTTCCTGAACCTAATAATATTACAGTATTTATTTTTACTGAGTTTTACCCACCCCGCAAAATACTGTATCTTTTAAAGAGGATTTCAACTATATTACACTATATACTAGGTCTTAATAGGCAAGGGTTAATCAAATTTAGGATACTGCCCCTTTGGTAGTGGAATTTTCATAGAGTTGGAAGGGGTAAAAGGGAACAAGAGAAGAAAACGTAGGAAGTAAACACACACAAGTACACAAACATGCATGCACACACAAGAACACTTGCATATGCATGTACACAAACACATAGGCGTGCATGCATGCACATACACTCACTTTCCCAAAGGAACTGTCCCGTCTCTAAAACTCAAAATTTTTTTGCCTTCTAATGATACCAGCATGGAGTAGAAAGTTCCATCCCACAGATATAGACGGGTAGGCAGAGGCAACTATGTGTGTGGGTATGTGCACAGGCCTCAAAGACACCCACGCAGCTGGGTTGGAATCTGGGTTCCCTCACTGCCTGACTGTGTGACCTCAGGCAGGTTGGTTCACCCCTCCAAATGCCCCTTCCCTCATTTATAAAACAAAGACGGTCACAGCTACTTCGGAGAGTGGTTAAATTTAAAAGAGATCAATAAAACATGCAGCACAGTGACAAAAACATAAAAGGCAGTCAATAAAAGGGAATAATTATTGTGGTTAGTGGTTCAAAGACATTCCTAATTAGGCAACTACTTATTATTTCAACCAACAAGGATTTGTTGGATGGTTACCCTCTGTGCCCACATCTGTAAAAGAGAAAGTTTAAAATAGGATTCCTGACCTTCTTTAAGGTGCTTTCACTCTAGTTGAAGACCAGCCTGTAAGACGCAGGATACCCATCATCAAAAGAATGACTCAGAAAAAAAAAAAAAGGCCAGTCACAGCTATAATTATCAAATGTGTCCTTTTCACATGGGATGGAAAACTTGAGTTGGGTCTTGACCAATGAGTAGATGCATTCCACTAAATGATAACACCATAACTCACATACACACAGACTCAAAATACCCACTGGACTTGGATGATTGCAAATCTCTGCAGTCGGGCCAGACATGATTCCTGACCTCCAGACCCAAATATACAATTGTCCGCTAGATGTGACGTGAAGATGGTCCACAGACATCTCACACCATATGTGTCCAAAGCAGACATTGTTGGACTACAGCAACTTAGAATTGGTGGCAATAAAGAAAAGAGGAGTCTTTGTGAGTGAAGCAAAATGAATTCCAAAGAAACCTGACATCTGGATTTATAAGCAGGAGGCCAAAGGAGAAACTGAAGATAACTAAGCATTAGAAACTGCCCACAAATTACCTACATGGTCTGGGAAGAGAAAGCAAGCCATAAAATGTATGCAGGGATCTCAGCTGTGGCTTTAACAAGCTCAGACAGATTTCTGTGCTGCTAGGTGGCCCCCCCCATATTATGAGATAAGTGGGCAGGCAGATAATTAATATGCCACAACATGATATAGAATGGGATATCCTGGCAAGGGAAAGGAGTGGCGGTTAATAAAGCCTTGTCTGGCTTCTTGTGTCTGCAAACATCACCTCCTCGCTGGCACACACATAGTCAAATAATGAATAAAGTCAGACAGACTAATCTCATGGTTCCCTCAAGAAAGCCATAACTATGGGGAACCCTGGACAAGCAGCATTGCTACCCCCTTGCCCCCACCTCCCTGCAAAAGATGAACCTCTCTGCAGGTTTCTCTCTCCCGGGTAATGAAATCACTTCCACTCTGTCTACCAAGCTAGAAACTTCTGATTGCACCCAATTCCCCCATATCCAATTAAATGACTCATCTCACTGATTCTTAGAATGCTTTTCTTGAAATCGAGCCCTTCCACTCCATCCCTGCGCAGTCCTTGGTTTTTTACAGAGAAATCACTTCCGTGAAAGGAATAGGATAATTATAAAACACTCACTGTATTATCAAGTCTTTCTCTTCTGTTAAGCAATGCCTAGCAAATGGTTGGCGCTCAACAGGTGCTGAGTGGGAAAAGAAGAGATTTTATTTAGCCATCCTACTCCCAGCCTCCAACGCCTCTAACCTTTCTCCACATTCTTGTCACAGTTAAACATTATTTTTTTTAAGAAATTACCACAAAAATACAATCTTGACTCAAGTCCTTCACTGGCATCCAATGACAACGACGAACATCCTCACCTAACACAGTGGCGGCACATAAGGTGCTTTACAACCTGCCTCCCCATTTCCCTCCAACCTCTTCTTCCAAGATTCACTCTGGAGATCCTATGACTCAACCCAAAGTTTCTGTGCTGTTCTCCCAGCCCTGAAATCCAAGAACTTTCCCAGTCCTCTTGCACATGCTGTTCACTCTCTCCAATGTTCTGTCTTCACCATTAAGATCAAGGTCACCTGTGTGCTGCCTCTGACTCTCCCAGAAGTGCACATCCCCTAATCTTAGTTTCTAAGGTCCTCTGAAAACAAGTCAAAAGATTGCAAAGCCCCACCTGCCTCCCCGACTTGCTTTGATTTCTTAGGGGGCCAAGATATGCCTTGTGCCTCACCATGTCTTTAGCACAGTGTCTGGCAGACTGGGGACTTCACTCAAAAATCATTTTCCATGATTTAAAAAAAAAAAAAAGAAAAAGAAAGGAAAGAGAAGAAAATGAAAAAAAAAAAAACAGACCAAAGAAATAGCACAGAGCCTAGAAAATAAGCCCATTTATGTATAAAAAGTACAAAATGTATTCCATTTAACAGCTCCAAATAAGAGAAAGAGAAGTGTTATTTCCAAAATCATTTTGAAAAAGCTGCTTTGAAAAAAAAAAAAAGGACAGACATTTGAAACAAAAGATACATATCTTGTACCATATTCCAAAATAAGCTCTGGATGGATGGAGGAGTGAAACATAGAGTCGTGGAAAAGGAACACAAAACACAGTAGAATATTTATAAGTACTCTTTCTCTGCTTTAAAGCAGTGAAGAAATGAAGATGGAAAGATTGACAGTTGCGGGTTCATACAAATTTAAAATATCTGTTCAGGGGAAGAAAAGAAAATCACAGAATTAAAATAAAACAGAAAACATTTTGGAATCCATTTGCATGAAATGTGACCAACAAATGGTTAATCCCACTGTTACCCCCAAATTCATTCATATTTATAAGAGAAACAACTCTGTCAAGAGTAGTGTAATAAGAAACCAATAAGAATTAAAGCAACTTGAGGTTCTGTATAAAATTGCAATGAAATTAGCCAATTTCAGTTCTCTAAACTCGAGAGAGCTTTTGGGCAGTGTCACAAGCAAGATCTTGCCCGTGGGGGGATAATTCCTCCTGGGTTTGGGCTGCACGGGGCGGAAAGAAAGTGCTCTGGCCCCAGACAGCTACCTCCCTTCCTATCCCCTGGGCTCAAATATCAGAGGAGCAGCTTCTACAGGCAAGGCCCTTGCCCTTCTTTGGTGGCAGGGATGAATTTGCAACTAACCAAGGTTGATTTGGTAACTTTGGCTGTGGAGCCCAGAATTTATAACGCTACCTCTGGTTACCATGTATGACCTGTGGGCAAGCTCTCAAGTTCATCTTTAATTTCACCTTCAAATTCATCCTCCATATAGCTGCCAAAAAAATCTAAAAAGGCAGAGGTGGTTACATCATTCAACCCAGTTCTCCAACTCTTTCTTCTATTATACTTTCACCCTTCTACCTTGCACTTAATTTTTTGGTGTAGATTTACATTTATGGCGTAATTAAACTTCTATTTTATTAAAACAAAATATATACAGTCTTATCCCATTTCTGTACTCTCAATGTTTCTAAGTAACAATCATTATGCTGCAATTCCTGATGTTTAAATTCTAGATATTTTCAATTGATTTTCTGTTTCTGACCATAAAGGTTTAATTTTCTTATACTACCCACACCTCACATACACATTTTGCCTCTTCTTTCTTCCAACAGAGTTATACCATAATTTGTGGTTTAATACCTATTCAATATTTATATGATTATATTGTTCACAGCTCAGCCACAGAATATATAGAATTGCAATTCCTTTCTTGAGGAACTTTTGGGTTTCTTCTGTGCTAATAATTGCTTTCCTTTTTCACAAGCTTTGTGTGTGTGTGTGTATGTGCGTGTGTGTGAGTGTGTGTGTGCCCATCACTAATTCAGTTCCAAACTTTCTGAAAGAATGGTGAAAAGATTTTTTGTTTGCAAAGACAACAAAAGCAAAAATAAATGAGGGGGACTAAATTTGTTTCTTCACAGCAAAGAAAACCATCAACAAAATGAAAAGACGACCTACTGAATGGGAGAAAGTATTTGCAAATCATCAATCTGATGAGAGATTAATATCTAAAATATATAAAGAATTAATATAACTCAACAGCAAAAAACCCCCATACAATCTGTTTTAAAAATGGGCAGAGGATCTGAATAGACACTTTTCCGAAAAAGATATACAGATGGGCAACAGCTACATGAAAAGATGCTTAACATCACTAGTCATCAGGCAAATGTAAATAAAAAACAATGAGAGGGATTTCCCTGGTGGCGCAGTGGTTAAGAATCCGCCCGCCCATGCAGGGGACATGGGTTCGAGCCCTGCTCCGGGAAGATCCCACACGCTGTGGAGCAACTGAGCCCGTGCGCTACAACTACTGAGCCTGCACTCTAGAGCCCGTGAGCCGCAACTACTGAGCCCGTGTGCTCCACAACAAGAGAAGCCACCGCAATGAGAAGCCCACGCAACGCAACAAAGAGTAGCCCCCGCTCGCCACAACTAGAGAAAGCCTGTGCGCAGCAACGAAGACCCAATGCAGCCAAAAAAAAAAAAAATTAGATATCACCTCACACCTGTTAGGATGGCTATTTACAAAAAGACTAGAAAAAACAAGTGCTGGCGAGGATGTGGAGAAAAGGGAGCCCTTTTGCATTGTTGCTAGATATGTAAATTGGTGCAGTCACTATGGAAATCAATGTGGAGGTTTCTCAAAAAATTAAAAATAGAACTACCATATGATATAGCAATTCCACTTCTGGGTATTTATAGAAAAAAACAACAAAAACACTAATTCACAAAGATATATTCACCCTCCCCATGTTTACTGCAGCATTACTTACAATAGGCACAATATGGAAACAAACTAAGTGTATACAAATGGATGAATGGATAAAGAGAATGTGATACATATAGATATGAGTCAGCAATAAAAAGAATGAAATCTTGCCAATTGCAATGACATGAATAGACTTTGAAGGCATTATGCTAAGTGAAGGAAGTCAGAGAAACAAATACTGTAAGATCTCACTTATATGCAGACTCTTAAAAAACAAACCCAAGTTCATTGACAAAACAGATCACAGTTGCCAGAGGTGAGGAGGGGGTGCGGATGGATGAAGTGAGTCAACAGGTACAAACTCCGGTTAAGTCATGAGGATGTATTGTACAGCACGGTGGCTATATAACCCGGTATTAGTTTCAGGTATATAACATAATAATTCGATATTTGTATATATTTTGAAGTGATCACCACAATAATTTATTTAACTAACCTTTCATTGAACTATTTATTTCTATCTTATTCTTAACTTCCAAGATCTCTTGTTCATTCTCTGATTATCACTTTAACATAGCACTTGATTCTTATTTTGTGAATAAAACAAAACATTCCATGAACTAAGACATTAATTATAGTTTTAAAGTGTGTCTGTTTCCTCCAAATGCCTTTTCTATTGTTCTTCTTCTTGTTGCTAAGGCTCTTTATAATAGAGATTCTCCTGAAATGTCTAGGGATCCTGGTTCTCCTTTCTTATTTTAGAGTAAGAGAGCTCTGTGTAGATGGATGAGCCTTACTAATGTTTAATGAGTAGAACCCAGACATTTCGGGGATGCGGGGGACCTATCAGATCTATTGGCATTTCTCTTAGGTTGAATGGCTTCCTTAGAGTGGATTCTTCCAAATCTGGACTACAGGAGTGTGAAAGAGGTAATGAGGCCAAGGGTGTCCCCACTTAGTACACAGCCCTATCCTCTGTCATCTTAGGAACTAAAGCCCAGAGTTCACCTTCTCCAGGGAATAAACCTCCCATGTTCCACCAGGTAGGGAAAGGCAGCGTCTGGCTCTGTAAAGTTGAAGAAAGGATCTGGGGACGCAGCTATAATCCTTCTATTCAGATCTACCTCCCAGCCGTCAGAGGTACCCAGAACCTCCAAGTCCTGAGTCTCTGGGGTTCTGAGGTGTGACTAGGCCTATATTCTCCTGCCCTTCCCACCACTTCCCATCATATGTAGAAGGTTGGGTCTCAGCCTCATCCAGTTTGCTATGTCAGTTACCATTCATCCATCCTCTTTCCATCTTCCAAAACTTTATGGGTGTTTCTTCCCTGCTGTGGGAGCCTAACCTGTTTTTGTCCCTTATAGGCTGTCATCCTCTGTAGTCCTTTACTATCATCTTAGTAAAGTTTCCGGAGGGATGAAATCTAAGTGGTGTATTCCAGCGGTCCCCAAACTTTTTGGCACCAGGGACTGGTTTCCTGGAAGACAATTTTTCCATGGGCGCGGGGTTCGGGGGGAAGGGGATGGTTCAGGCAGTAATGCGAGCAATGGGGAGTGGCAGATGAAGCTTCACTCACTCATCCACCGCTCATCTCCTGCTGTGTGGCCCAGTTCCTAACAGGCCATGGACCAGTACTGGTCTGCAGCCCGGGGGTTGGGGACCCCTGGTATATTCAAGCCACCATGCTACACTATAGAGCACTACAGAGCTGTGTATTCCTCCCTGGGCGTGCCATGTTTTTATTTGCACCCCCAGCTCTGCTCTTGCTATTCCCCTTCCTACTTGTCTTTATCTGTCCCCTCTCTTTAATTTTCTAACCCTTAATGGGCCTTCAGGATTAAGCTTATGCATCATCTCAAGCAGGAAACCTTCCCAGATCCTCCCTGTACATACTGTGTATGTCTCTGGCCTGACATACCCACATAGACCACAATGTGCTGGATTGATCTGCTTGCACATCTCTCTCCCTACCTAGACAAGACTATGTAGGCAAGGACTATCTTATCCACTGTTCTGCCTCTAGTGTGGGGAAAACCATCTGGTACATAATATGTGCTCACTGATATTGTTCAACTGACCCATTTCCACTAAGCTCCACGTTGGAAGCATCTTCATTCTCACAGGACTACAAAAATAACAGCTCTGTTTATTTGCCAACATCCAAATAAGAAAGGCTAATCAGAGAGCACCAGGAAATGAAAACAGCCAGATGTTTTTGAGAGCAAAAGTCCAGGAACACAAAATAGCTTCCAACAGGGGTGATGTATGTTTTCCTAGTGATTCAAAATGAATATATGCTTATTAGGCAGAGAGAGTGATTTAACAGTTTTCTCAGCTAATGCTGCAATTTTAAATTCATTTAAGACAATTTTCCTTATCTTGAATCTATTTTTCTCAGTAACCAGGATACTTAACTGATTTGTACAAAATCCATTTGAAAAAGGAATAATCTACTCTAAGCAAGGGCACACTGCAAATGAAAGAAAGAGAGACACCACAAATCTAACAGAAGATGAAGCATCTGTTTGAAAAGCCAAGGAGGACTACTGCCTAGAAAATAGGATGTTTTCCCCCAGCATCTTGATTTTCCCACCAATCTCTCTTCTCTCTTTCACAAGGAGAAAACAAATAATTCTTAAATCTGAGAGCACAGAACAAAGACCTTTCATAAACCAACCAAGACGCAAACAAACTGTTTCAAAGGTAAGAATCTCAAACAAAAATTGTAAGTTGAAACAATCACAGGATGTACTCTTTCACCTACCAGCTGGGAAAAGCATTATTTAAATGCTAGTACCCAGTTTGGGAAGGGTCTAGTAAAATTCCAATAGGAGCAGAAACTTCTATAAACTTTCTGGAGGAAAATATCACTATATGTATCTAGAGCCTGCAAAAGTATTCCTACAGTGTGATCTAAGGATTACACCTTTAGAAGTGTGGATTAAGAAAGTAAATATCAAATCAATATACATAAAGATTTGAGTGGGGAGATATCCATCAAAGTGTTATTTATAATAATGAAACATTGGAAATAATCTAAATTTCTAACAATGAAAATAATGATCATAACTAATAACATCAGAAAATGCTCATGAAATAATAAATGAAGAAAAGGATAAATGAAGCACATCATATGCTCATAATCTGTATAGAAAAAAGACTCAAAGACAAAATACTAGTATCTTACCAGTCACCACCTCTAGGTAATGAGATCATGTTGATTTTTAAATTTTTACTTAAACATTTTTTGTATCATGGACCTTTCTCTATGCTTCTGTATTATTTTATAAAAATTAAAAATTCTTGAGATTCCCTGGTGGCGCAGTGGTTGAGAGTCCACCTGCTGATGCAGGGGACATGGGTTCGTGCCCCAGTCCGGGAAGATCCCACATGCCGCGGAGTGACTGGGCCCATGAGCCATGGCCACTGAGCCTGCGCGTCCGGAGCCTGTGCTCCGCAACGGGAGAGGCCACAACAGTGAGAGGCCCACGTACCACAAAAAAAAAAAAAAAAAAAAAAAAATTAAAAATTCTTATTTAGCTCTATTTATTTTCATAATCAATAGTACTATTTATTGATTATGGAGGAGATGAGATAAAAGCTCCTCCACTAGTTACAAGTAACACAAGAAAATGTCACACACATGGGTCTACGCCCAACCATCTGATAAAGCAAGTTCCTCTGAATGACTGAATCAGAACTTACTTGGTGGGACGATAATCCGGAATGGAACGATCCAGTGAAATTTTTTCACTGAGGTAGGAATTGTAGCCATACTTCTCATGGGGTCCCTTGGCTTTCTCTTCTTCAGCCGGGGAAAGGGTAGCAGGAAGGCCCCCTTTGCCCCGCCCACCATAACCTTCAATGAGCCCAAGGGATTTAGATAAACCTAGAAAAAGGAGGGGGAGAAAAAGAATTATTTGAAAACCACCATACCAGGATATGCCACTCAGGCTCAGATATAGCTTCAGTGGAAATTTTAACATTACCCGTCGCAGAAAAAATTATGTTCTCAATTTATTGGTATCGGAATATGCCCTGAACACATTTCTATTGAGAGGAAGGTCAGAGAAACTGTGAGGTGTGGGGTTAAAGCTGGTCACCCGTGAAGAGCCTCTCCTTCCTTTTGGGAAATGGGGTGGACGGCAGGGGCGGTCTATAAAAGCGAGAGACTGCCAAAAGCAGGGGACATGTGGACCAAGAAAGACACACAAAATGGGACAGAACTCGGGCTGTCATCCCTGCCTGATTTCCTTTCTTCATAATCAATTACCACAAGGCTAGATATTCCAGGAGATGCCCCGTACAACATAGAAAAGGCAGTAATAAGGAACTTCCAGACTGCAGGTGTTTTTGCTTCATTTGAACAGAGAATAATATACAGATTGATTTTATCATGAGTTTAAAGTGTGTAACCATCTGCCACCGTTCTATACCTAATGGTTTTATTTAAATCTCATTTAAATGGCAAAAGGAAACACAAAATGTTTGAGAATAAATCACAGAGAAGAAAAACCCATAATGGTGATAACCATGCCCAGTAGAGTAGAAGGCCTCTGTAACAAGCCTCATTGAGCAATTGCACGTTCCCAGGATGGTGGTAGCTTTATACCTGTTGTTCCATTAAACGATAAACAGCTTGATGGGTAATTTTAAAATCCTACAGTTATGGGAGGTTTTACTTCTCGGCTTGAAAACTTCTGCTGTTAAGGGTTCTCATTCTCTTTTGCTATTTCAAATGCTCAAGCGACCCTGTTCACCATCAGGCGTGTGCACACACACACACCCCACTTCCTACCACGGGCAGGAAGACCATGGACCAGAGATGTAAAAAGCATCCTCAGCTTTCGTGGAGGGCAGACCACAAAGCCTAGGAGGACCATAAACTCCCAGGAAGGCATTCTCAAGTAAGTCAAAGGCCAGTAAATCTGCTCCAGTCACAGGATGGTCCTCCACCCCATAATGGCAAGACCTGTATTCCGTTTCCTGCTTCTCTGAAAATAAAAATTTGTTTTCTGTGATATAAAATCAGTAAGAAAAGGTTCAGCAACCATCTCAGGATTGGTCTCAAGTGAACATCATTTTTCTACCTGAGAATCATTTCCACCATCCATGGTGTTCTTCGGGAACCCTGACATCTTTTCTGCCCTCCACCAGCCCAACAGAGGAACCATCAACTGAGAACTGGATTACTCCAACACTTCCTGGTCACAGGAAGTGACCTGCTTCCTGGTCTTTAATCTCTCATGCCACACCACTGTGCACCAACCATTCCAATAACATCACCTTCGCTGTGCTCCAAAATCTGTAAGGACTCGTCCCAGGTCAAGTATAGACACCTGTGTTGGATTTTAAAATCACTCCCGATAGGACATTACTAGTGGGAATGCATAATGGTGCAGCTACTTTGGAAAATAGTCTGGCATTTCTTCAAAATGCTAAGCGTAGTTTTACCATATGATCCAGCAGTTCCAGTTTTTACCCTAGAGAAATGAAAAGATATGCCCACTTGAAAACTTGTACACAAATGTTCATAGAAGCATTATTCAGATTAGCTGTGTCTATCAACTGATAAGTGAATAAAACAAAATGTGGTACACCCACACAATGTGATACTATTTGGCAATAAAAAACTATCTTTTTAAAGAAGTACAGATCTTCCTCAACTTACAAAAGAGTTAACATCCCGATAAACCCATCAGAAGTTGAAAATATCATAAGTTGAAAATGCATTTAAAACATCTAACCTCCCAAACATCATAGCTTAGCCTAGCCTCCCTTAAACGTGCTCAGAACACTTACCTACAATTGGGCAAACTCATTCTAACACAAAGCATGTTTTATAATAAAGAGTGTTGAATATCTCACGAAATTTATTGAATACTGTACTGAAAGTGTAAAACAGAATGGTTGCATGGGTACAAGATGGTTGTAAATGTGTTGGTTGTTTACCTTCATGTTACATGACTGACTGCGCGCTGTGGCTCGCTGTCACTGCCCAGCATCATAAGACAGTACCGTACTGCATATTGCTGGCCCAGGAAAAGATCAAAATTCAAAGTATGGTTTCTACTGAATGCTTATCACTTTTGTACCATCATAAAGTCAAGGAAATCATAAATCGAACCACTGTAAGTCAGAGACTGTCTGTAGTGATATATACAACATGAGTGAACCTTGAAAACATGCCGAATAAATAATGCTGGACAGGAAAGACCACATGCTGTATGGTTCTGTTTACCTGAAATGCACAGAATAGGCACATCTATAGAGATAGAAAGTAGATCTGTATCTGCTTAGGGTGGTGGGTATTTGGGGAGGGAATGGGGAGTGACTGCTAATGTGTATCGAGTGTCTTTTTGGGCGATGGAAATGTTCTGGAAATAGAGTGTGGTGATGTTTGTACAACTTTGTGAGTATATTAAAAACCACTAAACTGTACACTTTCAGTGGATGAATGATATCATGTGAAAAAAATCTCAATAAAGCTATTTTTAAAAACCCGCTTATGATAGACAATTCTATTTCCAGCAAGACGGAAGGCTAAAACAACAGGAAAACTTTCCAATAAACTACCTAAAAATTCTGAATGAAAACTTTTTTAATACTGTAAATGCATAGCTGAGCTTGCAAGAAGTTAAAGGAAATGCCCAGAGGTAAGTTTTAATCAGAGTTGAGACTCTATCTGCTGGGATGGGGTGAAGGATGCATTGCTCATTAACTAAAGGCTGACGTTTTGGAGCTCAAACGTGCACAGAATACGAGACCTTTTGTATGCCTTAAATGTTTCATAATTTCTAATTATGAAGGTACTGAGTTGATCAGTGGCCCCCTGTCTACTCTGAACCTATGAGTATGACTTTATTTGGAGATAGGGGTTTTGCATATGTAATCAAATTAATATAACTGGTGTACTCATATGAGAAAAATTTAGAGATACAAATATGGATACACAGAGGGAAGAAGGTCATTTGACAACAGATATTGAAGGATACAGCTGCAAGGCAAGCAATGCCCAGGATTGCTAACAACTCCCAGAAGCTAGGAAGAGGAAAGGGAGGATTACTTCCTAGACCCTTCAGAGAAAGCATGGCTTGGCCAACATCTTGATTTCAGAATTCTAGCCTCAAACTGTGAGAGAAAAAATTTCTGTTGTTTTAAGCCATCAAGATTATGGTCATTGGTTATAGTAACTACGCAAAATGAATACAATCAATATCAAAAAAACAGAGTGGAATTGGATAAAGAAAATATAGACCATGACAATACTAACCAAAAGAAAGCTGGAATCACTCTATAAACATCAGATAAAAACAGACTTTAGGGCAAACAGCCTTATGGGGATGAAGAAGGTCGTTACATAATGATAAAAGTAACAATCTAACAGAAGCTCTTAGGAATTACAAACTACCAAGCACCTGACAACATAGCTTCAAATTACATAAAGCAAAAATGGACCACATTACAAGAAGAAATTAACAAATCCACAATCATAGTGGGAAATATTAATACATCTCTCAGTACTGAACAGATAAGGACAAAAATTTAGCAAAGATACGGTAGAACTGAACAACAAAGTTAAGATGTTTGATCTAATGGACATTGCACCTGACTTTCTAATAATCGTGTATTCTCTACAAGAGTATATGGAACATTTAAACAATTGACAGGCCACAAACAAGTCTCAACCTAGCTTACAGATCACCTTTGAACATAAAGCAATAAAAAACAGAAGCCAACAATAAAAATACCACAAAGGATTCACACATTTGGGCAGTTTTAAAAGACTTCTAAAACAAATGTGGGTCAAATAATTAATCACATTGCCATTAGAAGTTACATGAAACTAACAGAACATGAAACAGTACATCTCAAAACTTGTAGGATCCTGCTAATGCAATACTTGGAAGTAACTATATAAATGCATATATTAAGGGGGGGAAAGGAAGAACTGATAATTAATAAGGTAAGCATCTAACCCAAGGAATTAGAAAAAAATGAGAGAAAGCCCCAGAAAAGCAATAATAAACAAAAGGACAAAAACTAATGAAACAAAAGAAAGACATCAAGGAAGAAAGGAGTAACAGGGACAGATGGAGAAAGAGAGGAAGGAAGGAAGAAAGGAAGGAATGAAGGAAGGGAGGGAGGGAGGGAGGAAAGAGAGAGAGAGAAACTAAAAGAAAAAAGGATGGTTGGGAGGAAATAACCTCAGCAAGACTGGGGATAAAAAGAGAGAGAGAGAGAAGGTACATGGTCCCTTCAGGGAGGACTTATCTATTCATCACAGTAAACACAGTGCCTAGGTCCCCCAATATTTTTAAGGGTTCAGGAAGATGTTTAAATTTCTTTTAAAATCAGAAAGACACAGTTATCAAATAAAATTTTTAATACTCTTTTTTAAATTGTTGTTTTATTGTTTTTCTGTGAAGGCCAAAGTGCTTAGGGCCCACAAGATTCATTATGCAGCCTTGGTTCCCTTGAGGTTAGATTTTATCTGTACATGACAAGGTATCTAAAGCATGGAGAAGGAAAGTAACATGATCTGAGGCACAATTTACAATTTTTACCAAAAGGTAGATAGCACAAGAACAGGCACTAACAGTAAGGCCAACTACCATTTATTGAGCATCTGTTGTGTGCTGGGAAGCACCCTGCTAAGTGATTTACATATATTGTATCACTGTTTCATCTAATCTTTTGAAAACCTCATGAGGAAGGTATGATAATGATCTCTATTTGACAAATGAGGACACTGAATCTGAGAACGTGGTAACTTTGTTAAGGTTCTGCAGCTGTTAAAGGAAGATGAGACCTGAGTTCTGGATACAGTTAGAGATACAAGGGAGGATAAAACCTGGTCTCTGTGACAGATAAGGAGACTAGTTCTGGAGCTGTTGCAGCAGCCCAGACCAGGATAGAAGGGGCATCATGTTAAGGTATGAGTGGTGGTGATCAAAAAGAGAGGAGAGGTTTGAGAAACATTTAAGAGATATCATCACAAGGCAGGAGACAGACACGAGTTAGGGTGAGAGAGAAGGAATAAGTGAGTGAGCTTGGGGTTTCCAGCGAGAGGACTGAGTGGCAATATCACTCACAAAACAGGGCACACAGAAGGAAGTTCGAGAAGATGCATTCTAGTCTCTACATGTGGTAAATGGAGCATTCATGGGACATTCAGATAGGATCATACATCCAGTGGGGAGCTGAAACACTTGGGCATGGAAGTCCAGAAGGTAGAGGAGGCCCAAAACATGAACCCTGGCAGCTATCAGTTTGGAGGGGACCGTAGCCATTGTAAGGAGTGGGAGGGCCAAGATGTTGAGTAGCAAGAACAAAGAGACGATGCTCAGGAAGTGTTCTCTGACCACATGCCCTCTTATGCTTCCACCATATCTACAGCAGGAGTTGCATACTTTAGGACTTACTACTTCTGTACTCTGCATGCAGGTTCTCTCACTGAAGCTTCATTTGAAGCTCAAGACTTCAAGGAAGGAAGACTTAAAAGGATGGAGAAACATCTCAATACCAACCAAGTGCTTAAACTTTCTGCTGTCTTCATAAATCCACTTGACCACTCTCTCTCCACCCACTGTTGACTGTTGTTTAGGCTCTAAAATTTTTAAATGCTTTTGTATCCATTTTTCTCTTAGGCAGGCAGGGTAGATATTACCATGATCACTTTAGAGATGAAAAAATGGAGGCTTAGAAGGATTAATTATTTGACCATCCAAAAGTAATGGAGACAGAATAAGACATGCCACCCAGTTCCCAACATACACACAAATACTCTGCCCAGAAAATTTTGTAGGAAGGAAGAATCCAGTGTTCAAAATACAATGAAGAATGGTAAATAAACGGTAATACACTCATTAAAAAGGAATACTATACAGCAATGAGAATGAATGACTTCCAGATAAACAGATAAATCTCATAGACTTCATGTAAAGAGCGAGCATCAAAAATGCATAGAATTGAGGGGCGCCTTCAAGATGGCGGACGAGTAAGATGTGGAGATCACCTTCCTCCCCACAAGTACATCAAAACTACATCTACATGTGGAACAACTCCTACAGAACACCTACTGAATGATGGAAGAAGACCTCAGACTTCCCAAAAGGCAAAAAACTCCCCACGTACCCGGGTAGGGCAAAAGAAAAAAGGAAAAACAGGACTTCCCTGGTGGAGCAGTGGTTGAGAGTCCGCCTGCCGATGCAGGGGACACGGGTTCGTGCCCTGGTCTGGGAAGATCCCACATGCCGTGGAGCGGCTGGGCCCGTGAGCCATGGCCGCTGAGCCTGCGCGTCCGGAGCCTGTGCTCCGCAACGGGAGAGGCCACAACAGTGAGAGGCCCGCGTACCGCAAAAAAAAAGGAAAAACAGAGAAAAAAGAATAGGGACAGGACCTGCACCTCTGGGAGGGAGCTGTGAACAAGGAAAAGTTTCCACACACTAGGAAGCCCCTTCACTGGTGGAGACGGGGGTGGTGGGCGGGAAGCTTAGGAGCCACAGAGGAGACAGCAGCAACAGGGGTGCAGAGGGCAAAGTGGAGAGATTCCTGCACAGAGGATCAGCGCCAACCAGCACTCACCAGCCCGAGAGGCTTGTCTGCTCACCTGGCAGAACGGGTTGGGGCTGGGAGCTGAGGCTCGGGCTTCAGAGGTCACATCCCAGGGAGAGGACTGGGGTCAGCTGAAGGGGCTAGTGCACCACAGTTAGCAGGGAGGGAGTCAGGGAAAAGGTCTGGAACTGCCGAAGAGGCAAGAGACCATTGTTTCCAGGTGCACAAGGAGAGGAGATTCACAGCACTGCCTAAACGAGCTCCAGAGACGGGCGCGAGCTGCAGCTATCAGCGTGGACACTAGAGACGGGCATGAGATGCTAAGGCTGCTACTGCAGCCACCAAGAAGCCTGTGTGCAAGCAAAGGTCACTAACTACACCCCCCGGGAGGCTGTGCAGCCCGTCACTGCCAGGGGCCCGTGATCCAGGGACAACTTCCCCAGGAGAACACATGGCACGCCTCAGGCCGTTGCAACGTCATGCTGGCCTCTGCCACCGCAGGCTCGCCCCACACTGCGTACCCCTGCCTCCCCACGGCCTGAGTGAGCCAGAGCCCCCTAATTAGCTGCTACTTTAACCCAGTCCTGTCTGGGCGGAGAACAGATGCTCTCAGGTGACCTACATGCAGAGGCGGGGACAAATCCAAAGCTGAACCCCAGGAGCTGTGCGAACAAAGAAGAGAAAGGGAAATTTCTCCCAGCAGCCTCAGGAGCAGCAGATTAAATCTCCACAATCAACTTGATGTACCCTGCATCTGTGGAATACCTGAATAGACAACGAATCAACCCAAAATTGAGGTGGTGGACTTTGGGAGCAACAGTAGACTAGGGGTTGGCTGTATGCGACTGACTGGTTTCTGGTTTTATGTTTATCTTAGTTTAGTATTTAGAGCTTATTATCACTGGTAGATTTGTTTATTGATTTGGTTGCTCTCTTCCTTTTATATATATATATTTTTTTTTTTTCCTTTTTCTCTTTTTGTGAGTGTGTATGTGTATGCTTCTTAGTGTGATTTTGTCTGTATAGCTTTGCTTTTGCCATTTGTCCTAGGGTTCTATCTGGGTTTTTTGTTTTTTGTTTTTTGTTTTTAGTATAGTTTTTAGTGCTTGTTATCATTTGTGGATTTGTTTTTGGTTTGGTTGCTCTCTTCTTTCTTTCTCTCTTTCTTTTTTTTAATTACTTTTTTATTTTTTATTTTTAATAACTTTTTTCTACTTTAATAACTTTATTATTTTATTTAGTTATTTTTCTTTTGTTCATTCTTTTTTTTCTCCATTTTCTTCTGAGTCATGTGGCTGACAGGGTCTTGGTGCTCTGGCCGGGTGTCAGACCTGAGCCTCTGAGGTGGGAGAGCCGAGTTCAGGACACTGGTCCACCAGCGACCTCCTGGCCTCACGTAATATCAAACGGTGAAAGTTCTCCCAGAGATCTCCAACTCAATGCTAAGACCCAGCTCCACTCAATGACCAGCAAGCTACAGTGCTGGACACCCTATGCCAAACAACTAGCAAGACAGGAACACAACACCACCCATTAGCAGAGAGGCTGCCTAAAATCATAATAAGGTCACAGACACCCCAAAACACACCACCAGACGTGGTCCTGCCCACCAGAAAGACAAGATCCAGCCTCATCCACCAGAGCACATACACCAGTCCCCTCCACCAGGAAGCCTACACAATCTGAACCAACCTTAGCCACTGGGGGCAGACATCAAAAACAATGGGAACAACTGGGGGCAGCCTGCAAAAAGAAGACCTCAAACACAGTAAGTTTAGCAAAATGAGAAGACAGAGAAACACACAGCAGATGAAGGAGTGAGGTAAAAACCCACCAGACCAAATAAATGAAGAGGAAATAGGCAGTCTACCTGAAAAAGAATTCAAAGTAATGATAGTAAAGATGATACAAAATCTTGGAAATAGAATGGAGACAATACAAGAAACGTTTAACAAGGACCTAGAAGAACAAAAGACAAAACAAACAATGATGAACACCACAATAACTGAAATTAAAAATTCTCTAGAAGGAAACAGTACCAGAATAACTGAGGCAGAAGAACGGATAAGTGACCTGGAAGATAAAATAGTGGAAATAACTACTGCAGAGCAGAATAAAGAAAAAAGAATGAAAAGAATTGAGGACAGTCTCAGAGACCTCTGGGACAACATTAAATGCACCAACATTCGAATGATAAGGATCCCAGATGTAGAAGAGAAAGGAAAAGGGACGGAGAAAATATTTGAAGAGATTACAGTGGAAGACTTCCCTAATATGGGAAAGGAAATAGTCAATCAAGTCCAGGAAGCGCAGAGAGTCCCATACAGGATAAATCCAAGGAGAAACATGCCAAGACACACATTCATCAAACTATCAAAAATTAAATGCAAAGAAAAAATATTAAAAGCAGCAAGGGAAAAGCAACAATTAACATAAAAGGGAATCCCCATAAGGTTAACAGCTGATCTTTCAGTAGAAACTCTGCAAGCCAGAAGTGAGCGGCAGGACATATTTAAAGTGATGAAAGGGAAAAACCTACAATCAAGATTACTCTACCCAGCAAGGATCTCATTCAGATTCGACAGAGAAATTAAACCTTTACAGACAAGCAAAAGTTAAGAGAATTCAGCACCACCAAACCAGCTCTACAACAAATGCTAAAGGAACTTCTCTAGGCAGGAAACACAAGAGAAGGAAAAGACTTACAATAACAAACCCAAAGGAATTAAGAAAATAGTAATACATATTGATAACTACTTTAAATGTAAATGGATTAAATGCTCCAACCAAAAGACACAGAGTGGCTGAATGGATGCAAAAACAAGACCCGTATATATGCTGTCTACCAGAGACCCACTTCAGACCTAGGAACACATACAGACTGAAAGTGACGGGATGGAAAAAGATATTCCAAGCAAATGGAAATCAAAAGAAAGCTGGAGTAGCAACTCTCATATCAGACAAAATAGAATTTAAAATAAAGACTATTACAAGAGACAATGAAGGACACTACATAATGATCAAGGGATAAATCCAAGAAGAAGATATAACAATTGTAAATGTTTATGCACCCAGCAAAGAGCACCTCAATACATAAGGCAAATGCTAACAGCCATAAAAGGGGATACCAACAGTAACACAATCATAGTAGGGGACTTTAACACCCCACTTTCACCAATGGACAGATCATCCAAAATGAAAATAAATAAGGAAACACAAGCTTTAAATAATACATTAAACAAGATGGGCTTAATTGATATTTATAGGGCATTCCATCCAAAACAGCAGATTACACTTTCTTCTCAAGTGCTCATGGAACATTCTCCAGGATAGATCATATCTTGGGTCACAAATCAAGGCTTGGTAAAGTTTAGAAAATGGAAATCGTATCAAGTATCTTTTCCGACCACAACGCTATGAGACTAAATATCAATTACAGGAAAAAATGTGTAAGAAATACAAACACATGGAGGCTAAACAATACACTACTAAATAACCAAGAGATCACTGAGGAAATCTGGCAGGGGGAGGTGGTGGTGTGATACACTGGGATATTGGGATTGACATATATACACTCATATGTGTAAAATGGATAACTAATAAGAACCTGCTGTGTAAAAAAATTAAATTAAATTAAAAAAAAGAGAAAATCAAAAAATACCTAGAAACAAATGACAATGAAAACACGAAGACCCAAAATCTATGGGATGCAGCAAAAGCAGTTCTAAGAGGGAAGTTTACAGCAATACAATCCTACCTCAAGAAACAAGAAACATCTCAATTAAACAACCTAGCCTTACACCTAAAGCAATTAGAGAAAGAAGAACAAAAAAACCCCGAAGTTAGCAGAAGGAAAGAAATCATAAAGAAAGATCAGAAATAACAGAAAAAGAAATGAAGGAAACAAGAGCAAAGATCAATGAAACTAAAAGCTGGTTCTTTGGGAAGATAAACAAAATTGATAAACCATTAGCCCGACTGGTCAAGAAAAAAATGGAGAAGTCTCAAATCAATAGAAATAGAAATGAAAAAGGAGAAGTAACAACTGACAATGCAGAAATACAAAGGATCATGAGAGATTACTACAAGCAACTATATGAAGAAATGGACAAATTCTTTGAAAAGCACAACCTTCTGAGACTGAACCAGGAGGAAATAGAAAATATAAACAGACCAATCACAAGCACTGAAACTGAGACTGTGATTAAATATCTTCCAACAAACAAAAGCCCAGGACCAGATGACTTCACAGGCGAATTCTATCAAACATTTAGAGAAGACCTAACACCTATCCTTCTCAAACTCTTCCAAAATATAGCAGAGGGAGGAACACTCCCAAACTCATTCTACGAGGCCACCATCACCTTGATACCAAAACCAGACAAAGATGCCACAAAAAAGAAAACTACAAGCCAATATCACTGATGAATACAGATGCAAAAATCCTCAACAAAATACTAGCAAACAGAATCTAACATTAAAAGGATCATACACCATGATCAAGTGGGGTTTATCCCAGGAATGGAAGGACTCTTCAATATATGCAAATCAATCAGTGTGATACACCATATTAACAAATTGAAGAAGAAAAACCATATGATCATCTCAATAGATTCAGAAAAAGCTTTTGACTAAATTCAACATCCAGTCATGACAAAAACTCTCTAGAAAGTGGGCATAGGGCTTCCCTGGTGGCGCAGTGGTTGACAGTCCACCTGCTGATGCAGGGGACACAGGTTCGTGCCCCGGTCCGGGAAGATCCCACATGCCACGGAGCGGCTGCACCTGTGAGCCATGGCCGCTGAGCCTGTGCATCCGGAGCCTGTGCTCCGCAACGGGAGAGGCCACAACAGTGAGAGGCCCATATACTGAAAAAAAAAAAAAAAAAAAAAAAGAAAGTGGGCATAGAGGGAACCTACCTCAACATAATAAAGGCCATATATGACAAACCCACAGCCAACATCGTTCTCAATGGTGAAAAACTGAAACCATTTCCACTAAGATCAGGAATGAGACAAGGTTGCCCACTCTCACCACTATTATTCAACTTAGTTTTGGAAGTTTTAGTCACAGAAATCACAGAAGAAAAAGAAATAAAAGGAATCCAAATCAGAAAAGAAAAAGTAAAACTGTTAACTGCTTTCAGATGATATGATAGTATACATAGAGAATCCTAAAGATGCTACCAGAAAACTACTAGAGCTAATCAATGAATTTGGTAAAGTTGCCGGATACAAAAGTAATGCACAGAAATCCCTTGCATTCCTATACACTGATAACAATAAATCTGAAAGAGAAATCAAGGAAACACTCCCATTTACCATTGCAACAAAAAGAATAAAATACCTAGGAATAAACCTACCTAAGGAGACAAAAGACCTGTATGCAGAAAACTATAAGACACTGATGAAAGAAATTAAAGATGATACATACAGATGGAGAGATAGACAATATTCTTGGATTGGAAGAATTAACATTGTGAAAATGACTATATTACTCAAAGCAATCTACAAATTCAATGCAATTTCTATCAAACTATCATTGGCATTTTTCACAGAACTAGAACAAAAAGTTTCACAATTTGTATGGAAACACAAAAGATTCCAAATAGCCAAAGCAATCTTGAGAAAGAAAAACGGAGCTGGAGGAATCAGGCTCCTGGACTTCAGACTATACTACAAAGCTACAGTAATCAAGACAGTATGGTACTGGCACAGAAACAGAAATATAGATCGATGGAACAGGATAGAAAGTTCAGAGATAAACCCACGCACATATGGTCACCTTATCTTTGATAAAGGCGGCAGGAATATACAATGGAGAAAAGACAGCCTCTTCAATAAGTGGTGCTGGGAAAACTGGACAGCTACATGTAAAAGAATGAAACACTCCCTAACACCATACACAAAAATAAACTCTAAATGGATTAAAGACCTAAATGTAAGGCCAGACACTATCAAACTCTTAGAGGAAAACATAGGCAGAACACTCTATGACATCAATCACAGCAAGATCCTTTTTGACCCACCTCCTAGAGAAATGGAAATACAAACAAAAATAAACAAATGGGACCTAATGAAACTTAAAAGCTTTTGCACAAAAAAGGAAACCATAAACAAGATGAAAAATAACCCTCAGAATGGGAGAAAGTATTTGCAAATGAAGCAACTGACAAAGGATTAATCTCCAAAATATACCAGCAGCTCATGCAGCTCAATATCAAAAAAAAACAAACAACCCAATCCAAAATGGGCAGAAGATGTAAACAGACATTTTACAAAGAAGATATACAGATTGCCAACAAACACATGAAAGGATGGTCAACATCACTAATCATCAGAGGAATGCAAATCAAAACTACAATGAGATATCATCTCACACCAGTCAAAATGGCCACCATCAAAAAATCTGCAAACAATAAATGCAGGAGAGGGTGTGGAGAAAAGGGAACCCTCTTGCACTGTTGGTGGGAATGTAGATTAACATAGCCACTGTGGAGAACAGTATGGAGGGTCCTCAAAAAACTAAAAATAGAACTACCATACAACCCAGCGATCCCACTACTGGGCATATACCCTGAGAAAACCATAATTCAAAAAGAGTCATGTACCAAAATGTTCATTGCAGCTCTATTTACAATAGCCAGGACATGGAAGCAACCTAACTATTCATTGACAGATGAATGGATAAAGAAGATGTGGCGCATATATACAATGGAATATTACGCAGCCATAAAAAGAAACGAAATTGTGTTATTCATAGTGAGGTGGATGGACTTAGAGACTCATAGAGAGTGAAGTTAAGTCAGAAAGTAAAAAACAAATACTGTATGCTAACACATATAAATGGAATGTAAAAAATAAAAGGTTCTGAAGAACATAGGGGCAGGACAGGAATAAAGATGCAGACATAGAAAATGGATTTGAAGACACAGCGAGGAGGAATGGTAAGCTGGGATGAAGTGAGAGAGTGGCATGGACTTATATATACTATCAAATGTAAAATAGATAGCTAGTGGGAAGCAGCCGCATAGCACAGGGAGATCAGTTAGGTGCTTCATGTCCACCTAGAGGGGTGGGATAGGGAGGGTGGGAGGGAGACGCAAGAGGGTGGGGATATGAGGATACATGTATATGTATAGTTGATTCACTTTGTTACATAGCAGAAACTAACACATCATTGTAAAGCAATTATACTCCAATAAAGATGTTTAAAAATGCATAGAATTCCATTTATACAAAGTTTCAAAAAGTAATCAAAATATAGTTTAGAAATAAAAATCTATGTACTGAAACTATAAACAGCAGTAAAAAAGAGCATGGATTATGACGGGAGAAGGACACCCAAAGAACCTCAAGATCCTGGTAACGCTCCATTGTAAAGCTGGGAGGGAGACATGGCTAGTATTCATTATATAATTATTACCTGACACATATGTGATATATATGATGTGTGAAATATTACATAATTTTAGAAGATGATAAAGAGACTACTGACAGTGGGTTCTTCTCCTCGTTTTGTCTGCTTTTGATCATTCACCCTGGGTTTCCCTTTTCCCTCCCCAATATTTGCAGCCTCTTATCGAAAGCCAGAAACTCAGCCTTCTGTGGTTTTCTTGCCAGAATGGAGCCCAAGGGTCAAGAAGAGAGACTGCCCAAATGGAGCAGGATTGACCTTCAACTTAACTCAGCAGGTTCAGTGGAAAACATCTGATTCTTCCTCTTATTTCATCTGTGCACAACTTTTTCTCCCCTTGACGATACAGCATTTCTTTTGTCCAGCCTAAATAGATAGCTTCCAATCCCAGGTCATTAAATGCCACCTGGGAGCTAAAATACATCTCAGCTGTGTTTGCCCAGCATGCTCCCATGGACAGCCTTTCCAATGCAGGCAGAGGGGCCAGGGAGGGAATTTATTACAAAATGGCATAGGAATTAAGTCCAGGAATGCAGGCTAATCCTACCAAGGACACATGGGGAATGCTGCCTCCCAAGTGAGATTTTTTTTCCCTTTCTGTGGCATTATTTCTTCCATCATGAAAGGCACCCACTTAGCAGCCTCAAAAAAGATCATTCCTCAGAGTGCAATGTGACAACTATGAATTATATATTTTGTGGTCCATGTGTTCCCATTTTCCCCCCAATTGAACCTGCCAGAAAGGTTCAACAAAGCAGCAAAACTTTTCACTTGCATTTTAATGTGCTTACTTAGCAGGTCCCAGAAACTGTTGGCAACAATAAATAAAAGTTCAAGTTCACCAACAAGACTCAAGTTGGTCCTTACTTAGCTGGGAGAAGATGCCACTGGGACAAGCTGGGATGACTCCATGCACCCAGGGAACTTTCTTTTCTGAAAGTGCCCTTTGCTTTTTGGCCAGAAGCAACTGTAGCCGCTGCAGACTGATATGAACGTGTAGGCATGGAAGTTGTAATTGGCAAAGAGAAGAAGGAGGGAAAGAGGGAAGAGAATGGGGTGGCTGCTTGGCCCCAGGCCTGAGAGGACTCGGCATTGCCTTCTTCTCCCTCCAGAGGCACTGCCTCTTGAGTTACTGTAGCTGAAGACTGCAGAGCCAAGGGATGCTATTGGCAAGAAGTTGAAGTTAAGGAAGAAGGAAGAACCAATTGAGGTCAGCCATCCCATAGCACCTTTACTGAATATTCTTCATGTTTCTCTCCACCTTTTTTCTCTGCTTTATGCCCCAGGAGACAGACCTATTTAGACAGCATCATGGGTTCCCTTGCCTTCTGGTTTTGGGATGGGCTCAACCACCAGGAGCTGCCTTGAGGAGACTGATGGACAAGAAGAGAGAGAGGTTGGGGTATTTATCCTCCAGCTCCCTCCCGACCAGGTGTGGTTTGGTAGAGGCTGCATTCTACTATGGCACAGTTGTGTTCAGGCAGGTATCTCCTAGGGTTAGCCTAGGCTTAGAGCTAACCCTGTGTTCTGTTAACCTCTCCCTGCTTCCTGCCCCTTTAGGCACTGGCATGGCAACTGCTTCCTCCTCTGTTCCTAGCCTTGGAGTAATTCACCATGCCTGGTCATTCCTTGCTGATTTCCCTTAACTCTGCCCAAATCTTTGTAAATGTTTTGCTAAAATCCCTTTAAACACCCCTTCTGAGTGTGACATTTGTTTCCTGCTGGGATCCTGACAGATACAGCATCTTACCTGTCCCATAGGAAGGCTTCTCCCATGGTTCCACGTCTAGGTACTTAATGGCAGGGATGTGGTCACCCCAGTGCCTGACCCATAGAAAGGTCTTAAAAACGGTTGAGTATATATGGATGAGTATGGATGAGATGTGAAGATTGAACTCGGAGCCATCTATTATAAAGTGATGTTGAAAAAGAAAATTAAATACCCATGAGAAAAACATCTACTAGGAGAAGAGAAGAGGGATTACCACTACATATTATAGTACACGTATATTCATAAAGAAAAAGAGTGTCCACACTGATGAATGTCACAGGGAAATCAAGCCTGAAAAGGGCCATTTGGTTTGGCAGTGAAAAGGGCCCTGGTAACCTTGAAGATGGCCATGCCAGTGACATTAAGTGCTTCCAGGGCAGTGTTTTGTATTCTGGCTATAACCAACCAGAGTATCAAATGTAAAAAAATTTCTATTTGTAAAAGCAACAACTATGACAGTACACTTAGACATAACTTTAACCAATAGGAGGAAAATTATAAACTTTTACTAAATGGATAAAATGAGACATATATAAACTGGCAGAGGGAGACATGTTTCTTAATTAGAAGATGGAATGTTATGAAGGTACCATTATTTCTTTTTAATGTACAGGTTTAATATAATTCCAAATGGAATTTTTTTTCTGAAACATAACAAAAGGTTCTAAAATTAACCTAGAAGAACACAGAGGTGATAAAACTTAGATATTTTTCTAAAAGAAGAAAACTGAGGGGGGGCCTATCTGATATTAAGAAATAAAGCAATACTAATTAAAGTGCTATGGTTAGGGAGGGTGGGAGGGAGGGAGACGCAAGAGGGAAGAGATATGGGGACATATGTATATGTATAACTGATTCACTTTGTTATAAAGCAGAAACTAACACACCATTGTAAAGCAATTATACTCCAATAAAGATGTTAAAAAATAAAAAGCGCTATGGTGACTGAGAGGAAATTTTACATAGATGCAGAGAGGTTAGAGCATTGATGCTCTAAACTATACATTCTTTTCTCCAATAGCCACCCAATTTTCCAAATATTAATTAATAAAAATAACCTCCACCTCTGAAATTTTAGAAATTCCCTTCTAGTGCAGTTGAGTCAACACCGAATTTCTGCAGGACACCTCATGTGGATGAAGGAGCAGCTTCATCTATCTCACACTGAGCCCAGGAGTCCCGAGGTACCCTGGCTTGATAACCGCTCAGCAATAATCAATCACTCTGCCCACTTCTGTCTTCGGTTTGGCCCAAGCTACAAAGGCTCCATAGTGGCAGCAAAAATAAAGAGCCAAGGTTGTACATCAGCTCCCAGCTACCTTCCTACCTCCCTGCATACAACTAAGGATATAATTTTCTCCAGGGTTACAGTTTAAACTGATGAGTTTACAGATAACCAGCATTATTCTTTCAGAAACAGGGACGCAACTCAAAACAGACGCACAAACTCCAGGGTAGAGACAGAAACAAAATGCAGTCTGGGGCCTTGTCAACTCATAAAGCTCCTCATCATCTTGGCAGCCACAGCCTAGTGTGGGGGAAACCACACCCACCAACACAGACACACACAACACACACACGCACAGACACAGACACACACAAACACACACACAGCCAAAGAGCCCAGCATGTCGCGTGGCCTTCTTCCATTGGGAAAGCATGTGTTGGGGGGTCTCTACAGAGGCCCCAACGCCTCCTGAAAGTCACAGAGTCCCAGGGAGATCCCACACCATGTCAAAGCATTTGGAAGCTGATAAAACTTACAGACACTCAGGAAGTCACAGCCATAAGCTTAATAGTGCACCGTAATTCCAGGCTTATTCTGGAATTCCATGTACACCTGGGAGAGTGAGGGGGCCTTCCCGAGGAAGCCAGCATGATCACAGAGACAGAGAGGAATGTGTGAAGAAGAGCCAGGAAGGGATTTAACCTATCAGCTAGGAAAACACACTGAAAAGCTCTTATTATTAAGATAGTGGGGCTTCCCTGGTGGCGCAGTGGTTGAGAATCTGCCTGCCAATGCAGAGGACATGGGTTCGAACCCTGGTCTTGGAAGATCCCACATGCCGCGGAGCAACTAAGCCCGTGCGCCACAGCTACTGAGCCTGCGCATCTGGAGCCTGTGCTCCGCAACAAGAGAGGCCGCGATAGTGAGAGGCCCGCGCACCGCGATGAAGAGTGGCCCCCGCTTGCCACAACTAGAGAAAGCCCTCGCATAGAAATGAAGACCCAACACAGCCAAAAATAAATAAATTAATTAAAAAAAGAGATAGTGAGTACATACATATAATGGAATATTACTCAGCCATTTAATAAAGAATGAAATAATGCCATTTGCAGCGACATGGATGGACCTAGAGATTGTCATACTGAGTAAGTCAGACAGAGACAAATATCATATGCTATCGCTCATATGTGGAATCTAAAAAACTGGTACAAATGAACTTACTTACAAAACAGAAATAGAATCCCAGATGTAGAAAACAGACTTATGGTTACCAAGGGGGAAAGTGGGGGAGGGATAAATTGGGAGATTGGGACTGACATATACCCACTACTATATATACAAGAGATAACTAATAAGAACCTGCTGTATAGCACAGGGAACTCTATTCAATACTCTGTAATGACCTATGTGGGAATAGAATCTAAAAAAAGAGTAGATATATGTACATGTATAACTGATTCACTTTGCTGTACACTTGAAACTAACACAACATTGCAAATCAACTATACTCCAATAAAAATTACTTTAAAAAAAGATAGTGAGATAATGAAAGAAGAAATGACAGGTGGATCAATGGAACAGAAAAGGTCATCCAGAAATACTGCGAAAAGAGAGAGTGGAAGCACCATTTTTGGATACAAATGTTAGTTTTACTGACAAATGTTCATTAGATACAAAGCATCATACTAAGCACTTTATTACATATATATATATATAATATTAATGTTAAACATACGTGCTAACTATATACATTGTGCTATATAATATATATTCACTTTATCTATCTAACTATAATATTTCAAATTCATTACTCAAATGACCCCTGGTGCTAGTTCTCACACCTTTGGACTCTGTTCCTCCTCTCCATCCCTTCTGCCGCCACCCAGATTCAAATGCAAGTCATCTCTTCCTTGAGTTATTGTGGTCAACTCCTAACACTGTGTCTTGCAAAGTGAGCTTTCTAACATGCACATCTGACCATTAAGCTTAAAATTCATTAGAGCATTCCTGCTGCCTAAAAAAATCCAAAAATTGTCATGTAATAGACAAAGCCACTCACTAGCTGACTCCCTGCCCAGCCTCATCCTCCACTTCCCTCTCTGTTGCATCCTTTTAGCTACCCCACCCTCTTCTGATGCTTCTAAGCAGCCACTGCCTCTCAGTGCCTCTGCCAGTCATCCATGCTACTCAACACAACACTGCCAATCCTTGCTGAGCACTACCCAACCCAGAAAGTCAGATGCCGCGCCTTGGTAGAAATCTCAACCACAGCCTTATAGGTGTCCTTGACTGTTCACTCCCAAGGGCACAGGCTTCTTGCAAACAGGATGACATCTCTGTGTCTTACAGATAGGCTTGCTCATAGTAAGTACCTCATACATGTTGTACACATGAAGGAATGGATGGATGAGCAACGCGAGTGAATAAATGAATGAGTAAGTGCATGGTAAGATGAGCTGACCAAATATATTACCACGTGCTAGTGTTGATACAGAAATTTCCTGGAGACATGTCAGAAATGGGTAAACACGGCTTCATGAACTCATGTCCAATCATTATTGATTCCCCCGTTCATATATTAGTATGATGATCTTGACTTGTGTTGACATCTGCATTATTATGCTGATTTTGACATTTTCTGCCCTGTATCCTCAGGGCTTCCCAGACATGATGTCCACAGGTTACATCAGTCTTAATATCTTCAATGAAGGCATAAGAGTTCAAGTACATCAGTTGCTTCCTCGTGGAAGAGAACTGAGTAAATCATTCTCTAAGTCTAAGGCAAATAGTACACTTGGGTTCCGACTCACAATCTTGAGTTGGAAGGAAAGAGAGATCAACTCCCCCAGCACCCTGCCCCATCAAGTGCAGGAATTCCAGAGAGATGGCCACTCAGTTAGTACTGTGTTCCTCCAGGAATAATGAACTCACCACCTTGCAAGGCAAGGCATTCCTGGTTTACAGCTCAACTAGATAAAATTTCAAAAATGTTTAACTTGGAGTTTCAGTTCAAGATGGCAACGTAGGAAGATCCTGAGCTCACCTCCTCCCATGGACACCCTGAGACTACAGTTACATATGGAAAAATTTCCTCTTTAAAAAACCTGAAAGCTGGCTGAATAACAACTACACATCAGACAAACAAGGAGAAAACCACACTGAAGCAGGTAGGAGAGGCTGGCACACCATAAACCCCATCCCTGGCACAGTGACCCACAATCAGGAGGGAACTCAAAACCCAGAGTTTCTCCCTGAGGAACAAAGGGTTCAAACCCCACATCAGGCATCCCAACCTTCAAGACACACACTTGAAAGAGGAGCCCTCAAACATCTAACTTTGAAAACCAACAGGGCTCACGTCCTGAAACCCACAAAACTGAAGCAATCCGAGAATCCGCTCTTAAAGGCTCATGAGCTCAGACTCGCCCATCCCAGGAACCAGCAAAGAGGCAGCTGATGGATCATGCCTAGACTTGAAGTGAAGGAGGCTCAACCGTTTATGTGAAGGCATCGGTCTGAGGGGTAGGCGTCTAGTTTAATACACTTCTAGGCGGTTGTTAGAACACTCTCCAGGGACTGAGACTGGCAGGCTCCATTTTTGTACCCTCCCTCTGCTCTAGAGCACCAGTATCTACCAGAAGAGTGCTTTTACCTACATCTGGTGCCCCAATTTTTGTGGCTGCCATCTAGGGGATGTCACTTGATCGGCTGGCTCTGGAGGCCAGTGGGGCTTATGCTTATGGGTCCTCCAGAGCTGTAAACAATGAAGAAAGAGTTCTTAAACAGCTATCACCCCATGGGTGCAGTAACAGGCCACAGGCCCAAGCAATCAGTCTTTCCATGAAGGAGGCCTATTAGCTAATTATCATGACTGTGACCTAGGGGAAGGATTCTAATTAAACATGCGGCTAAGGGCTGGTTGTAATCCCTTCTAGAGACTTCAGAGGGCAGCTATCTTCATACTCATCCTCTGCTGTGCTCTAGAGTGCCAGTGTTTCCTGAAGGGGAGTTTTACAAGCCTCTGGTTCCCTGGTTTCTATATCTGGTGCCCCAGTTTTTGAAGTTGCCACCCAGGGGGTATCCCCATGAGTGCCTGCCTTTGGTGGCAGGGGGCAAGGGGTACTGCATTACTGGGTCCCATAGACTATGGAATCAGAGAGAAGGTTCTTGGCAGGCTACCACCCCAGACCACTGCACACAAAGCAGACTGAGGCACATCCCCCAGTATTTCTGAGAAGAAGTCCACTTTGTCAGTCCTGGAGCTTCAACCTGAGGGGCAGGCTTCTGGACTGCACACATTTAGTGGCCTACAGAGGTGGTCTGAAGGAATGTAGGCTGTGGACGCCATTTTGGTGCTCTCCCTCTGCCTTGCTATAGCTCACTGGTATCACCCAGAAGAGAGCTTATACACTCATCTGGAGCCCCAGTTTTTGTAACTGCCACCAGGGGACACCTCCAGATGACCTGGCTCTGGTGGCTATCAGGGTTTACGCTTTCAGTCCCACAGGACTGTATATATTTGCATACTTTTAAAAGCTGATCCCTGAGGATCTGGCTTCTAGTCAGTCTGAATCTAGGTACTGAGGTGCTCCCCTTTGGGACACTGACAGGTCTTGTGCACCCTCAATTACTGGGAGTTATTAAAAATATAACAGGCTGCTTGGACAAGCACAGAGGTTTAAAAGATAACAGCTTAGGCAGGGCTGAATGACAAGGTTCATCTCCTACACAAGACCACGCCTTCAAGATTGGGAGAGGTTGTTGTTTCATTTACTGTATAGAAACCTACACAGAGAGTCAAGCAAAATGAAGAAACACAAGAATACACTTCAAATGAAAGAACAAGATAAAACCTCAGAAGAAACCTTAATGAAATGGAAATAAGTAATTTACATGATAAAGAGTTCAAAGTGATAGTCATAAAGTCAAACTGGGGAGAAGAATGAATGAACACAAGGAGAACTAAAGCAAAGAGATGGAAAATATAAGAAAGTGCCGAAGAGAAGTCACAGAGCTGAAGAATAAAATAACTGAACTGAAAAATACACTAGAGGGATTCCACACAGACAACATGAAGCAGAAGAAAGGATTAGCCAACTCAAAGACAAGGTAGTGGAATGTGGAACTCAATCAGAGAAGCAAAAAGAAAAGAAAAAAAAAAGGAAAAAGAAAAAAAGTGAAGACAGCTTAAGGACTTACGGGACAACATCAAAAGAACTAACATTTGCATTATAGAACTCCCAGAAGAAGAGAGAGAGAAAGGGGCAGAAATCTTACTTGAAGAAGTGATAGCCAAAAACTTCCCTTGCCTTGGGAAGGAAACTGACATCAAGATCCAGGAAGCCCAGAGAGTTCCAAATAAGAGGAACCCAAAAAGACCCACACCAAAAAACATTATAATTAAAATGTCAAAAGTTAAAGACCAGGAGAGAGGGCTTCCCTGGTGGCGCAGTGGTTGAGAGTCCGCCTGCCGATGCAGGGGACACGGGTTTGTGCCCCGGTCCAGGAAGATCCCACATGCTGTGGAGTGGCTGGGCCCGTGAGCCATGGCCGCTGAGCCTGCGCGTCCGGAGCCTGTGCTCCGCAACGGGAGAGGCCGCAATGATGAGAGGCCCGCATACCGCAAAAAAAAAAAAAAAAAAAAAAAAAAAGACACGGAGAGAATATTAAAAGTAGCTTTTTATGTGCTACTTTTTATGTACAAGAGAACCCCCATAAGACTATCAGCAGATTTTTCAGAAGAAACTTTGCAGTCCAGAAAGGAGTGGCATGATATATTCAAAGTGTTGAAAGAACAAACTTCCAACCAAAATACTCTGCCCAGCAAAGTTATCATTCAGAAGTGAAGGAGAGATAAAGAGTTTTCCAGACCAGAAATAGCTAAAAGAGATCATCACCACTAAACGGGCCTCACAAGAAATGTTAAAGGGACTTCTTTAAGTTGAAAAAAAAAAAAAAGGTCATTAGTTAACAACAAGAATACTTATGAAAAAATAAATCTCACTGGAAAGGTAAATATATAGTAAAAGTAGTGGATTAATTACATAAAATTAGTATGAAAGTTAAAAGAAAAAAGAACTAAACATAACTATGATTACAATAATTATTAAGGGATATATAAGATAAAAAGATATAAAGTGACATCAAAAATATAAAATGTGGTGGGGAGACAGTAATAATGTTGATCTTTACAATGGGATCAAACTTAAGTTATCAACTTAAAATAGACTATTATAGATATAAATTGCTACATGTAAGCTTCACAGTATCACAAAGCAAAAATCTATACTAACTAGACAAAAGATAAAGGAATATAAGCATACCACTATAGAAAGTCACCAAACCACAAAGGAAGAGAGTAACATTTCAAACTATATTACAAAGATATAGTAATTAAAACTGTATGGTATTAGCATAAAAACCAACACATAGACCAATGAAACAGAACAGAGAGCCCAGAAATAAACCCACACATACATGGTCAATTAATTTATGACAAAGAAACCAAGAATATACAATGGGGAAAGGATAGTCTTTTCAAAAAATGATTTCGGGAAAATTGGACAGTCACATGCACAAATTAATTAATTAATTAATTAATTAAAAAACAAACTGGACCACTATCTTACACCATACACAAAAATTAACTCAAAATGGATTAAAGACTTGAATGTAAGATCTGAAACCATAAAACTCCTAGAAGAAAACATAGGCAGTGACATCCTTGACATAGGTCTTAATGATTTTTTTAATCTGACACCAAAAGCAAAAGCAACAAAAGCAAAAATAACAAGTAGGACTACATCAAACTAAAAAGCTTCTATACAGAAAAGGAAACCATTAACAAAATGAAAGACAACCTACCAAATGAGAAAAAATATTTGCAACTCATGTATCAAATAAGGGGCAAATATCCAGAATATATAAAGAACTCATACAACTCAGTAGCTAAGAAAACAAACAAGCTGATTTAAAAAATGAGCAGAGGATTCAAATATATCAATATATTTTTCCAAAGAAGACATTCAGATGGCCAACAGATACATGAAAAGATGTTCTACACCATTTGTCATCAGGGAAATGCAAATCAAAACCACAATGAGATATCACCTCACACATGTTATAATTGCTGTTATCAAAAAGACTAGAAATAACAAGTGTTGGCAATGATGTGGAGAAAAGGGAACCCATGTTCACTGTTGGTGGGAATGTAAATTGGTGCAGCCAACTACAGAAAATAGTATTGAAATTCCTCCAAAAAATTAAAAATAGAACTACCATATGATTTGGCAATTCCATTTCTGGGTATCTATCCGAAGAAAATGAAAACACTACCTTGAAAAGATAACTGCACCCTCATGTTCATTGCAGCATTATTTCCAATACCCAAGATATGCAAACAACGTTAAGTGTCCATCAATGAATGAATGGATAAAGAAACTGTGAGATAGATAGATAGATAGATAGGTAGGTAGATAGGTATAAATACAATGGGATATTAGCCATAAAAAAAAGAATGAAATCTTGCCATTTACAACAACATGGATAGACCTTGAGGGCATTATGATAAGTGAAATAAGTCAGACGGAGAATGACAAATACCATATGATCTCTCTTATATGTGAAACCTAAACATACATCCATACATGCATACATACATACCAAGCTCACAGATACAGAGAACAGTCTGGTGGTTGCCAGAGACAAAGGGTAGGGGGTGGGAGAAATAAGTAAACTGTTTTTGATTTTGTTTTCTGGTTTAAATCAATTGAATTTTTTTTAAATGTGTAATTTGGTTTCTTCTACCCAGTGGTCTCATTGCTCTCTTCTACGTCTATCATGCAAATAATTACACTTCCATGTAATTTTCAAATATTTCAAGACATTATCATGACCTGTCCTCATTTTTTTCCCACACTAAATATATCTATCCTTTCAACCATCTTTATAAGACCATGTTTTCAAATTTTCCCTGATGTCTTGGTCTGTTCGAGCTACTATAACAAAATAGTAAAGATCAAGTGGCTTAAACAACAGACATTTACTTATCAGAATTCTGGAGGCCGGGAAGTTCAAGATTAAGGTACCAGCAGACTGGGTTCTTGGTCAGGGCCTGCAGACAGCCACCTCCTTGCTGTGTCCTCACATGATGGAGAAGGAGCAAACTGTGCTTGTCTTTTCCTCTTCTTATAAGGTTACTAATTCCATCATGGGGACCCAACCCATGATCTCATCTCATCCTATTTAATTCCAAAAGCCCACCTCCTAATACCGTCACATGGGGGTTAGGGCCACAACATATGAACTGGGCAGGGCGGAGGGAACACAAACATTCAGTCCATAACAGATGGCCATCCACTGCTGGATTCAGTCCTAGAAGACAAAACGATGACTAATAAGTCTCTGGACATGTGCTCCCCACCCCCGGAGCCAGAATCCTGGAAGTACATTTCTACCCATTAACCGAACTGCTCATGCAGCCTTTGCAGTTCCAAGAGATATGAATCACTGTTATGTGCTTGAAGTCCTTTTGCAACAAGCTGTCTATAAATTTTCAAACTGCAGTTTTATTCAAAATGATACGTCTTACATTATGAACTTTAGACTTCCTGGAATATTTCTACAAAGATTATTTAATTTGATCCTAAGAATAACCCCACCCACATTCAGCACACAAGAAAAGGAAGGGCGAAGGAGGATGAAGAATGTTCTTTAGGTCACTGAAGGTAGTCAGTAGTGGATCTAGAACCTGGGTCTCCATATATCAGGCTGCCAAGCATGCCTTAACAAAATGCACTCTCAGATGTCATGCAACTGTGATGAAAGGGATGAAAAAGCCCTGAATCCCATTCTCAGTGCAAAGCAAACATTGGCATAAGCATCTCCCTGTGTGTAGAGGTGATAAACTCATGTCTGTGGCCTGGCCCAAGCTCCGGTTGATTCATATGCCCGAGGGTGTAGGTGAAAAGAATACTTCTAACAAAAATAAAGAATAGAAGAGTTTGGCAATTGTCAGGATCGCTTGGAGCAGATGGATGAAAGACGGTGGCTGCACAGGTTAATTGTGTCACTTAGCCTCACATCACTTACAAAACCACACAAAGGAAAATAAAGCTGACCGAGGGCTGGGTAGGAAATATGCTGAATGGAAGAAAGCCCTCTGCCACAACCTAAGAAATCTGCTGGTGTCAAATGCACACAAGACACTGCAGACCAGGCCACATGCCACATTCACTCAGCACCTGCCGGTCCTGATGGCTTTCAGAGGAAACTCCTTTCCTCCCTTCTCATGCCGCAAGACTGCCTAGGATCTTATTCCTAGTGAGAGGGGTAAAGAGGAGAGAGAGAGAGGGCAGTGAACATTAGCAACACTAACCTTCACCAAATTCTGCAAAAAGCATATCATCTTTTAACATCATATGTGTAGATCCACAGATTTTGAGTGACAACTGTGGTCACATAATAGAAGGTAAATTATGGATTCAGAGGAGGGAAAAGGGAAGAGTAAGACAAACAAAATGAACCACCCTAGGGAAATGTTTCTACTTCCTTCACCCCACCAAAATCATCAGTATCACCTTCCTTCAACACACATACACACACACACACACACACACACACACCACCATCACCACCATCACCATCCCTAATTAATTATTAGAACCTGAAAACAAAATCCTATTCTCAAAGAACTATTCAGAAGCATCACAAGTTTAAAAAACACACATCCAGTTCCTCACAAAAAACCCTACTGACAAGATTTCACTTACTTATAAGTAAATTTCTTCTCTTCTTTTAAGCACACCCCCAAGGTGGCACTTTAGATTTCTGTTCAGCAGATATATACTCTCTGCCCTCCATGCCCCTGGGAGGAGTACATATCCCACTCCATTGATATTAAGCCTGACCATTTGGCTGGACAGCGTGTACTTTCTCACGCTTAACTTTCAGCTTGGCCGTGAGACTTGCTTTGGCCAACAAGGGACTAGTGGCTGTGACATGAGCAGAGGTTTGAAATGTGTTTGCACTGCTGGTCTTGGCCTCTTCATCTTGGTATCATCATGACAACGTGCTTTTGGTGGCCCACTGGTCCAAGGAGGGGGAGAGACACATGGGGCAGCTGGGTCCAATGTATAGCTTAGAACCAAGCCCAGCCGAACTCAGCCCAGATCAGCCAAACCTCTGCTTATCTGAAGACAGATGAGAGAAAGAGAGACTTCAAAAATAGCTCCCTTTCACATTTCTGGCCTGAGTAATGAAGAATGTTGGATGCCGGTGCCATTAACTAAGATGGAGAAGCAGGGAAGGAAAAGATTTGGGGTGTGAGGTGGACAGAATCAAGAGTCTGGGTGGGATATATTCAATTGGAGATGCTTATAAGACATCAAAATGGAGACATCAAGCATATGACATGGGATGAGGTCAGGTTTGGAGATATAAAATTGAGATTCACCAGTGTCTAAAGGGAATTTAGAGACATGAACCTTGAGGAGTCACCTAGGCAACAGAGATACACAGAGAAAAAGGAAGCCTGAATCCTGAGGACCAGAAAGAGAAGAGCCAAGAAAGGAAAACCGAGAGGAATGTAGACAGAACACCCGGAAATGATAGGGTCCGAGAACCAACCCTTGGACTGGATAATGCCGAGACATCAGTGAATTTTGCAGAACCAATTTCAGGGAACCAAAGCCCAGAGTAGTTTCGAAAGAGAACAAGAGGTGAAGAAATGAAGGCAGCAGGTCCAGGCAATTCTTCCAAGGAGTCTGCTATAAAAGAAAGCAAAGAAATGTGCTGCTTTTAAGGATCACTGTGGAAAAACAATTACCCTGACAGAGAAAAACAATAAAGCTCGGCATGTGTGGGATGTGGGCCTGTAGATCCTAGGGCCAGCTCTGCCCAGTCAATGATGACCTTAGACAAATCCCAGCCACAAAGCACACACGTGTAAAACAGGGACATGACAGAAGCATGTCTGAGACCCCTTGGAGCTCAGATTTCAAGCTCGTCTCTCTGCAGCTCCAGTGTGAAAACATACATGACAGAATGAGGACACAGCAAGAAAGCACATCCATCAGTAAACAAGAAGTGTGGAATAACACGACTATACCTGGAAATCAACAGACTTCCAAAGGAAATCTACAGATTCTCTTACAGGGGTTGTGTGGCTCCGCGTAGGAACTTGTGAGGTCTCTCAACACCTGATTCAAACCCCAGAAACCAGAAGAAGGAAAGTAAGAGGCAAAATTCTTCTTGATTTGGGCAGGCCCAGGTACAGCAATATAAACACTAGCTTAGGATGTATCTGCGAGATGTACACGTGGTAAAATCCAGCTTCTTGGAGAACTGATAAACTCAGCCAATACAGAATAGACCCTCCAACACCAATAAATATGAACTTACCAAATACGCAAAAACCTAGATCTCAGGATCATGCAGGGCCACTCCGGTCCTTGACCTAATAGAGTATACATTCTCCACACTGATGCCTGGACAGAGTCCAGCCTCAGAATAAAAACCTCCAGAGGTACAAACTCACTTGTGAGCCCCCAAACAGCCTCCTCCACAGGGCTCATTTTAAATGTTCTCTAAATAGACTCAACATCAGCCTCATTGCAATATCTTCCACATCTCGGTCTTAATTCTGCCTGTGAACACACAGAAAAAGCTGATTCCTCAGAGCTCCAGAGCTAATCAATGCCACCACAATCCCCCAAACTCAAGGCATCCTTTGACCAGGATGGTTTTCTCCACCTTCACTCTTCCCCAGTTCACCTTTCAGGCCCCTCCCTGTTCCACGTGACTTTGCTTTCTTCCCTTGCTAGAATTCTCAGATGGGAAAAACAGGCCCAGTAGAGGTTGAGTATTCCATGGGGGAACATGCTTTCTTCCCTTGCTAGAATTCTCAGATGGGAAAAACAGGCCCAGTAGAGGTTGAGTATTCCATGGGGAAACAGACACCTGTCTCTCAGGGTGGGTAGCAGACCTACCCAGCTCCACCTGCAGGCTGCAGAGTTACACAGGTAAAGAAGCAGAATAGTTTGCAGATTTCACTAAAGAAAGATGCAAGTGGTTACAAGAGGCCAAAAGAAAAGCTCAAAATGGATTAAAGACCTAACTGTAAGGCCAGAAACTATCAAACTCTTCGAGCAAAACATAGGCAGAACACTCTATGACATAAATCACAGCAAGATCCTTTCGGACCCACCTCCTAGAGAAATGGAAATAAAAACAAAAATAAACAAACGGGACCTAATGAAACTTCAAAGTTTTTGCACAGCAAAGGAAACCATAAACAAGACCAAAAGACAACCCTCAGAATGGGAGAAAATATTTGCAAATGAAGCAACTGACAAAGGATTAATCTCCAAAATTTACAAGCAGCTCATGCAGCTCAATAACAAAAAAACAAACAACCCAGCCCAAAAATGGGCAGAAGACCTAAATAGACATTCCTCCAAAGAAGATATACAGACTGCCAACAAACACATGAAAGAATGCTCAACATCATTAATCATTAGGGAAATGCAAATCAAAACTACAATGAGATATCATCTCACACCAGTCAGAATGGCCATCATCAAAAAATCTAGAAACAGTAAATGCTGGAGAGGGTGTGGAGAAAAGGGAACACTCTTGCACTGCTGGTGGGAATGTGAATTGGTACAGCCACTATGGAGAACAGTATGGAGGTTCCTTAAAAAACTACAAATAGAACTACCATACGACCCAGCAACCCCACTACTGGGCATATACCCTGAGAAAACCATAATTCAAAGAGTCATGTACCAAAATGTTCATTGCAGCTCTATTTACAATAGCCCGGAGATGGAAACAACCTAAGTGTCCATCATCGGATGAATGGATAAAGAAGATGTGGCACATATATACAATGGAATATTATTCAGCCATAAAAAGAAATGAAATTGAGCTATTTGTAATGAGGTGGATGGACCTAGAGTCTGTCATACAGAGTGAAGTAAGTCAGAAAGAGAAAGACAAATACCGTATGTTAACACATATATATGGAATTTAAGAAAAAAAAGTATCATGAAGAACCTAAGGGTAAGACAGGAATAAAGACACAGACCTACTAGAGAATGGACTTGAGGCTATGAGGAGGGGAAAGGGTAAGCTGTGACAAAGCGAGAGAGAGGCATGGACATATATACACTACCAAACGTAAGGTAGATAGCTAGTGGGAAGCAGCCGCATAGCACAGGGAGATCAGCTGGGTGCTTTGTGACCGCCTGGAGGGGTGGGATAGGGAGGGTGGGAGGGAGGGAGACGCAAGAGGGAAGAGATATGGGAACATATGTATATATATAACTGATTCACTTTGTTATAAAGCAGAAACTAGCACACCACTGTAAAGCAATTATACTCCAATAAAGATGTAAAAAAAAAAAAAAAAGAAAAAAGAAAAGAAAACACACACACTTCCATGCCCCAGTTATTCTCCACCTCTTAGAAAATGACCTTTATGGCCAGAGTTTGAGGAAATAATCTACGAAAAACACCCTGAATATACTGCTCTTGGCTTGGAAAGATCTGGAAGCCTTAGAGGGATTAATGACCTGCAGAACAAACATGTCCATTCTAAGAGGCCCCAACACTGAAATGCCAGTTTCCATTCCCAAAAAGCTGCCGTGAATGGACATGGAAGGAGTGTCTCCATTGCTCTTCTTTCTGGCACCTGGGCCACTCTCCCCAGCAAGTGCTTGTTAACCGCAGGCCAGGGCCAGAACATTCGGGAGGTGTGAGGCAAACCCTTGCCCAGGTGTGCAGGTGTGAGTGGCATCACCAGCTTTTCCGCACTCCAGAGGAGGTGCCCAGGTTACACGGCGCTGATTTAAGTTGGCACGGAGGAGCTCTTTAACTTGGGATGTACTTCTTTACATCCCTCCTACTTGCAAAAATAACAATAATGGAGGCAAAAGTCAAGAATGGAGAGAATGATAAATAACCGAGACGCGACGAAATTATGGATCAATCCTCTTTGGGTTTCTAATCTAAGGCAGGTGTGGATGGGTGCGGACAGAGGCAGAAGACACGTGTACAGGTGGTCTCAGGATGTCCAGTGGCTCCCGCCACCGTCGGGGACCCAGACCAGCCCATTCTGTCCTCCCTCTGGTTCTGATCCACAGTGTCCTGCTGGGCCCCAGATGGCCCACGAGGCTCCTGGCTTCCCTTGGCTTCTGCCTTGGTTCCAGCTGCAGACACAGCAGAAAGGCTGGTTACTGTGCAGTGTTCCTGCTGCTGCACTGGACACAGTGGCTCTGCCCAAAACCAGTCTGTTGCATTACTTGTTATAGGTTAGTTTCAAGTGACCCGCACCAGGGGGGACAGGTTTCAGGGTTCAGTCTTAGGGGAGATACCACAGTTGGTCATAGAGCGATAACCTCAGTGATCTCTCTTTCTGTCTTAAACACTCAGAGCCTCAGTTTCTTAACCCTGTAAAGAAGGAATAAGGACTATAAGCTCATTTGACAGACACACACCAAGAGGATAACACAGTGCCTGGCAGACAGCAGGGGCTCAAATAGTAAAGGGCACTCTTGTACACTGTTGGCAGGGATGTACAATCGTGTGGCCATTTTTGAAAACAGTTTAATTAACAGTTCCTCAAAGGTTAAACAAAAAGTTACCATATGACCCAGCAACCCCACCCTTAGACATATACTCTAGAGAAATGAAAATGTTTCTCCCACAGACACTTGTACACAAATGCTCATAGCAGCATTATTTATAATAGCCCAAAGGTGGAAACAGCTCACATATCCATTAACAACTGAATAAACAAAATGTGGTGCATCCATAAAATGGAATATTTTTCAGCCATAAAAAGGAATGAATGATCATTTCACAATGCATACATATATTGAATCATTTTGTTGTACACCAGAAACTAATATAACGTCACATGTCAATTATGTACACCAGAAACAAATATAATGTCACACCTCAATAAAAAAAAGTTTTTTGGCTTCCCTGGTGGCACAGTGGTTGAGAATCTGCCTGCCAATGCAGGGGACACGGGTTCGAGCCCTGGTCTGGGAAGATCCGACATGCCGTGGAGCAACCGGGCCCGTGAGCCACAACTACTGAGCCTGCGCGTCTGGAGCCTGTGCTCCGCATCAAGAGAGGCCGCGATAGTGAGAGGCCCACGCATCACGATGAAGAGTGGCTCCCTCTCGCTGCAACTAGAGAAAGCCCTCGCACAGAAACAAAGACCCAACACAGCAAAAATAAATAAATTTATTTTATAAAAAGAGTTTTTAAAAAGGAGGAAACAAGTAATATTATTCCCACTTCACAGTGAAAACTTTGAGGGACAAGCCCTCATCAGCACCAGAAATTCAAGGTGCATTTCTTGCCTCCTACCAATCACTTTGCCCAAATAATTGAGTTTTTGGTGTGTTCCTTGCAGATATAATTCCTCAAGAACAGACACTTATTTTGTATTTCCCCAAATACTGGGACCATTAAAGGTGTTAAATAAAGAAAAAAAAAAGGAATGTAGTAGTGATACACGCTACAGCATGGATAAACCTTGAAAACATTATGCTACGTTAAAGAAGCCAGACAATCAAATACATTGTGTGATTGCATTTATATGAAATATCCAGAATAGGCAAAGGCATAGAGGGGGTAAAAAGAAACACAGTTATTGGGGAACAGGGGCAGGATGGAATGGGAGTGATTGCTAATGGTTACAGAGTTTCTTTTGGGGGTGAAGAAAATACCCCAGAAATAGCTAGCAGTGATTTGTATGCTTTAAAAGAGTGAATTTTAAGGTATGTGAATTACATCTTTAAAAGTAATAGAAAAAAATAAAAAGAGAATATGCAGCAAAAAAAATAGTAAGGACTCTTCACTCCTCCTTCCTCAACTTTCTTGTGTTGACTTCAAAATTTTATGACCATCAAGCTCAGAGCAACCTCTTTGGGCCCTAAGGCAGTTGCCTGAGACTAACACAGAAAAGGTCTTTGCCTCTTTCTCCACTGGGTCATATATATCCAGCTCCAACTCTCTATTTATCCATCTAGTTGTCTATCTATCTATGCATCATCTATTTAAAATTTCCCTCTACTTCCTTTCCTCTGCACAGTTCTCTCACTTCCGGGTAAGATGGCGGAAGAGTAAGACGCGGAGATCACCTTCCTCCCCACGGATACACCAGAAATACAGCTACACGTGGAACAACTCCTACAGAACACCTACTGAACGCTGGCAGAAGACCCCAGACCTCCCAAAAGGCAAGAAACTCCCCACATACCTGGGTAGGGCAAAGCGGAGAGATCCGCACACAGAGGATCGGTGCCGAGCGGCACTCACCAGCCCGAAAGGCTTGTCTGCTCGCCCGCCGGGGCGCGCAGCGCTGGAAGCTGAGGCTCGGGCTTCGGTCAGAGCGCAGGGAGAGGACTGGGGCTGGCGGCGAGAACTCAGCCTGAAGGGGGCTAATGTGCCACAGCTAGCTGGGAGGGAGTCCGGGAAAACTCTGGAGCAGCTGAAGAGGCAAGAGACTTTTTCTTCCCTCTTGGTTTCCTGGTGCGCGAGGAGAGGAGATTAAGAGCGCTGCTTAAAGGGGCTCCACGGACGGGCGCGAGTCGCGACTGAAAGCGCGGAGCCCAGTGACAGGCGTGGGACGCTGGGGCTGCTGCTGCCGCCGCCAAGAAGCCTGTGTGCGAGCGCAGGTCACTGCCCACACCGCCCTTCCGGGAGCCTGTGCAGCCCGCCACTGCCGGGGTCCCGGGATCCAGGGGCGGCTTCCCTGGGAGAACGCACGGCGCGCCTCGGGCTGGTGCAACGTCACGCCGACCTCTGCCGCTGCAGGCTTGCCCCGCACTCCGTGCCCCTCCCTCCCGCCCGGCCTGAGTGAGCCAGAGTCCCCGAAGAGGCTTCTCCTTTAACCCTGTCCTATCTGAGCGAAGAACAGACGCCCTCCGGCGACCTACACGCAGAGGCGGGGCCAAATCCAAAGCTGAGACCCAGGAGCTGTGAGAACAAAGAAGAGAAAGGGAAACCTCTCCCAGCAGCCTCAGAAGCAGCGGATTAAAGCTCCACAATCAACTTGATGTACCCTGCATCTGCGGAATACATGAATAGACAACACATCATCCCAAATTGAGGAGCCCGGAGTCAGTGCTGTGCCTCTGAGGTGGGAGAGCCAACTTCAGGACACTGGTCCACAAGAGACCTCCCAGCTCCACATAATATCAAACGGCGAAAATCTTCCAGAGATCTCCATCTCAACACCAGCACCCAGCTTCACTCAACGACCAGCAGGCTACAGTGCTGGACACCCTGAGCCAAACAACTAGCAAGACAGGAACACAACGCCACCCATTAGCAGAGAGGTGGCCTAAAATCATAAAAAGTCCACAGACACCCCAAAACACACCACCAGACGTGGACCTGCCCACCAGAAAGACAAGATCCAGCCTCATCCACCAGAACACAGGCACTAGTCCCCTCCACCAGGAAGCCTACACAACCCACTAAACCAACCTTAGCCACTGGGGACAGACACCAAAAACAACAGGAACTACGAACCTGCAGCCTGCAAAAAGGAGACCCCAAACACAGTAACATAAGCAAAATGAGAAGACAGAAAAACACACAGCAGGAGAAGGAGCAAGATAAAAACCCACCAGACCTAACAAATGAAGAGGTAATAGGCAGTCTACCTGAAAAAGAATTCAGAATAATGATGGTAAAGATGATCCAAGATTCTATTTCCCAGATCCAAAATCTTGGAAATAGAATAGACAAAATGCAAGAAACAGTTAACAAGGACCTAGAAGAACTAAAGATGAATCAAACATCGATTAAAAACACAATACATGAAATAAAAAATACTCTAGATGGGATCAATAGCAGAATAACTGAGGCAGAAGAACGGATAAGTGAGGTGGAAGATAAAATAGTGGAAATAACTGCTGCAGAGCAAAATAAAGAAAAAAGAATGAAAAGAACAGAGGACAGTCTCAGAGACCTCTGGGACAACATTAAACGCACCAACATTCGAATTATAGGGGTTCCAGAAGAAGAAGAGAAAAAGAAAGGGACTGAGAAAATATTTGAAGAGATTATAGTTGAAAACTTCCCTAATATGGGAAAGGAAATAGTTAATCAAGTCCAGGAGGCACAGAGAGTCCCATACAGAATAAATCCAAGGAGAAATACGCCAAGACACATATTAATCAAACTGTCAAAAATTAAACACAAAGAAATCCTATTAAAAGCAGCAAGGCAAAAACAACAAATAACACACAAGGGAATCCCCATCAGGATAACAGCTGATCTCTCAGCAGAAACTCTACAAGCCAGAAGGGAGTGGCAGGACATACTTAAAGTGATGAAGGAGAAAAACCTGCAACCAAGATTACTCTACCCAGCAAGGATCTCATTCAGATTTGATGGAGAAATTAAAACGTTTACAGACAAGCAAAAGCTGAGAGAGTTCAGCACCACCAAACCAGCTTTACAACAAATGCTAAAGGAACTTCTCTAGGCAAGAAACACAACAGAAGGAAAAGACCTACAATAATGAACCCAAAACAATTAAGAAAATGGGAATAGGAACATACATATCGATAATTACCTTAAATGTAAATGGACTAAATGCTCCCACCAAAAGACACAGAGTGGCTGAATGGATACAAAAACAAGACCCATCTATATGCTGTCTACAAGAGACCCACTTCAGACCTAGAGACACATACAGACTGAAAGTAAGGGGATGGAAAAAGATATTCCATGCAAATGGAAACCAAAAGAAAGCTGGAGTAGCAATTCTCATATCAGACAAAATAGACTTTAAAATAAGGACTACTAGAAGAGACAAAGAAGGACACTACATAATGATCAAGGGATCGATCCAAGAAGAAGATATAACAATTGTAAATATTTATGCACCAAACATAGGAGCACCTCAATACATAAGGCAAATACTAACAGCCATAAAAGGAGAAATCGACAGTAACACAATCATAGTAGGGGACTTTAACACCCCACTTTCACCAATGGACAGATCATCCAAAATGAAAATAAATAAGGAAACACAAGCTTTAAATGATACATTAAACAAGAGGGACTTAATTGATATTTATAGGACATTCCATCCAAAAACAACAGAATACACATTTTTCTCAAGTGCTCATGGAACATTCTCCAGGATAGATCATATCTTGGGTCACAAATCAAGCCTTGGTAAATTTAAGAAAATTGAAATTGTATCAAGTATCTTTTCCGACCACAATGCTATGAGACTAGATATCAATTACAGGAAAAGAGCTGTAAAAAATACAAACACATGGAGGCTAAACAATACACTACTGAATAACGAAGTGATCACTGAAGAAATCAAAGAGGAAATTAAAAAATACCTAGAAACAAATGACAATGGAGACACGACGACCCAAAACCTATGGGATGCAGCAAAAGCAGTTCTAAGAGGGAAGTTTATAGCAATACAATCCCACCTTAAGAAACAGGAAACATCTCGAATAAACAACCTAACCTTGCACCTAAAGCAATTAGAGAAAGAAGAACAAAAACATCCCAAAGTTAGCAGAAGGAAAGAAATCATAAAGATCAGATCAGAAATAAATGAAAAAGAAATGAAGGAAACGATAGCAAAGATCAATAAAACTAAAAGCTGGTTCTTTGAGAAGATAAACAAAATTGATAAACCATTAGCCAGACTCATCAAGAAAAAAAGGGAGAAGACACAAATCAATAGAATTAGAAATGAAAACGGAGAAGTAACAACTGACACTGCAGAAATACAAAAGATCATGAGAGATTACTATAAGCAACTCTATGCCAATAAAATGGACAACCTGGAAGAAATGGACAAATTCTTAGAAAATCACAACCTCCCGAGACTAAATCAGGAAGAAATAGAAAATATGAACAGACCAATCACAAGCACTGAAATTGAAACTGTGATAAAAAATCTTCCAACAAACAAAAGCCCAGGACCAGATGGCTTCACAGGTGAATTCTATCAAACATTTAGAGAAGAGCTAACACCCATCCTTCTCAAACTCTTCCAAACAATATCAGAGGAAGGAACACTCCCAAACTCATTCTATGAGGCCACCATCACCTTGATACCAAAACCAGGCAAGGATGTCACAAAGAAAGAAAACTACAGGCCAATATCACTGATGAACATAGATGCAAAAATCCTCAACAAAATACTAGCAAACAGAATCCAACAGCACATTAAAAGGATCATACACCATGATCAAGTGGGGTTTATTCCAGGAATGCAAGGATTCTTCAGTATATGCAAATCAATCAATGTGATACACCATATTAACAAATTGAAGAAGAAAAACCATATGATCATCTCAATAGATGCAGAGAAAGCTTTCGACAAAATTCAACACCCATTTATGATAAAAACCCTGCAGAAAGTAGGCATAGAGGGAACTTTCCTCAACATAATAAAGGCCATATATGACAAACCCACAGCCAACATCGTCCTCAATGGGGAAAAACTGAAACCATTTCCACTAAGATCAGGAACAAGACAAGGCTGCCTGCCCACTCTCACCACTCTTATTCAACTTAGTTTTGGAAGTTTTAGCCACAGCAATCAGAGAAGAAAAGGAAATAAAAGGAATCCAAATTGGAAAAAAAGAAGTAAAGCTGTCACTGTTTGCAGATGACATGATACTATACATAGAGAATCCTAAAGATGCTACCAGAAAACTACTAGAGTTAATCAATGAATTTGGTAAAGTTGCAGGATACAAAATTAATGCACAGAAATCTCTGGCATTCCTATATACTGATGATGAAAAATCTGAAAGTGAAATCAAGGAAACACTCCCATTTACCATTGCAACAAAAAGAATAAAATATCTAGGAATAAACCTACCTAAGGAGACAAAAGACCTGTATGCAGAAAATTATAAGACACTGATGAAAGAAATTAAAGATGATACAAATAGATGGAGAGATGTACCATGTTCTTGGATTGGAAGAATCAACATTGTGAAAATGACTCTACTACCCAAAGCAATCTACAGGTTCAATGCAATCCCTATCAAACTACCACTGGCATTTTTCACAGAACTAGAACAAAAAATTTCACAATTTGTATGGAAACACAAAAGACCCCGAATAGCCAAAGCAATCTTGAGAACGAAAAATGGAGCTGGAGGAATCAGGCTCCCTGACTTCAGACTATACTACAAAGCTACAGTAATCAAGACAGTATGGTACTGGCACAAAAACAGAAAGATAGATCAATGGAACAGGATAGAAAGCCCAGAGTTAAACGCACGGACATATGGTCACCTTATCTTTGATAAAGGAGGCAGGAATGTACAGTGGAGAAAGGACAGTCTCTTCAATAAGTGGTGCTGGGAAAACTGGATAGGGACATGTAAAAGTATGAGATTAGATCACTCCCTAACACCATACACAAAAATAAGCTCAAAATGGATTAAAGACCTAAATGTAAGGCCAGACACTATCAAACTCTTAGAGGAAAACATAGGCAGAACACTCTATGACATAAATCACAGCAAGATCCTTTTTGACCCACCTCCTAGAGAAATGGAAATAAAGACAAAAATAAACACATGGGACCTAATGAAACTTAAAAGCTTTTGCACAGCAAAGGAAACCATAAACAAGACCAAAAGACAACCCTCAGAATGGGAGAAAATATTTGCAAATGAAGCAACTGACAAAGGATTAATCTCCAAAATTTATAAGCAGCTCATGCAGCTCAATAACAAAAAAACAAACAACCCAATCCAAAAATGGGCAGAAGACCTAAATAGACATTTCTCCACAGAAGATATACAGACTGCCAACAAACACATGAAAGGATGCTCAACATCTTTACTCATTAGAGAAATGCAAATCAAAACTACAATGAGATATCATCTCACACCAGTCAGAATGGCCATCATCAAAAAATCTAGAAACAATAAATGCTGGAGAGGGTGTGGAAAAAAGGGAACACTCTTGCACTGCTGGTGGGAATGTGAATTGGTACAGCCCCTATGGAGAACGGTATGGAGGTTCCTTAAAAAATTACAAATAGAACTACCATATGACCCAGCAATCCCACTACTGGGCATATACCCTGAGAAAACCATAATTCAAAAAGAGACATGTACCAAAATGTTCATAGCAGCCCTATTTACAATAGCCCGGAGATGGAAACAACCTAAGTGTCCATCATCGGATGAATGGATAAAGAAGATGTGGCACATATATACAATGGAATATTACTCAGCCATAAAAAGAAATGAAATTGAGCTATTTGTAATGAGGTGGATAGACCTAGAGTCTGTCATACAGAGTGAAGTAAGTCAGAAAGAGAAAGACAAATACTGTATGCTAACACATATATATGGAATTTAAGAAAAAAAAATGTCATGAAGAACATAGGGGTAAGACAGGAATAAAGACACAGACCTACTAGAGAATGGACCTGAGGATATGGGGAGGGGGAAGGGTAAGCTGTGACAAAGTGAAAGAGCGGCATGGACATATATACACTACCAAACGTGAGGTAGATAGCTAGTGGGAAGCAGCCGCATAGCACAGGGAGATCAGCTCGGTACTTTGTGACCGCCTGGAGGGGTGGGATAGGGAGGGTGGGAGGGAGACGCAAAAGGGAGGGGATTTGGAAACATATGTATATGTATAACTGATTAAATTTGTTATAAAGCAAAAAAATAAAAGAAATTAAAAAAAAAATAAAAAAAAAAAATAAAAAAAAAAATAAAAAAAAAAGTAGACAACCTGCCTATCTCCTCATGAATTTTCCTGACCTCTCACATGACAAAGCGTCCCCTCTAATCCCTTCCCAAGGCTAACAACGACTTCAATGCAACCCTTCACATTTAATTTCCTTTTAAAACCAGGTTTCTAAGGGGGCTTGGCATCCACAGTAGTTACTCTGGAAGGGTTCCATGAACCTCCAATCCAATACGTAATCGTTGTTATGCAAATTGCCATCGGAGAGGGAAACTCTGAGTTGATATACATTTTCTCCCCAGACTAGCTCCTTCTCTCCCCTCATTAGCTTTTACTGAGCTATGGCTCACCATTTCTTTTTTTAACATCTTTATTGGAGTATAATTGCTTTAGAATGGTGTGTTAGTTTCTGCTTTATAACACAGTGAATCAGTTATACATATACATATGTTCCCATATCTCTTCCCTCTTGGACCTCCGTCCCTCCCACCCTCCCTATCCCACCCCTCTAGGTGGTCACAAAGCACCGAGCTGATCTCCCTGTGCCATGCAGCTGCTTCCCACTAGCTATCTAGTTTACATTTGGTAGTGTGTATATGTCCATGCCACTCTCTCACTTTGTCACAGCTTACACTTCCCCCTCCCCATATCCTCAAGTCCATTCTCTAGTAGGTCTGTCTCCTTTGCAGAGTGTTCACCTGATACATTGAAGTTGTTTTTTTCCCCCCTGAGGCTGCTTCCATTCTTGATCATTCTTCTTTCCTAAAGAGAAACAAGAACTATGGATCCTCATTGCATTGGACAGTTGGCCAAGCTGCAGGGGGACCTTTGCTGCTTTTTTTTTTTTTAAACATCTTTATTGGAGTATAATTGCTTTACAATGTTGTGTTAGTTTCTGCTTTATAACACCAACCTAGTTTTGACACAAGTTTTATTCATTTTATTTCTTTGCTTTTGTTTTTCACTTTTTCTTTTTGAAAATTTTTTTCTTTTTTTAAGTATAGTTGATTTACAATATTGTATTAGTTTCAGGTATACAACAGGTGATTCAGTTAATATATGTATATATCTATAGTTTTTTTTCCATTCTTTTCCATTATAGGTTATTACAAGATATTGAATATAGTTCCGTGTGCTATACAGTAAATGCTTGTTGTTTATTTTGTTTTGTTTTTTAATTTTATTTATTTATTTATTTTTGGCTGCGTTGAGTCTTCGTTGCTGCATGCGAGCTTTCTCTAGTTGTGGCGAGCGGGGGCTACTCTTTGCTGCGGTGCGCCTTCTCATTGTGGTGGCTTCTCCTGTTGTGAAGCACGGGCTCTAGGCACACAGGCTTCAGCAGTTGTGGCACGTGGGCTCAGTAGTTGTGGCTTGCAGGCTCTAGAGCACAGGATCGGTAGTTGTGGCGCACAGGCTTAGTTGCTCCATGGCATGTGGGATCTTTCCGGACCAGGGCTCGAACCCGTGTCCCCTGCATTGGCAGGCAGATTCTTAACCACTGTGCCACCAGGGAAGCCCCTGTTTATCTATTTTATACATGGTAGTGTGTATCTGTTAATCCCATACTCCCAATTTATCCCTCCCCGCTTTCTCCTTTAGTAACCATAAGTTTGTTTTCTATGCCTGTGAGACTGTTTCTGTTTTGTAAATAAGTTCATTTATACTATTTTTTAGATTCCACATTTAAGTGATATTGTATATTTGTCTTTTTCTGACTTACTTCACTTAGCATGATAATCTCTAGGTTCATATTCTTTTGTATTTTTTTAATTTTAATGCTCTAAGTTTTAGCTTTTTATCTCCTTTATCAAAAATCTGAATTCTTTTGTCTTCTTGTTTTATTTCCTATCAACATTTTATTTCCTGTTTTTATGTTCTTTCATTTTATCTTTTTGATTTGAAAAATATTTTAACCTTCTGCCCTCCTTTTAGGATACAACCTTTTATGGCCATCCTTTCTGGTGTATTTCTTGAAGATTTGTTTTTATATTGGCCAACATGGTGGTGGGAGTGGAAGCTGGGGTAGCTGCTACACCCACCGTGGGGACACTGGAAGCTTTTTTTCTCCTAAATAACCTCCAGCTACCCAGCAAGGCTCTCTCACCTGTAGGCTCTCCCAGACCTCCTAAGGCACCTCCTCAGATGGTTCTGAAGACCTTCTAGGGCATGCCCACCAGGACAGCCGTGTGCAGACAGCACATCTGAGTAACCAGAGGGGGGATTTAAGAAGCACACCTTCATACTCTTCTATGAGGAATTGATTGTCTGGTAATCAATGCTGTTAGTTGGATAGGTCCCAAATCCATCACACCACAGAAGTGGTGAGTGGAGGCCACTCCCAAAGAGAGAAGAAACCAGGTGACCACTGGCTTTGTTTTCATCTAAACATGCCCACCCCTGGAATACTTACTTCTGAATTTCCCCCTTCCTTGCCTCCCTTCTTGGCCAAATTCTGGGAAGATGTCCTTTGGAGGAGGGGGGACAACTTGACTGAGTTCATGAAGGTCCCAGAGTGGCTGACTAGAGCAGGGCTCATCCCAACTTGTTTCCCACTGTGTCCTGCTGGGTAGCTCATCAATGTGTCAGGGCAGCTGGACCTACCAAGAATGTGGAAACCTGGGCCAGAGGTGGAAGCCATCTTATTTTACTCTGGCTGTGCTCTGGTGAAATCCTTGGGGTTTAGAGGACAGACTGAGATTGAGCTTTTACAACCCCTGGTCTATCACCCAACTCCAAAAAGAGCACACACACTTTCCTATGGGGTTTGCACCCCTGATGGATGATTAAATCTATTTTCAGAGCTTAAGTCAGAATTGCAATACCTGCAATTAATGATGTTCAGTTCTCTCTTCATATACGTACCCGTTGGTTTGCCATGTAGGAACCAATTAAACGGAGTTTTTCCCCCACACAGGACCTCCTTTATTGTTGCACAACTTTTCTAACTGTGCCTCCCACCAGCTTCAATAACAGCACCCTTGGCTCACTTCTCACTGGGGGGTTCAACCCTCAGCCTATCTCCAACCATGGGAAGCTTCCTCATCTGGCTGAATCCCCAGTGAGTATCTCCTGGCATGGCTTAGCCAGGAGGCCTGAACCAAATAAACCTTTGCCAAGCCTAGAGCACACCATTCCTCCGTGATCTACACTGCGCACCTTTGGAAATCATGTACTCTTTTGGGTCCATCAACTTTGCTAGAGGGATGTGGTCCCTTATCCCCAAGCTCACTGAGGGACAAAACACACAGTTAACTGGTCAAACAGCAAGTCATCACTCCAGTTATTGACAGGAAGCTTTACTTTCAAGCTTCCAGCTGCTCAGGTTATAGATAAGGTCAGTGGAAAAGAAAATTATATCCATAGAAGTTTGCTGAAATGAAATACAAAGTAGCCATTCCGCTCAAGACTTGAAACTTATTTGGAGAATAAATCTAATCAACAGTGAGCTGCATACTGGTTTTGCCTCCTGTAAAATAGGATTTAGTGGATTGGTGTTGGGTTAGAGACCTACTGTGGCCATTACTCTTAGCTCTCATCCCAAGAGCCCTTTTTCTTCTCCCACCTTTGTCCTTGCCAACAGGACATTGACCTTGTGGCATTTTGCCCAGCCTCATGATGATTACAGCTGGCCTCAGCCAATCACATCCTTCTGTCCAACACTTCTCCAGCCCTCTTGCTGCTCAGACTGCCATGTAACCTTGTTCTGGCCAATATAAGGGAAAGTCTTCTAAAGAAATTCTGGAAAGGCTGTTCCTCTCTGATATAAAGGAAAGCCCTTTTCTATCTAACCTGCTTGGGATGCTGGTGTCAGGACGTTATGTCTGGATCACCATGAGGGAGAGAGTGCAGCCAACCGGGAAGAGAACCACACACCAGACACCATAGAATTACTAACAAGTCTGGGACCTTGGATATCTAGAATTCTTGTTAAAAAAATAGTAAATGTCTTCACAGTTTCACACACTGCTAGGAATTCTGTTATTTGCAAATAAATACAATTAGGCACAAAATGTGCGGTCATATTTACCTTGCTGACCTGAAATAAATGGACTGTCAGATATCTCTCCAGTAAAGATGGGTTTATTTGGGATCAGCAAAGATTTGTAATTTGGGATCTGCAACCATGACGAGCTACATACAAGTCCCCACACAGCAAGGGAAGGAGAACTCTTTTATAGAGGGGAAAAGGAAGTTGGCAGGGCTGTAGTAAACAAAGGGTCCAGGGCTTTTCGTTAGCTGAGTCCTTGCCAGGAAAGAAGAGGAGTCTTTCTTCTTCCTGTTGGGCTCTGCTATCATCACAGGGCATGACAGCTCCCCCTTTGGTCCCCTGATTCTATTTAATTAAGGTTTCTGTTTATTAATTTTTTACAACCTCATATACCTTTGAAGACATAGTGATATGATTCCGGGTGTACTTTATGTCAACTTAAGAGAAATTTTTTTAGAGTCTCAGCACTAGGTATAGTTGAGCAGCTTCTGACTTGCTTTTTCCTGGAGATAAGGTGAACCCCATGGATGATATTTCTTTCTTGGTGTTGGCTGGTAGGAAGCACAGGTGCAAATTTGGGCTCCATTTCTGGCAAATATACTGGACTTTACAACACACACTATTCATAGTCACGTGACTTCTAGCTTCATCCTCACGCTCCCTTTATCATGAACTCCATACGTAACTATCATTATAGTATCACATTTTATATTCATAAGGATAATTCTGTAGTATAAAATTTCTTTTTTAAAAAATTTTATTTATTTATTGGCCACATCATGCAGCATGTGGATCTTAGTTCCCCACCATGGGATCAAACCCGCGCCCCCCGCCTTGGAAGTGGGGAATCTTAACCACTGGACTGCCAGGGAAGTCCCTGTAGTATGTAATTTCTATTTTGTCTCAAATGATTTTTTAAATTAATAAGTGAATAAATACAAAGAAAAGAGACTTTGGGGGTATTTATGGGGTAAGTGGCAAAATGAAGGTTTGCACAAAGGTTATGGGAACCCAGAAGAAGGCATGGATTTCTCTCCCTGAAGGGGCATGGACAGCTTCCCCAAGGAGGTGACACTTGGGTTTCCTTCTGAAGGACACGTGGGTGGATGCCAGGCCAAAGAGGGGTGGAAGAAGCACATTCCCAGGGAAAGGGAAGGCACAGACCTCGCACCACAGCAGGGAGAAGAAATTCAGAGCAGAATGAGATGGGAGAGAGGTGGGGTGTGAAGGTGGCAAGGTCAGAACGACAGACAGGAATCAGCTTGCAAAGGGTCATGGATTTTGGTCTCTGGGTCAAAGTAAACCCCAAAACGTTCTGAGTAAGAAAGAGAAATGATCAGGTGTATGTTAGATGGTATAAAGGTGACTCTGACAAAAGTGGGAAAAATGACACCGAGGGGAGAAAAGACCATTAGAAGGTGACGTCAGCTGTCCAAGTCAGATTAAAAAGGCCCTGAACTAAGAGAAGTGGGTAAAGAGAGCAGAGAGAAAGGAAAGATGCTCCAGGAGCAAAGCCCAGAGGGCCTGTCCCTTTGTACTCCCAACACCCATCACCTCCATTCATTCACTTGCCTGTATTTGCTAATCTCCTGCAAAGTACCTGACACTCTGCAGGTTCCAGGGCGAGGAGTGGGGGGTGCACAGAACTCTCTGGGAGAGAGACAGGTTTCCAGGGGGCCTGCCAAGGAGCGTGCACTAAATACACAAGCACTAAATCAAACTTTGGGGGGGGATTTTGATACAGGAGTTGAGCAAAATTATATTCACTCTCCCCTTCTCTGTCTCTGTCCTCCCTGAGAAAGGCAGACAGATCTTGTGACATCAGACCTGCTACCTCTTTTAAAAGCAGTTCTAGAAAAGGCCTTGCAGAGGAATGCGAACGGGCACAGAGCAGTCTGAGCGTCAGGACGGCCCTCAGAAACACGGGTGAGGTCACACACAGCCTCCATCCCAGGAGCGGGAGGCAGACTGCCCACCTCCAAGCTGCAATTCAATCCTTTCTTCCTCTGCAGAGAGCCTCAAAGGTGGGACAAGTGTCAGTCATCACAACAAGAAGAGAACCATTTTAAAATAGCAGGCCTTTATATAATTTGCTTCTCTCTCCATATCTTGTCACTGCACCTTCCTCCATGTGACAGACTCCTGGGATCCAGAACCTTTGAACTTCCCCGGAACGGATGAAGCAGCAAGAGCACTTCACCTGGGTCAGGCTCCGTGAGCACCTCCCACCTACTTACCTGCCCCAAAGATCTCAGTTTGGCCTCTTTCTGATAACCACAAACTGTAAACTAAGTCTCCTGATTAAGTGACCTTTACAGCCCCTCAGAGCCAGAGAGACAAGCAGACCGAAAGGAAACAATGCTTCTAACGTCATTCTATTCCAAAAACATGGTTCTAACCCAAACCTACCAACCACTTAGAATTTAGGTTTAGTTTTTCATTTTCTGGTTCTTTCTACCAAGTAGGAGTTAAAGAATGCTTTAAGAAGTATCCCGACCTCTGGGAAGTCTTCCTTGATTGCATCCACTCTAAGACCTCTCTCTGTCATGACACTTGGTATGTTGCATTATAATTTTCTGTTTAGATACCTCTCTCCTCCAACAGACCATGACAGTCCTCCCTTGTGGCAGGAACTGGGTCTTATTGTCTCTGCACACTAGCACCTGAAGATGTAATGCACACACAGCAGGCATTCAAAATCGTGGCGGAAACCACAGTGAGATACCACCTCACACCCATCAGGATGGCTGTGTCAAAAAAAAAAAAAAACAGAATATAACAAGTGTTGTTGAGGATATGGAGAAATTGGAACCCTGTACACTGTTGGTGGGAATGGAAAATGGTGCAGCTGCTATGGATATCTGATCTCCTGCAAAGTACCTGACAGTATGGCAGCTCCTCAAAAAACTAAACATAGAATTACGATATGATCCAGCAATCCCACTCCTAGATATATATATGAAAGAATTTAAAGTAGGATCTCAAAGAGACATTGGCATTCACATAGCACTCTATTCATAGCGGCATTATTCCCAATAGCCAGAAGGTGGAAGCAACCCAAGTGTCCAGGTATAGATGAATGGATACACAGAATGTGGTCTATACATACAATGGAATATTATGCAGCCTTAAAAGGGAAGGAAATCCTGTCGCATGCTACAACGTGGGTGAACCTTGAGGACATGATGCTAAGTGAAATAAACCAGTCACACCAAAAAAAGACAAATAGTGAATAATTTCACCTACGTGAGGCACCTAGAGTAGTCATGTTCATAGACACAGAAAGTCACATGGTGGGTGCCAGGGGCTGCGGGGAGGGGAGAATGAGGGGTCACTGTTTAATGGGTCTATAGGGTTTCAGTTTGGGAAGATGAAAAGTTCTGGCGATTGTTTGCATAACACTGTGAATGTACTTAACGCCCCCAGACTGTACAGATAAAAATGATTAAGATGGTAAATTTTATGTTACGTATATTTTACGACAATTAAAAAAATGTTTAATGTAAATCAAATCATGATGCTCTCCTTCTTACAACAGCCAGTGGCTTTCCAGGGAACCTGAATTTAAATTTTTAAAAAAGAAGTGGCAGGATGTCAGGGAAGCGGTCTTCTATGGCCAGTCAGCTAAGTTGATCACTCCTGAAATCTAAATGGTAGTTGAAACACGGAAGCTCTCCAGCTCCATGGCCGAAGCCCGTGATGCCAGATAACCAGCCTGGAGTGTCCCTGACCACTCACCCCACATGGAGCTGTGAAGACAACATCCAAACGAGGCCCTGCCCTGGCCATCCTCCGGACAGCCGCCCAAAACCTGACCCTGTGAGGAGCACAGGGGACAGTTTTACTCTTCAAGGGCATGTCAGAGACACATCTCCACAAAAAAAGATGGGACCAGATCTTAAGAACAACTGCTAACGATTTCACTCCTGTGAATTTCCAGCACAGAATCTGCCATCCCAAGGAAAAGAAAAACGTATTCTTGCCATGCGTCAGCCAGAAAGAGAAAAGAGAAATTGTGGTGCTTTAGCCTGGAGCCGGATTTGATCTACAACCTAAGGAAAGTTGCCCCAGGAAGAAAGAAGTGAGGTCCAGATTTGCTAATATATAAAGTTTTATATTTGCATCTAGTAAGTGACTAGTCCTGGGAGCAGGAGTGTAAAAAAATAGGTAAATAAACCTCTCTTGAGAAACCAACAAAATTAAAATGTGCTCAAAGCCTTTTTTGCTCCAAATCGGATTACGTTTGATAGAAGAAAAATAATGAAGTTTGGGATTAAGGTATTTAATTTTATATATCCATACACTGGTATCTGTATCTCCATCTACTTCTATTGCAACCTTGGGTTTTTTTGTTTCCCCATTGTATTCGTCTGCTTGGGCTGCCGTAACAAAATACCACACAGACTGGGGGGCTTATACAACAGAAATTTACTTTCTCAGAGTTCTGGAGTTCTGTAAGTTCAAAACCAAAGTGCCAGCAGGACTGGTTTTTCCTGAGGCCTCTGTCCTTGGTTTGGAGAAGGCCGTCTTCTCCCCGTGTCCTCATCTGGTCTTCCCTCTGTGTGTCTCTTTCTTAAACCCCTCTTCTTCTAAAGACAGATCAGATTAGGACCATCTTAATGGACTCGTTTTGTTTTTGTTTAATATTTATTTATTTGGCTGCGCCAGGTCTTAGTTGAAGCAAGCGGGATCTTCACTTGCAGCATGGGGGACCTTAGTTGCAGCACGCATGTGGGATCTAGTTCCCTGACCAGGGATGGAACCCAGGCTCCCTGCATTGGGAGCACGGAGCCTTAACCACTGGACCACCAGGGAAGCCCCTAACGGACTCATTTTAACTTAATTACCTCTGTAAAGACCCTATCTCCAAATACAGTCATATTCTGAGGAACATTGGGTTAGGACATATGAATTTTAGGGGGACACGATTCAGTATATAACACCCACAGAAGAAAAATACTGGATTTCTAAGTAAAATAATGGACTGGCAATGGATGTTCATTTAGCAGACCATTTTCCAACACACTGGGAAAAGAAGCACAAACCAAAGCTCTCCAAACTGCAGGTATCCCCTTGGCACAGGTAATTTGGATCTTGGGAGCCCTGAAAACTGAGTGTTTCCAGTTGATCAGACCTTAATACAGCCCAAGAATGATGCCTCTGGAGTATTTCAAACAAAAACATGCATGTAACACTATGTAATCAAAGCCCTCTCCGTGTTCAGTGTTTTACCCATTGACTGAATGTAACCAAACATATTCAGACACCTATTCAGGGTCATTAGAAATTTCCCCAAGACCATTCAAGCTACAAAGGGAGAGATCCATTGCCTGAACCACTGCTGTCAACTCCCCCTCCCCCCAACCCCTTGCCTTCAGATTCCATCTACAGAGGGGTGAATCCCTAATTCACCTCCCCACCCCTTTTCACTTAATTTAGCTTTAGATCTATATATACAGGTATTGACTCTTCCAAATTGGAAGTCAGTATTTTTTATCCTTAACTTCTCTTCCCCACCTCTGCGCTTGGTCTTTTCCCATTGGGAAAAAATTACTAAATTTCTGGATAAACACAGCAGACTGAGCATACCCATATAATTTTGTTCTCTCCCCAACCTCACCCCCCCAACTAAACTTCAGAAAGGGGATTTATTTCTGAAGGCATAAACCTTCATGGATGGGCGCACAGAAGAGGAAACAATCGTAACAGGATTTCGGGTGCTCGAAGCAGGTGGATGAATGGTAACAAACCTGATCAAGTGATGCAGCTGCGTCTTAAGGCAATGGTGAGACAAGGTGAGGACCAGCCCCATCCCCTCCACGGAGAACCTTGAAGTAATGCAGCAAAAGATGGCACCAGGGATGGCAGCAATGCAGGTGCACTGCCTGACTCTCCCTTCCAGAAAGAACTTGCCCAATGGACAGCCTCCAGCTGTTAGCACCCTTTGGATCTGCCCCATCTCTGAAGCAGTGGCTATGCTCTTCGTGGCCACTGACTGAGCATGACCAGGGTACCAGGGGCTCATCATTTCTGCCCAACATGGGACAGATAATCAAAACAACCAAGAGTCAACCAAGAGTCTGGCTCTGTTAGATTTGCATCATGGTCCAAGGCTCTCCATACCCATTCCTGCTGCATGCCCCCTTCCCTCCCACAGCTGTTGGGTCTACATTGCCTCTTTCTTCCTTTCTCGCTTTCTCACTTTCTTTCCAGTTGTAATTAAGCTAAGATGAGGATTAGGATGGGCCCTAAATTCAACGACTGGTGTCCTTTTAAGAAGAGGACAGGTGCAGTGGTTAAGAATCCACCTGCCAATGCAGGGGACACGGGTTCGAGCCCTGGTCCAGGAAGATCCCACATGTCGTGGAGCAACAAAGCCCATGTGCCACAACTACTGAGGCTGCGCTCTAGAGCCTGCAAGCCACAACTACTGAGCCCACGTGCCACAACTACTGAAGCCCACACGCCTAGAGCCTGTGCTCCGCAACAAGAGAAGCCACCGCAATGAGAAGCCCGCGCACTACAACGAAGAGTAGCCCCTACTCACCGCCACTGGAGAAAACCCATGAGCAGCAACGAAGACCCAACACAGCCAAAAATAAATAAATAAATTTATTTTTTTTAAAAAAAGAGCACAGACACACAGAGGGAAGATGGAGACAGAGATTGCAGTGATGCAGCTACAAGGCAAGGAACACCACGGCTTCTGGTACAACTAAGAAGCTAGAAGAGGCAAGGAAGGATTCTTCCCTAGAGGCTTCAGAGGAAGCATGGCCCTGAAGACATCTTGATTTCAGATTTCTAGGCTCCGGAAATCTAGAATAAATGTTCGTTGGTGTAAGCCACCTAGGTTGTAGTGATTTGTCACACGAGTCCTGGGAAACGGATACAAGGGTGCAGGTGACCTGGGGTCAGTCACTTAACCTCTCTGAGCCTCAATTTCCTCCTCTGTGAATAGAAATACTAATAACAGGACTGACTCATAGGGTTCTCATGAGGATTAAGTAAAAGCATGGTGTGATGGTTAATTTTATGTGTCCACGTGACCGGCCATAGGATGCCCAGATTAAGTATTATTTCTGGGTGTGCCTGTGAGGTTGTTTCCAGGTGAGATTAGCATTTGAATCCGTGGACTCAGTAAAGTAGATTCCACCCTCCCCAGTGTGGGTGGGCATCATCAAAGCCATTAAGGGCCTTAGCAGAATAAAAGGCAGAGGAAGGAGAAATTCACCCCCCACCTCCAACTTTTATTTCTGTCTCACAGCTTCAGCTGGGACATCCCACCTCATCTTCTGCCCTTGGACTGATTTTTACACCATTGGCTCCCCTGGTTCCTAGGCCTTCGGACTCAGCCTAAATCACCCCACTGTCTTTTCCGGGTCTCAAGCCAATTCCTATATAAATCTCTCTCTTTCTCTCAACCTTTCTCTCTCTCAGTTTACCTTTCTAGACCACCTTAAATCCTGAATATTCATAGGATTTTATCCCTTCCTCCCTGAAACATTTCTTTCCCGTCACCATCCCAGGACACCAACCTCTCCTGGTTTTCCCTCCCATCTCACCAGTGGTTTATTTTCAGTCTCCTTTGGCGATTCCTTCTATTTTCTGGCTCCTGCCTCAGGGCCTTTGCAAGTGCTGTTTCCTCTAACTAAAGTCCCCTTTCCCCAGATGTCTGTAGGGCTTCAGCCCTTGCTACTTTGAGATCTTTGCTCAAATGTCACTCTAAAGAAGGTACTTACATGTGGAATCTAAAAAACAAAAATGATACAAATGAACTTATTTACAAAATAGAAACAGACTCACAGACTTAGAGAATGAACTTATGGTTACCGGGGGGCGTGGGGGGGGGGGAATAGATGGGGAGTTTGGGATTAACATGTACACACTGCTATATTTAAAATAGATAACCAACAAGGACCTACTGTAATAATAAATAAATAAATAATTTTTTAAAAAAATAAAAATAAAGTATCCTAGAGGCATTGCTGATAAAAAAAATTAAAGTATTCATATAAATTTAAATAAAACAGGGGAGGCAGGACCTCCCACTACCCTCCATCCCCCTGCTCTGCTTTCTTTTCTTTCTAGCCCTCATTGCTATCTTACATCGGTATTTGTTTGTCAGTCTCCCCAGAAAATAAGCTCTAGAGGCCTGGAACTTTGTGTTCCCAGAGGCTAAGCCATGCCTGGCACTTTGTAAATGCTCAGAAATTATTTGTTGGGTAAAAGAGCAAAAGAATCAGTGAATGAATGAATAATGCTTGAGTTCTGCTGATTCTCTGAAGAAGGAATGCTTGCAAAAATCAAGTTTGTGGCTCCCCAAAGAGCAGACACGAGGTGTGTTTTGGGTCAAACTAGCAAGGTGTGCCTGAGAGATGAGTGAGAGAAATTAAAAGTGAAAAGCTCTGCGTCCATTCTTGAGAGGCCACCTCGTTTCGTATTTTAATGGACTCAAACCCACACGTGCGCTCCCTGAGACACGTGTAGAAAAATAAGAGCCGACTCTTGTTTGCTGTCTCCAGACGGCCGTAATGTGGTTGTTTTTAAAATACTTGCCTCACAGCTCTCCCCGAGGAGTTTAGCTATTCTTTGGATCCTGGAGAGAAAAATGCACCAAGATTTGTTGTCAGACCTCTATAAAGAGAAATTCCAAGGGCTAATCTCAAATGTTTGGGGTCAAATTTTGCAAGGAATGTGGCTCTTCATCAAATTTAAGGGCTTTAAATTTGACGAAGGGGAGTCCAACCTAATCTGAGTCGTGCAGAAACAAAGAGAGTAATTCCCCGATACCAGAGACTATATGAATCGCTTCCAAGTAACAGATCAGTGTGCTAAGTATCTGTAATTACCACATTAACGAGAAAGATTAGAGTCAGACATCTTTCCAACACAAGTCGGAAAAAATACCATGTTTGTATTTGACCATGCCTGCTTTCCCCCCAAGCATCCCAATGTATATTCAAGCCACGGTCATGAACAGACCCCTTCCAATTCAGAGTTAGGGATCATTCACTCCAAATGGGCTGGCTAATTTCACTGTGGTATAATTTGTGAAGAAAATGAAAAGAAAGCAATTAAGTCCATGCCTGACTTACCGAAGACATCATATTTTTAAGGATCTTAGTATGCTAATTACATGCATGAAAATCGCATCACTGCTCGGGACAACAAATGCAGGAAACATGGCAAGTTCAACAAAGTCTCAACTTTAGACAATTTTTTTTTAACAGCAGTCATGCTATGTTTCTGAAAATAATAAATTCACGAAAACTAATAAAACCCAGTAAAATAGTATTTCCAGATTTTCACCAAATCAGCCCAGCTATCTCTCCCCACTGTGGTAACACTCTATGTAGTTATCGGATCTGAGCTTGGTAGCAAAAGACAAGAAGACTTAAGTGTCTAAGTGTCAAGAACAACCAAGAGAGGGTTGTGTGCACACACAGCCTAGCACTTTTATGCTTGTATCTTTCAAGCACTGAAATGACTGTATAATATTCCACCGTGATCGTTAGTTATAACTAAGTTAGAGAACACTCATTTTGAAATACAAATTGAAGTATATGTTTAAGAAACTATCTCATTGCTTGTGATCACAGTCTATACCTACTGAGACTATTTTTTCAAAGCTACTGTCCATAGCAAGTTCTTAACCTTCCTCTCCTGGGTAAAAAGCATAAGCTACCAATAAGTGGTTAATTCAAATGTTAGTTAAATTCCTTTTTCACGGATGCATACTCCTTAATTTATCTACCATTTACACCATTCTTTTTCTTCTGAATTTTATTGTATTGTGATAAGAACACTTAACATGAGATCTACCCTCTTTTTTTTTTTTTTTTTTTGCGGTACGCGGGCTTCTCACTGTTGTGGCCTCTCCCGTTGCGGCGCACAGGCTCCGGACGCGCAGGCTCAGCGGCCATGGCTCACGGGGCGCAGCCGCTCCGCGGCATGTGGGATCCTCCCAGACTGGGGCACGAACCCGTGTCCCCTGCATCGGCAGGCGGACTCTCAACCACTTGCGCCACCAGGGAAGCCCGAGATCTACCCTCTTAACAAACTATTAAGTGTCCACTATTACACTGTTAACTACAGGTGCCACATTGCACAGCAGATCTCTAGAACGTATTCCTCTTGCTTAATGGAAATTTTACACCTGTTGAAAGACAAAAGAACTACAAGGCTAACAGGAAATAACAAAATGGCAGTAGCAAACCCTTCCCTGTCAATAATTACTTTAAATGTTAATGGAGTAAATATTCTTTGTTTTAAAAGTAAGTGTCTGGTGGGATGGGGAGGGTGGGAGGGAGGCTCAAGAGGGAGAGGATATGGGGATATATGTATACGTATAGCTGATTCACTTTGTTGTACAGCAGAAACTAATACAACATTGTAAAACAATTATACTCTAATAAAGATGTAAAAATAAATAAAATAAAAGTAAGTGTCTGGTATAGTGAAATAAATGCCAGATGATAAGTTATGGAAAAGGACCCATTCCAGTTTCCAAGGCCATCAGAGCAGTTAATGTCTCCTTAGCTCCAGCTGGAGGATGCAGGGAGGTACCAGAAACTCAAGGCCAGCCTCAAGTCCACCCAAGGAACATGCTCTGTATGCCCAGGATGTGTACACATAGCGTCCACACTATGAGGAGATGCAGCTATGGGGATCATGGTTGGATCTCTGGAAATCCCTTTCCTCTTCTTCCCCTTTTAGAAATACTGTACGCAATTTTTTTTTTTTGGCCATGCCACACAACATGTGGGATCTTAGTTCCCCAACCAGGGATTGAACCCGTGCCCCCTGCAGTGGAAGTGCAGGGCCCTAACCACTGCACCACCAGGGAAGTTCCACCGCTTGCAATTTTTAATTTTCCCTTGCAGCATGTTGATAACGATATGTGTATACGTGTGCAAGTGTGTGTGGAAAAAACAAACGACTTGCCTCCCAAGCTAGGAGGAACAGCTGTTTCTCACTTACTAGGATCAGAAAATAACCCCCTTCCACTTGTTATCCTGTCCAAGTCCATGAACGTACAATATAGTCAGTGATTCGGAAGAGCTCAGCCACGTTTGCTCTGGCAGAGATGGAGGAACGCACCAAAAAAGGCAGACAGATCTCTTGTTTCCCAGCATGAGTTTCAGTGTCATCTTGATTTTTAAACTCAACAAGTCTCCTTGTAGAAAGAAAGACTTCAAGGCCGGAGCCCAAATCCACCTCCTCTCTGTAATGAGACCATACATTCTTTCACCCTAAATTATTAAAAGGAGCCCCAACACCCAAAGGTTGTTATCAAAGCAACTTAAATCATCTCCCTCAAGGGTCTGATTGAACATAGGAGACATTTTTCTCCATTGGCGCCAGGCTTGAAGAAAGGGCAGGCTCTGATGCTGTGATTATGAGGGTAAATCATTCCCTCCAAAGAACTAAAAGCACAGGCACGTGAAGGACACACGGCTGCCCTGACCCCTGGCATTCTGTCCACTGCACATCACATCTGCACTAAACCCCACTGATTCTCCAAGTGTGAAAGAAACAGTACTGACTGCACCATGGGGCAGCCTGCACACCCCTTGAGGGCAAAACATGTGTGTCCAGTGCCTGGCATACAGCAGACACCTATTGAATCTACACAACGAAAACCAAGGTTGTATTATTATGGAGGCACAGGGCCAGGGGGTGGGGTTCATCGTGTCACAAATCCTTTTGGCATAAGCCTCAGTTTCCTTATCTGTTCAGTGGGGCAGATAATCCCCACCTCACAGGTCCACTGCGAGGAATTCATGAGTTTGATGAGCACCTGGCTCATTGGAGGCAGCTTCATAAAAGGCAGTTCCCATGCTCTCTGTACACGAGGACTCACGATAACAATCCAGGAGGATCAAAACAACGCCCAGGGGACTTCCCTGGTGGCACAGTGGTTAAGACTCTGCGCTCCCAGTACAGGGGGCCCGGGTTCCGTCCCTGGTCGAGGAACTAGATCCCACGTGCAAGCTGCAACTGGGAATTCAGTTCGCATGCTGCAACTAAGGAGCCCGCCTGCTGCGACTAAGACCCAGCGCGACCAAATAAATAAATATTTTAAAAAATCAAAAAAAAAACGCCCAGGAGAAAAGTTAATGAAGTGCCAAGAGCATTGATCTAGGTAGGACTCAGCTCTTCACAAGTCCTTCACTCTCCAGGGCGCAGGCTGCTCACCTGTAAACTGAGGGGTGGGCCCAGGTGCTCTAATTAAGGTCGTGGGGGCAGAGTCTTTCTCTGTGTGTGTGGCTGAGAGGCCCCGCCCTCTCACAATCATAACTCTGCTAGTCAGTTACAGCGCGGTAACTCAGCATCCACAAGTTACTGGTGTGAAAACACTCACGTGCCCCCTCACGGAGATGTGCAGATCCACCGTCACACCATCAGCCCCGTTTCCCTGCCCAGCTCCCTCAGGCAGCTATTATTATTATTTTTTTTTTTTTTTTTGCGGTACGCAGGCCTCTCACTGTTGTGGCCTCTCCCGTTGCGGAGCACAGGCTCCAGACGTGCAGGCTCAGCGGCCATGGCTCACGGGCCCAGCCGCTCGCTCCGCGGCATGTGGGATCTTCCCGGACCGGGGCACGAACCCGTGTCCCCTGCATCGGCAGGCAGACTCTCAACCACTGCGCCACCAGGGAAGCCCAGGCAGCTACTATTTTTTAAAATCACATTCCGTATCTTGGGATTAAAATGCATTCGTCTGTCAACTTAGAAACAGGCGTCCCCATACTCAAAATAAATTTCTATCAGTGTCCCACTGAAAGCATAGATCTGTGATGCTAAGACTCTTCCATGCCTCCTGAGGCAGGCTCTCATCTTCAACTTCAGTACATCTTTTTTTGAATCATATTCATATTTTATTTTGTAGTGGTACCATGTGTGTGAGATGTACCTTCCCAACAGAGAAAGAAGAGCCTTGAGAATTTTCACCTAATCCACAACAGGGGTAAGTACAGGCTTCTCTTTAATCCACCAATGCAAGAGTAGAAGAATGCCAGCAGGCAGGCAGGAATTGGGCTAAAGAACTAGGTTGCCATCTTTCCTGACATCTATAGCTTTGAGAAGAGGAATCTACTGGCGTGGCAGGCTCATGTGCCATGATGGGGGCCAAGGTCGTGTCACACAGTGAAAAAAAACTGTGCATGTTTACACACACATATACACATACATACACACATTTCATATTATACTATACTACATATATTTCTATAGCTAGACTTAATGTGGTGATCATTTTGCAATATATGTAGATTATATAGTTATACAGATTATATATAATTATATATATATATATATAATCATGTATATAGTCATTACCTGAAGCTAATGCAATGTTATATGTCAATTATGCCTCAATTAAAAACATAAGTGTGTAGGAATAACCCTGGCAATAAACGTTTAGAAAGATAGAAAATATTTAAACCAATGAAGAGGTACACCCTTTTTCCAGATGGTAAGACAATATTGTGAGGCAGCCAGTTTTCACAAACCAAGACATAGCTATAATAGACCTGGATGCTAATCACTCCCAGTAGAATTTGGGGACAACCCAACAAAATAGTTCTTAAGAGTACACAGAAGAATAGGAAGGTAAGAAGACTCAAAATTCTTTTTAAATTGTGAGAAGCATTACTCCAAGATAGTTTAATAAAACATAATCATTAAATTATGTTATTCTAATAAAATGATCAGCAAACAGAACAAGAGAATAAAACCAGTCCAGCAGCAGGCCAAGGATACATAAGAACTTAATATATGGAAAAAAAAAAAAAGGTGTTACAAATTAAGGATACTGTTATTTACCAAATGGTGTTGGGGAAACTGGGCATTAACTCTGGTTGGATAAGCCAGTTTATTAAGGTGAATATATTAATAATCATAAGTACATTTCTATTAATAACCATTTGGGGGCACTTAAGCTTTGTGCCAGGCATTTTGACAATGCACTATCTCATTTAATCCTGACAGCAATTCCTATGAAATAGGTATTATTACTTCTAGACCATTTATTCCGACCAACTCACTTAAAAATGATTGGAGGGGAAGCTGGGATGAAGTGAGAGAGTAGCATTGACATATATACACTACCAAATGTAAAATGGATGGCTAGTGGGAAGCTGCTGCATAGCACAAGGAGATGAGCTCAAGGCTTTGTGATGACCTAGAAGGGTGGGATAGGGAGGGTGGGAGGGAGGCTCAAGAGGGAGGGGATATGGGGATATATGTATACATATAGCTGATTCACTTTGTTGTACAACAGAAACTAACACAACATTGTAAACCAATTATACTCCAATAAAGATGTTAAAAAATAAAAATAAATAAATAAAAATGATTGGGAGTGTGGGATTGACATGTACACACTACTACATTTAAAACAGATAACCAACAAGGACCTACTGTATAGTACAGGGAACTCTGCTCAATATTCTGTAAAAAAACCTAAATGGGGAAAAAAGTTGAAAAAGAATAGATACATGTATATGTTAACTGACTCACTTTGCTGTACACCTGAAACTAACACAACATTGTTAATCAACTATGCCCCAGTATAAAATAAAATTTTTTTAAAATGAGCAAACCAAACCTCAGAGAAGGCAAGTGACTTGGCCAGGGTCACACAGCAGGCAGAGAGCCTGGATGAGCACTGTGTCTATCAGCATTACATCTATCTAACCATACTGTTTCTAATTATCACCTTTTAGAAACGGATGCAGCTCTCTGGAGTCTGCACATATAAGTTTGCAGAACTGGAGTATGTAATCCACAGCAGACAGACGCAGAGAGAGAATCGAATAACACATGCAAATGGACCTTCAGGGAGGGTTTTCAGAGACAGAAGCTAAGGATCTAAATCAGGATGTGACCAGCCAACACTGGTGCTTTTGTCAAAATTGTGGAGGGAGCTTTTAATAGACCAGCCACCCAGGACCTTGGCTCACTGCCTCTCTGCAGGCAGCCCCTCTGCAGCTCAACTCTCTTCCTTGCTGTGCTGGGCTGGCTCATCAGGGTTTGGAAAGCAGAGGGGCGTCCACGGGCTCCACTCTCTCTCCCCACCCACCACCCCTCCAGCCTCTGCTAAAGGCCTCCCTAGAGCACCTTCCCCAGTTCACTCTTACAGCATCAGCCATGAGAAAGAAGGCTTTGCAATCCAGGGCAGGTTCAAGAAATGAGCACATTCCTGGACTTCTGCCTGGACAGAAACCTCTCCAAAGACAATCATTATCAAGCAAAAGATATATATCCACTGGAGGAAGACACACACACACATATAAACACACGCTCAGCATCATGATTTAGCAAACCTTTAAAAATGGAATATTCGACAGCTAATGGGCATGGAGTTTCTTTGGGGAGTGATGAAAATGTTCTAGAATTAGATGGTGGTGATGCTTATACCACATTGTGAAAATACTAAAATCCACTGAATTGTACACTTTAAAATGATGAATTTTATGTTATGTGAATTTTATCATAATAAAAACATAACATTTTGAAAAAGGAAATTAAAAAACTAAGAGAAGAAAAGAAACACTTAAATTTAAATACTGAAATACATATAAGGGTATCTCTATATTTACATGTAAAATTAAATAAGTAAATATATGTAAAGGCAAAAAAAACCCAGAATATTCAAAACTCAATCATTTCCTCATTAAATATGCCCAATAATAATAATTAGGCACAAAATAAGATTGCAAAGAAAAAGACGTGTGGCCCAATGATGGACACACAGGGAAGAGGTGGCCTAAACACACATTCCAGGTTCCCACTTATCTGTTTGATCCAGGACTCCTGACCTCTCACCAGTGGACCTCAGTTTCCCCATATGTAAAATGGGCACACTGAACTATGCTGTTTATTGTCTTTTCAACTATAGGAACCAAATCATGCTTTGGCATTAATTTAATCATTTAAAGAAAAATCTGATGAAACGCTAGCCTCATCAAAAGAAATATATCCAGAACCAAAATGTTCCCAGGGTCAGTGGATTCCCCTCTCCTGCACCCTCCAGCAGGATGGTTAGGGTTAGTTCTGAAAATCATGGGAGCCTCGGAATTTCCAGGTGAATCCGTGCATCAAAGCAGGAGACGAGGCAGCAGAACTATAGTCAAAAAACGGTCCAAAAAGCAGGGCCACGGTGCTGCCACTGGGCCCGTGAGCCCGCAGCAGGACCATCTGGGGAGATTCAGGTGCTTAAATACCTGCGTGTCTGAGCTCTGCTTCTGAAATCAAAGGAGCACAAAAACAATTTCCACAATGATCCAGCCAGCTCAGGGTTTACAGTCGGGAAAATAGACCCTGATAGGATGTCAGAACAATGCCAGGAAGTAAAAGGATATCAGGAGTCAGAGAAATAAGGACAGTAAAAGCTCCATCTCCTATGTGGATGTGAGACAAGAGGCAGGAGCACTCTTCTTGATCAAGTAGAGGACAGTGTAGGAAAATGGCCTTAAAGGTCACCTCTAGGAGACCATTTCTCCTTGACAAATGAGGAAACTGAGGCTCGGGAAGGTTGAAGACAAGAACTTACGGTCAGCTTGTGCCAGAGCTAGCACAGCCACAGGCCTGTGGATTGGTGCCCAGTGGTCCCTGATCACACCTAGATACCTCCTGCTGCAAATGCTCCTCCTGAGAGGCAGATGGAAAAAACCCTGGCAAGCTCAGAACTGGCTTCCTTATTTGCAAACAGGAATAATACTGGCCCTGTCTAGCTCACAGGGCTGGAGTGGAGATGAAATAAAATCAAGCATTGTGAACGCTTGCAAACTGTAAACCACTACACAGATGTAAGGAAATGTAATTATCATTTGGGCAAGGATTCTTAACTCCTATTTCAAGGGAAAAAAATTTTTTTTGAATATTTAAAGGTCTATTAGAAAAGAGAAAAAACCAGGATGTGCTATCCCAGGTCCCTCACCCAGGGGATTTAGTAAATATTCACATTCAGAAGTAATCAACGAGTGCAGAGTTGGATTTACCATGAAGCTTTTGAAGCTTAAGCTTCGGGGCCCCTCACTTACATGGGCCCCTTCCAAGGCCTTTCTGAAAGGGCCCCAGCAGTGTGTGCCCATGGTCTGATGTTTCTATAACATTTGCAAAAGCAAGATTCTTTTGTTGCAATCAGCTAAGATGACTGTCTCTTGTCCCTCCAGTTTACCCTCTGTCACAGTTCTGGTGGTGGGGCAATGAGGGAGGGGCATTTCATTAGAATTTGGCTTTGGAAAATTTAGGCTAAGAATACATTTGGTTTAGCTTCAGTGGAATATGTCTACAATGGTTCCCAGTCTCCCAGATATTGTTATGCTGCCCTGGAATAGCAACAGCTTCCAAGAACACTCATGATGTCATCAATTCAAAGTACATTTAATACAAGTGACCACAAAAAATCATGAAATGCCTTGTAGTCTTACAGCCCACATAGCAAATGGACAGAAGTCACCCTAAATTTGACAGCCATTTTATAAATGTACCTGACATGGCCAATATTGATTGTGAAGCTAAAATTCATTTTCTAAAGTATCAACTCTTAAAAAAAAGTATCAATCAACCATCCTGAAAGAGCAAATGCCTTTCTATTCTCTCAACAGAAAAGGATATTCCTAATTGCTGTCATATGAAGTCAGTCAAATAATATGTAGTCCAAAAATATAAGGAAAAAAGATTATAAAGGTATGTAGGGTAGCTAATAAAAACATTATTTTCCTGGAATCTGTGATGTTGATGATATTTGTCAGCTTTTTTAACTTGGCATCTTTTTTACAATTTTTTTCTCATTCTAGATAAATATTTATTTTGCACCTAATTCTGTATTTCTAATTTTACATTCTTTTCCTTAAAGAGGGAGCCAAAATTGTATAAGCTTCAAGCCCCAATAAACCTTGAATCCCAAGCCTCCTAATTGAGGGTTCTAATGTTTTTCATTTCCATCAGTTTCAGTCACTTATGAAAAACAGCTCAGAATTTCCTTTCAAAAAATATATGCACTGATTTTAAAGCCTCTCCACCAAAGGACAAAAAGAAAACGGATTTGAACAGCAGTGGGTAGCACAGTTACACAGAAGAGAGAGAATCTTCTAACCATGAAAACTCACAGAACTCTTTGTCTAGAACTCTTTAAGAAACTGCTTTGTCTGGAATAGATGGGAAGAAAATCTTACCCAAGTACACATCAATACTAGCTCCCTGAAAGGCGACCATGGCTTCTTAAGCTTGATGAACAGCTTTTTTTTTTTTTTTAGCAAACGGATTTATATGTATGTACCATATATGAGAATAACTTGAAGGTAGCTTATGGAACAATAAAATTAATATAATTAATCCATGACAAAAACTGGAATCACAATTTTAAGGGGAAGGAGGAGAACAAATGAGTCCTGGGAACCACATGGCTGAGATGCAGCAGAGCTGCTCTTCCCACCTGGGCTCTGGGAGGGCTCTTCCAGCTAATGCCACCCCCGCCTGTGTGTCCTGGTCACACTCAGAGCCCCTCCTGCCATCAGTCCTTTCTGAACCTCACCCCCACCCTGCCCAGTGCCCCTCCTCCTGGCAAGCCTCTCTCCCCCCAGCAAACCCTCCCCAAGTGGCGTCAAAGACCCCATCCCACAGCAGGTTAGAATTCCATGTGGCTTCAGCCTCTTTGCAGCAAACCCATCCCCCAACCTCATTTGCTGTCCCTGAAACCTGACTCTCCCCAAAGATGCAGACACTTCTTCCCCTTTAGGTGGACTCATCACCCAAACCCGGAGTCCATATGGGACATTCTCCCCAACCCCCAACCTATTTGCAAGCATTCCTCCCCTCCTCTGCCCTCTTGCAAGGTTTGCCTTTTGGTGTATAAACATGCTCTAAGCTCTCCAGTCTGGCTGAGGCTCTTCCTTCCATCCATCCACCCATCCATCCATCCATCCATCCATCCATCCATCCATCCATCCATCCATCCATTGCACATGGAAAGAGCGTCCGCCATGTGCCTGACACAGCACTAGATGCTGGACCTGTCATGAGAGCCAAGACCACCACCCTTTCCTTTCCCTTCTCCCTAGCGCTGCTCTTCCCCACACTCTGCTGAGACCCTGATCTCTCCCGGCAGGCTCAAAGGTCCCCACGTGGCTGTGTCTCAAACCCCAAACGTTTGCTAAACTGAACTGAAAATAAAGTAGCCCACGTTGGTCCCACTCTCGTGGTTGGGAGTTGCAAGCGTGCCAGTTGACATTGGAATGAACAAGCTTTTGCCTGAGCTTGAGTTTGTATAAGAAAGCATCCCACTGAATGAGTCTGCAATTTCATTAGACAACCTGAACCATGTGGATGCCTCTGGGGTATGTCCCCATGGAAGCAAGGTTCAGCGAAGACCCAGGAGCCCAAGGAAGGGGGCCTTCTCACTCATCACCAAGGGAAGCTTGGAGAACCTTGAGAAAGAAACAGTTAACACATCAGGGTTAACACATAGGGTCCTGTAACCCAGACCCTAGTACGGATGACAAGAAATCAGGTTTGTTCCAGAACAGACCTGGCTCTGGCAGGTGACCCATCTTCATCCCAGGAGGCTAACTTGAAATCTATGGGTCACTTTTTTTTTAATTCCAAATGAAGTTTCAAAACATCGACTAGAAAATCATAAATTGTTCCCACATGGGGAAATGGTTAGGTCAAAATGGATTTTTCTGATATCAGAAAATATATATAATTTTCTCACAAATTCATAACTGCAGACACCATCCCTAGCAGAAGGAAACAGTGGTGCCCTGACACTGCAGCTGACTTTGGAAAGGGCTCAACTCAGGGATGTGATCACAAAGGGAAAAGTGAGAGATGCCAGAAGATCACAAATTAAAGAACTATTGCATTTCTACACTGATGCTCATTAGAGCTCAGCTGAGAAGCTGCCTCCCGGATCCTGTCACTTCCTGGGCTGTCACAGCACATGGGACCCAAATCCTATCAAAGTTGCAGCAACGTGTCTGAAATTACTTTCTCCGGCCCACGCATCTGCGTGTGGACATTTGCTGATTCCAGGAAAAGGACTATTTCCTGCACTGGAGCTGGAGGTCAAGGGAGCCAATTCCTTCGAGCTAAACGGCATTCTCTCCTTCCTTGGCAAGATGGCCCTGTGCTGGAGCTCTGCGATGGCAGCCTCTGTTCCAACAGCAAGAAGGCCATCAGGATTGCCTCTACCTGTGTATTCACCACCTGCACACTCTGGGGCTGAGGGCAGGATAGGGAATCTGCCAGAATTCAGAGTCAAGGGTGGATTTCTTCTGAATTTAACTCTTGACAATGGCTAGGCAGGCCTTGAAACTTAATTGGCTGATTTTTATACATATCAAGGCTAAAGCATCCTACTGGTCCATCTACGAACTAATTCTCCATTTTTGGCTGGGCTGTTGCCAGCCCTCTGCTATGGACTGAGTATTTGTGTCCCCCCAAAATTCATATGTGGAAGCCTGAAGGTGATGGTACTCAGAGGTGCAGTTTTTGGGAGGTTAAAAAGTCATGAGGGTGGAACCCCATGACGGGATTAGCATTCTTGGAAGAAGAGGAAGAGAGCCATCCCTCTCTCTCTGCTCTCTGCCATGTGAGGACACAGTGAGAAGGCAGAGGTCTGAACCAGGAAGCGTGCCCTTCCCAGAACTCAACCATATGAGCACCCTGATCTCAGACTTCCCAGCCTCCAGATTGTGAGAAACAAACATCTATTGTTCGAGCCCCCAGTCTATCGTATCTTTGTTATAGCGGCCCAAGCTGACTGAGACAGCCTCCACCTGGATGCAGTCTTAGCTCAGACAGTGCCTAGAGTAGATGCCTGAACTTCCCACTAGAACTTAACCCTGTGGAATAACATGGTATTTATTTCAACTGGGCCTCCTTCCAAGTTCTCCTATTTCTGAGTGCTCCTCAGACCTGCACCCTGGGCATTCCCAACAGCTAGTTCTGTGGTTCCTGCTTTACCTTCTCTTTATGATTCTTGGGCTGAAGCTATCTACTCTCCTGGAGAGACCACCACCACCTCTGGGCATCTGTGCAGCATCCCAACCCCCTGTTTGTAGGAACAGAACTCCTCGTCTGTGTGTGAACCGCACCCCGTGTGAACCAGGGTGATCCTACTCTGCTATGGCACAAGCAGGCATGCGATTGAGATGAGGCCACTCACAAACCCTAGGCCCTTGTGATGTGTTCAGAGACAGGCACATGTCTCAAACCAGACCAGAGACTTTCCAAAGATGTCTCTGATGGAACTTTCCAGGAAGAGCTTTCTTTCTCCAGCTACCATCTTAGCTATCAGATGAGAAAGCCCGTACACAAGATAGACAAGGGGGCAGGGTCTTGAAGACACCACGGAAACCCCGAGTATTCCCAGTTACAGGAGCTAATAAATCCCTATCTCCTCCTTTTCATGCTTAAATAAGGATAAATTGGTTTTCTGTCATTTGGAACAAGACCATCTTGGTAACTAGATATTCCTACCTCAGTGTCCTCATCCTGATCTTTTGCACTTTTGCTCCCATCTGCTGCCTTCCTCTCCTGGTGCAAGTGGGAAGTAGAGGCAGCTGTCATACTGACTTCATCCTGCTGTGCCACCAATGAGCCATGTGACCATGGGGAGGTTACTTAACATCTCAGCTTCCAGTGTGGTAAAATGGAGATAATCCCACCTACCTCACTGGGTAACCATGAAGACAAGAGAACACAGGGAAGTGGGGGCAGTGTCCTTGTATCCTCTGGGGGTCTGGACCCCATTCCCTCCCTCTCTTACTCCTCTCTCACATCCAAAGGCAAAAAAAAAAAACAAAAAACAAAAAACACCTCCCAATGGGGTAGAAAATGCTGTAGTCTCTCCACCTGAACAAAATATGCTTAAAACAATACAACCCAGACCCATTAAAATCATGGCCCAAGATATACTGACCAAACACAAATAGAAAGAAAGAACTCCAGGTTGTTATCAAAGAGGACTGAGAAATAAAAGTCATTAAATGGGCCAGACAACTATTTAGGTTTGATAAAAGGTAAAATCCCCAATGAAGACATGACTGTGAAGAAAGCTTACATGCCAAATACTCTAAAGAACGTTAGCAAAGCCGAACATCACCGCACTGGTGCAGTTTTCTCCCTGCTCCCAGACCACCTTCCCCTGTTCCTCCAGGCCTGGGCACTCCTCCGAGGAAACCCCTCCACATTAGACGCTAGCCTGTATAAGGCAGTGGAGAAGACTCGGCTCTGAATGAACAGTCAGACCTGCTGTAGTGGTTAAATGGTGTCCTCCAAAACTTCATGTCCACCAGAACCTTAGAATATGGCCTTACTTGGAAATAGGATCTCTGCAGTTGCACTTAAGTTCAGATGAGGTCATACTGGGTTAGGACGGGCCCTAAATCCAATGACAGGTGTCCTTATAAGAAGAGGACACACAGAGGGAAGAGGCCACACGTAAAGATGGAGGCAGAGATTGGAGTGATGCAGCTACAAGGCAAGGAAAACCACAGCATCTGGTACAACTAAGAAGCTAGAAGAGGCAAGGAAGGATTCTTCCCTAGAGGCTTCAGAGGAGGCACAGCCCTGCAGACACCTTGATGATTTCAGACTTCTAGGCTCCAGAAATCTAGAGTAAATGTTCTTGGTGTAAGCCACCCAGTTTGTGGTTATTTGTCACACAAGTCCTGGGAAACGGATACAAGGGTGCAGGTGACCTGGGGTCAGTCACTTAACCTCTCTGAGCTTCAACTTCCTCCTCTGTGAATAGAAATACTAATAACAGAACTGACTCATAGGATTGTCACGAGGATTAAGTAAAAGCATGGTATGACAGTAAATTTTATATGTCCACTTGACCGGCCATAGGATGCCCAGATTAAATATTATTTCTGGGTGTGCCTGTGAGGTGGTTTCCAGGTGAGATTAGCATTTGAATCAGTGGACTCATTTTTTTTTTTTACATCTTTATTGGAGTATAATTGCTTTACAATGGTGTGCTAGTTTCTGCTTTATAACAAAGTGAATCACTTATACATATACATATGTGCCCATATCTCTTCCCTCTTGGACCTCCCTCCCTCCCACCCTCCCTATCCCACCCCTCTAGGTGGTCACAAAGCACCCAGCTGATCTCCCTGTGCTATGCGGCTGCTTCCCACTAGCTATCTATTTTACATTTGGTAGTGTATATATGTCCATGCCACTCTCTCGCTTTGTCACAGCTTACCCTTCCCCCTCCCCATATCCTCAAGTCCATTCTCTAGTAGGTCTGTGTCTTTATTCCTGTCTTACCCCTAGGTTCTTCATGATACTTTTTTTTTCTTAAATTCCATATATATGTGTTAGCATACGGTATTTGTCTTTCTCTTTCTGACTTACTTCACTCTGTATGACAGACTCTAGGTCTATCCACCTCATTACAAATAGCTCAATTTCGTTTCTTTTTATGGCTGAGTAATATTCCATTGTATATATGTGCCACATCTTCTTTATCCATTCATCCAATGATGGACACTTAGGTTGTTTCCATCTCCGGGCTATTGTAAATAGAGCTGCAATGAACATTTTGGTACATGACTCTTTTTGAATTATGGTTTTCTCAGGGTATATGCCCAGTAGTGGGATTGCTGGGTCATATGGTAGTTCTGTTTGTAGTTTTTTAAGGAGCCTCCATACTGTTCTCCATAGTGGCTGTACCAATTCACATTCCCACCAGCAGTGCAAGAGGGTTCCCTTTTTTCCACACCCTCTCCAGCATTTATTGTTTGTAGATTTTTTGATGATGGCCATTCTGACTGGTGTGAGATGATATCTCATTGTAGTTTTGATTTGCATTTCCCTAATGATTAATGATGTTGAGCATTTTTCATGTGTTTGTTGGCAGTCTGTATATCTTCTTTGGAGAAATGTCTATTTAGGTCTTCTGCCCATTTTTGGATTGGGTTGTTTGTTTTTTTGCTATTGAGCTGCATGAGCTGCTTGTAAATTTTGGAGAGTAATCCTTTGTCAGTTGCTTCGTTTGCAAATATTTTCTTCCATTCTGAGGGTTGTCTTTTGGTCTTGTTTATGGTTTCCTTTGCTGTGCAAAAGCTTTGAAGTTTCATTAGGTCCCATTTGTTTATTTTTGTTTTTATTTCCATTTCTCTGGGAGGTGGGTCAAAAAGGACCTTGCTGTGATTTATGTCATAGAGTGTTCTGCCTATGTTTTCCTCTAAGAGTTTGATAGTGTCTGGCCTTACATTTAGATCTTTAATCCATTTTGAGCTTATTTTTGTGTATGGTGTTAGGGAGTGATCTAATCTCATACTTTTACATGTACCTGTCCAGTTTTCCCAGCACCAGTGGACTCAGTAGATTCCACCCTCCCCATTGTGGGTGGGCATCATCCAAGCCATTAAGGGCCTTAGTAGAATAAAAGACAGAGTTAGGAGAAATTCACCCCCCACCTCCAGCTTTTATTTCTGCCTCACAGCTTGAGCTGGGACATCCCACCTCATCTTCTCCTGCCCTCGGACTGGGATTTACACCATCAGCTGCTCCCCTGTTTCCATGTCTTTGGATTCAGACTGAATTACACCACTGGTTTTCCTGGGTCTCAAGCCAATTCCTGTGATAAATCTCTTCTCTCTGTCTCTCTCTCTCTATATATATACATACAATAAGTAATAATAATAAAAATTTATTAAGTAATAATAAAGTACAATTATTATTGCATATATAAGGTAATAACTAATTTATATTATAGTTTTAATATTTATATAATTACATATTATACATAATTATTACATATATTATATCATTACCTGTTGTATATAAATTGTATTACTGTTAATTATTATATATTAGTATATCTGTTATAATACAGAATATAATCTACAAATAATACATTAAATGGCATAAATAGTATACAACAATAATATATAATAAATAACATTTTATATTATATATAATTATTATCATTATTACTTATAGATGTATCCCTCATCCTCCCTCCCTCCCCTGGGCACACATCAAATGTTAAGATGATATGGGAGCAGATGTATATGTATAACTGATTCACTTTGTTATAAAGCAGAAACTAATAAAAAAAAAAAAAAGTTAAGATGAGCTGCCTAGCTTGACTTTTAAGTATCATCAAAGAGGAGTCAGGAAAAAATACCCAAATATCTTAGGCTCCAAACGCAAGCTCTGTTCACAAATTAATTTTTCAAACTAAAAAGAAGCAATGCATTTCAAGCTTCCTTCCCTTTTGTGTAACTGAGATGCTTTCCTTCAGGGGGAAAAAGCTGGGCATAAAAGCAGCATGCAAATAAATGAAAACCAAGACCCCAGATGGAGACTGGGATGAGAAACACTGCACTCATCATTAGTCCTGAAAGGAGAAAACTCTCTCCCCTCCTAGGACAGCTGTTTTCTTCCTCCCTTTCTTTCTTTCTTTCTTTCCTTTTGTCTCCTTTCTTTCTTACTTTCTTCCTCCTTCCTTCCTTTTTCTCTCTCTGTCTCTTCAGCTTTACTGAAGTATAATTGATATACAAAAACTGCACGTACTTTAATGCGTACAATTTGATGAGTTAGGACACATGCATACACTTGTGAAACCATCACCACAATCAAGGTAATAAACATATGTTTCCTTATGCCCCCTTGTTTTTTCTTTTCTGGGGGTGGGTGGCAGTAAAAAGAACATCTAATATGAGATCTACTCTCTTACCACATTTTTTTAAGTGCCCAGTATAGTATTGCTAATGACAGGCACTACGTTGTACAGCAGATCTCTAGAACTTACTCATCTTGCGTAATCAAAATTTTATACCCACTGAACAACAAGCTCCCCTCCCCCAATCCCTTGGCAACCGCCATTTTACTCTCCTCATCTATGAGCTTGATGCGGTGGTTTAAATAGTTTAAATAGCTCATATAATTGCGATCATGCAGTATCTGTCCTTCTGTGACAACCAATTTCACCAACAAAATCTCCACGTTCATCCGTGTTGTCACATATGGCAGAATTTCCTTCTTCTTAAAGGCTGGATAAAATTCCACTGTATTATATACCACATTTTATCTATTCACCTGTTGATAGACATTTAGGTTGCTTCCACCTCTTAGCTATTGTGAATAATGCTACAATGAACGTGGAAGTACAGATATACCTTCAGTATCCTGATTTCAATTCTTTTGGATAAATACCCAGAAGTTGGATTGATAGATCATATTGGTAGTTCTAGTTTTAATTTTTTGAGGAAGCTCTATACTGTTTTCCACAGAGACTGCACCATTTTACATCCCAGCAGGAGTGTATAAGAGTTCCAATTTCTCTATCTCTTCACCAACACTTGTCTTTTGGGTTTTTTTGTTGTTGTTGTTGTTGTTTTGATAATAGCCATCTTAACAAGTGTGAGGTGATATCTCACTTGATTTTCATTTCCCTGATGATTAGTGATGTTGAGCACTTTTCCATATATGTGTTGGCCATTTGTTTTTTGTTTGTTTTTTGTTTTTTGTTTTTTGTTTTTGCAGTACGTGGGCCTCTCACTGTTGTGGCCTCTCCCGTTGCGGAGCACAGGCTCAGGACGCGCAGGCTCAGTGGCCATGGCTCACGGGCCCAGCCGCTCCGCGGCATGTGGGATCTCCCCAGACCAGGGCACGAACCCATGTCCCCTGCATCGGCAGGCAGACTCTCAACCACTGCGCCACCAGGGAAGCCCATGTGTTGGCCATTTGTATACCTTCTTTGGAGAAATGCTTGTTCAAGTTTTTGCCCGTATTTTAATCAGATTATTTTAGTTTTTTGCTCTTGAGTTGTAGGAGTTCGTTACATATTTTGAATATTAAACCCTTGTCAGATATATAGTTTGCAAGTATTTTCTCCCATTCTGTAAGCTGCCTTTTCATTCTGTGATTGTTTCCTTTGCTGTGCAGAAACTTCTTAGTTTCAGGTAGTCCCTTGTGTCTATTTTTGCTTTTGTTGCTTGTGCTTTTGGTGTCATATCCAAGAAGTCACTGCCAACACCAATGTCAAGAAGATTTTCTGCTGTGTTTTCTTCTAGGAGTTTTATAATTTCAGGTCTAATATTTAAGTCTTTAATACATTTTGGGTTGATTTTTTTATGTGATGTAAGATAATGGTGCAATTTCATTCTTCTACATGTGGATATACAGTTTTCCCAGTGCCATTTATTGAAAAAACTATCCTCTCGTCATTGTGTGTTCTTGGCGCCCTTGTCAGAGATCAGTTGACTGTATGTGTGAGGGTTTATTTCTGGGCTCTCTATTCTGTTCCATTTGTCTACATGACTGTCTTTATGCATGTACCATACTGTTTTAGTTACTGTAGCTTTGTAATATATTTCAAAATCAGGAAGTGGGATGCCTCTACTTTGTTTAGCTGTCTACTTTCTAATGGCTTTTTTCAGTGCTTCCAGGTCACCAAAGAAATACAAAAACTGTGATGCAAACCCCACCTCTTTACATTTGTGAAGTGCCCAGATTTGCACACTTGCTGTCCCTCAGAATACTCACTCATCCTCCCACCCAGTCATTCCACAGACATTTACGGGGACACCTATCATGAGCTGGCCACTGTTCAAAGGTGCTGGGAGACAGCAGCAAACAAAACAGATAACATCTCTGCCTACATGGTACTGATATTCTGCTGGGCAGGAGAGACAAGAGACAAGTAAACACTATAATAACACATGATAAACATAAGTGCAGGAAGTAATAAGTGCTGTGAAGAAAATGAAATAACCAAGAGCATGGGGGTGACAGGAGCTGGTGGGTGTGGACTCCAGGAAGGGTGGTCCATCTCACCTTTGTTTCTAACTCTCCGTAGTTAAGATCCAAGTTCTCCTAGAGCTCCATAAGTCAAGACAAAGCACTGCCCCGACTTACCCAAGGGAAATCTATAAGCTGGGCAAGAAGAGAATGAAGCAGCCCACGCCTGAGAAAGAGGGCGTTCCCTAACCTAACCCTGTAAAAGCAGCCTTGCTTCCTTCCTCTCCTGGCCGCACCTTCATACAAAGTCACCACCATAGAGCTGGCAGCATTATCTGCCCCCCTTCCTCAACCCACAGACCGCCTGAAATGTTATCTCCCTCAGAGTGCCCTTCCTGGAGCTGCAGGTGGCAGAGCCCATACCTGTGCCAGGCACTGGGCTAAGTGTTCACACCTGGGCCACAGTGATCCACAAACAACCCCAGACTCAGTGGTCTCACACCTGAGTGGGCATTGACATCACCTGCAGAGCTGGGCAAACACAGGTCCATCGCTGGGCCAACCCCAGAGCTTCTGGTTCTGGGATCTGGGGTGATGCCCAGGAATCTGCATTTCCAACAAGTTGGCAGTTGATGCTGCTGTTGCAGATCTGGGGACGCCCCCAACTCTGAGAAACGGAGGGGGGAAACTGAGGCTCTGTAAACTAAACCATTTTCCAGGGTGGCAGGAGGCAAACACATTACTCCTCCGTTCATTTTACGGGGCCTCCCTGCACTGAAAACACACAGCAGTCAGCTCAGGGACCTGACTCCTGAGACAGGCCCTCACAGCCTGCGTCGGCGCCCCCTGTGGAGACCAGGGACCAGAAGGCAGGGGTCATGATCTGCTCAGCTTTGGATACCCAGGGCCAAGGCTGGTCCCCATCACAGCACTACCTCAATAACCACATTGTCAATCAGATAACTAACTTTTTCTTCAAGGACTTCTTGTCCTCATTTGAAATGCAAATCAGAAGAAAGCCCTGAGCTTTCCTGTCCACCCAGCTCCTGCAGCATCCGCAGGTCCGGTGGACCCACGCAAAGACACCAGAGCACGGACGTAAGGGAGTTTCCCATCAGACCACTGAAACCAGCCAGGTGGCATCTTCGAGTGTACTTTAACCTATTATCGTGTGCGCTGACGTCAAGTGTGATGCTCTTGACAAATGTCTTACAAGGGGATCTCTGGGAAAATTAAACACGTTGACAGGGGATCTCTGAGAGAAGCAGAATGTCCCTTGAAATGAGTGGTGGGCAGGAGTCAGCTCTGCCAGAGCCAGCTGTTAACTATGCAGAAGCTTTGCCAGCCAGCTGTCAACCACTGGAGGCTTGAAACAGACCACGGTGGGAAGATCTGCATCAAGGCCCCCACCTAACCACCACCACATACCCTCTCCCCTCTTCCTGATTAGAGAGTTTGTTTGCCAGCACAGCATTGCTTGGCAGCAACATGAGTATTCTTAAATGTGGTGCTTGCTGGGTTTAGAAGCCAGACACTTTCTGTGGGTGGATGTCTCAAAAATGAATCTCTGGAATTAAAACGGAGGTCATTGGAAACCTATGATCCTCTCTCTCTCTCTCTTTCTCACACACACACACACACACACACACACACACACACACACACACATTATCTCATTAGAGAAAATTGTTTAGAAATGCCACTGTTTTATTCGACCGTCAGTAACAATCAAACTTTTCATAGCTGATCAAAAGAATGCTCAACCAAAGGCTCTTTATTCTGCCCCCTTTTTCTACTTCCCTGAAAGAAATATTTGTTGTCTCCAAAGTCCCTTAGGAGAACTAAGCTCCTAAGAAATTTTGCTCCATACCAACTCTGAACACAGTATTCTGGTAGATATAGGATAGAACCCATAGACCACAAATGGGAATATCTCACTGTCCCCCTTCACCAAATCTCTGCTGACTTCGCTAACAGAGAAAGGGGGTAGAGCATGAATAATTCAAATCCCCAGACAACCCAAAAAACTATAATTAAGCCAAACTTTCAATGACAGCCATAACCAGGGAGAAAATAATCCAGCCTACATTTCCTGATCTTCCATTTCTCCTGTCTGAACCAACTGAGGATGGCACTGAGCAGTAAAACAAATGGTCCAAGAGGGAAAAGAAATAATCCACAAACTATATAAACAGTTCCTTTTATGAGCAAGAGTTGACAGTATTTGAAATCAGAGCAAGGTGTCCAATAACATTTCAGAGGACTAGTATCTGGGAAGCGAGGTGAGTGATCACAAGAAGTCGCCTAGGCCTAAAGTGAATTTTATATTAAAAATCACAATGCAATACGCAGCTTCTACTCCAAGCAGTCTTTGTGACATTTCCATGGAATTATATGTCTACAAATGGTTAAAAATAACAAAGCAGATGAAAAACAGTCTCATCGACCTTCATTGCTAATAACAATAATGGTTTACTTCAATCCTGAGGTTTTAGCCAACAGCAATAAAAATGGCTCGAAAGCAATAAAAATAATCATGCCCTCCTTTCTTCTTTGGATTGCACGTTTCCGTTTTCAAGGCTCTTCTTCACTCTCTACAGGGTGGGCAAGGAGCCACGATTATCTCCATTTCACAGAAGGGGACATGCAGGCTTTAAATGATTTGCGGGGGTTACAGGCGTCATCAGTAGCAGAAAGGAAATTTGGTCCCAGACTTCCGAGAGTACGTTCTTCCAACCGTGCCACAGGGGCCCTCATCAGCCCTGTAGCCATTCCTGCCTCACCAAGCATTCCATGGCAAAGTCTCCCACCAAGTGGCACAAAGTACACCCATTCCCAGGGAAGCCTGTAGTCAAGTTCCTGAAGTGTAAGCTGAAGGCATACAGGAGAAAGAGGCTCACGGGGGCAATAATTGAAGCCAGCTTTTTAACAGTGCATCCCTGCCCTTCCACATATAAGAATTTGCATGACATCTACACACATCATAGAATGACTAAAAGGATTCCTGATAATAACAAGTACTGACAAGGATATGGAGCAACTAGAACTCTGATACTTTGCTGCTGAGAATGCAAACACTCACCATATGGCGTAGCAATCCCACTCCTGGGTGTCCACCCAAAAGAAACGAAAACATATGTTCACACAAAGACTGTCTATGAACATTTAATAGCAACTTTATTCATGATTGCCCTAAACTGGGAACAACCCAAATATCCATTTATACATTGGAAAACTACTCAGCACTGAGAAGGAATGAATTTCTGATAGATACAACGACACAGATGAATCTCTAAAGCACTATACTGAGTGAAAGAAGCCAGACCCAAAAGGCTACATGCTGTATGATCCCACTTATATGACATTCTAGGAAAGAAAATCATACAAGCAGGGAGCAGATCAATGGCTGCCTGAGGATGGGATTGAGGACTGACTATGAAAGGGCACAAGGGAAGCTTTTAGGGTGATGGAACTGCTCTGTATCTCAACTGAGGTGAGAGATACGTGGCCGCATACATTGTCAAAAGGCATGGAACTGTACACCTACAAAGGTGAATTTTATTACATGCAAATTAGACTTCAATAAATTTCATTTAAACAGAAAAACCTGAATGAGGGCCAGAGGTTTTCTGGGGTTTTTTTTTGTGGTATGCGGGCCTCTCACTGCTGTGGCCTCTCCCGTTGCGGAGCACAGGCTCCAGACGCACAGGCTCAGCGGCCATGGCTCACGGGCCCAGCCGCTCTGCGGCACATGGGATCCTCCCGGACAGGGGCACGAACCCGTATCCCCTGCATCAGCAGGTGGACTCTCAACCACTGCGCCACCAGGGAAGCCCTGGGGCCAGAGGTTTTTAAATTCATTCCCATGAGATCAGATTCCTTCAAAAACTGCTTCTGGCACTTTAGCAAAGCCTGCTTCTCAGACACGAGGTACCTGAGAGCGAATGAGGTTGGATATAGGGTGGGATGAACAGGAACTGGGCACAGTCTGCCTCTAGCTGACAATGACCCTTTGGGAGCCCCAGTTCCCCTCTGAGCATCACCACCCTCACAGGCAGAGCAAGAAAGATGCCGGGGCTGTGCCCACTGAAATCTAAAGGGTGGCCATTTCTTACATTATAAGACCTGGGACAGGGATCTGGGATCAGAGTGTATGGTTTTTGCTGTAACTGTGGGGTTTTTTAAAGGAAAAGTGCAGCACCCTTAGGCAGAAAATACTGAAAGGAAATGAACTGGCAGCAAATTGTTATTCTCAGCTTCTCTAAGACATTTGAATGAGTGAGTCTTTAAAAGCTTCTGTCAGCTCACTTTAGAAATGAAATTTGATATTATTAAGACTATCCAATGTGAAATAATTATATAAGTAAAAACGGAAGATTCATTTAAAGGGTCAGGATGAAATCCCTGGAAAACGCCTTCCTGGTCCTTTCCTTTTCCTTTTTTTTTGTCTGACTAAATAGGGTCAGATAAGATGAGTACAAAACTAAGTCAGCATGCAGAATTTAAATTACTTGAATTACTTTTTTTTTTTCTGCAGCTGAACTTCAGAATGTGGGAGGGGAAATGAACAGCTTAAACCAAAGCTAAGCCCTTCTGTTCTGTATCAAATGGCAATTACTCTTCAACTGTTTTTTTTTAATCCATCCTCTCAGCAAACATCCACCACCTCAAACAGATTTGCTCAAAGAGGCAGAAGACCATGGGGGTTTAGAGCACAGCTTATAAACTGAGAATTGCTGAGGCTGAGTGAGTGTATGTCAAGTCCATTACATTATTCTCTCTACTTTATGTTTGTAAAATTCCATATTAAAAAATTGACAGACAGAGAGGATGGGGATGGGGGCGGGGGGAAGAGTGGAAAAGGGCAGAGAGAGAGAGAGAGAGAGAAAGAGAATGGTCCAGGGAGCCAGAAGGCCTAGGCACAGCTCTCTGCTCCTCCACACTTGCTGTGTGCCCTTAGGCAAGTTTCTTAACCTCTCTGTGCTTCAGTTTCTTCTTTGTAAAATAGGGCTTATAACAGGCCCAACTCGCACAGTTGTTGTGAGGATTAAATGAGTTTAAAGCACATTTATTACATGTGTGGAGCAGCAGAGAGACACTGAAAAGTACCTGCTGTATGCTATTATATAGAGAGACGCGATATATACAAATACACACACACGCATGCACACATATTTCTAAAGCCTCTAAATCAGTACAAAGCAGTTCACAGACTATATTAAATCTCTGATCCTGAGTTGATACCCTGCTTTGTGCTCCTGTCAGGTTTTGTAACAAATTTATTGAGTGGGCTGAACTCCATGGAGTAAAAAGGCAAATGGCTCCATTTTTCTTCCATTGCTGCCCCAGCTGCGCTCTACCATCTCCCGCCTTTGCCTGATGATAATCTCGGACAGACCCCTCAGCCTCCCACTCAACGTTCAGTTACAAGAACAAAATCCATTAGGAAATTAATATTCAGTTTTAGGATTTAAGTGGTACAGTGCAGCCCACAGTGAACCCTTCAGTTGACGTCCAGTTCCCAGCTTCGTTCCTCCCCTCAGCTTTGGGTTGAGGGCCACAGGCAGGTGGACCACTGGCCGGTCCTCCACACTTCCTTCTCCTCCCACCTGCTTCCTGGCTCCTCCAAGACCAAGGCAGAGGGAGAATGGATCAGACGAAGGAAGAGAAGCAAAATCCTGGGCTTCCCTGGTGGCGCAGTGGTTGAGAGTCCACCTGCGGATGCAGGGGACACAGGTTCGTGCCCCAGTCTGGGAAGATCCCACATGCCGCGGAGCGGCTGGGCCCGTGAGCCACGGCCACTGAGCCTGCGCGTCTGGAGCCTGTGTTCCACAACGGGAGAGGCCACAACAGTGAGAGGCCCGCGTACCGCAAAAAAAAAAAAAAAAAAAGAGAGAGAGAGAGAGAAGCAAAATCCTGCCTTTTAAAGACTTTGCTGCTACTGTCGGTCATTACCTTCTGGCAGGGGATCAAAGGTGGTCTCTCCTACGGGACACATCTGAGGGATCCGTCCAGGCCCTGCTGTGAGGCCCTCCATACTACAGGGCTCCCTGATATGGGGATGAGCTCTTCTAGGAATTTTATTGGACCTGACCTTGGCAGTCTCAGTGCCCATGTCTGCTCCACAGCAGACCCCCCTTTCCAGCCTGCCCCTTGCCCACTCCAGGCCTCCAGGGGTCCACAGGAGACTCCCACCTGCTTGCCATGTAGGTAGGGGGAGACAGTGAAGGGTGCTCACCCTGCTGCCCACTGGCCTCCTGACTTTAGAATTCCCCCATGTCCATGTAGGTCCCCCCAATCTAGGGAACTCATGTCCATTTCTTCCACATTCCAGAGGCTCCCAAGAACATTCTCATCAAACTCTGCTTCCTGGTCTAAAGACAGGCCTATGAGAGCTATAGCTCAGCAAGCATCCAGCCAGGGAGGGAGACGCCAGTCTCCTCTTCAGGAAGGTATCCTCGATCTCTTTGTGTGTTCTGCTTAGATCTCCCCATTGGACCTGGGGGGAATCACTCCTACTGGGAAGGAAACAGAAACATCCTATCTCTCCCGCAACCATCTCCTCCATGAACTCATGAACTCATCTTGTTTTTATAGAGGAGAGGTCGTTGAGGTGCTGGACCAATCTTGCTATCTTTGGATAGCTCCTCCCCTAAGGGCTCCATCCTCGCTATGGATAATGGAAAATTCTCCCGCATTGCTCTCAGCTTGAGGGCAGAAACCAGAATTCCCAAGCAAAAGGAGAAGTTCCCTTCAACATCCCACTCCTTGCTTTTAAATAAAGGAAGCTACTATTCTCCATGTCTTTAAGAAATAAGCAGGATAAAAGAGGCTGAGAAAGAGCCAGAACACACAGGAGACAGAGAACTTCAAAAACCCATCAGCAAATGAACAGAAGAGATATTTACTGAATCAGATGCAAGAAATAGCATCTCAAGGGAGAGCACATTTCTGGAAACATGCAGGCAAGTAGCCTTGAAAATTGCCTTCTCATATTTCCAGCTGAATTATCCCTCCTTGTTAAATGATTTCCAAGTCCTTTCCAGCTATTAGGTTTATTTACACCCATTTTAAAGGCTACATGACATTCTGGAAGATACATGACTCCCTGAAGGGGTGAAAACTAAAATATTCATAACTGTGGAGATCAAGGTTAATAACTCAGACCCCTTCGTCATTCCAGGAAGGCGTGAGAGTGAGAAAGCGGTCTTAGCAACAGCGATCTCCTGGTTGCCGGCTTCAGGGCTGCCCAAGGGCGTCCAAATCTCTACATACAAAAAGAGGAACTCAACAGACCAGAACCAGAGCCTGCTACGCAGCCAATGCCTTCCAAGGTGCTCCAGAAACTTGCAGCCTAACACATGAGACAGGCAAGTAAACACGTTGTCGGCTAACGGGAAGCAGGGCGCTTTGGGAACCCAAGGACATCACTACACCTGTCAGGGAAGGATTCCTGAAAACTCTAAAGACCAGAGAAGTGAGACAGGCAAGGAGATGGAAGGACCTGTCCTTCTTCTCTTGATTAACAAGACCATTAAGAATGACATCATTTTAGGGTTTCCCTGGTGGCACAGTGGTTGAGAGTCCGCCTGCCGATACAGGGGACGCAGGTTCGTGCCCCGGTCCGGGAAGATCCCACATGCCGCGGAGCGGCTGGGCCCGTGAGCCATGGCCGCTGAGCCTGCGCGTCCGGAGTCTGTGCTCCGCAACGGGAGAGGCCACAACACTGAGAGGCTCGTGTACCGCAAAAAAAAAAAAAAAAATCTATAAAAAAATCAAGGTCCTACTGTAGAGCACAGGGAACTATAGTCAATATCCTGTGATAAACCATAATGGAAAAGAATATAAAAAAGAATGTATATATGTGTATAACTGAATCACTTTGCTGTACAGCAGAAATTAACACAACACTGTAAATCTATTATACTTCAAGTTTTAAAAAGCAAAAGCAAAAAAAAAGAACGACACCTTTTTAAACCTCAGGGTTATCCTCCATGCTTCCTATGCCTTCATCCTCCACTACTGAATTCTCACCAATTTTTTCCTCTCAATTCAAGCCTCCATCTCCTCTCCACCCCCAATGACACCCTTTGGGTCCAGGCCCTCCTCAACCCTTACGTGCCCTTGGGGACCAGCAGAACTTGGATTTCTCTCCCCTTGTCCAGGTAACTTAGAATTCCTCAGATGCCCTGTGGTAGGCTGAATAATGGTTCCCAAAGGGTATCCACAACCTAATCCCCAGAACTTATGAATGTTACCTTCTGTGGCAAAAGGAGCTTTGAAGGTGTAAGTTAAGGATCTTGAGGTGGAGAGATCATCCTGGATTGTCTGGCTGAGCCCCCTGTAATCACAAGGGTCCTTATAAAAGGAACGCAGGAGAATCAAAGTCAGAGAAGGCCAGATGACCACAAAAGCAGAGACTGGAGCGATGCAGCTACAGCCAAGGAAAGCTAGCAGCCTCTAGAAGCTGGTACAGCCCAGGAACTGATTCGATTCTCCTTTAGAGCTTCTAGAAGGAATGCAGCCATGACAACACATTGATTTTAGTCTTGTAAGACTCATTTCCGACTTCTGACCTCAATAATTGTAAAATAGTACATTTGGCTGGTTTTAAGTCACTTAAGTTTGTAGTCATTTGTTACAGAAGAAATATGAAACTAATATTGTACATGCCCTCATTTCTTAAAAGATAAATATCGGGGCCTCCCTGGTGGCGCAGTGGTTGAGAGTCCGCCTGCCGATGCAGGGGATACGGGTTCGTGCCCCGGTCTGGGAGGATCCCATATGCCGCGGAGCGGCTGGGCCCGTGAGCCATGGCCGCTGGGCCTGCGCATCCGGAGCCTGTGCTCCGCAACGGGGGAGGCCACAACAGTGAGAGGCCCGCATACCGCAAAAAAAAAAAAAAAAAAAAAAAAAAAAAAAAAGATAAATATCAAACCCCCAGCAGATGGAGGTGGTGCTAACCTACCTCTTCCACCTCAGCTCCCACCACATCTCCACCCACAGACCTTATGCTTCAAGCTACACTTAACTCCTTAACTCTTCCCCAAAGAGCCTGGTTCGTTTCCAGCCCCATGGCCTTTGCACCTACTGCCCTCTCAGATGACAACACCCTGAGCCCTCCGCTCTGCCAGGAAAAATCTCTGCTCATCAGTCACTCTCCAGGTGTGAGGCTGCTACCTTTGTCCAACCTTCTTTTCCCTCCCTGTACAAAGTTAGTCATTCTGTACTCTATCATCACACGGAATTCCCCACCAAGAATTTCTTCAGAAATTATACATTTTTACAATAACCATTTACATGACTGTCCGCCTTCATCACCTCTGTAATCCCAGGGATGTACCTGCCCAAGTAAGACCAGAACAGAAAGGAACCCTAACAACACTGGGAGAATGATTGACTACAAGGCTAGATACAGGTTATACCCTTCTGGCTTGCCAACAAAGAGGGCCTATGAGAAAGGAAGCATTTATCGAATGCTCAGACCCTGAAGAGTGGGTCAGAGAGAGGGAAGAAGCCAGGATTTGAAACACCAGTAACCCCAGGCAAGCTAACCCTGATAGGCCCCCATCAGTCCCACAGTCAAAATTTTCAAAAAGCTTGGAAGGCCTAATGGGTGCCATTTACAGGGTCGCATTTGTTAGAGCAGTGCTTTTCAAAGTGCAGTCCCCAAGGCCAGCAGCATCCACATAACCTGATGCTATGGACTGGACGTTTGCATCCCCCTAGAATTCATATGCTGAAGCCCTAATCCCCAATGCGATGGTATCTGGAGGTGGGCCTTTGTTGTCATCAATATCATCCCCAATTAGGTCATGAGGGCAGAGCCCTTGTGAATGGGATTAGTGCCCTTATAAGAGGAGGTCAGAGAGCTTGCTTCCTCTCTTTCCACCGAATGAGGACACAATCAGAAGTCAGCAGTCTGCAGCAAAGAAGAGGACTCTCACGAGAACCCAACCATGCTGGCATCCTCATCTTGGACTTCCAGCCTCCAGAACTGTGGGAAACACATTTCTGTTGTTTATAAGCCACCCAGTCGATGGCACTTTGTTAGAGCAGCCCGAACTGACTAAGATACCTGGGAACACACTAGAAACGCAAATTCCCAGGCCCCACCTGATCCTACCAACTGAAACATCAGAAACTCTGCAGGTGAAGGCCAGCAATCTGCTTTCACCAGAAGTCTGTGTGTTCTGAGGCCCACTAAAGTTTTAGAACTACTTTTTCAGAGGCAAGAGAAACCCAAGGAAGCTCTAAAGGCAAACTCCAGAAAGTGGTGGAGGTCTCTGCCCCTGGATTAGTTTATGCTGGGGCTGCCAAAACGAAGTGCCACAAACTGGGTGGCTCAAACAACAGAAACTTAGGATTTCGTGGTTCTGGGGGCTGGAAGTCCAAGATCAAGGTGTCAGCAGGACTGGTTTCTTCTGAGGCCTCTCTCCTTGGCTTGTAGATGGCCTTCCTCTCCTGTGTCCTCACATCGTCTTCCTTTGTACAATTTACTCTTCTTATAAGGACACTAGCCACACTAGATGAGGGCCCACCCCAAAGACCTGATTATAACTTAATTACCTCCCCTTACCTCCAAATATGGTTATATTCTGAGGTACAGGGGGTTAGGACTTTAACATATTCATTTGGGGGAACACAATTCAGCCATAATATTTCCCAAGAATTCAAATCATGCCATGTGAAAACCTGCAATCTGCCTGCAGTGACAAGTGACATGTACATAAGGGACCAACAGAGCAATTAATCCTGAAGAATGAGGACACTCTTCTTCTTCACCACCATCAACTGTAAAAGGCAGAGCTTCCTGGCTATATGTCAGGGGTTAAGGGGTGCCCAAGACATTAATCCTCTCAGTGCTGAAGGCTCCTGGAATGAGGGCCAGGCCCATCACCTCCAGCCCCCACCAGGTGTCACGCTTTTACTCCCGTGTTCTGTACAAATGTCATCATTTTCCATGGAGTGGTGATTTTAAAAAGGTAAGATCACAAGAGGAACCACCAAAGAGATTATTGAGAGGAATGAGGAAGCTACATGCACAGAACACCTAGCACAGAGGCCACACCTACACAGGAGGACACCCAACCAGTGTTCATTATGGTTGTCGTCACCATTAACATCATCATTGTCCTCATCATCATCAACATTGTAATCTTTACCATCAGCAGCATCAACTCTGTCATCATCATCACCATCATCATCATCAATATCAATGATCATCATCAACATCAATATCTTCAGCTGCAGCAGAAATATCATTATTGTCATCATCAATATCACTGTCATCATCAACATGATCGTTATCATCATCATCACCATCATCATCATAGCTAACAGCACCAGGGTGAGCTCCTTGCCAAGTCATGTCAAGAACCTGAGGCACAGGTGAGACAGGAATAAAGACACAGACCTACTAGAGAATGGACTTGAGGATATGGGGAGGGGGAAGGGTAAGCTGGGACAAAGCGAGAGAGAGGCATGGACATATATACACTACCAAACATAAGGTAGATAGATAGTGGGAAGCAGCTGCATAGTACAGGGAGATCAGCTCGGTGCTTTGTGACCGCCTGGAGGGGTGGGATAGGGAGGGTGGGAGGGAGGGAGACGCAAGAGGGAAGAGATATGGGAACATATGTATATGTATAACTGATTCACTTTGTTATAAAGCAGAAACTAACACACCATTGTAAAGCAATTATACTCCAATAAAGATGTAAAAAAAAAAAAAAAAAAGAACTTGAGGCACATGGAGCCAATTGTCTAGGGGCTCCATACCAACGCTCCAAAAAGTCAAATCACTTCCTCAAGATATACAGGCTGCAGGTCAGGGAACTGCAAGCTGCTCTGCTCAGTGCCTTTATGGAACAGGAGACAAGGGGTCCTGCCAGGTGGAATCCAGAATGTATCTTAAGCTGTTATTCTCAGACCTGACTGCACGTTGGAACCACCCAGACAGCTTTAAAACCCTCTGGTGCTGGGCCCCACCCAGGGTTCTGATCCAACCGGTCTGCGTGCAGCCTGGGCACTGGGATTTTTCAACTGTCCCCAAGTGATTCCAAAGTGCAGACAAGACTGAGAGCCCTGCTTCAAAGCCAGCAGCCCACTTGGGAGGGGGTATTTTCTGTGACAATCAATAGGATGGTGTAAAACATTGTCTCTATGCATTGAAATCTATCAACTGTGTCTTAATCCTTCTGGAATCAAACCAGCTTAAGAGATGAAAAAGAAAATAATCCAAATAGCACCCCAAGGAGAAAAAAATCCTGGGGAACGATCAGGTATAGCATGAAAGGGGAGGAATTGAGCATTTCTAGGAAACTGGGTCCCAGGAAAGCAAATGCCTTGGCTAAAAATACTTTCCCCAATTTCTTTTGGCAAATGGCTCCCACACACTGAAATAATGAAGACAAAGGCTGGGTGTCAGTCAGCCACCCTCTCAGCTTCTCATGTCTTCACAGAGCCAGGCCTCTCCTGGGAGCCAGGGGAGAGTGGCAGAATTATAGCAACATCAAGAGATTTGTAGAATCCCCAGATTGGAAGAGCCATTGCAAATCATCTGCTGGGATCTCCCACCCAGAGGAGGAAGCTCCTTGACAGTACTCCTGCTGTCTTTGCCTCTCAGCCGGAGAGTCTTACTGTTTCTAGACAGCCCAGCGCAATCTAAGACAGCCCCAGCAGTTAGGGGGAGATCAGCCTCACTGCAACATCCGTCTACTGCCCCCAAGGCCAGCCCAGGAGAATCCTTCTTCCACATGAAATTCCCACAAATATCCAATGACAGTGAGCCCCCCACACAAGCTGCCCTGGTGTCTTCTCTGCTCCCTTTTTTTTTTCATAGGACAAGACCAAGGACAGCAAGTCTCTGTCCTCTGCATGCACTTTACTTTGTTAATGTGCTTTCTTACACGTGATGATGTCCACTAAGCACATCCTCTGGCTGAGATCTGACCCACAGGGGCCATTACCTGCTCTCAACTGGAGGCCACTGTCTTCGTCCGCTCAGGCTGCCATAACAGAATACCACACATTTGGGACTTCCCTGGTTGTCCAGTGGTTAACGCTCTGTGCTCCCAATACAGGGGGCCCGGTTTAATCCCTGGTCGGGGAACTAGATCCCACATGCCACAACTAAGAAGTCCACATGCCACAGCTAAAGATCCCACATACCATAACTAAGACCCGGCACATCCAAAATAAATAAATAAAATATTAAAAAAAAAAAAAGAATACCACACACTCAGTGGCTTAAACAGGAAACATTAATTTCTCACAGTTCTGGAGGCTGAGAAGTGTAAGATCAAGGCACTGGAAGATTCTGTGTCTAATGAGGACCTGCTTTGTGGTTCATAGACAGCCCTCTTCTGGCTGTGTCCTCACATGGTGGAAGGGGCTAGGGAGCTCTCTAGGGCCTCTTTTATAAGGGCACTAATCCCATTCATGAGGGCTCCACCCTTCTGACCTAATCACCTCTCAAAGGCCCCATCTCCAAATATTTCCACATTAGGAATTACATTTCAACATACGAATTTGGGGGAGACACACACATTCAGCCTGTAGCAGCCATGCAGAGCCGTGGTAAACACACAGTCTCAAAGTCTACTGCCCAACAAACCCTATAATCGTGGGCAAGTGGCACAACCTCTTGTATGCATTAACGATACTTTATTAGACCCTAGTGTACAGAACTTAAGAAGAAATTTAAAGCCATCCTCCTACCTTCAAGTATCATACAATCTATTTGAAAAGACATTCATGCATGAAACAGGAAAAGGCAATCACTCATTCACGCCTGGTAGAAACAACCTGCTTCTGTTTCTTCTCACACCCCACTCCCTCCGCTCGCTCAGAGACCTGTGGCTTTGACCCCTGCTTTTGACACTTCTGGGCTTGGAATCCCCTAGGCATTCAGATTTCATCACTCTTCCTGAAAGTGGGTGCTCCCTGCTCCAGCTCTAGCCTGTGAATTCATCCTGGGTTCCCATCCTGGCCCCTCCCTCCCAGTGGGTACTGCGTGACAGGCTCGGGGTCTAAGGCAAGAGCAACATCATGAGAGGCTCCAGCCTCACGCTTGCTCCCGGTACATACACCCTGAGCGTCAATCTCCAGAAACACACCACGCCCCACCCATGACTTCTCAAGCCTTGCCTCTGTCTGTGTCCTTTCTGCTTCAACTGTCCTCCCACTCCTTCAACCTGCCTTCAACTTGGCAAACCCCTATGAATGCATCAAGACCAGCATAAATACCATCCTCCCTCTGAAGGTTTTCCTAAGCCTCCCAAGTAGATGGTAAGGCTTTCTTTTCTCCAGGACCCTGCAGCATATGTCTGAGACCTCTCTCGAGCACTTAGCAGGTTTATCTGTAATCTTTCCGTTCATGCATCTATCAGCAGACTGAGAACTCCTTGGGGACAGATCCATGCCTCATTCAACCCTGGATCCTCAGAGTGCAGCACGCAGCTCAGAATACAAAACGTGCTGTATAAGTATTTGTTGAAGAGAATCGACTTGCAAGCTAGCAATACCCAGCCTTCATGAAAAAAATCGTACTTGAGTTAGGTCTTAACAGGCTAACACGAAACCATGCAAGAGTTCATGAAGCATGGTTCTTGGGCACGAATCAGCATGGCACTTTGGGAATTCTGAGCACCATGAACAGTTTCAGATCTGGGAAAAAGCAAATGCTTCTTGTTGACGCAGACAATGGTGAGTCAGCCTCCTGGCCCTTGGAGGTCTGGCCCTGTGTTCTGTATCCAGAATGAAGTACCCGGGGGCAGCTATTTCTCCCCAAGGGACTTCTGGGTCTGAATTCGTGTTAGCTCCAGGTCAGCCCTGAATCTGGAGGGGTTGCCTTGAGGCACTCATGTCAGTGTCTGGGTGTCAGCAATGGCGGGGGGCCAGGGAGGTGGCAGAGGGAAGCAACCATCTGGGTTTACATGTACAAAGGGCTAACACGGAGGGTCAACACAGTAGGACCAAAGTGTCACACAGGTCTTCCAAGAGTCAGACAGCCTGGCCATGCCCAGGATGGTCTGGGAGAGAATGATTCATGGAACCCGGCAGCACACAAAGCTGAACCAATACAATGTAATTTCCTCCTTTTGTCAAATTCCAAGTCACCCTAAAATTCATGGTAGAACCCACACAGGACAAGCTGAGGCTCTGACACTCCCCCCTTGGCGCTGTCCTGCTGCAGACCCATCTCCAGCTTCCCCATCATGGACGAGAAGTGGCCAGGGGTACTTTCCAGGCACACTGAAGGAAGCAATCACTGAATACAGTTATCTTCCCGAAGCCAATGTTACGTGTCACACTAAATCCACAAATATTAGTGGAAAACTATAGTGCAGAAGCCTTACAAAAACCATATCAAATCTACAGCTTTTACATGGCAAATTGTCAAGCCATTTCTATTTTCACTTCTACTTTTCCCTCTTTGAAAAATGGGCAATAGAAGTTCTGGCTGTGCTGGGAAAACACACTTGCCTTTGGAGAAGAAAAATTCATTAGCTAATCCACCTACTTGGAGAATCTATTTCCAAGGCTGAACTTTCAGGAGGTTTTATAATGGATGCCCTGACTAATATAGGCATGAATCTGTTCCGGATGGTTAATTACTTTTTATCATTCCTTTTAATAATAGTTAAGAATAATAAGACAGGGCTTCCCTGATGGCACAGTGGTTGAGAATCCGCCTGCCGATGCAGGGGATACGGGTTCGAGACCTGGTCCGGGAAGATCCCACATGCCGTGGAGGAACTAAGCCCGTGCACCACAACTACTGAGCCTGCGCTCTAGAGCCCGCGAGCCAGAACTACTGAGCCCATGTACCTGAATACTGAAGCCCATGCACCTAGAGCCTGTGCTCCCAACAAGAGAAGCCACCACAATGAGAAGTCCACGCACCGCAACGAAGAGTAGCCCCTGCTCGCCGCAACTAGAGAAAGCCCGTGCACAGCAACAGAGACCCAACGCAGCCAAAAATAAATAAAATAAATGAATTTATAAAATTAAAAAAAAGAATAATAAGACAACTGGTGTGAAAAATGAGAATGCAGAAGGAATTAAATTGAAGTATCCTGCACCCATTTCCCAAAAAAGAACAAGTTGAAGTTGTGCAGACAGCCTTAAAATACCATTTTTAGAAACAGCACATGTGACAAAATTGTGAGCTACATAAAAGAAATTTATTTCTATGCTAACCAAATAACATCCCCAGAAGTGGTCAAGCAGAGGCCACTCACCCATCCAGCAGGGATGCTATAGAAGGAATTCCAGAGACGGCAGGGGTTGGGGAGCACTTTTAGACAAACGTGTCCTTTCCTGCTCTAATGGGTTCACTAGCTTCATGTTGGAAATGTACATCACTCTGGCACAGGGCCTGGGGTGACAGGACCCCTGTTAATCAAGCTGGTTTCATCTCCCACCTCTCTTACTTCTCACATTAACCCCCAATAACACTGAGTTACCGTAATATACTGAGATATATTGAGACACAGCATGTCTCCCAGCCAGCCACCACACCTTTAGCCATTGAGGACAGAAAAATGCCACCTACCCTGTTCAATAAACAAAGGATGTTGCAGCCATCAAGCCACCAGCCACTGCAGCCGCCCCGACTGTGCTTCGTGAGGGGATTCAGGATGGAGAAAAACAAGATACTGGCCCTAGATAGTTAAGGTGCCCATCAAAGGCATGATTTCCATGAGCCCAGACTCTTGCATCTTCCCATACATTTAGAAAAGTGCTAAATTCATTAACTTGAGATGCCAGGTTTTCTTTAATTAACAGCAATCTTTTGATGTTCCAAGACTACCTGGGTTTTTTGTCTTTTGTTTTGTTTTTGTTTTGCAACAACTCCTATAGATCCTGGCTCTTCCCTTACCTGTCCAGAACAGTCCCTCGGAGCTAGCTGACAGGCTGTCTCCAGGGCTTACGTCCTCAGTATGTCCGCCAAATAAAACATAATTCTCAACTTTTAGGTTGTGCTTTTTTTTTCAGTCGACACCACGCTGCTCCCTCAACTGGGCATGCCTTCTCCAGGCAATTCACCTGAAAAAGTCCTAGTCAACCTGCAAGTTTCTGGTAAAGGGCTATTTTCCCATCCTAAGCCCATCCTCACTCATCTGCAGAGGAAGAACTCTCTCCCCTGAACTCACAAGCAGTTACCCTGGAATTGGACGCTTGCAATCTGCATGTCTGTCCCCCAGTAAACTGTAAACACATCCAGGGCAGTCAGAGACTGACAGACTTTTCCTCTTGGCATCCCCAGCCTCAGCTCCATTCTCAGCACAGGATTAATACATAATGTGTTGAATGGGTGAGTGAAATAGAAATGAATCCATTGACAAAATGTTCTTCCTTGAACATTCTGTGATTCTAGATGCCTCTCCCTTGCTGCCCGCGCCTATCACAGTGGATGCTGCAGGGAATGAAATCTTCTCCGGGCAGAAGGCCACCAATATATACATGTTCTCTTGGGGAAGCTCGGGCTTTTAAGCAGACCCAGAGGCTTCTCCTCAGATGGGCAACAGGATTTGTGATTTGGTGAGAGCAGCCCTGGTCCAGTCTCATCTCCTGTTTTCAGGAAATGCTGGTCAACATGGGGCAAGTGGCAACTCCCTTGGGCTTGGGGTTCACCCTCTATATGCTTAACATAGGGTCCAAGGAGAGCCAGAACAATCCACAGGGCTATGGGAAGAAAACACAGGGTCACAGTTCCATAACCAAAATCTTGGATCCAGCTGGGTTTCAGAATCAGAATTTTTGAGGTTTTAGAAAGATAATATGTTACCTTTAACTATATGACCGAATACTCTTTGATGGGCCTGGGCCAGCACCCCAGATTCACACGTGAATATTCCTGCCCTATACATAGTAAACACAGTCACGCCAAATGGGATAAACGCATATCATAAATAGCCTTTTATTCAGTTAGGGTTAGGTTTTACCATCTTTTTAAAAATTATTATTAAAATTTTTATTTTTTTAGAGCAGTTTTAGGTTCACAGCAAAATGGAGTGGAAGGTTTCCCATATACATGCCCCACATGTGTTACAACCAACGGACCTACACTGAATATCACTATGACCCAAAGTCCCTAGTTTCCATTAGAGTTCACTAATACAAGCGCTGGCGGTGGCATCCCTCTGGCGGGGGGATGTCACGTGTGGTAAGAAAGTGGGGTGCCCCTGGTGAGCCCAGCACCTTGACAGCCTGGGGGAGGCAACAGGAACACCCCTGCTTCGATGTGATCACAGCCTCCCCTGAACATGCAGTTTACCTGTGTCCACACAGCTAGCGTATAGATTCTAGGACCTGGGTTTCATGAAACCAGCCCCCATCAAACGGGCCAGAGACTTGAAGATTTTGGCCAAGAACCTGTGCACTGCAGATGATGGCAGGAAGGCAAACACACGGTAATCACCCAACGGGACAAAGCTGACACTTTTCCTTCAGATGGGAGCTTGTCTTCAGCCACAATACAAGGTCAAAACAGTGACAATCTGACACTGATCCAGTAAGAAAAAAAGGAAGCATCAAGAAGAGTACTGAAATCCATGGGTGCAGATCCATTACCAAACGGTGACCCCTACCTTAAGAATATATTGTGCCTTGAGCTATTAGCTAAGCATAGCAGGAAACCGTCTCACATGAGATGACATTTCAAAATGAAACATATAGAAATTGAAGACACATCTCCACAATGTTTTCAGTGATATTTAACATGTACTAGGCACAATCCAAGTGCCTTCCAAATTTTCTTCCAACCAAATGTAAACATCTTGACTCTCTTTTAAGGTTTCTTACTTGATTGGAAAAGGTAGGGAAGCCACGTGAGAGAGATGTCCGTGCTCTTGACCACACCAAAACTAGCTGAACCATAACACGCTACACAAATGGCCACAAATTAAACACATCCCTTTGTCTGCAAATACCTTTGGGAAAAATGTATGAAAAACATTGGTGACAATTTGAAGGGAGAAATGTGCAAAAGATTCACACAGCGTGGAGGCTGGCTTTGCGCTCTGGGGTGATGGTTTCACACCATGGTTCAGTCTGTGGCATTTGCTAGATCCCATATCTGTAATGACACACATAAAGTGCATTCTTTTTGTGAGTCGATTAATGAAAGATTTACAGTAAATTCATGTTTGGAGCTGAATGGGTTCTTAAATGAGAATATTGTTCCAGAGGGAAACTGTCTGAATGTAGCTCCTGATGCAGTGGCTGCTCTGCCTGAATCAAAGCAGGGTTTGGGGGACGAAGGAGCAGAGCTGGCAGCACAAGGAAATTCATTCACTCCATCATCCCTGGCAAGTGATTGTAGCAAGAGGCACCAAAGGCTTCAGGATGTCAATCGTAAAAACACAAGATACTTAAGATGCAGTTGTATCTTTACCAAACTTTGTGAATAAGATGGGCAGTGACCTCTATCTTCTGAGACACCCAGAAGTTTGCTGGTTACCCAGTGTCAAAGAACTTTAGAAGAGCTGCAAATATAAAAATATATTATGTGGGACTTCCCTGGTGGCGCAGTGGTTATGAATCCCCTTGTCAATGTAGGGAACACGGGTTCAAGCCCTGGTCTGGGAAGATCCCACATGCCGTGGAGCAACTAAGCCCGTGTGCCACAACTACTGAGCCTGCGCTCTAGAGCCCGCAAGCCACAACTACTGAGCCCACGTGCCACAGCTACTGAGCCCACGTGCCACAACTACTGAAGCCTGGGCACCTACAGCCTGTGCTCCACTACAAGAGAAGCCACCACAATGAGAAGCCCGTGCACCGCAACAAAGAGTAGTCCCCGCTCACCACAACTAGAGAAAGCCCACGTGCAGCAACGAAGACCCAACACAGCCAAAAATTAATTAATTTTTTTAAATAAATAAAAATAAAATAAAATTTAAAAATCTAACTTTAAAAATATATATATTATTCATTCTTTTTTTTTAAAGTTCAAAATTTGATGACCTATTCTTGGATGACAGGTGACTATCAAGAGCTATGGCATCCAGCAGATACTTTCAGGAAGAATAAACATATTTAATTTGTTCCTTCAAGGTAAAGATGACATTTTAACAATGAATAAGAAAGCAATGCTTCTAAAAAACAAAAAAAAAGTGTACTAGTGGAGAGGCATTTTTAAAATGGATGTTTAGAAACATTTCCATGATTAATGACTTGTGGCCAAAAGCCCTGTAATTTGATTTATAAAAACATATCTGCACACTTCAAAAACTTGCAAACAGATTTGTCTAGTCTTTTAAAGATCTTCCAAACTAAGAATTTCGGCAGGTTTTGAACCCATTGGTTAAAAATATTAAAAATGTGGCACCTTTCAGTTAGTTTACAAGAACAAGTGGCTGACATCATGAGAAATGGAAATTTACTTGCTGAATTTCAACAAAAACATTTGCATAATTCATGGATGGGACTGAAAAGTAAGAGTCATAATTTAGGAAGCACCGCCGTCTACGAATTTCTTCCACTTGGCTCTACACGTCTTCTCAAGGTACCTTTTCAGCTACTGAGACCAAGAATAAGTGAATTAAAGTCAGACATTTGAATTACTGTATCACGAAGTACTAAATCAAGATTTTTGAAATTAATAAAACATACCCACTCACACCACTCTGATTGAAAATCGGACTAATCATGATATTTTAATGAGAACAAAAAGGTCTTCTAGGCTAGTAAATAAAACTTGATGACAACTATTTTTTAAATGTATTTATTTATTTATTTTTGGCTGCACACGGGCTTTCTCTAGTCGCGGCGAGCAGGAGCTCCTCTTTGTTGTAGTGCGCAGGCTTCTCATTGTGGTGGCTTCTCTTGTTGCGCAGCACGGTCTCTAGGCACGTGGGCTCAGTAGTTGTGGCTCCCGGGCTCTAAAGCGCAGGCTCGGTATTTGTGGTGCACGGCCTTAGTTGCTCCCTGGCATGTGGGATCTTCCCCGACCAGGGCTCCAGTCTGCGTCCCCTGCGTTGGCAGGCAGATTCTCAACCACTGCGCCACGGAAGCCCAAAAACTCTTTTTCCAAAACCTATTTTTTAAACACTGCTTATTTCATCTTATCATCTCATGTGTTTACATATGATCCGCCAGTACTGTGATCCATGCATGTCACTGATAAGTAAACAAATATACAGGTAGTAGAGGGTGTGCTCAAAAGTTTTCACCAATGGGGTAAAAAAGTTTTTTTAATGAGAGATCACAATCCGTTGAATGGGGAGACCAACCACAACTCACCAACTTCAAGAGAGAAAAAATAAATATGAAAATGCTCTGAAAGAAGGATGGAGTACCAAAGAGAGGCAAAGCATTATAAATAGAGAGATCTAACTAGAGAGAGTTGTTGCTTCTGACCTAGCTGGTCAAAACTCAGTGTTCTTTTGGCCTCATCCAGGCTTAAAGTATCCAGTGTTCATTATAACAAGGCTTTGTTGAACAAAGGCAATAGATTAAATATCATTGCAGGAGGTATGTTTACCCCACATAAGAAAGAAAATCTGTAACAGATGCTGTTATTTAAAGATGGACCTTAAGAATACATGAAAAGGGCTTCCCTGGTGGCGCAGCGGCTGGGAATCCGCCTGCCAATTCAGAGGACACAGGTTCGAGCCCTGGTCTGGGAAGATCCCACATGCTACAGAGCAACTGAGCCCGTGTGCTACAACTACTGAACCTGTGCTCTAGAGCCCACGAGCCATAAATACTGAGCCCACGTGCCCCCACTACTGAAGCCCGTGCGCCTAGAGCCCGTGCTCCTCAATGAGAAGCCACCGCAATGAGAAGCCCTCGCCCCACAACGAACAGTGGCCCCCGTTCACCGCAACTAGAGAAAGCCTGTGCGCAGCAACAAAGACCCAACGCAGCCAAAAATAAATGAATAAATAAATTTATTAAAAAAAGAATTCATGGGCCTCCCTGGTGGCGCAAGTGGTTGAGAGTCCGCCTGCCGATGCAGGGGATACGGGTTCGTGCCCCGGTCTGGGGGGATCCCATATGCCGCGGAGCGGCTGGGCCCGTGAGCCATGGCCGCTGGGCCTGCGCATCCGGAGCCTGTGCTCCGCAACGGGGGAGGCCACAACAGTGAGAGGCCCGCATACCGCAAAAAGGAAAAAAAAAAAAAAAAAAAAAAAAAAAAAAAGAATTCATGAAAAGAGGACAGGTATCTGGAAATATTATCTGGAAGTTTTACTCACCATCTACATGAACCTGAAGGTACCCATTCTACTTTTGTTATTTTTTTCTTACTACTTTATTATATAAACGTTATAATGATGATGGTGATTAGCAGCTACTGTTTACTGAATTTCTAAATATCAGGCCCGAAGGGAGCATACATTACCTCTACTCTTACAACACATTTAGAAAGTGCCAGGAAAGCAGAGGTGAAAGAGACCTGATGAGGAGGCAGGTGAGGGTGCTGCCTTTGCAGTCAAACCACTCAAATCATGTGGGTTTGGAAGCCTAACCCTGCTCTCAGTGACCTACATAGGACAAGCCCAAGCTCTCCTGCCTGTCTGTAAGTACCTAACCCAGGGGCATGGGGAAGTCTGCAAGAATTGATGGACGGGCCAAGAACAGAGGCTAGAGGGAGATAAGGTGGTAATATCAAGTATTATTATACCCATTGTACAGATGACAAAATGGATGTGATTCCATGACAGAATTAGGATTTGACCTTTAGCATCAATAATGAAGATACCTAAAAAAGGAAAAACAAGCACTCCTGTTTTCACCCCATGAATCTATCAAACGTGCTCATTTTCTGCACGTTCCTTCCAGGCCTTATTCATGTGTATATATCTTTATTTTATACATTAATCATAGCTCAGACAGCATCTTACATTACGCTTATTTTCACTTACTTATATCATAAAAGGTTGCTATTTCAGATAGATGTATACTCCTACATGGTATTCATAATTATAATCTTAATGAATGCATGATGCTCTGTGATTCAATATACCATCATTTCAACGACCATTCCATTCCTGTTGGCCTTTCAGGTGGCTTCCAAATTCTTAATATTGAAAGCAATGAGGCAATCAGCATTTTTATGCATGTGGTACTTTTTTTTCTCTCTCAGATTGATTGTCTTAGGATAAATTCCCAGAAGGGAGATTACTAGTTCAGAAGGTATGAAATATTTTTATGGCTCATGAGATGCACTTCCAAATGGCTTTCCAAAAGTGTAACTCTAAATTTACAAGGCCACCAGAGAGCTGGGAGCCTCTGGGTCCAGGCAAAACCTTAACTATAGTGGGGAGCAAGTATTTCTTGGCAAAAAATTCTCCTCTCTGTAGATTTCACAATTCATGCTAGCCTTCTCCTGTTGGTTTCCTCTGTTTTTTTTTTTTTTTTTTTTTTTTTTTTTTTGCGGTACGCAGGCCTCTCACTGTTGTGGCCTCTCCCGTTGAGGGCGGAGCACAGGCTCCAGACGCGCAGGCTCAGTGGCCATGGCTCATGGGCCCAGCCGCTCCGCGGCCTGTGGGATCCTCCCGGACCGGGGCACGAACCCGTGTTCCCTGCATCGGCAGGCGGACTCTCAACCACTGCGCCACCAGGGAAGCCCCTCCTCTGTTTTTATTGAGTGCTTTCTGCCCTTTTCTTTTCTCAATTTTTTTCATCTCCAGAAAACTAATTTGAAATACCAATTTACACATAGACCTCCCTTTAATTATCTCTAGCCTTTGCCCATCAGAGAGCCAGAACATCTAAACACCCAACCAGTCCAGTCCCTGGTATCCACAGAACTATTCACAGAGACTTAGAACTAGGAGTAGCACACAAGCCTGGGGTGCCTTCAGAGCCCCCAATTTTTCCTAGCAAAATAGTGTTTCTCCAACTGCACCCACCCTGGCGCTGTATATTCTCCTGCCTGCCTCCTCCTTTCCAAGCAGCCCAAAGACAACAGATCTGCTTGGAGTGTCACTATTAACGTGCACAACTTCAGACCCTTGCCCTCCTCTATATCTTGGGTGACAGGCAGTGCAAAGGAAAAATGGCACAACAGTCTGCTTCCCAAAATCAAGATGGTTTTTAAAACAGCCCATCTTGGGGTTTCCCTGGTGGCACAGTGGTTGAGAGTCCACCTGCCAATGCGGGGGATACAGGTTCGAGCCCTGGTCCGGGAGGATCCCACATGTCGCAGAGCAACTGGGCCCATGGGACACAACTTCTGAACCTGTGCTCTGGAGCCTGTGAGCCACGGCTACTGAAGCCCGCACGCCTAGATCCCATGCTCTGCAGCAGGAGAGGACCCCACGATGAGAGGCACGCGCATTGCAATGAGGAGCAGCCCCCGCTTGCGCAACTAGAGGAAGCCCGCGCGCAGCAACGAAGACCCAACACAGCCAAAATTTAATTAATTAATTAAAAAATAAAATAACACAGCCCATCTTTTCAGCACACACTCTTACCATGGCTGCCACAGAATCATCCCGATTATTATGCAATGTGTATTCAGTTAGAAAAAACCTCAGATCACAATCACATGATTTGTAGGCTGTGACAAAGGTTCCACACGGTGGGTAGAAGACCAGGGTGACTGGATGCCCAAGATTGGAATGTAATTACTGAATGGCTTGTTGTCTATGGCTCAGTAAACAACACAAATACCATGGGGAATTTGGGGATGTCTAGGGTGGGGCTATGTAACACAGATCAATTGCTTTTCCTTAGAAATACCCATTTCTTCATGGCGGGGGGGGGCTTCCCAATAGATGGATGAGTTTTTTGGTTGATTTCTAATCCAAGTTTTGGCAATGTTAGGCATCCCACTGGCTGTCTTCATTCTGAGATCTTCATTCCCACAAAGCTTGTGCCATCTCTCTTTTGTTCATCACCCCAAGCCTAAGAGTTCTCCTTGAGGATAACTTCCATTATCCCCATTTTACAGAGGGGGACAAAGAGGCTGAATAATTTACTCAACATCACACAGCTAATAAAGGGCAGAAGGAAGGTTCACACTTAGGTCTGTGACTCCAACCCTCAGCTCCTGACCACCAACCTCTCTGTCTCTTAGGAGAATCAATGAGCCCCAGAATGGGATGCGATGGTGTTAGAACTCTAAGTGCTGGGAACAGCTGACGGTGCCTTGGCACTTAGTCAAAACCAGAATCACAATGGCGAGCTTTCTCCATGATGATGGCAGACCCATGGTGAGGCCGAACGAGAGGGAGCAGAGAAGGGTGCACGGATCTAGAACAGTTCAGAGGATGCCCGCACGGCCAAGAGGAATCTGTACTGAACAGGGATGGGCATCGAGGGGTGAAGGCTGGGCCCTGGGGCAGGGGTGGGGAGAAGGGGGCCAGGAGATTCAAGGAAGAGACTAGATTGCAGACCAAAGGTGGAGGCTCAGGAAAACACACAGGACTGTCCTAAATGAGATGGAGACAGCACCTTCTGGGGCCAGAAGCATATAGGACATGGCTGTGCCTTGCCCACACGCTTTTCCACCCCTCCCACCTTCAGGGGACACAGCTCTAATAAGGCAGTAACTGCTGCAGTGTCCTTTCTCTACCTGCCCGGAGCCCAAGGTTGGCCCCTGCACTGTTCTCTTACCCTCATTTCCACTCCCAAGCATCCCTGGCCCTCCAGGGTACCACCCAACCCATGGATCAAAGCTGAAATCCACCCCCTCCAGGCCTGTATCACCATGGACACACATATCATGTGGAATGCCCCTACAACTGAGTTTTGGAAGCCCTGGTACCTCAGCTGGGCACCGTGATCAGCCCTCACACAGGTCTTTAAGGCTCCCTTTCCCTCGCCCGTCACAACTATTGCAAATCATCACCATGTGACTCCAGCTGCTTGTTTAAAGTTCACCCCTGTGCTTGGCACACACCCGTGCCTCCTACCTCATTGATTCCACCAAGCTTATCTCCCTGGGCTTCTGGACGGAAAAGATTTGCTAGGGCTTCACAGCAAATCCCCTTCGGCACATCTTCCCTCCCTCCCTCCCTCTGGTCGCAAAGGATGAAATGTCTCTCCATCTGTTCATCGTCAAGTGGCCCAATTTCATTCTCACTGCCCTCCCCACTCTCCGCGGACAATGCTCTCTGAGCCACGCCTTCTCTGCCCTGCAACTTCACCTGTCCCCTCAGTCTGAACTCTCTTAACTGCTAAATCTGTTCAAGTCCCTCACATCCTAAGGACAGGCACAGCAAACGCTTCCTGTAACCCCGCACCACCAACTCTCTTCTGCTCACATCTCCATCCATCAGCTCCCTTCCCCCATTTTCCCACTTCAATCTGGCTGCCACCCCTTACTCAGAGGCCAAGGACACCCATGTCCTCTGAATTGTCAAGCCCAATAGAGATGCTTCAGTCTTGATATTAACAGACATTTTTCACTTTTACATGAGTTTGGACACTGTTTATCACTACCTCCCTGAAAAATCTGCCCCCCAATGTATTGTCTGGAGAGGGCTCGAAGGGGAAAATAAGAGCAAAGGTGGAAATTGGTACAATTAAGACTGCCCCATAATGTGTTGCATCATCAAGCTGGGAGCTAAAAGGACCAAGAATGAATAATGTGCAGAAATTGATGCCAGTGATGGGTGGACTAGAGAGATGATCTAGAAGATTCTTTCCAACTCTATGATTCTAATGGCCTAAGTGGTTGGAGGTGACAGACTGAAGAAGGAAGGCAGAGTTCGTCTGCAGTGGTTGTCTTTACCTAGGGTGGTGACTTGTCCAACCCCGAGTTCATTCAGTGAACCCTGGGTACCTTCTCCAGGCATCCCGGGAGATATAAAGGGTAGGAGTTAGGATACTGTACTTGTGCTGTGCATGATGGAGACTGGAAATGACGCTGATGGAAGCAAGGCAGGTGGCGGTCTTGCTTTGCTCTTCCCCACTATGCCTAGCTTGTCACCCTCTTCCTTGTGGTCCAAGGTGGCTCAAAACTACATCTGCACTCCAGCCAGCGGTAAGGGGGGAGGGGAAGAGGAACGCATTGGCTTTCGCTTTAAGGGCAAGTGTGGAAACAGCACATGGCACTTCTGTGCAAATCCCATTAGTTCCTACCCCTGTGACTACACCGCAAGGGAGGCTGGAAAATGGAGTGCTTTTCTGGGTGGCTGTGTATACAGCCATAACATCTCTATCTAGGGAAGATGGGGAGCTCTGAAGTGGGGCTGGGGGCGGTAGGGGGGGGCAACACACAGTCCTCGTCACAAAGGGTGAAGGACACAAAGAAAGCATGCTGTCTATCCCCGAAGATATCCCCTTCTGACTTACCCAAACCACTCTCCCATCAGAGCCCTGCCCAGATCAGCCAAACCAAGGAGGAAAGAAAAAACAAGAAGACAAAGGGTCACCCAAGGGCATTAATCTCCTTGGGAATGTCTAACTTTGGGAATATGCTACATATATTGGCAAAACAAGCCACTTTCCAAGATCCTAGGGACGAGGTGGGAGCCAGGGAAACAGAACAACCCCATTTCCCAAATGCCGCTAGAAAGTATATTTGATATCTGAGATATGTCTTATCTAAATATAATTGACAATCCCTCCAGTCTGAGCTGAGGCGGCTGGGGCAACACATGTATCTCTGTCTATTTCTGGCTCTTCCCCGGGCACCGCAGAGTAGCTACTTGGTAAGAATCTGAAAGAATAAGCGTGCTTTTAATGCTCCATCCTCTAAGGAAAGAAGTGGGAAATGTCATTTCTGTGTAACTGTAAGGCATTCTTTTCTTTCAATATGTCCAAGGTCCCTTAAAATACCCAAATTTAAGAAAACTGAGTTCTAACTCCCAGCGACTCCAATGTAATATAGGACAAAGATGACAGCTTATTTTTCATAAACTCCACAAACCACCACCTCCTCTGACTCCAAAGTCACTCATCACTTAGTTCTTAAACAGTAATAACATAAAAATAATTTTCCCAGCTGCACTCAGTATTTCCTAAATGGATGGCTTAAATTTCATAGTGTGATCCAGTAATGTTATTTTTAAATCTGTTTGCAGAGCATCATCACGTGGTCCAGCTTGTCTGTATCCTTAGTCTGGGGCCTGGGGTGAAAGAAAAAAAAATCCTGGGTGTGGTTTGGCTGAGCTGCTTCAAACAGGCAGTCTTGTTTCTTTTTAAATAAAAGGCAGTGGAGTTAAGACTTCACTGGGCCTTCTTGGTAATGCTACTTTGCAGGGGCCCTTGTTCAGGGAAAGAAGACTTCTGTATTAGCTATCTATCATCGCATACAAGATTACTCCAAAATGTAGTGGCTTAGAGAGTATTTATCATCTCACAGTTTCTAAGGGTCAGAAATCTGGGCACAGCTTCGTTTGGTGCCTCTGGTTCAAGGCATCTCACTGGGATGCAACGAAACTGTCAGCCAGGGCTGCTGTCTCATCTGAAGGCTCAGTGTGGGGTTGAAGGGAATTCTCTTCTAGGCTCCACGCACACACGTTTGGCAGGCCTCCATCCCTTGTCAAGTGGGCCTCTCCACAGGGCTGCATCTTGATGTGGCAGCTGGGTTCTCCCAGGCGAGTGATCTAAGGGAGAGTGAGAAAGGGCATCCCCCAGATGGAAGCCACAGTTATTTAATAACCTAATTTCACAAGGGTCATACAGCACATCTGCTACACTGTGTTCATTAGAAGGAATCAACAGTTCTACCCACATTCAGGGAGAGAGGATCACACAAGGGTGTAAGTACAGAAGACAGGGATCCCTAGGGTCCACCTTGGAGGTTGCCTACCACGACCTCTTTGTGATGATAAGGGTAGGGCTTTGCCTGCACGTAAAGGGAGGCATCATCTCATTATTTCACTGAGGGCAGGAGCAAACACATAATCCAAGAGATGCCTGGGCTGGGGAACCCACAGTCTCCCAGCCTTTGGTGCTTAACCCATCCATTTAACAAATACTGAATGTAGCCAGATCCAAGTGTGAAAGTCTTCAGAAGTCACCTCTCCCCAGCTCCTCATATTCCCTGCTCCCACCCCAGAACCAGAGTGACCCACCGATGAAAAGAGTAGGGAAGAAAGTCACTGCTCTTGGCTCAGCACCCCCTGGGGCTCTCTCCCTCTTGCAGCTCTGCCTGCCGCAGAGAGGGTGTGGCTGATGTGCCCTCCCACAGGGGAGCTGTCCAGCTCTGGCTGTGTTTGGCAGATAAGTTTAATTCTGGGGTGAAGTAGCAGAAAACCCACTGTGGGTGCAGATTTAAGCCACACCCTTCAAGCCAACTTTTATCACTAATCAAATAGATATTTTTTTACTCCACTGTCCTGATTCCTGTGCTTGTCTCTCAAGTGATTTCAAACTCAGGAGGGGTAGACAGGGTGCTGACAACTGCCCTCCCCCCAACCATCCCCCCCTGCACTCTGGGATCCAAGCATCTAGTCCACACCCCTATTTTACAGGTGAATAAATCAAAGCACTAAGAGACAGCAGCAGAGCATGGATAACAGCCCCAGAGTTTCCAACTCCTATTCAGCCACCATCTATCTACAGAGCACCTACTACATGCTAGGCTGTGTGCTGGGGCCTGAGGATGAGAGATCTTCCCATCCTGCTCCAGGAAAATGACTGGATCACTCTGAGCCCCAATCCTCTCATATTGAAAATGGGAAGCAAGTGAAATCATGCACATAAAGTTGGTGTAGAGTACAGAGTAAACAGTCAGCAGGCGTCAGCTATTCTGCCCACCATGCAGTTCATGAGGGGGAAGCTCCTTTGGGTTACAGATGGGGACAATGAGACCCTCTTCCAGGGCAGGACAAAGAAGGATTCAATCTGCCTACAATCTGATGAATTTGGGCACCACTGTTCCCCTCCCATTACTTACGGCCCCACCTCCCACTCTCTGGCCCCCCAAGAAGCACGCGCTAGTCTGCCTGTGCATTGTCAGGGATGCATGAGATTCCCTGAGAGTTCTGGCAAGCAACGCACGAAATTCTGCCAGGGCAGGAACAAACCAAGACAAAGAAGGGAGGCAAGTCCCTCAAGGATACTCAGCAAGCACGTAGCAGAGACGAAAATAGAGCAGAGGACGGATCATTGCCTTCCCCGGGCTGGCTTTCTTTTCTTTTCCCTTTCTAGCGGTTTATATTATGATATTTTTTTTTTTCCCGGCACGACCATCAGTGAAGCAGCAGGTGCAGTTTTTGTAAACACCCCCCAGAAGTGCTGTGAGCGAGGTCAAGGGCAGGTGCCCCCCGCGGAGGGCTGGCCCAGATTTCATGTTTCTTGTTAGTGTCTCTCTGATTCAGATCAATGGCACAGCCTGGAGGTTTCATCTGGAGATCCAGGAGCACCGGCCCAGCCCTCCCAGCTGGGACAGGCGGGAGTTTTGGGGCAAAACAATGCAACTGTCTCCTCCTTGGACAAAGAATCAGGCAGCCTTACAACCAGGAGAGGGTGTGGCCAACCAGGACGTGTGGTTTGCAGAGCACGGGGAAAGCACTCCAAAAAGGAAATGGGGCTCATGCAGCCATAAGGCTATGAGAAGTGAGGCCATGTGGCTGAACCCCAAGGGTGTGCACCCTGAGAAGGCACAGCCTGCTTTCTGGTGTACAAAGTTCCAGTTTTCCTGGTGCAGCTCTTGGATCTTGATTTCACATGATTCAAAATTAAAACACCCAAGAGAAGTTAGCAGTGAAGCCCTATCCACCGTGTAAACCTCAGTGTGGATGAGTTTGTCAGCTCCTTTCTTTTTTTTTTTTTTTTTTGTGGTACTCAGGCCTCTCACTGTTGTGGCCTCTCCCGTTGTGGAGCACAGGCTCCGGACGCGCAGGCCCAGCGGCCATGGCTCACGGGCCCAGCCGCTCCGCAGCATGTGGGATCTTCCCGGACCGGGGCACAAACCCGTGTCCCCTGCATCGGCAGGCGGACTCTCAACCACTGCGCCACCAGGGAAGCCCTGTCAGCGCCTTTCTTGAGACAGCAGATTTTTCAAGGCAAAAGTGATGAAAGAACGAGGGTTACTGATAACGGGGGGAGGAAGGGTCACCCCAAAGTGGGAGGAGGGGCTGGAAGGAGAAAAACACACCTTCAAAATCCTCCCCGGTGCTGGGCCCCCACAAAACACAGGCCACAGGCAGGACTAAGTGGAAGTTTGTTCTCATTTAGTGTAAGATCCACTTTGCATCACTGGGAGCCTGAAAGGGAGGCTTGATGGGAGACTGATAAAAGCCTGACTTTTCAATAAAAATGGAGGAAACTATCTGATGAGCCTTTGTCTCATCCTTCTGCATTTTCCGACTCATCGGCGCTACTCCTGTACAGCGGCAGTTCTGTCTGTGGACCTCTTTTTCCCCCTATCCCTTCCCCTTGAGGTACTGGACAAAGATTTCTCATTTCATACATCATTTATTCCAGCATTAATTCCATCCAAGTCACTTCAGGTTCTTAGCAAACAGAAACAGCAAAATGAAATTCTGTTGCGGTATTACAACGCGAGACACCGGGTAAGGGGGGCTTCTGTGTAGCAAAGTCTCAAATCCTGGACAGAGGGTCTCCTTCCCAATCAAGAGCAGAACGAAGATGAGCAGACTGAGTTTTTATCGATAAGGGCAAAGTTAAACCTCCAGTGGCCACTAACAGGCAAAAGATCCAACAGTCCCTACGCAGGGGCGGTCAAGGCACGAAAAGGCATTTAACGCCAGAACCAGACCTTCTGTCCCCAAACTCAGGAATCAGCATCCGTACATTGTAGTTTGTTTCAACAGTGGGAATAGAGCAATCTGGTCCAATACTGTGGTTTATCATTGCAGAAAGCTCCATAAGGGAGGAAGGCAGGAAGATGGCGGAAGAGTAAGACGCGGAGATCACCTTCCTCCCCACAGATACATCAGAAATTCATCTACACGTGGAACAACTCCTACAGAACACCTACTGAACGCTGACAGAAGACCTCAGACCTCCCAAAAGGCAAGAAACTCCCCACATACCTGGGTAGGGCAAAAGAAAAAAGAATAAACAGAGACAAAAGGATAGGGACGGGACCTACACCAGGGGGAGGGAGCCGTGAAGGAGGAAAGGTTTCCACACACTAGAAGCCCCTTCGCGGGCGGAGACTGCGGGTGGCGGAGGGGGAAAGCCTCGGAGCAGCGGAGGAGAGCACAGCAACAGGGGTGTGGAGGGCAAAGCGGAGAGATTCCCGCAAACAGGTTCGGTGCCCTCAGGCACACATCAGCCCGAGAGGCTTGTCTGCTCGGCCGCCGGGGCGAGCGGGGCTGGGAGCTGAGGCTCGGGCTTCGGTCGGATCGCAGGGAGAGGACTGGGGTTGGCGGCGTGAACACAGCCTGAAGGGTCTAGTGCGCCACGGCTGGCCTGGAGGGAGTCCGGGGAAAAAGTCTGGAGCTGCCGAAGAGGCATGAGACTTTTTCTTCCCTTTTGTTTCCTGGTGCGCGAGGAGAGGGCATTAAGAGCTCTGCTTAAAGGAGCTCCAGAGACGGGCGCGAGCCGCGGCTAAAAGCGCGGACCCCGGAGACGGGTGTGGGACGCTGGGGCTGCTGCTGCCGCCGCCACAAGGCCTGTGTGTGAGCGCAGGTCACTGTCCACCCGCCTTTCCGGGGAGCCTGTGCAGCCCGCCACTGCCAGGGTCCCGGGACCCAGGGACGGCTTCCCCGGGAAAGCGCACGGAGCGCCTCGGGCTGGTGCAACGTCACGCCGGCCTCTGCCGCCGCAGGCCCGCCCCGCACTGCGTGCCCCTCCCTCCCCTCGGCCTGAGTGAGCCAGAGCCCCCGAATCAGCGGCTCCTTTAAACCCGTCCTGTCTGAGCGAAGAACGGACGCCCTCCGGCGACCTACGCGCAGAGGCGGGGCCAGGTCCAAGGCTGAGACCCGGGAGCTGTGAGAGCAGAGAGGAGACAGGGAAATCTCTCTGTGCAGCATCGGAGGCAGCGGATTAAAGCTCCACGGTCCGCTTGATGTGCCCTGCGTCTGTGGAGTGCACGAATGGACAGCGAATCATCCCAAATTAAGGAGGTGGACTTTGAGGACAAGATTTAAGATTTTTCCCCTTTTCCTCTTTTTACAATGAATTATCCCAAATTAAGAAGGTGGACTTTGAGAGCAAGATTTTCAATTTTTTCCCCCTGTTCTCTTTTTGTGAACGTGTATGTGTATGCTTCTGTGTGAGATTTTCTCTGTATAGCTTTGCTTCCACCATAGGTCCCAGGGTTCTATCGGTCCGTTTTTTTTTTTCTTTTTCAATAATTACTTTTTTTATTTTTAATAACGCTACTATATTTTATACTTTATTCTATTTTACTTTATCTTCTCTCTTTCTATTTTTCCTACCCTCCCTTCCTCCCTCCCTCCCTCCGCCCCTTTCTTTCTTTCTTTCTTTCCTTCCTCCCTCCCTCCCTCCCTTCTTCCTTTCACTTTTTCTTTCCTTCCTCCCTCCCTCCCTTCTTCCTTTCACTTTTTCTTTCCTTCCTCCCTCCCTCCCTCCGCCCCTTTCTTTCTTTCCGTCCTTCCTCCCGTCTTTCTTTTCTTTCTTTCTTTCCTTCCTCCCTCCCTCCCCCTTCTTCCTTTCACTCTTTCTTTTTCTTTCCTCCCTCCCTCCCTCCCTCCCTCCCTCCTTTCTTTCTTTCCATCCTTCCTCCCTCCGTGCCTCCTGTCTTTCTTTCCTTCCTCCCTCCCTTCTTCCTTTCACTCTTTCTTTTTCTTTCCTTCCTCCCTCCCTCCTTTCTTTCTTTCCTTCCTCCCTCCTTCCCTTCTTCCTTTCACTCTTTTTCTTTCCTTCCTCCCTCCCTCCCTCGCTCCTTTCATTCTTTCTTTCTTTCCTTCCTCCCTCCCTCCCTTCTTCCTTTCACTTTCTTTTTTTTCTTCCTCCCTCCCTCCCTCCTTTCTTTCTTTCCGTCGTTCCTCCCTCCCTCCTTTCTTTCTTTCTTTCTTTCCTTCCTCCCTCCCTCCCTCCCTCCTGCCTTTCTTTCTTTCTTTCTTTCTTTCTTTCCTTCCTCCCTCCCTCCCTTTCTTTCTTTCTTTCTTTCCATCCTTCCTCCCTCCCTCCCTCCTTTCTTCCTTCCTTCCTTCCTTTCTTTCCTTCTTCCTTTCTTTCTCTCTCTCTTTCTTTCTTCTATTAATTCTTTCTTTCAACTTTTTCTCCCTTTTATTCTGAGCCGGGTAGATGAAAGGCTCTTGGTGCTGCAGCCAGGAGTCAGTGCTGTGCCTCTGAAGTGGGAGAGCCAACTTCAGGACACGGATCCACAAGAGACCTCCCAGCTCCACATAATATCAAGCAGCGAAAATCTCCCAGAGATCTCCATCTCAACACCAGCACCCAGCTTCAGTCAACGACCAGCAAGCTACAGTGCTGGTCACCCTATGCCAAGCAACTAGCAAGACAGGAACACAACCCCACCCATTAGCAGAGAGGCTGCCTAAAAACATAATAAGGCCACAGGCACCCCAAAACACACCACCAGACGTGGACCTCTCCACCAGAAAGACAAGATCGAGCCTCAACCACCAGAACACAGGCACTAGTCCCCCCCACCAGGAAGCCTACACAACCTACTGAAACAACCTTAGCCACTGGGGACAGACACCAAAAACAACGGGAACTACGCATCTGCAGCCTGCAAAAAGGAGACCCCAAACACAGTAAGATAAGCAAAATGAGAAGACAGAAAAACACACAGCAGGTGAAGGAGCAAGATAAAAACCTACCAGACCTAACAAATGAAGAGCTAATAGGCAGTCTACCTGAAAAAGAATTCAGAATAGTGATTGTAAAGATGATCCACGATTCTATTTCCAAGATCCAAAATCTTGGAAATAGAATAGACAAAATGCAAGAAACAGTTAACAAGGACCTAGAAGAACTAAGGATGAATCAAGCATCGATTAAAAACACAATAAATGAAATGAAAAATACTCTAGATGGGATCAATAGCAGAATAACTGAGGCAGAAGAACGGATAAGTGAGGTGGAAGATAAAATAGTGGAAATAACTGATGCAGAGCAAAATAAAGAAAAAAGAATGAAAAGAACAGAGGACAGTCTCAGAGACCTCTGGGACAACATTAAACGCACCAACATTCGAATTATAGGGGTTCCAGAAGAAGAAGAGAAAAAGAAACGGACTGAAAATATTTGAAGAGATTATAGTTGAAAACTTCCCTAATATAGGAAAGGAAATAGTTAATCAAGTCCAGGAGGCACAGAGAGTCCCATACAGAATAAATCCAAGGAGAAATACGCCAAGACACATATTAATCAAACTGTCAAAAATTAAACACAAAGAAATCATATTAAAAGCAGCAAGGGAAAAACAAAAAATAACACACAAGGGAATCCCCATCAGGTTAACAGCTGATCTCTCAGCAGAAACTCTACAAGCCAGAAGGGAGTGGCAGGACATAATTAACGTGATGAAGGAGAAAAACCTGCAACCAAGATTACTCTACCCAGCAAGGATCTCATTCAGAATTGATGGAGAAATTAAAACCTTTACAGACAAGCAAAAGCTGAGAGAGTTCAGCACCACCAAACCAGCTTTACAACAAATGCTAAAGGAACTTCTCTAGGCAAGAAACACAACAGAAGGAAAAGACCTACAATAACGAACCCAAAACAATTAAGGAAATGGGAATAGGAACATACATATCGATAATTACCTTAAATGTAAAAGGACTAAATGCTCCCACCAAAAGACACAGATTGGCTGAATGGATACAAAAACAAGACCCATATATATGCTGTCTACAAGAGACCCACTTCAGACCTAGAGACACATACAGATTGAAAGTAAGGGGATGGAAAAAGATATTCCATGCAAATGGAAATCAAAAGAAAGCTGGAGTAGCAATTCTTATATCAGACAAAATAGACTTTAAAATAAAGACTATTAGAAGAGACAAACAAGGACACTACATAATGATAAAGGGATCAATCCAAGAAGAAGATATAACAATTGTAAATATTTATGCACCCAACATAGGAGCACCTCAATACATAAGGCAAATACTAACAGCCATAAAAGGGGAAATCGACAGTAACACACTCATAGTAGGGGACTTTAACACCCAACTTTCACCAATGGACAGATCATCCAAAATGAAAATAAATAAGGAAACACAAGCTTTAAATGATACATTAAACAAGATGGACTTAATTGATATTTATAGGACATTCCATCCAAAAACAACAGAATACACATTTTTCTCAAGTGCTCATGGAACATTCTCCAGGATAGATCATATCTTGGGTCACAAATCAAGCCTTGGTAAATTTAAGAAAATTGAAATTGTATCAAGTATCTTTTCCGACCACAATGCTATGAGACTAGATATCAATTACAGGAAAAGAGCTGTAAAAAATACAAACACATGGAGGCTAAACAATACACTACTTAATAACGAAGTGATCACTGAAGAAATCAAAGAGGAAATTAAAAAATACCTAGAAACAAATGACAATGGAGACACGACGACCCAAAACCTATGGGACACAGCAAAAGCAGTTCTAAGGGGGAAGTTTATACCAATACAATCCCACCTTAAGAAACAGGAAACATCTCGAGTAAACAACCTGACCCTGCACCTAAGGCAATTAGACAAAGAAGAACAAAAAGCCCCCAAAGTTAGCAGAAGGAAAGAAATCATAAAGATCAGATCAGAAATAAATGAAAAAGTAATGAAGGAAACGAGAGCAAAGATCAATAAAACTAAAAGCTGGTTCTTTGAGAAGATAAACAAAATTGATAAACCATTAGCCAGACTCATCAAGAAAAAAAGGGAGAAGACACAAATCAATAGAATTAGAAATGAAAACGGAGAAGTAACAACTGACACTGCAGAAATACAAAAGATCATGAGAGATTACTATAAGCAACTCTATGCCAATAAAATGGACAACCTGGAAGAAATGGACAAATTCTTAGAAAATCACAACCTCCCGAGACTAAATCAGGAAGAAATAGAAAATATGAACAGACCAATCACAAGCACTGAAATTGAAACTGTGATAAAAAATCTTCCAACAAACAAAAGCCCAGGACCAGATGGCTTCACAGGTGAATTCTATCAAACATTTAGAGAAGAGCTAACACCCATCCTTCTCAAACTCTTCCAAACAATATCAGAGGAAGGAACACTCCCAAACTCATTCTATGAGGCCACCATCACCTTGATACCAAAACCAGGCAAGGATGTCACAAAGAAAGAAAACTACAGGCCAATATCACTGATGAACATAGATGCAAAAATCCTCAACAAAATACTAGCAAACAGAATCCAACAGCACATTAAAAGGATCATACACCATGATCAAGTGGGGTTTATTCCAGGAATGCAAGGATTCTTCAATATATGCAAATCAATCAATGTGATACACCATATTAACAAATTGAAGAAGAAAAACCATATGATCATCTCAATAGATGCAGAGAAAGCTTTCGACAAAATTCAACACCCATTTATGATAAAAACCCTGCAGAAAGTAGGCATAGAGGGAACTTTCCTCAACATAATAAAGGCCATATATGACAAACCCACAGCCAACATCGTCCTCAATGGGGAAAAACTGAAACCATTTCCACTAAGATCAGGAACAAGACAAGGCTGCCTGCCCACTCTCACCACTCTTATTCAACTTAGTTTTGGAAGTTTTAGCCACAGCAATCAGAGAAGAAAAGGAAATAAAAGGAATCCAAATTGGAAAAAAAGAAGTAAAGCTGTCACTGTTTGCAGATGACATGATACTATACATAGAGAATCCTAAAGATGCTACCAGAAAACTACTAGAGCTAATCAATGAATTTGGTAAAGTTGCAGGATACAAAATTAATGCACAGAAGTCTCTGGCATTCCTGTACACTAATGATGAAAAATCTGAAAGTGAAATCAAGAAAACACTCCCATTTACCACTGCAAGAAAAAGAATAAAATATCTAGGAATAAACCTACCTAAGGAGACAAAAGACCTGTATGCAGAAAATTATAAGACACTGATGAAAGAAATTAAAGATGATACAAATAGATGGAGAGATATACCATGCTCCTGGATTGGAAGAATCAATATTGTGAAAATGGCTCTACTACCCAAAGCAATCTACAGATTCAATGCAATCCCTATCAAACTACCACTGGCATTTTTCACAGAACTAGAACAAAAAATTTCAAAATTTGTTTGGAAAAACAAAAGACCCTGAATAGCCAAAGCAATCTTGAGAATGAAAAACGGAGCTGGAGGAATCAGGCTCCCTGACTTCAGACTATACTACAAAGCTACAGTAATCAAGACAGTGTGGTACTGGCACAAAAACAGAAAGATGGATCAATGGAACAGGATAGAAAGCCCAGAGATAAACCCACGCACATATGGTCAACTTATCTTTGATAAAGGAGGCAGGAATGTACAGTGGAGAAAGGACAGCCTCTTCAATAAGTGGTGCTGGCAAAACTGGACAGGGACATGTAAAAGTATGAGATTAGATCATTCCCTGACACCACACACAAAAATAAGCTCAAAATGGATTAAAGACCTAAATGTAAGGGCAGAAACTATCAAACTCTTAGAGGAAAACATAGGCAGAACACTCTATTACATAAATCACAGCAAGATCCTTTTGGACCCACCTCCTAGAGAAATGGAAATAAAGACAAAGATAAACAGATGGGACCTAATGAAACTTCAAAGCTTTTGCACAGCAAAGGAAACCATAAACAAGACCAAAAGACAACCCTCAGAATGGGAGAAAATATTTGCAAATGAAGCAACTGACAAAGGATTAATCTCCAAAATTTATAAGCAGCTCAGGCAGCTCAATAACAAAAAAACAAACAACCCAATCCAAAAATGGGCAGAAGACCTAAATAGACATTTCTCCACAGAAGATATACAGACTGCCAACAAACACATGAAAGAATGCTCAACATCATTAATCATTAGAGAAATGCAAATCAAAACTACAATGAGATATCATCTCACACCAGTCAGAATGGCCATCATCAAAAAATCTAGAAACAATAAATGCTGGAGAGGGTGTGGAGAAAAGGGAACACTCTTGCACTGCTGGTGGGAATGTGAATTGGTACAGCCACTATGGAGAACGGTATGGAGGTTCCTTAAAAAACTACAAATAGAACTACCATATGACCCAGCAATCCCACTACTAGGCATATACCCTGAGAAAACCATAATTCAAAAAGAGACATGTACCAAAATGTTCATTGCAGCTCTATTCACAATAGCCCGGAGATGGAAACAACCTAAGTGTCCATCATCGGATGAATGGATAAAGAAGATGTGGCACGTATATACAATGGAATATTACTCAGCCATAAAAAGAAACAAAACTGAGCTATTTGTAATGAGGTGGATAGACCTAGAGTCTGTCATACAGAGTGAAGTAAGTCAGAAAGAGAAAGACAAATACCGTATGCTAACACATATATATGGAATTTAAGAAAAAAAATGTCATGGAGAACCTAGGGGTAAGACAGGAATAAAGACACAGACCTACTTGAGAATGGACTTGAGGATATGGGGAGGGGGAAGGGTAAGCTGTGACAAAGCGAAAGAGAGGCATGGACATATACACAGTACCAAACGTAAGGTAGATAGCTAGTGGGAAGCAGCCGCATAGCACAGGGAGATCGGCTCGGTGCTTTGTGACCGCCTGCAGGGGTGGGATGGGGAGGGTGGGAGGGAGGGCGATGCAGGAGGGAAGGGATGTGGGAACAGATGTATATGTATGAATGATTCACTTTGTTATATAGCAGAAACTAAAAAAAAAAAAAAAAAAAAAAAAAAAAAGCTCCGTAAGAACATGGTTAGTTACTCCCATGGATGAAATGAAGATCTGTTCCAGAACATCTGGCCAGTGCATGGGAGTTAAGAGTTTAGTTTCCCTCCCTTCACCCTACCCTGTCCTTCACATCCTGTTTGTCTTACAAGATTAAGTATAGTGTCAGGATACGCTAGCTCAGAAATCGAACATGCAAAGTCACCCAAAAGAGACAGCATGGCTCCCAGACGGTAGGCTGGTCCACTGTGTTCAACATCTAAAGCCACAAGTGTGTGCTCCAAAGGACCAAGGTCAGCTTGGGATCCCAGAATGAGAGTCCCAAAGACAGGACCACCCTTCACAAGAGAGCATGGATGCAGCCACTGCCCTAGACTGGGGCCATGACACACTGATCCATTTGGCTCCCTTGTCTGGATTCCAGGCTCACAAAGTAAACTTCTATTATTCTTTGGCTTTCCATACGGTCAACAGAGAGCTCTTGTGCTGGTCATGCCAACATAAACCTTCGAACAGTCGTAGTTTTCCTTGCAGTTTAACCCACTGGCATTGTAGGGTCTACTTCTATTGAATGTGATTTCCAGCTAATGAGTCCTTCACATGGCCACCACCTTTGGAGCCTTCAGAACAGAGGACAAGATGGGGATCCAGGATGGGCCGCCTAAGAAAGGTGTTCCCTAGCTCCAGCTCCATCCTCTCCCACCTACACCTCATCCCAATTCTGTGAAAATAGGATGTAAGACTACAAGGTAGGGAGTGGTCCTCAACCCGGCTCTGCTCTCTACGAAGCCCACAGCTTGATAACTCACAGACTCCACGCTTAGAAAGGAAGGTGTGAGGGGAGTTCCTCGGTGGCCTAGTGGTTAGGATTCCAGGCTTTCACTGCCATGGCCCAGGTTCAATCCCTGGTTGGGGAACTGAGATCCCGCAAGCCACACAGCTCAGCCAAAAGAAAAAAAAGAAAGGAAGGCATGAGGCAGGTGTGAGGGAGGGTGCATGTGGTGGGGAGACAGCCAGGGTCAGCGGAACACCTGACAGCTTAGAACTTGGCTTTCTTCCCAGTTGGTGGCACAGCCTTCAGCTCTCTGTACCTCAGTTTCCCCTTCTGTAACACAGAGACTATACCCTACCTCACAGGGTTGTTGAGAGGATTAAATGAGATGATGTGGAAGAATTTGGATTTCACCATGGAAACATATGTTGCTCTCAATCACCTATGAAAATCCGCCCTGGCCTACCACCCCTTCCACATCTATGCCCCCTCCTCTCCGCTATTGCCCCTGCGAAAATAAAAGTGACCCTGGGGTGGTCAGTGGAGGTACAGTATGCTCTGAAATGCTGTACCCCCCCATTGACCCTGACCACAAGGCCCCAAGAGGGGCTGTCACCCTTGCCCCAGTGCAATGGGGGGTGATTAGAGAAAGGGGGACAAGCAGTCAAGTCTGACAGGAGAAGGAGTGGAGGCCTCACCTTGTGGGTTTAGTTGATAATCTCCCCAAGCTTCCCAGTACTCACTGGTCTTTGTGGCAATCTGAGAATTCTCCAAAGTAAATGGAGACTTGGAGCATAACTCAGGGAATTCTGGGGATGCTAAAGACCCTCTTATGCCCCCAAGGGAGGCCAGCCATCCAAACCCTACCTGCTCATAGTTTTGGACTGAATGTCTGTGTGCCCCCCCAATTCATATGTTGAAGCCCTAACTCCCAATGTGATGATGGTGAGATGGAGGTGAGGTTGGATGCAGGGCCCCCCTCCCTCCCTCTCCCTTTCCCCTTTCCCCCTCTTCCTTTCCACTCTGTAAGGACCCAGCAAGAAAGTGACCATCCACAAGCCAGAAAGAAGGCTCTCATCAGAACCTGCCCTTGCTGGCACCCTGATCTTGGACTTCCCAGCCTCTAAGTCAGTGGTTCTCAAATCCAAATGTGTACCAGAATCAGCAAGAGGGCTTGTTAGTCAACACACAGATCACTGGTCCCCACCCCAGAGTTTCTGATTCAGTAGGTCTGGGTGGGGCTCAAGAATGTACATTCCTAACAAGCTCTCAGGTGATACTGATCATGCTCATCTAGGGACACTTTGAAAACCACTGTCCTATGTGGCCTATCTTTGGACACGCCCATGGGGGAGGGATCTGCAGAACCAGAAGTTTATGGCACCTGAAATGCACCCAGGGGTGGGTATGGATTCCATCCCTGCCACCTTGGCAGGGTTGCTCATAATTCTCTCTTCCTGCAGGTGCCCAGATCCTAAAGTTCTACAAGCAGTGCTGTGCCAGCCCTGCTGGCTGCCTAAACCAGCTTCATTCCCAACCCCAAAATACTCACCATCCCAGCCTCCTCTGCAGTTATGGAGAGCCAGGTGACAAAGTTCTGACCAAAGAGACAAAGGAAACATCTGCTGGGGGGATGGGGAGGGAGGCCTGAGAAAGTTATTGTTCCCCTGATGCTGGTGCCAACTTTCCTTCCTCCTTCTTGAATATAGGCAGCATGCCTGGAGCTGTGGCAGCCTCCTTGCAGCCATGAGGGAATCCCTGATATTCAGCTTCTGACCCTATGCAGTAGCAGCCCATTCCCAAATTCTTGATCTTGAGTAAAACAAACCCCCCATTTAATTTCCTTTTAGTTGGTTTTCTGTTTCTTGAGGCTGAAAGCTTTCAATATACTACTACCATGCTGAATGTCCAAATATGAAATAATTGGTTAAAATTAAAGTGGGAGAGTAATTTAATTTAATTTTAACCAACTGGACATTCAGCATCTTTCTCATGGGGGGATAGGGAGATTCACAGAGCAGAAACAGCTATAATAATGTAAGATAGGACCTCCCTGGCAGTCCAGTGGTTAAGACTCCACACTTCCACTGCAGGGGGCACGAGTTCGATCTCTGGTCAGGGAACTAGGATCCCACATGTCACACAGCGTGGCCAAAAATAAATAAATAAAGGCAAGAGAAGATACTTTAAAAATAATAATAATAATAATAATAATAATAATAATAATACAAGATACACCGTCAGCTTTCTCTTCTCCAGTCCAAACCTACTCCATCCTCTTGTCCTTTCACTGACAGGAACTATTCCTCATGGCTCTTCTTCCATAAGCCTCAGTCACTGGCTCAAGTTCTACACAGTGTTTGGTCTAGGCTGGGTGATGCCTAAGATCCTCTCTGCAGGTTAGGGTTAGGGTTAGGGATAGGGTAAGGGTTAAGGTAAGGATTAGGGGGTTAAGGTTAGCTGGCCTTTGGCTCAGTCAGTCTGAGCCCATCAGAGATGCAGGTTGCTGCTCTTGGCTTCATCCCATTATTTGCCTTCTGACTGTGGGGTGACCTAAGTAAGAATCTGTCACACCTTGGGCACAGCTTGTCACAGACACCAAGCTGAATGAACAGGGTGGGTGGATTCCCACCCCTTCCCACAGCACACATGTGACCACGGTCCAGCTACCAGCACACACTTAACGTTTGCTGACTTGATTTAGGAATCTTTCGAAGAGTCAAGGCATCCTGTACCTCCGTTTGCCTGGACATCAGGGGCTGTTGGGGACAGCTTGGAGACTTCTCTCCATAGGAAGAAGAGGGACAACTCATAAGAGTCCCTAAATTTGTCTCCTGCATGTGGATTTCCCTGACTTGACCTTATCATTCAGACCCCCTGGCTACCAGACAGTAAAGCTCAGAAACAGCACAGCCTGTGGCCAAACCGTGTGGCCAGCAGTGCTCAAATGTGCCGTGGCCACTGAAAGCACCTAAAAATACTCCAAGAGATGTCTCTGGGATCCACACTGGGTCCATGGTAACCTTACCCGCCCCCCACCCCAAGGCCACTGATGTCAGGCTGGCCTGTCAGCCTGGGCAGAAGGGCTTCTCACGTGAATTCCAGGTCAGTGAACAGCCTTCTGGCTGCAACTCTTAGCAAGCAGTGGCTTAAGCCAGAGAGACACGGAAGCAGGCAGTCTTGCCTGAACTCTAGGTCAGAGTCTGTAATTCTCTTGGACATCCTCCCGGGATTGTAAAAAGGCTACATCACCTCTGAGTCATGCCCTCACACAGCAGCACCCAGAGCAGAAAAGAAAGAGCAAGAGGACGTCTTCTTTGGCAAGGATGGAAGCAAATTCTGGATGCCTAATGCCAACGTGCCCCTCACCTCCTGGACCAGAACTGAGTCACATCCCAGACCAGCCAGGTGCAGCGGACTAGACCTCAGTAGAGGAACTGACCAAGTAGGATCAAATAGGGCCTTGCAAGGGAGAAAGAAGGGCTGTTGCCGGTTGAAGGATGTCCCAAAGACAGCAGGTACTAACCCCTGGAACCTATGAATATAATCTGTCTGGGAAAGGGGTCTCTGCAGATATGATCACGTTAAGAATCTTGAGACAGAGAGATTCTCATGGATTATCCAGGTGGGCCCTGAAATCCATCACAAGTGTCCTTCCATGAAGGAGGCAGAGGGAAATTCAACAGACACACACAGGAGGGGAGAAGGTGAGACAAAGACAGAGCAGAGAGAGATGTGAACATGCTGGCCTTGAAGAATGGAGATGGCCACAAGCCAAGGAATGCCGGCCGCCAACAGAAGCTGGAAGGAGCAAGAGATTCTCCCCTTGAGCATCCAGAGGTATCAAAGCCCTGCTGACACCTTGACTTCAATCCAATGACTTTGGACACTGGCCTCCAGAACGATGAGAGAATAAATGTCTGTGGTTTTAAGCCACTGAGTTTGTGATCATTTGTTACAGCAGCAGCAGGAAACTAATACAAGGGAGAGCGGCTTCTTGGCAGGAAACCAGCTGTGTCAGCCCCAGGTTCCTTCACTGAGACTCGGACCTCTCCTTCCCACCTAAGCCCACAACACACACATGTGTGTACACATGTGCACACATGCAGGCACACACACACACACACACACACACACACATCAAGCAAGGCCCTCCTGATTCTCTGCCCTGTTATATTCTAAAGGTGGCTCCCTGAGCAAATACAAAACTGGGATCCTCTGGGACCACTGTTTGCTCCTCTACTGGGCTAAAGGATCCTGAATGTTCTCTAACAATGAAAGGGAGCCCCAGGCATAAGGCATCCAAAAGCCACCAGCATAGAAGCAAAGGACCTGACCGTGGCACACAGCATAAGAAGGCAGGCACGCCAAGGCCAGCGGCATCTCTCCCCGTGTCTCGTTCAATCCATGTCCTGGAACGAGGAATCTCGGACTCACTCAGCCAAGCACAAGGCATTACCGGTTGATGTGCTTTTCAGCAAATCACTCGTAAGAAAATTCATGGTGCAGCTGACCCTCATTAGAATGTGTTTCATTAAATTAAAACATCAATCCCAGAAATACACGTTTGCTTAACAGGCAGAAATGATTTGGGGACCTCATGCTGCACACCGTCAAATCAAATCAAATGATGGGAGCAAACGAAATTAAGCCATCAAGCAAAGAGGGTGGGAAGGATAACGGGGGTCTCTTGCCAAAGGAACAGAATCATGGCTTATGAAGAGCCCAAAGCATCCAAACTGTACATCCATGCAAAGCAGTCAAATGCGACAAGGACTGTATTGAGACAGGCTACACAGGGAGACAGACGGATTGACCTCAAGAGAACCAGGTTCCCACCTGAACTCTCCCAGGATCCTGCCACTTGACTTCCAGATTCTCCCTACTGAATGCTTGAAGGACAGAATCTGAGGAGGGGTCAGAGGCTGGAGAGGCCATGATGATCGCCAAACTTCCCCTCCAAAGAAGGCAGCATGGGATGGTATCGATTCAACCTAAGAAACTAAGGGACAAAGCCAACATCCCAGCTCTTTTCCAAACAAGACCTGAAAGGCGCACAGAGCCTTTCCAATGACAGTTTACATTCGTTTATAAGGCTCTTTCAGGTAGATTATATCTCTTGTTATTGTACTGCTATGAAGCAGAGAAGCCATTCCCATGCCCCAACACAACCAAGGACTAGACGACGAAGACAGGAAATGAAAGCTCCCAAGTTAGAATCCAGGTCATTGCTTTTTATACTCACCTTTGCTCTGCTGCTCCCCAAAGGAGGTCCTGGCTCCCCACCCCCGGCTGCCCAAGCCAACTGTGAGAAGGGCAAGGTGAGTGGTAGGAAAAATATCCTAATCACAGGCACTTAAGACCTTAACAGTTCATTAAATGACAAGTTATTAAAGAATCACTTCCTACACACTTCACTCATTGTTCAGAAATTTAAGTTCCCGAAGAAGGGCACTAGTGTCATATGACTCACTTTTGTTCTAATTAATGTATTACTATATTAATATATAGTAATTAATATATTACTGTTTTATTAATATACTACTCACAAGTGATATTGATTTGATTTAGAAAAATAAAAAAACAAATAATCAAAAGGACAAAATACCCTATAATAGATCCTCTAACTTTTTATATGCATATATGTAATTTTTTACAAAATGCAATCATACTATACTTGCTGTATGTAACTTTTTAAGCTAATAATGCATCATAAACATCATTTCATGTCAAAAAATATACATCAACATTATTATTTAATGGCTGCATAGTATGCCATTGCATGAACGTGACATAATTTACCTAACCAATTACCCATTATTGGTCATTTATGCCATACCCAATTTTCTTGGGTAATAACAACACTGCAGTAACCTTCAGGCACATTCCTTCCCTGTGTACTACACACTTGTCTGCTTATTTCCTTGAGATAATTTCCTAAGATGTAAATGCTTGGTCAAAAGGCCAGCTGTGTCATCCACTGCAACAAGATATTTGACGAAATCTCTTAGATTACACGGTACAGGACTGCTCTGTGTGTGAAAACTAACATGCAGCCCTATTTATTGACTGGACTTAATGCTACCTATCTAAGAGAAGCCCGGGGGCAGTGAGTTGATAGCCACAAACATCTCAGATGTCAAAGAAGCAGCTTCCAAAGCCATCAGTGCCATCATGACACAGCAGAAAGTGCAGAACAATCTGGAAACAGAAAGTAAGATGTGACTGCTTCAAACTATGTGCAGATCAATGGAGATTATTACGATCTCTACTGCATGCCCTCCTTGTACATTTAATGTAGTAAAGCACAATTTCTGTAAGAATGAGATTATAATAGTTAGGAATGAAGGTTCCAGGAAAATGAGCAAATTGGCTTCAACAATAAAGGGAATATTTCCATCCAGGAGCAGGATGTCCAAACGGAGGTCAGGTGAAGCTACCTACAGCAGCAGCTCAAACAAAGCCCCAGTGTGCTGGTTCTTCCAGTATCTTCTTCCTTCCTGGGTTGGCTTCACCCTTAGACACCCTGGAGACAGCTCCCTATAGCAGCTCCTGGCTCTTAACTCATGGTAGCAAAATGGCTGCAGCAGTTCCAGACCTGAGAACACATTAACATCCAAGGAAAGGGAGAACATTTCTTCTGGTTGCTTCCATGGAAGAAAGAGAAAACTTCTCCTTCCCAGAAGCCCTAGAAAAGGTTTTCTTGTGGTTTGGTGCCTCTGACTAGGATGGAATGTGCCAAATATTTTAAACCAAGTTGGGTCACGTGCTGGAGTTAGATGTATTGTTAGTCCCAAGGGCACCAGGCTAAGGATGAGCAAGGAAATTCAGGTTATTGTTTCTGGAAAAACCGGGACTGGATGCACTCGTTCAAACAGATGTCTACTTCAGAGATTATTTATTTAGACGACAGTAAATATAAATTAGTTAACCATAACATCACAAGAAACATTGAAAATCTTTACAAAAAAGTTTAGGAAACATGTCGTTGGACACTTCTCTCTCCACTTCTGAAACCTTATCAAAATAGAAATAAAAAAAATTTTTAAGTCTACAAACTATACAAGATGAGCCTGAAGCATCTTGTGGTGTCAGTAAGGAAGTGTTTAAAAAAAGAAGAAGAAAGGTTGGAGGCACATTGAAAGGACACAAGAAGAAAAAGACAACCCGACAGAGCTAGCAATGACCAATGCTAGAACAATCTAAGCAAAAAGAGAAATAAACATAGTATTGGATATAGCCCAAAGAATAAAATAAATATTCATAAGTCCATACTGATAAAAATAAATCATTGAATAAGCAAATAAATGGAGGAGACGGGACAAGTTTTCCTTAGAGAAGAATTCCAGTTAAGACGCGTGGAAGCAATGAGAGAAATAGAAAATCTCTACTAGAAACCATAGTAATCATCGCTGCAGGCAGTGCCCACCAATGAACACTAAAAATAGAGGGCAAAAGTTTAAGGAGAAATAGGATATTTGCATGGCTATCACCCAAATATGTATTAATTACAAAGAGGAAACCTTTGCCCTCCACTGGAACTTTACAGGGAAAAACGTGGCAGATGCCACGTTAGCCAGTGATCATATGAACGTCACTGGTCATACAGACATCAGGTACCCCCTGATAAGAGGCTCTGAGAGGGCTCATCACCTCTGTGGTGTGCTTCCTCCAAATCCCTACCTCAATCAAATCATCAGAAAATGCCAGAGAAACCCAAATTAAAGACATTCTACAAAATACAGTGCTCTTCAAAAGTGTTGAGGTTGTGAAACACAAGGTAAGCTGACAGATTAGAAGACACTAAGAAAATTTGAGGGGCTCCTCTGGTGGCGCAGTGTTTAAGAATCCACCTGCCAATGCAGGGGACACGGGTTCGAGCCCTGGTCCAGGAAGATCCCACATGCCGCGGAGCAGCTAAGCCCGTGCACCACAACTACTGAGCCTGTGCTCTAGAGCTTGCGAGCCACAAGTACTGACCCCGCGTGCCACAACTCCTGAAGACCGCGTGCCTAGAGTCCCTGCTCCACAACAAGAGAAGCCACCGCAATGAGAAGCCCGCGCACAGCAACGAAGAGTAGCCCCACACAGCCAAAAATAAATAAATAAATAAATATTTTTTTAAAAAGAAAATTTGACAATTAAATACAAGGTAGGGTCCTGGATTGGACCTGGGATTCAGGTAAAAAGAACATTACTGAGAAATCTGATAAAATCTGAATCAAGTCTACCATTTAGTTATTAGCATTTAGTTTAGCATTTTTAGTTTAGCACTGGCGTTGTACCAGTGTTAATTTCTTAGCTTGGATAGTCATACCAACATTATATAAGATGTCACCATTAGGGAGCTCACCGTACTATTTTTGCAACTCTTCTGTAAGTCTAAAATTGTTTCAAAATAGAAAGTTAAAATTGAAGCTTACCCGGGGCAACAGCATGGAGAGATGGGAAGAGACAAGTCCTGGATCCCATCTGTCCACTGCTCGAGGATGCTGACGCCCCCCACCCCACCCTGGACTACCCACTGCCTTGAACCAATAAATTCCCTTCTTATCCACAGGAGGGAAATCTATGGACTTACAAGGACAAGAAGTAGGAGAGTGAACTACAGACAGGCAGCATGAACTGAAATTTGGAAGAAGAAATGAGGGAGGAGGAGCCAGCAGAGTAGAATACCAACTGAAAGCGGAGAAAGATGCCAATTCATGCCCAGGACCCTAGAAAGAAGGCTCCAGAAGGTGGAGGCAGAGTGTAGGATTGAGAAAGAAGCATGGCTATAATTCTGTATGAGGTACAGCTTTGCCCCTAGCCTTCCACTTTCTGCCCCCTGTGCCAATCCCACCCAGACAGCTGACTGCATCTCCCCCTAAGAGGCTCCGGCGCCAGAGCCCTAGGCATCGAGGAGGGTGAGGGGTCAAAGGGAACAGATGAAGTTCACATGGAAATCTAGTTCCCTGCCCTGAACTCTATCACAAGCTCCCACAGTGCACACAGGCAGGTCTACAACCCTGCAGAAGGCTGGGAGTTTCTTCTCTAGAAAAAGTGAACGGCCTCAGAGGAAAGAGCTACAGATACTGACATGTGAGCTTCACCTGGTGTATCAGTCAGCTCAGGGTGCATAACAAAGTACCACAGAATGGCTGGCTCAAACAGCAGAAATTTATTTTCTCACAGTTCTGGAGGCTGGAAGTTTGAAATCAGACTGGTGTTGGTGCCTTCTGAAGCCTCTCTCCTTGGCTTGTAGATGGTCACCTTCTCCCTGGTGTCTTTACATGGTCTTCCCTCTGTGGGCCTCTGTGTCCTAAGCTCCTTTCCTCATCCGGACACTAGTCCGATTGGATTAGGATCCACCCTAATGGTCTCATTTAACCTTAATTCCCTCTTTCAATGTCCTATCTCCAAACACAGTCACATTCGGAGGTGCTGGGGGTTAAGACTTCAACATATGAATTTGGGGGGAGACACAGTTCAGCCTGTAACATCCAGGCAAACAGCCGCCCACCTACTTGATCTGCATACCAGTGGGGGCCATTGGCTGTTCTACCCCACAATGCACAGAAGGCTCCTAAATGCCCCGACACCTTCCTCCTCAATGTGAGAGAACAAAGCATCACCAGGCCTCAAGGAAAATTAACAACAGGAGGGCAGAGGCCAAAACCTACAAATAGATGACATACACTTGGAACGTGGAGTGTGTGGACCCCATGCAGAGCACGGGGAAACACCCCCATAATCCCCAAGAGTCGAGGGAAAGATGCTACACTCACAAAATAGAAACAGGGTATTCAGAAGAGGATTACTGGAGAATGAGAAAATGTTTCACAATTAAATATAGAAAAAATTTTTAATTTTAAGAGTTGGGAGACCGTATCTCCCAGGAAACTGGATAAAAAGACAAAACGTCAAGAAATATGAGAGAAATAAGAAACATCACAGGTTCAATCAAGGAAGTTTAGCATCTGATGTAGAAGCAGCCCAGAAAACAGAGAACAGAGAAAACAGAGGAGGTAAATATTTAATAAATACATACTCGAACTGAAGATCCCAAGGGAGCACATTTTAAAAAAGAGAAAGAGAATGGCTTGTGGAAACAGGGCACAGAGTACAGGAGGCACAGGGGATCCTCAGGACGAGGGCTGCCCACCAGGCACCCCAGGGCATGGAGAGGACCATCTCCAAGGAAAGAACAAAAACACAACAGAAAATGGAATGAATGTGCTTGACAATGGGGAAAAGAGCATCCAGAGGGGGTTACAATGTTGTCAGAGTGTCTGAAAGAGTAACCCAAAAGCTCCAACAAAAACATCCAAACACGGAAAGGAAAAAAGTTGGGCAATTATCAACTGCAGAAGTTGTACAAGATTAAACATGTCATCATAGTTCCCTGGGCTATTGGGGAACAATACATATAGAGTCATAAGAAGGTAAATAATGGATTCAACCAACAACTATAATATGCAGGTACCAGGAGGGAAGGGGCGGAGAGACAGGTTACGGTGCTACCTGCTCACAGCTGTGTAGCAGGTGCCCTACAAGCAAAGGGAAACAAGGACAAGACTCAGGCACTGTGGTAGCCCCTCTCCTCCCTCCAGACACAGTCCTGAAGGATGGACTAGAGTCGACCCGAGAATAACCCGCACAAACTACCTAGAGAGACTGTCCAGCCTGTTTTTGCTGCTTAATAAATAGTAGCTCTTATTACTCATGGTCTTATATAAAAGCACTAATGATCCCTGAAGGGCATGGAGCAGTTTGCCATGCAGAACATGTGTACATATCTACACCATGCCTGGACCACTGTAGACACTTCACTGAATGATGGCTATTGTTAACATTATTACTAATAGTCCTTTAACTAATCTCTAGCCCTAATATATTCAGAGCAATTATTTACGCCTCACTGTTTCAGTATCTCTTACAGCATAAGAATCCACCCCCAAACCTAGTATTTTAACACCACCATCACTTTATTATTTCTCATGATTCTATGGGTTGGCTGGGCTCAGCTGATCAGTTCTCCTGCTGGTTCTATGGTTGCAGTGCCCAAGACAGCGTCACTCATAGTCTGGGGCCTGGGCCGGGACAGACAGAAGGCTGGGCTCAGCTGGACAGTGGCACAGCTGGCCTTTCTCCCCTCTGTTTCCATTCAGTATCAGGACCTCTCCCTAACATGGGGGCCCAGGCACGCAAGGGCACACAAGCCTTCTTTTTTTTTTTTTTTTTTAGTAAAAGCATGGCTACTGTTGATTCTGCATCAAGATATTTTACATGCATTAGAAATAAAATGCTTAGAAATGAAAACAGATTAGGTTTTCAATTTACAAAGGCACAGAGAGGTTAAGTAATTCATTGAGGCCACAAAGCCAGTAAGTAGGTTAGTGGAGGATTTGAACTGGGGTCTCTGAACCCAGTCAAAGACTGTGCTCTTTAGTATATTAGGCAGCCTCCCTCTTTCTGACTACCAACTTCCAGGTAAAGCAAATGAGCTCTTTCTCTTATAAACTGGATACCATATTTTTAAAGGCATTTAGCAACAAATTGAAGTATGTTTGTAAAAATGCTATATTAAAGAAGGTTAAACAGATTTCTAAAATCTAAGACTTGCCCCAGCATCTCACCTGCTAATACCCACTGTAAATATCCAAGCCAGAGAAATGATAAGCAGAATGTCCCCAACTTATTTGACTGTGGAACCATTTTTTTTTTCTCAGATAAAGTTTGGCCAGTGGTTGGCCAGTATGTCTACCACAGATGTGGCTTTACTCCTATGCACACAGGCCTTCCTAAGGCTAATGTCCAGAATTGGCATGGCCTCACTTCTGCCATGCTGTACTGGCTAGAGCAAGTCATGGCTAGCGTAGCTTCAGCGTGGAAGGGCAATAGACACGGGCGGCAAACCAGGAGGCATGGTACATCTAGGGTCACCATTGGAGAGGACCACACTGACCCTTGCGGGAGAGTGGGAGGAAGCAGAGGTGACATACTTGATGTCTCTCTCAGGGTGCCCTGCACATTCCCAGCACTCAACAAACAGCAGCCAAACAAAAGAGGGTGCATTCCAGTTGGAAAATAATGCAAATACTGACACGGCACGAAACATCGTGGAGGGATTAGAGAGTACAAACTACTGGTAGCTGAGGATGGAGTACAAGAGCCAGACTCAGGGTCCCCACTTTAACCCACCTTCCCCTCAGACCTCTCCAAGAAGTCTGGAGTAATGAAGTTACCTATCATGAGTGATGATGGTGTTGGAATTAAATCACAAAGCCATCAAAAGAGAACAGTCCAGGGCTTCCCTGGTGGCGCAGTGGTTTAGAGTCCGCCTGCCAATGCAGGGGACATGGGTTCGTGCCCCGGTCCGGGAAGATCCCACATGCCATGGAGCGGCTGGGCCTGTGAGCCATGGCCACTGAGCCTGCGTGTTCGGAGCCTGTGCTCCGCAACGGGAAAGGCCACAACAGCGAGAGGCCTGCGTACCGCAAAAAAAAAAAAAGAGAACAGTCCAGACATGAAAACATTTAAAGTATGCAAAAAACACATAGAAAACACTTTAAAGGGACTGAGAAATTTTATTGCGAAAAGAAATTAACAAATTCTAAAAGGTTAAAAAATTTACAATGCTGACAAAGCTAAAAGCCAAGCAAAATACTAGAAGCAAATATTTGCCACTAAAATAAATGTAACGACGGATTAACATCCAGAATGTAAAATCCATGCCTACAAACAACCCGATGGGAAAATGGACAAGATATGAGAACAGGAAATTCACTGCTTGGTGTAGCTCTGTTGGGAGACCTTGGTGGTGTCTGCTACAATTCAAAATGTATAGAACTTTTTACCGAGTATTCCTATTTCTAGGTTTCTATGTGGAGAGACACTATAAATATCCCAAACAGGCTGCAAAAAAGATGCTAACTGTGGCCGTGGTTGCCATAGGAAAACAGTGGAAACATCCTAATGTTCAGCAACAGCAGTCTGGTTGAATAACCTATAGTGAATCTATACCAGGCCATGCGGAATCTAAAAGGATGCAGTCAGAGGTATTTTACCAACATAGACAGACTTTCAAGACATGCTGTCAGGTTGAAGGACAAAGTAAGATGCAGAAAAATACACAGTGTACATACTCATTTATCATTTTTTAAAACCATTAAAAAAAAGCAAGCATTTACTTTTATGTCTATGTGTGTCAATACTGATAGATAACTGTATAAAAACAGTTTTGGAAAGACACACGCTAAACTATCAACAGTGCTAATTAAGCACGGGGTGGGGAAAAGTTTGCAGAAACAGCTTTTGTTTTTCCACTTCCCTATGGGATTTTTTTCAGTAACAATGTATGTACATATGACTTAGGTACTTTTATGAAAAATTTAAAAAAGGAAGGCATGACTAAAAGAGGCAAGAACTAAAAGGTGGAAAAACTAGAATGATATAAGGTATTTAAAATATAACAATCACTGTCCTAGACATAAACAATCTAATTGGTCACGCTGCAACTGGGGAGAAGCCCGCGCACCACAACTAGAGAAGCCCGTGCGCCACAACTAGAGAAGCCCACGCACTGCAACAAAGATTCCGTGCGCCACAACTAAGACACGATGCAGCCAGGTAATAAAAATAAAAAAGAAAGTCTCCATTTTAATTTCTAATATGCTATCAATAGATACAACCCACATAAATAAAAACGTTTGAGATCCTTGATGATTTGTAGGATTGTGAAAGGGTTGTAAGGCCAAAAAGATTGAGAAGCCTTAACCTGATCCAACTCCCAGTTTATAAGAAGTATGGGGTCTAAGGAAGCAAATTTAATGACACCATGAAGAACATCAGTCATGACCAGGAATCTAACATCTGACATTTACAGGTGAAATGACATAATATCTGGGACTTGTTTTAAAATACTCCAGGACAGGGACTTCCCTGGTGGCACAGTGGTTAAGAATCCGCCTGCCAAAAAAAAAAAAAGAATCCGCCTGCCAATGCAGGGGACACGGGTTTGAGCCCTGGTCTGGGAAGATCCCACATGCCATGCAGCAACTAAGCCCGTGCGCCACAACTCCTGAGCCTGTGCTCTAGAGCCTGTGTGCCACAACTACTGAAGCCCGTGCACCTAGAGCCCATGCTCCGCAACAAGAGAAGCCATCGCAATGAGAAGCCCGCGCACCGCAACCAAGAGTAGCCCCTGCTCGCCGCAACTAGAGAAAGCCCGCACACAGCAACGAAGACCCAACACAGCCAAAAATAAATAATAAAATTTTTTAATTAAATAAATAAATAAAATACTCCCGGACAAACAAGGGGTGTCTGTGGAGTGGGAATAAATCAAAAATGAAAAACTGATCAGTTCTAAAGCTAGGTGGTACATGGGTCTCTACATGGGGTACATGGGGGGCATTATACAATCCTTTCTACTTTTGTGTAGAATCTAAAATTTTATTCTTACAATACAACTAAAATAAAAATGAGTATTACAGTAATAGTTAACAGACCATTCTGAAAAATAATCATAATGAAAACACCTTCCAAAAATTAAAGATGGCAAAGCAGGCTCCTCCATTAAAAATACTAATAAAACAGAAGCAAATAAAACAGAAAAAATAAATTTTAGCACAGTAAAAATAAAATCAAAAAACCTGGGATGGATGAAAATGTATTATGTGGCATTAGTGCAAACCCCTGGAAGCTGGCCAGGGGTGGGTGGGCCCGTGGGCCCAGAACCACATTTGATAAGCAAAACGCAACAACTACCAGATTCAAAAATGACATTCAAGAGACAGTTGGCATCTTTTCTTGAAAAGGTGAAAGGGGGCATTACAAAAATCAATCAAGATTAACATGGGATTGCAAAGAAGACTATGATAAGATGATAACACAATTAAGAACTCCCCAGAAATTTAGTCAAAAGCAGAATTCGGTTCCGCAAAACATCGCATCAATGGAACAACAGTCTGGAGTATGGAGGAAAGCTAAGCCAATGCAGGGGAGAAAAAGTATACAACAGTGGGGAGCCTGACCTTCAAATGGCAAGGGCACCTCTAAAAGATGAACTGAGAAACAGAGAAGGGGAGAAGTGCCCTAGAAGGAACCAGATTGCTTTAAATCTTAGTCTGGAGATGAAAGGGGCTCATACATTTCTCTCCCAGAGTCCACAAGCAAAGAGGAAGACACCAAGCTCTCTCCTAGGAAATGCCTCCTTAATGCACTAAAAATCAAAGAGCAGGTCACGTTTAAAGAAACACAACAAACAAGCCTGTTCTCGGAATTCTCATCTTAGACCTTAGCGATAAGCATAAACCTTCAGAAATAAAAGCAGAGACTTCAGGTATTCTTTACCCTGAAAAGCTGTCACTTCAGAGCCCTGTGACAAGAGGACCTAAATGCGTCCAACGCCTGAAGGCATTATGTGTTGCTCACACCCCTTACTGACAAATTTCCCTTCTGAAATGACTTCAAAGCAGCAACTGAGTTTAAATGCCAACTCCGAAAGATAAGTAAAGGGCACTAATGGGAAGGGCTGCCATACAGTGAGGAATAAGAATCAATACAATCACATATTAGTGACAACCATGCCAAGCGTGGCATCAAAGACAAAGCTACTGAGAAGGAAAGAAAACAGGTGCCTGAGCTTCCTGAAGTTTCAATGTGTGGAGGAAAGGCCAGGGACAGGGTGGGAGTCGGGGTACACAACTGCTCTTCTTCCACAGAAAGCATCCAAAATTGCTGACATTATGCAAAGTGAAATAAGCCAGACAGAAAAAAAAAAAGCACTGCATGGTCTCATTTCTATGCAGAATCTAAAAAAGTTGCAAACACAGAAGCAGAGAGTAGAATGGTGGTTACCAGGGGAGGGAAGGGGAGGGAAATGGGGAGATGTTGGCCTAAGGATACAAACCTCCAGCTACAAGATGAATAAGTTCTGGGGGTCTAGTGTACAATATGGTGACTACAGCTAATGATACTGTACTGGATACTGGAAATTTGCTAAAAGAGTAGATTTCAGGAGCTCTCATCACACACACATTAAAAAAAATGGTAGGGCTTCCCTGGTGGCGCAGCGGTTGAGAGTCCGCCTGCCGATGCAGGGGACACGGGTTTGTGCCCTGGTCCGGGGAGATCCCACATGCCGCAAAGCGGCTGGGCCCGTGAGCCATGGCCGCTGAGCCTGCGCGTCCGGAGCCTGTGCTCCGCAACGGGAGAGGCCACAGCAGTGAGAGGCCCGCGTACCGCAAAGAAAAAAAAAAAAAAAAAAGTAACTGGAAGAAGATGATAGGTTAAATTAGCTTGACTGTAGTAATCATTTCGCTATGTGTGTGCATATCAAATCATAATGTTGTATACCTTACATATATATAATTTTATTTTTAAAAGTTTTAAACCAAAGTTGCTGGTTTAAGTGGTTAAAAATTTAAACATATGTACATAGAAATGAGTGTTTGCTGACCCACTGGATTCAGCAATATTACAGTAGAAAGAGGCTGGTTACCAGAGACTAAAATTAATAGGGGGATTTAAAAAAAAAAAAAGGAATAAGTCCATTGAGGAATGGCCAGGATTCTGTCATTATAACTGGAAAGAGATGTCAAAAGGACTATAAAAATGAAAATAAAAATTAGGATGACAGAAGATGATCCAAATGTAACACCAAATACAAAAGAATGTAATTATTATCCCATGGTTGGGGAAAAAGAGTTCCTGACTGGATTAGAAATCAAAATCTATTACACATGAACCAAATGTGAATATAAAAGGATGTGTACAGATTTTTTTTAAAAGCAAAAATGGCTAGGTTACTAACTGTATGAGACAAAATTAACAAACTATAAATGGTCATTATAAAATGTTAAAGGGATACTAAGAACTGAAAACCAGAGAATGTTGAACATTGCTCAAATAATAAATGTCAATAAAATACATAAATAAAAGCGGATTGCCAACGTACAGAACATCACAGAATCTCTGTTGTAGTGATACACCATAAAATCACACTGTCAGAATTTAGTCATCCATTTTAAAGTTTAAAATACCAAGCCAACGGGAAATATAAAATTTAAACAAATCAACAACTGGAGAGAAAACAAGCAATTATAAAAAAAGAAAAAAACTACACCCATATTGACACATATATTCACAATTTACCCTTCCAAAAACCGAAAGATCTACAATGAACTTGAATAAATGTAAACACTATTTGTATTTACAACACTATTTGTACTTACAGGCACAGCAAGGATAAATAACTTGAAGGCCATTGTACTTCCAAGTGGGAGCCAGATTCACACCCAATCTCTCTCCTGCACCATCGTTAAGAGTAATAAGCAGCCCAAGAGCGAAAGTCATCCCAGGCTTTATTAATATGTTGTCTCTAGGGCGTTTACTTGTTAGTTGAATGATAATGACATCCTATTACAATTACAAAATAGTTTAATTACCCGCTGTCTTCCCCACAACTCTGTAAACTCTTCAAAAACAGGGACATTATACATAACCTCAGTAAGCCTCAGTCTCCCCACCTGTAAATAAACAAATACATAATTCGGAGTTTTCCTAAGCATTATGTGAGCTGATATATGAAAAGCGTAAAGCACACTACCTAGTATATACAATATGTTAAGTAAATCATAGCTACCCAGACACCCGCTAAATGGTCTAAGCATTGACCCAAAATCCAGCCCACTGTCTGTTTCTGTACAGCCCATAAGCTAAGAATGGTTTTGTATTTTTTAGGGATTGAGAAAAAATATTCAAAGAATAGTATTTTGTGATACATGGAAATTGTATGAAATTCAAATTTCACTGTCCGAAAATAAAGTTTTATTGGCACACAGCCCCGCTCATTTGTTTATGCGATGCCCATGGTTGCTTTCACACTGCAGTGGCAGAGTTGTCCAGCTGTGCCAGAGACCATATGGCCTGCAGAGCTGAAAATATTTACTCTTCAACCCTTTTCAGAAGAAGTTTGCCAGCCCCAACCTAATCAGTTATTGGACAAAGGTAGCAAGTCAAGTAATTATAAATCAATGACCAATTATAAATCAATTCCAATTATAAATCAATGTTTCCTGTGGGTATAATGTTATAAATGGAGATTACATTCCTGGAAGCCTGTATCATACCAACCATAAAAATACTGAAACTGCTTACATAAGAAAAGAAATGCATTATATGACTTTATAAGCACTTATTAAGACAAACACAGTTATGTCAGATATTTTTCTTTGGGGGGATTTGTCTGTGTGGGTCAGTCTGGCTGAGGCCTTTTGGTTACAGTAATTACGGAGGGGAGGCACCATCTCCCCCTGACAAGCAGGCATCTGTTGTTGTTCTGGGACTGTCACATTTAAATCAAAAATTATGACTGTGTATCCCAGACCTCCCTGGTGGTCCAGTGGCTAAGACTCTATGTTCCCAATGCAGGGGGCCCGAGTTCGATCCCTGGGCAGGGAACTAGATCCCACATGCCACAACTAAGAGTTCCCATGCCACAACTAAAGATCCCGCATGCCGCAACTAAGACCCAACACAGCCAAATAAATAAATAAATATTAAAAAAAAAAAAAAGATTATGGCTGTGTATCCATCTCATAACCTGAACATGTACCAATGGCTCTACATGTGTGTCTATGACAAACGCCCAGGCAAGGGCAGTGACCAGAAAACCTTCTTCAATGAACCTTTGTTCCTCCATTTCAAAAAGATGCTGACGGCTTAGCTCCAATGGCTCATCATGCCTCGAAGATCAAGCTCATATTCAAGAATATGGCACATACGGCCCCCAAAGACTGGTGACTGGTTCTCAGTTCATTTCTCACTACCTGCACCCTACACTCCAGGCACTGGTGACACTTAGAGCGGCACGTTGATTCCTGCCTCTGGAAGCCCTTGCTCAGCCAGTCCACCTGACATGACATGCACCCTACTCTATCCCCACCCCCACCCAACCCAGCGCCCATCACCTCTACTATCCACTTTGCTGATGAACTCCTTTCAGTCCTTACTACCTATTAACAGAAGAATGAACTAGGATATCTTATCTTCCCCATCACTACAGAAAATGAAAGTAAATGAAATTATTCTGACTCTATATAACAGAAGATGGGAAAGTGGAGGCAGGTGATGGTAAATAAGAGGGTGGTAACACAATAATACAAGATGTCAAAAATAAAACTGAAAGGTAAGATACGACAACTGAAAGATAAGATATGACAAACATACATTGAAAAAGAAAAAGCCATTGAAATTGCATTAAAATCTATATATAGGTTGCTTACTAAAGATACAAAACAACCAATCAAAGGGAAAATTCAGAAAAGGGCTCTCTTTGATGGGAAAAGAGAAAGGCATCAAAAATTAGGCTGGTAGATTCCAGAGAAACTGAATTTACTGAGCAGTCTTGAGGAGAAAAGGGGGACCTTGAACAGAGAGCAAAACAAAGAGAGAAAGTAGGAGAATGCAGAGGTGATTGGCAGCCTACAGCCAGAGAAGTAAGGGAGTCTGTCCAAGTAGAAGTCTTCATCAAAGCTGCAGTGGAAACCCACCACCTTGTTTGCCCTGACAACAGAACATTTCCCTACACTTCACGGAATGTTATCATCCTGAGAAAACCCTAAAAATAATAAAATACTATTAAAATCAGGGCTACATACTGCCTATGAGGGAATCCCCGGGGAGGAATTTGGGGAATGAGTTACCTCAAAGAGTAATATCAGCAACACGAAGAATTTGACTTAGTTACAGAAAGATTAACTTGGGCCTCCAGACTCAAGAGAGTTTCTGGTGTCACTGCTTCTCCTGCTGCCAAGGCCAAGTCAAGGCAGATATTAAGTCATGTAGTCGAGAATTCCCCGGCAGTCCACTGATTAGGACTCTACGCTTCCATTGCGGGGGCAGGGGTTCAATCCCTGGTTGGGGAACTAGGATCCCACAAGCCACAGCATGGCCAAAAAAAAAAGGGGGGGATCATGTAGTTATATTGTCCTTAGGGGGTCCCCTGGTCTACTCATCACTGCTGTGGTCAGGAAGGGCTCATGCATTGGGGAAGGGGGGAAATCTAGGTCTGGTTAGGTGCCCTGATATATGAGCTGCCTGGCAGCGTTCACTTCCCCACCGTGGTCCCTCTCACGCTGTGGAATCGTCCACCTCCCCTCCGCTGAGTGGGTGGGGACAGCTACTGCTGCTTCGAGCAGTCTCCTGATGGGTGCTCAAAAAAGCTCTGTTGAAAGGATAAGTTGCACAAGTGACACAACTCATGTAAGAAGTACCATATAATTGAACAAATGGAGAAATGTTCAACCTTGAAGAAATACAAACTGAAATTATGTGGTCACCTTGTACACATGAAATATACATATATATATATATATACACACACACACCCCTATATATATTGCTAATTTCATGCATACAAGGTGACTATTGCTCTACATATATATGAATATATGTTTTATGAAATACATATTGCTATATAGAGCTATATATATGAATATACATTTTATGAAATACATATAGCAACATATATACATACCAATACATATTTTATGAAAAAGCAAAGATGTGGTAAAATTCACCCAGCATTTGTTTACATTACATAATTTGTACAGATTCTCAAGCTGGGGAAGCAACTTGGCAATTTCTATAGACACCCATATGTCTATATGCTGTGGCCTAGTGACCTCATTGTAGTGACATATCCTAAAAAATCATTCTCAACAAGAAAAAGCCATTTGGACTACAAAGTTTATTACTGCATTATCTATAATAGCAAAATGTTAGAAACAGCTTAATTATTTAGCAAAAGAACTGGTTAGGTAAATTGCTAAACAATGACTCAATGGAACAGAGTTTACTGACTCACATAAAACTATCATTATTGAAACATAATATAGAGAAATCTTTGTAATATACAGTTAAATGGATAAGTGTAAAATATGGAACTTAAGTTTAGCTAAAATTAAAGACCATGTAAAACTTCATATACATTAAAGGATTATGTGTGCACTTCAAGAAAATATTACAGGTTATTGTGGGTAAGTTTTTCACTTTATTTTCGTTACTACTGTTGTAACATTGTGTGATGATTTTTTTATTAGTGAGATATAACTGACATATAACATTGTATTCATTTTAGGTGTACAACATGTATACATAAAAATGTGTGTGTGTATAGAATACCACAATCAGTTATGTGTAATGTATTTTTTTAATATAGTGAAAGCTTCTCTAATTATATTTCACTGGAACTAGAAAAGGGAAAGCTGCTCTTTATAATTATTTTTGTTCCATAAAACTTTTCCTTACTTATTTACACTGTTGTATATAAAATCTAGCTAAAAACAGCAAAAGAAAGAAAAATATTAGTATTGGGGGGGAAAAGAATAAATAAAAAGGGATGAATAAAGGTGATTTTCTCCATTAAATACTAGAATATGTTCAAAACAAACATGTCATAAACAGTAATAATGGCTTAAAGCCCAGCCACAGATCACTGAGGCAGAAGTGGGACCCCAGAAGTAGATCCAAATTTTTAAAGAATTAAGTGAATGGGAAAGTAAAATAAAATGTCATACATAATGACAGAAACAACAAAATGTAGAAAAATAAGCTTAGATCCACACCAATCTAAATTTAGTGGGAAAATATTACAAAATCAAACATATATAACAAATCAAACCATATATATAACAACTATATATATGGTTTTATAACAAATAAATATAACAAATCAAACTATAGGAAAAACTAGATTAAACAAAATAACATTCTCCTCCCAAGTAAAAGGTTTTTAAAGTTATTGTTATAGAACAGATTTCAAAGGAAAGATAAATATTCATTCATTTAATAAATATCTGAGTTCTTATCAGGCAGCAGTTACTATTACATCTAATTTTGTAAATATTATCAACTTTTAAGAAGCCCAGAAAACCTTAAACAAAAGGAAGACAATAGAATTGGAAACCTCAAACATAAATGTTACTAATTACACACCCACACCCACACCCACACACGCACCCACGCACACGCACACGCACACAAAACAGTATATATACAAATACCTCATACAAAGGGAAAACATTCCACCCATCTCCAAGCGCAAACATGAACACATGGGTGAACGAACTCCTTTAGTAAAACAGTAACTGAAAATGGGTTTAATGGTGCCAGTAATTATAGAAATGCAAATCAAAACAGTGGGCAAACTCTTGAAAATTTATTAAATTGGAAAAACGAAGAAAAATTATTAAGCCTGGTTTTGGCAGGGAGGTAAGTAGATTGCCTCAATTCTGTGGGAAGAAAGTCTGACTAGTTGTATCAAGAGTAATTAAAAATATGACAAGAACAATAGCCCAATCATATAAATGTATGTAAATAATTCAAAAGAAGAAAAAAAGAGTTTGCTTGTGGGTTTTTTCTTTTTTCCTTTCCATTTACAGATGACAGGAATAGAAAGAAGTATTTGGTTATTTTTTTATATAAATTTATTTTATTTTATTTATTTTATTATTGGCTGTGTTGGGTCTTTGTTGCTACACACGGGCTTTTCTCTGGTTGCGGCAAGCAGGGGCTACTCTTCATTGTGGTGCACAGGCTTCTCATTGTGGTGGCTTCTCTTGTTGGGAGCACGGGCTCTAGGCATGCGGGCTTCAGTATTTGTGGCACACGGGCTCAGTAGTTGTGGCTCGCGGGCTCTAGAGTGCAGGCTCAGTAGTTGCATAGCACGGGCTTAGCTGCTCTGCAGCATGTGGGATCTTCCCGGGCCAGGGCTCAAACCCATGTCTCCTGCACCGGCAGGCAGCTTCTTAACCACTGCCCCACCAGGGAAGCCCCGACATTTGGTTATATTTAAAAGATAGAAATGACCTAAAATCCAGCAATAGAAAATGGAAAAGCAATAAAGGTATATTAAACCATGGACTATTACAGGGTCATGACAGCTACGTAGGAGCAAGAAAGAACATTTACAAAATAATGTGAATCCAAAAAAACTGTATATCCATAATGACTTCCACCATGTAAAAAGCTCCATGTGTTTAAACAAAGATGGAATGAGGACAAGGAGAGATGAAAACAATTTGGCCATTGTAATAAAAGTTTATAATGCAATTTTTAAAACACTTTTGCAGGATTAAAGTACACACACTGCGAATACACCCCTTTAAATACTTCAGAACTGGCTTTGAGAAACCATTAAAGCATTCACACCCACAGACATGTGCAGTGAAAGCCAAAATGGTACTTGGGCAAAGGGTCCCGCAGAAGGTGTTCTGGAATTATTTACAGGGGTGCCCATAACAGTGAAGAGGACACAGCATAGGTAGACTAAGCTGGGATGATCCATCACTCTGAGAACACCTTCCACAAACAGCCTGCACAGAGTCACTGGCTACGCTTACTGACACAGACATTTCAAGATAACCTGATAATATAGGAGAGGGTTCTCAAAGGTAGCATCCTTATTCAGAGAAAACCTTTCTGTCATTATCACCAAAAGGCTATGAAAAGCATCTTTGGAAGGAATTGCTTTTCAACACAACACACTGGGTTAAAAACATTTATGCCAAGGGCTTCCCTGGTGGCGCAGTGGTTGAGAGTCCGCCTGCCGATGCAGGGGACACGGGTTCATGCCCCGGTCTGGGAAGATCCCACATGCTGCGGAGCAGCTGGGCCCGTGAGCCATGGCCACTGAGCCTGCGCGTCTGGAGCCTGTGCTCCGCAACGGGAGAGGCCACAACAGTGAGAGGCCCGCGTACCGCAAAAAACAAACAAACAAACAAACAAACAAAAAATTTATGCCTTTATGTCAAGAAATTAACAGCTTTCTCAAAACATTTTCTGGGAAAATATATGTTTGTGGGGAAGCAGCAATATTAACACAAAGGATTCAACTATTATCTCAATTCACTAAGAAGAAAGAAATGCACATTTTACTTTAACAAAGACAGGAAAGAGGAGTCTCTATTACAGTGACATCAACCTCTTGAGAGCAGGCACAAGGTTTTATCTTTCTTTACAGCTCTACAGCCTGCCAGCATATGATGTTGGGTGGATGGCTGGATGGCCAGATAGGTGAATGGCTGGATGGGTGGCTGGATGGAAGGCTGGATGGGTGGATGGGTGGATGACTGGCTGGGTGGCTGGCTGGCTGAGTGGGTGAATGGGTGGGTGGTTGGCTAGGTAGCTGGCTGGGCAGGTGAAAGGCTGGCTGTGTGGATAGCTGGATGGGTAGATGGGTGGCTGGGTGGATGGGTGGATAGGTGGATAGGCAGATGGATAGGACGGCAGTTAAGTAGGTAGGTGAATAGATGAATGGATAGATGGTTAAATGCCTGTACAGCTAGATGGCTGAATGAATGGGTGGGTGGACAGGTAGATGGGTGGATGGCTGGTTGTGTGGCTGGCTAGGTGCTGGCTGGGTGGATGACTGGGTAGGTGGATGGGTGGCTAGGTGAGTAGTTGTCTTGCTGGAGAGCTGGCTGGCTGAGTGAGTAGACAGTTGGGGGGACAGATAGATGGATAGGGAGAAAGACAGGTAGGTAGGTAGGTGGATGGATGAATGGATAGATGGTTAAATGCCTGGACAGCTGGATGGCTGGATAGGTAGATGGATGGATGGATGGATGGATGGATGGATGATTATGAATCCTAATCTAAAAGGATCTGCTCTAACATTTTAAATATACCAGTGGGTCCAGAGACCTCCCAGCTCCACGTAATATCAAGTGGCAAAAGCTCTCCCAGAGATCTCCATCTCAACGCTGAGACCCAGCTCCACTCAATGACCAGCAAACTACAGTGTTGGACACCATATGCCAAACAACTAGCAAGACACGAAGCCCCACCCATTAGCAGAGAGGCTGCCTAAAATCATAATAAGCTCACAGACACCCCAAAACACACCACCGGACATGGTCCTGCCCATCAGAAAGACAAGAGCCAGCCTCATCCACCAGAACACAGGCACCAGCCCCCTCCACCAGGAAGCCTACACAATCCACTGAACCAACCTTACCCACTGGGGGCAGACACCAAAAACAACAGGAACTACGAACCTGAAGCCTGCAAAAAGGAGACCCTAAACACAGTAAGTTAAGCAAAATGAGAAGACAGAGAAACACAAAGCAGATGAAGGAGCGAGGTAGGAACCCACTGGACCAAACAAATGAAGGGGAAATAGGCAGCCTACCTGAAAAAGAATTCAGAGTAATGATAGTAAAGATGATCCAAACTCTTGGAAATAGAATGGAGAAAATACAAGAAATGTTTAACAAGGACCTAGAAGAACTAAAGAGCAAACAAACAATGATGAACAACACAATAAAGGAAATTAAAAATTCTCTAGAAGGAAGCAATAGCAGAATAACTGAGGTAGAAGCATGGATAAGTGACCTGAAAGATAAAATAGTGGAAATAACTACTGCAGAGCAGAATAAAGAAAAAAGAATGAAAAGAACTGAGGACAGTCTCAGAGACCTCTGGGACAACATTAAATGCACCAACATTGGAATTATAGGGGTCCCAGAAGAAGAAGAGAAAAAGAAAGGGACTGAGAAAATATTTGAAGAGATAATAGTTGAAAATTTCCCTATTATGGGAAAGGAAATAGTCAATCAAGTCCAGGAAGTGCAGAGAGTCCCATACAGGGTAAATCCAAGGAGAAACATGCCAAGACACATATTAATCAAACTATCAAAAATTAAATACAAAGAAAAAATATTAAAAGCACCACAGGAAAAAGAACAAATAACATACAAGGGAATCCCCATAAGGTTAACAGCTGATATTTCAGCACAAACTGTACAAGCCAGAAGGGAGTGGTAGGACATATTTAAAGTGAAGAAAGGGAAAAACCTACAACCAAGATTACTCTACCCAGCAAGGATCTCACTCAGATTCGATGGAGAAATTAAAATCTTTACAGACAAGCAACACCTAACAGAATTCAGCAGCACCAAACCAGCTTTACAACAAATGCTAAAAGAACTTCTCTAGGCAGAAGACCTACAATAACAAACCCGAAACAATTAAGAAAATGGTAATAGGAACATACATATCGATAGCTACCTTAAATGTAAATGGATTAAATACTCCAACCAAGAGACAAAGACTGGCTTAATGGATACAAAAACAAGACCGATATATATGTTGTCTACAAGAGACACACTTCAGACTTAGGGATACAAACAGACTGAAAGTGAGGAGATGGAAAATGATATTCTATGGAAATGGAAATCAAAAGAAAGCTGGAGTAGCAGTTCTCATATCAGATAAAATAGGCTTTAAAATAAAGAATGTTACAAGAGACAAAGAAGAACACAACATAATGATCAAGGGATCAATCCAAGAAGATATAACAATTGTAAACAATTATGCACCCAACATAGGAGCACCTCGATACATACGGCAAATGCACCTCGATACATAAGGCAAATGCTAACAGCCATAAAAGGGGAAATCAAAAGTAACACAATAATAGTAGGGGACTTTAACACCCCATTATTACCAACAGACAGTTCATCCAAAATGAAAATAAATCAGGAAACACAAGCTTTAAATGATACATTAAACAAGATGGGCTTAATTAATATTTATAGGACATTCCATCCAAAACCAACAGAATACACATTTTTCTCAAGTACTCATGGAACATTCTCCAGGATAGATCATATCTTGGGTCACAAATCAAGCCTTGGTAAATTTAAGAAAATTGAAATTGTATCAACTATCTTTTGCAACCACAATGCTCTGAGACTAGATATCAATTATAGGAAAAAATCTGTAAAAAATACAAATACATGGAGGCTAAACAATACACTACTAAATAACCAAGAGATCACTGAAGAAGTCAAAGATGAAATCAAAAAATACATGGAAACAAATGACAATGAAAACACGACAACCCAAAACATATGGGATGCAGCAAAAGTGGTTCTAAGAGGGAAGTTTATAGCAATACAACCCTACCTCAAGAAACAAGAAACTAAACAACCTAACCTTACACCTAAAGCAATTAGAGAAAGAAGAACAAAAAAATCCCAAAGTTAGCAGAAGGAAAGAAATCATAAAGATCAGATCAGAAATAAATGAAAAAGAAAGGAAGGAAACAATAGCAAAGATCAATAAAACTAAAAGCTGGTTCTTTGAGAAGATAAACAAAATTGATAAACTATTAGCCAGACTCATCAAGAAAAAAAGGGAGAAGACTCAAATCAATAGAATTAGAAACACAAAAGAAGTAACAACTGACATTGCAGAAATACAAAGGATCATGAGAGATTACTACAAGCAAATATATGCCAATAAAATGGACAACCTGGAGAAATGGACAAATTCATAGAAAAGTACACCCTTCCGAGACTGAACCAGGAAGAAATAGAAAATATAAGCAATCACAAGCACTGAAATTGAGATTGTGTTTAAATATCTTCCAACAAACAAAAGCCCAGGACCAGATGGCTTCACAGGTGAATTCTATCAAACATTTAGAGAACAGCTAACACCTATCCTTCTCAAACTCTTCCAATATACAGCAGAGGGAGGAACACGCCCAACTCATTCTACGAGGGCACCATCACCCTGCTACCAAAACTAGACAAAGATGTCACAAAGAAAGAAAACTACAGGCCAATATCACTGATGAACATAGATGCAAAAATCCTCAACAAAATACTAGCAAACAGAATACAACAGCACATTAAAAGGATCATACACCATGATCAAGTGGGGTTTATCCCAGGAATGCAAGGATTCTTCAATATATGCAAATAAATCAATGTGAAACATAATAACAAATTGAAAGATAAAAACCATATGATCATCTCAATAGATGCCGAAAAAGCTTTCAACAATATTCAACACCCATTTATGATAAAAAACCCTCCAGAAAGTAGACAAAGAGGGAACTTACCTCAACATAATAAAGGCTATATATGACAAACCCACAGCCTACATTGTTCTCAATGGTGAAAAACTAAACCCATTTCCTCTAAGATCAGGAACAAGAGAAGTTTGTCTACTCTCACCACTATTATGCAACATAGTTTTGGAATTTTTAGCCAGAGCAGTCAGAGAAGAAAAAGATATAAAAGGAATACACATTGGAAAAGAAGAAGTAAAACTGTCACTGTTTGCAGATGACATGATACTATACATAGAGAATCCTAAAGATGCCACCAGAAAACTACTAGAGCTAATCAATGAATTTGGTAAAGTTGCAGGATACAAAATTAATGCACAGAAATCTCTTGCATTCCTATACACTAATGATGAAAAATCTGAAAGAGAAATTAAGGAAACACTCCCATTTACCACTGCAACAAAACAAATAAAATACCTAGGAATAAACCTACCTAAGGAGACAAAACACCTGTATGCAGAAAACTATAAGACACTGATGAAAGAAATTAAAGATGATACAGACAGATGGAGAGATATACCATGTTCGTGGAATGGAAGAATCAACATTGTGAAAATGACTATACTACCCAAAGCAATCTACAGATTCAATGCAATCCCTGTGAAACAACCAATGGCATTTTTCACAGAACTAGAACAAAAATTTCACAATTTGTATGGAAACACAAAAGACCCCGGATAGCCAAAGCAATCTTGAGAAAGAAAAATGGAGCTGGAGGAATCAAGCTCCTGGACTTCAGACCATACTACAAAGCTACAGTAATCAAGACAGTATGGTACTGGCACAAAAACAGAAATATAGATCAATGGAACAGGATAGAAAGCCCAGAGATAAACTCACGCACATATGGTCACCTTATTTTTGACAAAGGAGGCAAGAATATACAATGGAGATAAACCCACACACATATGGTCACCTTATTTTTGACAAAGGAGGCAAGAATATACAATGGAGAAAAGACAGCCTCTTCAATAAGCGGTGCTGGGAAAACTGGACAGCTACATGTAAAAGAATGAAATTAGAACACTCCCTAACACCATACACAAAAATAAACTCAAAATGGATTAAAGACCTAAATGTAAGGCCAGACACTGTAAAACTCTTAGAGGAAAACATAGGCAGAACACTCTTTGACATAAATCACAGCAAGATCCTTTTTGACCCACCTTCTAGAGAAATGGAAATAAAAACAAAAATCAACAAATGGGACCTAATGAAACTTAAAAGCTTTTGCACAGTAAAGGAAATCATAAACAAGATGAAAAGACAACCCTCAGAATGGGAGAAAATATTTGCAAACGAAGCAACTGACAAAGGATTAATCTCCAAAATTTACAAGCAGCTCATGCAGCTCAATATCAAAAAAACAAACAACCTAATCCAAAAATGGGCAGAAGACCTAAATAGACATTTCTCCAAAGAAGATATACAGATTGCCAACAAACACATGAAAGGATGCTCAATATCACTAATCATTAGAGAAATACAAATCAAAACTACAGTGAGGTATCACCTCATACCAGTCAGAATGGCCATCATCAAAATATCTACGAACAATAAATGCTAGAGAGGGTGTGGAGAAAAGGGAACCCTCTTGCACTGTTGGTGGGAATGTAAATTGATACAGCCACTGTGGAGAACAGTATGGAGGTTCCTTAAAAAACTGAAAATAGAACATAAGACCCAGCAATCCCACTACTGGGCATATACCCTGAGAAAACCATAATTCAAAAAGAGTTGTGCACCACAATGTTCATTGCAGCTCTATTTACAATAGCCAGGACATGGAAGCAACCTAAGTGTCCTTCGACAGATGAATGGATAAAGAACATGTGGTACATATATACAATGGAATATTACTCAGCCATAAAACGAAAGGAAATTGAGTTATTTGTAGTGAGGTGGATGGACCTAGAGACTGTCATACAGAGTGAAGTAAGTCAGAAAGAGAAAAATAAACACCGTATGCTAACATATATATATGGCATCAAAAAAAAAAAAAAAAAAAAAAAAAACAGGGCTTCCTTGGTGGCACAGTGGTTGATAGTCCACCTGCCGATGCAGGGGACACGGGTTCATGTTCCAGTCTGGGAAGATCCCACATGCCACAGAGCGGCTAGGCCCATGAGCCATGGCCACTGGACCTGCGCATCCAGAGCCTGTGCTCTGCAACGGGAGAGGCCACAACAGTGAGAGGCCCGCGTACCACAAAAAAATATATATATAAAATAAAATTAAATTAAAAAATAAATATACCAGTGGGTGACAAAAGTTACACTGGTAGGAACAGTGGTGTTCTGAACACAAGCCAAACAGGAGAACAAACAAAAGACTCGAAAAGTCATTCCCTGAAAAAATAAACAGATCATTTGTAAGATCTTTCAAAGAAAAAATGCAGGGTAAATGAAGCTTAAACTCCTCAGTTATTTAATCAGGGTGAATGTCGCATAGTGAAGTGGTTAAAGGAATCACTCTTTACAAAGAGGAGAGAGATGTTTCTCAGCCAGGGTCAACTCTGCTGCATTAGGAGCTGCAGGTCAGCACAGAGGTTTCCAAAGCGTGACGGGGAGCAGCATCAGCACCAAATGGGAACTGTTTATTTAGAAAGGCAAATTCTCAGGCCCCATCCAGACCTCCAGGTGATGCTGAACCCCTGCAACAGCACATAAATGAAGGAACTCCACGCTTTGTTTTGACCCAGATTTCTTTTTTTTAAGAGGGGGGAGAGGAAAAGAAATACGTTTCTTTGATGGAAAACACAGAGACCTTCTGGATGAAACGCAGACATTAAAATCCCTTTGATACTATAATTTCCAACCACACCACCTCCAGAAACCATGACTAAAGTGGTCTGCCAATCAACCTACCTTCCCAAGCTATGCAAGTTACAGTATGGTTATCACGAGTTTCTTTGTTCTTAGAGTTCTTGTGTTAGCTAGTCCAGACACCCCAGAGGAAATTCTGGAAGTTCAAGGTCTTTTGGCTTCCTCTCAGTCTCCCCAGTACAGGGCCAAGTTTAAAGGGTATAGTCAAGATCAGCAGAGAGCAAGGAATATAACTCAATGGATTAAGGAAATGATAATGGGAAACAAACTGAAGGCCTTTGCTTTCTTGCAGCAATGCCCACGTGCTCGTCACGCTCGTTCTGGTTAGTTTTGGCTTTGGAAGGGACAGCAGGGAATAGTGTACACACAGTATTTGTTGAGGGCTACTATGTGCCTGTTTTTCATTTACCCCAGACCACATCCATTAGAAGAGGGCATTTTCATCCCCATATCACAGATGAGTAATAAGGCTATAATAAGTTCAGTAACAGTCTCAAGCTGTGGCCAGAGGCCATTACAGTGTCTCCAGACACAGGAACAGACATCTCTTATCCATCTCTTGATCTATTTAATTCCTTAAGAAGTTTACTCCAATAGGATCATACAAATCTGAGACAGCATTGGACACTGATGGTTGTTGATACCTAAGGATGATAAAGACATCACTCTTTAATCCAAGGGAGCAACTAAAACAGGGGAAACTTAAATTACTTTAGATAATGAGTAAAGTTTAGAGCTGGAAGGAAGAAAGATCATATCCATATCCAAGAAAGATCATATCATATCCAAGAACCCATTTTATAGATGAGAAACAGAGGTACAGAGGGATTAAATGACCTCACTAGGGACAGATGGTTCCTCAGAACTGAGGACAGAACCATTCCTCAGGGCCCAGACTGTCACCCCCATCACCTCATGTCCCCACTGGTAAGCACCTATGCCAGAGGCAGGCTCTCTTTCATCACATGGATGAATCTCTGTGTAAAGGTCTCTTCCCCAAAACCTACTATTTTGACCTTGAAGATCCAAAACCTTTTTTTTTTTATGATTCTATATCTCCTTTTCCAAGGTGGGAAAAAATTAGTCACTATTAAAAAATTCTCTTAAGTATCTTAGGACAAACCAAGAAATTTGCAATTTCAAATCCCTATTCAACCAGGACCACAGTCCAAGCTAAGTGACCTTGGGCCAGGTACCACATCCCTGTGATCCTCAGATTCCTCATTTATAAAATGAGCATCATATCTGATCATTTCACAGGTTTATTTTTATTAGTAAGAGAGCAGATACAATAATGCTTTATATCTCTTAAGACACCACACTGATACAAGAAGCCAGTAGGCTTTTTGTCAATTCACATCAAAAGAAAGTAAAACATTCTTCCTTTTGTAACTGCACGTGGACCAACAACTCATGATTTTATTATTCACTTGCTATTTCTGTAGCTAATTTCCCAGCTTTCGTTCTTTCCTTTTATAAAAGAAGCAAAAAAGAAATCAATGAAATAAGAATACTGCTGTTTTCCAACACAAATTAAACTCCACATCCAAACACAACAGAGTAACCAGCAGTGTATGAGTCTCTCTTCTCAATCTTCCCCCTCACCCTCAGGGAAAATCAACCACATGGCAGGAAGGAATTGACTGAGTGCTTCAATAAATGGGAGCCAGCCTGGTCTGAAAGCTCTGAAGGAGGAAAGACCATGGCATTTGTGAAACCAGAAATGATGTCACTGTTGCCTTCTTTCTCCCAGCTCTTTTCCACTAACTGAGCCAAGGAAGTGGAGTCTTTACAGCAAAGAAGGCAAAGGGGTATCAGTGTAAAATCTGATTCAGGTGGACAATTAAAGTAGTTGATGATTAAAGACCAAAATACATACTGTCAAAGACTCTGGATAAACACATGCCACTTACTCTACCAGGTTCTGTGTAAGGAGAGCCTATTAAATGCCTGGGAGGTTGATAACAGTAAGAGGCGTGTCTTGCAATAAAGACAACACCTAGGACTGAAGCTCATTAATCAAGAAGCAGTCAGAGTAGGATGAGACACCACTCCACACCCACTATAATGGGTAAAATGAAAAAGACTGACAACACCAAATGTTGGCAAGGGTGAGGAGCAACTGGAACTCTCACATGTTGCTGACAGAAGTATAACTTGGTACGATGACTTTGCAGAACTATCTGGCAGTTTCATCTAGAGTTGCAACACAGTAATTCCACTCCTAGGTTTTTATATAAGAGAAATTAAAATTTAGGCACAGAAAGGTCTTCCACAAAACATTCATAGTAGCTTTACTTATAATACCCCCAAACTGGAAAGGGCCTGGGTGTCTGTCCATCAACAGAAGAATCAATATATAAACTGTGATATATCCATGCATGGAATACTTCTCAGAAATAAAAAGGAACAAGACTCCTGATAAACAAAATAACACAGATCCAAGGTCAGCAAACTCTACCTGCAAACCAGCCACCTGTTTTTTGTAAATAAAGTTTTATTGAAACAGAACAGAAATGTTTTGATTGAAACATTTGCATATTGTCAGAGGCCTTGTGACTGGCAAGCCTGAAATATTTACTATCTGCTCCTTTAAGGAAAAGTTTGCAGACCCCTAACAAAGATAAATGCAAAAACATTATGCCGAGTGAAGAGAAAAAAGAAAGAAACAAAAGCGTACATACTTCCTGATTTCATTTCTGTGAAATTCTAGAAAAGGGAATACTAATCTATGGCGAAAAATACCAGAATTGTGCTTGTTTCTGGTGGATGTGGAAAACTGACTGGGGAGAGGTACAAGAGAATTTTCTTACACAAATGAATGAGGTGTGTCCAAACTGATCAAACTGTACAGTCAAGATCTGTGCATTTCACTCTATATGTAAATTACACCCCAATTTAGAAATACTAAAAAAAAAATTTTTTTCCAGAAACAGAAGGGTGGGATCTTAGCTCTAAATTTAGCTTTCTTTTTTTTTGGACTCTGTGCATTAGCTTCACGTTTCAAATTCAAGCTCAAGCTCATCTTGTGCAGCTGCTTTTCCTTAATGACCAGCTGTTCCTAATGACCAAGCCTCAGGCCTCTCAGGATCCCTGAGAAGTGGTTTTTAACCTTATTTCATCACGGTCTTTGTTCAAACAGTCCTACGGGACATGCCCAATATATAAAAGTTCAAAGTAAAGATGCTCTGCTTGAGGCAGGGATAAGGACAGGCCAACCCTTCTCCCAACTTCCCACCCGTGATATCATTTGGGTAGCCTCCTCAGAGCATGACCACAGCATCAATGACCTGCATCCTTGCTTTCTGCCTGCACTAACCACTGGCCCACACCGACTAGTCAGCTCTCATGGCCAAGATCGCTCCTGCCTTCCTCTCTCCAATTGCCCGTCCTTTCCAGGAACTGAGACTGCAGACCAGCCAGTCCTCAGTTCTCCTTGACCCCTCTGGCACCTACACCATCAGGCATGCCACCCCCTCGCCTCTCTTGGCAGAAACAACTTGAATGAAGAACCATGAGAAAGGCTGTCTTCCAAGGCGCATCAAACCCTTTTGTACAGCCTTCCTCACTTCTTTGTTTCAAAACCTTGTTTTACCTCCTTTAAGAGCTGTGGGGCATGAATCAAAACACAGGTACTTGATATACCAAGGTGTATTTTACGTTTAAACTGGGCTTCCCCTCCAGAAAAGCCCTTCCCTGCATACTCACTCTCCCCTGGGCCCATTTCTTGTAACATACACTTGCATCCAGTGACCCAGTGATGTGTCCAAAGCTTTGCTGCAGACATTTCAACATGTAAAGTGACTTGGGTCTCAACAGGCAGCACTGTCCCCGGCACAATGGCAACCTACATGCAGGACAGCATCTCCCGACTTTTAAGCACAAACTATACTCTCAAAAGAACAAAGTATCCCACAATGGAAAATGGACAGGAGGAAAAAAATAATAGTAGGAAACTAATTTTGTGGCTTCTTTAAAAACAAAACTACCAAGCAAAACTAACAACAATGATCTAAATAGACAAAGCAGACAAAAGTGAGCGTTAACTCAGGAGAGATTTCTACTTGTCCCTCACAAGTTTCACCATGTCTTTATCCCAGATTTTCTTGTTGAATTAATCATTTTAAGGTATCTACTAACTTGGAGATGTTGTCCCTTTTTTGCAGTTAATGTCTTCTCACCCTGTGGCTGGGTCCATTTGTCAGAGATTTAAGATTTGCTTTTAAATTCAAAATCCAGACAAAACAGGAAAGGGATCTGGGGAGCAGAGTTGGGGACAGCTGTCTGCCTGGGTGTTTACCTTTGGGGAGAAAAAGCAAAAATAAGAGAAACACAGGCTCCATTCTGAGGGAAGGAGCTGCAGCCTGCAACAAGCCCAGCCTTTCTTGCTTCTTGCCTCGGGGAAAATACTTTTTTTTCCCATTATAGTGTTGGTCTTGACTTATAGGACCAGGTAGCTGAGTTAGTTTGTATAGGCTCAAATCCCACTTTCATTTTGGAACTGGTTAGGGAAATCGCAGCTATAAGTTCTTTTGTTAGGGAACTGAGTTTGAAGTTTTGATGCTGTTAGGCTAATCACCCCTCCTTTCCATCATGCTCCCAAGGTTGATCAGCAACCAAAAGGCAATGGCTAATGTGAAGTGAAATCTGGTTGGTTACAGGAGTCTTAGGATCAAGCTCTAGGAGCCCCTCCCACCTGCTAAGCCCAAACCCAAAATGCGAGCTCTTATACTCTGTACTTAAAATATGAAAGCCATGGAGCGCCCACAGGAGAAGAGAAAAGACAGCAAGATAGTTGGACCTGCCCCAGGAGGCGGGGCCCAGCTCAGCTTAGGGTTGTAGCATAGATGGGAGAAAGCAAAAGAGGCCACACTCTGATGCACAAGGTCAGCCACAACCAGTCCACCATGAACATGGCCCCACCTGGGTCCTACATTTTAACCCAAGTAGACAAGTGCTCCCTCCTCTTGGAGAGCAGAAAGGAAAATCAGCAGGAGATGCAACTTTAGCTTCTGGCTTTACATAACAAAAGGAAATTAACCAGGGAACTTCCCTGGTGGTCCAGTGGTGAAGACTCTGTGCTCCCAATGCAGGGGGCACAGGTTTGATCCCTAGTCAGGGAACTAAGATCCCACATGCTGTGCCGAGGAGCCAAAACACACACAAAAAAGGAAATTAACCAGGAAATACACATCTAATGACTTAAAGACCCACAAAAAAAGCAGAATTCTCTTTGTTCAAAAACATGTTACAGGAAGCGGGTTCTCACCAAACACCAAATCTGCCAGCACCATGAGCTTGCACTTCCAGCCTCCAGAACTATGAGGAATAAATTCCTGTTGTTTATAAGCCAAAAAAAAAAAAAAATGTTACATATCTAATTACATGGATTACCATTTTTGGAGATCCTAAATAGAGTAACTGATACTTAACACAAAGATTATAACCACCATTATTTTATATATCTCTGTTGATTCAGAGGTCACATAGGAAACTTGAATTAGCTTGGAGGTCTTTACTGCGAAAGTAATAATCCTAACAGCTAACTAACTTTTCCTGAGTGTTCACTCTGGTAGAGCCTGTGCTTCATATAGTCTATCTCTAAGTGTAGAGATACACAACGACCCTATGACTGACTAATTATTACCCCCATTTTGCAGACATGGAAGCTGAGTTGTAGAAAATTAGATAATGCCCATCACCTGGTCCCACAGTAGTGTAGCTGGCCGATTCCAGGTTTAGCCCTAAACTCCCTCCATCATTTCCCATGCAATTTTTAGCGCTGCAATAGGAGTCAATTTAGAGTTCCAGATAATGGCACTGGCTCAGCATTTGTAGGTGTGGCTACACATAGAATAACGTAAAATGGGTCTTTAATATTAAATACCGGCCATACACTAAAGCCAAGAAGGTAAGTAAGTGATTGGCCTCTTTAAAGTAACCAGCTGTTTTCTATCCTGAGGAAGGAAAGGGAAGACTGACAGCTGGGCCAGGTAGTCAGCAAATTTAGTCAGAGGGGGCATTCTCTAACCCAGCAGAACCTATCCCAAGAGGATAAGTCTCTTAGATGGCTGAGCTGAAGATGGAGAGGGTTTACCTGAGGTAAAGTGTGTCCGTGGAGACAGCAACCCACAGAGGCTGTGTGTGATTATAGCTTTCTACATAGGCCTAAGGGACAGAGCTGGGGAAGATGGTGCAGATGGGCCATGGCACCCAAGCTAAGAAAGGAGATAAATCACCTAAAAGAACTGGGGTACTTCAACGGCATGACTGTGTTTTTTGTTTGTTTTGTTTTGTTTTGGCCACGTGGCATGCAAGATTTTAGTTCCCCGACCAGGGATTGAACCCATGCCCCCTGCAGTGGAAGTGCGGAGTCCTAACCACTGGACCACCAGGGAATTCCCAACACTGTGTATTAGCTTGCTAGGGCTGCCTAACAAAGTACCATAGACTCAGTGGCTTAAACAACGGGCATTTATTTTCTCAGAGGCTGGAGGCTAGAAATCTCAGATCAAGGTGTGGGCAGGGTTGGTTTCTTCTGAGGCCCCTCTCCATGGCTTGTAGATGGTCACCTTCTCACTGTGTCCTCACATGGTCTTCCCTCTGTGTCTACATTTCCTCTTTATTATAAGGACTCGAGTCACATTGGACTAGGGCCCACTGCCAAAGACCTCTTTTTAATTTAATTATCTCATTAAAGACCTTACCTCCAAATATGATTACATTCTGAGGTTCTAGGGGTTAGGACCAAACATATGACTTTGGCAGGGGAGTGGGGGACACAACACAATTCAGCCCATCACACACTGTGTGGCAGCCCTTAGTGAAGGTGTGATTGTGGCTGCCACTTCTTTGTTGGCTTTTAAAGACAAGCAGCCTCAGACACTAGACTCTGGCAATGGGGCGGGGGGCTCTGAGATGAGTTCTTGAAGGGGTTGGACATCAGGGTCTTGGTGATATCCAGAATCAACTCTCACCTGGAGAAACCATTACAGGGAAAACTCCTTGAGAAACCACTACAGGGAAAACTCCTTGAGAAACCACTACAGGGAAAACTCCTTGGGAGGAATTCAATAACCCTGTGAGGTCCCTGGATCTCCAAAACGTGGGCCTGGGGGCCTTTGTAAAATACATGCCTTGGGCTTCCCTGGTGGCGCAGTGGTTGAGAGTCCGCCTGCCGATGCAGGGGACACGGGTTCGTGCCCCGGTCCGGGAAGATTCCCACATGCCGCGGAGCGGCTGGGCCCATGAGCCATGGCCGCTGAGCCTGCGCGTCCGGAGCCTGTGCTCCACAATGGGAGAGGCCACAACCGTGAGAGGTCTGCGTACCAAAAAAAAAAAAAAAAAAAAAATACATGCCTTCCGGGGCAGAGAAGTTAAGAATTGGAGAAGCTTCAACGTCTGGACAGCAGGCCGGGTCCCGGCCAGTGGTGTTTTTTCAGGGTGATTCCTCCTGTCTTCAAGAGCTGCACTGGGAAGAAGTGAATGGGGACAGCAAAGCCATCAGGGGCCCTGGACCAGATGGGTGAAATGGTTAAATGTCCAGCCAGAGAGTAGGTGTGCAGTCAAGTGCTCAGGCTTAGTTCCTGGAGAAATGACACTGTCATTTCTCAGGCACAGCTCCTGCCATAAACTGACACTAAATGGAAAAAAAGCTGAACCCCCTTGCTCTGGCACATCTGGGTCTTAAAATCATAAAAGAGTCACAGAATTCTGCAAGGTCCATAGTGCCCCAACAGCCCTGGCATGAAATGCACATGGTTTGTTCTAAGAAACAATTAATTACCCTCTGCATCCAAAGACCCAGCTTGCAGAGCCTGAAAACTTAAGTGGTTCATTAACAGAAACGTAGTTCTCTGTGCAATCCAAACGGAAACCCAAGAACATACCCAACAAATTGGGGAGATGTCAGGACACCCTCCCCATGATACACGAAGATTCTGCAGATGAGCTAATGAGCACCACGTAATTCCAGAACCTCCCAATCTGCTGCCAGAACAGCCACCTTTGTCCTCCCCAGGACACGGGCGCTGCTGTACCACTTGGAAAGCTGCCTTGTTTGCTCATGAAGAATCTGTGCAGAATATGCAGTGCTCTCCAAACATTACCCAAGAGGCTCCAGAAACAAGGCTCCGGAGTTCAAGTGAAGTCATAAAGAAGACAGACTTCTTACAAATGTTAAATCGTGATTAATGATCCCAAAGTCACCTCTCTGACTGTCGACTCCCGTTGACAAGACAGAGGAACACATTCATATACAGTCAGCCCCAAAGCAGAAAGGGCAGACAGCAGAATTCATAAAGGTTCTCTTGACTTTGAGCAGTTGGTTCTCAAAGTATGGCCCTGGGCCAGCAGCATCAGCACAACCTGTTAGAAATGTAAATTAGGGGGGAGGGGCCACTCCAGACCTAGGGAATCAGAAACTCAGGTGCTGATCCTGAAGCACCTGGTCAGTTAGGGAAGTGTTGATTTAGTGGTTTGAAAGCAAGCTTCACCCCCTCACCCTTATTCCCATTGCCATTCAATTTATTTCAACTCACATTCAACAGGCATTTATGTCAGGTACAGTGAAAAAACACAGGTGTCAGGAATTAATAAAGAAGCTACCCTGGACTCTTCTACTTTTTTTCTCTTACATCCAGTATCCTACTTCCTTGCAGTTCTTCCTTTGGAAAGACCCTAATACCCATTTTCCTTTTCATTTCCACAACAACCGTGCTCATCACATCACACGGGGCTGACTGCACCTGCCTCGACTGGTCTCTTTTTCTTCCTTGAGCCCCTTCCTTCCTCGTGCACAAAGCTGCCCCGCATGTCACAAAACCCTCCACTCAAACACTGCGGTGCTCCCCACTGCACTCCACATCTGCTCCAAACGCCTCCACTTGGCTTTCCTGGTCTCCAAATTCTCCACCCCAAACCTACCTGTCCCTGCTCTGAGAAGTTTTCTCACCCCACTCGAAATAAAATCAAACTCCTGAAGGCAGGACCACAATGTATGTATCTCCTCAGGTGGACAGTGGTGTAAGGAAGCATGGTGGGTATCATGAAAAGGGCAAGCCACTGAACCCAGCCACCTCAGTTTTTCACCCACAGAAGGGTGACATTAAAAACCACTGGACATCCACAAAGTGTCTTAGTTCAGGGACAATTTACCATAGACTGGATGGCTTAAACAACAAATATTTATTTCTCACAGTCCTGGAGGCTGGGAAATCCAAGGTACCAGCAGATCCCGTACGTGATGAAAGCCCCTTCCTGGTTTGCAGATGGCCACCTTGTTATATCCTGACATGGTGTAGAGCAGAGAAAGAAAGCAAGCTCTCCTGTCTCTTCTTAAACAGGCACTAATCCTATTCATAAGGGCTCCACCCTCATGACCTACTCACCTCCCCAAGGCCCCATCTCCTAATGCTATCACATCGGGAGTTAGGATCTCAATCTATGATTTTGGGGTGGATGGAGGGGAAGACAAACATTCCATCCATAACTCAGGGGGTACTTTGAAGATCAAAATGAGATACTGCATTTGAAAGCAATCTGTAAAATATAAAGCATGGAAGAGCCTTATTTCCTACCACTCATCTTCCTATGACGTCTTAATAAAACTCAAAAACTCACTGTTATATTGATTGTAGTGATGGTTTGAAAAGTGTAAACATATATTAAAATTTATCAAGTTGTATATTTTAAATATGTACTGTGTATTAGACATCAATCATACCTCAATAAACCTGTAAAGAAAATCCAATTGTTGACTCTGGCTTCCAGTATGTCCGAATAGTTTGTACAGACTAACTCTTCTGCAGGTAACAATGATCAAATCTAGACAAAATGTAATTTTTAAAAAAAACATATTTAAAGGTGGAGAGGGACCAAAAGCAGGCAGAAAACAGACAGGAGTCTACCTTTGAAAGACAACTGCAGAAGGTGAGATTTGTGAGTTTGCAGCAGGCTTTTGCCTGAAGACAATCCCCAGTATGCATGTATCTAGGGGTGGCAGAAAGCCACAGCCTTAACTAGCTTGAAGTATCAGAGGAAAACTCGGCTGCTAGAAGAGTAGCTAGAAAGTAGGAGGTAAAATCCTGGGAGGGACGCAACTACAGTTGGGGTGAGTTCAGAAAATCTGTGTACAAATTCACTCAGATTCCTGGCTGACTTCTAAACTACACATGGAGGTGAGAGACCTCAGGCAGTGGTGTGAAAAGGCAGCAACTGGAAACTGAAAGAAATAAGTGGAGATGTCAGTTGCTGCCTAGCACAAGGGACTGAGATTGGACTTAGAAACCAGCCAAGTTAACTGTTAGAACAAAAATCCTGTTGAAAGGAATAGAACAGGATCCAGAGTCTCTGTAACATATATTTCATAATGTCCAGGAATTGATTAAAAAAATCACTAGACATGCAAGAAAGAGGAAAATATAACCCATCTTAGAGAAAAAATAATTTTCAAATCAACCCAAAGATGACCCAGATGTTCAAGTTCCAAACAAGGATTTAAAGCAGCTATTGTACATATGTTCAAGAATTTTTTGGACTTCCGGGTAAGATGGCGGAAGAGTAAGACGCGGAGATCACCTTCCTCCCCACGGATACACGAGAAATACAGCTACATGTGGAACAACTCCTACAGAACACGTACTGAATGCTGGCAGAAGACCCCAGACCTCCCAAAAGGCAAGAAACTCCCCACATACCTGGGTAGGGCAAAGCGGAGAGATTCCCGCACAGAAGATCGGTGCCGAGCGGCACTCACCAGCCCGAGAGGCTTGTCTGCTCGCCCGCCAGGGCGGGCGGCGCTGGAAGCTGAGGCTCGGGCTTCGGTCAGAGCGCAGGGAGAGGACTGGGGCTGGCGGCGAGAACTCAGCCTGAAGGGGGCTAATGTGCCACAGCTAGCCGGCAGGGAGTCCGGGAAAACTCTGGAGCTGCCGAAGAGGCAAGAGACTTTTTCTTCCCTCTTGGTTTCCTGGTGCGCGAGGAGAGGGGATTAAGAGCGCTGCTTAAAGGGGCTCCAGAGACGGGCGCGAGTCACAGCTGAAAGCGCGGAGTCCAGTGACGGGCGTGGGACGCTGGGGCTGCTGCTGCCGCTGCCAAGAAGCCTGTGTGCGAGCGCAGGTCACTGTCCACACCGCCCTTCCGGGAGCCTGTGCAGCCCGCCACTGCCGGGGTCCCGGGATCCAGGGGCGGCTTCCCTGGGAGAACGCACGGCGCGCCTCGGGCTGGTGCAACGTCACGCCGACCTCTGCCGCTGCAGGCTCGCCCCGCACTCCGTGCCCCTCCCTCCCGCCCGGCCTGAGTCAGCCAGAGTCCCCGAAGAGGCTGCTCCTTTAACCCTGTCCTGTCTGAGCGAAGAACAGACGCCCTCCAGCGACCTACATGCAGAGGCGGGGCCAAATCCAAAGCTGAGACCCAGGAGCTGTGAGAACAAAGAAGAGAAAGGGAAACCTCTCCCAGCAGCCTCAGAAGCAGCGGATTAAAGCTCCACAATCAACTTGATGTACCCTGCATCTGTGGAATACATGAATAGACAACACATCATCCCAAATTGAGGAGCCAGGAGTCAGTGCTGTGCCTCTGAGGTGGGAGAGCCAACTTCAGGACACTGGTCCACAAGAGACCTCTCAGCTCCACATAATATCAAACGGCGAAAATCTTCCAGAGATCTCCATCTCAACACCAGCACCCAGCTTCACTCAACGACCAGCAAGCTGCAGTGCTGGACACCCTATGCCAAACAACTAGCAAGACAGGAACACAACGCCACCCATTAGCAGAGAGGTGGCCTAAAATCATAAAAAGTCCGCAGACACCCCAAAACACACCACCAGACGTGGACCTGCCCACCAGAAAAACAAGATCAAGCATCATCCACCAGAACACAGGCACTAGTCCCCTCCACCAGGAAGCCTACACAACCCACTAAACCAACCTTAGCCACTGGGGACAGACACCAAAAACAACGGGAACTACGAACCTGCAGCCTGCAAAAAAGGAGACCCCAAACACAGTAACATAAGCAAAATGAGAAGACAGAAAAACACACAGCAGGAGAAAGAGCAAGATAAAAACCCACCAGACCTAACAAATGAAGAGGTAATAGGCAGTCTACCTGAAAAAGAATTCAGAATAATGATGGTAAAGATGATCCAAGATTCTATTTGCCAGATCCAAAATCTTGGAAATAGAATAGACAAAATGCAAGAAACAGTTAACAAGGACCTAGAAGAACTAAAGATGAATCAAGCATTGATTAAAAACACAATAAATGAAATAAAAAATACTCTAGATGGGATCAATAGCAGAATAACTGAGGCAGAAGAACGGATAAGTGAGGTGGAAGATAAAATAGTGGAAATAACTGCTGCAGAGCAAAATAAAGAAAAAAGAATGAAAAGAACAGAGGACAGTCTCAGAGACCTCTGGGACAACATTAAACGCACCAACATTCGAATTATAGGGGTTCCAGAAGAAAAAGAGAAAAAGAAAGGGACTGAGAAAATATTTGAAGAGATTATAGTTGAAAACTTCCCTAATATGGGAAAGGAAATAGTTAATCAAGTCCAGGAGGCACAGAGAGTCCCATACAGAATAAATCCAAGGAGAAATACGCCAAGACACATATTAATCAAACTGTCAAAAATTAAACACAAAGAAATCATATTAATAGCAGCAAGGCAAAAACAACAAATAACACACAAGGGAATCCCCATCAGGATAACAGCTGATCTCTCAGCAGAAACTCTACAAGCCAGAAGGGAGTGGCAGGACATAATTAAAGTGATGAAAGAGAAAAACCTGCAACCAAGATTACTCTACCCAGCAAGGATCTCATTCAGATTTGATGGAGAAATTAAAACGTTTACAGACAAGCAAAAGCTGAGAGAGTTCAGCACCACCAAACCAGCTTTATAACAAATGCTAAAGGAACTTCTCTAGGCAAGAAACACAACAGAAGGAAAAGACCTACAATAACGAACGCAAAACAATTAAGAAAATGGGAATAGGAACATACATATCGATAATTACCTTAAATGTAAATGGACTAAATGCTCCCACCAAAAGACACAGATTGGCTGAATGGATACAAAAACAAGACCCATATATATGCTGTCTACAAGAGACCCACTTCAGACCTAGAGACACATACAGACTGAAAGTAAGGGGATGGAAAAAGATATTCCATGCAAATGAAAACCAAAAGAAAGCTGGAGTAGCAATTCTCATATCAGACAAAATAGACTTTAAAATAAAGACTACTAGAAGAGACAAAGAAGGACACTACATAACGATCAAGGGATCGATCCAAGAAGAAGATATAACAGTTGTAAATATTTATGCACCCAACATAGGAGCACCTCAATACATAAGGCAAATACTAACAGCCATAAAAGGAGAAATCGACAGTAACACAATCATAGTAGGGGACTTTAACACCCCACTTTCACCAATGGACAGATCATCCAAAATGAAAATAAATAAGGAAACACAAGCTTTAAATGATACATTAAACAAGATGGACTTAATTGATATTTATAGGACATTCCATCCAAAAACAACAGAATACACATTTTTCTCAAGTGCTCATGGAACATTCTCCAGGATAGATCATATCTTGGGTCACAAATCAAGCCTTGGTAAATTTAAGAAAATTGAAATTGTATCAAGTATCTTTTCTGACCACAATGCTATGAGACTAGATATCAATTACAGGAAAAGAGCTGTAAAAAATACAAACACATGGAGGCTAAACAATACACTACTTAATAACGAAGTGATCACTGAAGAAATCAAAGAGGAAATTTAAAAATACCTAGAAACAAATGACAATGGAGACACGACGACCCAAAACCTATGGGATGCAGCAAAAGCAGTTCTAAGAGGGAAGTTTATAGCAATACAATCCCACCTTAAGAAACAGGAAACATCTCGAATAAACAACCTAACCTTGCACCTAAAGCAATTAGAGAAAGAAGAACAAAAACATCCCAAAGTTAGCAGAAGGAAAGAAATCATAAAAATCAGATCAGAAATAAATGAAAAAGAAATGAAGGAAACAATAGCAAAGATCAATAAAACTAAAAGCTGGTTCTTTGAGAAGATAAACAAAATTGATAAACCATTAGCCAGACTCATCAAGAAAAAAAGGGAGAAGACTCAAATCAATAGAATTAGAAATGAAAAAGGAGAAGTAACAACTGACACTGCAGAAATACAAAAGATCATAAGAGATTACTACAAGCAACTCTATGCCAATAAAATGGACAACCTGGAAGAAATGGACAAATTCTTAGAAATGCACAACCTGCCAAGACTGAATCAGGAAGAAATAGAAAATATGAACAGACCAATCACAAGCACTGAAATTGAAACTGTGATAAAAAATCTTCCAACAAGGGCCTCCCTGGTGGCGCAGTCATTGAGAGTCCGCCTGCCGATGCAGGGGATACGGGTTCGTGCCCCGGTCTGGGAGGATCCCATATGCCGCGGAGCGGCTGGGCCCGTGAGCCATGGCCGCTGGGCCTGCGCATCCGGAGCCTGTGCTCCGCAACGGGAGAGGCCACAACAGTGAGAGGCCCGCATACCGCAAAAAAAAAAAAAAAAAAAAAAAAAATCTTCCAACAAACAAAAGCCCAGGACCAGATGGCTTCACAGGCGAATTCTATCAAACATTTAGAGAAGAGCTAACACCTATCCTTCTGAAACTCTTCCAAAATATAGCAGAGGGAGGAACACTCCCAAACTCATTCTACGAGGCCACCATCACCTTGATACCAAAACCAGACAAGGATGTCACAAAGAAAGAAAACTACAGGCCAATATCTCTGATGAACATAGATGCAAAAATCCTCAACAAAATACTAGCAAACAGAATCCAACAGCACATTAAAAGGATCATACACCATGATCAAGTGGGGTTTATTCCAGGAATGCAAGGATTCTTCAATATACGCAAATCAATCAACGTGATACACCATATTAACAAATTGAAGGAGAAAAACCATATGATCATCTCAATAGATGCAGAGAAAGCTTTTGACAAAATTCAACACCCATTTATGATAAAAACCCTGCAGAAAGTAGGCATAGAGGGAACTTTCCTCAACATAATAAAGGCCATATATGACAAACCCACAGCCAGCATCGTCTTCAATGGTGAAAAACTGAAACCATTTCCACTAAGATCAGGAACAAGACAAGGTTGCCCACTCTCAACACTCTTATTCAACATAGTTTTGGAAGTTTTAGCCACAGCAATCAGAGAAGAAAAGGAAATAAAAGGAATCCAAATCGGAAAAGAAGAAGTAAAGCTGTCACTGTTTGCAGATGACATGATACTATACATAGAGAATCCTAAAGATGCTACCAGAAAACTACTAGAGTTAATCAATGAATTTGGTAAAGTTGCCGGATACAAAATTAATGCACAGAAAGCTCTGGCATTCCTATATACTAATGATGAAAAATCTGAAAGTGAAATCAAGGAAAAACTCCCATTTACCATTGCAACAAAAAGAATAAAATATCTAAGAATAAACCTACCTAAGGAGACAAAAGACCTGTATGCAGAAAATTATAAGACACTGATGAAAGAAATTAAAGATGATACAAATAGATGGAGAGATGTACCATGTTCTTGGATTGGAAGAATCAACATTGTGAAAATGACTCTACTACCCAAAGCAATCTACAGATTCAATGCAATCCCTATCAAACTACCACCGGCATTTTTCACAGAACTAGAGCAAAAAATTTCACAATTTGTATGGAAACACAAAAGACCCCGAATAGCCAAAGCAATCTTGAGAACGAAAAATGGAGCTGGAGGAATCAGGCTCCCTGACTTCAGACTATACTACAAAGCTACAGTAATCAAGACAGTATGGTACTGGCACAAAAACAGAAAGATAGATCAATGGAACAGGATAGAAAGCCCAGAGATAAACCCACGGACATATGGTCACCTTATCTTTGATAAAGGAGGCAGGAATGTACAGTGGAGAAAGGACAGTCTCTTCAATAAGTGGTGCTGGGAAAACTGGATAGGGACATGTAAAAGTATGAGATTAGATCACTCCCTAACACCATACACAAAAATAAGCTCAAAATGGATTAAAGACCTAAATGTAAGGCCAGACACTATCAAACTCTTAGAGGAAAACATAGGCAGAACACTCTATGACATAAATCACAGCAAGATCCTTTTTGACCCACCTTCTAGAGAAATGGAAATAAAGACAAAAATAAACACATGGGACCTAATGAAACTTAAAAGCTTTTGCACAGCAAAGGAAACCATAAACAAGACCAAAAGACAACCCTCAGAATGGGAGAAAATACTTGCCAATGAAGCAACTGACAAAGGATTACTCTCCAAAATTTACAAGCAGCTCATGCAGCTCAATAGCAAAAAAACAAACAACCCAATCCAAAAATGGGCAGAAGACCTAAATAGACATTTCTCCAAAGAAGATATACAGACTGCCAACAAACACATGAAAGGATGCTCAACATCTTTACTCATTAGAGAAATGCAAATCAAAACTACAATGAGATATCATCTCACACCAGTCAGAATGGCCATCATCAAAAAATCTACAAACAATAAATGCTGGAGAGGGTGTGGAAAAAAGGGAACACTCTTGCACTGCTGGTGGGAATGTGAATTGGTACAGCCACTATGGAGAACAGTATGGAGGTTCCTTAAAAAACTACAAATAGAACTACCATATGACCCAGCAATCCCACTACTGGGCATATACCCTGAGAAAACCATAATTCAAAAAGAGACATGCACCAAAATGTTCATAGCAGCCCTATTTACAATAGCCCGGAGATGGAAACAACCTAAGTGTCCATCATCGGATGAATGGGTAAAGAAGATGTGGCACATATATACAATGGAATATTACTCAGCCATAAAAAGAAATGAAATTGAGCTATTTGTAATGAGGTGGATGGACCTAGAGTCTGTCATACAGAGTGAAGTCAGAAAGAGAAAGACAAATACTGTATGCTGACACATATATATGGAATTAAAAAAAAAAATGTCATGAAGAACATAGGGGTAAGACAGGAATAAAGACACAGACCTACTAGAGAATGGACTTGAGGATATGGGGAGGGGGAAGGGTAAGCTGTGACAAAGTGAAAGAGCGCATGGATATATATACACTACCAAACGTAAAATAGATAGCTAGTGGGAAGCAGCCACATAGCACAGGGAGATCAGCTCGGTACTTTGTGACCGCCTGGAGGGGTGGGATAGGGAGGGTGGGAGGGAGACCCAAAAGGGAGGGGATATGGGAACATATGTATATGTATAACTGATTTAATTTGTTACAAAGCAAAAAAATATATATATATATATTCAACAATAAATAAATAAATAAATAAAGAAGATGCGGGGGAAGAAATGGCTATGTTAATTAGCTTGATTTTGGTGATTATCTTACAATGTATGTCAAATCATCAAATTGTACTCCTTAAATATAAACAATTTTAATTGTCAATTATACCTCAATAAAACTAAAAATAAAAAAAATAAAAATTAAAAAAAAGAATTTTTAAATGAAAATATATACACAATTAATAAACAGATGGGGGATCTCAGAAAATTAGATACTGTGCAAACAGAACCAAATGCAAATTCTAGAAATAGAATTAACAAACTGTTAACAATAATTGGAATGGTATTAACAGCACATTAGAGATAGCAGATGAATCAGACAGCAGATAGATCAACAGAAACTATCCAATCTGAAGAACAGAAAAACAAATTGAGGAAAAATGAACAGAGCCTCCGAAACCTGTGTGACAATATCAATCAGTTCAACTTATATCTGGAGTAGCAGAAGCAGAGGAAACAGATATTGGGGCAGAAAAATTTTTTGAAGAAATAAGCGTAAAACTTCCAAATTTAGTGAAAGACAAATAGATTCACAAAACTCAACAAAACGTAAGTAGGATGAAGAAAACTGCATCTAAGCAAACTGCTGAAATATAAAGTTAAAATCTTGAAAACAGGTGGAGAAAAATGACATGTTACATACATGGGAACAATAATACGAATGACAATGAAAACAACATCAAAAATAATCCAAATAGTGGACTTCTCATCAGAAACCATGGAGAACAGAAGACAGTGGAACAGTATCTTTAATATACTGAACCAAAAAAACTGTCAACCCAGAATTCAATATGCAGCAAAACCATCCTTCAAAAATGAAAATGAAATAAAGGCACTATCAAATAAACAAAGTTAGAGAATTTATCACAAGCAGACCTGCAGTACAAGAAATGCTAAAGGAAGTTCTTCAGTCTGAGTTACTGCAGATGGTAAATACAAATCTACAGAAAGGCATGAATATCACTGGAAATGACATGCATGCTGTGGTCTCTGAATTAAAAACAGAGGGCTACTGGAAAATTACACAGTTTAGATTACTTAAATCTTCATGCAAGCAAACTTTACCCTCCTGGTTTATTTTTCTTAATTTTAACAGAAATAAATATACATTCTATATCAAACTTTAGTATTGATTTTAAAATGCTACAACTCTTTCCAAAACACCTCAAAACTTTTGATCAAAAATGTTCCCGCAAAATGTTCCCAATTTGATGATTCTATTCACATAACCTATAATCTAGATTCAGTTGAGTGGATCTACTCAGATTTCTTGATAAAAACAAATGTCTGCATACAGGCAGGATGCAATAATATCAACAAGAATTTCAAGACATAAAGGTAAATAACCTCACACAAACTATACGCACGCTCATTTAAGCAGCTTGCTGATAAGAATCATTTAGAATAAAACACCCCTCTGTCCTGTTCCCTGCTTTTTTTTCAAGCTGGTACTCTAACTGGAATGCTTTTTCCATCATCTCCATCATCTCTGTATATTCAACTCTATCTGACTTTCAAAGTACAGCTCACAGGTACTTCCCTTGTCTCCCCAGGAAGAAGGGTCCCCTCCTTTAATGGAACTCTTTTAGCATTTCAGTAATCTCTAACTTGAAATATAGTCGTTTATGTACAAGCTACAGGGAAGCAGACTTTAGGTCAAGGTTTTCAGAATAAACAGTATCAGAACCACCCAGGAAGGATGACACTATATCAGATTCCAGATGTAGGAAGCCATGAGTGAGGAGTGGGGTGCAGTGTTCCCAGGGAAGCAGGCTTTCTGGGACACTGGATGAATGGAGACAGCGATACAGGTCAGGGTCATCTGGGCACTGGCTCTGCCTTCTGCCCCAGGGGCAAGGGAGGGGATGTAACCTTGTTGACGCTGAGTTTGATATGGGAACTGAGAAAGCCCAATGTCTCTAAATGTCCCATATCATGTGAGGACAGTGGCTTGGTCTCTCCTCTTGAATAGAAATGTATGTGCTCCAAAAGAGACACCAGCAGCAGTGCACCCCGTGGGGAACCCAGAGGCAAGGAATAGCCCAGCAGGCGTATTTTACATCTGCTCCTGCTCGCAAGTCTGTATCCTTGGAGCTTAGTGACGAGAGCATGTAGCCCCAGGCATCATCACTCCAATAGATAAAGTTTTTTAAAGCAATGTTGGTCATTACACTTGAATTCTTTTGGTCCCAGCATACCACAGGTGCTCAATGAATGCCTGCTGCACGAATTCAGTAAGTGCTGGGTTCTGACTGGCTGCTCTAACTCCTTGCTTCTGAAGGAAGCAAATGCTGAGGGTCACAGCATTCTCAACAGGCAAGGAGGCCAGGAAACCCAACTCAGCTCAAAGCTATCAGAAAACTACTGGGAAACTCAGTTCACTGTTCCTAGAACAATGCTACACCTGTGGCTTTGCAGTTTACAAGGCTATTCTGATGCAGAATTTACTGACAAATCAATGGGACCCAAGCCCAAATTCCATCCTCAACATCTCCCCTTTCCTGGTGGGGCCTGTCCCTGTCCTCTCTATGAAGGAATCCTGTCCCTATTGCCTTTCTATGAATGATGCCCCCTCACCCTAGAGGTCTAGGTGTCATCTCAGACTGCTTGCCCTTCCTCCTTCCCCACATCCAACTACAAATTCGGTCATTTCAGCCCTTGGACTGACTGCATTTTCCAAAAATGGTCAACAGCAATACTTCCAGACCCACGTGCACTTCTAGAATCTTGCCACTCCCCGTCAAGAGGTGAAGACTATTTTCCCTCCTCGAACTTGTGACTGTCTTGATGACTAGAATGTATAGAAAGTGATGGGACATGACTTCAAAGCCTCCATCATAACATTCAATATTGTTCCACTTAGTGTTATCAAATTTTAGTTCAGGCCACCATCAGCTCTCGCCACAACAATTTCAACAGAATCTCAATGAGTTTTCCCAACCTCTGTTCCTTTCCTTCACTATTTCATCCTCCATGGTCCTCTGAAAGGAGCCCTCTTAAACACAAATCACATCCCTACTTAAACTCCTGGATGGATGGATGTACAAACAATATATAGAAGGTGGATGGACCAAATATGGAAAAATTATAGAATCTAGAGGTTGAGTTTGTGGATATCATGTACTATACTTTCTACCTTTATACATGTTTGAAATTTTCCACTTAAAATGGTTTTTAAAAATAAAAATAAACCTTCAACACTTCCAGATGGAAATCCAAACTCCTAAGCATGATACCCAAGCTTCTTCTTCATTTGTATTCTGCTGGTGCCCTGTTCCATGCCTGGACCGCCCCTCACAGGCCCCCAGAGCTCCAAGCACACCTAACCATATGCAGATCCCTGATGGGGCCAAGACCTCACACCTTGGTGCCAATGCTCTGGCGTGACCTCTGGGTAGAGGAACTCCCCCTGGTTTCTTTCTCTGCCATCCTATGAAGGTGTCAACACTCAGCTCACATGTCCCCTCCTCTGGAAGGCCTCCCTGACCTTGGAAACCTGACCAGGATTCCCCCAGCATTCGAGCAGACCCCACAGCAGCACTCCAAGTGGCTTATGGTTTATTCCATGAGAAATGGAGATGGTTTATTCCCCACCATCTCCCTCTGGCTTGAGTAAGACCTCCTCAAGGGCAAGGCTGGGTCTCCCCCATCGGTCCACTCACACCTGGCGCTGTGCTGGTGTAACCAAAAGTGGGGTCTGGCTGCTCACCACTCAAAAGCCAATAAAGAGGCAAGGTTGGTGGAAAGTAAAGTTTGCTTTATTTGGGATGCTGGCAACTACGGGGGAGGGTGGACTCCTGTCCAAAGGCCGACTCCCCCCGCTGACAATCAGTGGACAAGAGCTTTTTTTTTTTGCAGTACGCGGGCCTCTCACTGCTGTTGCCTCTCCCATTGTGGAGCACAGGCTCCGGACACGCAGGCTCAGCAGCCATGGCTCATGGGCCCAGCCGCTCGGTGGCACGTTGAATCTTCCTGGACCGGGGCACGAACCCGTGTCCCCTGCATCGGCAGGCAGACTCTCAACCACTGCACCACCAGGGAGGCCCTGGGCAAGAGCTTTTATAAACAGAGGATGGGGGCTACATACAGAAACAGCACAGTCAGCTTTGACAGTCATCTTAAAATTGGTCATGTGGTGGTCTGACCAGCGTCATCTTGATTGTTTTAAGCACAGTTAGTCTTTAGTTCCGGGGTCAGTTTGTTCCTATTTCCTTGAGGCCAGTTCTCGGAATTGTAGCAGCTTATGTCATGGCTAGTCTGGTCATCATGCAGTTAACTTCTTTCACCTGGTCAGGGCTTCAGTATCTACAAGACAGCTCACGGGATATGGCTCAGAATACTATCTATAGCCCTTGAGAAGGAATTAAATGTCCTTCACTTTGCTTATTGACTAAACTATTATTGTTTTGTCCTGTTTTTCTTTGCTTCTGCATCTTCTCACTTCTCTGATTAAACTTATTCTTTGGCTAAAGTTTTTCCACAGACAAAGGGCAGGTGGAGGACATGGGGGAAGGACCATAGGGTCCTGCTTTGTTTCACTGGGACACAGCAAGAACTGAAGAATCTCTTAAGTTGCCTCAGAGAAAAAAAATCTCAAACAGACAGAAATCTGTTCAAGGACAAGTGTATTCAGTCCTCCTCACCCTCTCCCTCCCTCACCTGATCCCCATTTATTGTAGTTACGCAGTCTACAAATTCAACTAACATCTATTGAGTGCATACTCTGTTCCAAGTATTGCTCTAGATATTGAGGAAACAAAGTGAATAAAACAGACAAAAGTCCCTGTGCTCATGTGGTTTCCTTTTAATAAGAAAAATAAGAGTATTAGAAAGATAAAATATTTAGTCACATCATTAGGCTAAACAATCCCTCGTCCCATTAAGCAATGACACACATCACTGTATTAAAATATGCACAGCCCAGGGGTTGAAGGCCATGGTCGTACCATGACCCCAGGAGGGCAGGCCTGCCATCTTGTTTCCCATTGACATGGCTGGGGATTCCAGGATCCACATCCAGAATCATTCCGCCAAGCCCTGAGAATTCCTGAGGGCCCTACGTGCACCACCTACTACATCTGAGGCTCAGAGAAACAACCAAATCATTGCATATCCTCATCCCACGTTCTTCTAGAATGGGCAGGACAGTGTCCAGGGCCAGTGTCCAGCAGCTACACAATGCATTGTGTTGTGACCAAAAAAAGGAAAAGAAAAAACTACTTCCTCTTAAAGCAGAGCAATCCTAATCATGATAACAAGAAATTCACTTGGCAGTGACACAAAACCCAAGTCCCCATCTCCTTCTCCTGGTTTTCCTTGTCTTGCTGTCAGTTCTTCATAATCTCTCTTCTCTTCGCCTTTAGGACAGAACAACATCCTCATTCTAAACCAAACCCGAAGTATTAAGACATTTCAAAGCCACCCAAACCGCTTACCTCAGTAATCAGGTTACTCTGTTTATTTAAAAAATCATGAGGTTTGAGTGAAATTTCAAGGCTAAGGGACATTTATTTATTCAGTAAACATGTATTAAGCTATTATTATGTGCAAGGCATCGTGGACACTGGGAGATGGTGACACAGTCTTGCCCTCAAGTATTCAATAGCTTTCACTCTAGAGGGCTTAGTCTTTATGGGGTCGTCAGCATTAAAGAGCAGTCAAAAACAACAAGATCCTACTGTAGAGCACAGGGAACTATATTCAATATCCTGTGATAAAGTATAATGGAAAAGAATGTGAAAAAGAATATATATATATGGGCTTCCCTGGTGGCGCAGTGGTTGAGAGTCTGCCTGCCGACGCAGGGGACATGGGTTCGTGCCCCAGTCCGGGAGGATTCCACGTGCCGCGGAGCGGCTGGGCCCGTGAGCCATGGCCGCTGAGCCTGCGCGGCCGAAGGCTGTGCTCCACAACAGGAGAGGCCACAGCAGTCAGAGGCCCGCATACCACAAAAAAAAAAAAGAAAGAATATATATATGTATGTATAACTGAATCACTTTGCAGTATAGCAGAAATTAAGACAACACTGTAAATCAACTATATTTCAATAAGCTTTTTTAAAAAAGAAATATTATCAACGGCACAAGACTTATTAAAAAAAAAAAGATGTCATCTACATCTATCCATTGCTTTGAGGCATAACCAAGATTCTCAGATAAGACTAGAGACAGAAAAGGATTACTTCAAGGCTCTAGAATCCATTCCTAAACCTGGCTAACTTCATCAATAGTTCTGATGAACACACACACCTTCACCTCTCTTTTTTACTTCTTTGCCCTCTTCCAAAATTCTTCCTACATCATGTTTTCTTTTGTCCTACAGGGTTACCTCCTATCTACTCCTCAATCCCCCTCCTTCCATAAAATCTCTCTTACATTAGCCCAATCAGGTAACCCCAACAGCTGAAAAAAGTCAAGAAAAAGATCAGATTGGTGGGGGGGGGGGAGAATTCTTTCCAGAAAGTAAATCTAAACCAAATGGAAAACCAAAAATAGTCAAGGAAAACACTATAGAAACTTTCATTCACATTGTTCTAGATGCAAAACCCCCATAATCCCACATTCTTCACAATAGTGGCTACCTCTTTACAAATGGGATCACAAAAATCAGTTAAAGAAAAACCATTTCCAAGCCCAGCAAAACTCTAGGAATGATGTACAACATACGAGCCCTCACTTCCACGTTCAACCACATCATGTGTAGTTCTAAAATAGTTACAAGCAATTCCCAGTGGTCTCTGGCCACATCCCAGAATCTTTTTCAAAGAAAGCAAAAGTAAATAGCACAAAAACTTCAAAATCAAAAAATTCTTTGGCGCTACACAGCTAATTCCATTACAGTGGGACATAAGTTTCCAAATTGCTAAACTAGATTAGAAACCCAGTCTGCATTCATTTTACAGTTTACATTCTGCAATAGCTATAAGCACAAATCACAGAGAATTGAGCAAAGTACATGGTAATAATAATGAGTAAATTCACCTCCCCAAATTAGTAACTTGCAAGTAATTGGAAATCAAAAATTTCTAATGAGGGATTTCCCTGGTGGCGCAGTGGTTAAGGATCCGCCTGCCAATGCAGGGGACACAGGTTTGAGCCCTGGTCTGGGAAGATCTCACATGCCACGGAGCAACTAAGCCCATGTGTCACAACTACTAATCCTGCGCCCTAGAGCCTGCGAGCCACAACTACTGAGCCCGCATGCTCCAACTACTGAAGCCCATGCACTTAGAGCCCTTGCTCCACAACAAGAGAAACCACCGCAATAAGAAGCCTGCTAACCACAACGAAGAGTAGCCCCTGCTCGCCACAACTAGAGACAGCCCGCCAAGCCCTAGCTTGGCCTGAACTCCTCAATTCCTGGTTCACTGTTACATCCAAGAAATTAGACATAATTCCAACATGAAAAGTCAAGTCAAAAAACTAAAAATACAGTTACCATATGATCCAGCAATCCCACTCCTAGGCATATATCTGGAGAAAACCATAATTGGAAAAGATATATGCACCCCAGTGTTCATTGCAGCACTATTTACAATAGCCAGGACATGGAAGCAACCTAAATGTCCATCAACAGAGGAATGGATAAAGAAGATGTGGTACATATATGCAATGGAATATTACTCAGCCATTAAAAAGAATGAAATAATGTCATTTGCAGCAACATGGATGGACCTAGAGATTCTCATACTGAGTGAAGTAAGTCAGACAAAGACAAATATCATGATATCGCTTATATGTGGAATCTAAAAAAAGGGTACAAATGAACTTATCTACAATACAAAACAGAAATAGAGTTACAGATGTAGAAAACAAACTTATGGTTACCAGGGGGTAAGGGTGGGGGGAGGGATAAATTGGGAGCTTGGGATTAACATATACCCACTACTATACATAAAATAGATAACTAATAAGGACTTATTGTATAGCACAGGGAAGTCTACTCAGTACTCTGTAATGACCTATATGGGGAAAGAATCTAAAAAAAGCATTGATATGTGTATATATATAACTGATTCACTTTGCTGTACAGCAGAAACTAACACAACTATACTCCAATAAAAACTTTTTTAAAAATCAATTCCATTCCATTAGCAATACAAAGGAAAGCAGTTCTAAGGGTCGAAACTAAAACACATATTTCATATAAACTAATCAACAGCATCAGAACTCAAACCAAGATCTTCAGACTCCAAGCCCCATCTTCTTCCCCATCCTTCTGTGCTACCCCCAAGACAATGTCCACCCAGCCCTTTCCAATCCCAGAAAAAAGCCTGTCTTTTTGTTAGGTTTCCCTGTTACTTGGAGTTTTGGGCCATCAGTGTAAAGCGAATTATTTTTCAAGGCTTTTTTATTTTAAATATTCATCTTCTGGAAATAGGTCACTCTTTTATAAGCCTGAGCTTCTCTTTGAACTGATTACCTGTTTCTCCATATCTCCCCTAATAGGAACGTGTAAGGCATTCAAAGTGTGAAATCCAATTCCAGTTAATTTTATTGATTCCTTTCACAGGCTCCTTATTTCTTATGCTAATTCATGTTTATTTGAAAATGAGAAAACAAAACAGCCTTTTTGGAGAGAATGCCTTCAAAATCTGTAAAGAGCCACTACATTCTTATTCAATTATAAATGAGCTATACAATATTTAAATCACTCACTGGAAATACAGCCGAGTTTTAATCCATTTCAGAACATAGCAAATGTCCTCAAATAATTTAACCTCTTCTTTGAAAGTGAGTGAATGACTGAGATAATGATAAAATAAATACCTTATCACATCCACACACTCACACTCACCAGGCTACCTGACCATTTACCTGGTCACCTCATTGAGCTTATCAGTGTGGTCCCTGTCCCCTCATTGAATTTCCTACTGGAGTCAGAATACACATGGCAAGTGCTGCTTAAGGGTGCTTCTCCCAGATTTCCCTTCTCTGCAAAAATTCCTCTTGATTTTGAAAGGGGATGAGGATGTGCATTTTTCCCCTGCGTAATTCACCACCACGCCTGGGAATAGACAGCCAGACACTGGAAGAATGGTCTCAGCCAGTCGGATCAGAATGGCCTGGGACCCATCTGGCTCCTCCCTGCATCTTAGAAATGTTCTGTTTCAGTTCCAAATCTACAGGTTCTAGAGTGCCCATCTTTCACCCTAGTTATGGATTAATCCCAGAGTAACAGAGTCTATGAGCAAAGATGAGATTCTGAAATGTGCTGAGTGGGACTTCCCTAGTGGCGCAGTGGTTAAGAATCCACCTGCCAATGCAGGGGACACAGGTTCGAGCCCTGGTCTGGGAAGATCCCACATGCCGCAAAGCAACTAAGCCTGGGCGCCACAACTACTGAAGCCCACGAGCCTAGAGCCCATGCTACACAACAAGAGAAGCCACCGCAATGAGAAGCCCCTGCACCACAAAGAAGAGTAGCCCCTGCTTGCCGCACTAGAGAAAGCCCGCGAGCAGCAACGAAGACCCAACACAGCCAAATATAAATAAATAAAAATAAATAAATCTATTAAAAAAAACTTTCTAAAAAATAAAATAAAATGTGCTGAGTGTCATAAGCAAATTGACCCTGGACTTGCTTCCAAAATCATGACTGCCTGGACCCAACCTATGGAAGGTAATCACTGCAACCCCTTTCAAAAACGCATCAACTCTTTAGGTCTGACACTGAAAGAAGTCATTTACTGCCTGGCCTCTATCTAACAGGCCTTCAGAACTGGTGTTTCTGAAAGAAGTCATTTCCTCCTAAATCATTAATAATGCAACATTTAAGTGGCAGTAATTCTCTCTTGATCATAAATAAATATCAAGAAATTACCTTCATCATCTCCCACAGGAATCCGACCTATAAGAAATACTTCCAAGGCTGGCTGAACGAGGGGGAAGGGGCCTTAAAAGCTGGTCAGTTTCACTGTCTTAAATCTGTTTCTGTCTTCTCTTTATACTCAGACACCAAGAACATTTTATTGACAGTGTCTTTCTTTTCTTTTCAACAACATCCTTGGCAAAGCCTCTTCCTTCCCTTCTCTTCCCCCTCTTTGATCAAGCCCAAATCTAGAATTGCACATCCAACTGTCTATTCAGCATCTCCACTTGGATGTTTAATAAGTATCTCAAACTCAATGCATGTTGGATGTTTCATCTCCCCGCTAAACCTACTCCCCTGCAAGTCTCCCCCACCTTAGTGAATGACTATTCTGTTCTTCTAACTGATTAGATTAAAACTCACAGTTATCCTTAGCTGCTCTCTTTGTCCCCTACCTCATATTTATTTCATCCACAGGTTGTCACAGTGCTATCTTCAAAATATATATAGGACATGACTGCTTCTCACCACCTCCACTATTCCAAACAGGTCCAGCCACCATTTCCACCTTCCCTTGCCTGGATTATTGTAATAGCCCCCTAACTGCTTCCATCCTTGCTTTCACCCTGGTCCCCTAAAACAGCATTTCCACACAGCAGGGTGACCTTTTAAAAGCATCTGAATTGGAGCATGTCACTACTTGGAGCTGAAAACCCTCCAAAGGCTCCCAGCATCACTCACGGCAAAAGTCTTAGAACATCAGTACAAGTGTCATCTCCTCCAGAATCCTTCTCTCTGGTGGAGTTCTCTCTCCTCTGTGCATCCACAAATCCCATGCACACCTTCATCAAGCACTAACCATGCCACGGCTGACTCACCTGTGTCCTCCACTGACTGTGAGTATCTTCAGGGCTCTTTCCCTTAAAGCAAACAACACATAGTGGATGCTCAATAAGTATCCATGAAATGGATGAATGCAGGGCTGACTTCACAGTGACTTCATACAGTCTCACAGAGCTCTGCACTTAGAAGGGCCCTGGCACTTGGTTTAATGCTCTGCTGTCACCATCTTGAAACTGTTAATTGTTGAACACGGTACCTGCATTTTCATTTTTCACTGGACCCCATACATTACAAAGCTGGTCCTGGATGGACGGATGGATGGATGGGTGGATGGACGGACAGACAGACTACCTAGACTTAGGCACCGCAATACTAAATGTCATAGCTTTCAGGGGAAAGATTCTGACAAAGGAATTTTATAATTAGCCAAGGCATGTACATGTAAAGGCAAAGGAAAAATACAAAAGAAGATCTCTGAAAATCTATCGTCCATGTACCTTTCCTTCAGGAAGGTTACTGGTCTTCAAAAGACAAAAGTAAGAATTCCAGTATGTAGATGTTGTGACCAAAAAGAGACAAAGCAATAAGCACAGCAAAAAGGAAAAAAAAAGGAAGAAGAGAAGAGAAAAAATAGGAATAATATGATCACATAATTAATAGAACACGGCAATGCTTCAGGTACAGATATAGCATGAGAGCAGAATAGACATCTCAGAAACATTATCTTTTTAAATATATAACAATTGAAAGCATGATAAAAGAGGATGACAAATCAGTGGAAAAGGCAGCATTACTCAACCAATGGGGCTGAAATAACTTAAATAAGTGGAAAAGATCAAGTTAGAACCTCAAGTGTCAAGGATAATTTCCAAGCATAATTCCCATGCTTTTTTTTTAGTCATATGCTAAAAATTCAACTTAATTTTTTAAATAAAGCCAGAAAAAAACGTGTGAATATTTTTTCAAACACTGAATGAGAGAAAACTTTGTAAGATTAAATGCTTTATGAAAATGTAAAACTTATACAACCCGTCCAAAAAAATCATCAACATTAAAAGGTAAGCAATGAGTTTGGAAAGCCGATTTGTCATAAACACTGAAGACAAAGATAATTTCTTCACTACCCAAAAAAATACATGCAAATCAACAATTGCAATAATCAACAGAGAAATTCTGTTTTCAACAGATCAATCAGAACTTAAAATTTTACAATAATGCAACTGCAAATAAATAATATTTGGAAAAATATTCAATCTCACTACCAATCAAGAAAATGCATGCTAAAACAAGAAGATGTGATTGTTTATCAAATTAGAGAGGTTTTAGAAATTATAATATCTATTCGTTGTGAAAGAGGATAACCGGGACGTTTCGTGCATAATTGGTGAAAGTATAAACTGGTAAAAAAAAACCTAATGGAAATCAGTTTGGCAAAATATATCTAAAGCCTTTAAAAATCCCATACCTTTTGGCCTAATTATTCCACATTGAGGCTATTTCTTTCTGATACTGGATAGAAAGTTCTATCTATAAAGATATTCATCACATCATTATTTATAATTAAAATTTTAAAGCAATTGTGAGATAATAGAAAATATATATTTGGTCTCTGCCCCCAGTTCCTGACACAGGGCTCCTGAAACCCTTGAAATTTCCTGGGTGACAGGAGTGTCACTCTTGGATGGCCCCTCAATGGTGGATGGTCACCAGAAAGACCAAGCCACGATCAGGAGCTTGGAATTTTCAGCTCACCCTCCATTCTCTTGAGAAGAGAGAAGGGCTGAAAATAGAGTTAATGATCCATCATGTCCATGTGATAAAGCCTCCATAAGATCCCAAAAGTATGAGGTTCAGAGAGCTTCCAGGTTGGTGAACACACAGAAATGCTGGGAGAGCAGTGGCGGGGGAGGACACGGAGGCCCCTCACGTCTTCCCACATACCTTGCCCTACTCAGTTCTTCCATCTGGATGTCCAACTGTACCCTTCAGCATATCCTTTTAGAATAAACTGGTAAAAGTAAGTAAGTTTTGAGTTCTTTGAGTTCTGTGAGCCACTCCAGAAATTAATCAAACCTAAGGAGGGGGTCTTTGGAACCTCTGATGTATAGCTGGTCAGAAGCTCAGGTGACAATCTGCGCTCATGACTGGCATCTGAAGTGGGGGAGGAGGGAGGCAGTCTTGAGGGACTAAGCCCTTAACCCATGGAATCTGATTCTATCTCCAGGTAACTTCAGAACTGAGTTGAACTGTAGGACACCCAGGTGGTGGTACAAAGAACTGTTTGGTGTTGGGGAAAAAACCTCCATCCATTTGCTGACCAAAAGTGTCAAAAATAAAGTATTCTGGGGGCTTCCCTGATGGCGCAGTGGTTGAGAGTCCGCCTGCCGATGGAGGGGACACGGGTTTGTGCCCTGGTCCGGGAGGATCCCACATGCCGCGGAGCGGCTGGGCCCGTGAGCCATGGCCGCTGAGCCTGCACGTCCGGAGCCTGTGCTCCATAGCAGGAGAGGCCACAGCGGTGAGAGGCCCGTGTACCACAAAAAAAAATAAAATAAATAAAATAAAATAAAGTATTCTGTGTGATAAAGGAGACACACAGGAGAGAAACAGGAGGGAAGACCTGGGATTTTCCCCTACACAGGAAGAAAATAATCTGACTTTTTTCTAACAGAGCAATCTACGTCTCTGCCTACAGGGAAGTAAGAAAGTGACTTATGGTAAAACCATTGCATGAAAATAATATCTAATAACTAAAATTAATGTTTATAAGGTGTTTAATAATATGGGGAAATATATATATAAACATGTTAAGAGGAAGCAAAGGATGCAAACATTTAAATATGAATGTGAACGATACAAATGAACTTATTTACAAAACAGAAGGAGACTCACAGACATAGAAAACACTTATGGTGACCAAAGGGGAAAGCTGGGAGAGATAAATTAGAAGTTTGGGATTAACATATACACACTACTATATATAAAATAGATAAACAACAAGGACCTACTGTACAGCACAGGGAACTCTACTCAATATTTTGTAATAACCTATAAGGGGAAGAAATCTGAAAAGGAATAAATACATATATATATATATATATATATATATATACATAACTGAATCACTGTGCTGCACACCTGAAACTAACAGGATATTGTACATCAACTATACTTCAATAAAATAAATTAATAAATAAGAGTATGATCTTAAAGATGCAAAAATGTTTACAGGGGAAAAAAGCAGCAAAATGCTGTTATTTTAATGCTGTAGAATTATAACAATTGTATTTTCTCATTTCTGTCTTTCCCTGTTTCCCCAATTTATCACAGCGAACATGCTCATTTCACACAATAGATGCTCTCTTAAATTTATTTATTTTTTATTTATTTATTTTTGGCTTCATTGGGTCTTTGTTGCTGCACACGGGCTTTCTTATGGCAAGTGGTGTCTACTCTTTGTTGCGGTGCACGGGCTTCTCATTGTGGTGGCTTCTCTTGTTGCGGAGAATGGGCTCTAGGCATGCGGGCTTCAGTAGTTGTGGCACGCGGGCTCAGTGTTGTGGCTCGTGGGCTCAGTAGTTGTGGCTCTTGGGCTCTAGAGCACAGGCTCAGTAGTTGCGGCGCACGGGCTTAGTTGCTCTATGGCATGTGGGATCTTCCTGGACCAGGGCTTGAACCCGTGTTCCCTGCATTGGCAGGAGAATTCTTAACCACTGCGCCACTAGGGAAGCCCAGTAGATGCTCTCTTGACTGATGGTGCAGACGACACTCCATCATCACCCCTGTAAACTGGAATAAAGGAAGATGCCCAGGGCACGCTGTCTGCTAGGCTAGTAGGCACCCCTCTCTCTAATGGGCCTTTCTGTTTCTTCTCTCACCCGTTGAGTTGTATACCTGCCAACAGTTCATTGGCTTTTTCCTCAAACCTCTTCATACCAGCTGTGCTTTTTACTGTAATTATGTAATTCTATTAAATTACATAAACTGATGACATTATGAGTGAGAAAAGAAAGAGGGTGACTGTGAAAACCAAGCTGAATGCTTTAGAAAGACTCAGTCAACAGCTAGATAAAGGAAGGTAGACAACTAGATGTGGGCAAGACAACCATACAAGATTTGGAAAAGTTCATAAAATATGGAAGGTTTCTTGTTGTTTATCCGTTCTATATGTAATAGTTTGCATCAAATAGCCCCAAACTCCCAGTCAAGCACAGGGAACTATATTCAATATCCTGGGATAAGCCATAATGGAAAAGAATATAAAAAGCAATGTATATATGTGTATAACTGAGTCGCTTTGCTGTGCAGCAGAAATTAACACAACACTGTAAATCAACTATACTTCAATGAATAAATAAAATTAAAATTAAGTTTTAAAATAAATTTTAAAAAATATGGAAGGTTTCTCGCATATATGTGGAATCTAGAAAAATGGTACAGATGAACTGGTTTTTGAGGCAGAAATGGAGACAAAGATGTAGACAACAAACGTATGGACACCAAGGGGGGAAAGCGGGGGCGGGGGGATGAATTGGGAGATTGGGATTGACATATATACAGTAATATGTATAAAACGGATAACTAATAAGAACCTGCTGTATAAAAAATAAATTAAATTAATTTTTTTAATTAAAAAAAGAAAAGGGGGACAAAAAAATCTATAAGGTATATGGAAAACAACTAGCAAAATGACAGAGCTCCCTCCTTACCAATAATAAAAAAAAAGAAAGATTTTCACATAATCTGTGTTCCATTGATAGCACTAATCGAACAGATTAAAAATAAATGTAATTATATTAAAATATATGAAATTTAAATATAGTTCAATCAATATGTAAATTAGGGTTAACGTAAGAAGCTGAAATTTAATTATTTTAGACGTTTTCAAAAAAGTTATTTTTCTTGCAAAATATTCAAAATTACCCATTTTAACCAAAATGCAAAAATACATGTTAATTAGTAAATATCAAAAGTTAAAATAAAATTATTTAAATAGATCTGAGGTTTGGAAATTGTTTTAAAGATTTAATTGCATCTTACGCATCTCTGATAAAAACAAAACTACTTGCAACTGTAGCAAAGTCCATTTTTATTTTATATAAAAAAATATATACGGAAGGTTTCTGTACTCTGTGGAATCTGCCTTCTTAAAAGTCTAGGTTATCATGTCCAACCAACCTCCCATAACTTTCAGGAACTCTGAGATGACAGGTCACTTTCTTCAAGAAAGACACATTTACACTAAAGGCTGAGAAGCACTCCAAGGGATAAAGGACAAATCCCAGGCTGAGGACACGCACGCATAGGGAAGGAGTGGCCGGATCCAAACTGTATCTGGGGAAGAGAACAGTGGTGGTACAGTGCAGCACAGGCTCGAAAGAGCAGAGCTTGGAGGAGGAAACAATTATAGAGTCGATTCCCAAGTCGTAGGACACGTGGGCTGCACAAAGAAGAGGCCGCAGAAACAGGATGGAGGAGATGGGAGTTATCAGGAGTTGGCTATGGAGAGCTGTTGGGTGTGAGAAGAAAGACGGAAGGTACCAGCTTGCAAAGCCAGAAGATCAATACTACAATATACGGATTTAGGAAACACTAGAGGAAAAGCAGGTTTTACATAAAAAAGTAAAAACTGTCCTCTGAGCAAACAGAATGAAATATATTCACCCAGATCCAGCTTATCAAACAAAAGACACCCCAGATGGCATGAGATGAAGGCTTGGTGCAGGGAGAAGAGAAGGCACCATAAGCCCCAAAAGGGGTGCCCACTGCCTGAGCCACAAAAACATGGGCCACAGCAATGCCCGTTATCAAGAGGGTAGGTCTCATGTTAAATGTTCTTATAATAAGAAAAAAAGAAAGATCAGTTTTGAAGGTACATTTTGAAACCTTGAAATTAACAGGCAAATGCTTGTTAAGTTAATCAAGCGTTAGAAAGTAAATTATCGTCATCATCATCATCTACTAGAAGCCACAAATGTATCAGACATCCCATGTGCATAAACTCATCTAATCCTCCCAACAGCCCTATAAAATGGATATTTTTTACAGATGCAGACCCTGAAACGAGCAGTGATAGCTACCCTCCAAGAAGTAGTTCATGGGTATGAAGGCTTTAAAGCATCTGCCACCAGGAAAGGACTGGAAAGCACTTCAAAGCAGAGGAGTCAACCCTCTCCGTGGCTCCCAGCGGCTCTGCAGAATCACCCACTGAGCTTGTGAAAAGTAGGGCTTTCCAAGTCCCACCCTGAAAAATATGAACGTCCAGGTCGAGGGTTCTGAGAATTAGTACTTTTTTCCCGAAGTTCCCCAAATCAATATGAAGCTCAGACAGGCCTGGGAACCACTGGCCTATGGCATCCCTAGTCTGTAGTAAATGTTAACGCCATAGGTATTGTGTGTGTTCAAGTTAAGACTGAAACTAAAAATATCCTCACTCTGGGAATAGTGGGATGTTGATTTGTTTCCTGTTATAATTCAGACAAGCCCTCTATGTCCCACTCTACTTAACTAGAATGAAAGAAGTTTGCACTATTATTCAAAGTTCTGCAGAATAAGGTACTTTGTAGGTTTGCAGTATATTATATATCCTTTGTAGAAGCACCAAACTCTCCAGGTTCCACAAAAAGTAGAAAATATTTTGTCTCCTATGGAAACAGGCTCTGTCAAATGTGTTCTTGTCTCTGCTAAAAGACCTGAAACAGTGCAACTGGAAACTCTGTGCAATTGCAAACTCTGGTGCAAGGGTCCATGAGACCAGACGTGATGTTCTCTGTTAACTAAGTGATGCCTACATGGGAGGGAGCCACCGCAGGTCCAGCCCCCTTCCTTCTCCCACCTAAACACTGTGGTCAGGCCAAGGCAGCAACTTGGCTAAAAGATGCCTCAGCTTCTTGGCCAACCTAACCCCTTCTGCAATAGTTATGCTGCTATCCATAGTCTATCAGTGGTATAGAAACTTAAGACTTCGAAAAAATTTTCATTACCTACTTTTATATCCATTTAAGTCTTTAGCACAGTGCTGGGTACTTTTAGTAAGTGCGCAAGAAATGTTAGCTCTTGTTATGTGTATTACTCTTAACACTGTAATCATCAACATCAAGTCCCCTATTTCAATGGAATATTACTCAGCCATAAAAAGAAACGAAATTGAGTTATTTTTAGTGAGGTGAATGGACCTAGAGTCTGTCATACAGACTGAAGTAAGTCAGAAAGAGAAAGACAAGTACCGTATGCTAACACATATATATGGAATCTAAGAAAAAAAAATGTCATGGAGAACCTAGGGGTAAGACAGGAATAAAGACACAGACCTACTAGAGAATGGACTTGAGGATATGGGGAGGGGGAAGGGTAAGCTGTGACAACGTGAGAGAGAGGCATGGACATATACACACTACCAAACGTAAGGTAGATAGCTAGTGGGAAGCAGCCGCATAGCACAGGGAGATCAGCTCGGTGCTTTGTGACCACCTGGAGGGGTGGGATAGGGAGGGTGGGAGGGAGGGAGATGCAAGAGGGAAGAGATATGGGAACATATGTATATGTATAACTGATTCACTTTGTTATAAAGCAGAAACTAGCACACCATTGTAAAGCAATTACACTCCAATAAAGATGTAAAAAAAAAAAAAGTCCCCTATTTCTTACGGTGAGGAGGGAAATAACACTTTATTGAACACAAGCAGACCAGCCCAGTGTTCCAGTCATCACTGCTATATAACAAACCATCCCAAAAGTTAGTGGCTTAAAACAACCACTATACTGATTTTGCTCATGAATCTGCAATTTGGGCAGGGCTTAGGGTGGGGACAGCTCGTGTCTGCTCCACTAGGCATCAGCTGGGGAGATCTGAAGCTTGTTCACTCACATGTCTGGCCCGTGCACTGGGAAGACAGAAACAGCTGGGAGCTGGAACAGCTGAGACTTCTTAGACCTCCCCATCCATCTCTCAATCTCTATCTCTCTCCACGTGGTTTCTCCAGCATGGTGGCTTCAGGGCAGCCCGGTTTCTGACATGGTACCTCAAGGCTTCAAAGATGCACATCCTCAGAGACAGCACCAGGTCAAAACTCTATCGCCCTTTATGATCCAGCCTCACAAGTCATGCAACATCATCTCCATTCAATTCCATTCACTAGAAGCAAGTCGCTCAAGCCAGCCCATAATAATCAACGGGAGGGGATTTCAACTCCACCTTTTGCTGGGAATAGTGTCAAAGGATTTGCAGATACGTTTTAAAACCACCACACCTAGGAAAATCATTTCTCATTCCTTTAGATTGAACTTTGTATTGCTGCCAAAAGATGAAAATGTAGGGCTTCCCTGGTGGAGCAGTGGTTAGGAATCCGCCTGCCAATGCAAGGGACACAGGTTTGAGCCCTGGTCTGGGAAGATCCCACATGCCACGGAGTAACTAAGCCCGTGCACCACAACTACTGAGCCTGCGCTCTAGAGCCCGCGAGCCACAACGACTGAGCCCGCGTGCTGAAACTACTGAAGCTCATGCTCCTAGAGCCTGTGCTCCACAAAAAGAGAAGCCACCGCAATGAGAAGTCTGCAAGCCGCAAGAAGGAGTAGCCCCAGCTCGCCACAACTAGAGGAAGCCCGCGCACAGCAACGAAGACCCAACGCAGCCAAAAATAAATAAATAAAAATTTTAAAATAATAAATTTTTTTAAAAAAGCAAATCTAACCAATCCTGAGCAGCCGTTGTTTACGTGAAAAGACACTCTAATTCATTGACTACCCCTCTGATCCATAAAATTACGCAACTTGAACAGACTTTAGATCTTATCTAGAGTTCACCAGGGAGAAAGCTGACTCTCTGAGGGGCTAAATGTCTATTCCAAGGAGCAGTAACGTTCTGTTACCACTGCCACAGTATAATAAAACTGTTCATCAACATTCTCCTAAATACAGGTACTCCTCAAGGTATTTGACAAGTACCATCTTGCACAGTCTTTATCATACTTATAGAAGCAGCTGCTGTTTTCTAGATGGGCAAACTGGGGCTCAGCAACGTTATGTGAGTCACCCAAAATCCAAGTTTCGCCTTGGCTTTGTTAAGTAGCCATAAGGAAGTTTGAGATTTCATCTATCCAAGTGGAAAGCCCGTACTCGGTTCATTGTATGCCCCTCCCACCCTCCCAGAGGTCATCTGGTTAGGGAAGTAGCTGGTGGGGTCAGCTGCCGGGGTCAGGGTTGCATCTTTACCTCTTGCCTGGAACTCAATGCTATTGAACTTTGTCTACTGAAGATTAGGCTTTCAAGAGACTCATCCGTAAGAGGTAACCATGAACTTACACTCTCATGAAAATGTGCACCATTACACTAGATCCTTTCTGGTGGAGAAGAGGATGGATGGACTGGATCCCCAGGACCCATGGGAAGTTGGAATACCCATGGAGCAGTGATGCTGGGGGAACCACAAACCCTTCGCTGGCTGCAGTTGAGCCAAGCTGAGATCTGAGTAAGGAGGATGAAGATGAAGAAATTAAGGCAGTCCACTCCCCCCAAGGGCCTACGCATATAAGCTACCAAAGAGCAATATAAGGGAAGAACGGAATCCAAACCACCCCTTAGTAACTACTGTTTAGCTTTTGTTTTCTCCCCAAACTGCTTTGTGCAAGTAAACACAGCCCGAGGGTCCTTAGACCTTCCTGAGTGTTCACCTTCAGCTAATGAAGGAAAAGGAAAAGGCTCTTGAAATGATATTTCATGAGATTTGCATATTTTAATATTAGTTTCAGACCCTTTCTTCAGATCTCCTGGAATCAGTTCAATTGCAGGAAGATGGGTAGGAAGGAAAAAAAAAATTGAAGTGAATTTTAGAACAACTTGGCAAATTAGCAAAGTTTTTAACATCATTAAAGAGCTCTTAAGTATTCTTCCCTGAACTCCATTTTTATTTTGTGAATGCATTTCAGTAATTGCTCTAAAGGAAACTGTGGAACTTTGGCACAAACATAAATGTTTGCATGATTTAAAATGCAGTGGCAAGCAAAGATCATGATTTTTTTAATTGCTAATTCTTAAACTAACCTTTTCAGTTTGCCTCATTAGGAAAATGCCAGTTCCTAACAGGCAAAGGCATAATAAAGACAATGCATATATTATTTAGTTGTTTATAATTGCAAACAACTTAGCCATATTTCAATACTTATCCCTTAGCTCCAACATGGAGCATAAGTAGGGGATGATTACAATCATTCCATCATTCTGTAAATAGAACACTGGGACACTGAGAAATAAGACTGCTTTCTTAAAGCCAACAGCAGAGACAGAGAAGCAGGTCTGGAGCCAGGTGGTTTTTCATTCAACCGCCTTACACCACCCAACTTACGGTTCAGTACTTGCTGACACATTAATCAAGGATGAAGAGAGATTGTCCTGTGACCCAGAGAGACTAGTGTTCCAAAACCTGCCTAACTGAATTAGTCAGGATGATTAACACTAGCTGTCTTAACAGATAAGCTCCAAGATCTCGATGGCTTAACACAAATGTCCAATGCACAGAGATATCAAGAGAGAGCTGGGGAGGATGGGATGATACTCTGTTCCACACAGTCATTCAGGGATTGAGGATCCTTCCATCTTGTATGCCACCAAGAGGTAGACTCCAAGGTTACCACAGGAAGGTAAAGAGGGAAGGCATGTACGACCCCACAGGATATTTTGTGGGCCAGGTTTGACAGTGGCAAACATCACTTCCTCCCATCTTCCAATGCCCAGAACTCAATCACATGCCCCCCACCTAACTGCGGGGAGCCTGAAGATTCGCTCTGTGCCCAAGAGGAAGAGACAATCTCTTGGTGAACACGGCATTGCCTCTGCCACCCCAACTAGAGACAAAGGTAGTTCTAGACTGCCTGATATCAGCTTCTCTAACCCAGACCCTGATTTGGTATAAATGATTCCATAAGAAAGATTGCCCCCACCCTTCTAGGCACTCCAAATTAAAGTTCTACACTGCACACGTCAACCCAGGTCTGTGGCCTAGATCGAGAAGGTGAACAGGAATGAGAAGAAGGGTGCAATGGGCCAAAGGGCATACCTTCTGGACATGAGGGAACCACATCAGTCATCTGCATCAGCTTCATGTTGACACACAGCTTTGAAACCCCCACCCCGGCCCCCCCACACACACAATTCTAGGGCCTGGGCCCTTAGGTGCATGGTGTGGCTCCTACTCAAGGCTTGGTATCCATTAAAAAATGACCATCAGAAGATTACACTGCATCTTGCCCAATTAAAGCCACCACGATATCCATAAGATGAAGATTCAATGGTAGGGAGGGCACAGGGCAGAAGCCAAGAACAAAGCCTGCCTGAGGCCTGCTGAGAGTTGCCCAAACGAAGAAGAAATTAACAATGCACACTCGTTAGCACTCTTGTTGTGCTAATTTCCTTGCAAATATAAGCAATGCCTTTTAACTAACTTAATATCAATTTCACTTTTCTCACATTTTGTTCTAATTATGGGCGGGATCTAAAGCTCACACAGCATAATTTAGAGCTCTAGAATTAACAGCTTTACAACTTTACACATCAGTAGCTGCTAAACCTAAGGGAAGCAAGGTTCCCTGCTGCCCTCCTGTCATTGCACTCCCACGCCCACCCCTCTGCAATCACTGGACCAGCCACCAACACTAATTGGGACTGAGTCCCATGCCCAGAAGTCAGCAAATGCCAACTTCACAAAGGAAGACACAGAAAGGCAGCTGGTGGGTGTCTCTGGACAACTGATTTCTCTGAGTTTCAGCTTCCTCAACTGTAAAATGGGTATAATAGTGTACACAGGTTTGATGTAGAATTCAGCCACACAAAACACTCTATATCTATTAGATGCCAATAAAAATACTGCATATGGCATACTACAGTATGCATGCGTATTTACAAAGTCCATATATTGTGGTTCATCAAATCTAAGATGCCTTCAATTGTAAGTGGCACCATTTTTATGCACCGAGAAACGGGGGAAGTGTTGCCAATTAAGCTATGACACACCACTGATCATAAAATGAATCTCAATGTCAGAGATGTAAAAATGTGCACCGTAGCATTGACGAAATATGGTTATACATGGTAGTGTCAACCTACGAGATGGATTCAGGTCAAATCCAAGTTAACCAGAATGCCCACGGACTTAGTATTCTAGTTCACTGAATTTCCAGAGAACAAAGAGTCTTGCTTCATTTCAATATTTGCTGAGAAGGTATTGGGGGTGTAGAGAGGATGGCAGACACCACAGATTCACAATGCAAACACCATTCCTTCTCTCCTTCTCTTTGGCCTCCACCATACTTACTTTCTCTGAAAAGCCACTGTTCTCTTAAAGCAAGGTTAGTCGTGTGGCCATTTTCTGGACCACATGAGCTTACCAGGAAGACTTCTGGAAAAGATTTTCTTTCCTGATTAAACAATAGATGTGGCCAGTGGTACAGTACTTCCTACCTTGTACAACGATGCAGTGACTGTAACTACCACAGCCATCTTGTAACCATGAAGAAAAAAATAAGGAAATATAATGAACTAATGACATTATAATGTCATCATGATGACCTCATGGTTCTAAACCAATACTGGTGACCAATACTTCTGGACTTGTTAGGTGAGAACAAGTTACTTTCTGATGAATTAACTCCTAAATGACATGGAGAAGGATTTTAAAATATACAGAGGAATACTACTCAGCCATAAAAAAGAATCAAATTTTGTCTTTGCAGCAACATGGATGGACTTGGAGGATATAAGCCTTAGTGAAATAACTCAGACAGAGAAAGGCAAATACTGTATGATATCATTTATATGCAGAGTCTAAAAAATAAAACAAACAAGCAAATATAACAAAGAAAAAAAACCAGAGTCACAGATATAGAGAACAAACGAGTGGTTACCACTGGGGAGACAGAATGGCAGAGGGACAAGATAGGGATAGGAGATTAAGAAGTACAAACTATTACATGTAAAATAAATAAACTACAGGGATATATTGTACAACACAGGGTATATAGCCAACGTTTTATAATAAATTTAACTGGAGTAAAATCTTTAAAAATTATGAATTCCTATGTTATACACCTGTTAACTTATATAATATTGTACATCAACTGCTACTCAATAAAAAAAAAATAAATAATAATAATTTTTAAATGAATAAAACCTATTCTCTTGCAAACTGTTACCATGTAAATGATTCATTCTAATGCAAGGCACAGATAAACAACAGCTAAAAGGGACTACCCTAGTGGCACGGTGGTTAACAATCCACCTGCTAATGCAGGGGACAAGGGTTTGAGCCCTGGTCCAGGAAGATCCCACATGCCGCAGAGGAACAGGGCTCATGTGCCACAACTACTGAGCCTGTGCTCTAGAGCCCACAGCTACAACTACTGAGCCTGCACACCACAACTACTGAAGCCCATGTGCCTAGAGCCCATGCTCTGAAACAAGAGAAGCCACCACAATGAGAAGCCCGCACACCACAACAAAAAGTAGCCCCCGCTCGCCACAACTAGAGAAAGCCCGCATGGAGCAAGGAAGACCCAATGCAGCCAAAAATAAATAAATCAATAAATAATTTTTTAAAAACAGCTAAAAGCAGACCTAGAGGGCAGAGAGCAGAAGCAAGAAGAACTGCAATCCTGCAGTCTGAAGAATGAAAACCAAATTTACAGAAAGACAGACAAAATGAAAAGGAAGCAGACTATGTACCAGGTGAATGAACAAGATGAAACCCCAGAAAAACAACTAAATAAAGTGGAGATAGGCAACCTTCCAGAAAAAGAATTCAGAATAATGATACTGAAAATGATCCAGGACCTCAGAAAACGAATGGAGGCAAAGATTGAGAAGATGCAAGAAATGTTTAACAAAGACCTAGAAGAAATAAAGAACAAACACTTAGAAGAATTAAAGAACAAACAGAGATGAATAATACAATAACTGAAATGAAAAAACACTAGAAGGAATCAATAGCAGAATAACTGAGGCAGAAGAATGAATAAGTGACCTAGAAGACAGAATGGTGGAATTCACTGCCACAGAGCAGAACAAAGAAAAAAGAATGAGAAGAAATGAAGACAGCCTAAGAGACCTCTGGAACAACATTAAACGCACCAACATTCGCATTATAGGGGTCCCAGAAGGAGAAGAGAGAGAGAAAGGAACCCAGAAAATATCTGAAGAGATTATAGTCGAAAAATTCCCTAACATGGGAAAGGAAATAGCCACCTAAGTCCAAGAAGTGCAGAGAGTCCCAGGCAGGATAAAGCCAAGGAGAAACACACTAAGACATATAGTAATCAAATTGACAAAAATTAAAGACAAAGAAAAGTTATTGGAGATACGGGAATATATGTATATGTATAGCTGACTCACTTTGTTATAAAGCAGAAACTAACACACCATTGTAAAGCAATTACACTCCAATAAAGACATTTGAAAAAAAGAAAAATTATTAAAAGCAACAAGGGAAAAATGACAAATAACATACAAGGGAACTCTCATAAGGTTAACAGCTAATTTCTCCACAGAAACTCTACAAGCCAGAAGGGAATGGCACGACATATTTAAAGTGACAAAAGAGAAGAACCTACAACCAAGACTACTCTACCCAGCAAAGATGTCATTCAGATTTGATGGAGAAATCAAAAGCTTTACATACAAGACAAAGCTAAGAGAATTTAGCAACAGCAAACCAGCTCTACAGCAAATGCTAAAGGAACTTCTCTAAGTGGGAAACACAAGAGAAGAAAAGGACCTACAAGAACAAACCCAAAACAATTAAGAAAATGGTAATAGGAACAAACATATCAATAATTACCTTAAATGTGAATGGATTAAATGCTCCAACGAAAAGACACAGGCTCGCTGAATGGATACATAAACAAGACCCATATATATGCTGTCTACAAGAGACCCACTTCAGACCTAGGGACACATACAGACTGAAAATGAGGGGATGGAAAAAGATATTCCATGTAGATAGAAATCAAAAGAAAGTTGGAGTAGCAATACTTATATCAGATAAAATTGACTTTAAAATAAAGAATGTTACAGGAGACAAGGAAGGACAATACATAATGATCAAGGGATCAATCCAAAAAGAAGATATAACACTTATAAATATATATGCACCCAACATACGAGCACCTCAATACATAAGGCAAATGCTAACAGCTATAAAAGAGGAAATTGACAGTAACACAATAATAGTGGGGGACTTTAACACCTCACTTACACCAATGGACAGATCATCCAGACAGAAAATTAATAAGGAAAAAGAAGCTTTAAATGACACAATAGACCAGGTAGATTTAATTGATATTTATAGGACATTCCATCCAACATCAGCAGATTATACTTTCTTCTCAAGTGCACACAGAACATTCTCCAGGATAGATCACATCTTGGGTCACAAATCAAGCCTTAGTAAATTTAAGAAAATAGAAATCACATCAAGCATCTTTTCTGACAACGCTATGAGATTAGAAATAAATTACAGGGGGAAAAAGCGTAAAAAGCACAGACACATGGAAGCTAAACAATACGTTACTAAATAACCAAGATATCACTGAGGAAATCAAAAAATACCTACAGAAAAATGACAACGAACACACGATGATCCAAAACATATGGGATGCAGCAAAAGCAGTTCTAAGAGGGAAGTTTATAGCAATACAATCCTACCTCAAGAAAAAAGAAACATCTCAAATAAACAACCTAACGTTACACCTAAAGGAACTAGAGAAAGAAGAACAAACAAAACCCAAAGTTAGCAGAAGGAAAGAAATCATAAAGATCAGAGGAGAAATAAATGAAATAGAAACAAAGAAAACTATAGCAAAGATTAATAAAACTAAAAGCTGGTTCTTTGAGAAGATAAACAAAATTGATAACCCTTTAGCCAGACTCATCAAGAAAAAGAGGGAGAGGACTCAAATCAATAAAATTAGAAATGAAAAAGGAGAAGTTACAACAGACACCGCAGATATACAAAGCATCCTAAGAGACTACTACAAGCAACTATATGCCAATAAAAATGGACAACCTGGAAGAAATGGACAAATTCTCAGAAAGGTATAACCTTCCAAGACTGAACCAGGAAGAAATAGAAAATATGAACCAACCAATCACAAGTAATGAAACTGAAAATGATTAAAAATTTTCCAACAAACAAAAGTCCAGGACCAGATGGCTTCACAGGTGAATTCTATCAAACATTTAGAGAAGAGCTAACACCCATCCTTCTCAAACTCTAACAAAAAACTGTAGAGGAAGGAACACTCCCAAACTCATACAACGAGGCCACCATAACCCTGATACCAAAACCAGACAAAGATACTACAAAAAATGAAAATTACAGACCAATATCACTGATGAATATAAATGTAAAAATCCTCAACAAAATACTAGCAGACAGAATCCAACAACACATTAAAAGGATCATATACCATGACCAAGTGGGATTTATCCCAGGGATGCAAGGATTCTTCAATATACACAAATCAATGAATGTGATACACCATATTAACAAATTGAAGGAGAAAAACCATATGATCATCTCAGTAGATTCAGAAAAAGCTTTTGACAAAATTCAACATCCATTTATGATAAAAACTCTCTAGAACATGAGCACAGAGGAAATCTACCTCAACATAATAAAGGCCATATACGACAAACCCACTGCAAACATTATTCTCAATGGTGAAAAACTGAAAGCATTTCCTCTAAGATCAGGAACAAGACAAGGATGTCCACTCTCGCCACTATTATTCAACATAGTTTTGGAAGTCCTAGCCACAGCAATCAGAGAAGAAAAAGAAATAAAAGGAATACAAATTGGAAAAGAAGAAGTAAAACTGTCACTGTTTGCAGATGACATGATACTATATATAGATAATCATAAAGATGCCACCAGAAAGCTACTAGAGCTAATCAATGAATTTGGTAAAGTTGCAGGGTATAAAATTAATGCACAGAAATCTCTTGCATTCCTATACATTAACAATGAAAGATCAGAAAGAGAAATTAAGGAAACAATCCCATTCACCATTGCAACAAAAAGAATAAAATACCTAGGAATAAACCTAACTAAGGAGGTAAAAGACCTATACTCAGAAAACTATAAGACACTGATGAAAGAAATCAAAGATGACACAAACAGTTTGAGAGATATAACATGTTCTTGGACTGGAAGAACCAATATTGTGAAAATGACTATACTACCCAAAGCAATCTACAGATTCAATTCAATCCCTATCAAATTAACAATGGCATTTTTTATAGAACTAGAACAAAAAATCTTAAAATTTGTATGGAGACACAAAAGACCCCGAATAGCCAAAGCAATCTTGAGGAAAAAAAACGGAGCTGGAGGAATCAGTCTCCCTGACTTCAGACTACACTACAAAGCTACAGTAATCAAGACAATATGGTACTGGCACAAAAACAGAAATATAGATCAACGGAACAGGATAGAAAGCCCAGAGATAAACCCATGCACATATGGTCAACTAACCTATGACAAAGGAGGCAAGGATATACAATGGAGAAAAGACAGTCTCTTCAATAAGTGGTGCTGGGAAAACTGGACAGCTACATGTAAAAGAATGAAATTAGAACACTCTCTAACACCATACACAAAAAGAAACTCAAAATGGATTAGAGACCTAAATGTAAGACCAGACACTATAAAACTCTTAGAGGAAAACATAGGAAGAACACTCTTTGACACAAATCACAGCAAGATCTTTTTTGACCCACCTCCTAGAGTAATGGAAATAAAAACAAAAATCAACAAATGGGACCTAATGAAACTTAAAAGCTTTTGCACAGCAAAGGAAACTATAAACAAGATGAAAAGACAATCCTCAGAATGGGAGAAAATATTTACAAATTAATCAACAGACAAAGGATTAATCTCCAAAATGCATAAACAGCTCATACAGCTCAATATTTAAAAAACAAACAACCCAATCAAAAAATGGGCAGAAGACCTAAAAAGACATTTCTCCAAAGAAGGTACACAAATGGCCAAGAGGCACATGAAAAGCTGCTCAACATCACTAATTATTAGAGAAATGCAAATCAAAACTACAAGAAGGTATCACCTCACACCAGTTAGAATGGGCATCATCAGAAAATCTACAAACAACAAATGCTGGAGAGGGTGTGGAGAAAAGGGAACCTTCTTGCACTGTTGGTGGGAATGTAAATTGATCCAGCCACTATGGAGAACAGTATGGAGGTTCCTTAAAAAACTAAAAATAGAATTACCATATGACCCAGCAATCCCACTACTGGGCATATACCCAGAGAAAACCATAATTCAAAAGACACATGCTGGGCTTCCCTGGTGGCGTAGTGGTTGAGAGTCCGTCTGCTGATGCAGGGGACGCGGGTTCGTGCCCCGGTCCGGGAAGATCCCACGTGCCGCAGAGCGGCTGGGCCTGTGAGCCATGGCCGCTGAGCCTGCGCGTCCAGAGCCTGTGCTCCGCAATGGGAGAGGCCACAACAGTGAGAGGCCTGTGTACCGCAAAAAAAAAAAAAAAAAAAAAAAGTGAAAAAAAAAAAGACACATGTACCCCAATGTTCATTGCAGCACTATTTACAATAGCCAGGACATGGAAGCAACCTAAATGTCCATCAACAGACGAATGGATAAAGAAGATGTGGTACATATATATAATGGAATATTACTGAGCCATAAAAAGGAATGAACTTGGGTCATTTGTAGAGACGTGGATGGATCTAGAGACTGTCATACAGAGTGAAGTAAGTCAGAAAGAGAAAAACAAATATCATATATTAACGCATATATGTGGAACCTAGAGAAATAGTACAGATGAACTGGTTTGCAGGGCAGAAATTGAGACACAGATGTAGAGAACAAATGTATGGACACCAAGGGGGGAAAGTGCGGCGGGGGATGAATTTGGTGATTGGGATTGACACATATACACTAATATGTATAAAATAGCTAATTAATAAGAACCTACTGTATAAAAAATAAATTAATTAAATTAAATTAAAAAAATAAAAGTAGACCCATACAGAGTACCATCAGAGCCCAGAAGAAGGAACAATTAATTCCAAGAAAGTGGGAGGGAGGGTTTCAGGGAATAAATGGCTTCTGAATTGGTCTTGAAGAATGCATGAGATTTTAATAGGATGGGGCGGGAGGAAGGGGGTATTATTCAAAATTTGAGAGTTAAAAGACCCTAAAGTCACGTTGCTTTTATTTATACACTTTGGTCCCTAGAAATACAGAGAACTAGAACGCCGGTCTCCTGACTGTCCCTCACACTCTTTCTACTAGGGAGGTACAGCACCTAACAAGCCACGTGTAGCCACAAGACACCCCTCAGTAAACACTAATCACACGATTAGCCATTGTGTCGGAGGCAGGGATGGTAGGAGGCTCTTCTGGAATCTTGCTCCCTATTAACTGTCAGCACGCTCGTTTGTTGGCGTGTGGCTGTGGCCGCCTGTAATTACGGCTGTGGTTTATTACTCATGCATGGCAAGGCTGAGGCTCTGCAGTTAGCCATGACAGGGACATTATTAAAAGAGAAAACTTCTCTATCAGTGGCTAAGCCAATTGTCATCCACATGTCAAGCAGTCTAAAGACCTGCGAGGGGTAATAACGAAGGCAGAGGAAGGTCTTTCAACCAAGTGAGTCCTGCATCTTTTTTTTTAAGTGCTACCCTGCATTCGGAAATGCTTTCCCTGCTGAGGGAGATCTTGTCCCCGCTGTCAAAGGCCACCCTGTGGGGAGTTGGCTTCCCTGATCTTCTGAGTTCCATCATCTGGTCCCCTCGTCAGAGGAAGCAGGTCCTACCCTGCAACACGGCACTCCAGCTGAATCCATGAAATGCAAGAGGACCCAGATGCCTGGTGGTGGTCTCAGAAGGCAGACCTAAGGGGACTGTGGCTGCCACAGCCACAGTTGGGATAAAGCCTGCAGGCAGTGGGCTGCTGCCACGGCAGCTGGAGTGGACTGGCTTCTGTGTCATCTGAGAGCAGCAGTAGGGGAGGGGCAGGAGAAGCCGGGTTTGCAGCAGAGAACTCCTCCCATCCATCACCACCACCGCCTCCCGCAGAATCCCTCCAGCCCACCCCACTTCCTCTGGCTCAGGAAGGAATAGGGGACAGAAAGGGAGACCTATCATCAGGTGCTAGACAAGCTCAGGGTCAAGCTAAGAATGCAGAGTGTGCATCGTAAGTGTGCCAACCCCTGCCACGGTGGGTCTTTCCTTGGGAATCAGCCAATCCGGGACTAGGGGGTCACAGAGTGGATAGAGCAGAGGACAGGGTGGACAGAGGTGAGGAGCCTGGAGGAGCTGGTAAGAGAACTCCCGACACGCTCGCCATGGGAGGGGCTGTCCAGGCTGGATGTGGAAGGATGGAGCCACAGGGAGGGAGAGAAAGGGGCATGGCTGGGGGGCTGAGTACACCTCAGTGAAGTTGGGGGTCCGGTGGGGAGCACCCAGGTCAGAGTGCTGAGGGCTGATTCAGATTTTCCAAAGGGAGCAACTCCAGATGCTGACTCCTAGCTGAGGATGTGGCCAAGGAGGGGGTCTGAGGTGAGGGGCACCTGGAATCACTGAGGACTGGAGGGCTGGTTGAGCCCTGAACCAGAGGCATGGCTGGGTCAGCGATGCCAGCGTCTTCCACCCACTACTGGATTCTAACTCACTTTCCCGCCTATTCGCGCACACACTAAACCCCAACACAGCGTCATTCCCCTTACATCAGTGCAGTGACCTGTCACCCAACAGCTCCCCACGTCTACAGAACTACATCCAAACCAGCCTGAGACTGAAGCCTGGCTGGGTCCAGCCTCCACTTAGTCCTCTCAACAAGTTCCACTTGTTCCTTGTGTCCTCACACACATCTCTGCCTCTACCCGTCCCCCTTGCCAGTTGCCCTGCAGATTCCCAGTCCTGGGCCCTGACCATCTTCTATGATTTGCTTCCACATCGGGTCCCCAGGTGGTGTCACTGCCTGGGTCCTCTGTTCCATGTGTTAAAACTTCTGAGTTCTGTCGTTCTTGTTCAACAGTGATTGGCCAAGAACCTACTGTTTGCCAGGTCAAGTCTCACCACCCCCATACTCATTTAATATTCCTCTGAGATCTAGGTTATACCTGGTAAAACTACAAACGTATCCTTCCAACTGGACCACAGATGTCTAAGTATGTGTGGCATCTGCATCTCTCTGTATCCCGGCATCTAACCTACACCCAGCAGTGAGGAAGTGCTCACAAACAGATGGAAATGACCAACATTTCTGTAATGGGATTTGACATGTACAGGCTACCATTTCTTCTCCCCAGCCTCAAGAGTGATCATCCAAAGACACCATCATTATAAGCAGAAGATGGAGAGGAAGAAAGGAGGAGGAAGGAAACAGAATTCAGCCTCAGACAAACACATGGAAGAGAGAAGGATCCCAGGTTAATTCAGAGTTTAAGCAACTTTGAGTGAAAAGGACCTCCCCCGCCCTGTCTTGAGATTTACATCTCAGGTAACAACAACCACACACTGCCTCAATGCAGCACAACTGTTCATGCATTCATTCCCGAAATGTCTGCTGAGCACCTACTCTGGGCCAGGGCAGTTCTCGGCATCAGGGAGACGACGGGGAGCAAGCAAGCAAGATCCCTTCCTTCAAAGAGTGAGCATTCTCCCAGCTGCCACGCATCAGGCCCCATGGCTCATGCTGTACATTTTGAATCCCAATTCATCCTGACTCACAGCGACCCCATTTCACAGCTGAGAGGTGGGGAGGCTGGCCCAAGGTCATACAGCTAATAAGTGACAGAACCAGAAATCAAACCTAGTCTGCCTGCCGCCCAAGAGGACACCCTTTCTTCCAATATTCTATTCTTTTATTATTATTTTTTTTTGTCTGCGTTGGGTCTTCACTGCTGCATGCGGGATTTCTCTAGTTGTGATGAGCGGGGGCTACTCTTCATTGCGGTGCGCAGGCTTCTCATTGCAGTGGCTTCTCTTGTTGCGGAGCACAGGCTCTAGGCGCACAGGCTTCAGTAGTTGTGGCACGTGGGCTCAGTAGTTGTGGCTCATGGGCTTAGTTGCTCCACGGCATGTGGGATCTTCCCGGACCAGGGCTCGAACCCAGGTCCCCTGCATTGGCAGGCGGATTCTTAACCACTGTGCCACCAGGGAAGTCCCAATACTCTATTCTTAAAGGCTCAGACGTTTCTGATCTTAGGTGTTTCTTCACTCAACATGGGCTTCACTGCGCCCACGTTCCACCTCTCCGTTGTCACTCTTAGCTCTAATTACGGAGCCTTCTTCCCGTCCACAAAGGACACTCCCGATTTGGCAACAGCAAAGGTCAGGGTGTTGGAGTTCTTCCACGAGAATGACATCGGCGGCCTCTCCCCACTACCTCTGGGCCGGGCAGGCAGCAGCTGCCCCCGCTGGCAGGGTGCCTGTCACACACACTGGCCAACACAGATGTGCCTGTATCTGAGGGTTGTCCAAGAACTGGGCTCCCCATCTCTCCAGGAGCCACCAGATGTGATCAGTCCATCGGAGGTAAAAGAAGTGAGCGTCCCTCCGGTGCCCAGGCTCTGGCTCTGCTGACCAGGCTTCCACACACCTGACCCCTGCCGGCCACCAGGCCCTGATGAAGGCCTGCACACAGCACCTAAGGCTCGCACTGCCCTGGTTTCCTTCTGAGGCTCACTCCAAGGGGGGATTTTAATACGAACATGCGCCCTCTGCTCTCTTCCCCTTACCTCCTTCCCATTGGAAACGCTGGTACATTCCGGCTCAATAGTCTATATAAGCATATGTATATTCCAGGAAAGAGGAAACAGCTCAGGGCCAGCTCTGGCATCCAGGAAGAGATGCTTTCAACACACGATCCCTCTCCTTCTGACGCCAACTGCGAGGCCCACAGAGCACATCTCTGCCTCTCTCCCTCTGCACCAACTCACTTTCCCCGCCTGGTGGGCTTGGCTGATGTGGCAGGCTGGGTGGGCTGCATGTGGGTTGTTTGGGAACGTGCTGGTTTTCTGCAACTCCGACTCCAGCTTCATCTGCCTGTGTGGCTTGGGGGCAGGACTGGGCTGGGTAATTTTGACTTCTCTCCATGCCCGCAAAGATATTCAATTTCTTCGAGCAACCCTACTTCTATTCAATATCTTTCTGAAAACTAAATTTGGAACCTAACCTCAATCAACTGCATTTCCTCTTACGACAGCGGGGCCCGGGGCTTACTGGATGGAGCAGCCACACGTGCCCCTGTGATTCACCACACGGGGGTGCGGATAAGGGACGGGGTCACCAGCCAGAGCTCGGGCTTGCATGGGGCACATGACCTTCACCCTCCCTGCCCTATCAAGGGGATGCTGGACCTGGGAAAAGTACCGTGATATTCAGGAATCTTGACTCTGCCCCTCAGTGGCTGTGTCATCCTGGCTAAGTCACACAGTATCTGTGTCTCACTTTTCTCAGCTCTAAAATGAGAGAAACCAGTAACTTCCTCAGAAGGTGACAGACAGCCAAAAGCCCTGTACAGAGTTACATGGGAATTCTAACAAGAAATCTATCCCTGTGTCCATTTTCCTTATGCCAGTACAAAACCACCATTAAAAAAAAAAAAATTTAACACGGTATTATTTTCTTCTGTATAATCGTTTTGGATTTTCCAAAATTTCCACAATAAAACATGAATTAATTTCATTCTAGAGAGAGAAAGGAACATAAAACCATCATGTTATCAAATCACACATTCAAAGGAAACATACTGAAACGTGTTGGTCCCTAACCTGGGGATTGCTTCACTTCTAGGCTCCTCCCAAGGATCTGATGCTCTTTAGTCAGGATCTGGTGAAGGACCAGAGCAGGCTCAAGATGGCGGAGACAGGATGGCACAGGCAAGATGGCGGACAGGATGGCACAGGCAAGACGGCGGAGACGGGATGGCACAGGCAAGACGGCGGGGACGGGATGGCACGGGCAAGACGGCGGGGACGGGATGGCACGGGCAAGATGGCGGGGACGGGATGGCACGGGCAAGACGGCTACCTCACACTCAGTCCCCCCAGCTAAGTCTTCCCACCTCCTTCCCCTCACCACATCCACCCAACCCAATCCAGCCTTTACAATGTCAAGGTTATTTCCTCTGTGGCTATCATTTACCTCCTAAAACTAGCTCCCATCCAATTAATCAACCAATACACCTTTGGTGCCCACATTATGTACAAAGTGCTGTGACACATGCTGAAGGATGGAGGTGGTATTAAATAACCCAATATATGGTTCGAGACCTTAAAAAGCCTGCAGTCCAGTTCTGGACTCAAAAGATAAAGCCATCGAGGCACAAAAGTCAAAGCCATGGGTGCAAATGGACACAGACAAGAAAGCTTCAAGCACCTTGGAGCAGGGAGAGCTCAGACCGCGTGGCTTCGCACCACTGCCCACCCCCAGGTGGTGACCCTGAGCCAAGCTTTAAAGGACGGATGCAGAAGGGAGGCGGGAAGAGCAAACCAGGACAGCTAGCACTTCTCAAAGACAGGGGCTGAAATGTGGAGGCTACGATCGTAAGACAAATGCAGGGTTATTTCAGCAAGTAGATCAGTCTTGCTCAAAGAGGCCGAGGCACTGGGCCAGGGCGGGAACGTGAGTAGGGGGACTGGGGGGGGGCGGTCCTGACTGTCAGCCTCCAGCCTTGACCACGGTTCCTTAGGAAACACCAAACCACCGGAAGGTCTTGGGCCCTTTGGAAGCGGTGCTTTCCACGCAGACAGCTGGAGACACAGAAAGGAGGGGTGGCAGGGCCCTGGGTTAAAAGGTACTGCGGCAACAGCGAGGGGGCAGCCGACGGGGCCTCACGGAAAGAACGGAAGGGCAGGTGCAAGAGAGTCTGGAGGGGCAAAAATGAACTCATCTCTGTGTGCTCTCCCCTCCATACCAGCTTTTCCACTTTCCCTTTCAAGTGTCCTTTTCAGCCTATATTAAGAAAAACAAAACCATAAAAACGTGTAACTGATTTTCAAAAGGCAGGCACCGAGAGTCTTAGCGGAGACGCCAGTTCTGAGGAAGTCTGGGTCATCCCTGGCCCCCCCAGCCCAGGGGCCCCTCTCAGGACACCCAAGGAAACCATTCCAGGAGTGAGAGAACACTGGAGATGGCTGTGCTGTGTCCCTTCTGCTTGAACTTCATAAGGGTCCACTGGAAAGGTCTGAGAAATCGGAGCCATGATTAAAACACCAGCTCCCATTTGGTACTCGAGGGGCTGGACCCAAGTGTCTCTGTTCCTCCTGTATGCCCAGTGCCCGGCTCTCTCGAGCCCTCCATTAATTCCTGAGGAATAAAGAGCACCAAGGTCAAGGTTACCTTCTCCTCCTTCAGTAGCAAGAGGTGGAGACAGGCTGCAGAGCAAGTGGACACGGGAATCCAGGTCTCATCTCCCAGGCACTCTCCTACCCTGGCACTCTCCTGCCACAGCAGGAGACCCTGGCAGGCCTACAGTATCAACAGGTGGGGCACGCTTTACCCAAAACTAGCACAGGCAGAGGATGGAGCGCTGGGGGGTGGGGTGGAGATGAGGAGGGTCATTACAAATGACACTGGTCAGCCAGGAAGAGAACAGCTACCTTAGTTACAGCTTGAATTCCTGGTTTGCCCAGGAAAAGTTCTCAACCCAGCCTTCCTCAGAGACTGCAAGTAAAGAAAACTCATCTTCCCACCCCACCACACCCAATCCAACCCAACCCAACCAGTCCCAAGTGGCAGACATCCCCAAACCCCCAGGGAATCGCTTACCAGGCAGAGGAGTATACAAGGAAAGAAGCCGAACCCCAGCCCATCTGAAGCAAACTCACAGCTTCCCAGAAGTCCCCACCCCCACTCCAACCAACAGGCAAATGGATTTTCCTCTTTACTCTGCCTGGCATAGGCAGTAGAGGGCACTGGGCCATGGTCCAGGCCACAAGCTTGTCGGAGATGCAAAGTCTCAGGTCCCCACCCTGATCTACTTAATCTGAGATTCTTTGGTTGGGCCTAGAAATCTGCATCTTAACAGGCCCTCCACGTGACTCTGACACATGCCAAAGGTTGAGACACGCCAGTGCAGCAGCTGAGAACCTCAATCCTGGAACCAGACTGTCCAAGTTCAATTCCCAGCTCTGTCATCCCCTAGCTGGGTGGCTGTGAGCAAGCTCCTTAGGGGGAAGTATCAGCACCCATCTCCTAGGGTTGCTGGAAAGACTTAACGAGTCCCTGCGTGTTAGTGGCACTTAGTAAATACCCTTTAGAATTTTATTATTCTTATTTGGGGCACTGGGTGGGTGGGGGTATATCACATTTTATTTCCTAATTGAAACGACTTGTGTCCCTGGGTACAGCCTGACACTTGAAGGAACCAGCTATCTTGCACTCTCTCTTTTGGGTCTTATGGATTGGTCTATGTCACGGATCTGTGTAAAATAATAAGGCCCATCCCATAAGCATCTAATTCCTCCAGAGATGAACTGTGGGCTTTTGTTTCATTCTGTGCCTTGGTTCTTCAACACTCAGGAGAAGAGCTCCCACAAGAACCCCACAGGGGACACCTACAGCCAGGCCACACCTACAGCTGGGCCCCGCTATCTACAAGGGGTCAGTGGGATTGCAGCGTCCCACTGCAGATACAAGTTCAAGGTATCCCCTGGATACTTGCTGAATGACATCAAGAAGACCAAGGGGTTCTTTCAGAGGGTGCTTGGAAATCTGACCCCATCCCACCAGGAAGGACCCAGAAGGGAGCATTGGAAAGCAGGAAGAAGACAATATGGTGATATCCTTCTCCCTGCCTGCCACCGGACTGGTCTCTTGCTCCAAATGCAGGTAGGACAGTAGTTGAGTCCAGTCTTACTAATGTAGAATCTTTTTGTAATCAAAATGAATACTGCTTATAACTAGGAGGAGACAGTAGATAGAAGTTGTCAAGAACACAGGCTCTTTGGTCAACCAGACATGGGGTTCTGACTCCAGACTCTACCACTTACTAGCAGCAGGACATCAGGCAACTTAGTTAACCCCTCCAAGCCTCCTTTTCTTATTTCTGATATGGGGAATGGAAGGAACCACCCTGGACTGATGTGACCACTCAGTGAGATAATGCATTTGTAACAGTCTTGGCACTGTGTCTGGCACAATAAGAATTCCACCACTAATTATTATCATTATCTTTATGACTATCAGTAGCTCTGGAATTACCATGAGGACATGAGTTAGAAGCTCAGGAAGGGAGGTGGCAGCCTTGAATCTGACTTGGATACCAGTCACATGGACCCTGGAGAGCTGCCCATACTCAAGTAAGTAATACTCTGACCTTGGGGGCAGCAAATGTCCAATGACCCATCAGTTCCTGGACCAGATGTGACCAGGGTATATTAAAAGTCTCCCTCTTCTCCTGAAACACTGATGAGAACATTGTATATGGGACAGATTCTGACAACTATCACTGATTGGATGGCACACCTCTCTTTGCTACACTCTCTAAAAACCTGCTTCCCCAACCCACCTCAAACTTTAACAATTGCCCTCAGGCAGCTCTCTCGGGAGAATCCGAGCGTGTTTTTAATAGCAGGCTCACCAAGGCAGCTGCGGGAAGGGAGGAGTCCTCACTGCTAGCTTGCAACCCGCCTCCTAGAGAGATGACATTCCTCCAACCTACTACCGAAGCGCGTTAGCTCCAGACCTGAGGCCTTGACTTTTGCAGACATTTAAGCAGGCCAATGTCCCTCCCCTGTCCGACCCCACCAAACGCTAAGCTGTAAGAGCTCTTTCCTCCCTTAAGTCGCCTGCGCCTCCAGTCCCATTTGGCCGCGCGTCTAGTTTCCGCACTTGGGCCGGAGCGGCCAGGTAATCATTCCTGCACGCGGAGACCGGGAGCCAGCTGTGCTGACGAGTTTCCACGATAAAAGCAAACTTACAGCTGGAGGACAGAAAAGAAACGGGTAATTCTTTCCAGCAGCCCTGGCCTCCTGGCCGAGACTGGGCAGGAAGAGTAAAAGGGCGCGGGGGAGCCAGGAGGTGCTTGCCTCCCGCACCGTGCGCAGGGCCCCCGGGGGGGAACCCGGTGCCCGGCCCGCCCGCGCCGAGCCCTGTGGGCACCCGCGTGCGTCCTTACCATTCAGTTGCCGGTAGACAATGTCCTCGAGCAGCGAGAGGCGCTTGAGGACCGCATCCTGTATGGGGCTGGCGCTGTGCGCGCTGAGGTTGGCCGCCTCGGCGCGCGGCCGAATCTCGTGGAAGGCGTCTCCGCTGCGCACCGAGATGGGCCGGCACTTGGCCAGGAAGAGCACGAAGCCGGCCACCGCGATCAAGTTCAACACCAACAGCACTTTGACTCTTCTCAGTGAAGCCATCAAACACGCCCGGTCGGCCCTCGCCCCGGACCCGCGCCCCCTCGGGCTCCGGCGAGGCGCGGGGCAGCCGGGGGCCGTGCGAGCCTCGCGCTCCGGACGGCTGGCGAGGATCCCAGCCGCTCCCGGCCCCACGGCGCGGAGGCTAGGGCAGCGGAGACGGTTGGGAGGTCCGGGCAGTCGCGGGGAGAGCTAGATGGCTCACACCAAAGGCTTCGGTCTACAGAAGTGCTCCCAGAGATGATGCCTGCTCAGTCCACGGCGCGCGGCCCCTAGCAGGCGCCTCGGCTTCTTGGCGAAGGGCCGGGGGTCTCTCCTCTGCACCACCAAGTGGTTCGCCGCTGGACCTTGGGTCACCGGGAGCGGGGCTGCCAGCGCAGCGGACTCCCGGGGCCCGCGGGCCGGCAGGCGGGGCTGCCCCGGCGCCGCAGCAGGAGCGGCGCGCAGGTGCCGGGCTCAGGGTTCGCCGCCCGCCCGCGGAGGAGCGCGCCGCGCCTCGGGCCGCACAGCCACCACCCTAGTCCGCAGGCGGCCGTCGTGGCGCGCGCCCCGCGGTCTTCAGCCGAGGACCGGCTCCCCGGGGCGGGCGCCTTTGTTCCGCTCACCGACCCGCTCCATCGCGCCGAACTGAGGAAAAACCCGCGCCCAGGGCCCGCATCCTCGCGGCTCCTTAGTCACACTCAAGTCTCGATTACTCTCAAAGTGGGGGCAGCACTAGGGGGCGGGCGAAGGGGCAGAGCGCAACGTCCTCTCCGCCCCCTCGCGCCGGGGGACACCCCACCCCGCCGCCAAACTCAACAGCGCGCACAGCGCCGCGGGCTCCCGGACACGTTCCAAGTCCCGAGCCCACGCAGCGAGTCTTCTGGGCCTGCCGGTCACGCCGGCCTCTCTCCAAGCTGGCGCGTTGGGAGGCTAGCCGGAAGGAGTAGTCGGACCTCAAAAGTCACAGCAGTTCTGTAACCCCCTCCACGAACGTCGCGGGGAGCGCGGAGGGGAGGGACGCGCGCCGTCGCACCCTCCAGTCGCCAGAACAGGCAGCGCTGCTCTTCCCGCGTCCCAAGGAGCCAAACGCCGAGTCTTTTAATTGGCGGACGCTGTGATACCTCCGCTGCGGCAAGGAGAGCCCACACTGCCCCGGGGCGCGAGAGCCCGGAGGGGATGCGCAGGTGGCGGCGGAGGGCGGGGCGCGGCCCGAGGGGACCGGCTGCAGCGCCAGCTCCTCCTCCGCCGCCTCTCTCCCCGCGAGCCAGTCGGCCACCGCCGCCCGCAGGCTGCTGGACGCACAGCTCCCCGGCTCGCCGGCTCTTGCGCGCGCACCCGGAAAGGCTGGGGGCGCCTGGAGAGTGCGGACCGCGCGGGTTGAGGGCAGTCAAGTCATGTTGACGGCTGCCGCGTTGGAGGGACCCTTTGGTTCTCAGCACTCCCCGAGCGGGCGGGTTTGTTCCATCCTGGTTGGCGATGAAGACATCCCTTTCTGTGTGCTCGCAGCTCCGCTTTGCGTGGCCAGGAATGGCTAGAGGGAAAATCTGGCCTGGAGACTCGGATTCTGTTACTTTGGGAGCCAGGCCGAGCGTTAGTGGGCTGGGTGGGTTCCCTCCGTGTGAGAATTCTCATCGTTCAGATTACAGTTTCTGTGTCCAGTCCCACCTCTATACGAATTTTATCGTAAGAACAATATTTTGGCTCTTGGATTTCCGAAATCTCTTCCTCTTCCCAAAGCCAGGAGCTCCAAATGCTGGAATTCAAAACCCCGCGTTGATCCATTTAATTCCTTGGGCCTGAAGCAAGAAATAAGGCTGGCAACTAAAAAAGATCGGGCAGTGAAGCCCAATAAATCTCGTTGTTTCCACCTTACCATTTCGATCTCATTGAAGTGTTTTGATGTTGTTGTTGTTACCGTTGGGTTTTTGTGGTTTGTTGCTGATTTATTATTTGAAATGTTGATTTTCAACATAGAATCCAAGTGAATGAAAAAATATAACAATCTTCTAATTCCCTTGGAACGCTGTGTCCCGGTTCAATAGGTTTTGCTTTGTATAATCTACAAGAAAGTGAATACAAAACTGTTAGATGAAAAAGGCACATCAAAAGCCACAAGGGACAGTTTTTAACCCCACGGGTAGGGCAGGAAAGGGGTTGAGTAGGGAGAAACCTGAGTTATTGAGCCGTTTATAAGACAGGCACTGGGCCACCACCCTCTCCATGTTATCTCACTGAATACCCAGCTGGGTTAGGTGTTATAAACACGCATGGAGGGAAGCTAGCACAATCAAGGGAAGCTTCTACAAAAATAATTTCTGGGCATTTGTTCATCCACAGGACTGCAGCTGGAGAGGCTGAGGCATTGGGCTAGGGTGTCCCAGTAGTAAACGGCTCTAAACCGTGGTGGGCCTGACTCCCAGGCATATACATTTGGGATTAGGAGACCGGAAGCAAATTAGAGGAAATGGCCTCAGAGTAATGGAGATGTTTCCAGGCAAAATTCAACTTCAGTGAGATTTCTTTTCTCCCCCTAAAACCAGAGAGGTCCCTTGCCCAAATTAACTGATGATCTTTTCATGAATCTTATAGGTTTCTCCCCTCACCTTCCACATTCCTCCTGGACAGCTACATTTATACATGACATCTGACACTCTAGACCCAATGAGTGACCCACTGTCATGGTCACACCCTGAAGCCTGTCATCACACAGAAGTGCTGCACTCATGAAATCCTGCACTAAAATCCCACACTGTGCCCACTGCTTTCCTACTCTCAATTCCAACCAAACAGATTCTCCAGCCACCAGCAACCCCTCTCTCCCTCCCCAGTATTTCAGCCCTTCCATGCCCTCTTGAGTTCCTTCTCTACCCTTCCTGGTTACTTGAGACCTGGTTACTCATTTATTTCAAACGCATTCCCAGTAGTGGCCCTGATTCACACACACTCATAGACATGGTCTCCCACTGTGCCCCCAGTTTGGCAATCCCCACCTCTGAATCAATCCCACCCAGGCAAGAGAGGGCACCTAGGGAAAACCATATCACCCCAAAGCTTGGGGACATTACCAATTGGTGGTGTATAATGTGAGCTGGATCCTTCATTCTGCTCAAAAACACTGTTCCATTTCCCTAATCAGCTCCTTTCCCCAGAGATGTTCGAGGTAGACCAGAAGTCCATAAACACCCCTCAGTCAGATACAGAAATTTGTGTGTGTGTATCATTTGGGTATTTTTTTCTGGGGGGAAAGACCCATAACTTCCTTCAGATTCTTAATGTGGTCAGTGACACCCAAATTTTAAGGACCTGCCTGGCATATGTTAGATATGCAAAAACATAAGCAGCTGAATATTTATGGTAGGCCAGCTGCTTATGAAACCAGTGGTGCCAAGGCACACAAGGTTGATGGAGCTCTCCGGTTGCTTGCATATCTTGATGGAAGAAAGCAAACTCTGGACTAAAGCCAACATGCTTGTATGAATGAAGGTTGAACTGATGTGAAGGGATGGAACTAAATAGAGTCTGCCTGCTGAGTAAATTCTCAGGCCTAAAAGGAGCACACCTAGCCACTTAAACTACATACACAGAGATTAAAGGACCTGTTGACAGAGTCATCAATTGCCATGTGCCCAGAGGCTCCCAGAGGGATGAGTGACCTCCCTCAATCAATGACTGCCATCTGTCTACATACCATTTGCCCCCAGTCCAGCTAGTAAAACCAACGAAATTATGCCTCAGTGGCTGTGTGGTCTGTTCACCAGGGGATCTGGGTTTTATTACCCGTTACCAAGAAGCAAATCAATTCTCGACTTTAAAATAAGAAATTTCTCTTGGATGGCTCCAAAAATCTTTCCTAAGCATAAAATTCAGTTAAACTACAAACAACATTTTTAAGAAGAGATTTATTGGTATATTTGTTTGTTTAGCAAACAAAGGAAGGAGATTGATGTATTTCTGTTCATAGGTCACCAAGGATTTTGATTCCAGATACATTTTTCATTCATCAGCCATGGTCCAGAAGATATGGAGCTCTGACCGTTACCTTTGCTTGCCTGTCAAAAAACCTCTCGCATCTCAGCCTAATCCATCACCAAAGTTAAAAATACTTGGCCATCCTGGGACTTCCCTGGTGGTCCAGTGCTTAAGACACTGTGCTTCCAATGCAGGGGTGCAGGTTTGGCCCCTGGTCAGGGAACTAATATCCCTCATGCCATGTAGCCAAAAAAAATAAATACTTTGCCATCCAAATATCTTCTTTGGTGAAATGTCTGTTCAAATCTTTGGACCATTTTTAAAAAATCAAATTGTTTCTTTCTTATTGCTGAGTTTTGAGAGTTTTTTTTTTTTTTTTTTTTTTAATATATTTATTTATTTATTTCTGGCTGCATTGGGTTTTCGTTGCTGTGCCGGCTTTCTCTAATTGCGGCGAGCGGGGCCTGCTCTTCATTGTGGTGTGCAGTCTTCTCATTGCGGTGGCTTCTCTTGTTGCAGAGCATGGACTCTAGGCACATGGGCTTCAGTAGTTGTGGCATGCAGGCTCAGTAGTTGTGGCTCACGGGCTCTAGAGTGCAGCCTCAGTAGTTGTGGCACATGGGCTTAGTTCTTCCCAGACCAGGGCTCGAACCTGTGTCCCCTATATTGGCAGACGGATTCTTAACCACTGCACCACCAGAGAAGTCCCCTGAGAGTTCTTTATGTATTCTGGATACAAGACCTTTGTAAGAAATATGGTTTGCAAATATTATTTTAATTCTATTAAGAATGTTTTATGCAGAAGAAAAGCTTTTAATTTTAACAAAGTCCAGTTTATTGTTACAAAAAATACTTGGAAGTTCATCAAGGAAAACCCGGGGTTCATCTTTCTCCAGAGGCTTTGCCAATCTACTTAATCTTCCAGAAACAGAGAGGTAGAGACTTCACTCTCATAAAACCCTGAACATTACAGCAGATACTGGAATTGTTATTTGGTTTTTTTAACTGAGATATAATTGGCATACATCATTATGTTAATTTCAGGTGTACAACATAATGATTCAATATTTGTATATATTATGAAATGCTCACCACGGAAGTCTAGTTAACATCCATCACTATACAGAGTTAACAACTTTTTTTTCTTGTGATGAGAACTTTTAAGATCTGCCCTCTTAGTAACTTTCAAACATACAAATAGTATTATTAACTATAGTCACCATGCTGTACATTGCATTCCCATGACATTTGTTTTATAGCTGGAAGTGTCTACCTTTTGACCACCTTCACCCAGTTCTCCCACCAGTGCTCACCTCTGGCAACCACCAATCTGTTCTCTGTACCTATGATTCTCGGTTTTTGTTTTTGTTTTCAGATTCCACATATAAGAGGTTGTATAGTATTTGCCTTTTTCTGTTTGACTTATTTCACTGGAGGTTTTTTGTTTGTTTGTTTGTTTGCTCATTCTTTTTTTCCCAACTTTGTTGGCAATATTAATGGCAAAAAAATTTTTGAGAACCTAAAGTATACAGTGTGATAATTTGATATATGTATACATTGTGAAAGAATCCCACTGGAGTTTCTTTTTAAAAGAAAAAAAAGACAGAATCCATCCTTTCCTCCACTTCAAGGAAGCATAATATAAGGGGAGAAAAGACATGACAAGGGGGGATAAATGAAAGGGGAGAGACCAAGCTGCTTCGTGTGCTGAAGGCCTGCCTTGTGTGCCAGCCACTGCACACACATCAGCCTAGACTCACCACTTATTAGCTGTGCGATTCTGAGCAAGTTACCTAACTTCCCTGGGTCTCATCTGTTTCCCCAGCTGTAAAACAGGAATGATATCCATAATACTACCTCATGAAGTTGCAAAGATAAATGCATGTGAATCACTTAGCACAGGGCTAGGCATATAGTAAGCACTGTGGAAATAAACAAAGATCATCCAACTGAGGACAAGCAAAGGTTGTATATTCAGTTTGCTATTGCAAGTGTCGGCTGAAAACAAACCAAAAAAAAAGCACAACATAAAAGTTGAATATTATGTTTTGTATGGCAGACAAAACTGAGGACTTAAGCCTGGGATGCAGCCTCTCAGACAGCTCTGAGAGATTGCTCAGAAGAGGTCAGGCAGGAGCCAGGATATATAAGAGTTTTTGCAACAAAGACCAGGTGGTCAGAGCATCAAAAGATTACTGTTAATTACAGAAAACCAGGCATCTCAAGTTAAGGAATTTAGCGCTTTTCTATATATGGGAAGATGCAAACATCTGGGCTCATTGAAATCATTCCTCTGATATGTACCTCAGCTAAATGGGGCCAGTATCCTGTGTTTTCCCATGCTGAGTCTCCTCAGGTGCACTGTTTGGGGGCAGCTGCAGGGGCTGATGGCTTGATGGGGGGGCATCCTGTTTCCACCCTGAGTTCCTTCAGGGCTCACCATTATGGGCAGCTGCAATGTGATGGCTTGATGGCTGCAACATCCTTTGTTTACCGATAAGGCAGGCAACATTCTTTCAGTCACACAGAGGAGTCAGCCACCATTACTTATGTTTGGCGGAGACTCAAAGGCAAGCAGTGGAGAGGGAAAGCTTTATAGTGGAAAAAGGGAAGGCTTCAGATATGTCCTGATTGGAGGCTGTTGGCCTGGGGAGAGTAGAAGCAGAATAACTAGCAGTCGAGGAGTTAAGGGAACATATTTGGCTTTCTATGATTGGTCCTACGATTCGTTGGTTTCTATGATTGGTCCTACGATTGGTTGGTTTCTATGATTTGTCCTATGATTGGTTCAGACCTAAGTGGGGACAAAAACTAAAGAAGCTGGCAATTGCCGACTAAATCCTGACCATTTTGAGCCACCGACAGCAAAGGCTATGGTTGGGCTTCCCAGATTGGTTGCTGGAGAGGTTGTTGGTCAGAGTTGTACAGTCACAGATGGTTTGGCCATTGTTTGTATTTCAACCTCTCATCACTCAATAAATATTGGTTATTATTGCTGTTATTAAAATTTTGAGAACTAAGAAAGAGTACTAGTTGGTAGAAACATACATCAAAGCAGGTCCGCCTGTCCAAGAGACGTAGGTTACCCCCTCCAGCCCAGGGCCCACTCCGCTGACCACAGCCTCATCAGACAGTAGCAGTGGCTTCCAAAGCGAGTGCGCAAGACAACCCACTAGGGCACAGAAATAAAATATTAGAACGCCTATGTACTGTTAACTAAAATGAGAAAGAAATCTATGTATATTGATATTTAATATATACGATGACAGGGATGCATGTATATAATTTCTTTTTTTTTTTTTTTTTTTTTTTGCGGTATGCGGGCCTCTCACTGTTGTGGCCTCTCCCGCTGCGGAGCACAGGCTCCGGATGCGCAGGCCCAGCGGCCATGGCTCACGGGCCCAGCCGCTCCGCGGCATATGGGATCCTCCCAGACCGGGGCACGAACCCGTATCCCCTGCATCGGCAGGCGGACTCTCAACCACTGCGCCACCAGGGAGGCCCGCATGTATATAATTTCTAAATGATGATACATAGGGAGTTCGCTGGCAGCCTAACAGTTAGGTTTCCAGGCTCCCACTGCCGTGGCCTGGGTTCAGTCCCTGGTTGGGGAACTGAGATCCTGCAAGTCGCACAGCACAGCCAAAAAAAAAAACAATTGAAAATAAAGAAATAATGATACATATAATGGGCATGTACATTTCATATCTTTTCCTGGTAGGATTTGCCATGAAAAGGAAATACTTGCCTACTGGCCGAGTTGCATGGCAGCCCTGGGGTTGTATTTTTCCCTAGAATGCTCCCTTTCTGCCAGAAGTTGGATTCCTTCTAAAACTCAAAGACCCCTATAAGGCCATTTCAGCAACCCAGTCCTTTGTGGAGTCCTATCAGAGAGCCTAAACATACACAGCTTTTTATCAACAAATTACCCACAAATTTATCTACAAATCTACAAAGTATCTAGTCCTTGACTTATTTGTTAATTGAACATTTATTGAGCACTTGCTGTGCGCCACTGTGTGCAGGGTATGGTAGACACACGTTCCCTGGCCTCGGCAGCTTACTGTCTAGCAGAAGAGGCAAATAGTAAACAAATCGAAACACCAAAATTATTAAATTGCACTTAGGAGAAACAACAGGGCCTAACGCTGCGGGGTGGGCAGGGGTGGGGGGTTGCTGTTTGTTCATAGAGTCATAGGGCTTCAGGGGGCCAAGTCCAAGGAGCTGCTGGGGGAATACCCTTCCCTCCGCCCTGCTGCTGGACCCCTTCCCATTCTCACTCAGGGACTCCCACACTCCTCCCCAGCACAACTCCCTAGCTGGGGAATGCCCGGGCCCTGACATTCTTCTCAAGTGTAGATGAACCTTACCCTTGTCCTTCACATGCAAGAGCTCCTATTGTATTTAAGTATGCAACTTTTCTTAACTTAATTAACATTTATAGCAGCCAAAAGAGCTGTCATTTTTCTAAGTGGAGAAAAGAGAGACACACAGAGAAGGAGCAAGGAAGGTGACTTTTCACTGTCTGTTCATGGCTCGTTATTATTACGAGTAAAACTCATAGGACCAGTGCTTGCTTTGGCTTTGGAGTGAGGGTGTAGAGGAGAGAGGCCAAGAGACTGGATTCCCCCTGTCGTGGGCCACACAGATGCTGTGTGATGCTGGTCAGCAGGACTGTGGCCTGAGTGGACTAGGCAGCTCAGAAAGAAAGGGGATGACCAGGGGCTGGAATCATCCATAAGAGGGGCGGCAACAAAGCCCTCACTGCCTGACCTCCCCTCAGCCTCCACGCTAGCTCTAGTCCTACCTGGCAAGTCCTGCTCCAGTTAAGAAGAGCAGATGTGGGTGCTCGGGATCAGAGGAGGGCACACTGGAGGCATTTGTTCAACCATGGATCCCCATCCTCTTTTTCAAGGACTAGAACTCTGCTTTCTCCATCCACAAACTGACCTCCACACCAGAGCCGTATTAAATGTGTATTCACACACTCCGCGCTGCCTTTCTTGGTACATATGCCAACTACAGAATGGCACTTGCCATCTAACTCTACAAGGATTAAATTCTGAGCCACCGCAGCTGCTGACCTTCAACACCCCCTGAAAGGAGTTCAAGGTGGAGATCAGAAATGAGGCACTCTGTGCTCTGGGAAAAACTGGCAGAACAGGTCTTCAGATAGATATTTTCAGGAGAAGGTTTTATGAGCCCAATTCTTGCAATTCTCCTCGTATCTAGTAAAGCACTAAAATCCTCCATGGTGACGTCTGCTCCTCATGACTCGCAGAGACCTTCTGCAAAAAAGATATGAGCTTGATTGCATGTACTCCCCCTTCACCAAAATCACATAGATACTGACCTTTCCCCCATCTCTTTGGAGCGGTTTCTCAGAGCTATCTGAAATGCCATCTCCTGGGCTATAGTCCTCATTTTGCCCCAAATAAAACTTAACTCACAACTCTCACATTGTGCATTTTTTTTCAGTCGACACGTATCTGCTGGTCGATAAGGTACAAGAACCTCTCTCCAATGGGTAGTGGCTTGACCTCAAGACTAGCTCTGCTGGGTGCTTTCATGAAGCTTCCAGAGGTAACCCTGGAAACTACAGCTTCCTGGGTTATTTTGCTGAATGCAACAACTCGTTTGGAGGAAATACCCAGGGAGGCATAATTTTTTTTTTTTTTTTTTTTTTTTTTTTTTTTGCCGTATGCGGGCCTCTCACTGTTGTGGCCTCTCCCGTTGTGGAGCACAGGCTCCAGGCACGCAGGCTCCAGACGTGCAGGGTCAGCGGCCATGGCTCACGGGCCTAGCCGCTCCGCAGCATATGGGATCTTCCCGGACCGGGGCACGAACCCGTGTCCCATGCATCGGCAGGTGGACTCTCAACTACTGTGCCACCAGGGAAGCCCTATGTACATAATTTTTTAACTAAACAAACTCACTTCTCTTTTCAGTTAGCTACATTTTAGGCAATAATAGCCACAAAATAAAAAATCAAATTTTATTAAGTGATTACAGTGTGTCATGTCATGCTTTTAATATACATGTTTTAACTTATTTAATGTTTTACATGCATTAACTCATTTTAATCCTCGTAAGAGCCCTATAACACAGATACTATTATTATCGTGCCTATTTAACACATGGGGACACTGAGTCACAGAGACATTTAGTAACTACCAAGGTCCCTCAGCTGGTACGTGGAAAAGCCAGAATTTGAACCAGGTAGTTTAACCTTAGACTTCATGCTCTGAACCATTATAGGCTGCTGCCTTTTCTCATGGGTTTGTTTTGAAAACTATATTTGCTCAAAATGCACATTAAATGATCAACTTTTTTACAAAATATGGCCTACCCACAGACCACCTTATTTTTCTCAGATTCCATTAGGGATATGGGTATCACACTTTAGCAAACACGGCCCTGAACAAACTGAAGAAAGCCTTGCAAATGACTCTTTTTCATCTTTACTATACACAGGGGACCCAACTCCAGGGGGATGAGATAGACTAAGGGCAGCCTTTGTGGTGGAGGTGGGGCTGGGCGTCATTCACAGGATGCTGTGCACAGGGTTTGGGCGGGGGCAAGAGGGGAGTGGCTGCAGGCATTGAGGGAGTGGGCAGAACCAATGGCAGGTGATGGAGGAAGTCCGGGCAGCTGATGAAACATGGCGCCCAACGAACCATGATAGGTCCAGTAACAGGTAACTGAGTCCCAGATCACATTGGGGCACGAAATATGCAAGGATCTGATCCATACCATATGGGTCTGTCATCAGGTCTTAGATTCCTGGCCAAAGGTTGGGGGATCAGGGGTCTGACTACTTCCCTGGGAGAGAAGACTGACCAGGAAAAAGAAGGACACCAGAGCTAATGGCTACCAGGCAGGGATCAGAGAGGGAACCAGGGGGCAAGGAGAGACTTTGACCTGGGGATCTGGATGGGCAGCGTGGCCCACCAGATACGCAGAGTCCCTGAGTGTTATTCCATATGATCTCCCTATGTCCTGGCCTCCCAATGACAGCTCCCAGATCGTGGAAAGGGGTGGAACCTTTGGGTAGACATCAAGCATCTATAACTGGGAGGAGAGGGGCTCTGTCGGAGAAACCAGTGGGCAGAGCAGTTCCCTCCCTCCTCCATCACACAGTCAGCTCCAGAGTCCTCTATCATTAACCTGCATTTTCAGAATGTCATTGCAAAATTTGCAGGTAACTCTTTTCTTTGTCGATCTGTTTGCCTAGAAGGACAAGTAAGTTGAAGGTTTCTCAAAGGAAGAAAAGGAAAGCCAGAACGAAGACTGGAAGTTGAGAGTGATGTAACCAAATCCAAGCATCTTGTGGATTTGGGGGAAATGTATCTGTATAATTGCATAATGGCAATCAATATGTTCATCCACACACATTAATAAATAAGATGAATGAATAAATTATACCAAAGTGCTATTTTCTTCATACCCAGAAGATGGTTTATGCTTTAATAGGATGATGGAAATAAGATTGCCCATCCTCTTCATCCCAGAATTGGAGACACTCAAAGCAACTTTATTCATTTTTCTGTTATTTTTAGCCTTAGATGGGTTTAGAGAAATCAGCCGATGATATACTGTTGCCGAAATTTGGCCTCTGTACACTGGTGCTGGACTAAATCTCAGAGACAGAGTTTTGGGTGAAGTAGAAAGAAATAGCTTTGTTGCTTTACCAGGCAAAGGGGGCCACAGCAGGCTCATGCCCTCAAGACTGTGTGTCCCACCCTGGAGGGGGTAGTGAGGAGTCTTATAGTGCTCAAGGAGCAGGGCGTGTTCAGCTCGTGGACATTCTTCTGATTGGTTGGTGGTGAGGTAATTGGGAGGCAACATCATCAACCTTCTGGTTCCAACCAGTCTGGGGTCTATGTGTTTATGGGCAGCGTACAGTTAACTTCTTCCACCTGATGGGATTTTCAGCATCTGCAAAACAGCTCAAAGGACGTGGCTCAGAATATTATCTAGTCCTTGAGGAAGAACTAAAGGCCCTTGACTTTGTTTAATGACTAAAGCATTATTATTTTGTCTTGCTTGACTGTTTTTCTTTCTGCATTTTCTCACTTCTCTGATTAAATTTATTCTTTGACTAAAGTTTTTCTGCAGACAAAAGGCAGGTGGAGGACATAGGGGGTGGTCTGTTCTGGGAAGACCTCCTAGGGTCCTGCTCGGTTACAATACTTACTGTGGATTGTTTAAGGGAATGTTGAAGGTCAGAGATCTCTCACCAAACTGGCCTTGGCATCTCTGTCAGATGAGTACGTGTGTGTGTGTGTCTGTCTGTGTGTGTGTGTGTGTCTGTGTGTCTGTGTGCAAAAAATTTTCCTAATTCCCTGGATTGTGTTAGTTACTCCTTTGTCTGTATTCCCACAGCTCTGTGAATGCTCACCTCGATGATCGTATTGCATTGTGATTATTTGTTCACATTGCTGTCACCAAACAGACTGTGAGAGATTTAAAGTCAGAATCATGTCCTATGTCTTCGACAGTTGGCATGCAATAGCTTCACAATGCATATTGGCTGAAGAAGTAAATGAATTAATGAACTTAATAAATAAATGAACAGCCTCTAGTCTGAATGGGTCATAAAGCTAACCCACAGTGGCCCTTGTTTTCATTCTTCAGCTGAAATATGGAGCATCTCCACTGGAAGTTGATTTGTGTTTGATGTTGTACCTACAGGCTTTTATTCCTATAAAAAAGAATGAAGGAAATTTTTGAATCTGGTAGGTGGTAAAAGCTTATTTGTGTCCAATTCACGGGAGAATTTCTTTATGGGTAACTATAAAGCCAACATCAGAGCATCTGCCCTGTGCCTCCCAGACCCACAAGAGTATCCCTAAGCTTATTCATGTCTCAATGCAGACCTATAAAAGGATGTTAGCTGACATTTTCTGAGTTCAGAAACCCCTGATTTCCCTTTATCGTCTGCCACTTACAAGTAACTTGGTTTTACTCTTAGCTTGATAGATGTGATTTTATAGAGAACCACCTAACCACTATCTGTCCTTCAAACTTAACCAGCCAGACCACTGTCATAGTTGGAGAAAGACAGGTCTGTGCAAACTACTATGGAGGGGAAAATTCCCCTGGAAGAAAAAAATTCTTCCTGAAGAAACATGAAATATTTCTGATTTGGCACAGCTGATTTGCCTTCCTGCTGTGAGTTTTGGTTACTTTACCCCCATGGTAATTCCTCAGCTCACTCGGAAGTCTTAGCAATATTTTTGGTTTGTGTTTATTCATTTGGGTTCAGAGTTGGGCTTTCCCATTCTTTTTTAAAACCAATTTTATTGAGGTGTAAATTACATGTAATAAAACATACCTGTTTTAAGCATATATTTCAATGAATTTTAACCAATATATGCATTCGTAATAACTACCACTTTCAAGATTAAAAAGTTTTGGTTATATATTCATCTAATTTTATTCTTAAATAAAATTCTATATATTTAAGTTGTACAACACAATGATTTGATATACATACACAGAGTGAAATGATTACTACAATCAAGGTAATTAACACATCTCACATACTTTTTTTTTTCCTGTGTTGAGGGTAACTAAAATCTACTCTTTTAGCAAATTTCCAGTATTCAGTACAGTATTACTAACTGTAGTCACCATGCTGTCCATTAGATCTCTACACTACACAATGATCCCCCCAGCTTTCAATCACCTCCCCTTCAGAAATGTGAAGATTCCACAGGTGGTGGGTCAGCTGTTGGGTTGCCTATGCTTATCAAGAGGAAGGCTTGGTACCAAATAAATTAGGGTTTCCAACACAGAGCAATAGGAGAAGGGATGTTGTTTTTCTTTCATAGCATCTGGCCAAGCCTACGGCAGAGCTATGGAGGAGACTGGGCTATGGAAACAGCAGCCTCCAAGATGGGATTGACATGTTTGGAGTCTTCAGGTTTATTCAGGTTAAATGAATTCCCTGGGTCAAGTTCCAGTGTTAAGGGAGAAGGAAAGTGTGGGGAGGCCAGAGTGACTTTTAGACAACAGGAGGCCTGATACAAATAAACTTATTTACAAACCAGAAACAGACTCACAGACACAGAAAACAAACTTATGGTTACCAAAGGGGAAAGGTGGGGAGGGATAAATTAGGAGTTTGGGGTTAACAGATAGATATACACTACTATACATAAAATAGATAAACAACAGGACCTACTTACTGTATAGCACAGGGAACTTTATTCACTATCTTATAATAAACTGTAAGGGAAAAGAATCTGAAAAACAATATATATATATATATAGGTAGATAGATAGATACACACAAATATATGTATAACCGAATCACCTTGCTATATACCTGAAACTAATACGACATTGTAAATCAACTATATTTCAATTTTTACAAAAGGAAAAAAAAAAAAGACACCTGGAGGCCACAAAGTTAAACAGTATGGATGGGGCTTATTTTAAATTGAGTTTGCTGGCCATTTTCAGCTTTTTGTTCCAGCACTGTGCCAAGGTGCCAAACAGAAAAAATGGGACGGGTGGGTCAGGAGGTCTTGATGTATCATGCAGGGAAGTGAGGAGACAGTGCTTATTCAAGGTCATTGTGTTACAATTCAGTAGCTTTCTGGTTCCAAATCATTAAGTCCAAAGAGCTCAGTTGGCCTCCAATAGGACGCTGCCCATCCCTCCTACAAACAGCGATCACTGTTTCTCTTGCAAAATATTTCTGTGCTGCAGAGCTCAGGAGCCAGGGAGAGGAAGTCACAGAGAAGACAGTGCCTTGTAGAATATTGCCTGTAGAATTCCACCCACTTCCACAGTCTTTGGCCTCATCTGTGAATAGTTGCACATTCTAAACCTCTGCAGATAACAATGGCTAACTTTTACTGTCTCATGATACGCTCCAGAAACCCTAAGGAGAGGGCTTATCATTTTACAAACCAGGAAGCTGGGGCTCAGAGAGGTTATGTGCTTTGCCCAAGGTCACCCAATCAGCAGCAGGATCTGGATCTGAATACAGGTGTCAAGTTCAGAGATGCAGAAATTGATCAATCGCTTTCTTGCTTGCTTGATTGATTGAAGAGACTCTGCCTTATTCTGGAAATAAACTAACAAAGAAGCAAAAAGACTCAAAGAACCTTCATGAGCTTGTTGCATAAAACAGAATAGAAGGAACAACGTGGAGATCAAGGCATCTAGAAACAAGCAGTTAGCCTAATTCTAGTGCCCTGAATTGAGAAATTCCTCGTGTCTCTGTTTCAAATTGAATAATTTTCCAATTTCCTCCTTAAGGTAATTTTTTAAACTACTGATTTTTATAGGCTTGAGCATGTGAAAAGCCAACTACTGTATGTCTTTTTAATTAGATCCTTTACATGATAATTAAAATCTCTCTTTGTATCATAGCTATTCTTAAACTCTGCAGTAACTTTCCTCTGGCTGGAAGTTAGCTGACCATCTGGAAGCAATAAAATATCTTAACCTTAAAATGCAAACTATCAGTTAGAGATACCACAAATTAGACCTTCTCCTCATTGCTTTAATGGGTAAATTCCAGGGTTCCATCCTTCATTCTGTCTAATCAGGAAACTGCAGAATCTCACAGTTGGAACAGAGGTTTTGAAAGTCAAATAGTCCTTCTTCCTTTGTTTTTGCAGAACAAATCTTGACAAGGCCTCTCTTGCAATGGCCCTGAGGCATACTATACCCCAGAAGGAAATTCCACGGCTGTTTTTAGAAACTTCCTCCCAAGTTTATTTGTTGTTTGGGGCTGGGGACTAAGACTGGCCTTGGAAAAAAAAAGAGGGAAATGAATGCTAGCTAGAAGTTTGGAAAGGGCTGGAGTACCCAAGACTTCTTACAATGGATTCAATTTACATTATTAGTTAAACTTGAGGGCAGACTGATGGAAGTAGTCAAGTAATGACTGTTGATCATGTGTCCACAGAGGTTAAAGCAGGAATGATGTAGCCATTAACTCAGAAATGTGTTTTATTTTATTGAATGAAAGATTCTTTAAATTTTATAGTGCTTTACAATTTTCAAAAGTTTCACACACATGATTTCATATAATCCCGTAATAACCCCCTCTTTTTTCCCTACCCCTATATTGCCCCTCCCCCTTCCCTGTCCCCACTGGTAACCACTAGTTTGTTCTCTACATCTGTGAGCTTGCTTCTTTTTTGCTTTATTCACCAGTTTCCTGTATTTTTTAGATTCCACATATAAGTGATATCATATGGTATTTGTCTTCCTCTGACTTATTTCACTTAGCATAATGCCCTCCAAGTCCATCCATGTTGCAGCATATGGCAAAATTTCATTCTTTTTTATGGCCGAGTAGGGTTCCATTGTGTGTGTGGGTGTGTATAAAACATCATCTTCTTTATCCATTCATCTGTTGATGGACACAGGTTGTTTCCATACCTTGGCAATTGTAATAAAGCTGCTATGAACATTGGGTGTAACAGTCTTTATTTTAAAGCCTATTTTGTCTAAGTATTGCTACTCTGGCTTTCTTTTGATTTCTATTTGCATGAGATACATTTTTCCATTCCCTCACTTTCAGTTTATATATGTCTCTAGATCTGAAGTGAGTCTCTTGTAGGAAGCATTCACAGGGGTCTTGTTTCTGTATCCATTCAGCCAGTCCATGTCTTCTGGTTGGAGCATTTAGTTCATTTACATTTAAGGTAATTATCAATATATACATTCTTATTGCCACATTGTTAATTGTTTTGGATCTGCTTTTGTAGGTCTTTTCTTCCCCTTTCTTCTTCTTTTGTTCTCTTCTTTGTGATTTGATGACTATCTTTCGTGTTATGTTTGGATTCCTTTTTTTATGTGTATATCTATTATAGATTTTTGTTTTATGATTACCATGAGGTTTTTGGATAGCAGTCTATATATATACGTGATTGTTTTAACTTGCTGAACTCTTAATTTTATTTAATTTAATTAATTAATTTATTTATTTATTTATTTATTTATTTTTTTAGGGTTAAGCGTTTTAATATCATAAATCGGTGTCCGGCCCCACCTCTCATTGCCAGGCCCCTTCCTGGGCCCCCTATCTCCACACTGCCTGAAAGGCTGCCTGCAGCCAGGGCTTCGCCCGCCCCCTAGGAAAGCAGCTAAAGGGGTGGGAGGGGAAAGAAACAGAAGCCTGTGCCGGGGCATGTGTGTGTGCACTTACATGTGTGACACAAAAGAAGTTCGTGTTTAGGTTTACAGGCCCCAGCTCACGAGAGGAGGTGAGGCAGGGAGCAGCACATCTTTTCTCCCTGGCACCTCAGCCTCACCCTATCCCAGGGACAGACACATGGGATAAGTGGGAAACCCACCCCTGGACTGCAGCCCTTTGGAGTCTGGTGGAGTCACGGATCCAGTCTGTGGGGACACTTGGTCTGTCTCCCTTTGAAAGCCCTGGAAGGGTGGGAGGTAAGAAGTAAAGGGAGACAGGTTTCTGCTAGAAGAACTTGACGCCTCGGCCATCGCTGACAGTGATGATCTCGGCCTTGTGCTCCTGCTGTAGGGCCTGCAGAGCCCGCAGTAGCGTTGCCTCATCCAGCCCGTGGAACTCCTCATCCTCTGTGTCTTCCCCATTGGTCAGTTCGTACAAGGTGAACACGGAGTTGTTCTGGCCACTCCTGGAAACCCACTGATAGATGAGCTTCCCCCATTCTTCTGGCCTCCGCCACATGATCAGGAAGCTAGACTTGTTCTTATCCAACCACTCGAGGTTCCCTTTCTTCCTCAGCTCCTCTAATACAACCTGGATTGATTCCACGGGCAGCTTCCGCTGTAGCTTCACGTTGTTGAAGAGCGGGCTCTCCTGAGCTTCCATCACCGTCATGCTGGACTGTTTGTGCAGGCGACAGAAGGACAGGACTAGCGAGCACCAGGCGGCCAGCTGCTTCTGCCGAGTGTCCACGTTCGGCTGCAACGTAAAGAAGGGCGGGAAGCGATACTGCCACGGCCACTCGAAACTCATCGCCATCGTAGTCAGAACTCTTAATTTTAAATGCATTTTAGAAACCCTACAGTTGTACTCTCCTCCCCTCGTGATTACTGTTTTTGATATCATATTTTACATCTAATTGTTTTGTGTATCCCTTAATTGCTTACTGTAGATATAGATGATTTTACTGCTTTTATCTTTTAACTTCCCTACTAGCTTTGTGTGTGGACAATTTCCTGCCTTTACTATATGTTTGCCTTTACCAATGAGCTTTTTATTTTGTAATTTTCTTATTTCTCCTTATGACCTTTTCTTTTTTTGCCTAGAAGTTCTTTTATGTGCTGTAAAGCTGGTTTGGTGTTGCTAAACCCTTTTAGGTTTTGCTTGTCTGTAAAGCTTTTGATTTCTCCATCAAATCTGAAGGAGAGCTTTGCTGGGTATTCTTGGTTGTAGGTTTTTCCCTTCCATCACTTTGACTGTATTGTGCCAGGCCTGTAGAGTTTCTGCTGAAAAATCAGCTGACAGCCTTATGAGAGTTCACCTGTATGTTATTTGCTGCTTTTCCCTTGCTGCTTTTAGTATTCTCTCTTTATCTTTAATTTTTGTCATGTTAATTACAATGTGTCTTGGTGTGTTCCTCTTTGGGTTCATCTTGTATGGGACTCTCTTCACTTCCTGGACTTGGGTGACTGTTTCCTTTCCCAGGGTAGGGAATTTTTCAGCTATTATCTTTTCAAATATGTTCTCAGCCCCCTTCTCTCTCTCTCTTCTCCCTCTGGGACCTCTATAATGTGAATACATCTGGTAGGCTTCCTTGGCCCCTGGCCTGGTGTGTTGCCAGGCCCTGCCTTGTGTGGGTGCTGCTGGCTGCTGGTCAGTGGGGTCTGGTCATGAGGCGGCTGACTGCAGCACCCCGGGGAGCCCCGGGGCTTAGTGCGGGCTCACTGGTGGGTGGATTCAGGGTCCGGAAGCCTCTGGGGCTCTGCCCCCTGCCCCCACGCTGGTGAATGAAGCCGGGTCCTGGGGTTAGTGCAGGACCACTGGCAGGAAGAGCCAGGACCTGGAGTCTGGCTGCAGGGCTCGGGGATCCCAGAGCTGGTGTCAGATTGCTGAGGAGGAGCGGGGGTGCTTCCTGACACTGATGGGTACAGGGTATCCTGCTGCTTGTGTTGCTCTGCCAGTGGTTAGAGCCAGGGCCCAGCTGGTCCCGGGGCAGGGTCTAGCCTACTGTGGGCAGCTTTGGTCCACAGGCAGTGGGATTATGATTTTCTTGCATCTGGTGTCTGCCCACTGGTGGATGAGGCTGGTCTAGAGGCTAGAGCCAGCTTCCCGGAGGGCAGGGCCAGTGCTTGCCCACTGGTGTCTGGAACTGGGTTTTGGTCCACTGGTGGGCAGGGCTGCCTCTAGATGCATATCTAGAGGCAGCTGGGGGCTCAGGAAGTCTTTAGGCAGCTATCTGCTGATGGGTGGGGCTGTGTCTTGGCCCATTTAGATGTTTGGCCCAAGGCTCTGAGCACTGACACCTGCAGGCTGTTGGGCGGGGGAGGTCTTGGTGCTAATGAGCCAGAGGGCGGGCCCCATCATGAGACCTACCCCTATCATCCTCTGCACGAGCTCCCGAATATGGCTGCCACCGCTGTCTGTGCCCATGCCTCTCCAGGAGACTCTCCAAGGCCAGCAGGTAAGTTTGACTCAGGCTCCTATCAAGTTACTACTTCTGTCTCTGGTCCCGGCGCATGTGAGATTTTGTATGCACCCTTTAAGAGTGTCTCTATTTCCCCCAGTCCCATGGGGCTCCCAAAATTAAGCCCCAGTGGCCTATGAAGCCAAGTGCTCCAGGGGCTCGTCTTCCCAGTGCCGGACCCCCAGGCTGGAGAGCCCAAGGTGGGACTCAGAACTCTTGCTTCCTGGGGGGAAGCTCTAAACTATAATTATTCTCCAGTTTGTGGGTCACCCAACGGGAGGTGGGCATGGGTATGGGACTTGATTATATCATGATTCCACCCCTCCTACCGGTGTCTTTATGTCTTTAGTTGTAGAAGATCTTTTCTGGTAGATTTCGGTCTTTTTCATTGATGGTTGTTCTGCAGATAGTTGTGGTTTTGGTGTGCTCGTGAGAGGAGGTAATTAATTAGAGAAAAACCAGAGAATAACAGCAAGCTGCAACTTCCTTCAAAGTCCAAGATTTACCAGGATGCTATAGTCCCTAGGAGTTTCCTACGCTGTAATACACACTTCAAGAAATGTGAAGAAACGATTAAGCATGTGGGAGGATTCAATATCAAAAGTTTAAAATCTAATCTAAGTGGCTTCTCAAAAAGCTACAAAGACATAAAAATCTATATTCTTCCTACAATAAATCATATCAGCAGTACCCAAGTCCGTGCAGTTTTTCTCCTGAACACAAAGGAGGAGCATTTGTGTTTACATTCTTAGAAAGTGGTTGAGTACCAGCCTCCAGCGAGCAGCAGAGCAAGTTGTACTTTTTTTTAACCCTTTTTAAAAATGGTGAAATATAACACACCTACAGAAATGGTTACAGATCAAAAAAGGGCAGCTCAAGGAACCAACAGCAAGCAGCCCCTGTGTAACAAATACCCTAATCAAGAACTAGAACTTCAGCACCCAGGGGCCCTCTTTGCATCCCTGCCATCTATATCGTCCTCCCCCACCCCCATTTTTATGTCAAAGATAAAGCCAGACACTAGTTAAAGTGCTAAGGACAGATTTTAGTTAGTAATATATACTATTGGAAGAGGGCCCAACTTGAATTTAACTTTGATTTGTACAGAGGTGACTGGGTGTCTTAAAGGAAGGATGAGTGAGTAGAAAGAGGGGAGAATAGGGGCTCATTAGAATCAGGTGAGTGAAACATTACACAGGATTGGTTAGTATCAGTGCTGATTAGGGCTTTCTGTTCACTGGCAATTATCCTTAGGATTCTTTCCTCCCAGGACCCTGGGAGACAGGGCTCCTGCCCTTCCAGATGATTACATTTTAAAGGAATGGCTTTCAGGTGCTTAAGAAAGTCAGCCCTGAGCTGTAGGAGATACACATACATCTCAAAGGGACAGAGGAAGGATTTTTAGCTCCTGCTCTAAGAACGGGGCTGGCTAGAACAAACAGTAAATCCTCTTGGCAGCCTTGCAGTTTCTCAGGCAGGCACTTTAAGGGGACTTAGGTCACCCTAGGGATGGGCCCTTTGCTGCTAGAAACTGTGTTAGTATTATTTAAGCCTTTGAATGTGAGAGGACACGCGGTGAGAGTCTGTACTTGTTATAAGCCAAGGTTGAGACCTCGTCAAAAAGACGCTCTGAGGAACATGGCTAGAGCTTGGGCAAAACGGCAATCTTTGTCGATAGTAAGGACTTCCTTGTTTTTTCTTATAGTTTTACCACCTAACCACACATCCCTAACTGTGTCATTTCCCTTTTTCCTGCATCTATTGAGATGATAATATGGTTTTTATTCTTCAGTTTGTTAATATGGTGTATCACATTGATTGATTTGCATATATTGAAGAATCCTTGCATCCCTGGGATAAATCCCACTTGATCATGGTGTATGATCCTTTTAATGTGTTGTTGGACTCGGTTTGCTAGTATTTTGCTGAGGATTTTTGCGTCAATGTTCATCAGTGATATTGGCCTGTAATTTTCTTTTTTGTGATATCTTTGGTTTTGGTGTCAGGGTGATGGTGACCGCGTAGAATGAGCTTGGGAGTGTTCCTTCCTCTGCAATTTTTTGGAATAGTTTGAGAAGGATAGGTGTTAACTCTTCTCTAAATGTTTGATAGACTTCGTCTGTGAAGCCATCTGGCCTTTTTCCTATTTGTGTGACTTCATATACTATGCATTCTTTGTGCCCGCAACTTTGAGCATTACAATTATGAGGTCCAGTTGGGTGATCGAGTATAGAGCTTGTTCATCCACTTCTGTTGCTGTCGAGTGTTCCACTGAACCAATGTATCACAACTGACTCATCCATGGACTTGGGTTGTCTCATCTTAGTATTACAGACGAGGCTGCTATAAATGTCTTTTGGCCCATGTGTCCATTTCGTTTAAGTCTGTACCTAAAAGTGGAAGAATTACTATTTCATAGGGTCATGGGAGATACACAGCCTTATGTTTAACTTCAGTTCAAACAGACAGTGTTGCAAAAGCTTAAACTCCCACCAACAATATAGGAGAGCTCTAACCATTCAGATGGTTTGAATGTCGAACTGTTCAGATTTGTGTGTTTGCTTTTCCCTAATGATGTGGGCATCTAGTGTTACTGAAGAGTGGTTTTAATTTGTACTCTTCTGATGGTCAATGAGGTTAACATCTTATCAAATGCTTATTTGCCACTTGGATATCTTATTTTGTAAAGTGATGGTTTATATGCATACATAATCCTGTTGATTATTTTATTAATGTGTAAGAATTTATATATAGTTTAATTACAGATTCTTTATTAGTAACATATTGTATGAGTAATGCTTTCAAGAACGTTCTTATTCGTGTCTTGTAGCACACATAAGGATGCATTCATACTGGTTGGAATTTTTAGGAGTGAAGTTTTTTGGTCATGGGCCCTGTGTGTCTTTAAATTTAATATATTAAAAGAAATCTGTTTTCCAACGTGGTTTTAACAGTTTACACTAACACAAGTACTATATGAGAACTCCCCTTGCTTAACATCTTTGTCAACAAATGTGTTATCATCAGACTTTTAAATGTTAGCCAGGCTCGTGGGTGTGTAGTGGTATAACTTTGTGGTTTGATTGGCATTTTCATGGTGATTAATGACATTTAATACCTTTTCATATGATTATTGGATGTTTATGCTCTTTTTTTTTTTTTCTTTTCTTTTTTTTTTTTTTTTTTTGCGGTATGCGGGCCTCTCACTGTTGTGGCCTCTCCCGTTGCGGAGCACAGGCTCCGGACGCGCAGGCCCAGCGGCCATGGCTCACGGGCCCAGCCGCTCCGCGGCATATGGGATCCTCCCAGACCGGGGCACGAACCCGTATCCCCTGCATCGGCAGGCGGACTCTCAACCACTGCGCCACCAGGGAGGCCCTATGCTCTTTTTTGAAGTAGTTGTTCAAGGCCCACATCCATTTTTATTTTCTGTTCCCTGTCTTTTTCTTATTGATTTGTAGAAGTTATTTATATATTCTTTCACAAGCCCTTTTGTTGGTTACATGTATTGCAAATTTCTCCTGCTCTGTTGATTGTCTTTTTGTTCTCTTAATGGTGCTTTTTCTTGAACAAAGTTTTTGTTTTTGTTTTTGCAGTACGCAGGCCTCTCACTGTTGTGGCCTCTCCCGTTGCGGAGCACAGGCTCCAGACGTGCAGGCTCAGCGGCCATGGCTCACGGGCCCAGCCGCTCCGCGGCATGTGGGATTTTCCCAGACCAGGGCACGAACCCGTGTCCCCTGAATTGGCAGGCAGACTCTCAACCACTGCACCACCAGGGAAGCCCCAAAGTTCTTGTTTTTAATGTTCAATCTCTTTTATGTTAGTGATTTTTATGGCGCTGCTTAAGAAACATTTCCATACTCCAGAGTTATACAGTATTCAATTGTATTATTTTCTAGAAGCTTTTTTTTTTTTTTTTTTGCCTCTCACATTTAATTTTATGATCAACCTGAAAATGAATTTTATGTATGACCCTGTTATAGCTCTTATATCCCACTCTGGCCATACCAGTACGGACACCCTCCTCACCCCACTCTGGACCATCATGTCTCCCACCATGGATACCTCTATTGCTGTGTTCTATCTAACAGCCTCAGGACTGAATTGTTTGGGAAAGCAAAAAAGGGAAAGGAAAAAAGAGTTGGGAAAGGAAAAAAGAGTTAGGAAGGGGAGGAAAGAGAAAGGAAAAGAAAAGAAGGGAAGGGGAAGGAAAGGAAAGGAGAGGGGGAAAGAAAAACAAAGCATCTTGAATTTTAAACTGATCTTAGTACTCTTACAATATGGGCTTAATATGACATTTGAAATATAAAATGGTAGCTACACTATACAATTTAAATGAATTCCAACCATAGGAAATTGTTTCATTTTAAAAATATAACCAAGAATTAGACTGTAGAGAGAGCAGTGAAACACATGATAACAGTGAACAAATAAATAAGATGATTTTTCAGTAGTGGCGATTCATTCTTTTGCATTTGAGAACCAGGAAGAAATTGTCTTTTTTTATGTTTCAAACATTCAGCAAATCCATTCGTGGTTTGGTAAATCTATCTTAGTTTCCCATTATCTTGAGTTGCTAAAATAAGTGAGTCTGAAGAATCACAAATCGTTTCTGGTTTGAGGTAGCCAATAATGGTGTCATGTGGGAAATTACCTTGATGAAATGATACTCAAGTGCATTACCTGGCAGCATCTCCTGGAGGTCACAGAACAGAAAGGCCCAGAGACCAGAATAAGATGCTGAAAACACATAGAAAGAAGCCAGGAAGAAGAGATGGAGATGGACTAGAAGTATACAACCTGAAATGTGGTTTCATTCATATGTTTTCTCCCCTTCTCTCTCTGTCTCTGTCTCTCTCTCCTGCATCAACCTTCCTGGTACATGATGTAGTTGCAATGACCACAGTTCAGTTCATACAAGGACGCAAAGGGATGGAGTCACCTGGGGTCACTAAAGCACATTTGCTCTATGAGACAGGATCAGGGACAGGTATGCCTACCTACAGCTGAGGAGCCAATTAGGGCGATGAACACCTGTGAATTTTATCTGCATTTCTTGGGCAGAGTAGATGTGGGCCAGAAATGGGGGTTACCAATGAATAATCAATTTGGGGATAGCATAGCTGTCATACTAGTGGCGGCATGGTATGTACTTACTCCCGTCCCTTTCTACCCATAAATAACGTTCTTGAGTGTTGCATCTTTTTTTTTCAGAGGAAATGTCTTTCAGGTTACCTGCTTAATTGCTCTCTAAACTTAAATTCCTTAGGAATTCTGGTTGTATATCACAAGCTAATGGATTGCTCATTATGTATACTTAATATATCTCATTTCCTCTGTAGGATTAAATATTCTCTAACACCACAAAAAAAGTGGCCACACTGAGGATTCCTCCATAGAACCCTCTTTATGTATTACGTATAATGAGTTTCCATAGACTTTCTAGTACTACTGTAGTGTACGTTCCTTCCTAGGCCCACTACCATCTTATGAACAACTTGGTTACCTACATCAGCCCAACCATAGTAATGGCCAGTAAATACGTGAGTTGGAAGATTATCCTGGCTTTCCTGGAAAGGTAACTGTGGGGAAGCCCATCTGCCTAGAGCCACAGCCAAAGTCCTGCTCCATCTGACTGAGACAAAAGTACAGAATGTGCCTCGTGATCTAGGCACAGGCAGCAGCCCAATCCATGGGCCCAATCCCAACAGCCCAATCCCAACAAGGCTTCCCTTGAGTCAGAGGGCTGGATCCCCAAACCACCAGGGGAGACAGGCAACTAATTAAGCCGAGCGCACACGCACTGGGCTGGGTGGCAGAACCCTCCCCACTGGCCCAACAAAAGCTGATGGGACATTGGTCTCATCATTTCCACTGAGTATTTTCAATGTTCAATTTTGAATGTTCAACCAACCTTACATTCCTGGGATAACACAATCTCATGATGCCATTGCATCCTTTTTTGTATATATTCATGGGTTCAGTTTGTTAACGTTCTGGTAGGATTTCTCCGTCTGTGATCCTGAGTAAAATGAGGCTGTAATTTTTCCTTACCCCAACTCCTTGTCAGATTTATTGAACAGGGGAATTGATATATAACTTACATACCATAAAATTCACCCTTTTTAGGTGTGCAGTCCAGTGATTTTTAGTAAGCTTATACAGTTGTTCAACCATCACCACCAAACAGTTTCAGAACACTTTTATTACCCCAGAAAGTTCTGTTATGTCCCTTGGCAGTCAGTATTTACTCCCACTTCCAGCCCCAGATAATCACTAGGGTGGTCAACTTCCTGTGTCTAGAGACTAGACTTTCCTATGATTTCACATAAATACAGGTTTACAAAGCATGTAGTTTTTTCGTGTCTGGCTTCTTTCCTTGGCATAACACTTTTGAGGTCCAATCATGTTGTAACGTATTAATAGCTCCTTTTTACTGCTGAATAACATTCAAGTACATGCAAACTTTACATTTCGTTCATCTATTCACCAGTTGATGCATGTCTGAGTTTCCAGTTTGATGATATTATAGATAATGCTGCTATGAACATGCACATACATGTCTTCACATGGAAATATATTTTCATTTCTCTTCATAAATCACCAAAAGTGAGATTATTGGGTCATATCATAAGCACAGGCTGAACTATTTAAGAAACAGCCAAATTGTTTTCCAAAGTAACTGTGCCATTTTACATTCCCTCTAGCAATATATGAGGTTTCCAGTTTCTCTACATGCTCACCAGAACTTGGTAATGTCAATATTTTTGATTATAGTCATTCCAGTGCGTGTGAAGTGGTACCACATTGTGGTTTTTGATTTGCATTTCCCTAATGACTAAAGACATTGAGCATCTTTTCATGTGCTTAATAGCCATTTGTATATATATCTTCTTTGGTAAAATGTCTATTGCATATCTTTTGGCTATTTTAAAATTGGATTATCTTCTTATTTTTAAGTTTTGAGAGTTCTTTATGTATTCTGGATTCAGGTCCTTTATCAGGTATATGACTCGCAAATATTTTCTCTCAGTCAGTCAGTGGCTTATCTTTTATTTTCTTAAGGATATCTTATGATGAGCAAAAGTCTTTAATTTTAAAGAAATTCAGTTTATTAATTCTTTTCTTAAAAATTGTGTTTGGAGGATTATATCTAAGAAATCTTTACTTAACTCAAGGTTAAAAAGATTTCTCTTAGATTTTCCTCAAGAAGTTTTATAATTTTAGCTCTTACATTTAGGTCTATGATCCATTTTGATTTAATTTTTTTTTTTTTTTTTTTTTTTTTTTTTTTTTGCTGTACGCAGGCCTCTCGCTGTTGTGGCCTCCCCCGTTGCGGAGCACAGGCTCCGGACATGCAGGCTCAGCGGCCATGGCTCACGGGCCCAACCGCTCCGCGGCATGTGGGATCCTCCCGGATTGGGGCACGAACCCGTGTCCCCTGCATCGGCAGGCGGACTCTCAACCACTGCGCCACCAGGGAAGCCCTTGATTTAATTTTTGTATGTGGTTTGAAACAAAGGTCTAAGTTCCTTTTCTAAAATATGGATATCCAATTTTTTCAGCACCATTTATTGAAAATACTATCTTTTCCCCATTGAACTGCCTTGAAACCTTTACCAAAAATCAATTAACCATAAATGTAAGGATTTATTTCTGGACATTCTATTTAGTTCCATTACTATATGTATCTATACTTATGCTAACACCACACTTTCTTTGATTATAAAAAGTTTTGAGATCAGCTACTGGAAGTCCCCAAACTTTGTTCTTCTTGTTCAAAATTGTTTTGGCTATTTTAAGTCTTTTTTTTAACTTCCATGTAAATTTTAGTATTAGCTTATTAGTTTCTCCCCAGAAAAAGTCCTGCTTGCGTTGATAGGGATTGCATTGAATTTATTGCACAACTTGGGAGAACTGCAATCTTAACAATATTGAGTATCCAATGCATGAACATGGACTGTCTCTTTATTTAGATCTTTAATTTCTCTCACTATGGTGTATCTAGATGTGAATCTCTTTGTATTTATAATAGAGTTCATTGAGGTTCTTGGATGTGTTGATTAATGTTTTTCATGAAATTTGAGAAAGTTTCATCCATTATTGAGTATTTTTTCTGTCCCTTTCCCTCTTTTATCTGCTCCTGGAACTCCATATTGGTGTATTCGATGGTTTCCCACAGGTCTCTGAGCCACTGTTCACTTTTCTTCATAGTTTTTTTCTTTCTGTTCTTCAGATTAGATCATTTCTATTTGTCTGTCTTCAAGTTCACTGAGTCTGTCTTCTGCCAGCTCATATCATATCTGCTTTTCAACTCCTCTAATGAATTTTTTCATTTAAGGACTATTCAATTCCAGAGTTTTCATTTTCTTCTTATTTATTTACATTTTATGTTTTATTTATTTTATGTCTTTTTATTGATATTTTCTTTGAGAAATTATCATTACACTTTAATTATTAAACATGGTTTCCTTTCATTCTTTGAACGTATTTATAAATTCTTTCAAGTCTCTGCTGTTAATACCAGCAACTGAACATAGCAGAGACAGTTTCTATTGACTCCTTTGTTTACTGGGTATGGGTCACACTTTCTTGTTTCTTTGCATGTCTCACAGTTTTTATGTTGTTGTTGAAAACTAAATATTTTAGGTAATATATTGTAGCAAGTCTGAATTCTGATTCTCTCCTTCTGGGATCATTATTGTTGCTGATTTTGTTTTTTTGCTCAGTGACCTGCCTATATTAATTCTTTAGACTCTGTCTCCCCCACAGTGTGTAGCTACTAGTGTGTTTGCTCAGTTTTTAATGTTTTTTATTTGTTTATTTGTATTTATGTTTAAGCCTGCCTTCTTGAGGTTTGACCCTGAGTCAGCATAGCTTAGTGATCAGCCAATGGTTGGTCAAAAGTTGGCCTTAAATACCTTTAGCCAGTAAATCTTCTACTCTTTACCAATCTGTGTGTAGTTTGGGAAACACATTCAGAGTTCAGACTGTTTAAAAGTCAGCTCCAGCCAGGGCCAGTTTCATGAGTGTGTGACCTGTGTAGTCACATGGGGTCCCTTGCTTAGGAGGGTCTCATCTTTTGTTTAATGCTATGTTATTGCCATCTTGAAATTCATTATAATTTTTTTTAACCAGGACTCCTGCATTTTCACTTTGCAACAGGCTCTGCAAATTATAGGTCCTGGCCCTAGTTTATACTTTCTACTGGGCCTTCTATACATGTAGAGGAGATCATTAGTGTCCTCTCCAGTCTCTCCTGAATTTCTGAGCAACCTTGAGCATGCATACAAATTTCAATACAAATTACCAGAGTTCATCAAAGCCCTTTATGTCTATCTCATTCCCTGGATCTCTTAAATTTCTGGCAAATGTGCCTGATCTGTTGCTCCCTGCAATAATAGGCTAGTTAAGACATTGGCTTTTTCTGATGGTTTTGCTACCAAGATCACTACAGTTTTCAACAATGCCCTGAATATGGATTTTTCTGTATTTGGCAACAAATCAAGTCAGTCCCTTTCAACAGTAAAGCTGAAGGATTTCTTTATTTGCCTCAGCAGAGCTGGGGAGGGAACATGGCGAATAGAAGCAGCTCCAGGCTAAAATACCATAGATTCCCACTGTTCTCATCCGAAGTCCAGTCATTTTTCTCAAATAAAATGCTACTCAGTTTTTTGTATGCCTTTGGCCAATTTCCAGAGTCCTATAGTTTTTTTTTTTTTTTTTTGAATTATAATTGTTTATTGGCAAGAAGGACCACTTTTGTGTTTGGCTCAGCAAGTACTGTGCTTCAGAGGAGATATATATATATATATATATATATATATATATATATATATATATATACACACACATACACATATATATGTGTATATATATATAAATTGTTCACCATACTTAAAGATGATATCACTAACATGCCACTAGTATTTGAGCACTTAAATTATTTTTCCAGTTGTGATGATGATGTGATCTAAACCATTCCTTTCCATATTTCTTCCTTATGGTGAAAATTACTACATCAGTCAGAACCTCTTTGGTTGCCAAATATAGAAATCCAACTTGAACTAGTTTTGGCATGAAATCTAGGCTTAAGAATCAAAAGAAGAAATTTTGACAAGGCAAGGAGCCTATAGTAGTTATTCTTAACAGTTGTGCCCAGTTTTAGAGCTGCTTCTGGGGAGAGGATTTGCTGATTCTTTTCACTCCACCAATTAGGAAGTCCTGTTCCCTGCCTGCCACACCCCATTCTTCCTTCCAAATGTTGTATTTTTAAGTTCCAGGATGGCATTTTGTTCTTGATATAGATTCTGTTTATTTTTTGAAATTCTCTATCTTTTCGTCCATTTTTGTCTAGATTTTCTTTTATTAAAAAAACATATCTATAATGATGATTTTAAGGTCCTCTGCTAATTTTAAAACATGGGTTCTCTGTAGGTCTGTTTCAGTAGAATGTTATTTCTCTTGAGTATGAATCATATTTTACTGTTTTCCTTGCAAATCACTTAATTCTTTATTGTCTGACAGATATTGTGTATAGTAGAGCCATAGAGACTGAGACCAATGCTATTTTCCCCAGACAAAACATGCTGTTTTCTCTGTCAAGGAACTGAGCTGCATTGGGGCTGTGTTTCAGGTGAAGTTAGTTTTAATTATCCTTTGCTTTCAACTATATCGAGGGTGATACCTGTCTTATGTTTATTTCAGGGTCCCCCCTCCAGAGATTATCCTTCCCAAGAACCAGAAGGTTGTAGGGACCCTTTCTCTGCCTTTCTAGCCAAGCCCTAGGCTTAATCACAACCCTTGTAAACTCTATGAGGAAAAGAGAAGCCACTGTAATTTTTAATGACCTTGTGGATTGTCATGAAGAAGTGGAAGATGGTTTTTCCCACCTGCCAGTTTTCCATCACATGACCTTTACTGAGTTATCTGCCTATGCTAAGCCTGAACCTCTGCTTCTGCCCAAATTTGGCAAATTCCTTTAGGAAGGAAGCTTGATGATCTCTGCTCACCTAAGAAGGGCTCTCTCCTCCCTGGAATTTATTCCTTTAAATTTATTTGCACCCACAGCTCTCTGGTATCTTTAAAATGTGAAGTTTCCCTTTATCCAGTTATTTCCTCATCATTTTGACAAGAGCAATAATCTGCCGTGACCTTCTATATCCAAACTATAGGGAACTCAATCAATTTAAAAGTACTGTTTTTTTGTTGTTGTTGTTTTGTTTTGTTTTGTTTGCTCTATTTTGTTTAAATTTGAGTATCTGTTTTGGCTTTTTTTTTTTGATCTTGGGGTCTTCTTATTTATTTATTTATTTATTTATTTATTTATTTATTGTTGGCTGTGTTGGGTCTTTGTTTCTGTGCGAGGGCTTTCTCTAGTTGTGGCAAGCGGGGGCCACTCTTCATCGCGGCTCGCGGGCCTCTCACTATTGCGGCCTCTCTTGTTGCGGAGCACAGGCTCCAGATGCGCAGGCTCAGTCGTTGTGGCTCACGGGCCTAGTTGCTCCGCAGCATGTGGGATCTTCCCAGACCAGGGCTCTAACCCGTGTCCCCTGCATTAGCAGGCAGACTCTCAACCACAGCGCCACCAGGGAAGACCTTTTTTGGCTTTATATATATAGCTTAAGAGCTATAAACGTAAGGAATATATATGTCTTGTTTAGTGTTCGTATATGTTTCAGTAACAGAAAATTATTTGAGTCAATGCTTGAGGTATGTGAAAGGTTTTGTTGTTGTTGTTCTTTTTACCTCCCTTTCAAGGAGATACTTTAATTAAAATTGAAAAATGCTATGCTACATTAAGCTGTCTCTCTATTTACTACTCAAACCTGTCACAAAAATTATTTCTAGGCCGTTTTATAATACCGTTGGTTCTGATGCCATGGCAGGTTACTACATCTGACCGAGAGCTAAATTCGGATAGCTGGAAAATCAAACCGCCAAGCCCAGACAAAGACCTCTCAGTATATTTCTAGAAGGTAATTCTTCATGAATTTCAGAAATGTGTAACTCAAAGGTGTTTATAGCAGTTGGTGGCAAGAAAGAAATTCTAGGAAGCTGACAGTTTTTCTATCAGCAGCTGTGTGGGCCTTTAGGTGGAGATTCTTTTAGCTCTAAGAAATTTGAGTCATTCCCCAGAGCCCTATATTTTAGAAACTTCCCACCACCTACCATCAGAGGTACACAAAGGGAGGGAGAGGATTTAGTCCGATGGGGCAAAAACACACTAATTCTTATATACGTACCATTAATCTACAAATTCTCACTCTGTTTAAAACCTCAAGCAGTTGCCTTTTTAAAAGTTGCTTTTTGACATTTATTTTAACAAATTTTACTTGATGTGTTTCATGTTAGGCCGATGTGAAGAGAAGCACACAGAAGGCTTTGCCTAGCTTAGCCTTCTCAAGATGGCTTTGGATCTTACACACTTAAGGATGTAGGTCCCAGAGCTACATCCCCTCCACTTCCCTCGCTTTAGATCTTTTAGGTTTTTATCCAGTTCTCTCACTCTAGCCATTGCCTTTCCCCTAAATTCAGAGGTACCAGTTCCTGCAGCTCTTCAGGATTTTGCAGGATGTATCAGAATGGTTTGCAGCTCTGCCCACCAGTGGCTTAGGATGTAGCTTTATTGGATTTCCTAAGTCAGTTACCAAATATATGCTTCCATCCATCTCCCCAGAATTTTTGCTATCTTCTCATCTCTTGTTTTCCCCATACATTTGTGTTTACATATTTATTTTCAAATCTCCTTTCTATAGTCTCAGCGGGATTTAGGAAGGAAGTGAAAATAAGTGTACATATTCAATCCACATTTTAACGTAGGAGTCTTCAAGAGCTCTGTACAACTTGGTTTTCCCAGACCGCATCACAATGAAGTTTATTTGTGGTTCTAAAGTGGATCTTGTTCAGTATTTCTTAAATGCTCTCCACAGATAATGCTCTTCAGTGGGGGAGCCAGAGCATCAGTGCCCCCCCCCCAGCTTTCTGATCACTATAAAGCTAAAGCCCTCTCAAATGGAAACACTCAACCTTTCAGTGGAAGAATGTTTAGATAAAAGCACTTAGACAGGCATAGGGTTGCATTCCCAGGATTTGTCATCTTGAGCCGAGGCTACAATTCTGTAGTAAACAATAAGGTCTGACACTGATTGGAAGCGCTGATCTTACAATAAGACAGTTCCCATGCCGTTCTAGGGATCGGATTCGATTCAAATGTGGAAAAACATTTTTATGAGGAATAGCTTGGTGCCAGTTGAGTTATGATTTAATAGTTTTTCCCTCAAGCTTTTAATAATATGGTCCAGAAATTTGGATGGTAAGACTTCCTTCCTATAATATAATTAGAAAAAATGCAATATATATGTAATATACACATAAACGATATTTATGTTTATATATAAATGCAGACAATGGCATATATACCTCTAGGGAAGCACAACTTAATAAGAGAGAGTTATTGTAGGGCTCAGATACCAGAGCTGTGCAAAGACAACCCAGACAGGAATTGGAATTACGTAGTCTTATTCTCCCTTGGAGAAAGGTAGAGAAGTGAAAAAAGAGTGTCAACTTGGGGAATAGCTACTCTCAGAAGCCGGCACAGACACTGACTAGTTTTGTGACCTTAGGTAAATTATTCAACCCCTCTGAAACCAGATGTCTTCCTGTCTAAACTGAGGATAAGGATATCTACCTTGTAAAGTGTGCATCAGGATTAGAATAATATCTGGAACGTACTTAAGTGTTTTGCACAATAAACTCATGTGATAAAATATGCATATGTTAGTTCCCAACTTGCCAATTCCTCTACTAGAAAAGAAAGACAAATGCTGTGCCCGGGAGAGACAGGAGGGTCTCTGCTGCTGTCCCTGTGTGTGTGCCTGTTCAGGGCACAGGGAGGCCAGATGCAGCTGCCAGGGCTCATACCTGGGCCAGGTCACTCGCCAACGTGGGTGTCACCCTGCATTCCTGCTTGCCAGGAGCCATGTCCCAAGTGCAGACCCCAGTGAGCTGCCCCCCTCAGGGGGTGTTTTAGCCACACTAAGAATGTCCAGATGCCGTTTCATTCCGTCACTTTCTTTGCTCCCCTGGCAGCCGTGCTGCATCGGCAGAGCCAGTGCCAGGAACTTGGAATGCTATCCTGGGTTTTTGCCAGGTCTTCCCAGCCCTCCCTGCCTCTGTTCACTTGAGTCCCTTTTTTTTAATATTAGAGCATCATTGTTTGCCTCTCTGTGTTGGCTGGTCCACTGGGAAGGGCCCCCTTCGCTCTCTGAGCAAAGAAAGCCATTCTTCCTTCCTCGAAGGTCTGACCATTTGGTCACTCCCTCCCTTCCTCACTCTCATTCATTCCACAAATATCCATTACCCACCCACTCCGTGTCAGGTATTGTGTAGACAGTACAGATACATTGGTGAGTAAGGGATACAGGATTCCCACCCGGTGAGTCATTTTTCAGCCTGCCCTTGCCTTCCTGTGCCGCTCTGACTTTTTAAATTGTGTTTGTATGTGTGTGTTACTACATTTCTTAACCACGACTTGAATTCAGATTTTGTGGCTGGCTGGCTGGCTGGATTCCTTTTCATTTCCAAGTCCTCAAAATTCAGTTTGTATTTTACACCTGAAGCAGATCTCAAATCAGAGTTCATAGCATACAGTGAAAAAAATAGATCCACATATGCGAGTTATGTGATTGTGGCTATGTGATGTTACTTTGAAAGTTCCCAATGAATGTAAGGAGTATCCATTTTTTTTTAATTTAAATATAAATTAATTAAAACTGAATAAAAATAAAAATTCAGTTCCTTGGTCACCCTAGACACATTGCAAGGGCCCAATAGCTACATGTGGCCAGTAGCCACCATATTGTACAGTGGGGCTCTGGAGTTAACCTCTAGCTGAAAGAAAATGGAAGATATAGTCAGTTGACACCATAAGGCAGTAATCTGACAATTTCAGAGTACAGTGCATACTGTCAAACAGACAGGCTCTGGGGGCTCTTTGAAGAGCACAGGCTCTTCAAAAAGGTCAATGTCATGGGGCTTCCCTGGTGGCGCAGTGGTTAAGAATCTGCCTGCCAATGCAGGGGACATGGGTTCGAGTCCTGGTCCGGGAAGATCCCACATGCCACAGAGCAACTAAGCCCGTGCACCACAACTACTGAGCCTGCGCTCTAGAGCCCGCAAGCCACAGCTACTGAGCCTGCGTACCACAACTACTGAAGCCCGCGTGCCTAGAGTCTCTGCTCTGCAACAAGAGAAGTCACTGCAATGAGAAGCCCGCGCACCTCAATGAAGAGTAGCCCCCGCTCGCCGCAACTAGAAAAAGCCCGCACGCAGTAACAAAGACCCAACACAGCCAAAAATAGAAATAAATAAATTTATTATTTTTTTAAATCAACGTCGTGAAAAAGTAAGAGGCAGGGTGAGTGGAAGAGACTAAACAGACATAACCAAATACAGTGCTTGGCACTAGATTTGATCCTGAACCAGGGGGAAAAAAATAAAATTGACATAAAAGACATCTTTAGGACAGTTGGACAAATTGAGGCTGTATATAAGATGATGTTATAGAATTATTAATTTTCTTGAGTGTGATGATGATATCGATAGAGTGCAGAGAAATGCCATTGTTAGGTTGCATGAGGAATCATGCAGGGATGAAGAGCCATGATGTCTGCAACTTATTTCAAATGGTTAAGGAAAAAAAATGCATGTGTGCATGTGTGTGTAAAGAGAAAGAGATCGAGATAATGTGATGTGATGTTAACATTTGGTGAAACGTAGGTGTATGTGCTATTCTTTCCACTTCTCTGTAGATCCGAACTTTTTCAAAATACAACTCAACTACTCTCATGATGATTACATTTTAGAGAAGGGAGGCAGAATGCTGTGTAAATCCATGAATAAAATCATCTTAGATTATTATTACTAGTTTTCAGAAGTCATTAAAAGACATCGTGAGCATAGGGAGTGACGGTGGGATAGGTGGGGACTGCTTTGTGTCACGTGGTCAAAGCAGGCCTCTCAGAGAGGTGACGGCTTCTGGTTCAAGCCCTGAATGACAGGAAGGAACAGCTATGAGAAGCTTTAGGCACAGAGCCTTCTGGATGGAGGGAAGAGTAGAGGCCTGGAGGAGGAAAGGAGCTTGCTGTTCAAGAAACTAAATGAGGCCACTGTGGCCAGAGCACAGGAGAAAGGAGTGGAGAGGTTATTACTCTGAGATGAAAGCCTGGCAGGCTCCTATAGGACCTGGCAGAAGATGGTAAGGAAGTTGGGCTTTAAGTGCAGTGGGGAATCATTGGAGGGCTTTAGACAGAGAAAGAACAGGTTGATGGATGTCTTTTAGCATCATTCAGACAGCTGCATGGAGAATGATGAGAGAGGGCAAGAGAGAAAACAGGGAGATCCATTGGGAGCCTGTGCTCCCCGGAGCACAGGGACATCAATGATGGTTTGCATCCGGAGGAGCTGTGGTGCTGGAGAGAAGTAAATGGACCAGTGGTGTGTTTTGGAGGGAGAGCAAAGTGACGTGCTTATGCAGAAAGTATGGAAGACAAGGAAATGAAAGGAATCCAGGATGCCTGGTATGTTTTCCCCTAAGCCACAAGGAAGACAAGGGTTGGGCTTGGGAAGGAGTTGAGAATACTCTATCAGCCGTACTAACTTGATATGCCTCTTAGACCTTCTTCTAAGTGGAGATGCAAAGCCAGCAGTCCACTCTGTGAGCAGAGACATACATCTGGGTATTGTCAACATACCGGTTGTATTTAAAGTTGAGACGCCAGAGGAGATGATAATTTACCAACCATCACCATGTTTATGAACAGACAGATTGTTTCTGATTTTTAAAATCATTATGAATAATGCTATGATAAACATCTTTTTAAATAAACACTTTTATATTTCAGATTATTTATTCAGGAAAGATTGTTGGGAAAGGAACTCCTCGTTTTTCCCCCAATGTATGGATATATATATATATTTGTTGTTGTTGTTTGTTTGTTTGTTTGTTTGCGGTACGCGGGCCTCTCACTGTTGTGGCCTCTTCCGTTGCAGAGCACAGGCTCCGGATGCGCAGGCTCAGCGGCCATGGCTCACGGGCCCAGCCGCTCCACGGCATGTGGAATCTTCCCAGACCGTGGCATGAACCCATGTCCCCTGCATCGGCAGGCGGACTCTCAACCACTGTGCCACCAGGGAAGCACTGTATGGATATTTTTAAAATTGTAATTTGAGATAATTTTAGACTTACAGCGAAGTTGCAGAAATAATACAGAGCGTTCCTATAAGCCTTTCATCCAGCTTGCCCTAATGTTAATATCTTGTGTAGTCATAGGACAGTTATCAAAATTTAGAAACTGGAAGAATACTATTAACTAAATTATAGACTCTATTCCAACTTCACCAGTTTCTTCACTAATGTGAAAACATTTCTTCTGGTCCAGGATCCAGTCCAGGGTTATACACTGTATCTAGTTATCATTTTCTGTTGCCTCCAGTCTGTGACAGTTCCTCAGCCTTACTTTGTCTTTCATGAACTTCAGGCTTTTGAAGAGCACTGGTCAGGTATTTTGTAGAATGTCCCTAAATGTGAGTTTGTCTGATGGTTTCTCATGATTAGATTGAAGTTGTGCATTTATGGCAAGAAAACTACAGAAATGATGTTGTGCCCTTCTCAGTTCATTAAATGAGCAGGTTCATGAGGGTGGTAAGTCATTTTTGGTGATGTTAACTTTGATCATCACTTGGTTAAGGTGATGTCTGGTGTCTGCTGGTTTTCCCCACTGTAAAGTTACTATTTTTCCCTTTGTAATTAATAAGTATTCAGGTGAGAGGAGATTCTTTAAGTCTATGCAAATATCCTGTTTCTTCTCAAAATTTTATTTATTTTTATTGTGGTAAAAGACATACAACATGAAAGTTACCATCTTAAACACTTTCAAGTGTGCAGTTTAGTAAAGTATATTCACATTGTTGTGAAACAGAACTCCAAAACTTTTTTTTTTTTTTTTTGCGGTACGCGGGCCTCTCACTGTTGTGGCCTCTCCTGTTGCAGAGCACAGGCTCTGGATGCGCAGGCTCAGCGGCCATGGCTCACGGGCCCAGCCGCTCCATGGCATGTGGGATCTTCCCGGACCAGGGCACGAACCCATGTCCCCTGCTTCGGCAGGCGGACTCTCAACCACTGCGCCACCAGGGAAGCCCTAGAACTTTTTTTCCTTGCAAATCGGAAACTCTGTACCCATCAAGTAAAAATTCCCCTCTTCCTGCTTCCCCCAGCTCCTGGTAACCACATTCTACTCACTGTTTCTATGAATTTGACTATTTTAGATATTTCATGTAAGTGGAATCATACAGTACTTGTCTTGTGACTGGCTTATTTCACTTAGCATAAGGTCCTCAAGTTTCACCAATGTTGTAGCATGTGACAGGATTTCCTTCCTTTTTAAGACTGAATAATATTCCATTATTTGTATATACCACATTTTGTTTATACATTCATCTGTTGATGGACATTTGGATTGCTTCCACCTCTTGGCTATTGTGAATAATGCTGCTATGAACATGGGTGTGCGCATATCTCTCCAGGACCCTGATTTCAATTTGTTTGGATCCATATACACAGAAGTGGATTGCAGGATCATGTGGTAGTTCTGTTTTTAATTTTTTGAGGAACATCCAGTACTGTTTTCCATAGCAGTCACACCATTTTGCAATCCCACAAACAGTACACAAGGGTTCCAATTTCTCCACATTCTTGTCAACACTTGTTATTTTCCAGTTTTTTTGTTTGTTTTTTAATAATAGCCATCTGTGTTGTGATCATTCATATATCATCTTTGGAGGAATGTCTATTCAAGTCTTTTGCCCATTTTTTAACTGGTTTATTTGATTTTTGTTGTTGTTGTTGTTTGTTGAGTTGTAGTGCTTTATATATTCTGTGTATTAGCCCATTATCAGATATACGATTGATGAATATTTTCTCCCATTCTGTAGGTTGCCTTTTCACTCTATTGACTGTGTCTTTTGCACAAAATTTTTAAGTTTGATATAGTCCCATTTGTCTATTGTTGCTTTTGTAGACTGTGATTTTGGTGTCATATCTAAGAAATCATTACCAAGTCCAATGTTATGAAGGTTTTCCTTTAGAGTTTTATAGTTTTAAATCTTGCATTTAGGTCTTTAACTCATTTTTAGTCAACTTTTATACAGTGTATAAGGGCCCAACTTCATTCTTTTGCATCCAGTTTCCCCAACATCATATGTTGAAGAGATTGTTCTTTCCTTGTTGACTGGTCTTGATACTCTTATCAAAGATCATCTGACCACATACACAAGGATTTATTACTAGACTCTCTATTCTATTCCATTGGTCTATATGTCTGTCTTTATGCCAGAACCACACTGTTTTGATTAGTGTCGCTTTGTAATGTTTTGAAATCAGGAAGTGTGGGTCCACCAAATTTATTCTTCTTTTTCAAAATGATTTTGGCTATTCTGGGTCCTTTGAGATTCCATATGAATTTTGGGATAAATTTTTCTATTTCTGAAAAAAAATGCCATTGGAGTTTTGATAGGGATTGCATTCAATCTGTAGATTGCTTTGGGTTGTAGGGACATCTCAACAATGTTAAGTCTTCCAATTCACAAACATGGATATCTTTCCATTTATTTGTGTCTTCTTTAATTTCTTTTAGCAGCGTTTTAATAGTTTTCAGTGTACAAGTCTTTTACCTCCTTGGTTAGATTTACTGCAAAGCATTTTATTTATTTATTTTTAAATTTTATTTTTGTTTGCATTGGGTCTTTGTTGCTGCACATGCGCTTGCTCTAGTTGTGACGAACGGGGGCTACTCTTGGTTGCAGTGTGCGGGCTTCTCATTGCAGTGGCTTCTCTTGCTGCAGAGCATGGGCTCTAGGCACGTGGGCTTCAGAAGTTGCAGCACATGGGCTCAGTAGTTGCGGCATGCGGGCTCTAGAGTACAGGCTCAATAGTTGTGGCGCACAGGCTTAGTTGCTCTGCGGCATGTGGGATCTTCCCAGACCAGAGATCGAACCCATGTCCCCCGCATTGGCAGGTGGATTCTTAACCACTGCACCACCAGGGAAGTCCAGCATTTTATTCTTTTTTGATGCTATTATAAATTGAATTTTTAAAAAATTTCCTTTTCAGATTGTTCATTGTTAGTGTATGGAAACACAAATAATGTCCATTTTTTCCTACTAATTTTTGACATCTGTTGATAGAACTTGCTTACAATTATTACTGTGGTGTTTGCCTAATAATTTTTTTAAAATTCTCTTCATTCCTTTTACATTTATGAATTGAAATTCTATAAAGAGTTATCCCTTTACTCCTATTAATTTATTTATTCAATTTTTGTTTGTTTCAATATAGACTCAAGGTTTTTCTTTTTGTTTTTCCTTTGTTTTTCACTCTATGGGTTAAAATCCAACAATATAGTTATTTATTTTGCTGCTTCACTTGTTCGAGCTTTGGATATTAGGGGCTCCTTCAGTGTCTTCTTTCTTTTTGAGTACTTCCTTAATTTCTGGCAACACAAGATGCTCCAGGTTCATCTTGCATTTTTCCCTGCCCCGGCTCTGGAATCATCCAATTCTCCAACAAATCCTGGTTCCTCTCATTGGGTATTTAGAAATGAAGATCTTGTTGCTAAGTATCCTCATTGCTACTAGGTTGTCATTGCCTCTAGGCCTTCTCAGTGGACATAGCTAGACAGTCTGTGAAGCTATACTAATCCACACATACAAATACCTTTATGCTTATTTCTGCATTTTTCTGTCTGATAACTATGAGTTCATACTGATACCTCTAACTGCAATCCCAAACCACAGGGTTAATTCTACCTTCCCCCTTTCCTTATTTGCAACCTCTTTCGCTGACAGTGAGAAGCCCTGCAGATACAATCTACAACGTATTTATTTATTTATTCCATCCTAGTATACACATAAAGTGGTTTCAGAATTATTAGCCTACACCCCTAAGAAGAACACACTTACCAATTTGAGCACAGTATGTTTACTGCTCTTTGGGTCTTTAGTCTTGCAATATCTAGTCAAAATCCTATTTTCCGAAGTTACTAAGGTTAATTCCTCTCTTCCCCACTATGTTCAGTGTGGTTAATCATTTGTAATGTAATTAGGTTCATTTGTTGCTATCTGTATTCTGTTTGGGGTCTCTCTACTTCCTGGCTGATTTTTAATTATTCATTAATTTGGGGGTATGTAAAGCATTACAAGGTTTCTAAAATTCAGAGCTATATAAAAGGTATGTATATCAGAAGGGTCATTTGATCCCTGTCTCTAAGATTTCCTTCCTCTTTCCCCTTCTTTATACTTCTCCCTCCTCCATAGATAACCGATTTGTTTACTTTTTGGTTTATCCTTCCCATATTTTTTATTTTTGCATAAATAAGCAAGGTGTGGATGTGTCTAAGGCTCCTTTCACATGCTGGCAAATGGCTTTCCAGAAAGGCTGCTTCCATGAACCCTCCCAGGAGGAGGACATAACAGTTCCTGTTTTACTGTAACCTAAGCAACAATGGAGAGTTTATCATTTGAATCTTGGAAATCCAGAGAGGCAAAATTAGTTTCTTGTCCTAGTTGCATTTTCTGATTTCCTTCGAGGTTATAGATGTTTCAAATATTTCTTGGCTGTCTGTATTACCCCCTTTGTGAGCTGTCTGTTCTTGGCCCATTCCTCTATTGGAGACTTACAGTTTTTTCTTACAGATTTTCATTAGCCCTTTACACAATGAGGGTATTAACTTTTTGTCCCATCACTGTTTGTACATTACTTTAGAGCACCTTCAAATCCTCCTTAATGTGTCCCTAAAATGCTTTCCCCAAGGAGCTGCTAAGATTATCCTTTTCATCCAAAACAACCCAAATCTGACTTTCAAGGGATGGGCAGCAAATGGTCACTGAATCCAATGACCCCTTGATAACCAGGGCAAGGAACATTTCTTCTGTCTTATTTGCACATAAGAAATTTATGGAGAGAGAGGAGAAGATGGCGGAAGAGTAACACAGAGATCACCTTCCTCACCACAGATACATCAGAAATACATCTACACGTGGAACAACTCCTATAGAACACCTACTGAACGCTGGCAGATGACCTCAGACCTCCCAAAAGGCAAGAAGCTCCCCATGTACCTGGGTAGGGCAAAAGAAAAAAGAAAACACAGAGACAAAAGAATAGGGATGGGACCTGCACCAGTGGGAGGGAGCCATGAAGGAGGAAAGGTTTCCACACACTAGGAAGCCCCTTCATGGGCGGAGACTGCGGGTGGCGGAGGGGGGAAGCTTCGGAGCTGCGGAGGAGAGCACAGCCACAGGGGTGCGGAGGGCAAAGCGGAGAGATTCCCGCACAGAGGATCGGTGCCGACCAGCGCTCACCAGCTCGAGGCTTGTCTGCTCACCAGCCGGGGCGGGCGGGGGCTGGGAGCTGAGGCTCGGGCTTCAGAGGTCAGATCCCAGGGAGAGGACTGGGGTTGGCGGTGTGAACACAGCCTGAAGGGGGCTAGTGTGCCACAGCTGGCCGGGAGGAAGTCCGGGGAAAAGTCTGGAGCTGACGAAGAGGCAAGAGACTTTTTCTTGCCTCTTTGTTTCCTGGTGCACGAGGAGAGGAGATTCAGAGAGCCACTTAAAGGAGCTCCAGAAACGGGCGCGAGCTGCGGCTATCAACGCGGACCCCAGAGCCGGGCATGAGACGCTAAGGCCGCTGCTGCCGCCACCAAGAAGCCTGTGTGCAAGCACAGGTCACTCTCCACACTTCCCCTCCTGGGAGCCTGTGCAGCCCACCACTGCCAGGATCCCGGGATACAGGGACAACTTCCCCGGGAGAACGCATGGCGTGCCTCAGGCTGGTGCAACGTCATGCCGGCCTCTGCTGCCGCAGGCTCACCCGGCATCCATACCCCTCCCTCCCCCAGGCCTGAGTGAGCCAGAGCCCCCGAATCAGCTGCTCCTTTAACCCCGTCCTGTCTGAGCGAAGAACAGACGCCCTCAGGGGACCTGCACACAGAGGCGGGGCCCAATCCAAAGCTGAATCCCGGGAGCTGTGCGAACAAAGAAGAGAAAGGGAAATCTCTCCCAGCAGCCTCAGGAGCTGCGGATTAAATCTCCACAATCAACTTGATGTACCCTGCATCTGAGGAATACCTGAATAGACAACGAATCATCCCAAATTGAGGAGGTGGACTTTGGGAGCAAGATATATTATTTTTTCCCATTTTCCTCTTTTTCTGACTGTGTATGTGTATGCTTCTGTGTGAGATTTTGTCTGTATAGCTTTGCTTTCACCATTTGTCCTAGAATTCTGTCCGTCCATTCTTTTTCTTTTTTTTTTTTTACTTTTTAAAATTTTTTCATAATAATTGTTATTTATTTTAATAACTTTATTTTATCTTTATTTTATTTTATCATCCTTCTTTCTTTCTTTCTATTTTTTCTCCCTTTTATTCTGAGCCGTGTGGATGAAAGGCTCTTGGTGTTCCAGCCAGGAGTCAGTGCTGTGCCACTGAGGTGGAAGAGCCAAGTTCAGGACACTGGTCCACAAGATGCCTCCCAGCTCCACGCAATATCAAATGGTGAGAATCTCCCAGAAATCTCCATCTCAACACCAACACCAGCTTCACTCAACAACCAGCAAGCTACAGTGCTGGACACCCTATGCCAAACAACTAGCAAGACAGAAACACAGCCCCATCCATTAGCAGAGAGGGTGCCTAAAATCATAATAAGGCCACAGACAACCCAAAACACACCACCAGATGTGGACCTGCCCACCAGAAAGACAAGAGCCAGCCTCATCCACCAGAACACAGGCACTAGTCCCCTCCACCAGGAAGCCTACACAACCCACTGAACCAATCCTAGCCACTGGGCACAGACACCAAAAACAATGGAAACTATGAACCTGCGAAAAGAAGACCCCAAACCCAGTAAGATAAGCAAAATGAGAAGACAGAAAAACACACAGCAGATGAAGGAGCAAGGTAAAAACCCACCAGACCTAACAAATAAAGAGGAAATAGGCAGTCTACCTGAAAAAGAATTCAGAATAATGATAGTAAAGATGATCCAAAATCTTGGAAATAGAATAGAGAAGATGCAAGAAACATTTAACAAGGACCTTGAAGAACTAAAGAGGAAACAAGCAATGATGAACAACACAATAAGTGAAATTAAAAATACTCTAGAAGGGATCAATAGCAGAATAACTGAGGCAGAAGAACGGATAAGTGACCTGGAAGATAAAATAGTGAAAATAACTACTGCAGAATAGAATAAAGAAAAAAGAATGAAAAGAACTGAGGACAGTCTCAGAGATCTCTGGGTCAACATTAAACACACCAACATTGGAATTATAGGGGTCCCAGAAGAAGAAGAGAAAAAGAAAGGGACTGAGAAAATATTTGAAGAGATTATAGTTGAAAACTTCCCTAATATGGGAAAGGAAATAGTTTGTCAAGTCCAGGAAGCACAGAGAGTCCCATACAGGATAAATCTAAGGAGAAACACACCAAGACACATATTAATCAAACTGTCAAACATTAAATACAAAGAAAACATATTAAAAGCAGCAAGGGAAAAATAACACACAAGGGAATCCCCATCAGGTTAACAGCTGATCTTTCAGCAGAAACTCTGCAAGCCAGAAGGGACTGGCAGGACATATTTAAAGTGATGAAGGAGAAAAACCTACAACCAAGATTACTCTACCCAGCAAGGATCTCATTCAGATTTGATGGAGAAATTAAAACCTTTACAGACAAGCAAAAGCTGAGAGAGTTCAGCACCACCAAACTAGCTTTACAACAAATGCTAAAGGAACTTCTCTAGGCAAGAAACAGAAGAGAAGGAAAACACCTACAATAACAAATCCAAAATAATTAAGAAAATGGGAGTACGAACATACATATCGATAATTACCTTAAATGTAAATGGATTAAATGCTCCCACCAAAGACATAGGCTCGCTGAATGGATACAAAAATAAGACCCATATATATGCTGTCTACAAGAGACCCACTTCAGACCTAGGGACACATACAGAGTGAAAGTGAGGGGATGGAAAAAGATATTCCATGCAAATGGAAATCAAAAGAAAGCTGGAGTAGCAATTTTCATATCAGACAAACTAGACTTTAAAATAAAGACTATTACAACAGATAAAGAAGGACACTACATCATGATCAAGGGATCGATCCAAGAAGAAGATATAACAATTGTAAATATTTATGCATCCAACACAGGAGCACCTCAACACATAAGGCAAAGACTAACAGCTATAAAAGGGGAAATCAGCAGTAACACAGTAATAGTAGGGGACTTTAACACCCCACTTTCACCAATGGACAGATCAACCAAAATGAAAATAAATAAGGAAACACAAGCTTTAAATGATACATTAAACAAGATGGACTTAATTGATATTTATAGGACATTCCATCCAAAAACAACAGAATACACATTTTTCTCAAGTGCTTATGGAACATTCTCCAGGATAGATCATATCTTGGGTCACAAATCAAGCCTTCATAAATTAAGGAAAACTGAAATTGTATCAAGTATCTTTTCCAAGCACAATGCTATGAGACTAGATATCAATTACAGGAAAAGATCTGTAAAAAAACACAAACACATGGAGGCGAAACAATACACAACTTAATAACGAAGTGATCACTGAAGAAATCAAAGAGGAAATCAAAAAATACCTGGAAACAAATGACAATAGAGACACGATGACCCAAATCCTATGGGATGCAGCAAAAGCAGTTCTAAGAGGGAAGTTTATAGCAATACAATCCTACCTTAAGAAACAGGAAACATCTCGAATAAGCAACCTAAACTTGCACCTAAAGCAGTTAGAGAAAGAAGAACCAAAAAACCCAAAAGTTAGCAGAAGGAAAGAAATCATAAAGATCAGATCAGAAATAAATGAAAAAGAAGTGAAGGAACAATAGCAAAGAGCAATAAAACTAAAAGCTGGTTCTTTGAGAAGATAAACAAAATTGATAAACCATTAGCCAGACACATCAAGAAAAAAAGGGAGAAGACTCAAATCAATAGGTTTAGAAATGAGAAAGGAGAAGTAACAACTGACACTGAAGAAATACAAAAGATCATGGCAAAAAACAAAAGACCCCGAATAGCCAAAGCAATCTTGAGAACGAAAAATGGAGCTGGAGGAATCAGGCTCCCTGACTTCAGACTATACTACAAAGCTACAGTAATCAAGACAGTATGGTACTGGCACAAAAACAGAAAGATAGATCAATGGAACAGGATAGAAAGCTCAGAGATAAACCCACGGACATATGGTCACCTTATCTTTGATAAAGGAGGCAGGAATGTACAGTGGAGAAAGGACAGTCTCTTCAATAAGTGGTGCTGGGAAAACTGGACAGGGACATGTAAAAGTATGAGATTAGATCACTCCCTAACACCATACACAAAAATAAGCTCAAAATGGATTAAAGACCTAAATGTAAGGCCAGACACTATCAAACTCTTAGAGGAAAACATAGGCAGAACACTCTATGACATAAATCACAGCAAGATCCTTTTTGACCCACCTCCTAGAGAAATGGAAATAAAGACAAAAATAAACACATGGGACCTAATGAAACTTAAAAGCTTTTGCACAGCAAAGGAAACCATAAACAAGACCAAAAGACAACCCTCAGAATGGGAGAAAATATTTGCAAATGAAGCAACTGACAAAGGATTAATCTCCAAAATTTATAAGCAGCTCATGCAGCTCAATAACAAAAAAACAAACAACCCAATCCAAAAATGGGCAGAAGACCTAAATAGACATTTCTCCACAGAAGATATACAGACTGCCAACAAACACATGAAAGGATGCTCAACATCTTTACTCATTAGAGAAATGCAAATCAAAACTACAATGAGATATCATCTCACACCAGTCAGAATGGCCATCATCAAAAAATCTACAAACAATAAATGCTGGAGAGGGTGTGGAGAAAAGGGAACACTCTTGCACTGCTGGTGGGAATGTGAATTGGTACAGCCACTATGGAGAACGGTATGGAGGTTCCTTAAAAAACTACAAATAGAACTACCATATGACCCAGCAATCCCACTACTGGGCATATACCCTGAGAAAACCATAATTCAAAAAGAGACATGCACCAAAATGTTCATAGCAGCCCTATTTACAATAGCCCGGAGATGGAAGCAACCTAAGTGTCCATCATCGGATGAATGGCTAAAGAAGATGTGGCACATATATACAATGGAATATTACTCAGCCATAAAAAGAAATGAAATTGAGCTATTTGTAATGAGGTGGATGGACCTAGAGTCTGTCATACAGAGTGAAGTAAGTCAGAAAGAGAAAGACAAATACTGTATGCTGACACATATATATGGAATTTAAGAAAAAAAATGTCATGAAGAACCTAGGGGTAAGACAGGAATAAAGACACAGACCTACTAGAGAATGGACTTGAGGATATGGGGAGGGGGAAGGGTAAGCTGTGACAAAGTGAAAGAGCGGCATGGACATATATACACTACCAAACATAAGGTAGATAGCTAGTGGGAAGCAGCCGCATAGCACAGGGAGATCAGCTAGGTGCTTTGTGACCGCCTGGAGGGGTGGGAGGGAGACGCAAAAGGGAGGGGATATGGGAACATATGTATATGTATGACTGATTAAATTTGTTATAAAGCAGAAAAAAAAGTGATATCAAAAAAAAATAAATAACAAAAAAACAACCGAATCCAAAAATGGGTAGAAGATCTAAATAGACATTTTTCCAAAGAAGATATACAGACTGCCAACAAACACATGAAAGAATACTCAACATCATTAATCATTAGAGAAATGCAAATCAAAACTACAATGAGATATCATCTCACACCAGTCAGAATGGCCATCATCAAAAAATCTAGAAACAATAAATGCTGGAGAGGGTGTGGAGAAAAGGGAACACTCTTGCACTGTTGGTGGGAATGTAAATTGATACAGCCACTATGGAGAACAGTATGGAGGTTCCTTAAAAAACTAAAAATAGAATTACCGTACGACCCAGCAATCCCACTACTGGCCATATACCCTGAGAAAACCATAATTTAAAAAGAGTCATGTACCAAAATGTTCACTGCAGCTCTATTTACAATAGCCAGGACATGGAAGCAACCTAAGTGTCCATCAACAGATGAATGGATAAAGAAGATGTGGCACATATATACAATGGAATATTACTCAGCCATAAAAAGAAATGAAACTGAGTTATCTGTAGTGAGGTGGATCGACCGAGAGTCTGTCATACAGAGTGAAGTAAGTCAGAAAGAGAAAAACAAATACCGTATGCTAACACATATATATGGAATTTAAGGGAAAAAAAAAAGATCATCAAGAACCTAGGGATAAGACGGGAATAAAGACACAGACCTACGAGAGAATGGACTTGAGGATATGGAGAGGGGGAAGGGTAAGCTGTGACAACGTGAGAGAGTGACATGGACATGTATACACTACCAAACGTAAAATAGATAGCTAGTGGGAAGCAGCTCCATAGCACAGGGAGATCAGCTCGGTGGTTTGTGACCACCTAGAGGGGTGGGATAGGGAGGGTGGGGGGGAGGGAGACGCAGGAGGCAAGAGATATGGGAACATATGTATATGTATAACTGATTCACTTTGTTATAAAGCAGAAACTAATGCACCATTGTAAAGCAATTATACTCCAATAAAGATGTTTAAAAAAAGTTTATGAAGCTTAGGAGTTTTGCTTGAAATGAATTAGGAACTTTAAGCTTTGTTTCACGTATACAGCTTATTTTCAACTTACATACACTCTAACTTATCCTAAGATGTTACTTTTGAGAAGAATGTTTGAGTCTGCACTTGATTTAATATAAACTCTTTAGTTGCATATTAATTAGTTCTAATGAGCAGGAAGAACTTTTGTTGGATGTGAACAAGTGATTTTGAGCTTGGTTTCATATAAACTGTGTAGTATCAACTAGAACTTGCTCTAAAGCCTCATGAGGAACTGGTTTTAAGAAGAATGATAGGGCTTCCCTGGTGGTACAGTGGTTAAGAACCTGCCTGCCTACGCAGGGAACACGGGTTCAAGCCCTAGTCCGGGAAGATCCCACATGCTGCAGAGCAACTAAGCCTGTGCGCCACAACTACTGAGCCTGTGCTCTAGAGCCCACGTGCCACAACTACTGAAGCCTGCGCGCCTAGAGCCTATGCCCTGCAGCAAGAGAAGCCACCGCAATGAGAAGCCTGCACACTGCAACGAAGAGTAGCCCCTGCTCGCTGCAACTAGAGAAAGCCCATGCAAAGTAATGAAGACCCAATGCGGCCAAAAATAAATAAATAAAATAATTTTTTTTAATTTAAAAAGAAAAAGAAGAATGATAGATTCTGAGCTTGTTTGACACAAACTGCTTAGTTTTGTCTGAACTCACCCTAACTCGTATTTCATTTGAATCGAATGTGTCATTTCTTGCTTGTTTCAAACAGTCTGCTTAGTTTCACTTAGATTTGTTCTGTATCACCTTAGAACCTAGGAAGTTACCTTAGATATAAATGTGTGATTTTGACATTGGTTTCACTTAACCTGCTTAGATTCATCTTAATTTGCTCTAACTTGTACTAAGATGGTACTTTTGAGATGAATGTGCAGTTCTGAGTTTGTTTGCTCATATAAAGTTTATATAGCATTTACAACGTTTATGAGAAGAGTGTGACACCTATTTATTTCACGAGTTTTGATGAACAAGTTTAGACAATGACAGTTGCATCATGACTGCCCCCTGGCCAGCAGTGACTGTAAGACACATCCCAATTTCACAGATGCTAAAATGTGAAGCAGAAATGTGTGACACTGCATTTAGTAAGCAGAACTATCCATATTTGGTGATGGGGAGTAAAGGGATAAAATGAATCAAATATTTCTCCTAGATATTGATAGCTGGCTTGGACAGATGCATGCACTTTATTGCTGTATATTTTTCACCACTCTAGTGAACCATGAAAAATAGTCCTGAAAATAAAGCTTTATAGAATTCCTGGCCACTTCCTAAGGGTAAATTCCTAGAATTTGGTAGTAAAAAAAAGTGTACTTCATTGCTGCTTCAATCTTCATTTTTGCAGTGATGTTGAACTTGCTTTCATAAGTTCCTAAGTCGTTAGTATTCCTCTTCTTGCAAGTTACGTCTTAATGCTGCTGCTCAACCATTTTCTCACATGCAAAATACATTAATTTCACCTTAAACAGGCCCCCAATCTTTAATTCATTCCAGCATTAACTCTAAAGTCTAAAGTCTGAAGACTTATCTAAATATCATCACATTCAAGGAAACTTCCTTTCCACCTGTGAAACCGAACAAATTATGTGCAATATAATTGTGGGACCGGATAGGCATCCACACTCTAAAAGGGTGAAATAGGAAAGACTGAAGGGGTGACAGGTCCCAAGCAAGTCCAAAACCTAGCAAGGCGAATTTCATCTTTAGGCTTATGAATGATCCTCTTTGGCCTGGTAGCCCATCTTCCTGCCTTTATGATACATTCAGGTGGCAATCATGCCTCCTCAGCTCTGTAGGCAGAGGTCCTGGCTCCAAGGTTCTGGGCAGTCCCACCCTCCACCTAGTGGAGGCTGTCCAGCCAGTTGAAATTGAGGCAGAGACCTCACTCTGAAACCAAGGAGGCAGTCCTGATGATCTCTGAATTGCCTTTAAGGTCATTCTTTCTTTTTTATGAAGAATAGTGCATGTTCATCGTTAAATATGTCAATGGTCTAGTTCTGTAGAATCCAAGAAGTATGACAGCCTTCCTTCATTCCATCCCACTTTCTCTGTGCCCGTTAGTTCAGACTGGCAGTGTCTTTGCTGGGATAGTACCATCTCTATTTATTTATTTATTTATTTTGCCTCTCCTGAGATAGCTGATTATATTCATGAGTGCACCCCTGATCTCTGTATCAAATGCTTGTTCCATCATACCATTAGTGTTCTCTACAGAACAAAGTTTTCTCGTGTTTTGCAATACGTATAGGTTGAGACTTCCCCAAATCTTCAAGTTCTGGATCCTTTTGGCTTAACAATTCCTTCTTCAATGTATCTGTCTCCTTTTGTATTTTCCTGTAAGGAATCAGGAAGAACAAAGCTGCTCCTTCCATTCTTTGCTTAGAATGGTCTCCTCAGCTAAATCTCCAATTTCATCACTCACAAATTCTACCTTCCACAAAACTCTAGAACATAGTTCAGCAAGTTCTTTACCACTTTAAAGCAAGGATTGCCTTTCCTCCAGTTTCAATAGCATGTTCTGCATTTCTATCAGTCCTCACCAGAATCACCATTAACATCTGTGATACTGTGATTTGTAATAAGAAATACATATTTTGTCCTCATCCCTGTTCCTGGAACAGAGTTCCTAAAACCCTTGGAATGTCCTGAGTGATGAGAGCTATAAAGGTGTCTTTTTTATGTTAACTAGGTGACTTTTGGAAAGCTCTTAGGTAACCAAAGGATGGAGGCCAGCCAACAGAGAACCAACCATGTGATTAGAGGATTAGAACTTCATTCCCATCCCTGGACATCAGGGAGGGAAGAGGGACTGGAGATCTAGCTCAATTGCCAATGGCCAATGATTTAATCAATTATGCCCATGTAATGAAGCCTCCATAAAAACCCACAAGGATGGAGTTCAGAGAGCTTCCAGGTTGATAAACCAGAATGCATCTATGTGCCACCATGCCAGGCCCCAATCTCCATGAGGACAGAAGCTCCTTTGTTCAGGATCTCACCCTATGTATCTCTTCATCTGGCTGTTGATTAGTCTCCTTTAATATCTTTTGTAATAAACTGGTAATCTAGTGCATGAACTGGTTTCCTGAATTCTGTGGTTGACTTCAGCAAATTAATCAAACCCAAGGAGGGGGTCATGGGAACCTCTGATTTACAGCCAGTTGGTTAGAAGCGCAGGTAACAATCTGGACCTGTGATTGGTATCTGAATTGTGAGCAGTCTTGTGGAACTGAGCCCTTAACCTGTGAGATCTGATTCTATTTCCAGGTAGATAGTATCAGCATTGAGTTAAATTGTGGGACACCCTGCTGGGTCAGAGAATTGCTTGGTGTGGGTAAAAAAAAAAAAACCCACACATTGGAATGAGTGTCAGAATCATAACATCCACATTTCTAGCATGGACCTCAGAACTCTTCTAGCCTTTACCCATTACCCAGATCCAAAGTGGCTTCCATGTGTTTAGCTGTTTGTTACAGTAGCACTCCCACTTCTTTGTACTACAATCTGTCTTAGCTCAGAAGACACATCTGTCTGTTATTAAAATCTGTCTTAGCTCAGGCTGCCATAACAGAATACTCTGGACTAAGTGGCTAAAGCAAGAAATTTCTTTTTCATGGTTCTGAAGGCTGGAATTCTGAGATCAGGGTGTGTGCATGGTTGGGTTCTGGTGAAAACTGCCCTCCTGGCTTGCAGATGGCCACCTTCCTGCTGTTTCCTCACATGGCGCAGAGAGAGAGAGTGGGGCTGGGGAGGGGGCTGGGGGAGAGAGCTCACGGGCAAGCTCTCCTGGTGTCTCTTATGAGGGTACTAATCCCATCAGAGAGGCCCTACCCTCATGATCCTATCTAAATCTAATTATCTCCAAAAACCTCACCTCCAAATTCCATCCCACTGGGGATTAGGGCTTCTATCATATGAATTTGGGTGGGGGGGAACACAATGCAGTCCATAGCACCTGCTATGATCACTTCAGTGCAAGTTTTTACATGGGCATTTATACCTTGGGTATATACCTAGGGGTGGAATTACTTGGTCATATGCTAATTTTAGGTTTAGCTTTTTGGGGAACTGCCAACCTGTTTTTCATAGCAGCTGTACCATTTGACTTTCCCTCAAGCAATGTACAAGGATTCCATTTCCTCCACATCCTTGTCAGCACTTGTTATTATCCCCGTCTCTTTTATTAGAGCCATCCTAACGGGTGTGAAGTGTATCTCATCGTGGTTTTGATTTGCATGTCTCAAATGACTAATGAGGGACGTTGAGTACCTCTTCATGTGTTTATTGGCCACTTGAGTATCTTGTTTGGAGAAATGCCTATTCAAATCCTTTCTCCATGTGTAATTGTGTTATTTGTCTTTTTACTGTTGAGTTGTAAGAGTTCTTTATGTAATCTAGATAGAAGCCCCTTATCAGATGTATGATCTGAGATATTTTCCTTCAGCAGCATTTTTGTAGCATTTTGCTTTCAGCCTCCTTTTATGATGTTCACAAGCCTCTCTTCAGTGACTGTTTTCAAACAGAGCAGTGATTTTAGCTTAGATATCCCACTCTCAGCCTGATTCTGGACCCAGGGTCCAGCAAGCCCATGGCTTCAGCTTGTTTTTCTGCTGTGTCCAATCTACGAAGACATTTATCTTGTACTTGAGCCCCAATCTATCTTTTAGTTTTCCCTTTTGTTTTTATCCATCATTGCTGAGTTCCTAGCAAAGAACATCATTCAACCATGAACTCATAGCATCAAATTGCCCTGGAAGACCTCCATCAGTATTGTTTATAGTATTTTTCTTTGTGTGTACCTTTTTTTATAAAATGTGAAGTTAGATCTATTGATATTTTTATATGATTTCTTCTCTTGCTTTTATGCTTAGAAAAATCTCTCCCATCCAAGGAGGAGAGAAACATGGTTTTCCAATTTCTTCTTATGGTTTTTCTTCTTTATATTTAACTCTTTAGTCCATCCAGAATCTATTTATTGTACAGGTAGGGATCCAAGTTCAAGGCCTTCCAAATTGTGTGTTATCTCAGCACTATCCAATGATTTTAAATGCCATTCCAATTATGTATCAAATTTCAATATTCATTTTGTGTCTATTTCAGAGCCTTCTGTTTTTAACTCTATCCCATTATTTAATTTTTTCATTCCTGTACCAGAAGTGGGAAGCCTGTCTTTAGTGTGTATGTTTCCTCTAAGCCTAACACAGGGATTGTTATGTTATAGGTGATCAGCAAATGAATTTATAACTGAAGGTCAGAACAGTGGAAGGACACAGAGGGAAACTGTTGTAAGATGGTGAGGCATTGTTGGAATGGCAACATTGAAGAAGAAAAAGTAGTACCTGGCATAGTGCCTAGCACATAGTAGGTACTCAATAAAATATTTCATATGTGAAAAGAATCTTGAAGTGGTAAGTTCTCCATGAATTAACTTCCTCCAGCTGAGTTTTTCTCCTCCACTGTTGCTCCAGTCTACCTCAAAATTCCTAGCCAGACCAGTCCCTCACTTTGGACATGTGCTCTGCCCTGTCTGCCCTCCAACTGTTCCTCTCAGAAGGCCATGGCTCTATGCTGAGTCAGGCAAACAGGTAAAAATTGTTGGGACAACCTGAGAAAATAGAAGTTATGATGATAACCTTTGTGAGTCTAGAATCTCAGGCCTTTCCTCCTGATATCTGGCCCATCAGTTAAGGCCCACTATAATCTGGCTCTCAAAGCATTGCAGAAGAAAAGGAACTTGGACTTAAATTCGGAAGCCATGGGCTTCTGCCTCGCCTCTTGCATTAGCTCTGTGACTGTTGACAAGTTATGTAACTTCTCTGAGTCACAGTTTCTTCACCTATAAGAAAGAGATAACAAGATCCCTCAGAGGATGTTATAAGCATTAAACGAGATAACCCAGACAAAGAATTCTTTAATGAGTCAACTGCTTTATGTGCATGATTATAACCACCTCTCTCTTACTTTACCTCATTTCCAACATGTAATTTCTGCTCCAAATAGCACAGGGTCTTCACCGCCCCTCCACGCCAGTGACTTCTGCTCCTCCCCCTCTTTCTGTGGTTCTTTCTGCCCATCCAGACCCCACCCATCCTTGAAGCTCCAACCTCAACCCCAAATACTTGCTTCCCAAATACTTCTCTCCACCTCTGTCCAGTGCATCTTTGAGCTTCTTTTATTCTCATGTGACAGCCCACATATTAATGCGCAGATCATGAGGGTTGAATATCTTCAAGGGAACCTTAGATTCTGTATAACAGGCCACATCGCATTCTCCTTAGATATACCTCAGAGAGCCCAGTGCCAAGCTAGTCCCAAAGCAGAAACCCAATATTCATTACTATATGAACAGTAAAGGAAGCGTAATGGTAATAATTTCACTGGGCTGATATTTTTTGGGTTTTTTGTTTGTTTGTTTGAATTATTTATTTATTTTTGGCTGCGTTGGGTCTTCGTTGCTGTGCGTGGGCTTTCTCTAGTTGCGGCGAGCGGGGGCTACTCTTCGCTGCAGTGTGCGGACTCCTCATTGGGTGACTTCTCTTGTTGCGGAGCACGGGCTCTAGGCACGTGGGCTTCAGTAGTTGTGTCAGGTGGGCTCAGTAGTTGTGGCACACGGGCTCTAGAGCGCAGGCTCAGTAGTTGTGGTGCATGGGCTTAGTTGCTCCATGGCAGGTAGGCTCTTCCCGGACCAGGGCTCAAACCTGTGTCCCCTGCATTGGCAGGAGGATTCTTAACCACTGCACCACCAGGGAAGCCCTGGGCTGGTATTTTTTGTACTTGCATCTTGAATTATGTTAAATCACTGAAACCATGGTGGTATGTCTTCAGTGTCTTCAAATATCCAGCCCTCTCAAATAAGTGGACATAGGAAAGGGACGGGGGGGAGAGTCAAGGTCAGCAGGACACCTGGGTCAATGGAGGTAGCAATAGAACCACAGGATGTTGGCTCTAGAAAGAGAAAATTTTACAGATTGTTTATTCCAACCTTATCATTTTGCAAGAGAGGAAACCAGGGCCTGGGGTGGCTAACTGCTTTTCCAAGTTCAACTCACAGACCAAGACCCAGGCACCCTGACTCCCCATGTAATGTAGTGCTCGCTCCTCTATGGTGAGTTCAGCTCCTTATATGTTTTTCCAAGTCAAGATTCATAACATAGAGCAGAGGTGATAACAGACCAGGGTTGGGGAGGAACCTTGGGCATGGTTCCAAAGGTTGGGAGACACATGTACAGGTGAGAGTCTCATATGCCATCAGGAGCACTGTGCTTTGGGTAAACTGACTTGCTTGGAAGCTAGACAGGTCTCCTGTTTGGGCTTGTACCAAAGTCCAAAACAATGAAGTATGTGGGTGTCTACTTCGCTCAATGGCAAAGAAAGCCTTTGAGCAGCACATGATAGAAAAAAACATCCTCCTCTCTGCATTATTTGTTTTTCCATTTGTTTCTCAACCTTCCATCTCAGACCATGGAGAAGCTGTGTTTCTTCAGACAGAATATGACAAGGAAGACTGTGCTTGGTTCATGAGGAATTCTGGCCCCCTAAAAGTGTGTGGGCTGCAAAGTAATTACTCTGCAGGAGAATGTATGTGTTCAAGCAAATTACACCCTTCACTCCCCCCGTTATACTGGGCCTGAACAACAGCACGCTGACTCACACTAATGATGCTGTCAGAGGCTTTACCTGTGATTTTTCCAAGCAGCAGGCTTTGAGTCGGCAGAGCAAGGGCTGCCTGATCAATCCATGGGCCTGTCTCCTCTCACAGATACCTGTAAAGAACAAAAAGTCAGCACGGGGCTTCCCTGGTGGTGCAGTGGTTAAGAATCCGCCTGCCAGTGCAGGGGACATGGATTCGAGCCCTGGTCCGGGAAGATCCCACATGCCGCGGAGCAACTAAGCCTATGTGTCACAACTACTGAGCCTGCGCTCTGGAGCCCGCAAGCCACAACTACTGAGCCCGTGTGCCACAACTACTGAAGCCCGCGTGCCTAGAACCCGTGCTCTGCAACAGGAGAAGCCACGACAATGAGAAGTCTGCGCACTGCAACAAAGAGTAGCCCCCGCTCGCTACAACTAGAGAAAGCCTGCACACAGCAACGAAGACCCAACGCAGCCAAAAATAAAAACAAACAAACAAACAGAAGTCAGCATGCCCAGAGGAGTGAGCAGATGTAGCAGGCTCAGGCAACAGCATGGCAACTGCTGTCACAGATGTGCAAGGCTCTCAACTACAGTGGACACAGGAGAGGTACAAGGGAGGAAGAGTCAGGATCGGGCCAGCAGCAGTTAGAAGTAGAATGGGCAGTGGAGTTAGAATGAATGTTGGCTCCAGAAAGAGCAAATTTTATAGATCATTTAATTTCAACTTTATCATTTTACAAGAAAGGAGACTGTGATGGTTAATTTTATGTCAACTTCATTGGGCTAAGGCATGCCCAGATAGCTGGTAAAACATTATTTCTGGGTGTGTCTGTGAAGATGTTTCTGGAAAAGATTAGCATTTCAATCAGTAGACTGAGTAAAGCAGATCACCCTCACCAATGAAGACGGGCATCATCCAATCTATCGAGGGCCTAAAAAGAACAGAAAGGCAGAGGAAGGGCAAATGTTTTCATGTCTTGAGCTGGGTCATCCTTCTCCTGCCATGAGACCCCAGTGCTCCTGGTTCTCATGCCTTTGGACTTGGACTGAATTACACCATTGGCTTTCCTGGTTCTCCAGCTTGCGGATGGCAGGTCATGGGACTTTTCAGCCTCCATAATCTCATGAGCCATTCCTATATGATTTCATATGTATATGATTATTTTATATATATGTATGTATATATTATACATGTAATATATATCTCCTGTTGATTCTGTTTCTCTGGAGAAGCCTGAATGATACAGCAACCAAAGCCTAGAGGGGCTAAAGGTCTTTCCAGTGTCAACCCACGGAGCCAGACCCCAGGCCCCCTGACTCACCATGTGGTGTTCTTTCCTTGGTACTGAGTTCAGTTCCTTATGTATTTTTCTAAGTCCAGGTTACCTTTAAAGAATGCTTTCATACATTTAGGTACTTTGATGCTGGTTGCATATATATTTATAATTTTGTATCTTCCTGTTGAATTGACCCTTTTATCATTATATAATGACCTTCTTTGTCTCTTGTGACAGTTTTTGACTTAAAGGCTATTTTGTCTGATGTAAGTATAGCCACTATTGCTCCCTTTTGGTTACCATTTACATGGAATATCTTTTTCCATCCCTTGACATTCAGCTGATGTTTTTCTTTAAAGCAAAAGTGAGTCTCTTGGGGGCTTCCCTGGTGGCGCAGTGGTTGAGAGTCCGCCTGCCGATGCAGGGGATACGGGTTCGTGCCCCGGTCTGGGAAGATCCCACATGCCGCGGAGTGGCTGGACCCGTGAGCCATGGCCGCTGAGCCTGCGCATACGGAGCCTGTGCTCTGCAACGGGAGTGGCCACAACAGTGAGAGGCCCGCATACCGCAAAAAAAAAAAAAAAAAAAAAAAAAGGGAGTCTCTTGTAGAAAGCATATAGTTGGATCTAGTGGGTTTTTCTTTTCCCAATCAGTCACTGTATGTCTTTTGATTGGAGAATTTAATCCATTATATCCTTAAAGCAATTAATGGTAGATAAGGACTTACTATTGCCATTTTGTTAGTTGTTTTCTGAATGTTTTGTAGTTCTTTTGTTCCTCTCTAGCCATCTTCGTGATTTGATAATTTTTTTGTAGTGGTATGTTTTGATTTCTTTATCTTTGTGTATCTGCTAGAGACTTTTTTCTTTGTGGTTACCATGAGGCATACATAAAATAACGTAATAGGCTATAACAGTCTATTTTAATCTGATAACTTGAATAATGTACAAAACTCTATACTTTTCTCCCCCCCCCCCCAATTTGTATTATTGATGTCACAACTTAGGTCTTTTTATATTGTATATCCATGAACAAATTATTGAACCTATATCTTTAATGTTTTCAAATTTTAACTTTTATACTAGAGTTATAAGTGTTTTACACACCACCAATACCCTATTAGAGTATTCTGAACTTGGATATATGCTTACCTTTACCAGTGAGTTTTATATTTTCATACACTTTCATGTTATTAATTAATACCCCTTTGTTTCAACTGGAAGAAATCCCTTTAACATTTTTGTAAGGCAGGTCTGGTGATAATGAACTCCCTCAGCTTTTGCTCATCTGAGAAAGTCTTTATCTCTCCTTCATTTCTGAAGGATAGCTTTTCTGGGAGTAATATTCCTGGTTGGCAATTTTGTCTTTTAGGACTTGAATCTATGATCCCACTCTCTCCTGGCAGCAAGGTTTCTGCTGATAAATTTGTTGGTAGACTTACAGGGTTCCCTTGTATGTGACAAGTCACTTTTCTCCTGATGCTTTCAAAATTCTCTTTGTCCTTGACTTTTGATACTTTTTAATTGTAATACGGCTTGGTGTAATCTCCTTTGCATTGATCCTGTTTGGGGAGTTTTGACTTTCATTAACCTGGATGTCCATATTCCTCCCAAGATTTAGGGTTTTCAGCCATTATTTCTTTAAATCAATTTTCTGCCCCTTTATCTTGCTCTTCTCCTTCTGACAATCCTATAATGCCTAAACTGATTTACTTTATGATTCTCATAAATCCTGCGTGATTTCTTCAATTTTTAAATTCATTTTTTCTTTTTTCTTCTCTGACTAGATAACTTCAACTGGGCTGTCTTCAAGTTCACTGATATTTTCTTCTACTTTCTTCACACATTCTTTCTTCTGTGCTGTTGAAGCTCAATTGCATTTTTTTCCATTTCATTCATTGTATTCTTTAGTTCCATACTTTGGTTATTTTTATCACTTTGAGGAAGTTCTCATTTTGTTTATGTATTGTTTTCCTGATTTTGTTGACTCATCTCTGCTTTCTTGCTGTTCACGGAACTTCCTTAAGACAATTATCTTGAAATCCTTGTTAGGCAGTTCATAGATCTATATTTCTTTGGGGTCAGTTATCAGAGCTTTATTAGTTTGCTTTGGTGGTGTCATCTTTGCCTGATTTTTTCATGATCCATGTAACCTTACATTGATGTCTGTGCATTTGAAGAAGAAAACACCTCTTTACAGACTGGTTTTAGCAGGTAAGGCTTTCTCCTACTGAGACTGCTTCTGAGATCATAGTTTAGTGGGACTGGAGCTTCATCCTGTAGCTGATGCTGGGTCCATGGGTGAGTACATGGCTGGCAAGCCTGTTCCCAGTGTCACAGATGAGTGTGGCTCCTGTCAGGTCCCTGAATGTGCTCTCCCCCCAAGTCCATAGGTCCACCCCTGGGCAGGCAGAACTGAGTCTGAGACTTCAGCACAGCAGTGCTAGAGCTGGCCACAGGGATACTTCAGAGTCCAGAGTCAGGACTGAGGTCACTGGGCCTGATACCAGGGGTACAGACTGGCATTGTTGGGTCCCAGGGCAGGTAGGGCTGACTCTGGACCATGGTGGAGTTGGAGCCTGATTCAGAGTCTTCAGTTGGAACCAAGGCCAACATGCCTCTTACCAGGGACATGGGTGGGTGGCAGTTGGGACTGGTTGCAGGACAATGGCCAAGAGAAGCTAGAGCTGAGTCCACAAGGGAATGGGACCCCTTTCAGTCTGCGGCTGTGACCACATTCAACAAGCCTTCCACCAGGACATGGACATGCCTTCTCAAAGTAGGTCTCTTTGATCTTGGGCTTCACTAGGTTTTTTCAGCCTTCCATCTGGTTCTCAAAGCTCCCACAAAGGCACTTTTGTCCATGAATGGCTGCAGGATTGTTATTTGTGTGTGTCGTTATGAGCTGGGGACATCCTCTCATGCCATTTTGTTGACATCACTCCCCTCTCTTAGCATCATATTTTTGAGGTTCATTCACAAAATATTAGTACTTTGTTCCTTTTTATGGTGAATGGATTACTTTTTAATGACTACATATTAGTTCATCCTGTGAATGCAACATAATTTAATTAACCACCTTCTTTCATGGATGTTTAAATGTGTATATTTTGCTAATATATTTAACGATTCATTGAAAAATTTTTGTGCACATGTAATACTTTTGTAGGTTTTTGAGGCCAGTTTTTGTTAAATGTATGTGCTAGTTATTTAATTAATAAGCAACCAATTTAATTAACTTTTTGTTAACCAAACTGCCTCATATTCAGCTGACTATTTCAGCCAAATTGCTGAACTGGGAGCCCCATGTAGACACAAAGAAAACATCCTGGAAAGGGAAAAGTTATCAGGAGAAAGGGAAATGAATCCAGTAGAGATTCTAATATGCCTTTCTTCCTACCCATGAGGGAAAGCACTTATATATTCCCAAACATAATTACCTTCCTGGTGTTTAATGAATACAACTTTAATGCATGCTATACAACTTAAATCTGCTAGAATACAACACACGGGGGAAGTTTCCTTGCACTTGCAGATCTGGTATATAAAAGTAAAGCTTTAAATGTCTTGAGATTATTGATTTGGTTGTTTACTTGGGGAGGTCCAGTGAGGTATCTTTTGAAGTGATTACCTAAAGTGTCTCAATATGTTAAGCAAATCTAAAAAGAAGACCCAGAGAAGGACCCTAGCTGGTGGAACCAGAGAAGTTCTAGGACCAGAACAGACCGATGGTTTTCAGTCTTTGGCAGTTATAAGGGGCACCTGGGGAGATTATTAAAAATACAGATGTCCACTTCAATTCACTGAGTCTGAATCTATGGCAAGATACTGAATCTAAGTATCTCTATATTTTTAAACAAATTAGCAAATAATTCTGATGTACACCGAGTACACCAAATGTACTTGAGGACATTAGACCCAACCATTGGAGAACTACATATTACTTAGTTCCTGCAGCAAAAGAGCATTTCCTGAATTATTTTAGCTTTTGTCTGTAAAGCTTTTGATTTCCCTGTCAAATCTGAATGAGAGCCTTGCTGAGTAGAGTATTCTTGGTTGTAGGTTTTTCCCTTTCATCACTTTAAATATATCGTGCCACTCCCTTCTGGCCCGTAGGGTTTCTGCTGAAAAATCAACTGATAGTCTTATGGGGATTCCCTTGTATGTTATTTGTTGCTTTCTCCTTGTTGCTTTTAATATTTTCTCTTTCTCTTTAATTTTTGTCAGTTTGATTACTATGTGTCTCAGTGTGTTCCTCCTTGGGTTAATCCTCTATGGGACTCTCTGCACTTCCTGGACTTGGGTGACTGTTTCCCTTTCCATGTTGGAGAATTTTTTAGCTCTTATCTCTTCAAATATTTTCCCAGGCCTTTTCTCTCCCTCCTCTCCTTCTGGGACCCCTATAATGAGAATGTTGGTGTGTTTGATGTTGTCCCAGAGGTCTCTCAAGCTATCCTCATTTCTTTTTGTTATTTTTTCTTTATTTTGTTCCGTGGCAGTGATTTCTGCCACTCTGGCTTCCAGCTCACTGATTTGTAAAAGAGTCTTTCTTAAATGGCCCCTCTGCTCACACTGAGGAATTCTATAAGAAACTACTGCACAAATCTACTTCTGCATTACTGCAGACATGATGTTGAAGCTGTTGCTTTGTCTCTTCTATGATGCTCCATGTGAAAAAAAATTTTAGACCCACTGACCAGAAAATTTTCGTTTAGCCTGAAGAATTAATATAATTCAAGGGAAAGGAATCAAAACAATGATATTTGTAATAAATTATATTTCTGATTTATTTTGGTGGACAGGAAACTCTCCTCAGTTTTAATAGTTACCCTTTTGCCTTATTGAACCATATATAACTCTTGGGTTTCTACCAGACATATCTCTTTATTATGTCTATATTTCCCTATGCTATAATTTAAAATTTCAACTCTTATTTATCATATTATTTATATTCTTGTAAGCTACCTCAGAGCCTCTGTAGAATGAAACATGGTGTGGGAGTGTAAGAGTTACATGTTAATTTGTTTATTTGTTTATCTATTAAAATTTCTCAAATGTTGACTGTTTCAACAGCATCATGGTGTCTCTTTATTCCTCAATCCCTTTAACATTCTCACCAAAAAAAGTGCTAAGGACGTTATTAAATGGAAGGATGGAGCCACTGATTGAAAGCTTCATGGAGAAGGCTGTGATTAAAATGAATGATTTTGAGAGTTTCACAATGAAACAAATCTGGGTACAGTTGGCCCTTGAACAACACGGGTTTGAACTGCACAGGTCCACTTATACATGGATTTTTTTCTATAAATACATTGAAAATTTGGAAATTTGCAAAAATTTGGAAAAGCTCATGATGAACTATGTAGCCTAGAAATATAAAAAAAAAGAAAGAAAAAGGTATGTCACGAATGCATAAAATATATATGGATATGTATATAACATACAAAATGTGTGCTAATTGACCATTTATCAGTAAGACTTCCAGTCAGCAAGAGGCTATTAGTAGCTAAGTTTGGGGGAGTCAAAAATAATATGCAGATTTTTGACTGCACAGGGGGTCGGCTCCCCAACCCCTGCATTGTTGAAATGTCGACTGTTTTTCCTCTAAGCGTTCTTCCCTCTCCCCATCTTTGCCTCCACCTCTGGGGTCTGATGAGCCTGGCTGACTCAAGGGATCACAGCGTCACTTCCTCTGCCAGTTTGCTGAATCCCAGTCTCTGGGGCACAGACAGGTCTCTTGACCTTGGCCAGTACCTGACAATTCTTGCAGAAGCAGCAGGCCAGAACATGTGGATAGAACTGGATAAATCTCCAATCCTGGGAAAAGAGCTCCTCGTTTACATGCTGGTGACTGTGGCTTCTTCAAAAGAAGAAGTGTCATCTTCAAAAGGCAAGGATAAGATGGCTTTAATGGAGGAAGAGATTTGTCCTACCACACATGCCTTTAATCTGCTCTGGCGGAATTGGCTCCCGTAGTGGGCATGTCTGAAACAGGGGCTCACATCTCAAGACTTTCAGCTAAGACCCTAGAGAAGTGATTACTAAGCCCACAGCTGTGTAGACTGTTAATGGCCTTTGCACACTGCACAGATCACAGGATGTCCACAGAACCCGGATGTCCACAGAAGTCTCGCAGAGGCTCCTCTGGCTGATCTCTAAATTGGGTCCCCGGAAACACATCATGCTCATACAGAAAAAGCTCAGAATAATGGGACAGCTATCATTTCTGTTTCCTGACCCAGCAACACGGCTTGTGTTTTGCACTTGGCTATGTGCATATTTACTTTCAGAAATGAATCAACAATTCAACACTGTTTGCTTCCTATTGGTGTCTCACCAGCCGTAGCAACACTTTCTCTCATTTTGATGAGTAATTTTTTTTTCCTAGGCAAGCAAATGGGAGCAGGTGTGTTAGGTGGTCTGCAGTGGTTACAGCAGCAAGCTGTGAACAAGAAGAACAGGAAGGCCACCACTCTAAAGAGACATAGGGAACTCATGTGGGTCACTTCTGGGTTTATGTAGCAACTGTGTGTTGATTTATTTCCATGAGGGAAATATTCTCTCCACTGGCAATTAAGGCACATGAGGCTCAAAGGCCAAGCCTAGAGCACCAGCAAGCAATAGATCAGGATCCCTTTTCCATGCCAAAATTTGTATCCTGCTGTGTTCTTTGGTACCCAGCTTGCAGCAGTGATGAGTTGACTGGCCAGGGAAAAGACTAAGCTTGGGAAAGATGTAGATCGGATGGGCACATTCCAGACCCCAGGGAGCCCATCTACCTCAGGCCCAGTCTCCTCTGAAATGCAGAAGTTATCATGTTTTCCCCTCCACGTTCTTTCTGTTCAACTAGTTTTACCAGATACATATAAAGAGTTAGAATTTTTAAATAATCTGTTTTTTTAAAATTCAGTAATGTGTTTGTTTTTGCCTATAAATGATTTGACTTCATAGCACATAAAATAAATGGGAAATCTCAGCACCATTCTCATGTTAGAAGCTGCTACCCAAAAATATCTATTTTGGTACCCGCAATTTTTTCCCCTTCCTCTCTCATTTGGGGAAGATGAAAGCTGCAAAGCCGTTTATCTCCCCTAAATTAGCCATGTGACAACTCTGAGCTATTGATAACTACTCCCCGCAACATTAATGTTTATGTCCGAGAGGGGTCAAGCGGTAAGCACCACGGAGGGAGAGCGGCCAAGATAAATGCGAGCGACGCAGCAGAAAGGCAGCCGAGTCAGCACAGACCGAGTGGGGAGCGGAGCACAGATGTGACCGCCATACACCCCAGCCTCCGCCAGCTTGTGGGTACAAGAGGGGTCACCGGTGCCCTCCTCCTGCGGGCCACGGCACTGAACCCCCCCCAGCTTGGCTGTAAGCGGAGTCCTCACAGCTGGTAGGAGCCGCCACATGCTCCTGGTGCTGTTGGCGCTGCTGCCGCCGCCCTTGACCGTGCCCCCTTCCTACCTCTGCTGACCAACCCCCACTGCCCAGGAGCTGGCTTCTCAGGGCCACAGCCACTTCTGCCACTCAGGACCTAGGGAGCATTGTCACTCTGTTCCGAGTCTTGAGCATGGTACTGGCTTTTGCTTGATTTTCCCACCACACAGCAAATGTCCGTATTTCTCAGCTGGATCTTTGGGGTCTAAGTGGAATCTTCAGTTGCTGCAAACCCTTGCATTTCTTCACACCTTCCCAGAGGCTTTTTCTTTATGTCACTGTAGCAGGACCTGAGTGTGAAGCCCTACTACATCCTTGTGAGTGACCAGAACTAAGATTAAATATGTAGAGAGAGAGAGGAACACATTCCCTCTGGCCTTGATCCACATCCTGGCACCCTCACTACCTAAATCACTTAATCTCTCATTGTCTCAGCTTCCCCACCTAAGAAATGTGAATTACAGGGAGTTCCCTGGTGGTCCAGTGGTTAGGACTCGGCGCTTTCACTGCTGGGGCCCAGGTTCGATCCCTGAAATTAAGATCCCGCAAGGCACGCAGCATGGCCAAAAAATAAATGTGAATTACAATCTATATGTCTTCAAAAGGTTGTTGTGGCATTAAGTGAAGGGACTCTATGGTCCTTGCTGAGCCATGAAAGTTGGTTATGATGACAATGATGCGTGACTTCAAGTTTTCTGGAAAAATGGAAATCTTTCCAAAATGTCTGGATTTGAGGATATCCCTGCAGAAGAAGAAGCAAGAAAAGATTCAACTCCAGGGAGAGCATCTCTCTAAGGAGAAGCAGGACCTCCTAACAAAGACTGAGTAACCCAAGATGCCCCCAGGGGCTCCCACGTCCCTGTTAGGCAAGATGTAGCCCCCAGAATCGTCTCCTCAGCCTTCTGAGATGCTCAGAATAAAGACATGAACAATGGCCTTCTGGGTTGAAATAGAAAATACTTGAAATGTCAGACTGGGCTGATCAGAGAAGCAGTGATGGAAACACATGCTGTTTCCTTAATGGCTGGTGGTTTGTAAAGGAGAGCATCTGCGTACACCGATCATAAAACATCATGCAACTTCAGAGAGCGGCATTCAATTTGCAAGACCAGAGTGTCCACTTAGGCAGTGGAGGGCTCGCTTTAGGAGTTAATAAAATCCTAATGGCCAAGAGTTCCTTAATTTCCTTCAGTAGTTGAGACACTTTGAGGAAATCTGCAAAGCCATTTAAATCCATCCCTTCATTTCCATTCCTAGTGATAATTGTCCTTCTTCTGGCTGCCTAACTTCTGAGCCCTCTTGATATAGCCCACCTTCAACTGGGAAGCTGAAAGTCCAAGACACTCACTTTCCCAGCCTCCCTTGAAGCTTGGCATGGACCCACCACCTGGTTCAGCTGATCACATGCCCCTGCCCGGACTCCAAGTCGGAAGTTAGAAATGTGAAGAAGCAGGGGATACCTGGGGTCATTTTGCAGCTGGTGTGGCAGCTACATTTTGAATCCTGATTCCTGAGTCATAGGGTCAATTCTCATGCAGTCCCCAGTGGAGGGGTAGGAAAAGAATCTCACAGTGGCAGCCCTGTCTCCATGGAGCCACGCTGCAGTGCAGCCTTGAACATCATTCCTGTTTACATGCCCTCTGGGTATGATTCTCAGGCCTTATTGGGCTTCTGGGAGTCCTCGTTGTATCACTGATGCTCCTGTTCTTCTTGGCATATACTTCTTTCTCTTCACCCGGCTAACTCCTGCTCACTCTTTTTATGTTTTATTTTTTTCACATCTTTATTGGAGTATAATTGCTTTACAATTGTGTGATAGTTGCTGCTGTATAACAAAGTGAATCAGCTATACATATACATATATCCCCATATCCCCTCCCACTTGCATCTCCCTCCCACCCTCCCTAACCCACCCCTCTAGGTGGTCACAAAACACTGAGCTGATCTCCTTGTGCTATGCGGCTGCTTCCCACTAGCTAGCTATTTTACATTTGGTAGTGTATATATGTCCATGCCACTCTCTCACTTTGTCCCAGCTTACCCTTCCCCCTCCCTGTGTCCTCAAGTCCATTCTCTAAGTCTGCGTCTTTATTCCTGTCCTCGCCCTAGGTCATTCAGAACCTTTTTTTTTTTTTTTTTAGATTCCATATATATGTGTTAGCATATGGTATTTGTTTATCTCTTTCTGACTTACTTCACTCTGTATGACAGACTCTAGGTCCATCCACCTCACTGCCAATAACTCAATTTCATTTCTTTATATGGCTGAGTAATATTACAATGTATACATGGGCTACATCATCTTTATCCATTCATCTGTTGATGGACACTTAGGTTGCTTCCATATCCTGGCTATTGTAAATAGAGCTGCAATGAATTTTGTGGTACATGACTCTTTTTGAATTATGGTTTTCTCAGGGTATATGCCCAGTAGTGGGATTGCTGGGTCATATGGTAGTTCTACTTTTAGTTTTTTAAGGAATCTCCATACTGTTCACCATAGTGACTGTATTAATTTACATTCCCACCAACAGTGCAAGAGGGTTCCCTTTTCTCCACACCCTCTCCAGCAATTACTGTTTGTAGAATTTTTGATGATGGCCATTCTGACTGGTGTGAGATGATATCTCATTGTAGTTTTGATTTGCATTTCTCTAATGATTAGTGACGTTGAGCGTCCTTTCATGTGTTTGTCGGCCATCTGTATGTCTTCTTTGGAGAAATGTCTTTATAGGTCTTCTGCCCATTTTTGGATTGGGTTGTTTGTTTTTTTGATATTGAGCTGCATAAGCTGCTTGTATATTTTGGAGATTAATCCTTTGTCAGTTGCTTCATTTGCAAATATTTTCTCCCATTCTGAAGGTTGTCTTTTGGTCTTGTTTATGGTTTCCTTTGCTGTGCAAAAGCTTTTAAGTTTCATTAGGTCCCATTTGTTGATTTTTGTTTTTATTTCCATTTCTCTAGGAGGTGGGTCAAAAAGGACCTTCCTGTGATTTATGTCATAAAGTGTTCTGCCTATGTTTTCCTCTAAGAGTTTGATATTGTCTGGCCTTACATTTAGGTCTTTAATCCATTTTGAGTTTATTTTTGTGTATGGTGTTAGGGAGTGTTCTAATTCCATTCTTTTACATGTAGCTGTCCAGTTTTCCTAGCACCACTTATTGAAGAGGCTGTCTCTTTTCTCCATTGTATATTCTTGCCTCCTTTGTCAAAAATAAGGTGACCATATGTGTGTGGGTTTATCTCTGGGCTTTCTATCCTGTTCCATTGATCTATATTTCTGTTTTTCTGCCAGTACCATACTGTCTTGATTACTGTAGCTTTGTGGTATAGTCTGAAGTCAGGGAGCCTGATTCCTCTAGCTCCGTTTTTCTTTCTCAAGATTGCTTTGCCTATTCGAGGTCTTTTGTGTTTCCATACAAATTGTGAAATTTTTTGTTCTCGTTCTGTGAAAAAAGCCATTGATAGTTTGATAGGGATTGCATTGGATTTGTAGGTTGCTTTGGGTAGTATAGTCATTTTCACAATGTTGATTCTTCCATTCCAAGAACATGACATATCTCTCCATCTGTTTGTATCATCTTTGATTTCTTTTATCAGTGTCTTATAGTTTTCTGCATATAGGTCTTTTGTCTCCTTAGGTAGGTTTAGTCCTAGGTATTTTATTCTTTTTGTTGCAGTGGTAAATGGGAGTGTTTCCTTAACTTCTCTTTCAGATTTTTCATCATTAGTGTATAGGAATGCAAGAGATTTCTGTGCTTTAATTTTGTATCCTGCTACTTTACCAAATTCATTGATTAGCTCTAGTAGTTTTCTGGTAGCATCTTTAGGATTCTCTATGTATAGTATCATGTCATCTGCAAACAGTGACAATTTTACTTCTGCTTTTCTGATTTGGAATCAAGTTCAGGAAACGCAGAGAATCCCATACAGGATAAATCCAAGGAGAAACATGCCAAGACACGTATTAATCACACTATCAAAAATTAAATACAAGGAAAAAATATTAAAAGCAGCAAGGGAAAAGGAGCCAGTAACATACAGGGGAATCCCCATAAGGTTAACAGCTGATCTTTCAGCAGAAACTCTGCAAGCCAGAAGGGAGTGGCAGGACATATTTAAAGTGATGAAAGGGAAAAACCTACAATCAAGATTACTCGACCCAGCGTGTGTGCTTCGGCAGCACATATACTGAAATTGGAACGATACAGAGAAGATTAGCATGGTCCCTGCGCAATGATGACATGCAAATTGTGAAGCGTTCCAAATTTTTTTTTAAAGCGGAAACTAACTTACCATTGTAAAGCAGTTATACTCCAATAAAGATGTTAAAAAAAAAAAAAGATTACCCAGAAAGGATCTCATTCAGATTGGATGGAGAAATTGAAAACTTTACAGACAAGCAAAAGCTAAGAGAATTCAGTACCAGCAAACCAGCTTTACAACAAGTGCTAAAGGAACTTCTCTAGGTAGGCAACACAAGAGAAGGAAAAGGTGTACAATAACAAACCCAAAACAATTAAGAAAATGGTAATAGGAACATACATATCTATAGTTACCTTAAATGTAAATGGATTAAATGCTCCAACCAAAAGACACAGATTGGCTGGATGGATACAAAAAGAAGACCCATATATATGCTGTCTACAAGAGACCCACTTCACACCTAGGGACACATGCAGACTGGAAGTGAGGGGATGGAAAATGATATTCCATGCAAATGGAAATCAAAGGAAACCTGGAGTAGCAATTCTCTTATCAGACAAAATAGACTTTAAAATAAAGACTATTACAAGAGACAAAGAAGGACACTACATAATGATCAAGGGATCAATCCAAGAAGAAGATATAACAATTGTAAATATTTATGCACCCAACATAGGAGCACCTCAACACATAAGGCAAAGACTAACAGCTATAAAAGGGGGAATCAACAGTAACACAGTAATAGTAGGGGACTTTAACACCCCACTTTCACCAATGGACAGATCAACCAAAATGAAAATAAGTAAGGAAACACAAGCTTTAAATGATACATTAAACAAGATGGACTTAATTGATATTTATAGGACATTCCATCCAAAAACAACAGAACACACTTTCTTCTCAAGTGTTCATGGAACATTCTCCAGGATAGATCATACCTTGGGTCACAAATCAAGCCTTGGTAAATTTAAGAAAATTGAAACTGTATCAGGTATCTTTTCCAACAACAACACTATGAGACTAGATATCAATTACAGGAAAAAAACTGTAAAAAAATACAAACACATGGAGGTTAAACAATATGCTACTAAATGTCCAAGAGATCACTGAAGAAATCAAAGAGGAAATCAAAAAAATACCTAGAAAAAATGACAATGAAAACACAACAGCCCAAAGCCTATGGGATGCAGCAAAAGCAGTTCTAAGAGAGAAGTTTATAGCAATACAATCCTACCTCAAGAAACAAGAAAAATTTCAAATAACAACCTAACCTTACACCTATAGCAATTAGAGAAAGAAAAACAAAAAACCCCCAAAGTTAGCAGAAGGAAAGAAATCGTAAACATCAGATAAGAAATAAATGAAAAAGAAATGAAGGAAACAATAGCAAAGATCAATAAAACTAAAAGCTCATTCTTTGAGAAGATAAACAAAATTGATTAACCATTAGCCAGACTCATCAAAAAAAAGAGAAAAGACTCAAATCAACAGAATTAGAAATGCAAAAGGAGAAGTAACAACTGATACTGCAGAAATACAAAGGATCATGAGAGATTACTACAAGCAACTACATGCCAATAAAATGGACAACATGGAAGAAATGGACAAATGCTTAGAAAAGCACAACCTTCCGAGACTGAATCAGGAAGAAATAGAAAATATGAACAGACCAATCACAAGCACTGAAATTGAGACTGTGATTAAAAGTCTTCCAATAAACAAAAGCCCAGGACCAGATGACTTCTCAGGTGAATTCTATCAAACATTTAGAGAAGAGCTAACACCTATCCTTCTCAAACTCTTCCAAAATATAGCAGAGGGAAGAACACTCCCAAACTCATTCTATGAGGCCACCATCACCCTGATACCAAAACCAGAGAAAGATGTTACAAAAAAAGAAAACTATAGGCCAGTATCACTGATGAACATAGATGCAAAAATCCTCAACAAAATACTAGTAAACAGAATCCAGAGCACATTAAAAGGATCATAAACCATGATCAAGTGGGGTTTATCCCAGGAATGCAAGGATTCTTCAATATACACACATCAATCAATGTGATACACCATACTAACAAACGGAAGGATAAAAAACCATATGATCATCTCAAAAGATGCAGAAAAAGCTTTCAGCAAAATTCAACACCTATTTATGGTAAATCCTCTCCTGAAAGTAGGCATAGAGGGAACTTTCCTCAACATAATAAAGGCCATATATGACAAACCCACAGCCAACATTGTTCTTAATGGTGAAAAACTGAAACCATTTCCACTAAGATCAGGAACAAGATGAGGTTGCCCACTCTCACCACTATTATTCAACATAGTTTTGGAAGTTTTAGCCACAGCAATCAGAGATGAAAAAGAAATAAAAAGAATGCTCATTGTTTTTAGATTGGGCTCAAGCATCACCTCCTCCAAGGAAGCCTTCCTTCACACATCTCTCCTTCCATCAGACTATTTAGAAAACTTGACATCAGGTGCTATGTCTAATTGATTCTTTTATCACAAGTACCTAGAACTGTAGATAGTCAATACATACTGCTGTATTATTTTCCTACAGCCGCTGTAACAAATTACCACAAATTTGGTAGCTTAGAATGATACAGATTTCTCTCACCAGTTCTGGAGACCAGAAGTCTGAAATCAATTTCACTGAGCCAAAATCAAGATGTTGGCAGGGCTGTGCTCTCCCTGCAGTCTCTAAGGAAGAATTCGTTCCTTGCTTCTTATTATGTTGGTGGGCGCTGTTGTTCCTTGGCTTGTGGCTGCATCACTCCAATCTTTACCTCTGTGATCACATTCCCTTCTCCTCTTCTATCTGTCATCTCCCTCTTCCTCCCTCTTATAAGGACACTTGTGCTTGCATTTAGGGACCACCGTGTAATCCAGGATAATCTCCCCATCTCAAGATCCTTAATTTAATGACATCTGAAAAGGCTTTGCTATGTAAGGTAAAATCCACAGATTCTAGGTATTAGCATATGGACCTGTTGGGGGCCATTATTCAGCCTACCTACCTCGTAGGTCACATACTGCATACATTTCTGTGAAGTAAAGCACTGGCTCCCCTTCCTATGATACTGTCCTTAAAGTTACTCCCTAGGAGTTGTGTTCTCTGTCACTTCTGTATGAAAGTACCTTGGTCCTTTACAAACTATACCTCCTTGAGCTAAATCCACCTTGAGCAACCTGCTTCGTGTGCAGATCCACCGGGTGGCCAGAAGTCCTCATGAAGTTCATTCAAGCTGTTATGATGGCCCTCTTCCCAGTCCTACTGCTGAATATACGACCGTGAACAAAACTGTTAGATAAGCAGAATAGCTCTGCCCTGATGTCAGGAGACCTGGCCTCCAGCCTCTTCATCTTGTGGGACCAGGGGTGAGAATTCCACCTCTCTGGGCTTCAGTTTCCCAATTCATACAAACCCTTCCCAATTCAGCCATGCTCTTTCCCCATATCTTCACAACTTTCTCCCTCTTGTCACAAAAGAACACCTACTACGTGGTTCCATTTGCAGGGCTCAATTACAGGCAACACTAGATTATATTGTTTAGGTAGTGAAACTATAAAGCAACTTAGGAAATGATTATCACAGAAGCTAGAATAATGCTTCTGTGTGGTGAGGGGACGGAGGATTTGGGGGGCCGGCAATTTTCTATTTCTTGACCTACATGGTAGTTACCTGGGCATTTGCTTCATAATTCTTTGCCAATTTGCTTTACTTACTTCTGTTTAACTTTTAATTTTGGAAATTTAAAACATTCTCCAAAGTAGAGACAATAGTATGATAAACCCCAGCTTCAACAATTGTCTGCTTTTGCTATTTTAGTGTCACATATGCATGCCTCCCAATTTGGGGGAGCATTAGGCACTTTAAAACCAATTCCAGGCATTACATCACTTGATCCACAAATGCCTCAGTGTGTACAGATACATCTTATGCATGTTTTATACATGTATAATATATGTATTATACCAACATACATATATGTAATATATTAAATTAATTTAATCACAGTAAAAGTATGAAGGAGGTAATGGAACTAGCTTGGAAGGCAGAAATCCTATGCAGGGGAAGGGATCTGTGTGTGTGTGCGTGTGTGTGGGTGCACATGCACATGTGCATGCACGTGTGTGTGCAGGCCATGTGTCCACAGCAGGATGTCTGCTTCGGGGTGGAGGAGTAGCTATCCCATTGGCTTAGCTGGGGGGTCATAGTCATGGCTCCCAGTGATGGAGCTGGGCATTTATTACTATTTTTGTTTGTTTGTTTTGACCGTACCATGTGGCATGCAGAACTTCCCTAAACAGGGATTGAACCCGTACCCCCTGCATTGGAAGCTGCATTGGTTAAGGAGTCTTAACCACTGGACCACCAGGGAAGTCAGGAGCTGGGCATTTAAATGAGCACAGTGACCTCTGGCAACCCTGAAGAGCTGTAAGCCTTGGGATTGCAAGGGATCTTGGTGGGCTGGATAAATCACGCATGAGCTCCAAGTCAGTCTTTTCATTTCTGTCTGCCCAGTACCCAGCAGAGTTGCCCAGAGTAAGACCTCAATAATTGTTAAATGAATAGTTGACTGTGGAAGAGGATGGCTCTGAAGAACCCCGCAGTTTGGAGGGGGCTCAGAGAGTTTCTCATGGTGTTAAGCACACTGCCTTGCTCTTGGAGAGAGGAGGGATGTGGTGAGCTCCTTCGTGGAAGGGGGGCAACCCCACGCTGCCGGTGGGAAGGAGGCTGTTGGTTCTCAACAGAAGTGGGTGGGGACATAGAGGCAAACATCTGTGCCCCTAACATGAGCCCTAATCTGTCCTATTGCTGGAGAAATCTGGAATCAGGTCTAGAGCTGGTATAAGTTGTTAAGGTCCAAGTCCTGTAAAGTAGAGGTAGGAATGGGGATCTGCAGAGACTTCTCAGATTCCAGTCTGCAGTCTAAGTCCAGGTATTGCCACACCCCCTTTACACATCTCTTGAGCTCCTGGGCACACCATAAGAGGCTGATGGAAGAGGTCCACATAGGATCTCACAAGTTCCTTTGGTCAAAACTTGCCCATTCTCCAAGTTTACTCAAGTCTTCCTCTTCCGGAAATTCCTAGTGCACAGCAAGCCCTCAACCTCTCCTCCAGCTCACAGCGCTTGCCCTGGCTGTTCCCTCTGCTGGGAATGCTTTTCCCTCAGTTTCTCATGTGGTTTGCTGCCTCACGTTCTTTAAGTTCCAGTTTGCATATCTCCGCACTAGAGAGATCTTCCATGAGCATCCTGTGTAAACCAGATAGCAACCCCGCCTCTACCCTGGTCCTTCATCTCTTGTACTCTGCTTCTATTTCTTCCTAACCCACGTTGTCTGTCTCCCTACCACTTAGAGCTCCCAGAATATAAGCTCTATGGAGGCAGGGAGTTTGTCTGTTTTCTTCAGACTTGTGTTTCCAGGGCCTAGAGCAGTGCTTGGCACAGAGTGGGGGCTCACTTCCTATTTGTTGTATGACTGATTTCTTGTCTGGTCTGTGCAGCTCACTTAACATTTTGTTATCTTTCACATCTTGTCTTCCCAGCTGGACTCCTTGAGGGCATGGATGAAGTCTGTTCTTGTTTCAGTCACCTCTTATTCATCCCATTGGTGAGGGAGGGATTCCTGCCCTAGGGCTAGGGAGATGGCCAAACACACAACACTGGGCAGATGAGATCAACAGCTGTTTCTCAATCACATGTACTCATAGCCTGGGTGGAAGAGGACATTGCACACCATACGAGACCACACGGGGTTGCACTGGGCAGCCGAATGAACAAGGAGGGGCTGTGCAAGGCAGGCTTTGTAGTTTCAAGAGGGTGGGGTGAACCCTGGTTCCCACAGGAAGATGTGATTGGCTTGTTTGAATAATTCCATGAGCTGGAGGGAACGGAGACCCACTACTCAGGAAAAGCAGGAACTGTGCCTGGTCAGTTTGATAAGGAGCGTGGTTTGGCTGGCGTATCTTATCCACAGGAGCAGAGTGTGGAGGGGAACTTGCAATTAGACCATTGGAGGCCCTTCTGCTTTTCCCAGATGTTGAGGAAACACCTGAATATTGGGCCTCATACCACAGTTTTTCTCTAGTGTATGTGCTTGGACAGCATTCAGTGGCCAGTCTTGGGCATCCTGGTGTGTCTCTCTGCTGAGCCCAACTTTGCCTCTCACTCCTGCTTTGTCCTGGCATCTCAGCCCTGTTATGGTCCAACCAGTTGCAGGCCATTGAATCCTCCTCCTGGAGGCTCAGCTTATCCATATCCCTGGGCCTTCTTCCTACCTGCTCGTGGCCCAGCCTTCTGGGTAGGGTGCTCCCTTCTTTTCCCTGATGACTTGTGTCTTCTCTCCATGTCTGTGGCTGGCCCTGCATCCATCTCTCTCCTTCTCGCCTGCCAGTTGGCCGTGTGACAGCTCCTAGCATCCTCCCCAGAAGGACTGCACTTCTCTTGTGAGCAGCTTCAGAGGGCATGTTTCTGTGGAGCCCGTGGAGAGAGTCCAGCTGAAGCTTGAAAGCCAAGGAGCCCAACGGCATTTCCTGGGTGGGTCACTGTGTCTGCCCATGTGTGTCGGCATGATTGTTTTGCCATCCTCGTGAGTCAAACCCTGGAGGTCTTTGGTTCTAACCAGTGAAGGCATTGCTATGTGGCAGCCACGGAAGTGCACCTCCAGAGCTCCTTCTGGGCCCCAGCTGGTGCACCCTGAGATAGATGATCACTACCTTTACACTGAGGCCGTGCTTCCCAGCCACCTGAGCGCTCCGGGGACACTCAGGCAGGCCCGCTCCTGGGAAACTTGGCGCCCTGGCTGGGCCTCGTCAGAGCACCGCACACAGCCCCAGACCTTCCTTCCTTTTCTCTCTCCTTCATGGGGTCAGGCTTGCATTACTGTCTCATGCCTTCCCCAGCCTGTGCCTGCTTCCTTCCTATCTTCCCTCGTGGGCTTTTTGCATACTCTGCATGTCTAATTCCTGTCTTGGTGTCTGCTTGCTGGAGGACCGCGAATGATGAGGCTACTGTGGTGTGAAAGTCTTAAACAGTCCCAAGGTCCCCATGGCACATGGCACCCCAGGAGTTGACTTTGCTCTTTGGGCTCTGAAGGAGGGGTGTCTATCACGGTCATTCAAAGCAGGGCTTTAGATATCACTTATGATACACATGAATTTATTTACAAAACAGAAACAGACTCACCGATATAGAAAACAAACTTATGGTTACCTAAAGGGAAAAGGAGAGGGGGAGAGATAAATTAGGAGTATGGAATTAATAGATACACACTCTTATATATAAAATAGGTAAGTCGCAATGATTTACTATATAGTACAGGGAACAGTATTCACTATCTTATAACAACTTATAATGGAAAAGAATCTGGAAAACACTATAGTTATAGCTGAATCATTTTGCTGCACACCTGAAACTAACACAATACTGTCAATCAACTCTACTTCAATTTAAAAAAAGGCTTTAGGACCAGACATGGAATCAAACTCCAGCTCCACCTCTTGAGCTGACATGGAATCTGAGGTGAGTCTTGTAGCCACTTCATGCCTCAGTTTCCAAAGCTGTAAAAATGGGGTTGTTGTAAGAATTAAATGTGATGATGTGATGATCCAGTATTTACTTATGAAAGATGGATTCTAAAACTGAGCACCTACAAATACCCAGCCCTTCTCAAAGTGAGGTCCAGGGACCCCTGGGGTCCCCGAGGACATTTCAAGGCATCTGCAAGATCAAAACTACTTGAAAATAATACGAACATGTTTGCACTCTCATTCTCTCACAAGTCTACAGTGGAGTTTTCCAGAAACTACATGACATGGGGTATCGCAACAGATTAAACGCAGCTATGAGAATCCAGCTGTCTTCTGTGAAGCCAGATATTACAGAGCTTTGCAAAAATGTAAAACAATGCCTTTTTCTCACTACTTAAAAAACAATCTGGGTTGCTTTCTTTTTCCCCAAGCACATTATTTATGTTAATGTGTAATGGGTTTATTGTTGTTTAAAATGAATTAATTAGTATTTTAAAAATTTCTCAGCTCTACCTTCTAACATGGCAAATATCACTGGATATCACACACACAGAGAAACAAAAGCTTTTTGAGGCTCACGATAATTTTTCAGAATGCAAAGACACTCCTAGATCAAAAGACGTGAAAACTGCTGCTCTACTCAAAGGAACTTAAGGGCTTTAGAACACTGCCTCTGCTGACCGGCCTCCTGGACTCAGTTTCCCAGCGGGGCAGATCTCCCAAGGAAGACGGCTTCTCCAGAGAAACTCTGAGTCAGAAGAGAAGCAGTCAGACCTGGGTTCAAATATGCCAGCCCCGTTACCTTGTAGTGGTGCAGTCTTGGGCAAGTAAGTCATTGAAGTTCTCTGATCTTCAGTTTCTCCCCCTGCAAAACAGAGGTGTCTTGTGAGGTGTTTGCCGCTGTACCTGGCACTTGCCATGTGCTTGGTAAATGTTGGTCTGTCCTTGCTTCTCCAGGACAAGGGCACTTTAGCTGAGCATCAGCAGACAGAGGATAACTGCTGCAGGAGAGATGCTTTCCAATCCACTGTTACTGAATTTAGCTGCCTCTGCGGTGCTCTAACACGCTCCCAAGTGCTGCCGATGGTGCCAATCCAGGGGCTGCATTTTGAGAACCACTGACGTGGACCTTTAACAGTTCACACCTTGCAGATGGTTAAAAAGTATTTTACCTCCTGGTATTTAATGGAATCCAGGTCCTGGGAGGTTCTTGGAGGGGAACGGGCCCCTGGCAGTGAGAGCTTCCAGAAAGAGATGAGAGGGGGCCTCTGGGCAGCCTCATTAACTCTTCCTTGGGATTTCCATGAACAAATCCTTTGCTCATGGTCTCCCCCTTGGAAAGCCCATCCTGCCAGTAGAGATGGAAATGTGATGGGCCCCAGTCAGTGGGGTATGACTGTCACTCAGCTCTCCGCAGCCCTGGCCTGTTTCACGTGGGTCTGCTTCCTCCCTCTTGCCTTCCCCCATCTTCCTTCTCCCTTCTTTTCATCCTATTTCTTCCCCTTTCAACCCAAGAGTTAGTGGTTAAAAATCGATGACTTGACACCCCTCCAGAGCGGCCCCCAGAGTAGAACCCTCAGAGTCACTGGGGCCTGAGAAAAGTGGCTCTTAGTGGCCCAGCTGCCCCCATGAGGGTGAGGTTGGGGGGCCTTCCCAAACCACATCCTTGTTTCTCCTTAATACTTAGAATTCTTTCTCCTTTTTCCTCAGAGCCAGCTTTCGCAGTCCTAAGCCATCCCCCAGTGAACACTTCCCTTCAAAGCCAGCCCGTCACTTTGGGAAAGGTACTTTTTTCCATAAGCAAATGTTTCCCACAGCTGGGGGAGAGGAGTTCCCCGCGCATCTGTGAAAGCCAGAGGCAGAAAGCAAAGGGCAGAAGTGAATACCATCCTCCTGCAATAACCCACCCACTCCTACCAGAGCCTTCCCTCGCTGGCAGTGTGGAGACGGATCTGTTCAGGCCACTGCAATTTGAGAGATACCAGGATGGATGGGAAGTGGGCTCCAGCAGGTAGAACGCAAGATCAGTGCCCCATGTAGGGGGCCAACTATTGCTTATTCAACTGTATTACTTACACAGGCTTCCGTTTGCTCATGAGTAAGAGATCGGAAGAATGATATCTACTGAAAAGGGTTGTCGTGGGAATTAAATTACTTGCCGTATCAAAAGCACCATCTAAGGGAGTGACCTGTGCTCGCCCCAGCGCGAGCATCCATGCCTCCACCCACCGCCCTGATCCCTCAGCTCCGAAGGAACCAGAGTGAGGGGCAATTACTGGAGGAGGCATTGAGTGGAGTGAAAAATCACTTCTCTCCGGGGTCAGAAGACCAGTTCTAGTCTCTTAGTCAAGCACTAAGGAGCTAGTTAGCATGCCTAACTAGCAAGGTCATGAACTCCTTGGTGCTTCTCTGCTCTTTAACATGGGTATGGGAACAACACCAGACTAAGATCCAGGCTTCCTTTGGACAGGAGGAAGCCCCAGAAACCTGTGAAGTGCCCCTTAGTGGCGGACCCCATTTTTCCACGCTAGTTGGTGACCAGGCCCAGAGGCAGCTGGTCTGGGAGGGCTGGGCCTGTCCGCACTTGCCCTTGAATTAACAGCCGGGCAGCTGCATCAAATTCCTTCCCTGGTCCAGCTAGGAGGCCTCACGCCCTGGGCTGGGAGCCCAGTGGGGGCTTGCTGAAGAGACATTTTGGACCTTCTCCCTGCAACGCCCAGCTTTGATTTATTTCCTGTCCTGGCTGGTATTCTGCTGACCTGATCCTATAAGCACATAATTACATTATTAGCATAGGATGAACGGTACACAATGTGTCCTGCTGGCGAGGATTAGGGTACAGCGCAGCTTCAGCAGAAGGAAGCGGGGAAAGGCGAGGCAGGGCAAACTGGGGGTGCAGGCACCTGGACTGGGGCACTGGAGGAGGTCTTAGTTGTCTTCCGGGCACCCCCATCTGCGAGGGTGAAGAAACTGACACCCAGGGAGAGGGAGCGACTCGGCTGGGAAGTGCACTCCATTAATCACAGATCAAGGGGCGCCAGTGTCCCCACTACGTTCAGTAGGCCTTAGCAGGAATGACAGCATTGGGAGAAGGAGGAGAGACGTTTCCACAGGCAGGAATCCAAGCGAGGGGACGTAGAGCAAGACGCCCACTCTGAAGGCTTAGGACCTGCGTGGCTGAGCAGCCCCAAGAGCCCAGCCAGCGTCCAGACCCTGTGGAAACCTCACTGGGTTACACCTTAGCAGGACAAGGTCCCAGCCCACAGCAAAGCACATGCAAGCCTGCGCTGTCGGGGGTCAGGGCCCGCCGTGCCAAGGGCTCTGGTTGCTCTGATCTTGGTGACGCCACATTGCAGGCTCGTCTGGACTCTGAGCCTTTGCTCCTGGGGTTCATCCTATTCCCTCCTACTCTGCTATGGGGCTCACCTCTAGCGCTGCCCTTTGCAGACCTCTGTCATGTTGGAATGTGCTGTGTTGGCATCATTTGCTTGGATGAGGTAGATGTTACTCCTACTGTCTCTGCTCTGAACTCAACTTCCTCAGGCAGCAGCTTGAGCTGATCCATTTCTGCACCCCTCGTGCCCAGCAAAGGGCCTGACACCAGGATGCTCAAGACATTGTCGATGTGAACAGTCATGCAGGTGGGACATGGGGTGATGGGAAGCCATCTGAACATTCTTGGGCAGGGTCAGTGGGGAACCCATGTGCCTTACTGAGGAGTTCAAGGATGCAGGGGGATCACTGCTTGATTTCCCTTGCTCCCTGGCATCTGGGGATGAGGAGGGTCTGCACCTGGAGAACCAGCAGGCCCCAGGTGCGAGGAGGAGGAGATGATGAGGCTGGTAGCCAGGCAGGGCCAAACAGATTGGGGGGAGGCCATAAATGGAAACCCTGAAGTAAGAAAGCAGAAGGCAGGTTATCTGAGCAGATGGCAGAGCTCGGTGCTCATGAAAGCCAACTTCCCCCTGCTTTTGTCCTCTGGTTCTGGACACCCCACTGTGCTTCCTCCTGGCCAGAGGACTCTGCTGTACCCATCTCTCCCTGCTGTCTGCACCCTGGCCATGCCCAAGCCTCCTTGCCATCTTTACCACTCTTGGAGTCCTGAGTGGTCCTGGAGAGAGCCGTGTGGATGCTCTGACTCTTCACCTACTTGGCTTCTCGCTGCTGCTCTTGCTGACTCCCTGCTGCATTTCCCAGAGCCTCTGGTCCAAATGTTTTCCACTTCCTGGAGGCCCCAAACACACATCAGTCTGAACTGCGCTCAGCTGATGACCTCATCTGCTTCAGGGAGACTGGAATCACACAAAGTAAACTTCTCTGAATTCCATCCCCTCTGCATCAGTTTTTCTGTGTCCTCACCCACACTTCCCTCCTTTTCTCTCATCTCCTGGAAAAGCACCCCTCCCCCTCTGCCTCCATCCTACCTCCTCCCGTGAGTCCCCTCTTGCTTTCCCAGTTGTTTCTTGGTCTATAAGAGGATGGTTTCATCCATCCTTAAAATATGATTCCTCAACCCAGCCGATCCTCAGGCTGCTGCCCCATGTTTCTCCTTCCTGTTACCACTGAGCTTGGTAGAGGTTTAGTCCAAACACGTCCAACCCTTCACCTTCCTCTCACTCCTCAACCCTCACAATCATGTTTTCAACCCAGAACTCAACTGAAAATATGCACGTAGAAAAATACTATATTGTGAGTTGGAAAATGCAGATGATAAAACAGGATGTACACTTTTTTTTACAGTCCATTTTTTTTTACAGATCCTACAAATTTTGCTGCATCCTACAAATTTTGCTAAGTTGTATTTTCATTTTCACTTACTTCAAAGTATTTTTTAATTTCCCTTGAGACTTCCTTTTTTGACCCATGGGCTATTTAGAAGTGTATTGTTTAATTCCCAAATTATTTGGGCTTTTCCCAGTATCTTTCTGTTATTGATTTCTAGTTTAATTTTGATGTGATACAAGAATATATACTGTATGATTTCTATTCTTTTAAATTTGTGAAGGCATAGTTCATGCCCAGAATATGGTCTCTCTTGATGAATGGTCCATGTGCACTTGAGATGAATGTGTGTTTTTTGTTTGTTTGTTTGTTTTTGTTTTGTTTTGTTTTGTTTTTTTTGCGGTACGCGGGCCTCTCACTGTTGTGGCCTCTCCCGTTGTGGAGCACAGGCTCCGGACGCGCAGGCTCAGCGGCCATGGCTCACGGGCCTAGCTGCTCTGCGGCATGTGGGATCTTCCCGGACTGGGGCACGAACCCGTGTCCCCTGCATCGGCAGGCGGACTCTCAACCACTGCGCCACCAGGGAAGCCCTGAATGTGTGTTTTGAATAAAGTGTTCTACAAATGTCAGTTAGGTCAAGTTGATTGATAATGTTCTTCATGTCATCTGATCCTAGCAATCTTTGAGAGAGGAGTGTTAAGGTCTCCAGCTATATAGATTTGCTTCTCCTTTCAGATCTATCAGTTTTTGCTTTATGTATTTTGAATCTATATTGTTAGGTTCATACAGGTTTAGGAATGTTATATCTTTTTAGAGAACTGACCTCTTTATTATTATATAGTATCCCTCTCTATCCCTGATAATCTTCTTTAAAGTCCACTTTAGGGGCTACCGTGGTGGCGCAGTGGTTGAGAGTCTGCCTGCTGATGCAGGGGGCTGGGCCCGTGAGCCATGGCCGCTGAGCCTGCGCATCCGGAGCCTGTGCTCCGCAACGGGAGAGGCCACAACAGTGAGAGGCCCGTAAACCATAAAAAAAAACAACAACAACAAAAACAAAAAGTCCACTTTATCCAAAATTAATATAACTACTCATGTTTTCTTTTAATTAATATTTTCCTGGTATATTTTTCTCCATCTCTTATGTTTTAACCTATTCATGTTTTTATATTTCAAGTGTGTTTATTTTAGACAGCATATAGTTGAAACTTGATTTTTTTAAAATCCAATCTGATAAAGTCTTTTAACTGGTGTGTTTATACTATTTGGATTTAAAGTGATTATTGATATATTTGGATTAAAATCTATCATTTTTGCTGTCTGTTTTATTTTTTTTATATTCTTTGTTTCTTATTTCCTCCTTTTTTTGCCTTCTCTGGTTTTAATTAAACACTTTTATGATTCCATTTTATCTTCTCTATTCACTTATTATTTGTACTTCTCTCTAACTTTTCTAGTGGTTTCCTTAGGGCTTACAATATACATTTTTAGATAATTTGAGTCCATATTTTATCACTGTACAATACTTTATCTTAATACTCTAGTATCACTTCACGTATAGTGAAAGAACCTTATAACAGAATACTCCCCATTCCTTCCTCCTTTGTGTCACTGTGGACATATGTTCCCATTTACATGTGACATAAACATCAATATATCATTGCTGTTATTGCTTTACACAGTTATTTTTTTCAAGCAACTACAAATAAGAACAATATTATAGTTTACCTTTATCCCATTTCCAATACTCTTCATTTCCTTGGGTAGATATACATTTCTCACCTTAATAATATTCCTTCTGCCTGAAGAACTTCTTTTGCCCTATTTTGTATAGTGGCCTGCTGGCAGTGAACTCCCTGTTTTTGTTTGAGAAAGTCTCCATTTCTCCTTCACTTTTGTAGCATATTTTCACTGGATATAGAATTCTAGGTTGACAGGTTTTTTTTCTTTCAGTACTTTAAAGGTGTTCCTCCCTTGTCTTCTTGCTTGCATGGTTTCTGAAGAGAAAATGGCAATATCCTTGTTCCTCTGTAACTAAGGTTTTTGTTTGTTTGTTTGTTTGTTTTCTCTCCCTCTGCAGCTGTTTTCAAGCCTTTGTCTTTGGTTTTCTGCCTCTGGAGCTCCCCCTTCTGTATGCTGACGATTATTTACTTACTATCATTATTACCAGATGCTTGTTAGCATGGTGGTAGAGTGTGGAGGACAGGGAGCCTTCTCTAATTTTCTGCTGAAGTCTCAGTCTTTGGAGTATGCAGAGCATGCTGTATCTTGGGATGTGGCCTTAGCAATGGCTTCTGTCCCTCCTCCCCTATTTTATCCCTCTACCCCTATTCCTTTCCCTTGCAGCAGCGAATAGCCTCCAGTATCTTCAATCATTGAAGAGAACATTCCTGCAGATTAAGTTTGAGTTTTTTTCCCCTAAGTGAGACCTGGAGGCTGGAGCTGGGTAGAGTGGCCTCTGGCAATATACACCCCCCTGCAGTTTAAACCCTTTGTTCTGTGAGGAAGAAAGGCCTCTGTGGAGTTTCAACTGTGCCTGCCATTCCCTTTGTGAAGCCAATGTCTCTAAATTTTCCCCATCCTTCCTGTGAGAGCCTGGTGGGAAAAAACCCTGGAGAAAAAAACCCCAAAAGGCTGGGAATCTCTGCCCCCCATGATTACAGCCCCATACTCTCATATTAGTCCATATCTGGCCTCCAGCAAATCACTAAAACTTCTAGTTTAATGCTTCTACCAGGGGCTTCCCTGGTGGTGCAGTAGTTGGGAATCCACCTGCCAATGCAGGGGACACTGATTCTGGACCTGGTCTGGGAGGATCCCACATGCTGCAGAGCAGCTGAGCCCATGAGCCACAGCTGCTGAGCCTGCGCTCTGAAGCTCGCGAGCCACGACTGCTGAGGCCCCCAAGTTGCTCCGCAATAGGGGAAGCCACCACAGTGGGGGGCCTGCGCACTGTGGCCAGGAGTGGCCCCCGCTTGCCGCAACTAGAGAAAAACCCGCGCATAGCAACGAATACCCAACGCAGCCAAGAATAAATAAAATAAAATAAATTAATTTTAAAAAATGCTTCTACCAGTTTATGTGGTATTCAGTGGCTTCTGTGCCCAGATAAGCAAATTCTCAGGTCCTGTGTCTCCCTACAGGTACCTGTCTCTCTTCAGGATGGCTGTTTGTCCTGTGACTTCAATTCTCTGATAGGTTCACAAAAAGTCATTAATGTGATACTGGGTCAGCTTTAATCTTTTTGTAACAGTGGGGGATGATCTTTTTTTGTGTGTGTTCTCTTCATATCCTAGAGATATATGTTCTCAAAAAAAAAATCTCTCTCTATATATATACAAGGAAATGTGTTGCCTTATTATCTGTAGTATAAAGAAAGCCTGAAAACAGCATAAATGTCCCTTAAAAAGGAAACATAAACAAAGCATGATACAGCCACAGAATGGAATATTATGCATCATATTGTAATAGGAATGCGATGTTCAGCAGTTAAAAGGAATGTGCTGGGCTTCCCTGGTGGCGCAGTAGTTGGGAGTACCCCTGCCGATGCAAGGGACACAGGTTTGTGCCCCGGTCCGGGAAGATCCCACATGCCGCGGAGCGGCTGGGCCCGTGAGCCATGGCCGCTGGGCCTGGCCGTCCAGAGCCTGTGCTCTGCGACAGGAGAGGCTGCAACAGTGAGAGGCCTGCGTACCGCAAAAAAAAAAAAAAAGGAATGTGCTGATGTGGAAAATTATTTTCATTGAATACTATTTTGTACAGTTTAAACTTTTTTTACAATGTGATCCACTTTAGAGTTCCTCCCAAATATGTCTGAACCCGTGAAGTCCTTATGGACCCATGATAGAAATAGATATCCCCATTCACTTTGAAATTTGTTCATGGGCTTTGCTTTGGCCAACATACATCAGTGAGGGAGTTTCACTGGGTTTCAGCTGTCACTCACCCCCTTGGCAAAGAAACTTTGTACAGGGAACAAAGTGCCCAACCATCCACAGCAACCCTGCTGAGAAGATGGAGTCGGTCGGTGGGTACGTAAACCCCAGAAATCACTTGGATGTGGGTTTAGGGCCGCCATTTCGAGATCCCGAATGCTAGAGAGGAAGCAGAGAGAATAGAAGAGACATGTGGGAGACAGACTCAAAAGCAATGAAGACACAGCAGGGTAGAGAGGTGGGGCAATGGATGGATGAGGAAAGAGTGTGAAGGACACCCAGGTGGGTACTCCTCCTGGTTCCCAGTTCAAGTCTCTTGAAGGACTCAACTCTACTTCATCTCCATGAGCTTGTGAGAAACTACAATATCTTTTTTTTTTTTTTTTTTTTTTTGCGGTACGCGGGCCTCTCACTGTCGTGGCCTCTCCCGTTGTGGAGCACAGGCTCCGGACGCGCAGGCTCAGTGGCCATGGCCCACGGGCCCAGCCGCTCCGCGGCATGTGGGATCTTCCCGGACTGGGGCACGAACCCGCGTCCCCTGCATTGGCAGGTGGACTCTCAACCACTGCACCACCAGGGAAGCCCTACAATATCTTAAAATAAATCGCTACTTGTGTAAGCTCGCTTGAGCGGGTTTCTGCTCTTGCAACCAAATTATCTCTAAGACACGTGTGGTTAAAGTCTTCTTTAACATTTCTTCTGACGCTTCCCAGGACAGTCTTCTCCAGGCTCTGCTGTTTCCCTGACCCCTCCGACGCTGACAGCCTCAGAACCTCTCCACACTGCTCCTGCTGCAAAATTCCCTGCTCTTCACCCCAGCCTGCCCTGCACATTCTTCGTGGCCACCCTCCCAAACCCCACCCTCCACCCCCCTAAAGCTGGACAGGATCTCCTTCTCAGCCCTGGATTTATTCCTCTCTTGAAACATTTGTCAGATTCTGCCTTGCATTAAAGTTGTTTTGGTTATTTTATTTCTGGGGCTAAGTGTTAAGCTCCTTAATGATCATAAGTGTGTCTCAATCATCCCCAGAGGCCTTCAGTGTTTCCTAGATATTTAACTTATTCGGGCTGTTCTTACTCGGTTCTACTACCTCCTGAAACAAGGATGGAGGGGAAGAAGCTACCATGAGCTCTCAAAACAAAGGCACTGGGCCTCCCTGGTGGCGCAGTGGTTGAGAGTCCGCCTGCCGATGCAGGGGATACGGGTTCGTGCCCCGGTCTGGGAGGATCCCATATGCCGCGGAGCGGCTGGGCCCGTGAGCCATGGCCGCTGGGCCTGCGCGTCCGGAGCCTGTGCTCCGCAACGGGGGAGGCCACAACAGTGAGAGGCCCGCATACCGCAAAAAAAAAAAAAAAAACAAAAACAAAAACAAAAACAAAGGCACATTCTGCTCCCTCTTTCACTGAGCCCTCAAATGATAAAAATGGCAAATACTGATATCTACTCCCTGCCAGCCATTGTTCTAAGGGCTTTTATATTTATTGATGCAAGGAATTATGCTAAATCCCTATAGGGAAGGTACAGTTATTCTCAATTTGTTGGTGAAGAAACTTGCTCAAGAGCACATAACTGAAGGAAAGAACCAGAATTTTTACCCAGATGATCCATCCTCAGGGTCCATGCCTTCAATCACTTCGCTGTGGGAAGGGCCTGAGAGAAGGGGGCGGGGCGACCACCCACACTCTCTGGTCCACGAAGAGGATGTTAGAAGCCAAGTGCGTGCTCTCGTCATCAGGGGACTGGAAAGGATGAAGGGAGGATTCCACCCAGAGATCAGGGGTTTCTGAAGGCACAGAGAGGCGCATGATTGGTCCATGGAAAAGCTTCACACGCACATGCACATATGTATGTGAATTTGTGTGTGTGTGTGTGTGTATCCGTGCATTTAGCGGGAGAGAAGTTCAGTGGCTTTCATAGACTCTCAAAGGCATCTGTGACCTCGTAAAAGATTAGGAAGCACAGTCTAAAGGCAGGTGAGTGAAGAAAGAGGGGAAATGAAGGAGTGTCAGAGAGGATAAGGGAAGGGGGAAGAAGACAGAGACAGAGAAGGGAGGGAAGTGAAAGAAATAAGAACCATTCCACACACAGCAGTCCTTAGGTGAAGCACTGGAGCCCTATGCTTGCTTCTAAAATATGCCAAGTGCTAAGTGCTCAGGGGAGAGGGTGTGTGTGCAGGTGGATGCTTGTGAGATAACAAGTCCTGGGGGACCAAATGACACCATGACCCACATGCTGCCCTGTCTAACCATCTTCCCCTCTCAAGGCAGAATAGCAGATGAGGGTCTTTACGAAGATACTGAGTTACTCCTGAAGTGCCTTCAGCTGTAGGGATTGGCCTTGCTGGGTACTGGCACAAGTCGGCGGTCCATGTGCTTGGGGACAGATCGGTACCCAATATGGATAACACTCCACCACTGCATCCCCTACTCACTCATACTCCATCACTCTGCAGATAACCAATCAGCTTGAAACAATAATAGGTCAGGACAGGTCTGTCATGCCCGCCCTCTTTAATGTATCTCTTTGGAACATTGGATCTTTCCAATGATGCCATCGTCTTGCTACAAGGGTCAGTACAGAGCAGTGGTTGAGAGTGTGGGCTCAGGAGTTTAGATTCAAGCTCTGCCACTTGCTCCAGGATCTTGAACAAGTAACTTACCCTCGGTTTTCTCATCTACAAAATTGGGATTGAAATAATTCCAAATGCATGGGGTTGTCTTGTGTATTAAGTACACTCGAACACGTAAAGTCCTCGGGATATTGCCTGGAACAGGGTATGCACTTGAGAAACTTTAGCTGTTGTCAGTTTGCAAAGCAGCTTGGGGCTCTTCCCTGGGAGGGCACCTCAAAGCCAACCACTTAGCCACGCTCCCTAACCATCAGTGGGGTTAAATGGGATTTCCCAGCCAGATCACTCACTGATTCACCAAACCTGTCCCAAGGCTTTGGGTGAAGAGGACCCTCAGTTACAGCAGTTGTAAGAAGAGACCACAGAATCTAGACAATTCTGAAAGAGGAGGGTTATCTATCTGAGCAACGACAGAATTATGAGATAAAGGGTTTAGCCTCCAAAGAGGACTGCTTTGTGCTTTTGTTTTTTTACAGTAACTTTTATCACTATAAAAGCAAAATAAGAATGTTGTGGAAAACTTGAGAAGTACTACAAAGTTTTAAACTAACCTCTTTCAAAATTCCTTCATAAAAATTCCATTGCTGTTATCATTTTGTTGTATTTCTGCCCACACTTTTTATATTAAAAATAGTCACTATCTCTATAGCCTGGTTTGGGGGTTGAACACTATAATATCAGCATTTTATTACATTACCAAAAACTTTTTGCTGACTTCCTGATAACAGTGATGAGTCAAATGGGCTTTATAATTCTTCCTCTTCCCCAAGCTAACAAAATGAGCCAAGGAAAATAGAAAAAACTGAAATGGGAAAAACAGTCCTCAAATTCCCCAGGAACAAAGTAGGGCACAACTTCCTGGCTTACCCTTTGAAAATTGGTAGCTGGTGGAAGACTCTGGTGAGCAGAATTCTGATGTGGCTTCTAACCCACAGAGAAGGTGAGTTGTGAATCAACAAAGCCTGGGGGATTCTCACAGCATCCCCTAAATGGATGACCTGAGGGGCTGAAGAGGCCACCCTAGGAGGAGTCATGGAAACACCATTGGCCTAGAGAGTAGGAGTCTCTGACTGCTGCTGCAGGAAATCGGGGAGGCCGGAGAAGTGACCAGAACTTTCCTTATGGCCTTTCCAGGCTAGAGTTTAAATAACTGGCAACCAACTACCCATCACCACATCGCCTGCCCCCAATCTACCATACATCTACCATAAGTACAGGTCCTCAGAATTAGAGACCAAATAAAAATAATGATATATAAGATCTTAGGGAAAAGCAAGACAGGGAGAAAGAAATAGATGATAAACCTTGAAGAAAGTGAAACAGGAAAATAGAGTATCTGGGATGGAGTGTGGGATTGGACAGAGGGTCAAGGCAACCTTTCGAAGGGAATGGAATTTGAATTAGTCATGACCAGTGTGAGGGCTTCAGTCAAGCAAAAATCTCCGTCAGTGGAGAAGTCACCCAGGGAGCTTAAAAACAAACAACCACAACAGCAAACATCACTAGCTGTACTTTGGCTCCACCCTAGGGTTTGGGTTGAGGCCTGGACACCTGTCCTATTTTAAAAACTCACCAGGTAATTCTAGAGGATGAAAAGCGTTGAGAAACACTGTTTTAGATGCACATCTTTGCCTACAAAACAATTTCTTATTTCAGATTATTAAACTTGCTTCCTAATAAAAGGATGACTGTTCAAATTGTATGAACACTTTTGGGGTTCATGATAAAGACTGCCAGAATATTTCCAAGAAAAGGGTGCAACACATTGTAAAACAACTATACCCCAATTAAAAAAAAAAAAAAGGATGCAACAACTTCACTTTCAAGGGGACTACTCTGAAAGGGGGTAATTTTTTTTTTTTTTTTTTGCGGTACGCAGTCCTCTCACTGTTGTGGCCTCTGTTGCGGAGCACAGGCTCCGGACGCGCAGGCTCAGCGGCCATGGCTCACGGGCCCAGCCGCTCCGCGGCATGTGGGATCTTCCCAGACTGGGGCACAAACCCGTGTCCCCTGCATCGGCAGGTGGACTCTCAACCACTGCACCACCAAGGAAGCCCTGAAAGGGGGGTAATTCTTTATTGAATGTGCACGTTCACTCCTATTTCTCAAGCCTTTCACTGACATCAGGCACAGAAGCCCCTTGCCTACCGTGTACTACTTTTATTCTTTGGGGGATGTGGTATTCCTTCTCGCCTTTCTCCTTTCTTCTTCCTCTCTTTGTTCTTTCTTTTTTTATTCTAAGTTTTCTTAACAGAATCTCCCTGTATCTTCTGCTGGTCAGCAGGATCCAGTGATAGGACTTGTGGCAGATTCTACAGTAGACAACCCCTCCCTCTACTTCACTAAGTCTTGGCTGGATTAACGGAAAATAAAGGCACTGAAGCCCCAGTCCTCTTTCAGGTTGTGGGCATAAACACCAAGTACTTAATCACAGATTTAGTGGTAAGTTGAAGGTGAAATGGATCTGTTCTCAGAGGCAATGTACACAAAATACCCGCATGCTTACGGCGTGGTTCATTTCATGGCGGGGATTCATAGGCACATGCATCTCCACAGCCTCCTTCCCCTTCATTTTCTCCAGCCCTGTATATGCCCCTTCCACTTTGATGACAAAGGGCTTTGGGGGCAGGAATACTCAGGACTACAAAACCTGTCACTTAAGACACAGAGAAATCAACTACAGAGTCTCCAACCTCAGAGTCTTCATCTCTTCATTTATTTGTTTTTATTTTCTCCCAAGATTCTATGTTTGATTTCCTCTGAGCAGTTTAAATTTAGCAAATCTTGGTTTATTGATTTCTTTTTTAAAATTTAAAGCCTAATCCTTAGAATTCCTATAAATATCATCCTGGAGGCAAGGGGACCTGGCTGGGACCTCCATCATCCCATCTACCCTTAGGGATGAGGCTGACTGGATTGTCTGGAAGGGCAGTTCACAGTTCTCCTTAATCCTTTAAAGGCGTCCCATGCAGTGCTGCATCTTGGTGGAAGAGGATGGCCTTCCCACCCAAGAAGGACATTCTCCAGGTATGGCGGTAAGAAGACTACTTCCCCCAACTTCAGACCCATGTACAAGAGGAGTGGGATGACCAAGATGGCAACAGTGAAAGAGAAACTGTTAGGAGCTCTGAAATAGCATCTCCTCTCACAGCTGAACAATATGCCTAAGGGTTCATAGAAGGGGAAAAAGAAGGTGCAGAATACCAGCAGCAAAATTTTTGTAGCCACCCTCCAGAAGAGGGATGCTTCTTTTCCACTTCCCTCCTGGCTGCTTGGGAATTTTAGCTGATTATTCTCATATAACAGCTATGTGATGTTAAACATCTGTTTGCTAGAAAATATTTAGATAATTGAAAACAGGATTTGTTTAAATTCCAGACCTTGGAATAAAGCTCAGCCACTGCCCACTCTTACCCTGTAGCCTGGGCCTTTGGCCACAAGACCTTGCTGGGGCCCCAGCACAGGCTGCCTGGGGAATGGGTTTCCCCAAAGTTGCCAAAAAACAGACATTTGGCCTCATAGGCTCAGAATGTCTGAAAGTAGAAATGCTCATTTTTTTGTCCAGATGAAATGTTCATTTTTATCCAGATGTTTTGGCTACCAAAACAAAATTTAAAACAGCATAAGGAATTTCTTACCTCCCCCAATACTAAATACCTGCACTGATCTTGAACTCTTTCTTATTAAGCCAGACTTCATGGTTTTTAAGCAAGAACAACTCCATTTTAAACCAGTTACATTATCAGGAGCTCATTATCAGTTAGCTGCAGGCAATGTAGAGTCAGGATTTTGCATATATATATTAATAGTAATAATAGACAACACTAGGAGTATTTTCTATGAGTTGGGACACAATGTTAAGTACTTTAAATGCAATGATTTAATCCTTACAGGATCCCTATATAGTAAGCACCAACATTCACTCTGTTTTATAGATGAGAAAATGGAAACACAAAGAAGCTTAGCATTTGAACTAAATCTGAGGAGCCGGAAAGATGGAGTCACCAGTTCCTAAGATGAGGACCAGGAGGGATGGACATTTAGGCAAGGGAAATCATGACTTCTATTTTTGACAGGTTAAAGCTGAGGTGCCAATGAGGCACCTAAGTGGAAATGTCAAGGAAGCTTTTGGATCCAGATACCTGGAGTTCAGAAGCAAAGTAGAGACTAGGCATGCAAATTGGAAGGCATGAGGGTATGGATAGCATTTAAGCCATGGTACTTAAGTGGAAGTATGGAAGGGAACATCTAGAGCAAGAGTGCAGAGGAGAAGTCTGAGGGCAGAGTCTGGGCACGTCCACATTAGGAGGTCAGAAAGAAGAGCCAGTAAAGGAAATAAGGGGTGGCCAGGAGAGATGGACACCAAGAGCTTGGGGGGTCGAGCACCAGTTAAGAAAACATTTCAAGGAAGAGGGAGTGGTCAACTTGTCAAAGGCTGCCAACAGGTAGAGTGTGATGAGTCACATGGCAACAAGAGGTCATTGTGGACCTTGATGAGAGCAGTTGCCACTGAGTGGTGGGCTCAAAGCCTGCCTGGACTGGCTGGGAGATTTAGCTGTACCACTGCTGTCCTTCCCTCTTCAACTCCAGTCACGTCCACTGCCACTCCATTTCAGCCACGCACTAATGGGTCTTCTCTCCCCTTCACTCTGAATACCTGCACTTCTCAAATCTTAAACTCAAGTGTTATAACCTCAGTCCTTTCAGCACTCCCCCTCTTTATCTCACTGTTACTGACCTGGGTTCTTGGCCTTCCTTAATCAATAGAAGTTGATAAGGGGCCAGACAAAAAAATTCAGGCAATGCTTTATAGGGGTTCCTGCTGCAGCAGGAGGGAGCGAAAACAAGTACAGTAAGTCCCCTACATACAAACCTTCAAGTTGAGAACCTTCAAAGATGTGAATGTGCGTTGCTTCAACATCAGGCGTGAGTGAAATTTCAGCTTTGACTTACAAACTTACTTTGTTGGACTCACAAACAAGTTGGACTTATGATGGGAATGGAACTCGTTTGTATGTAAGGGACTTACTGTAACAGGTTCTGTTGCTCGCTCCTCAAGTGGGGGCAGGCTGGTTCCTTACATGGGGGGAGGGTAGGGGTGTGTCCAGGGGTCAGGCTGGAGGGTGGCTTAGGTGGTCTGCCCACCCCCTTGGTGCTGCTGTGTGCAGGGGCCATGGGTAGTACCCTGCTTTTGCTCCTGGCTCTTCAGAAGTGGCAGTTGGGTGTTTGTTTTTTTTGTATCTTGTAGTGCATAATTTGCCCCAACTGTGCATGCACACGGCTATTTTTATTCTCATAAAAGTTTCTTGTATTCTGTTCCTTGAGGAGATGTTTGTCCAGGTGCAAGCACTCAGCACAGGGTCCCGGGCCCCAGCCTGTCTCACCACTATACCCGTTCCTTTGCTCCATTTCTCCTCGACCCCTTCATTTCTCCTTCTAATGCTCTTACTTTCTTCAGTTCTTTCTATTCCAGACTAAAATCCCTTGCCCCCGCCCCCATCTCTTGCACCCCCTACCAAAGAAGTCCTCATTCTGGTTCTCAGCTGACTGAGGTGCTAGAGAAAGTTAGACCACCCCCACCACCCCCAGAAAGATGCCACTGCGAATTCCCGATCCTGACTGGTCTCCCCCACCCCTCCCACTACTGCCTGATCATCCTCCTATTGGCTGGCAGTCAGATCTCAACTCTCCACAATCATTTCCCTTATTACAAAGCTTTAACAATCTCCTCCCTAACAAACTCACCTTTTCCCCCTCCACCAGCAGAAACATTTTTGCCAAGTTGGAAAATCTTTTTAGAAAGCAGATTCCAGAACTTCTGGCTCAGCTCAGTGCTCTGGGAGTACACAATCAATTTGAATGAGAAATTATTAATTCTGAATACCAGGGGCAGCCTGATTCATATTCTCCCCCTGAGCCAGACAGAGAAAGCCCTGCCAGTGGCAAATGGATGACAGAGGTAAAGAATGAACACTGGCAGGGTTGCAGACGCTATTCCAGACAGTTGGAGGCTGCCTGTACACCGCGGCATCACAGCAGGGGCCTCATTCTTACATGGCAGCTCATGGTCCCCTCAGAGACACCTGGGGCCAAGCAGGGCCATTCCATTCCTCAGTCATGCATGACTCTTAATATTTAAAGATGAACACACATGTCCCTTGGGTATTTTAGCTCCACCCTCATTCCCTGTCCTTGGACGTGTACAGAATACAATAGATTCTGGTGAGATACTTACAATGGAAAATATTCCAACAATTCCCTAAAGAATCAAAAGGAGTTGTCATTTGCTGGATTCTTTGACGTGCCAGTTATCAGGTAGGTACTCTATATTGACACTATAGTTATGCCAGGGTCTCTGCTGGGCTCTGGGTAGATGGTGGTGATAAACCAGGCACAGTTTTTACCCTCATGGACTAATAGAGGAGACAAGCTTTAAACTAGCAACCTCACACAAAAAAAATTAACTGTAAACAGTAAAATTGCTACCAAAGAAAAATAGGTGCTGCTACGGGTTGAACTGTGTCCCCTTGCAAAAAAAGGTATGTCGAAATCCTAACCCCCAGTACTTCAGAAAGAAACTTGTTTGGAAAAAATGTAGTTGTAAATGTAATTAGCTGAGTTCAGATGGGTCATACTGGAGCAGGGTAGACTCTCTTTTTTTTTTTTTTTTTTTTAATGCAAGTGAAATCTCTTTATTCTTTTTTTTTAATGTTTTATTTATTTTACTTTACTTATTTTTGTCTGTGTTGGGTCTTCATTGCTGCTCGTGGGCTTTCTCTAGTTGCAGCGAGCAGGGGCTACTCTTCCTTGTGGTGTGTGGGCTTCTTACTGCAGTGGCTTCTCTTGTGGCAGAGCATGGGCTCTAGGCATGCGGGCTTCAGTAGTTATGGTACACAGGCTCAGTCATTGTGGCTCACGGGCTCTAGAGCACAGGCTCAGTAGTTGTGGTGCACGGGCTTAGTTGCTCCGTGGCATGTGGAACCTTCCTGGACAAAGGATAGAACCCATGTCCCCTGCATTGGCAGGCAGATTCTTAACCACTGCGCCACCAGGGAAGCCCCAGGGTAGACTCTTAATCCTATATGACTGATGTCCTTATAAGAAAAGGAGAGAGACACAGAGAGGAGAATGCCATATGAAGACAGAGACACAGGGAGGGAAGATGGCCCTGTGAGGATGCAGACAGAGCATTTCCAACATTTAGAGCAGTGGTACCCTCCAAAGCATTTCCACCTTCACCTCCATCAGTAAAGATGTTTAGCCTCTACTCCCAATGGGCACATTTACTTAAAATTATGTACATGAGCCACTGTACTCAAATATTCTGTACATTATAAAACATACACAATTTTGGAGGATGAGATTTTTTTAATTAAGATTGATTCAAAAGAAAATTAATGTAAATTGAAAGACCACTGATTTGGACGTTGGGATAGAAGAATATGAGCCAGCCAAGGAGTGGCCAGAGAGGCAGAGGGAAAACTAGAAGAATAGGATGTCATGGAAATTTTTTAAGTGTTTCAGGAAAAAGCTAGTGATTACAATATCAAATATTGCTGAGCAATCTGGTAAAATGAGGACCAGAGAAGGGTCTTTGGATTTGACACCTGATAGGTGTTGGTGACTTTAATAGGAGCAGTTTCCATGAAGAGGTGAGTTTGGAAGCCACACCAGAGAGTTGAAAAAGAAAGGCATGAACTCATTTCATCACCCCAACTACGCTGCAAGGTGAGAATCATTACCGTCATTCACAAATGAGAAGATCAAGGCTCAGAGCTGTAAAGACTGAGAAAGAGTGAAAGAGTGAGAAAGAGTGAGAAGAGGAAAGAGTGAAAGTTTAATACCAAGCCTGCCCAGATTTACAATACTTGGATGCTTCCATGGAAGAAAGCTAATAGGTATAAAATGTCATTTGGTAGAAGCAGGGCCTGGGTTAAAGGCCCTGCTTGGTCATGAATAGTACAATGTTGGTTGCAGAACATTCTGGGAACTCCAGTGGAGGAATAGAGCAAAACTCTTCACCCCAAGACTCCTAAGCAAAAAGGCAGGTTCACCCAATCTCTAAAAGGGGATCCAAGTACCGTGGAGTGTGTCTTAGGAGGAGGTTGGGTCCTAACATCAGCCCATAATGTAAAAATTGCCTAGAGTAAAAATGGCCCTTGGAAAGTCTGCTCCACTGGAGAATAACATACTATATCTCAGGAAGTCCAACCGGGCACTTCTTCCTCCTGCGAGGACAGATCTTTGTTCTTCGAATGAGCACCACATGAATCCATTGACTTGCACTGTGGGGCCATATTGTATGAAAAATATATCTCTTTAAACACAGGATGAACCTCAGCCCAGAGTAGCCCAAGGACCCCAAGACAAACCAAGAGAACAGGAGAGTCAGGTCTCCTTTCACACAGCTCGCTGGGGCATTCACTCCCCAGGCAGATTAGCCCGTGGTACTTAAATTGTCCTCACTCTTGTTGGACTCTTTGGGAGTAATAAGGATTGAACTTTACCTCCCACCATAAACAACTAGAGAACGGGACACTCTGTTTCCAGGCACTGAACTGTGAGTCAACTGTTTTCAGACTTTGGGGCACAAGTGGCACGGGGCTGTGAACCCTGGGGGAAGAGAAACAACTGAGGTGACCCTCTGGTTGTCCAGTTTTCTTTGCAGAACACAGGAGTAGGGAAGGGAATACAGCCGGGCCTCTCTGAATTGAGGAGATAGAGCTGGAAGCTTGGGGAGGCTGAGGCAGCTGGAAATTCAGGGCAGAGTTCTGGAAAGGAGGGAGCTATGCATGAAAAGTGCTTCATAAATCTGCACAGGGATCCCCTCGACCGTTTGCTGAGCACTGGCTATATAACGCGTAGAGTAAACTCCACTAGGCCAACAAAGAATGCCTTGAATGTTTAAGCTGAACAATTCCCAGAGCTTACACAGAACAGGGAGACATTTGAGCTCCAATCAGCAGAGTGGTGAGTGCTCACTGATTACCCAGTAGAGACCCCAGAGACCCCCACTTTAGTGGTAGGGCTCAACTATCATTGGAGTGGAGGCTGCTCTAGATCCACCCTAGCAAAGCTCAAAGGGATCAAAGGGATCAACCAGTAGCTTATCTGCCTGCCAGAAGCTCAGCACAATATTTGAGGGAAGGAAACAAAATCTAAAATTACTAGACATTCCAAGAAGCAGGAAAACATACTCCTGTGATCACTCTGAAATGTGTGTAGTTGAATTTGTGTGAGCTAAACGTTACCCAGCCTTGCTCCCTGCATAAGACCCTAACTCAAGGTCAGCCCTTTACTCTGTTTTTGGGGACTTTTTTTTTTTTTTTTTGGCCGCACTGCACAGCATGCAAGTTCCCCAACCAGGGATTGAACCTGCGACCCCTGCAGTGGAAGCACGGAATCTTAACCACTGTACCGCCAGGGAAGTTCTGCAGCCCTTTGCTTTGAACATGATTTATACATGGCTTCTTCCCTTACACATAGGCAGCTCTCCTGCCCTCCTCCTCCTTCCTGGTCTCATGGGCTTTTGCTAAAGAAAGATCACCAACATTGAAATGTTCCAACATTTTACATTAATTCCAGAGAAGCATGACTTTTGGAAATGGCCATGGCCTTCATCACAAAAAGAATAAAACAGACATGAATATAATACACATTAGAGACATTAATATACCCTTTTAATGAATAGTCTTGATGGTTTTATATTGCACTTTATTGCACTTTGTTTGGGATATTGTGTGGCATTAAGCAGCAAAAACCCAGATACTGTGAGGTTTCATGCCACAGAATAAGATATAAGATGTTTATCTTCCAAATCTATGTAACAAATGAAAAATTAAGCATGATTCATGCAACACAAGACATGAAGAAGAAAACAAGAGTCGTATAAATGTAGGTTTTTAATATAGGACAACAGACACTAGGTCAAATGTTACGGTTGAATAAGGAAGGACTCAACAGTAAAAGAAAGACCCCTGGCTGTCAGGATCAGACCCAGGGTTGACTCACGCAGCTGTCATTGAATAATTCTGTGACCTGGGACAAATTCTGAAATCTCCCCTAGTCTGACCTCTGCCACCTTCCAGATGTGCATCCTTAGACAATGTGCTTAACTTCTTTGTCTTCAGTTTTCTCCTCTATTAGATGAGAATGATAATCATACTGACCTTGTAGGGTTGTTTTGAGTATTAAATGAGTTAATAATACATCTAAAGTGCTAATAACAATACCTGGAGCATGGTTCTTGCTCAAAGTTAGCCATCATTATTGTTGTTATTATTTTATTTTATTATGATCACATTCTCATCTGTATAATGGGTATAATATCACCTGTGTCCTGTGCTTGACAGAAGGATCAAACAGAACATAAGCATAAAGCCTCTTACAGATTGCCTAGCATGTAGTAGGTGTTACATTAATGGTATATATTATTCAGGAAATAGTAAAGGATAGTTGAACAGATTTGAACACATAAAATTATTAAAATTCTATATATCAAAATATTAATAAAATTCAAGGGCAAATGGGGAAATGTTGGCAATAAATATGAGAGCCTTAATAAACAGAGTTCATACAAATTGACAAAAAGGTATAGAGACAAAGGAAGTGAACAAATAATTCACAGGAAGAAATATAAATGGCAAATAAAGTATTGCCTAAGCTCATTAATAACCAAAGAAATGTAAATTAAATAACAATGAGGTGGTAAAACGCTATTTCTGGAAAGCTGTCTGGCAAAATGTATCAATAATCTCGAAAAATACCCATGCTCTTAGAGCCAATAATGCCTCCTCTCGGGATAAATTCTTAGGCAATAACGAGAAAAGTCGACAAAGATTGATTACTGAAATGTACTTTCAGTATTATTTATAACAATCGTGTACAGATGAAGGGATAATTTGACTATTTCTGTTTTTCATGGCCTTAATGTTATTATCATATTGTTTTACCAATAAACACACACTGGTAAAAGGACCACTTTTATGTGAAGACATAATAACACCTAGAGAGATCTTCAGATTGCTTTGAACCAATAATTGCTGCTTCTTGGACACAACAAAATGCCTGAATGTTTCATTGTAGTTGCAGACTTGGGGAAAGGTTCGTCTTCAGAGGCATGAGAAAAGTGCCAGTGTTGGTTACATGTATATGTATGGCATGGTTGGTTAGCTTGTGATGAGGCTTCATAAGTAACAGAACTTCACTTGCAAAAGAGACAGTCACTCTATCTGCAATGGGGAACACAGAAGCTCGAGAAAACTCTAGTAGCTCAGCCCCAGCTGAGCTGAGTCAAACCGGCCAGGATGGAGGCCAGAGCCACTGGGAGTGACTGGCTGTTTGTTCTCGAAAGAAAACCTCCTTGGCAACCTGCCACATTATTACTCCCTTCCATTGGCAAGCTTGCATTTTTTGTGAGACTAAAAAAAAAAAAAGTCAGAAAAATGAGAACCTTTGCTTTTTTTGGTAAGTGATTTTTTTTTTTTTTTTTTAAGAGCAATGGTGTTTAGAATAGTCACAGCCTGGAGACACTCTGCCATCCTAAAAGTCCCTGAAGGCATCACTTTTAACACCTTTATTTTTGGAACCTCTTGCCAAGAAGCAAAGTCATTTTCTGTAGCTAAATCTAGTTGAGAAAGCTAACGGCACTTTTTACCTCCATTACACTTTCACTTGCTAAGAGAAGGAAAAAAATCCAGGACTGCATGTTCAGTTGAGTCTGAGATGTTACCTTTTAGACACAGAATCACAGAGCAGGAAGAAACCAGAGAGTTCTGGTCTGGTTGCTTGGACGCCTCAGTGCGGGTGTAAACCAGCCTGGCTTCCCATGATCCAGACTTAGGGATGGAAGGGACTTCCCTACCGGGCCAGTGATTAGGACTCCGCTTCCAATGCAGGGAGCGTGGGTTCGATCCCTGGTTGGGGAACTAAGATCCCACATTCCGCGAGATGCGGCCAAAAAATTAAAAAACAAACAAAAACAGACTCAGGACTGGGAGAGGAGGGGATTTGTTTCCACCCTTAATCAGTCCTGGCCACACAGACCGTTCTGATGGAGCATAGACAACCGCCCCATCGAGCAGAGACACTGAACGCTTCTCCAGAGTCTGTTTTCTGTATCTTTCACAGAGAGAGAGGGAAGAAAAATCCCCCTAACTCTCCCAGCCGGGGCTTTGGCTCAGGCACAAGTAATTCCTTCGTCTCCTCTGACCCTCTGTCCTCAGTATCCTGTAGGTGATCCTCATCCATTCAGGCCTGGGACTGCAGGGTCATGTCGTAGACACTCCAGGAACTCCAGACGAACGCGGTGGGCATTTGCAGCTGCGGAGAGTGTCTCGGGCTCTTGGCAGGTGCGGGGCTGAGAGGGTCTAATCATGCTGCCCCTGGCGGAGGTGAGGTGCCTTTGACCACCTGTCAGAGGCTGGTGCTCCTGGGGTTGCTCCCGTTCCATCAGGCCCCAAGGTGTGTGGCCCCGAGAGTCACGGATGCTGGTCTCCTGAGTGATCAGGCCTGGCCCAGCGCGGGCGGGAGGGGCAGGCTTTCTACCTGGTTTCCCATCTGTGGCCAGTAGGTCCTGCTGATTCACATCACTGCGATCTCAGCAGACTGCAGCTCTGGCTTTCTTTCCCTGTTCTAGTTAATAATAAAAAATAAGTAAATACACAGTGTACCTATCTCACACTTACCTAGGGAAACCCCCAAGAATCTGGGGATGGCAGAGGATGGGTTTAGCAGCTGCTGCCGTCCATCAGGCTGGTTCTGTGTCCTGAGCCCAGGGCCGAGGCGTGGAGGCCCATGTCAGGTAGGGGTGGGGGCCAGGGCCACATGCTTCAGAGACAGGAGGCCACACAGACTTTGCTTGTCCTTCTTGGTCACCCTCTCTGTCTTCCATGGGGAAAGAAGCCTGGAAGCTGGGCCAGAGGCAAACTTGGGGGAAATGTGTGTGAACGGGGAAAGGATGTAGCTCAGGAAATGGCTGCTCTATGCCTCGACTCCCCAACTCCTCGGTCCCATCCCGGACCCCAGCGTTACCCAGAATGCGCTTTCTTAGAAGTTTTAGAATGTGGCCTGCCAGCTCCAGCCCTTTTGTTCTCCCACCTGCCTTTTTTTTTTTTTTAATCTCATGGAAGATTCTAGCCTTTACTCTTGCCAAGCTTCAGCTCTCGTCTTCTTGCTCTGTTGGCTTTCCCAGCCAGCCTGACCCTCTGGGTCAATATGAAGACTTTGCTGCCAGTACTTGCATGTGTCTTGTCTCCCCATCATCCCCCATTCCCACCTGCAAATACCCCAGGTCAGGGTCTATCTAACTGTCTATTTTCTTTTATCTTCCTCCAAAAGGGCCGCGGGCTACTAAGGAAAATTACAGAAATATTCGGGTCGTGACACCACAGAGGTGTCGTTGGCTCCTAGACACACTTGTTGGTCGCTTATCAGGCCCTGACCCACCACTCTCATTGGCTTTCACTCACCTTCACTATCGCCATCAACCTTCCCTTTCAACCTACCTGACCCACCCTCATCCGACTCTTCACAAGTGAACTTCCCCCAGCTTCCCAGGGTAAACAGAAGTCACAACCCAGGAATTCCTTGGACTTCACTTCACCCATCCTCCTCCCCTGTCTTGGAGAGACACCTTCTCCCCTATGTGTGCTCGGGGTCTCAGCCCTGTCCTCCTCTTCCTCACCTGGCTCTGCTTGTTAACCCATCTCAGCTTTAACGACATCATCTCCGTGCTCACCACCTGCATCCCCTCAGCTCACCAGCGCATTCAAGTCTCCCCAGACTCACTTTCTTCCTTCTTCAACTTGGACCATTTGCTGAAACTTAGGACACCAATACTCGGTCAACGGACTCTTACCAGCCTCTCACTCAATGCTCCATGAGGCATCTAATGCTGTTGATCATCCCTCAGTCTCAAAGTTTTTCCCGGTTTCCCCCTTTCCTCTCTGACAATGGTCCTCCCAGGCTTCCGGTCCAATTGCAACATCCCTCCCCTCCCCTCGATTTTGCTCTTCCCCAGGCCTCCGCCTTTGCTGCCTTCATCCTCTGTTCTACATGCCTCCCTGGGTGAACTTATCAGTGACTTCAGCTCCAACAATCCCTTGTCTATCGATAATGCCCAAATCCAAGCCTCCATCTACTCTTATTCTTGATTTCTCCCTGGAAAGTACCGCAGGCCCCCCGAATTCCACACCCCATCACCAGACTTGTCTTCTTCCGTCTCCAATTTCAATGAACATCGCCATCCACCGAGCCTCCCAAGCTGGGACCATCGTCATTCTTCAGCTCTCCTGCTGAGCATCTCACTGCTCCTGAAACCAGCCAGGCCATTTCACAACTATAATCATTCTGTCTTTCATGCCTCTTGTTTGCCTGGTAAGTTCCTGCTTCTACCTGTAAAATCAGAGCAAAGGTCAGCGACCTCCTCTTACACGCCTCTGGGGTTAGTTGCGTGTTAGTTGCATGTTCCTTTGTGCTCATGTGACATTTTCTGCCTTTCCGGCCATGGCCTGTTATGGGCCAATTTACCCTGTACATGGCTGCCTTCCCCTCTGGGCTCAGGAAATGGATCCTCTATGCCTGGACTCCCCCACTCGTCAGTCTCTGGAAGGTAGTTTCTCTTCCATTTTTTTCTTTTTTTTTAATTAATTAATTTATTTATTTATTTGGCTATGCTGGGTCTTAGTTGCGGCATGCAGGATCTTCTTTTTTTTTTTTTTAGTTGTGGCATGCAGAATCTTTAAGTGCAGCATGTGGGATCTAGTTCCCTGACCAGGGATCAGACCTGGGCCCACTGCACTGGGAGTGTGGAGTCTTAGTCACTGGACCACCAGGGAAGTCCCTCTCTTCCATTTTTATGTTTTATTTTTATTTTTGGAATTTTATTTTATTTATATTTTTATACAGCAGGTTCTTATTAGTTATCCATTTTATACATCTTAGTGTATACATGTCATTCCCAATCTCCCAATTCATCCCCCCACGCCACCACCACCCCCCGCCACTTTCCCCCCTTGGTGTCCATACGTTTGTCCTCTACATCTGTGTCTCAATTTCTGCCCTGCAAACCAGTTCATCTATACCATTTCTCTAGGTTCCACATATATGCATTAATATACGATATTTGTTTTTCTCTTTCTGACTTACTTCACTCTGTATGACAGTCTCTAAATCCATCCACGGAATGAAATGACACAATTTCATTCCTTTTTATGCCTGAGTAATATTCCATTGTATATATGTACCACATCTTCTTTATCCATTCATCTGTCGATGGGCAATTAGGTTGCTTCCATGACCTGGCTATTGTAAAGAGTGCTGCAATGAACATTGGGGTGCATGTGTCTTTTTGAATGATGACTCTCTCTGGGTATATGCCCAGTAGTGGGATTGCTGGGTCATATGGTAATTCTATTTTTAGTTTTTTAAGAAACCTCCATACTGTTCTCCATAGTGGCTGTATCAATTTACATTCCCACCAACAGTGCAGGAGGGTTCCCTTTTCTCCACACCCTCTCCAGCATTTGTTGTTTGTAGACTTTCTGATGATGCCCATTCTGACTGGTGTGAGGTGATACCTCATTGTAGTTTTGATTTGCATTTCTCTAATAATTAGTGATGTTGAGCAGCTTTTCATGTGCTTCTTGGCCATCAGTATTTCTTCTTTGAAGAAATGTCTATTTAGGTCTTTTACCCATTTTTGGATTGGGCTGTTTGTTTTTTTAATATTGAGCTGCATGAGCTGTTTATATATTTTGGAGATTAACCCTTTGTCCGTTGGTTCGTTTGCAAATATTTTCTCCCATTCAGAGGGTTGTCTTTTCATCTTGTTTGTACTTTCTTTTGCTTTGCAAAAGCTTTTAAGTTTCATTAGGTCCCATTTGTTTATTTTTGTTTTTATTTCCATTACTCTAGGAGGTAGATCAAAAAAGATCTTGCTGTGATTTATGTCAAAGAGTGTTCTTCTTATGTTTTCCTCTAAGAGTTTTACAGTGTCCGGTCTTACATTTAGGTCTCTAATCCATTTTGAGTTTCTTTTTGTGTATGGTGTTAGGGAGTGTTCTAATTTCATTCTTTTACATGTAGCTGTCCAGTTTTCACAGCATCACTTATTGAAGGGACTGTCTTTTCTCCATTGAATATCCTTGCCTCCTTTGTCATAGGTTAGTTGACCATAGGTGCGTGGGTTTATCTCTGGGCTTTCTATCCTGTTCCAATGATCTATATTTCTGCTTTTGTGCCAGTACCATATTGTCTTGATTACTGTAGCTTTGTAGTATAGTCTGAAGTCAGGAAGTCTGATTCCTCCAGCTCCGTTTTTTTCCCTCAAGACTGCTTTGGCTATTTGGGGTCTTTTATGTCTCCATACAAATTTTAAGATTTTTTGTTCTAGTTCTGTAAAAAATGCCATTGGTAATTTGTTAGGGATTGCATTGAATCTGTAGATTGCTTTGGGTAGTATAGTCATTTTCACAATATTGATTCTTCCAATCCAAGAATATGGTATATCTCTCCATCTGTTTGTATCATCTTTAATTTCTTTCATCAGTGTCTTATAGTTTTCAGCATACAGGTCTTTTGTCTCCCTAGTTAGATTTATCCTAGGTATTTTATTCTTTTTGTTGCAATGGTAAATGGGAGTTTCCTTAATTTCTCTTTCAGATTTTTCATAATTAGTGTATAGGAATGCAAGAGATTTCTGTGCATTAATTTTGTATCCTGCAACTTTACCAAATTCATTGATTAGCTCTAATAGTTTTCTGGTGGCATCTTTAGGATTCTCTATGTATAGTATCATGTCATCTGCAAAGAGTGACAGTTTTACTTCTTCTTTTCCAATTTGTATTCCTTTTATTTCTTTTTCTTCTTTGATTGCCATGGCTAGGGCTTCCAAAACTATGTTGAATAATAGTAGGGAGAATGGGCATCCTTGTCTTGTTCCTGATCTTAGTGGAAATGCTTTCAGTTTTTCACCATTGAGAATGATGTTTGCTGTGGGTTTGTCATATATGGCCTTTATTACGCTGAGGTAGGTTCCCTCTATGCCCACATTCTGGAGGGTTTTTTATCATAAATGGGTGTTGAATTTTGTTTTTGACAAAATTTGAGATGATCATATGATTTTTATTCTTCAATTTGTTAATAAGGTGTATCACATTGATAGAGTTGTGTATATTGAAGAATCCTTGCATCCCTGGGATAAATCCCACTTGATCATGGTGTATGATCCTTTTAATATGTTGTTGGAATCTGTTTGCTAGTATTTTGCTGGGGAATTTTACATCTATATTCATCAGTGATATTGGCCTGTAATTTTCTTTTTTTGTAGTATCGTTGTCTAGTTTTGGTATCAGGGTGATGGTGGCCTCATAGAATGAGTTTGGGAGTGTTCCTTCCTCTGCAGTTTTTTGGAAGAGTTTGAGAAGAATAGGTGTTAGCTCTTCTCTAAATGTTTGATAGAATTCACCTGTGAAGCCGTCTGGTCCTCTACTTTTGTTTATTGGAATATTTTTAATCACAGTTTCAATTTTATTACCTGTGATTGGTCTGTTCATATTTTCTATTTCTTCCTGGTTCAGTCTTGGAAGGTTATATCTTTCTGAGACGTTGTCCATTTCTTCCATGTTGTCCATTTTATTGGCATGGAGTTGCTTGTAATAGTCTCTTAGGATGCTTTGTATTTCTGCAGTGTCCGTTGTAACTTCTCCTTTTTCATTTCTAATTTTATGGATTTGAATCCTCTCCCTCTTTTTCTTGATGAGTCTGGCTAAAGGTTTATCAATTTTGTTTATCTCTCAAAGAACCAGCTTTTAGTTTTATTGATCTTTGCTATTGTTTTCTTTGTTTCTATTTCATTTATTTTTCCTCTGATCTTTATGATTTCTTTCCTTCTACTAACTTTGGGTTTTGTTTGTTCTTCTTTCTCTAGTTCCTTTAGGGGTACGGTTAGATAGTTTATTTGAGATTTTTCTTGTTTCTTGAGGTAGGCATGTGTTGTTATAAACCTCCCTCTTAGAACTGCTTTTTGCTGTAACCCATGGGTTTTGGATCGTCATTTTTTCATTGTCATTTGTCTCTAGGTATTTTTTTATTTCCTCTTTGATTTCTTCAGTGATCTCTTTATTATTTAGTAACGTATTGGTTAGTCTCCATGTGTCTGTGTTTCTTACATTTTTTTTCCCTATAATTGATTTCTAATCTCATAGTGTTGTGGTCAGAAAAGATGCTTGATACGATTTCAATTATCTTAAATTTACTACGGCTTGATTTGTGACCCAAGATGTGATCTATCCTGGAGAATGTTCCATGTGCACTTGAGGAGAAAGTGTAATCTGCTGTTTTTGGATGGAATGTCCTATAAATATCAATTAAATCTATCTGGTCTATTGTGTCATTTAAAGCTTGTGTTTCCTTATTTATTTTCTGTTTGGATGATCTGTCCATTGGTGTAAATGAGGTGTTAAAGTCCTCCACTATTATTGTGTTACTGTCGATTTCCTCTTTTATAGCTGTTAGTATTTGCCTTATGGATTGAGGTGCTCCTATGTTGGGCACATATATAATTATAGTTGTTATATCTTCTTCTTGGATTGCTCCCCTGATCATTATGTAGTGTCCTTCCTTGTCTCTTGTAACATTCTTTATTTTAAAGTCTATTTTATCTGATATGAGTATTGCTACTCCAGCTTTCTTTTGATTTCCATCTGCATGGAATATCTTTTTCCATCCCCTCACTTTCAGTCTGTATATGTCCCTAGGTCTGAAGTGGGTCTCTTGTAGACAGCATATATATGGGTCTTGTTTATGTATCCATTCAGCAAGCCTGTGTCTTTTGGTTGGAACATTTAATTCATTCACGTTTAAGGTAATTATCGATATATATGTTTGTATTACCATTTTCTTAATTGTTATGGGTTTGTTTTTGTAGGTCCTTTTCTTCTCTTGTGTTTCCCACTTAGAGAAGTTTCTTTCGCATTTGTTGTAGAGCTGGTTTGGTGGTGCTGAATTCTCTTAGCTTTTGCTTGTCTGTAAAGCTTTTGATTTCTCCATTGAACCTGAATGAGATCCTTGCTGGGTAGAGTAATCTTGGTTGTAAGTTCTTCTCCTTCATCACTTTAAATATGTCATGCCACTCCCTTCTGGCTTGTAGAGTTTCTGCTGAGAAATCAGCTGTTAACCTTATGGGAGTTCCCTTGTATGTTATTTGTTGTTTTTCCCTTGTTGCTTTCAATAATTTTTCTTTGTCTTTAAATTTTGCCAATTTGATTACTGTGTGTCTTGGTGTGTTTCTCCTTGGCTTTATCCTGCCTGGGATTCTCTGCACTTCCTGCACTTGGGTGGCTATTTCCTTTCCCATGTTAGAGAAGTTTTCAACTATAATGTCTTCAGATATTTTCCCGGGTCCTTTTTCCTGGGTCCTTTCTCTCTCTCTTCTCCTTCTGGGATCCCCATAATGCAAATGTTGTTGAATTTAATGTTGTCCCAGAGGTCTCTTAGGCTGTCTTCATTTCTTTTCATTCTTTTTTCTTTATTCTCTTCCACAACAGTGAATTCCACCATTCTGTCTTCCAGGTCACTTATCCGTTCTTCTGCCTTAGTTATTCTGCTATTGATTCCTTCTAGTGTATCTTTCACCCTTACCGCATAGACTTATGGGGAGAATTAAATGAAATGATGCAATGTAAAATATACAGCAGAGCACCTGGCTCAGAGTAAGAAATTTATAGATGTTAGCCATTATTATTAATAATACAAAGGCTCTTCTGTAGGTATGTAGAGCAAAGCTATAATCTTTTTTAAATTCTTGGCAATCAGGAGCTTTAAGGCGTGTTTGAATTAATAAGTTTCTGATGAATTTGGTTCTTCAAGTCATACGTAATTAAAAAAATGTATCTTATGCTTGAGTATAACAGCAAGCTTCAATGCATATTTCATACATCCAATGAAATGAGAAACAAGTCTTCCTGCCTATTTCAAATGAGACGTCCATCAAGGAAAATAGAAAGATATCCTTTTTGCGTATTCATGCTTCAAAAAAGTTTAGAAAGAACTCCAGCAGTTTTCTTGATGGATAAGGCTTCCTCTGTCCTTTTCAGAGGGCTTAGAGACAGAAGAATGTGTCATATCACTCCCTTCTCTAAATTTCTTGAAACATTGACAGATATATGTTTGCACAGATGTGCCCATGATGCATCATATTGAATTATTAACTTTCTCTCCTAAAGCTCATTAATGTCTACCTCCCAACTGGAAAACAAACAAACAAACCTCACTAGGCTTCCAGGAAAAAATCCAACATGTATCATTCTATACATGGAAATTGCATGAATAAAAATTTGCAGGGTTTTGATAGATTTCATTCACAAATACTTCGTGGTTTACTAAAAGTTGTCAACTCAGGCCATATATTTAGGCAGAGCCTTGGGGGTTCCACTGAGGCCCTGAAAAAGTGATCAGAATTCAACCGAGCAAATGAGGGATATTTTAGGGCTGGACCCAGACTATGTTTTCAAGTCAGTTAACATGGGCCAATTATGTTTGTGACCTGAGAATGAGCTGTAGAAAAAGAGCATTAAAAATATAAGACATGGTCCCTGGTTTCAGAGGGAGTTATGGGCTAAACCCCCCATCACCAAATTCATAAGTTGAAGTTCTAACCCCTAGTACCTCAGAATATGGTTGTATTTTGAGATAGGGTCTTTATTTTTTTTCTGTTTTGTAAATAAGTTTATTTGTATCATCTTTTTAGATTCCACATATAAGTGATATCATATGATATTTGTGCTTTGCTGTCTGACTTACTTCACTTAGTGTGACAATCTCTAGGTCCATCCATGTTGCTGCAAATGGCATTATTTCATCCTTTTTTATGACTGAGTAATATTCCATTGTCTGTGTGTACCACATCTTCTTTATCCATTCCTCTGTCAATGGGAGATAGGGTCTTTAAGTAGGTAATTAACATGAGGTCATTAGGGTGGGCCCTAATCCAATATGACTGGTGTCCTTATAAAAGGAGGACATTAGGACACAGACACATGGAGAGAAGACCATGTGAGGACACAGGGAGAGGACAGCCATCTGCAAGCCAAAGAGTGAGGCCTCAGAGGAAACCAACCCTGCTGCCCCCTTGATCTCAGACTTCTAGCCTCTAGAACTGTAAGAAAATAAATGTCTGTTCTCTTAGCCACCCCATCTGTGGTATTTTTTATGTCAACCCTAGCAAAGTAGTATAGGGCATTGAGCAGAAATCACATCTCTTTTATCACTATCACCCCCACAGTCTTGTTGCCTTGCACAGTCTCAGTTATTGCGTCATCTTTGGCCACAGGTCCATAGATTCCTCCCTAGTCTCCTGTGGCCCCCTCACCTGTCCCTGCGTGGTGGCAGCAGGTGGGATTTCTCCTCTGGTCTCTGTCACTTCCACAGTGAGGAGCTGTGTGTCCCTACAGCCTTATTAGGCCTCTGTTTTTTTGTTTTGTTTTGTTTTTAAACTTTATTTATTATTATATTTTAAATTTATTTTATTTATTTATTTTTGGCTGCCTTGGGTCTTCGTTGCTGCATGCAGTCTTCCTCTAGTTGCAGTGAGCGGGGGCTACTCTTGGTTGAGGTGTGCAGGCTTCTCATTGCAGTGGCTTCTCTTGTTGTGGTGCACGGACTCTAGGCGTGCGGGCTCAGTAGTTGTGGTGCATGAACTTAGCTGCTCCGTGGCATGTGGGATCATCCTGGATCAGGGCTTGAACCCATGTCCCCTGCATTGGCAGGCAGATTCTTAATCACTGCACCACCAGAGAAGCCCCAGGCCACTATTTTTGACCAGTCTCCAAGGCCAAGACCACACCTGTGCCCATCACATCCTCACTCTCTCAACACTGATAGGCTGACCACTTGGGAATCACCTGACCTCCATGAGGATTGGAGCATGGCCTCCAAGGTGCTGACATCTGACTCTGCTGCACAAGCCAACGCCATCCCCTGCTCTTCGTCCTTCACATCCCCCACTTTCCTTCCTGCAGCATTTCTTCTATTCTGTCTGGGGGCTCATTGCCCTCACTGAAAAGCCCCTGTCGGGAGGCTAAGGCATCGTCACCTTCTCTCAGCCTCGAGCTCCAGCCTGCCCTTGACACATGCTTGGCTAGTGCTGCTTTGGGCCAAAAAACACTCTGAGAGTCTTAGTTTGAATTACAACCCCTTACACACCTCTTACTCATTTTTTTCCATAACAATTGTCTTCAAATATTTGTCTGGGAGAAGAGGAATGTTCTGTGTAGCTCTGGAGGATGATGTTAGGACCTGTGCATGGAGACTGTAGGAGACAGTTGTTTCCTCTGTGAAAAGGCAGAGATGTTAGCAATTACAGGGACCAGTGGGATGCTGTCCAGCCGAGGATGGACATTCCTGTTCTTAGAAGCTGACAAGCAGAGGTAGAATGGCTGTCTCTCTACTCCCCAACCCCCTTTATCTTCATCCATGTGCTTTGTGCTGGGAGCAGTACCACCAACACCTTCGCCCAAGTAGGGGTCTGTGGTTCAGCCTTGAATTCCATCTCTCCTTCTACCCCAAACCCACTGGGTGGTTGATCTCCAGGTTCCTTCACCTCATCTCTGAATCTTCTTCCCAGCCTGACTCCTGCCACCCACCATGTCCCCCCTGGAGAAAGGCATCTTCCTCCTCACGGGCTGCCCAGCCTATCCTATTCCTTCTCCACACTGTACCCAGACTGCTCTTTCCAAAACCCAAACCCACATCAGTCCCTTTTTATGCGGATTCTTCAGCTCATATCTCTCAGCTCCACACCCCCCTTCAACACCCTGCTCTGTGATGCTTGGACTGAGGTTCCGTGAACCATGTGGCCAGCTGGTCCCCGTCAGGTTCTGCATGAGGAAAAGGGTCTTGCTCCTTCCCATGGGTCAGCTCCACCCAAGCCGTGGCATTGTGATTTTGTGATACTGTGACTTATAGTAAGAAATATATATTTAATCTTAGTCCCTGTTTCTGGTACAGAGCTCCTCAAACCCTTGGAATTTCCTGTGATGGTGAGAGTTGGGAGAATAAAGTGTCTTTTATCATGTTAATGAGGCGGCTTTTGAAGGCACCTGAGGATGTGAGCAGGTTGCCTGGAGAACCAACCATGTGATTAGAGGGTTGGAACTTTCAGGCCCACCCACCTGACCTCCAGCGAGAGCAGAGGGGCTGGAGGTTTAATCCATCACTAATGGCCAATGATTTAATCAGTCATGCCTATGTAATGAAGCCTCCATAAAAACCCAAAAAGACAGCGTTCAGAGAGAGGGTTGCTGAATACGTGGAGATGCTGGGAGAATGATATCCCAGAGAAGGCATGGAGTCTCCCCATCCTTTCCCCATCCCTTGCCCTCTGCGTCTCTTCCATCTGGCTGTTCCCAAGTTATATCCTTTCATAATAAACCAGTAATCCAGTAAGTAAAATGCTTCCCTCTGCGTTCTGTGAGCCACCCTAGCAAACTAAATGAACCCAGGGAGGGGGTTGTCGCAAATCGAGTTTGGTGACTTCAGACCAGCATCTGAGGGGAGTGGGGGGGGGGTGAGGGCATCTTGTGGGACTGAGCCCTTAACCTGTGGGACCGGATGGCATTTCCAGGTACAGTGTCAGAATTGAGTTGGGTTGTAGGACACCCAGCTGGTATTGGAGAATTGCTTGGTGGTGGGGAAAGCCCCCAGTTACACAAGCAGTGCCCTGTGCCCTGGGCAACAGGTGGGTGAAGACTGGTTTCTCTTGATACTCCCAGGACCAGCCTAACACACCCCTTTGGAGATCCCGGCACCAGCTCCACAGCACCCTGTCCTCTGCATCTCTAGGTTCTCATGAATCCCCTCCTCCCTTTGTCCCCAAGTCCTACAGGTGGTAGCCATTTTCTTCAATTATCTTTGGGTTCCCTTGGGTCCTTTCTTCTCTTTGAGCCCCCCAGCACCTGTGCATTTAATTCCCTCTATTAAATCCCTGCCTTTGAAATACCTAGTGGGATTCTTGTGTCTTCCTGACCAGACCCTGACTGATGCAGCTCCAGAGAACCTTTGGGACAAAGCTCCAACCTCTTAGCCTGGCACTCTGGGCCCACGATGACCTGGCCCGAGCCCATGCCTCTATCTCATTTTGGATGCAGTCCAGGCTGCCTGCAATACTGTGGTCTTACTGTCTTGCTGCACTCAGCTGCAGGCATTGCTCTCTCTGGCTGGTTGCTTTGTGTGTGCTCTGTCTGGAATGCTACTCTGTCCCACGGTGACTTGCTCTGAGCCCCACCTTGACTTGCTCTGAGCCCCACCTTGTTATTGCTCAGTTTCAGTATCTCCTCTTCTAAGAAGCTTTACTGATGCTAAATCTTATTTATTTCACAATCAAATAAGAGGCTTCTTCTTGCACCCCTGGCATCCTGTGTTCCTTTTATTATAGCGCTTAATGCACTGCTTTGAAACTGTTGCCTAATGTTTCTGTATCTCCTACGGGAGAGCAGAGGCTCTGTCTTCTCTCCCTCCCCCTTTGTCTCTCTCTGAGCTTCTTCCTCACAATATGTGCTTGAGAAATATTTCCATAAGGAAGGAGGGACGAAAGAAGGGAGAGAAGGAGAGGGAGAATTCTTGTGTCCTGAGGTGACTTTCTGTGCACCCAGTACCTATTTCTGATCACAAAGTGTGTTGTGGAATATATTCTCTTTGGGCATCAAGGTACAATCAGAATGTAAAGACTTTTGGGTTCTAATCTGGAACTGAATAGCTTCTCGTGTCTGCTTGTTCATTTTCTGGCTGAGATGGACCAGACAGGCTGCCTCTGTTGGCTCCAACCCTCAGCTCCTGACCAAGGCTCAGCTCTGGGAAGTGGCGACAGTAAAAATAGCTACTACAGAGCAGAAGACAACCCACGCGTGAGCCGGTGCTGGAAGCAGAGGCAGGGTGAGCCCGGGAAAGAGGTCGCTGGGTCTGGCAACGTGGTACAGCGGGAGCATCCCTGCTCAGAGCCAGTGCTGCTCTCCTGATGAAAGAGGAGAAACGGACCTCCAGGCCCAAGGAGGCAACCTGGACTGAAACAAAAGGAGGGAGTTTGGGAGAGGCACCACAAAGGATGCATCCTGGCTCCTTTCCTGGGGTAATAGCTACTTCCCCTTCCTGTGCTATCCCAAGGAGACAGTTAACGTTTCCAGCCACGGGCTCTGGCCATGATCATTTCCACTTTGCCCTCCTGTCCACTTGCCTTCTGCCTTCCGCTGCATTGAAAAATCACTTGCATTATTTTTCATCTGTTCACAGTAGCGCTTGAGAGAAGGACTGCTTCTTTCTGCAGTGTCGTGTGTGGGTGTGTGTGCATGTGTGTGAAATGCCTCTCAAACAACTTCCTTCGGCCTGACTAGCCAAAGGGCTCACTATCTGGAGAGCAGCTAGGAGGAAGCAAGAGAAGGTTGAGGAAAAATCATACAAGTATTTACTTGAACGATTTTCTGGCCTGAGCAGGCACCTGATTTTCTGGACAGAGGCCCAGGGATGTGCGGGGGTCTGCCCAAAGCCACCCGGTGGGTTTGCTGTCCTGGGGGCCAACCGAGGACAGGGACCCAGAACTTCAGACTCCAGATCCAGGGCCCTTGCTTCACAAGGTGATGCCTCTCTTTGATTCACAAAACCAGAATTGATCATTATTCCTGCAGCTCCATGTGGCCGGTTCAATATCCCTTTACCTGGTAAATTATTTATATAGAAATGTGCTCCTGGGAGGCCACAGGGAAGCCACATACGCTAGGAGCATCATTTAATTTATTGCTGTCCCGATTCCCAATGGCTGGTGGTTCCGCCATAGCAATATTTTAATACCACATTTCCAGTTCTAGTTTGACATTCTGCTTCGACCAAGGGAGCAGCTTTTGTGGAGCTCAGTGTGGGGCATTGCAAGTCCCGCCAGAGAGCAAGATCACCACACTGGGTCTGCCAGTCCCTCCCCCGGCCTCCCCTCCTGTCCCCGCTGACCTGATCAATACGCTCAACATTGGTTTCAGAGTCAGAATCCCTAGTGCAGAGTGAATATGACCGGGTCCCTGGCACAGTGCAGGGTGCTCCGCAGAGGGAGCTTCATCTCACCTTTACGACAAGCCAGCAGGGTAAGCGCTCCCCTGGTCACGGGCAGGAGACTCAGATGGAGAAGTCATCACAGCCCCAGATCCACACTTGCACTTGTCTGATTTGGATGTCCCTGCCTTCCCCAGTCGTCCTCCTTTCAAGGTGGTGGGGCCTCATGGTTGAGAGCTGGGGCTGTTCCTTGAACTGGTCAGCTAATACCTGTGCCTCAGTTTCCTCATCTGTAAAATGTAGATATTGTGAGGACTACATGGATTAACAGAGAGGATGCTTGGAGCAGTTCATAGTAAGCATTTGATTACGATGCTACTGCCAGTGAAGCACGGGGCCAGGTACGGATGGATGTCTTGGTGGGGCTGTCATCTAATGCTACTTCAGTCTCCGTTACAAGTGTGCCTGAAGCCTAAAAAGGAAGCCATGAGCCCTTCGTATACAGAGCCTGGAATCGGGTGTGCTGTTCTGGTATGCATTACCCATGTCATTTAACCCCTTTGAGCCTCCGTTTCTGCATCTATCAAATGGGGACAATGATCCCGGTCCTGTTTGCTTCACAAGATTGTGAGACAGCGGTGCCACTGAAAGCTGAACAGCATCATGTTCTTATTATGTGATAATGAGGATGATGAAGAGGGACAAAGGAACCCATAGGGCGCGGGGTGCAACCTCCACTCCCTTTGGGTGCCCCGGTCCTAAGTGTGGTGTCTGCAGCTGCTCAGCATGCCTGGCAACCTCAGCCACAGCTGCACAGGGCATCTGAGAAGGTACAGAGTCTTGCCCAACCTTTCCATTGACCCGAATCAGCCCATTCTCCACTTCCCCTATGCTGAGCTGATGATACCTAAGTGTGGGAAGTGATATTGGTTTGCCCTTGGCCAAGAAGGCTCTCATCTCCTCCCATCTCGACCTCCGGGATCTCCTGCTCATCCTCCAAGGCCCGCCTCCAATGCTGCTTCCTCAGAGAAGACTCCCTGAGCCTTCCTCAGGCACCGCTTCTTCCCTGTGCTCCGTCACACCAGGCCAACACTTCAGGGATCGGCCAAGAGCCAGGTCCAGCAAAGACCACCATGCCAGCAATCCATCGTGGGCCCAGGAAGTGGGTCATCCCTCCCAGGCAGAGGTCAGCAGTGCTGGGCTTGCCTCTTCAGCCTCCCACACACAAGGCCAACTCCTGAGACTTCAGGTGGGACACGGAAGTGGGGGCTTACCGGCATTTCTGTGGCAACCATCGACCAAGTCTCCCTTTGTTGCTTTGACACAGGTAGAACTTGTCCTCTCAAACTTTCCCCCAACTAAGGCCCAATCCTGGCTATAGACTGATGCTCAGTTCTCCTCAGATGAGAGCAAATGGCACCCTCTCTTGTATCATACACGGGGGACCAGGAGCACTGCAGGAGGCCCACAAAAGAGATGTTTAAGTACAAGAAGCAGCCAATGCCACTGCTGAGGAGAAATGATGCACCTAATGTCTAATGCCTAGAAAGGGGGCCAAGGTAAAATGGGTCTTACTGTAGCCCAGTGGTATTCAACCCTATCTGCACATGACAATCACCTGGAAGAGCTTAAATATGGCAACAAAAACAACCAATCAAAACAAACCTCTGGGGTGGGACCCAGACACACTGTTTTTTTCTTTGATTTGTTTTGTTTTATTGAAGTATAGTTGATTTACAATGTTGTGTTAATTTCTGCTGTACAGCACAGTGATTCAGTTATACATATATATACATTCTTTTTTAAATATTCTTTTCCATTATGGTTTATCATAGGATATTGAATATAGTTCTCTGTGCTATACAGTAGGACCTTGTTGTTTATCCTTTTTATATATAAAAGCTTACATCTGCTCACCCCAACCTCCCACTCCATCCCTCCCCCTTGGCAACCACAAGTCTGTTCTCTATGTCTGAGAGTCTGTTTCTGTTTTGTAGATAGGTTTGTTTCTGTCCTATTTTAGATTCCACATATAAGTGATATCATATGATATTTGTCTTTCTCTGTCTTACTTCACTTAGTGTGATAATCTCTAGGTCCATCCATGTTGCTGCAAATGGCATTATTTCATCCTTTTTTATGACTGAGTAATATTCCATTGTATATCTGTACCACATCTTCTTTATCCAGTCATCTGTTGATGGACATTTAGGTTGTTTCCATGTCTTGGCTATTGTGAGTAATGCTGCTATGAACATAGGGGTGCATGTATCTTTTTGAATTACAGTTTTGTCTGGATATATGCCCAGGAGTGAGATTGGTGGATCATATGGTAATTCTATTTTTAGTTTTCTGAGGAGCCACCATACTGTTTTCCATAGCAGACACACTGTTTTTTAAAGTCCCCAGATGATCTTGATGCACAGTGAGATGGACCTTCATTCTTGAGTGCTAGAATCACTCTCTCATCTCTCCAAACTGGAGGCAGGAGTACAAGGATTTGTCCTATGACTGCAGAACATAGGAGGGTCAGCATGCATCCCAGGCAGTGTCTACAGCTGGTCAGAGTGGGTCAGGATGGCTACTTCCACAAGGGTGCATATTGCAAAACCAAGCAATTCAGTGGGAAGATTGAAACACCAGGAAATTTAAAGGGTGCCGGAGCAGAGGTGGGAGATCAAGATCCCAGACCAGTCGTTACTTTCCCCTATTGGTAAGGCAGGGATAACTAATACACATCCTGCCTGTCTCTCGGAGTGTTATGGCTCCCGGATGAGGATGCAGATAGAAATATACATTGCAATGTATAAGGCTTTGTACAATGATGAATTTTTTTTTCTCTTTTTTTTGCGTCTCCCTCCCACCCTCCCTATCCCACCCCTCCAGGCGGTCACAAAGCACTGAGCTGATCTCCCTGTGCTATGCGGCTGCTTCCCACTAGCTATCTAACTTACATTTGGTAGTGTATATATGTCCATGCCGCTCTTTCACTTTGTCACAGCTTACCCTTCCCCCTCCCCATATCCTCAAGTCCATTCTCTAGTAGGTCTGTGTCTTTATTCCTGTCTTACCCCTAGGTTCTTCATGACATTTTTTTTCTTAAATTCCATATATATGTGTTAGCATACAGTATTTGTCTTTCTCTTTCTGACTTACTTCACTCTGTATGACAGACTCTAGGTCTATCCACCTCATTACAAATAGCTCAATTTCATTTCTTTTTATGGCTGAGTAATATTCCATTGTATATATGTGCCACATCTTCTTTATCCATTCATCCGATGATGGACACTTAGGTTGTTTCCATCTCCGGGCTATTGTAAATAGGGCTGCTATGAACATTTTGGTGCATGTCTCTTTTTGAATTATGGTTTTCTCAGGGTATATGCCCAGTAGTGGGATTGCTGGGTCATATGGTAGTTCTATTTGTAGTTTTTTAAGGAACCTCCATACCGTTCTCCATAGCGGCTGTACCAATTCACATTCCCACCAGCAGTGCAAGAGTGTTCCCTTTTCTCCACACCCTCTCCAGCATTTATTGTTTCTAGATTTTTTGATGATGGCCATTCTGACTGGTGTGAGATGATATCTCATTGTAGTTTTGATTTGCATTTCTCTAATGAGTAAAGATGTTGAGCATCCTTTCATGTGTTTGTTGGCAGTCTGTATATCTTCTGTGGAGAAATGTCTATTTAGGTCTTCTGCCCATTTTTGGATTGGGTTGTTTGTTTTTTTGTTATTGAGCTGCATGAGCTGCTTATAAATTTTGGAGATTAATCCTTTGTCAGTTGCTTCATTTGCAAATATTTTCTTCCATTCTGAGGGTTGTCTTTTGGTCTTGTTCATGGTTTCCTTTGCTGTGCAAAAGCTTTTAAGTTTCATTAGGTCCCATGTGTTTATTTTTGTCTTTATTTCCATTTCTCTAGGAGGTGGGTCAAAAAGGATCTTGCTGTGATTTATGTCATAGAGTGTTCTGCCTATGTTTTCCTCTAAGAGTTTGATAGTGTCTGGCCTTACATTTAGGTCTTTAATCCATTTTGAGCTTATTTTTGTGTATGGTGTTAGGCAGTGATCTAATCTCATACTTTTACGTGTCCCTATCCAGTTTTCCCAGCACCACTTATTGAAGAGACTGTCCTTTCTCCACTGTACATTCCTGCCTCCTTTATCAAAGATAAGGTGACCATATGTCCGTGGGTTTAACTCTGGGCTTTCTATCCTGTTCCATTGATCTATCTTTCTGTTTTTGTGCCAGTACCATACTGTCTTGATTACTGTAGCTTTGTAGTATAGTCTGAAGTCAGGGAGCCTGATTCATCCAGCTCCATTTTTCGTTCTCAAGATTGCTTTGGCTATTCGGGGTCTTTTGTGTTTCCATACAAATTGTGAAATTTTTTGTTCTAGTTCTCTGAAAAATGCCAGTGGTAGTTTGATAGGGATTGCATTGAATCTGTAGATTGCTTTGGGTAGTAGAGTCATTTTCACAATGTTGATTCTTCCAATCCAAGAACATGGTACATCTCTCCATCTATTTGTATCATCTTTAATTTCTTTCATCAGTGTCTTATAATTTTCTGCATACAGGTCTTTTGTCTCCTTAGGTAGGTTTATTCCTAGATATTTTATTCTTTTTGTTGCAATGGTAAATGGGAGCGTTTCCTTGATTTCACTTTCAGATTTTTCATCATTAGTATATAGGAATGCCAGAGATTTCTGTGCATTAATTTTGTATCCGGCAACTTTACCAAATTCATTGATTAGCTCTAGTAGTTTTCTGGTAGCATCTTTAGGATTCTCTATGTATAGTATCATGTCATCTGCAAACAGTGACAGCTTTACTTCTTCTTTTCCAATTTGGATTCCTTTTATTTCCTTTTCTTCTCTGATTGCTGTGGCTAAAACTTCCAAAACTAGGTTGAATAAGAGTGGTGAGAGTGGGCAACCTTGTCTTGTTCCTGATCTTAGTGGAAATGGTTTCAGTTTTTCACCATTGAGGACGATGCTGGCTGTGGGTTTGTCATATATGGCCTTTATTATGTTGAGGAAAGTTCCCTCTATGCCTACTTTCTGCAGGGTTTTTATCATAAATGGGTGTTGAATTTTGTCGAAAGCTTTCTCTGCATCTATTGAGATGATCATATGGTTTTTCTCCTTCAATTTGTTAATATGGTGTATCACGTTGATTGATTTGCGTATATTGAAGAATCCTTGCATTCCTGGAATAAACCCCACTTGATCATGGTGTATGATCCTTTTAATGTGCTGTTGGATTCTGTCTGCTAGTATTTTGTTGAGGATTTTTGCATCTATGTTCATCAGTGATATTGGCCTGTAGTTTTCTTTCTTTGTGACATCCTTGTCTGGTTTTGGTATCAAGGTGATGGTGGCCTCGTAGAATGAGTTTGGGAGTGTTCCTCCCTCTGCTATATTTTGGAAGAGTTTCAGAAGGATAGGTGTTAGCTCTTCTCTAAATGTTTGATAGAATTCGCCTGTGAAGCCATCTGGTCCTGGGCTTTTGTTTGTTGGAAGATTTTTTATCACAGTTTCAATTTCAGTGCTTGTGATTGGTCTGTTCATATTTTCTATTTCTTCCTGATTCAGTCTTGGCAGGTTGTGCATTTCTAAGAATTTGTCCATTTCTTCCATGTTGTCCATTTTATTGGCATAGAGTTGCTTATAGTAATCTCTCATGATCTTTTGTATTTCTGCAGTGTCAGTTGTTACTTCTCCTTTTTCATTTCTAATTCTATTGATTTGAGTCTTCTCCCTTTTTTTCTTGATGAGTCTGGCTAATGGTTTATCAATTTTGCTTATCTTCTCAAAGAACCAGCTTTTAGTTTTATTGATCTTTGCTATCGTTTCCTTCATTTCTTTTTCATTTATTTCTGATCTGATTTTTATGATTTCTTTCCTTCTGCTAACTTTGGGATGTTTTTGTTCTTCTTTCTCTAATTGCTTTAGGTGCAAGGTTAGGTTGTTTATTCGAGATGTTTCCTGTTTCTTAAGGTGGGATTGTATTGCTATAAACTTCCCTCTTAGAACTGCTTTTGCTGCATCCCATAGGTTTTGGGTCGTCGTGTCTCCATTGTCATTTGTTTCTAGGTATTTTTTAATTTCCTCTTTGATTTCTTCAGTGATCACTTCGTTATGAAGTAGTGTATTGTTTAGCCTCCATGTGTTTGTATTTTTTACAGCTCTTTTCCTGTAATTGATATCTAGTCTCATAGCATTGTGGTCGGAAAAGATACTTGATACAATTTCAATTTTCTTAAATTTACCAAGGCTTGATTTGTGACCCAAGATATGATCTATCCTGGAGAATGTTCCATGAGCACTTGAGAAAAATGTGTATTCTGTTGTTTTTGGATGGAATGTCCTATAAATATCAATTAAGTCCCTCTTGTTTAATGTATCATTTAAAGCTTGTGTTTCCTTATTTATTTTCATTTTGGATGATCTGTCCATTGGTGAAAGTGGGGTGTTAAAGTCCCCTACTATGATTGTGTTACTGTCGATTTCTCCTTTTATGGCTGTTAGTATTTGCCTTATGTATTCAGGTGCTCCTATGTTTGGTGCATAAATATTCATAATTGTTATATCTTCTTCTTGGATCGATCCCTTGATCATTATGTAGTGTCCTTCTTTGTCTCTTCTAGTAGTCTTTATTTTAAAGTCTATTTTGTCTGATATGAGAATTGCTACTCCAGCTTTCTTTTGGTTTCCATTTACATGGAATATCTTTTTCCATCCCCTTACTTTCAGTCTGTATGTGTCTGTAGGTCTGAAGTGGGTCTCTTGTAGACAGCATATATATGGGTCTTGTTTTTGTATCCATTCAGCCAATCTGTATCTTTTGGTGGGAGCATTTAGTCCATTTACATTTAAGGTAATTATCGATATGTATGTTCCTATTCCCATTTTCTTAATTGTTTTGGGTTCGTTATTGTAGGTCTTTTACTTCTGTTGTGTTTCTTGCCTAGAGAAGTTCCTTTAGCATTTGTTGTAAAGCTGGTTTGGTGGTGCTGAACTCTCTCAGCTTTTGCTTGTCTGTAAACATTTTAATTTCTCCATCAAATTTGAATGAGATCCTTGCTGGCTAGAGTAATCTTGGTTGCAGGTTTTTCTCCTTCATCACTTTAAATATGTCCTGCCACTCCCTTCTGGCTTGTAGAGTTTCTGCTGAGAGATCAGCTGTTATCCTGATGGGGATTCCCTTGTGTGTTATTTGTTGTTTTTCCCTTGCTGCTTTTAATATGATTTCTTTGTGTTTAATTTTTGACAGTTTGATTAATATGTGTCTTGGCGTATTTCTCCTTGGGTTTATTCTGTATGGGACTCTCTGTGCCTCCTGGACTTGATTAACTATTTCCTTTCCCATATTAGGGAAGTTTTCAACTATAATCTCTTCAAATATTTTCTCAGTCCCTTTCTTTTTCTCTTCTTCTTCTGGAACCCCTATAATTCGAATGTTGGTGCGTTTAATGTTGTCCCAGAGGTCTCTGAGACTGTCCTCTGTTCTTTTCATTCTTTTTTCTTTATTTTGCTCTGCAGCAGTTATTTCCACTATTTTATCTTCCACCTCACTTATCCGTTCTTCTGCCTCAGTTATTCTGCTATTGATCCCATCTAGAGTATTTTTTATTTCATGTATTGTGTTTTTAATCGATGCTTGATTCATCTTTAGTTCTTCTAGGTCCTTGTTAACTGTTTCTTGCATTTTGTCTATTCTATTTCCAAGATTTTGGATCTGGGAAATAGAATCTTGGATCATCTTTACCATCATTATTCTGAATTCCTTTTCAGGTAGACTGCCTATTACCTCTTCATTTGTTAGGTCTGGTGGGTTTTTATCTTGCTCCTTCTCCTGCTGTGTGTTTTTCTGTCTTCTCATTTTGCTTATGTTACTGTGTTTGGGGTCTCCTTTTTGCAGGCTGCAGGTTCGTAGTTCCCGTTGTTTTTGGTGTCTGTCCCCAGTGGCTAAGGTTGGTTTAGTGGGTTACTAGTGGAGGGGTGGAGGGGACTATTGCCTGTGTTCTGGTGGATGAGGCTGGATCTTCTCTTTCTGGTGGGCAGGTCCACGTCTGGTGGTGTGTTTTGGGGTGTCTGCGGACTTTTTATGATTTTAGGCCACCTCTCTGCTAATGGGTGGCGTTGTGTTCCTGTCTTGCTAGTTGTTTGGCATAGGGTGTCCAGCACTGTAGCTTGCTGGTCGTTGAGTGAAGCTGGGTGCTGGTGTTGAGATGGAGATCTCTGGAAGATTTTTGCCGTTTGATATTATGTGGAGCTGGGAGGTCTCTTGTGGACCAGTGTCCTGAAGTTGGCTCTCCCACCTCAGAGGCACAGCACTGACTCCGGGCTCCTCAATTTGGGATGATGTGTTGTCTATTCATGTATTCCACAGATGCAGGGTACATCAAGTTGATCGTGGAGCTTTAATCCGCTGCTTCTGAGGCTGCTGGGAGAGGTTTCCCTTTCTCTTCTTTGTTCTCACAGCTCCTGGGTCTCAGCTTTGGATTTGGCCCCGCCTCTGCGTGTAGGTCGCCGGAGGGCGTCTGTTCTTCGCTCAGACAGGACAGGGTTAAAGGAGCAGCCTCTTCGGGGACTCTGGCTGACTCAGGCCGGGCGGGAGGGAGGGGCACGGAGTGCGGGGCGAGCCTGCAGCGGCAGAGGTCGGCGTGACGTTGCACCAGCCCGAGGCGCGCCGTGCGTTCTCCCAGGGAAGCCGCCCCTGGATCCCGGGACCCCGGCAGTGGCGGGCTGCACAGGCTCCCGGAAGGGCGGTGTGGACAGTGACCTGCGCTCGCACACAGGCTTCTTGGCGGCGGCAGCAGCAGCCCCAGCGTCCCATGCCTGTCACTGGGCTCCGCGCTTTCAGTCGCGACTCGCGCCCGTCTCTGGAGCCCCTTTAAGCAGCGCTCTTAATCCCCTCTCCTCGCGCACCAGGAAACCAAGAGGGAAGAAAAAGTCTCTTGCCTCTTCGGCAGCTCCAGAGTTTTCCCGGACTCCCTCCCGGCTAGCTGTGGCACATTAGCCCCCTTCAGGCTGAGTTCTCGCCGCCAGCCCCAGTCCTCTCTCTGCGCTCTGACAGAAGCCCGAGCCTCAGCTCCCAGCGCCGCCCGCCTTGGCGCGCGAGCAGACAAGCCTCTCGGGCTGGTGAGTGCCGCTCGGCACCGATCCTCTGTGTGGGGATCTCTCCGCTTTGCCCTACCCAGGTATGTGGGGAGTTTCTTGCCTTTTGGGAGGTCTGGGGTCTTCTGCCAGCGTTCAGTAGGTGTTCTGTAGGAGTTGTTCCACGTGTAGCTGTATTTCTGGTGTATCCGTGGGGAGGACAATGATGAATTATTATGTTGGATTAAAGTTGTCACTGCTCTGCTGGTTTTGTGGGCATAAAATACATTTGCCATAAAAACAAACAGTTGTAAGAGAAATTCCTCTTGTTAGACCAATTTTTACCTAGAAACCGGGTCTATAGGCATCATTGGACCCAGCCTACAGACACACTTAAATTGTTCCATTCCAACCCCTTGCAAAGTGAACCACACCAACGCAGCTACTTCATCGAACCCCAAGCAGCCAGTTAAACGAAGGGGAATTTTGTCTTAACCAAAGCCAAGCTGAACTGAAAAGGCAGACCTAACACATTGGTGGGGGGGTCAACTTCTCTACCAACGTTTGCTTGATCAGTAAATCTCTGCCCCATCTACCTTATTTGCCTCTGTCAAGAGCCACCTGTGGAGAAAAGGCAGGGGCAGGTGCCGAGTGAGAGCAGGGCAGGCTGGCAGTCCTGAGCCTCTTAGAACACCAGCATCAGGGAAGCAAAGAGCAAAGGGGCCCCGCCGGCCTATTCCCTGGGCTGCACCCAAGGGGATAATAAAATTTCTAGATAAGCTCGGGCCTCCAAGAGGAGAAGCAGCCTCTAACCCGTTCCCTGGGCAGAACCCAAGGAAGTGGCCCAAACTTTGGACTGCCAGGCCCACTGTGTTGGGGCAGAAGCTGAATCGACCAGAGGTGTGTAACTGGGCAGACTGGCCATGATGGGATCGCAGCAGGTCCCATATTCCGTGTTGCAGCACAAAAGTGTCATGAACACACATATCGAGAGGAGCCTGAAGCAGATGATCCAAGGGCCCCGAAACTGGGGCACAGTGGAATGTCCCCCATGGATCCAAGGATGGCTGAGGAGTGGGAGCGAGAGCTGGTGGACCCGAGGGGGATGGACGGATGACCAATGACCAGAGGGACACAAGGATGTCCCAGCCCACGCAGATGACAACACCAAGAGCCACAGGCCTCCTGCCTGACACCCCCCTCCCGGCTGACACCTCTGGCCTCTGAGAGCCCTGGCATCTGGACACAACCTCAAGGAAACGGGAAACTCATACTTGACGGAGGTGATGTCTTCTGCCACTGGGTGGCATGGGAACTTGACATAGAAATTACATTCAGTTATGAGAAAATAAAATGCAATTTCTTACAGGAGGGATTCGTGGCTGGGATTCATACCCACTTTGTGAGCAAACTCGGGAAAGTGCATTCACCTCCCCCTGCTCCCACCCCCCCTCCCCCAAGGGGAAACCTGCAGGTCTATGGCTGGAACATTGATTTGCTTTGCCAGTTGCATCGTTTGTCAAGATGTCACGAGCTCCAGGCCCTGGAAGCAGCTGCAATGCAGTGGAAGGAGGTGGTTAGGGGGGGGCTGTGAGTCTTCTCAGGCCTTCCTCAGGGGCCAGGGTGGAGAGGCTTTCAACCCGGCCACCTGCTGCCAGGGGTCTGAACTTGACATTCTTCCCCAGCAAAGGGGCTCCGAGCCTCCCACCTGTCGATCCTCCAGGCATGCCCACGGTGGCAGCTCCAGACTGCAGCCAAACTGCATTGCTTCACAATATGAAACAATTTGGGCTGAATCTGGGCAAAACTTGACCAAGGGTGCAGTTTCTCTTGGATGATTTCCTGCTTCCTGTCTGCAGCGCTTCCCTATCTTGGGCTCTCCAGCTGCCCCCTGCTGCCCACAGGCTGCCCTCAGACACCTCACCTCTGTCCACTGTGACAGCCAAGTTGATATCCGCAGTCCTGACCTCCCCCACGTGCATATACAGACATGTATACACAAGCACCTACTTATTGTCTCCCCCATCTGGAGCAGAAGTGAGCAGTACTTCTTCACCCCGACTTCCCCAGACAAGTAAATGGCACCACTCTTCACCTGGCGACTCAGGCCAGAAACCTAGGAGTCAGTCTTGATGCTTCTCCTACCATCACCAGACCGTTCCCCACTTCCAACCCAATCCTGTCAGCTCTTCCTCCAAAACATTCATTCATTCTCCCAATTCATCCACTTCCTGCTCACTCCTCAGTCACCTCCCAACTTCAAGTCATCAGCATCTCTTCCCTGGACTATTGCAAGAAGTTCCTACCTGGTCTCATTTATTCTGATCCTGCACCTACAATCCCTTCTCACAGAGCAGCTGGTGAAATTGTTTAAAATGTCCACGTGATCCCACCACCATCTTGCTGGAAACCCTCTAGCTGTTCTCTGCGGTGTTAGAATAAAATCCACGCTCCCAGCATGGCCTGCAGGCCTCCAGGATCTGGCCTCTGTCTTCCTCACAGACCTCCCTCTGGCCATTCTGCTCTGCGTTCCCTCTGCTCCAGACACCCTGACCATCTGTCTCTTCCTCAGAAACACCAAGCCTGCTCCCTCCTCTGGGCCTGGTAGCTGGTGGCTCCTGTACGTAGAAGATTCTCCCACAGGTCTCTTGGCAGCTTCTTCTCATTGGTCAGGTATTAGGGCAGGTAGTACCTTCTCAGGGCTTCCTCGACCATTCTGTCTAGAGCAAGCCCCTTCCCTTTTCTTCTCTCTCAGTGATCCCTAGAACAGGACACACATGCTGGGGTGTCAAAGATGATACAATGAGGTACAAGAAGAAAGTGATAGACTTCCATTTCTATTACTTTTTACTCCATTTTTATTTTTTTATTTTTAAACATTTTTTATGTCTTTAATGTTGTATCTATTTTATTTATTTATTTATTTTTGGCTGCATTGGGTCTTCGTTGCTGTGTGCGGGCTTTCTCTAGTTGTGGTGAGTGGGGGCTACTCTTCGTTGTGGTGTGTGGGCTTCTCATTGCAGTGGCTTCTCTTGTTGCAGAGCACGGGCTCTAGGCATGCAGGCTTCAGTAGTTGTGGAATGCGGGCTCAGTAGTTGTGGCACATGGGGTTAGTTGCTCCACGGCATGTGGGATCTTCCCGGACCAGGGCTTGAACCTGTGTCCCCTGCATTGGCAGGTGGATTCTTAACCACTGCGCCACCAGGGAAGCCCTACTCTATTTTTATAACATTTTTATTTTGTGTATATTTTATAATGCATTAGTACAGTGGCACATGAGTGTTATTCATAAACCACTACATATGTGTCTAATGTGTGTTTATGGCAAGTGTTCAAAAAATTTTGATAGATACGTACAACCAAAAGAGTTGGGGGACTTCTCTGGCGGTCCAGTGGTTAAGACTCCACGTTTCCACTACAGGGGGCACAGGTTCAATCCCTGGTCAGTGAACTAAGATCCCACATGTGGCGTGGTGCAGCCAAAAAGATAAAATAAAAACTTTAAAAAAAAAAAGAGTTGGGAACTGCTATTCTACTCTAACTCCCTATTTTATTGTCTTCTTGTCACTTAACACTAAACAAATGTTTCTTTTGTTTGTTGTTTCTCTCTCTCTTTCCCCTAGAAGGGAAACTCCATCCAAGATCCATCTCTCTTGTTCACGCTGTGTTATCTGTGTGACCAGCTCTTATAATAAGTTGAGCACATAGTGTATATTCAATAATATTTGCTGACTGATTGAATGAATGAATAAACAGAGCCTTCCCCAGGACTTAGTAGAAGGACATCCAGCTAATTGTATATCTTTCCACTCTCAGGATAGTGGCAAATAATGTCATAACGGGATGCCTGCAGGACAAGACTACTCACAGAATAACTGGCAAGTTTCCAGATCATTCTCTGCATCCACCTACGGAATCAAAATGCTTTCAAGTAACCAAGATTCCAGGGTCAGGAGAATAGGCCCAGGAAGTCATTTAGAACAGCATGAACTAGTTTAATGTACTATGACTTCCCATGGGTATTTGCCTCAAAAAAACATCATTTAGATCAGGAGCCAGGGAGTCTAGACCCAGCTCAGCTACAAACTGTTTTTGAGGTCTTGTGTGAGCTCCTAACCACCTCCATGTTCTTACTCATACCCTGAAAGGAGTTGGTTCACAGTGGAGTTGTTTTTTGTTTTTTTTTAACCTTATTCTTTGGAAATAATTTCAAAATTTGTAGCCAGGTTGCAAGAAGAGCACAAAGAACACATATATATACTTTTACTGAGATTTGCCTGTTATCAATATTTCCCCATTTGCTTTATCATGTACTCTCTTTTCATATATATGTGTGTGTGTGTGTATATATATATATATATATATATATATATATACACACACACACACACACACACACATGCACACATTTTTTTCTGAATCATTTCAGAATAAGTTCCATACATTATACTAAATGCTTCTGTATGTATTTCCTGAGAATAAAGGTATTCTCTTACAATCGCAGTGCACTTATCAACGCCAGTGAATTTAACACTGAAAACAATACTTTACCATCCAGCGCTGGGTGTCTGAAACATATTCAGCAGCCGTATTCCTCCTTCAAGTGCAATCTTACCTGGAGCCCAATGCACATCGCAGACGGAACCAGGAGGCTCACTTGGAAGAGGTAGCGCTGGGGCTGTGTCTTCATCTCCTGCTGCCTCTGTAACAAATTACAGACTTGGGGACTTACAACAACACAGATTTATTATTTTATAGTTCTGGTGGTTAGAAGTCCAAACTCAGTCTCCTAGGGTTAAAGTCGAGGTGTCACAGGGCTGACCCCTTTGGACGCCCGAGGGAGAACCCCTTTCCTTGCTTCTTCTGCTTCCGGTGACCGCCTGCATCCCTCAGCTCATGACCTCTTCCTTGAAGCAGCCAAAGCTCTTGTTTCCTATCCTCCTTGGACCTCCCTGCCTCCCCTTATGAGGACCCCTGGGATTACATTCAGGTTCCCCCCGCCCCAGATAATCCAGGAGCATCTCTCTATCTCAAGATCCTTAACTTAGTCCCATATGCAAGTCCCCTTTGCCAGGAAGGTAACATTTACAGGTTCCGGGGATTAAGAGGTGGATGTTTTTTGGAGGGCCGCCATCCAGCCTACCACAGGCCATACAGGAGCAGGTTGTCGACTGCGCAAAGGCACCAGAAATCCAGCCTGCTAAATCATTTGTGCTTTTTTGGTTCATTTGGTTGGTTTGGAATCATTTGGTTCATTTGCCAAGTCCTGTGCCCTTTCCTTTGCAAAAAGACCCTGTCTGATGCCAGGCATGTTCCCAGAGGGATGCGCCTGCCCAAAGAGGGCTGCTTTTAATAATTTGTACAAAGACTCCATGTAAGTCAGCTGGTGGCCAACCCCATCACTCCCGTTTTTTTCCCTAGGTCCCCAAAGACTCCTTTTGAGCAACGCTTAAAGTTCTAGGATCTGCTTAAAGCCTCAGGACCCCACTGTTAAGACGACTTCTGGCTCGGACGTGCCACGCTTTGATACCACATCAGAATGGGCCCCGGGACACCTGGAGAAGGCAAATGTGGAAGCAGACAGAACAGTCAGGAGCCTCTGCAGTTGTCTAGATGAGATGTTGGCGGCTTGGCCCACAGTGCTGGTGGCAGAGGATGAGAAGTGGTCGGATTCAGGGTTTATTCCCAAGGTAGTGGGGAGTGAACAAAAGAAGGGATCTGAGGAGCAGGCTTTTCAGCCTGAGCAAAGGGGGACCTTTCCGGGGCTGGGGAGACTAGGGGAGGGAGGGAATGAGACAGAGTCTGGGTGGGGGAAACAAAGAATCAAGAGTTCTTCTGGACGTGTTAACTTTGAGATGGTGGATATGTAGTGCCAGGCTGTCATAGAGGCTGGGTGAGTGTAGCTGTAACTACAAACGCTTTCCCCTTTGGCTGCTGCCCTCCAGAGCCAGCCAAGGGCAATCCTGCTTCAGAGACAAGGCTCTGCACCCCCATTTCAATCCTGGGACAGGGGTCACCAGCCCCAGCTTTGGCATCAGTAGGCAGAATGGGATCTCCTCCATGGAAGATCCTTGACTTGGAGCAAGCCTGATGGATCTAGAAACTGACACCCCTTCCAGACCCATGGCCTGACTGCCTTCCTCAGCACCACAGCCATCTCACCTGGGCCATCTCTCAGGCGTACATGTCATCTGGCAATTTTTATTATTCAGAACTTCCTCTGGGCTTGACCGTTGCAAGGAATTGGAGATGGAAAGATGAACTTAACAGTCTCGTGGGAGAGACAGACTCTTAAATAAGTGATTTCACATACAGTGTAGAGGAAAACATGCTAAGTGGATGTATAAGCAGGATGCAGTGGGAGCATACAAGGAGGAGGATTCATTCTGCCTGGGAAGATCAGGGAAAGTTCAACCAGGAAGTGTTATTTGAGCTGACCTTGAAGGATGGTGAAGTGGAAAGGGGTCTGATCAATGGAAGAGCATAAGAGAGAAACAAGGTTGTGAAAACATGTAGCCCAGGGGTGAACAAGTGAATGGAGCCCAGGATGAGTGGCAGATTGCATCCTCCAAAGATGGCTGCACCAATATGTATCCCATCCTATACTTGCTCTTCTCACAGTACAACATTGACACTCCTCTGTCAAGAGACAAAAATCTTTGTTCCCTCTTTTAAACCTGGGTGGACTTTGGAACTGCCTTGACCGGTAGATTTTGGCAGAAGTAGTACTATGCAGCCTCCAAAGCTAAATCATAAAAGGCATTGAAGCTTCTATAAGGTCTCTTGGATCATTCATTCGAGGGGAAGCCCATGGCCATGCCACGAAGACACTCAGGCAGCCCTATGGATAGAAGCCGAGCCCCCTAGACAACAGCCAGCACCAACTCACCAGCCTTGTGAGTAAGACACCCTGCAAAGAGATCTTCCAGCCTTGGTCAAGCTTTCAGAAGATTCCAACATCATCTGACTGCAGCTGACCTCTGACTGCAGCATGAGAGACCCCAAGCTGTTTCTGAATTCATGACTCACATAATCCATGGACATGATCAATGCCATTGTTTTAAGCCACTAAGTGTTGGAGCAGGTGGCTCCATTATGATAATTATGATATTATATAATTATAATATATAATATATATAAAATATATAATATATATAATTATAATAACTGGAAGCACCTGGAAGAATTATCAAGAACAGTGCACGTCCTGCTAAGGAGTTTGTTTTAGTCTTTACAAAGCTGAGCGCTACTACTATTTTCTGTATGGAGAGTTATGTGATTCAGCCTATATATCTTAGAAAGACCATTCTGACAGCTTGAAAGATGGAATGGAAAGATGAGAAGGGAGAATAGAAAAGAGCAACCAGTGAGGGCAGTGAAGCTGTTGTAAGAATCTAGGGAAGAGATGAAACTTCACGCTAAGCACAGGGAAGGAAAATGGCCAAGACATTGGGGGTTGGGAGGTCAGTAGAGTGGTGAATGACTGAGAATGTGGAAAGAAAGGGAAGGTTGGAAGAAGGATGGTGTTGATAGTGATCCTGAGGGGCTAGCTTGGTAGATCAGAAGGATGGTAATTCATTGATGGCATAAGGTTAGGAGGGTGTGTTCATTTAACAAGTGGCTTCTTGTAAAGCAAGGTTCACACTTTGGTCTCTTCCTAGAGCTATTAGGCTCGTTTCCTCTTGATTATTCATCCCTTGTCTGCTGGAGCGTGGCCACCCCACCAAAGTCCTGTGCATCTCCAGGGCCACTTAATTAGATATCCTAGCTTTGGCACTCAGCCTTACTGAGCCAGAGTAAGTAGCCCACTTCGGCTGCTTAATTTTCCTCTGTAATCTTCCTTTCCCAAATGCTTCTAACACTTCAACAAGTCCTCTCAGCTCTACCTCCAGAATATAACTACTACTCTTCTTGGCAGATACGTTTTCCCAAGCCACCATCATATTTTACCTAGAAAACTGTTGCATTCTCCTAACTGGTCTCTTTTTCCTGTGTTGTTTTGTATTGTTTTGCTTAATAGAAATCAGATCATGTCACCCCTGTGCTTAAAATCCTCCCCTTGGCTTCCCATTGTGCTTGAAATAAAACCCAAACTCTGCCCCAAGGCCTCTGACGCTGTGTATGTGGCCCCATCTCTCTGACTCTTCTTTGACAGTCTCCTAGTTGACCACTCTGTCTGGCCCCACTCACCCTCCTTCTGGTCTCCAAACGTGCCAAGCTCCCTCCTGCCCCAGAACTTTTGCACATTCTCTTTTCTTCATCCTGAGCCTCCTTCCCAAAGTTGGGATTTGGAAAAGGACCCAATAAAAGCTCTCCTCTTCCCAATTTGAACCTGAACAAACAGAGAAATAAGATAAAGAAATAACAACAGAAGATCAAATGTCCCTTTTATGACTAATAAAGGCCAGGTTGGAGGATATAGCTTCAAGTAAAAACACGATGACCTGCAGACCCCAGGACTAGCACAATCTCTCCACTCAGACCCAACCTCTCCGCACAGACAGGTCTTGCCAAGGTAAGACTGGGAGCATGGAGGAACAGGGGAGAAGCCCTTCACCCCAGAGCAGCTTGCTCCCCAGATGGAGAAGGAGAGGATAATAAGGGATGGGGAGATGAGGAAGAGCTAGGGATGTCTGGTTGATTCTTCCCAGCTTTACTAATCCCATCAGCCCCTCTACTGGCCCTGGGTGTGGTGAAGAAAGGCAGAGAAAAAGCAGGAGTGGGATGCCACACCAGGAGTGGAGAAAGTGTCTCCCCCAGGAATCACTGTCTCCAAAAGCTTATCTCATCCTCATTTCTCAGGTCTCAGAGAGGCCTTTGCTTTTCACTCCATAAAGAGATGCTCCCCACCCTCACCCCCAACACACACTCAGTCTCTACTCCCATCTTTACTCACTTTAGTTATTCCTTTGCATCCCGTGGATGATCAGTCATCACCACAAGAACATAAGCCCTGTGAGGTCTGTGGCCTGTTGTCTTGTTCACCACCGCAACCCCAGTGCTTAGGATAGGACCTGGCACATAGTAGGTGCTCAACAGTGATTTTTTAATGAATTGAAGAGACAAGAGTAGGAATCCCTGAGCCTAAATCCCTTTAGTCGTGGTGGCCTGGAGTTGGGGGCTGGGGTGGGGGTGGGGGGGCTCCTGGTCCTCTCAGTACCCAAAGGATGTCCTCCCAGAGCTGGGGGGAGCAGGGGTCCCGTGAGAGCGTGCCTGGTGATTGCATGTCTTTACTACCAGTCTGGAAGCATTAAGCCCCTTCTTAGGAAGTGTGGATACTATTTTAAGAGACAATTTGCAACTGGCTACCATGACGACAATGTCTCACCTATTTCCTTTGCTCGGAGACTCGGAGCACTAAAAATGCTGTGCAGTGTAATTGGTTTCTTCAGCTTGGGGTCTAAGCTTTCTAGGGTGTATTATGTTCCAAATGAAAAGGAACAGCAAGATAAACCATTGCCCCCTGCTCCCTCTCTCAGAGAAAGCCAGCTCTTCCTGGCTTCTGCCAACCCACTGGAGGTGGGAATGATGCAGAAGCCATGGCCCTGGAACACTCTGAAAAAGGCCTCTTCTTTAGGTCTGAGATAGGAAGCGGGGACAGGGTGGGAAGCCAAATGCCTGCAGGGCAGCCGGCCTATCAGGGTCAGTGATGCCGTCTGAGAGTATCTGATGGGCCCCCTGCCCCAACCCAAGTGAGGCTCTCCAGGGTCTCCCCAGGCTCACTCCGCAGAAGGCAGGCGTCGCCGTGGAAGCGACCCCATTCTCCACGTGCATGCCAAGCGTCTGCTCCGTAGAGGAGTGAAGACAGACATCGCTGGACAGCACGCGCACCCCAACACCAGGGGTGCAGAGTCCGAAAGGAGCAGGGGAAAGAAGGTAGCTCTGGGGCTTTTAGGAACGAGGATGTCAGTGTCACCTTTTTCATAACAAGGACAGGACAGGGAAAGTCCACCCACAGCCCCCCACCAGCATCCAAAGTCCCCAGACACCAGTCCCTCCAGCCTCCCAAATACTGGCTCTCATTTTCAACCTGTGGAGAAGGGAAAAGGCTAAAGAATTCCTTTTCATTTCACTCCATTAATAACTAAGCAGCACGGCCTGAAATATTTATGGGCCTGAGCGCAGAGCCCGCCCTGGGCAGGGCAAGGCGGATCGTGGTGATTTGTAAGGCTGCTGTCTTGGCCCTCTCAGAAGGGGCAACGAAATGGCTTTGGCGGCCAGGAGGGGCCAGCGATGACCAGGGCAGCCTCCCGGCATGTGCCGTCTTCCCCGGGGAGCCTGGGGACGGAGGGCTTCCTCCACCTCCCAAAACATGTGCGTCTTCTGAGAGGTGTGGCCAGTGTCTGCAGCTGACAGAGGTCTCTGCCCTCCATCTGGCCTTCTGCTCTGTAACACAGAGGCGGGACCGAGGAGACCTCCCACCTTATGTAGAAATGAACTCAAAATGGCTCACAGATCTAAATATAAAATGGAAAACTTTTAGACACAAGAGAGAATTTGCATGATCTGGGGTTGGAGAATGAGTTCTTAGACGTGATAACCAAAAGTCTGATCCACGTAAGAAAAAAAGTGATAACTTGGAAACACATCAAAGTTTAAAATTTTTGCTCTGCAAAAGACATGGTTAAGAGAATTCAATGACAAGCTACAGACTGGAATACAATATCTGCACCTGCCCTGGTAGCTAATGGTAGCCACGTAAATACAATTCTAGCCAATGCAATTACAAAGCCAGAGGGGTTCTGGAGAAGATTCTTCCTCTCTGATAGAAAGGTGGAAGTTCATGAGAATATTCTTTCTTTTAGCACCTTGGCGACCACCCATTATTTCCTGCCTTTGGTAAGTGACGCTCAGAACTGCAGCCACCATCATGCCATCATGAAAATCTATATGAGAGTCACAGAGATTCAGATTCAACACGCTGACCTGTTTGAGATGATGACCTGGCACCACAACTGCCTCCTTCCAGACTTTTGTCGTGTGAGATCATTTCAAATACCTTTGTTCTTTAATCAGTATTAGTCCAATCCTCTGTTACTTTGGGGTGAAGGTGTCCTAACTGATACAGAAACAGGGTTACTCCTTTCTTTGGCCCCTCCTCATAAGCTGCACCAGATGAGAATTCAGGGTGCCTGGGAAGACGAGCATCTCCTCTGCTGGGTGCTCCAGGAGTGAGCACTGGGTACTCCGGGGGGTGGTACTCTTCCCTCCCAGCCTTTCTGTGCTGTGTGAGTGCAATCCCGAGCAGTCTGTAGGTTTGCATCTTTGCAGCCCCTGTTGCAATAGAACTCAACCCTGCCTAAGCTGAGCAAAAATAGAGCTTTTTTGGAACAATACCAGGGCAGCACATACCATGAAAGGATGTGCACAGTGACAAGTTCTCAGCAAACATAGGAAGCAGAGCTCTGGGAACCTCAGCAGCGGGAGTCCACAGACCTTCTCTCTAGGATGCTGCCATAAAATGACTCCTACTACCTCTTTCCAGCACTTTGTGTCTCGGTTCAAGTTTCAGACTCCCTGGAGAGAGAATCCAGTGGCTGAAACTTGGTCCGGTACTCACCTCTTAGAAAATTCAGTATGGCCAGTAGCTGAGAGGGTTTATCGGTCAAGCCTCACTCACAGCCTACTGCTATAATCAGGGATGGACCACAAGACCCCAAGGAGTGGGGTCTGCCTTTAGGGAAGCATGGAGGAAGACATGCTGGCAAAGAAAAGCCAGAGCTGCAGTAACATTGCCTTCTTAAAATGGTGGTCATGGCTGTGACTCTAGGACCACTTGACTGTATCCTCATTAGCCCATGGAAGAACCCGGACCCAAAGGGCTGGACTTTGTCCCCACATCTTATCCCTGCTCCAAATGGAGGCAACCCATTGGCACCAGATGGGCCTGCAATGGGAAAGCCATCGGGGGGTTCAACAGGGGACCGCATATGGTCTAATGTAGACTTTGAAATCACCCTGGCTTCTGTGCAGGAATAGATAGTCACGAGGAGGTCCAGGGAGACCAGCTGGGAGATGGACAGAGGGAGCAGGGAAGAGAGGAAGATGGTAGTGAGTTTGCAGAGAAGGAATGGCTTCCATTTCTGATGGATGGTCAGGGTGAGCAAGAGAAAGGAAACTGAGTTCTGGTGTGAGCACCTGGGGAGGTAAATATTGCCATCCACGGAGAAGCATAAGCAGGGGACAGAGGTAGTGCGTTTGGGTGAATGCTGAGATCTCCACACATATTAGATTAAGAGGCCTGTCCCAGGTGATGTCAAGTGGAAAGCCCAGAGCTCTGGGTCCAGCCCAGAAATGTCTATTTGGGAGTCAACAGTACTTAGCCCAGGGAAAGGATGTAATCACTGGGGAGAGAGATGAGAACAGGAGGACAGGAGCACCCAGTGTGAGCACTGATGGCTCCGTTCCTGCAGGAGAAGCTGTCAGCCAGGTCCGAGGAGGAGCTGCCCCAGAGGGAGAAGGGAAACAAGAGAGTGTGGGGTGCTGGAAGCCAGGAGGAGGGCATCTTCATTTACACCAATTCTGTTGTGATTTCAGGGGTCCTTGGGGGTTTGATACTATGCTTCTCCATGCAAAACTCCTATGCAGCCGTTGGCAACCCAATCAGCCCCCTCTGGAGAACAAACACCCCACTTGCACCTCCTGCTGGCCTCTTCCCATCCACCCAGCATCTCAGTGGGGAGGGAATAAAACCTCAGAAGGCCACTGAAGAAAGAGCCCCCAACCTTCCCAGCCTATACCTACCCTATCCACTTCGCTCCAAGGATTCGTTATAACTTTTTAGCAACTGAGCAAAGAAAGAGGAATTTGAGGCTCGACTGTTGAGCTGGTTTTGCAATTACCTCCCCTCCTTGAGCTCCCCTCCACTCCCCTCCTTGAGCTCCCCTCCACTCACCTCCGTGCTTCAGGGAAACTCAAGCTGTCCGTCCAACAGCACAGCGGGACCTCCTGACTGCACTGAGCACGCGTGACACCCGGCCCCGGCTGGCTGTGCCGCCCTAAGAAGAGAAAGTCCAGATGGTCTTTGGCTCAAGGAATACTCTGATCTCAGCAGCCAAACTGCTTAAGGCATTTAACAGGAAATTGGGGCCAAGTAAGAGCATTTTGTCTTGGCTGGCCCTCAAGAGTTTTTCCGGTAGCTTAATTTTAAAATTGAAGATAAAAAGTGCTCTAGCATTCGAGAAACCAAGAAGAGGGGGCCTATTTCCTTTCTGTCTATGACATTCAGTAGCTGAACTGGACCTCAGGAGGATGCCGAGCCCGTGGCCTTTGGAAGAAGTAACTCTTGTGAAAACTCCAGCTGTCGCGGGAGTCCTCCACCTTCCCACGGGGGCAGAGGAGAAAGGAAGAGCCAGGGCCAGTGCCGCCGATGACTCAGGATTACGGAGGAAGCCCTAGTGGGCTGGTGGCCAGGCCTCTCTGCAGAAGGCTTCGTCACTTCTGCTGTAGGAAACTATCAGCAGAGGCCAGGCTGGCACTAGCAATACTTTCTCTACGCTTGTCAGCCCAGCCTCACTCTGAAAATACAAGTGCCTAGAAAGCGTGGCCTTTCAGAACCAGAAGGTACAAAGTTCCGAGTCCCACCTTCTCATGAGCCAGAGGCCCAGAGAAGGTCAGTGATTTTCCCCGGGGCACAGCGAAAGGTAAAGGCTGATGCTAGAGTGGATGTCAGGGTCTGGAGGCCTGAGCCATCCCCAGGTCTCCCTGGCTCTCCAGGCTGACTGGTGAGGCTGGTGTAAGTAAACGCCGCCAAGCAGCCACTCTCTGCAGTAGCCCTGGTGCGCTCTCTTCGCCTCAAATGTGCCCAACAAATGCACCAAATTCCCTAAGCTCAAATGCAAGCAGACAAAAGAGTTGGAGCCCTTTTAAGAACAGACACTGGCTGCCAGAGGAGGAGAGGTGGGGGTGGGTACCACTGCCCCCATAAGGGCCAGAGCCCATCTGCCATTCGGTGCCATCACAGAAAAGCAGATGTCCTGTTTCATCTCTTTGAAGCTGGAGGTATGATAAATAGCAATATATTTTGAAGAAAATCCTGCACATCAATCTGCTTTGGTAAAAAAATAACTTTGGTTACCACAGAACACCTTTGTCAGAAAGGGAACACTTTTCCGTCTTGCAGTTTTTCTATAGTGTGTAATAGGCATTGTACATTCACTCACTCATTCGTCAAACACCTTCGAGCCCTGACTGCATGTCAGGTGTGAGGGATGCGGAAATAAAGGTGTCTTCTCTCACTGATGATGGGGGAGGGGAATAGCCAGGGTGTGAATTGGAGAGTGGAGGTTGGCTATGACAATTCTGATTACAAGAAGCACACTTAAAACATAAAGACACAGAGGAAGATCCAAAAAGTTTAAATGAAAAGATAATATCAGACAAATGCTAACCAAAGGAAAGCTAAAGTAGCCATACTAATATTTAAAACAAGATTTAAAGCAAAATACATTAATAGAAATGAAAGTGTTATTACATCATGACAAATGGATCAGTTCACCAAAGAGATATGGTAACTTTAATTTTAAACTTGCATGTTCCTAATCACCTCAAAATACTTCAGGAAATAAAAAGCTCTAAAAGGAGAAATTGACATATCTACCCTAGGGGAATATTTTAACACAGTTCTGTCAGTCATTGATAAAACATCAGTAATACACAGAAAGTGTGAACAATTTTAACGTATTGACAAGATTAACACATTTCTTACCAACGAGACTGCCAAAAAGAAGTTTAACTAGAACAATACCAAGTTCTGGTAATGGTGAACAGTGGTGGTGAATTATTTACTTTAGGCGGGAGTGTAAATCGCTACAACCACTTTGGAGAAGAGCTGGGCATTAGTTCGGAGGCTGAGTGTGCACGTACTCTGGCTGACCCAGCAGTGCCACTCCTAGATAGACACACCTTAAAGGCACTTCCATACGTGTGCGTCAGGAGACGTGTGTAAGAGTTCATAGCAGCACTCTTCGTAACAGCCAAGGTTTTGAAGCAACCCAAACGCCCATCAGCCATAAAATGGATAAACCATGGGGCTTCCCTGGCGGTCCAGGGGTTAAGACTCCATGCTTCCACTGCAGGGGGGGTGGGTTCGATCCCTGTTTGAGGAACTTAGATCCCACATGCCATGAAGCATGGCCAAAAAAAAAGAGGATAAACAATGGAGTAGTCATGCACTGCAATGCTCTACAACACTGAAATGAGTGAACTGCCCTCTCTTTCTTAGAGTACACAAGCCAATCTCAAAAATAAAATGTCAGGGCCTCCCTGGTGGCGCAAGTGGTTGAGAGTCCGCCTGCCGATGCAGGGGATACGGGTTCGTGCCCCGGTCTGGGAGGATCCCATATGCCGCGGAGCGGCTGGGCCCGTGAGCCATGGCCGCTGGGCCTGCGCATCCGGAGCCTGTGCTCCGCAACGGGGGAGGCCACAACAGTGAGGGGCCCGCATACCGCAAAAAGAAAAAAAAAAAAAAATAAATAAATAAATAAATAAAATGTCAAAGAAGCAAATGTCAGAGATAAAATTCAAATATAGCTAAAGCTTAAGCAATATATTGTTTAATAGCTAAATGGCTAAACTATAAAGAAAACCAAGGGAATGATTAACACAAATGTAGACTCATGGTTGCCTCTAGAAAAAAGGGGTAGGGACGAGAGGTGTTATTAGAGAAGGGAATAATAATAAAAAAATTTTAACATAAAATAGAAACTAACTTTATTTCTCTGGAAGAGCAGATATTCATAGCTGGGGCTTCTAAGGTGTTGTTAATGTTCTAGTTCTTAACCTGGGTGAAGCATATATACACCTAAGGGATACTTTTATACGCTTGCATCAGGCAATGTCTATAAGAAAGCTAGCAGCATTGTTTATAATGCATGGGTGCTGGTTTTGTAAAGATTCTTTAAACTATGCATACCTTTCATACATACTCTTTTATATACGATATTGTTTTTCAAAAAAGGAAGGAAGGAAATACACCATTTTGAGAGTGGTCTCTGGGTGAGTGAAAAGTGTATGGGTGATTGTATTTTCATCATTATACTTTTCTGCATTTTTTGAATCTTCTATGATAAGTATGTATCACTTTTATCATGAGAAAAGAAAAAAATACTTGAGAAGTTATGAAAGAAAGCATAAAAGGGGAGATCTGGGTTAGACCACATGAAAATATAAAATTTCACATGTCTAAAACGGAGTAAAATCAAAAGGTAAATACAACAGTGAAAATTATTTACTCTATATGGAACTCTTACCGATCAATCGGAAAAAGCTATGTGGATTAAAAAGAAACATAAGCCAAGAATTCATATAAAAGGAAATATAATTGTCTAAAACCATATGGGATGGACTTCCCTGGTGGTGCAGTGGTTAAGAATCTGCCTGCCAATGCAGGGGCCAGGGGTTCAAGCACTGGTCTGGGAAGATCCTACCTGCCACGGAGCAACTAAGCCCGTGAGCCACAGCTGCTGAGCCTGCGCGCCACAACTACTGCAACCCGCGCACCTGGAGCCCATGCTCTGCAACTAGAGAAGCCACCGCAATGAGAAGCCCGTGCACCGCACTGACGAGCAGCCCCTGCTCACCGCAACTAGAGGAAGCTCGCACACAGCAACGAAGACCCAATACAGCCAAAAATAAATAAATTTTTTTTAAAAATTAAACGTTTAAAAAAAAAAGGGAAAATATTCAACCTCAGTTAGTAATCTCTCCAAAGATGTACAATAAACCTCAAGAGAGGCAAGAAGATATAGTGGAAACGTCACAGGCCTTCACAACTAGATAACCTGGATTTGAACTCTCGCTCTGCCAATTTACTAGCTGTTTATCCTTGGACAGTTATTCTTAAACTTTCTGAATCTCTGCTCATGTATAAAATAAAGGAAATAATTAATACCTTGCAGCGTTGTTCCAAGAATTAGAAATAGCGCATTCAATAATACACAAGGCTTGGCATGTACAGATTTCTGACTAATGCGTTTCCTTCTTCAAACAACGAGGGGATGGAGAGAGAATGGAGCCAGGATGGAGAGAGAATGGAGCCAGCACGTACGGACAGTCTAGTGGGAAACAATCATTCCAAGTGTGTGATGAGTATCTCTACAGGGGAAGTACAGGGTGTTGAGATAGCAGGTAAAAAGGTGACCCAACCCAGCTTAGGTAATCAAAGGGCTTCTTGAGAAACAGATGTTTAAACTGAAGTCTAAGGGCAAGTGTAAGTAACAGAATAGAGTGAGCGGATAGGAGATTTTATTTTCCGAAGATGGTGACATTATCTCCCATCCCAAGCATTTCTTTTTTTTTTTTTAGGTTATTTTTTTAAACTGAGATATATTTGATGGACAATATTCTGTAACTTTCAGGTGTACAACATCATGATTCACAATTTTTAAAGGTTATACTCCATTTATAGTTATTATAAAATATTGACTATATTCCCTGTGTTGTACAGAATATCCTTGTAGCTTATTTATTTTATACATAGTAGTCTGTACCTGTTAATCCTCTACCCTATCTTGCCCCTCCCCTCTTCCCTCTCCCCACTGGTCCACGCATTTCTTGCAATGCAGCTTTGGCACTCCTCTCTTCTGGGGCTGGGGGTCTCTGTCCCCTACTCTTGAATCTGGTAGGCTTGTAACTATAGTTAAAGCGATACTATGTGACTTCTGAGGCTAGGTCATGAAACACAATTCAGCTTCGTTCTGGTGCTCTTGGGACTATCACTTTCAGAACCCAGCCACCAAGCCGTGAGGAAAGCTGAGCAGCTGGTGAAGAACTGAGGCCTCAGTCATTGGCCCGGGCTGAGCGCCCACTGACAGCCAGCCATGTGAGTGCGCCACCTTGAAAATTATTCCCCAGCCAGCGGACACCACACAGAGCAGAGGTGAGCTCTGCCCAAGTCACAGGTTCTTAAGCGAAGTGAAGGACTGCTATTGTAAGCCACTTAGCTCTGGGCTGTTTGCTATGCAGTGATAGATAATTGGCTCCAAGCATCAAGAGAAGCATGTGCAAATGTCCAGAGGCCAGGGTCAAAGTAACTCTCATTGAGTCTGGCTGAAAAGCAGGAGAGTGTTGAGAGCATGGGCTACAGAAGTATGCAGCAGCCAAACCTTCCTCTGCCCTGTCCAGGAGTTGGGACTGTGGCCTCCAGGAAGTAAAGACAACTGAAGAGATTTAGCATGGTCTTGATATAATCAGAATCATGCTTTTCAAAGATCACTCGCGTGGTAGCCTAGTGAACGGATGAACAAGAGATGAAACCATTAGGACACAGGGATGGGGAAGGGTAAGCCTGGATGAAGTGAGAGAGTGGCATGGACATATATACACTACCAAACGTAAAATAGATAGCTAGTGGGAAGCAGCCACATAGCACAGGGAGATCAGTTTGGTGCTTTGTGACCACCTAGAGGGGTGGGATAGGGTGGGAGGGAGGGAGACGCAAGAGGGAGGGGATATGGGGACATATGTATATGTATAGCTGATTCACTTTGTTATAAAGCAGAAACTAACACACCATTGTAAAGCAATTATACTCCAATAAAGATGTTTAAAAAATTACTGATGATCTTATCAGATCTAACATTTTCCTTCTCCAGAAAAAGAAATTATCAAGAAGGATTTTTGAAATCTGAATTTGTACTCATTGTTATTAATAAATAATCTTGCCTTAAGTGTATTTTTCTCTGAGACCTTAGCTAATGATAGTTGTATTTGTATGTTATGTAAAATAAATAAATACAAATGTAAAAAAAAAAGAAAGAAAAAAAAGAGATGAAACCAGTGGATGTGTGTAGGTAGCTAGAATCAGGGAACTAGCAGGCAAGAGAGAGTGATGTGTTTTAATTGTGCCAAACAGGGAGAAGATCTTGTGTTGAGATGAACTGCTTTCCTATCCATGCATCCCCTACCATCCTTCTAAATGTCTGTGGGCTCAGCCCCTGCCTCCAGGCTCACCGGACAGAGAGAGATGGTTTACCAGCTGGAAGAAGAGTTATGCCAACTGCCCACAGGTGAGGTGCTGCATCTGAATGCTGTCTCCTCATTCTGGACCCACCTTCCCCTTTGTCATGCCCCCCTCTCTTCCACTCATTCTTTTTTTTTAATATTTATTTATTTATTTGGTTGCACCGGGTCTTAGTTGCAGTAGGCAGGCTCCTTAGTTGCAGCACGTGGGCTCCTTAGTTGGGGCAGGCGGGCTCCTTAGTTGTGGCATGCGAACTCTTAGTTGCAGCATGTATGTGGGATTTAGTTCCCTGACCAGGGATCGAACCCAGGCCCTCTGCATTGGGAGCATGGAGTCTTATCCACTGCACCACCAGGGAAGTCCCCTCTCTTCCCTCATTCTTTTGCTTCCTTCCGTCCTAGAGGAAAACAGGTTCATGTAATTCTTCTAAACCTGTATGTCCTAAGCCAAGATCTGAACTCATTTGTTCTCTTCTGCTGGGGCAGTGGGGCCCTTTTTTTAAAAAATTTACTTTATTGGAGTACAGTTGATTTACAATGTTGTGTTAATTTCTGCTGTAAAGTGACTCAGTTATACATATATACATTCTTTTTCATATTCTTTTCCATTATGCTTTATCACAGGATATTGAGTATAGTTCCCTGTGCTCTACAGTAGGACCTTGTTTTTTATCCATTCTCTATATAATAGTTTGCATCTGTTAATCCCGAACACCCATCCATCCCTCCCCCACCCCCTCTCCCCCTCGGCAACCACAATTCTGTCCTCTATGTCTGTGAGTCATTTCTGTTTCATGGATAAGTTCATTTGCATCCTATTTTAGATTGCCATATAAGTGATATCGTATGGTATTTGTCTTTCTCTTTCTGACTTACTTCACTTAGTATGATAGTCTCTAGGTCCATCCATGTTCCTGCACATGGCATTATTTCATTCTGGGACCTCTTGTCTAGCATCCTGAGGTGGTCACAGGATAACAGGGCATACCTTCTGCAAACCAAGGTCTCACTGCGGGATGATGGTGGATTGGCTTGAGGAAGGGGGAAAAGGGTACAGATGCATGAAAGTAGCAGAGAGGGACCTCGGCAGGCTGCCTGCAATGAGATGGCTTGGCCAATCCCTGGGAACCTCATTGGAAGACAGATGAACAGCTTTTTTCTGAATTTGTTTTCCTCTCTAAAGGTTCTCTCCAGTGATGCTCAGTCTGTCACTAGAAATCAAGTCTCAGTCTGGGCTATCTGCTTGCTGTTAAATTCCTGTTACCCAATTCATGGCCATGAGCTGGCATTAGGAAGCCTGTCCGTATGTGTTAGGAAATCTGGGCTCAGATGAAGAAAACATTCACAGTATCATCTGTGGAGGGCTATGTGTCAGGATCCTAGAAACAGTGCAGAAACCCTGCTTCATGCCCACTTTAAAGGATGCATTTGTGACATGCCTTCCCCCTTGGTATCTCCTCTTTTTATAGCATGGCCTTCTCTTCCTCTTCCTCCTCCATCTCCTTCATGTTCTCCATGTATTCCTTCATATGGAATAAGGCTCCATAAAAGGATAAAAGAAGGCAAAAATTGACCTGAGGCTACATTAACAGAAGCATAGACACCAGAATGAAGGAGGTGAGAGTCGAACTGTTGTCTGCACTTTCTTCTCCTATCACAGAGTTTTGTACCAAATTCTGATCCCTGTGACAATCTTCCCTTGAGGCAATGGAGGCCTAGCTGTGTTACTGGGAAAGGGTTACAGGATTAGAGGAAAAACTGGGGGCGGGAGTATCTATAGCAACATTATATCCCACTATAAGATAATAGTGGCTTGAGCTGGCATGGGAGCAGTGGCATAGTAGGCTTCATTTTAGAATGATCAGACAGACCACAGCAGACTAGAACAGTCTGTGGCAGGGCAGGCCCCATATGCGTGAGTTAATGAATCAGTTAGGAATGCCATGAGCCACAAGTAACAGAATACAAGACTAACAGAGACTTAAGCTATATAGTGAAGTTGTTTACCTCATAAGAAGTCTTGGTTGTATGGTTTCACAATGTCAGAGTATTGGGTCATCATCTCTATCATTCTTTAGACTGCGTCCTCTGGTTGCAAGATAGCTGCCACTGCTCCAGGCATCACATCGTTGCATAACTATATCCAAAGGGAGAAGCTAAAGAGGTTAGAGAAAGAGCTTTGCTCACATGTCTCTTTCCTGTTATCAGAGAGAAGAGCTCCTACCTGGAAGCCTGCTGATAAATCTCATGTTGTGTTACATTGACCAGATCTGGAGCATGTGGCTGCCTTAGCTACAAAGGAGATTTGATGGTGGGAAGCAGGTAAGACGAGGAGTTGGGAATGATGGTTGGATAGGCACCAACAGTGACCACTACAATTAGAAATGGTCATTTTCTGCCCTTTCCCCAGTGCTCTGGGTTGAGTAGATAATGTGATGTCAGCTTGAGTTAAGCCCCACCTGGAACAGGGCTGAGAAACAGCTAGACACTCCAAGTAAATAACAGTGTCTTCTCATCAGCTTGCAGTAGAACAGGCTTGCGTTTGCAGATAAAACGTGAAGTCAAGTCTCACACATAACAGGTGTGGGATCGCTGGGCTGGCAGAGCAGCCCTGTACGACCTGGCTCCAGCCACCCTCCACCTTCACACTTTCCTTCCTGGTGTGGGAGCACTTTCTGCTCCCATACTAAGGTGAGTAATTGTTCCCGTTTGCCCAGGAAAGTCCCACATTCCAGGAAACCCTCCAGGCCTGGGCAAACTGGACAGTTGATCACCCTACTTCCATCACCCTGGCCAGGTCCTGGCCCTCTGAGACTTCCTCTGCTTCCTAATCTGACTTCACGCCATGTCCCATGTGGAATGTTCTTCTCTGCATTATTCCTTCCTTTGTATTCTTTAAGCTACCTTTTCTGAAGGCCTGCTGTGCTCAGGAACCCTGCTAAACTATCTGATTCAGTTCTTACAACCACCTTATGAAACAGGCATTTTCCCCCCCACTTTAAAGATGAGAAAACTGAGACTCAGAAAGACAGGTCATTTCTCTAAGGTCATAAAGCTAGGGTGGAAAGTGGGAAGTAATATCAGGCATTGGAGTCAGACACCTTTCTCTTAACTGCTATGCCAGTGGACCTCATACTTTCTGTGCATATGAGTCACCTTATTGAATTAATCAGCTTATTAAAAATCAGATTGTTGGATGCATGCCCAAGAGATCCTGACTCAGTAGGTCTGGGGCAGGGCCCTGGGGTGCATTTGTCTAGCAAGCGTCCCAAGTGTTCCTAATGTCAGTCGTTATGAGGCCTTATCTGACGGGCTCTGAGCTCTCTACCTTCCAAAGACTCCAGCCCGGCTTCTACCACAAAACCTTCTGGACCAGTCAGTCCTCCTCCACCATCCAGAATTTTTTGTCTGCACCATCATCCCCAGTCACACACACACACACCATCCATCCCTCATAAGGGCCTTGAGAGCAGTGTTTGTCTTCTGCACTTTCCTTTGTTCCAACTTTCCCAGTACAGTGCTAGCCTAGCTTTGCAGGAGTTTGATAAATATCATGGGTTCACAGTGATTTCACAGAATTTCACGGTGCCCGGATTATGGGCCCCTGAATAAAACCATGGATTTTTTGAACAGCAGGCATTGTCTGATTAATAAAATCATCATAAATATATTGAGTTTACTTGATAATAAGTAATCACAATCAATGGATAATGAAGTGAAATACACAATCGCTTAATTGAGAATAATTGGATTGAATGACAAACTTAGACTCCTGATTAAAATTAATTGTATTACTGAGACAGACTTGGAATCCCAGATGCAAATAATTAAAACTTTCTCAGGTAAGGAAGGATAAATTCTCCTGTTCAGATGTCCAGGGAAAAGGGATCTGTTTATAGTCAATTTTGAAACTAGAGTGAGAAAAGTAATGATGGCATTACCTTTGGACAGATGTCTCAGTGGAAGGCGAGAGCTGGGCTAATCTGAATGGGCAAATATTGAATCTTTCTCAAAAGAGAACCATTCAATCTGGCAGCTCTGGGGAGGCTTTCCTAATTACTTGAGGATTTGGACTGAAGAAACATGCAAACTGAGCACTTGTGAAACATTTAAATGGTGGGTGGGTCACAAGCCCAGGGCCCAGTTAAGACTGTTCCCCATGTACTGCTTGGTCAACTCAGGAGCTCCTAAAGTTGGTAACTGGGCCTTTTGTCAGCTCTACCAGTGTTTCACAGTCCTCAATGTGAGGAAACCTGAAATCTGGTTAAAATGCAGATTCTGATGCTGTAAATCTAGAAAAGGGCCTGAGATTCTGCATTTCTAACAAGCTTCTAGGTGATGGATCACACTTGGAGTAGCAAAGGTCTATAGCACACTACATTGGACCATGCTCATCAGGCAGATGAGGGTTCAAGGGATGATTGTGTGTGTGTGTGTGTGTGTGTGTGTTTATGTGCATATATATATACTTAAGTGGGATCTTCAGTTCAGACTGATTGTTAATTGTTTTTTTGTGAGGGAGAGACAACATTTTTAAAGACTTTATTTTTTAGAGCAGTTTTAGGTTCCCAGCAAAATTGATAGGCGAGTAGAGAGATTTCCCGTATACCCCTTGGCCTCACACATACATAACCTCCCCCATTTTCAGCTTCCTCCACCAGAGTAGTACATTTGATACAATTGATAAGCCTACATTAATACATCTCCATCCAAAGTCCACAGCTTACACCATAGTTCACTTTTGGTGTTGCACATTTTATGGATTTGGACAAATGTATAATGACATACATCCAACATTATGGTATCATGCAGAGTATTTTCACTGCCCTAAAAATCCTCTGCGCTTCTCTGTATTATTTTTTTACAACTGCATGTGAATCTATAATTATTCCAAAATAAAAAGTCTAATTAAAAATAAAAGATGATGGAGAACTCACATGCTGTCCAGTATTAGGGAACCAGACCCGGAGCTTCCAAGGCCAGGAGGAGGTCTAAAGTCAAGGTACAGAACAACCATTGTGAAATCATCACTGCTACCTCTGATGGGCCCGAGTTCCTGACAACACTGGACAATGCTGATTAAATGGTGACACTACTGGCTCTGGACAACGAAGCATCTATCTGCCTTGCAGAATGGACCTTGCACAGACCTGCTACTTTGCATCACTAGCTCCCAGGTCAAAGATGGTACAAGTGCGCAGAGAGGTAGTGCCTGGGTCTCATGCCTATATGAGCTGAAAGGGAGGCTAAGAATGAGATTATCTGAATTTTTGGCTTCCACAGTGGTGGTCTTGCCACTAACCAAGAATCGCAAGATGGGGAGCTTCCCAGATTCAGAAAGAGGGGTTGAGATGCTGGGTGGCCTTGAACAATGGCCAATGTCCACCATACCCTCCTTTTCTCTCTCTTTCCCCTTGCCACCCGACCCTTACACAGTCCCTCACCCAGCTCAATTCAGGACACAGGTTAGAGGCCATGTCTTCAAGAAAGGTTTCCCTGACCCGTTCTCCCCCCAGTTTGGTTTGGTTCCTTTTCCTTGTGTTTCCATATGTTGGGTTTGTATCACATCAGCTCTGCGAGGCTATGAGCCTTGAGGACAGAAATCCTATTTGCACAGAACCCAAAGCTCAATAAAGATCAAAGGGGAAGGAAGGGAGAGAAGGGCCCTTCTGCCAGTCAAGGTCACAGTTCCCAAAAAGAGGTGAGCAGAGTACTGGGAGCAAAGCAGGGCGGGGCAAGAAGAAGATGGGGTAAATGGACAACCTTGAAGCCCAGGGACGTGCTAGACGTGGGTGCGTCTCATGGTCAGAAGCCAGCAACACTCGGGTGCGGGCGAGAAAGGAGGCTTCTCCCAGACAGAAAAACCTGTAATCATTGTAAATATGCTAGAACTGTCAAAAGCCCATGATGTATCATCCACATAAATTATGAAACACATCACCGTTCTATTTGCTCTATGTCAGTGTAAAAAAATCTCAGTTTTTCAAAAGATGGAATATTAAAACTTGTCACTAGAGTGTCTAGCTACTCTTTTCTTGTCACCTTCCATCATCCCCCCACCACGAACAAAACGAAACCCCCCTCCCATTCTACATGAAAGCTCAGGTCCCATCCAAGTTTAACTGCAGCAAATTTGGCCAAGAGCCCGGGAGGGCGCAGTCGGGGGTACTTCTTCAGAAGTTGCAGCAGTGGGGCAGTTGCAGAGCTGAGTCATCCAGAAGATTTTTTAAAAATATTTATTTATTTATTTGGCTGCGTCGGATCTTAGTTGCAACAGGCAGGATCTTCGTTGTGGCATGCAGGAACTTTTAGTTGCGGCATGCGGGCTCTTAGTTGCAGCATGTGGGATCTAGTTCCCTGACCAGGGATCGAACCCAGGCCCCCTGAATTGGGAGTGTGGGGTCTTAGCCACTGGACCACCAGGGAAGTCTCCAGAAAATTCTTAAATGGTCCTAGACATGAGGCAGGGGGACAAGCTGGCCCCATGGGCTAAGGGCACAACACCCCACAGCGGACTCCAAGGCCTGGGATCTGAGCACAGCTAGGACCCTCTGGTGGATCGGCCTCTCCTGGTCCCAACCTGCCGCGGTCAGTGTGTAAAGGCTGCTGCCCTCCTGTTTGTCTTTCCTGCTTGTTCTGGTCCCAAGGCAGGAGTGGGCAGCCTGTGCGTAGCTTCCTAGCATCGTCAATTCCCTGCTTGCTCTGCTACCCAACAGGCCTCGAGGGTGGGAAGGGTCCTAGGAGGTCTGCTGAGAGGAGCTGGTGCCCACCGCACCCTCATTTCCCTAGTGGTGGGGGAGCCCCAAGTCCCTGCAGACTGGTTCTCACCTGGACTTTGAAACCCACATTCCACTTAAATCCCCTTTGACAGTCAGTCGTTTGAATCAAATGCATTCTACGAAGCCGGGCTAATGGGAAAGTAATCTTTCTCTTTCAGAGCCATTGCTCGGTGAAGTGTTTACCAAACAGGGTTTTTAAATAGCAAGAGAGCCAAACTCAATTTGGAAATTAATGCGTTTAAACCCAGCTAGAAACATTCCTCTTCATTCCCAAGGCAGAAACGGGAATTGGACATCCTCAACTAGCCCCAGCTTCTATAGGCTTGGGCCTGAGAAAAAACCAGAAATCTCCATGGTTTCCGTGACAGTCAGTTTCCAGCAAGACCACCTGATGGGCTTGCCCTAAAGGTCTTCCTTCCCGAAGGTCCTGGGCCCTAGAGCCCTTCTCACCGATCAACTTCCGCCCATCAATCACCTCTGGACCACTGGATCAAATCAAAGAGAAAGCCAACTTGTGACCCCCAAATTTACAGGAACAAGGCCTCAGAGGTACTGTGTATAGAAAAAACCCTCTCTGTCTCCCCATGGACCAGTGGCCACCATGGCTGTTGGCACCCGGTTTTTATCTCCAAGACATGTCCAGGCCTTCAGGCTCAGGTCCTTTCAAGTAGAGACTTGTATGGTCAGGCCACTCACGGTGGCTGTCCTCTTGCTGTCTGTCCATCCCCTGCTCACCAGTGCCTGCTTCACCTGCAACAACTCCCATGACTGACCTTCCTACATACTTGCCCCGGGCCCCAGCTAGTGATTGCTCTTATCAAAGGAGCAGTGAGGGGCGTGTCCCTCTGCTGTTTTCCCTGGTAACCCATGAGCCAACCTGACCTCAATTCCCCCCTGTAACTAGCAATCTCTCCTTCCCTCCAGGAGCGAAGGCTGCCACCATGTCCTGCTGGTGGTCTGGCACACACGGTGGAGCGTTGCTCCAGGACCTTGCTCTAGATGTGTAAACTTCTCCATCCATTAAACCGTGGATGTCTCTGTCGCAGACTCCGGGCTCTTTCTCCTGTCTTAAAGCTAGGTGGGTACAGGCCTTGTAGGTCTGTGAGGTGCAGCCCAACAAGACTCCAGTTGGCTATTGGGAGCTGGGGGCTGCCTCTCCCTGAAGCTGGCTGCAGGGACCACACCAGGCCAACATGTGTATCTGCTAAGTCCTCCAGCTGGTGGAGAAGGGCCCAGGGCTGGGGTGGAGAAGTTGCCCTGGCCAGAGGAAGGGGATGCAGCCCAGACACTCCTCCCAACACCCCAACTTTGCTTCCTTGTAGGACACCACACTTCCCAGCCACTTAGGGGCTCTATGAGCTGGAACTGAGCCCGACTCAGCAGCTTCCCCGTTACAGAAGCGTGCGAGGCACTGACCAAAACATCTACCACTGACCCTGCCCACCAATGAATGTCTCAACTGCCGCAGGTCCTCCCAGCCCGGCTTTTTTCTCAGTCTCTGCAGCTGTTTTCTGTCCTCAGAGTTTCAATCCTCTCTCCACCCCTCCCGCTTCCCAGACTGGAGCCAGACCTCGGCAAGCCCAGAGCACCCTGCTGATCCAAGCGCTGTCTCAGCTTCAGGGAAGAGCTGTGAGTGGTGAGCAGGGAGTGTTGCCATGAGGGCAAGCAGCATTCCTGTCCTCAGGGAGAGTAGAGATTTATTATCGGGCAGAAAAGTGATTGAATTCTTTTGTGTGTGTCTTTTAAAACTGGGCGAGGGCTTCCCTGGTGGCGCAGTGGTTGAGAGTCTGCCTGCCAATGCAGGGGACACGGGTTCGTGCCCCGGTCCGGGAAGATCCCACATGCCGTGGAGCAGCTGAGCCCGTGAGCCATGGCCGCTGAGCCTGCGCGTCCAGAGCCTGTGCTCCGCAACGGGAGAGGCCACAACAGTGAAAGGCCCGCGTACCGCAAAAAAAAAAAAAAAAAAAAAAAAAAAAAACTGGGCAAAAACACCTCCAAATTATGAAGGCTTTCAGGAGCTGGAGTGAAGAGGAAATTGAGTATGTGCTTTTCTAAGTTCCGAAGTATTGATTGAGGACTAATGGAGGGAAATGGATAATTGGATAATTGATCAGGTAATTTATGTTCTCAAACAATCGCCAAGTTAAGGGTGCCCCCAATGGATATGGCCTAGTCCCTTGTTAGATATGCCAGGATGTCGAAGGTTGGAGACCCCAGTCTGTATGCCATGTGGTGTCAGGGGTCCCCAAGACCACTCTCAGGTTTGACGATGCTCTAGAAGGACTCATAGAACTCAGAAAAACTGTTGTACTTTGATTACAGTTTATACAGTGAAAGGATGCAAATTAAAATCAGCAAAGGAATATGGGACATAGGACAGAGTCCAGGAGAAACCAAGCATGAGCTTCCAGTGTCCTCTCCCAGGGGAATCACAGGGAATAGCCCTTCATGGTCCCAGCAACAACGTGTGACAACACGTATGAAGTATTGCCAACCAGCAAACTTCCCTTGAGACCTGGTGTTGAGGGGTTTTATTGGGGGTCATGTAGGCATGAAGCACCCACATGACTAACCTTAGCTATTCAGTCTCCAGTCCCCTTCCCCGCAAGACGTCAAACTCAGTCAATATGGCCCAGGGCCCCAGGTAAGCAGAAGCAAGCATTTACCATACATTGCACGGTTAGTATCAACAATCCAAGATGGCCCCAGGCCCTTGGCATATGCAAAGACACTCTTATCAGGCTGGATATTCCAATGGCTCAGAGCTCATCTCCCAGGAGCTGGTCAAGGGCCAGTCTTGAAGACCTAGAACATGTAGGGTTTGGACAACCTAGGCCTCCTGGGTTAACCTTTTCTGCACACGTGCCATGACTGCTCCACCTACTGGAAAGCTCACAGGAAAAGATTTCTGATTAATTAAACCCTATTTTTTTCATCTTTATTGGAAATCCTCTGTCAGTTCTGTCTCCCTATACACACCAGTCAGTTGGCCGGACTGAATCATTTTTGCAAGGCTTCCCAGCCCTCAAGGCTATAATTTTTTAAAAAAACAAAATCTATTTTAGAACAGTTTAGATTTAACAAAAATTGCCAAGATAGTACAGAGACTTTGCAAATACTCTCACAACCAGTTTCCTTTCTTATTAACTCTTACTGTAGTATGGTACATTTGTTACAATTAAGGAACCAATATATATTATTATTAAAGTTCATACTTTATTCACATTACCTTAGTTTACACCTAATGTCCTTTTTCTGTCCCAGGTTCGCATCCAGGACACCACATTACATTTAAACATCACGTCTCCTTAGCCTCTTCTTGGATGTGACACTGTCTCAGACCTTCCTTGTTTTTGATGACCTTGAAAGTTCTGCAGAATACTGGTCAGTTTTTTCCCAAATGTTCCTCAGTTGAGATTTGTCTGATATTTTTCTCATGATTTGACTAGTGTAATGTGTTTTTTGAAAGACCCCAGAGATGAAGTGTGATTCTCATCACATCATATCAAGAGTATATACTATCAACATGAATTACCACAGCTGATATGAACCTTGATCACTAGCTGAGGAAGTGTTTGTCAAATCTCTCTACTGGAAAGTTACTCTCACCCCCTGCCCCTCACTTTCCACTGTCCTCTTTGGAAGGAAGTCACTATCAAGCCCACACATAAAGTGTGGAGTGATGCTCCACCTCCCTGAGTATGGAGCTGCTACATACATTATTTGGAATTCTTCTGCATGACCCTTCACCCCCATTTTAAAAATTCAATCATTTATTTATATCAGTATGGACCCATAGATATTTATTTTGTACTTGGTTTATAATCCAATATTTATTTTCTTGCTCAAATTGTTTTAGCTTTGGCCTTTGGGAACTCTTTTCATTAGACCCTGTGTCCCTTTGACATACCCCATTATTATATAGGTTTTGTGTTTGTTTGTTGGTTTTTAGCACTTCTTTGCTTTCTGATGGAATTAGATGCTCCAGGCTCCTCGTGTATATTTCTTGTTCCATAGAACCAGCCTATTCTCCAAGGGGTTATCATTTTTAACCTTGTACCTGGCATCTTGAAATTGCAGAACGTCATGTTGAAAGATGCCTTAAGACCACATACTCTACCCCTTTGTTTTTATAGATGGGGACACTGAAGCAGAAGGGTTGAGTTAGGTAAACTTCGGTCACAATTGTGTGTCAAGGCACAGTGAAGACCAGAACTCAGGTCTCCGAATGGAATGTCCTTCCCACCACACCACAGTAACGTCCCTTGCTAATTTTTATTTGCAGAAGTAAAACAAGAAAGAGATTGAGTTGCACTTTAAGAGAGCTCCTGAAAATGGCTTTCTGGAATAACTTTTATTAGAGCTCGCTTTCATATGATTTGCCCTTTCTCCATGAAGTTGAAATACAACTTCTGATGGGTGGAAATATCTAGTTAGTGCTGTTGTTTAATGAAAGTCTTGCTGGACATGCTCAAAGCTCGAGCCCTCTTGTTACCTAAATTGATACTGTGCCTTCTAATACAGGCATTTGGTTACATTTTCTTTTCTTTAAAGCCATTAAGTATTTGATGATAATCATTCCCATGGATACTGTAAATTTCATTTTCTTAGGAAAACTGAAGTGCTTGCATTTTAACACAATATTTACTGCATAATTGATTTTAAAGCTAAGGAGTTTGGGGCAAAAAATGGACAGGATTCTAGGAGGAAGCAACGACATGGTCAGGACAGTATAGGACAACCAAATACGCCAACTCAGACTCCAGGCCAGGAAGAATATTAAAGGGTTAACAATGCAGCCTGCTGGACAAGGGACTCTTCAAACCTGGACCACACATCTGCTTCAGCAAGGAGCCAGCTGAGAATCCTCCTTGGATTGCTCAACAAAAACCAGACCCCAGGTAATACAGCCTATACAAGTGTGAGCAGTTTTACAGAAGTCTCAACTCTAGGGGATGAATATGGAAAGGTTTCATTTTCCCAAAAACTGTGCTCTGAAGATTCTCCTTATCCACTGGATTCCCTTAATTCCCTTAATTGACAGTTCAGTTCTGTAAGGTGTTTGAGTTATTGGAAGAGCTTCATTTTGGTTTTTAAGATTTGGTCATGTTCACTTTAAGACTGCAGTTTCATATTCTATTCAAAAGCCTTAAAGATCTGCTCTCCACTACCCCTCATCCCCAGCACAGGCTCCAGCAGCTGTGTGTCTGCCCTCGCTCGCTTGCTCTTTCTCCTTCCCTCCCCACCCCCCACCCCCCATCCCCACCTCTGCCTGTCACCCAAGAGCCACCTCACAATGTCCCACTACTGTGCTCCCCTCTCCCAGCAGATGGCAATTTGGGTGCTGGTGGTTGCTGGGGAGAGTGATTACCAACAAAACCTGTGACATCCCCTGTATCCAACACAAACTCGACACCCTGCACACAGAGGCGATGCAGGTAGCTGCCCACCTGCACCTCTTCACCTCTCTTGTACTCAGCCCCTCCCTTACTCTCTCCAGCTGGTTTCTCTCTTCCCCAGAAGCAAACAGAATTTGATGCCCAAAACTCAGCCTCTGTGCACTGGTGCCAAATCGAGTCTCAGAGACAGAGTTTTGGGTGAAATAGAAAAGAATAGCTTAATTGCTTTGCCAGGCAAAGGGGGACACAGTGGGCTCGTGCCCTCAAAAACTGTGTGTCCCAGCCCGGGGGGATTTGGTGAGGAGTTTCATAGCAGTGGTTCAAGGGTGGCTTTGCTGATAAGGATCAGGGTGTGTGCAGGGCCTGCAGTTTTTGAACTGGCCTCAGGTGGTCTCCTGATGAGCTTCTGTGGTTCTGGAGGTTATCAAACTGTGACCTTCTCTCTGGGATGAAGAATGCTTCATCAGGTAGTTAACATCTTCCATTTGTTGGGGGTTTTAGTTGTGCAGAAGAGCTCAGAGATATTGTTATGTGTATCCCTTGAGGGGGAACCAGGACCCTGCCCCAAGGCTGCACTGTTGTTTCTTGGCTGCTCCTCCCTTGTCTCTGCATCCCCTCCCTTCCCTGATTAACAATGGTTTGTACCTGCCCTTTGGAACTCAGGGAAGGTCATGGAAGCTGAAGCCTAAAAAAGAAGCGGGGGACACAGAAAGGCTTCCATGCCCAGGAGCCCCACAGGGCGGGTTCCCAGTTCCTAGGCAGGATTACATTTCAGCTGTGCACATACCTGGACAGATGTCAGCTGATAAGTCGTCTTTGTTTTCCACTGGGCTTCCTGATCTTACTGTGGCTCTTCCTTGAATGTATCTCTTGAATCTAACTCAATTGGAGGAATTGCTTTGTTTAACATTTTGGCCAATCCCAACCTCAGCACACACGTGGTAAAATTTTCACAATAGTGAACAATACTTTTCATTTTCTAGCACAAGCAATTTGTCTATATCCTTGCAGCAGCAGGAGCATCACCTGGGAATTTGTTAGAAATGCAGAATCCCAGGCCCCAACCCAGAGCTATAGAGTCAGAATCTGTATTTTAACAACCTCCGCAGGAGATTCATATGCACCTTAAATTTGGAGAAGCACTAACCTAGTGCAACTTCACGAGGAAGCTCCCCCAAGGCACTTTCTACTAATGACTGTCATGGGATTCTACCACTACCCTTCAGGGGTGGCCTGGGGCACAAGAGTGTATGCCCTGCCTCCCCCAGTATAAACTTCAGAAAGATGTCCAGGATCTCCCAAAGTTGTCTTATGATAAAAGAACCCTGGGAACTTTTTCCCTGAAAAAATACAATAATTTTAGATATCATTTAATCTCCCATTTTAGAGTTAGAAAAAATTTTCCCCCAGGCATTCTGAGTGCGTCAGGTTGACCCAGCAAGGAATGTTGTCCAAAACCATTCCAACTCTACCCAAGATGACTTGCTATTTCTAGTAGTTTGTATCTCCTCACTTCCTACCAGCGTTCGCACATCTTGAGTCTAGTTTGGGGCTTTGAAAGGTGAAAACTGTGATGAATGGAGAGCAAATGCAGTTGTGTGACGTCATTAATGACTTTCACAATCTCTCTCAGCCTCAAACAATCTGGTTTTCAAAGCACTTCGACGTGTAAAATTCCCGGGAGTCAGAAGTGGCAGCGATCAGCACGTGCATTGTCGCAGCTAAGTTTCTGAGTGTTTCCGATTGTTGGAGGGATGGTTTAAAGGACACCAAGCTGGCCGTGTCAAACAGCAACACCCGGAGCGGTCTGACTCCTCATCAGATACTTGCTGAATTCCCAAGAATGTGGGTCACTATCCCCATCCCAGGATCCAAACGTAGATCCCAAGGAGACTATCATAATGTAGAAGGTACGGTGGCTTCCCCAACAAGTGGAAGCACGTGGTCATTTGGGTTCACCAAATTGTTAGAGTCCTTTGCCAGCTTTCTCAAATCAATACACGTCTTCCAAGATTTCACGATTATGTGAAAACCAAGCTGAGGTAGCTGGAAGGTGTGAGATGACGTAGTAATTTCGTTTCTCCTCAGAAACCCCGTTGTGTGTCTTCACCCCATGGAGATAGAAAGACTCTTGGGAACTAGTTAGTGAACACCAAGGGCTTTCCTGAAAGAATGTTGGTAGATGTCCCCAAGTATTGTCTGAGGAAATGAGGGCTGTGAGGCTGATACCTGATGTCCCCTTTGGTCCCCTGGAAAGGGCTAGAAATGTTCCTTGGGGAGATGGTCTAACACAATGGTTGAGATCACAGAGCTGACTACGGGTGTGCCACTTACGACCTGTGTGAACCCAGTAAAGTCACTGCAATGCACTGGGCCTCAGTTTTATCATCTATAAAATGGGCGTTAAAAATAGTTCCAAAGTCAGAGGGTTGTTAGAGGGTTAAATTAATTTACATGAAGTGTTCCACGCATTCTGGACATTGGCGCACGCCCAGTTGGAGGATCGGTGGTCCTGGCCAGTCTTAACCAGTTCAGCTGGAACTAGACGCAGTTGACTCCAAGTTCCTAGACAACGGCTAGGGCACACAACTTATCCCTTAGGCTCCACTTGGAAGACATGCAAGTGTTTTGTAGCCACAATTAAGGTGCCCTTGATGAGTGAGGGCAGGTGGAATGGATTTGACTAATGATTACCCAGGGTTCCAGTGGCAGGGCGGGGTCTGGGCCTCGGCAGTCTGCCTGGGCTGGAGGGACATGCAGGCGTGCAGACCGGGTAGCTGGAGTGCCCGCACCAGCTCTTGGCTCGGGTGGTACCCGTCACTCTAGCCTGTGTTACTGGATAGAAGGTTCGAAGGACGCTTGTGAAGTCAGTGGTGTTGCTGATGCTGGGGGTGTTGCTGACATGGCCCTTCGGGTCCTGGTGTGGCTGAAACGAAGAGAAGCAAGGACCGGCTGGCAGCAGCCTCAGAGATGACATTGCTCAGGGGCAGCAGGAGCTTCGGGGAAGGGACAGTGTGCCTCCCGAGTCGGGGTGCTCCCGTGGACCAGGACACTTCTCCAGAGATCGTCCCCTTTCAGTCCTTTCTGCTCCCCACCCCGCCCCCGCAAAAGGCTCCACGCGGGCAGGGAGGTGGCCGCAGTCAGAAGGACTGAGCTACTTCCCCAAATCTGAGATGTTACGAAAGACTTGGATCAAGAGCCCAGAACCACGTATATCCTCCTGTTGGGTAAAAAAGAGGATTTGAACAGTGTCCAGGGATCAGCCAACCCTCCAGTGGCCCCCGCCAGCCACCTCCCTGTTGCACTTCTGTCTCTCCAGCCACCTGAGGACTGGCCTCCACAGCTTCGTGTGAAGTTCCAGCTTCCTGGCCCCTCTCCGCCAGAACTCGTGGAGTTTCACAGGTGAGGCCCACCAAATGAAAACAAAGTGCTCTTTTTTTTCCAATGAGATATAATTGATTAACAATATAAAATAAGTTACCGGCGTACACCGTAGTGATTCACAATTTTTAAAGGTTATACTCCTTTTACAGTTATTATAAAATATTGGCTATATTCCCTGTGGTGTACAATATATCCTTGTAGCTTACTGATTTTATACATACTGGTTTTTACATCTCAATCTCCTACCCCATCTGCACCTCTCCCCACTGGTAACCACTAGTTTGTTCTCTATACCTGTGAGTCTGTTTCTTTTTTGTTTTATTCACTAGTTTGTCATATTTTTTGGATTACACATATGAGTGATATCATACAGTACTTGTCTTTCTCTGTCTGACATATTTCACGAAGCTTAATATCCTCCAGATCCATCCATGTTGCTGCAGAGGGCAAAATTTCATTGTTTCTTATGGTTGAGTAATATTCTGTTGTGTATATATATCCCACAGCTTTATCTGTTCATCTGTTGATAGACACTTAGGTTGTTTCCATATCTTGGCTATTGTAAATAATGCTGCAATGAACATTGGGGTGCATGTATTTTTTTGAATTCGTGTTTTTGTTTTTTTAGGATATATACCCACGAGTGGAATTGCTGGGTCAAATGGTAGCTCTATTTTTAGTTTGTTAAGTAACTTCCATACAGTTTGCCATAGTGGCTGCACCACTTTACATTCCTACCAACAGCGTAGGAGGGTTTCGTTTTCTCCCCATCCTTGCCAACATTTGTTACTTGTGGTCTTTTTGAAGCCATTCTGACAGGTGTGAGGTGTTATCTCATTGTGGTTTTGAGCTGCATTTCTCTGATGATTAGCAATGTTAAGCATCTTTTCATGTGCCTGTTGACCATCTGTATGTCTTCTTTAGAAAAATGTCTATTCAGGTTTTCTGACCATTTTTTAATCGGATTGTTTTTTTGATGTTGAGTTGCATGAGCTGTTTATATACTTTATGAGTATTAACCCCTTACTGGTCATATCATTTGCAAACATTTTCTTAAGAAAGTGCTCTTATGTGTGAGAACCAGGGATGGGGTGTTGCAGGGACTGGCAGAGGAGGTGTCACTGCCCCCACCCAGAGGAGGAGGCTGGGGGGCAATGGGGACAGAACAGAGGGCAGCTCCCTGGGAGGACCGTGCTTTGAAAAGCCCTGTTCTGAGCCCCCATCTCGGCTTTTCCTCAAGGTCCAGCCCCTGCCCTTCCCCCAGCCCCGAGGGGGCCCAAAGGTAGCAGAGAGAAGACAGCCGTGAGGAATAAGACAGTATTAATTAGCAACGTCTCTTCCTTGTTTCTTTTTCTTTTTTTTTTAATTTTTTTTAATTTTTTTTTTATTTTTTGCTTTATAACAAATTTAATCAGTTATACATATACATATGTTCCCATATCCCCTCCCTTTTGCGTCTCCCTCCCACCCTCCCTATCCCACCCCTCCAGGCGGTCACAAAGCACCGAGCTGATCTCCCTGTGCTATGCGGCTGCTTCCCACTAGCTATCTACCTTACGTTTGGTAGTGTATATATGTCCATGCCGCTCTTTCACTTTGTCACAGCTTACCCTTCCCCCTCCCCATATCCTCAAGTCCATTCTCTAGTAGGTCTGTGTCTTTTTTTTAATTGTGGTAAAATACACGTAACGTAAAATCTGTCATTAGTGACATCTGGTGCATTCCCAATGTTGTGTGGCCATCCCACAGCCATCTGGTTCCAGAACACTGCCGTCCCTCCAAAAGGAAGCCCCATACCCCTTAACTACTCCAATTCCACCTTCCCCCAGCCCTGGCACCACTAATCTGCTTTCCGTCTTTATGGATTTCCTTATTCTGGATGTTTCATAAAAATAGCATCACACAACATGTGGCCTTTGTCAGCTTTTTTTTCTAATTAATTTATTTTTGGCTACGTTGGGTCTTCGTTGCTGCGTGTGGCCTTTCTCTAGTTGCGGCGAGCGGGGGCTACTCTTTGTTGTGGTGCGAAGGCTTCTCATTGCAGTGGTTTCTCTTGTTGCGGAGCATGGGCTCTAGGCTCGCGGGCTTCAGTAGCTGTGGCTCACGGGCTCTAGAGCGCAGGCTCAGTAGTTGTGGCACACAGGCTTAATTGCTCCACAGCATGTGGGATCTTCCCAGCCCAGGGCTCAAACCCGTGTCCCCTGCATTGGCAGGCGGGTTCTTAACCACTGTGCCACGATGGAAGTCCCTATGTCAGCTTCTTTTATTTATTTATTTATTTTTTCTGGCCACATCTCATGGCGTGCGTGATCTCAGTTCCCTGACCAGAGATTGAAGCTGGGCCCTTGGCAGTAAGAACACAGAGTCCTAACCACAGGACCCCAGGGAACTCCCTCAGCTTCTTTTACTAGCATCCTGTTTCCTAGGTTCATCCATGTTGTAGTGTGTCAGTACTTTACACTTTTTATGGCCAAATAATATTCCTTTGTAAGGATATATACTACATTTCGCTTATCCAGTCATTAGGTGATGGGCGTTTGAGCTATTTCCAGTATTTGACTGTTGTGGATAGTGCTGCTATAAACGTTTGTGTGAGAGCTTTTGTGTGAACACCTGTTTTCACTTCCTTGTGGTATACACCCGGGAGAGCAGTTGCTGGATCAGGTGGTAATTCTATATTTAACTTTTTGAGGAACTGCAGGTTTTCCACTGTGTTGTTTTCAATTATTATTCCTTTTTCACAAACTAACAGCAGTGTCCTGTTACCTGGCAGCTATATGCCAGACACTGTGCCAGCCCCATGGTGTTGTATTCCTGCATGAACCTTCAAGGCCAGAATGATTATCGTCATGCAGATGGAGGAAAACAGGTGCAGAGACTTGGGGAAAATTGCCCAGACTTGCACAGCCAGTGAAGGCCAACCCAGGATTTGCACCCAGAGTTTTCCAACCAGGAAGCTCAGTGCTGCCTCCCTGTGGGCCATCTCCATGCCTGTCGCACTCCTCAATCCACCTGAGCTCCTGAAGGGACTGAGGGAAAGAAAGAAGGGTGATGGGCAGCCGTGGTGACTGGGAAGAACTTGTGGGGATGACCCAGATGACATGATGGTTTCTCAGTGATAATCTTGACCCATTTTTACAAACAGTGATGCAGGCTCTTTATGACAATACAAGAAAACCAGAAAAATCCACCCCCAGCAGGTGTGTTTAGTAAAATCAACCCCAAACAGGTGGAAATTTTAAAGCACTGATTCTCATTGGAACTCCTCTGGGAAGGAATGAAGCAGGCAAGCCCCAGGGCTGCTCTGCCGCGGGGCCTCCAGTGGGGCTGGGTGTGGGCTGGACAGGGGCATTTTGGAGACCTCCAGGGACCAACGGGCTGCTTTGTGCACAGTCTGGAGGACTGGACAGTGCCTCTTCGTGTAAACTCCTGTCTGTCAAAGCCACAGACACGGGACCACTGGAGTGAACCACTCCCTGGGCTGGGCTGTGATACCCACTTCCGCCGCCAACCTGCTCAGGCCCAAAGCCTGTAGGATTTCCTGGGCAGCTGCAGTTTGGTGCCTCATGAATGAAGCCAGTGGATCCAGGAACTCATCTGTGAAAGAACCTTATGGACGAATTTGGAAAACAGCAAAACTGTTTGCTGCAGGAGGGTAGATTGCTGGGTGCTCCAGGGACGCAGGTGGGTGGAGAGACCTGAGGTTAGCAGTGGGAATGCTGAGCTGGCGGTCTTCAGAGCCCTTCACACCTGGAGCAGAAAGCCTAGTAGTATAAATTATAACAGGAGTAATAATAGTCAACCTGTGTTGAACACCTTCCCCACTGTGTCCAGGGCATCACATGCCTTCCTAACTTAATCCAAACAGCAGCCCTATCTGGGACACGCTATTATTCTCCCCATTTTGCAGATGAGGAAACTAAACGGAGGCCTAAAGACGGTCACAAAGCTAGTAAGTGGTGGAGCAGGGGCCCAGGGCCGAGCATTCCAGGGAATCCACCACAGTGAACTTTCCACAAGGAGGGTTGAGGCTCCCGGGATCCCTTGCCTTTGTGCTTGGTAGATTACAGCTGGAAGGACCCCGGCTGGTATCTAGGGCAGCATCAAGGTTGAAGGGCCAACTGTCCTGACAGGTGAGCGTGACCCCAAAACCGGCCTCCAGCTGCCCTGGGGCCCAGAGCCACACCAGGAGCCCGGTTCCTGGGGGATGGGCTTTCTGGTAGCATCCAGCCCACGGGCAGGTGGCGGCTTCTCAGCTGGTTACTGATGACGAAAGGAGGGAGGCCGACATGACCACTGTTGGTGCGTGTGAGGGTGACCTGGACAACTTGCCCTTCTCCTGTATCCTGGCAACAGCCCTGAAGCAGCCTGATGGGGCAGCAAAGCCAGGGCGGCCTCTGCCCGAGCCGGGCCCTCCCTGCCCAGGCCACAGCCCAGGTCTTTGTCTCCAGACTCTCAGGTGTATGTATTTGATGCCCCCATGGCTCTAAATGGATTCTGCTCCCCGTGTGTCCCCCTTGTCACAGGGGAGCATCTCCGTTCTGAAGTCCCCACATTTAGGGAGTTGCTCTGCGGGGCTCTGGGCCTCCTCAGCAACCCCGAGCCATGCTTCAGCCACTTGGGAAGTGTGTAAAGCACAGAACATGTAGACATTCTTTAGCACCTATTCCAGTCTGTGTAGGTGCCAGCACTGCCCAGCGTTCCAGGCCCCGTCCAGTCTTGGCAGAGATGGTAAAAGGGATTCTCAGGCAGCTGATGGCTGCTCAGCTTCCCACCTGCTGCCCTCTGGGAGGTGTGCACTGTGAACTTCCTTTGGGTTTTCTCCCTCCCTTTGGGGGTTTTGTGATGTTACAGCCTGGAACACACCATCTACATCTCTTTCCCAGCACAGCCGTGAGGCGAACCACTGCCATGAATGCTCCCTCCCCTCCAGCCATCATGTGTAAGCAAGACCACAAGCCAGGGCTGCAAAATTCACCCTCTAAAACCAAAGTCCATTGCTGCTCTCTCCAGCCTCAAGAAGCAGGATCTTCTCTTTCCTTGCATTTCATGACAAAATCCATTTACTCCCATTTGTACCCAGTGTTCTGGGTAATATGTGTGTGCCAGAGATTGCAAGTTTAAGAGAGGAGAGGAGAGGAGAGATGAGGCAGAGGGGAAATGGGAGAGCTTTGGTGCCAGCAAGAGCTGGGTTCAAATCCTGGTTCTACCACAAACAATAGTGTCTCCTTGGGGCCTTTGATTCCTTACCAGTTAAGAACACCTAACTTCATAGGACTGTTGTGAGGATAAAATAAAATGTGCCAGGGCTTCCCAGATGGCGCAGTGGTTGAGAGTCCGCCTGCCGATGCAGGGGACACGGGTTCGTGCCCCGGTCCGGGAGGATCCCACGTGCCGTGGAGCGGCTGGGCCCATGAGCCATGGCCGCTGAGCCTGCGCGTCCGGAGCCTGTGCTCCGCAACGGGAGAGGCCACGACAGTGAGAGGCCCGCATACCAAAAACAAAAATAAAAGTAAATAAAACTAAAATGTGCCGACATGGTAGAACAATTAAAAGTGCAGAGTAACGCGTGTAGCACACCTAGTCTGGCCTCTGGCATCCAGCTGGTGGTAGACAGTGGTGACCACAAGAAATCCACTTTTAATGAGTCAACTCTGAGCTCACGGTAGATAACTCGAAACCAAACGGACGTTCCACCTTGTCAAATCCAAGGCCAGTTTCTCCCTGTTGCTCCTGGCCTCCCAGCTCTCTCTGTACCACAGACACTGGAGACCCCTCTGTCTTGGTTTCCATCCACCTTCTTTTCTCTGTGCTCCCTTGGTATGAGCACTCGCCCCAAAGACCGGTTCTGAATTATCTTCTCTTCTTCCAGACTTCGAAGTTCCTCTCCTGGGTGAGCTTCTCCCTCCCAGGGCTCTAAATATCCCTCTAGGCTGAAGACTCCCAAACCTGCCAGTCTGTCCATGGACATATCTAGCCACCACCTCACAATCCACATACACAAAGTCAAAAGGACCATCTTTTCTGTTCCCCATTCTGAGGTTCTTATTTCAGTCAATGGCACATCATCCCGTCGGCCATTCATTCATCTTCAAGCCCCTCCTCCAATTAGTCAGATCTACCCCTACAGTGTATGAGCATCTGTCTTCTTTAAGTCTCTCCTGTGCTGTTCCCATAGCCTCCTTCTTTTCCAGTTATCTCATCCTGTGTAACAATCAATTCCAAATTTAGTGACATTAAACAAGAACCATGTTGCTAGGCTTCCGGACTCATTCTGACAGGAAACAGTGGGACTGGCTTGTCTCTGCTCCATGACATCTGGGTCTTCCGCGGGAAGACTCAAAGACTAGGCGTGACCCAGTGGTGGAGGACGAGATCATCTGAGGGCTTGTGCACCCACAGGGCTAGCATTGGATGCCGGCTGTTGGCTGGGACCTCAGCTGGACTGTCAGGCAGGACAACTATATGTGATTCCTCCTTTGTTTGAGTTTCCTCACCGCATGGCAGCTGGGGGCCAGGAGCAAGCATCCCAAGTGAGCTGGGCAGAAATTCTACCACCTTTTATAACCTCACCTCAAAAGTCACATAGGGTCACATCTGCCACAGTCATAAGTGTACCCAGATTCAGGGGGAGGGAACATAGACCCCAACTCTTTTTTTAAATTTATTTTATTCAAGTACAGTTGATTTACAATGTTGTGTTAGTTTCAGCTGTATAGCCAAGTGATTCAGTTATACATAGATATACATTCTTTTTCATATGCTTTTCCATTATGGTTTATCACAGGATATTGAACATAGTTCCCTGTGCTCTACAGTAGGACCTTGTTATTTATCTATCCTATGTATAATAGTGGGCATCTGCTAACCCCAACCTCCCACTCCATCCCTCCCCCACCTGTCTCAGCAACCACAAGTCTGTTCTCTACGTCTGTGTAGATAAGTTCATTTGTGTCATATTTTAGTTTTTATAAAATTTATTTATTTATTTTTGGCTGCATTGGGTCTTCGTTGCTGCGTGCGGGCTTTCTCTAGTAGCAGGGGCTACTCTTCGTTGCGGTGCGTGGGCTTCTCATTGCAGCAGCTTCTCTTGTTGCGGAGCACGGGCTCTAGGTGCGTGGGCTTCAGTAGTTGTGGCGCGCAGGCTGTAGAGCACAGGCTCAGTAGTTGTGGCGCCCAGGCTTGGTTGCTCTGTGGCATGCGTGATCTTCCCAGACCAGGGCTCGAACCTGTGGTCCCCTGCATTGGCAGGTGGATTCTTAACCACGGCGCCACCAGGGAAGCCCCTGTGTCATATTTTAGATTGCACATATAAGTGGGATCATATAGTACTTGTCTTTCTCTTTCTGACTTAATTCACTTAGTATGATAATCTCTAGGTCCATCCATGTTACTGCAAATGGCATGATTTCATTCTTTTTTATGGCTGAGTAATATTCCATTGTATATATGTACCATATCTTTTCCATCCATTCATCTGTTGATGGACATTTAGGTTGTTTCCATGTCTTCGCTATTGTGAGTAATGCTGCTATGAACATAGGGGTGTATGTATCTTTTTGAATTATAGTTTTGTTTGGTTATATGCCCAGAAGTGGGATTGCAGGATCATATGGCAACTCTATTTTCAATTTTTTGAGGAACTTTTATACTGTTTTCCATAGTGGCTATACCAACTTATATTCCTGACAACAGTGTATAGGAGGGTTCCCTTTTCTCCACACGCTCTCCAGCATTTGTTATTTGTAGACTTCTTGATGATGGCTATTCTGGCTGATGTGAGGTGATTCCTCACTGTAGTTTTGACTTGCATTTCTCTAATAATTAGTGATGTTGAACATCTTTTCGTGTACCTGTTGGCCATTTGTATGCATAGACCCCAACTGTAAGAAAAGTATGTGGGATGGAAACACTGTGGCAGCCACTTTTGGAAAATGCCCTCTGCCATGCCTCCAAATTAGAGTTCCTGTTTGCAGTCTCTGACAGCAGAGTGAGGCCGGGATTAGATGATCATTTGTCCCCTGAAAACATCTACTATGCTCTCCTTTTTTTGGCCGCACCACACAGCATGTGGAATTTTCCCAACCAGGGATCAAACCCGTGCCCCCTGCAGTGGAAGCACGGAATCTTAACCACTGGACCACCAGGGAAGTCCTCCAAAACATCTATTAGCTAATGTTGACCTTCTCTTAAAGAGAGTCCAGTAGCTTGGCTCTCCACTGCTAGGAAAAAGCCCAAGATGCTGCCTAATCTGGCCCCAGCCTATTTGACAAATTCATCTCCAAGTACCTCCCTGTGTTAGATTCATTTCAGATGACCTGCCATCCTGGAGCTATAAACATTTCCTTGCCTTTCCCCGGGCTGATTCCCAAACTGGGATTGAAATCAGTACTGGTCTGGAGGCAGATTTTACCAAGTGGCCTGTCTTAGCTTTGGAAGATGAGTAAGGAAAAGAACCACTTTCAATCGAGAGACATCTCAGGAAAGGCAGCTGGCTGGTCACTGTACTTGTCACCTTCACCTCCACATGAGTCCTGTTCACTGAGCGCAAATACTGCCCAGTCTGTGGGATCCCCTTCTCTGTGCAATCTCTACACCTCCTTCCTCCTCTGCAGTCTGTCCCTCTGGAGGTCAAGGACCCCGATTCTAGCGGTAAACCCCCTACAGCCTGAAGACTCATCTGACTCCCCTGACTCGGGGCTGTTAGTGGCTGAGTTGGAAGCTGGGCCTTGTAATGAAGCGCTGGCGGCCAAGCAGAATTGTCCTGCACGCAAACACCATGACCGTGGAGGCGACTTCAATTAAGTAGGAGTTAGTTACGCTTTGATTGTCGAAATCTCTACTGAATCCCTAAGTCGGAAGGAATAAATGAACTCTCTACTCAGCGGCATTGGGTGAAGGATCAGGTGACAGGGGTCAGGCTCTGCAGATAATACTTCCTCTGAGGTTTTTTTTTTTACCCCGTTTGGAGATTGGGTGAGAAAATTGAGCTAATCTTAGCATTCAGCTCATACTCCTCAGTTGTCCTGATGCACACGCAGGGCCCCTCTTCACCTATCCCCTCCCAGCCTCCAGCCGCCAACCAGAAACACCCATTCTGATGGGTTTATTAGATCCTTGGATATAAGTGTGTGTTGGGGGGCGGGTAGGGGGTGCTATTCAGTGTGTGTAGTAATCTTCGGTTTATGTAGATGGTATGGTGCTGTGTATCCCATTCGGTTTCTTGGTATGTTTCACTCAATGCTGCTTTTTGGTTTAGTGCTTCTGTGTTGCATATTTAATCCCCTGTCAGGGGGAGCTGGTCCACGGCAGCTCTCTGCTGCCACTAACAACGACATCACGGCCCCTTCCCAGTCCCACGTCAGAGTCACAACAGGATCACTGGTCAAGGCGTCTACGCATCCTTAATTCCATGAAATCCCACCAGGTGGCACCCCTGAAGGGCTGCACCAGGATATATTCCCACCAGCAGTGGATACATGGCAGGTCCATTTCCTCCACCCCTCACCAACACTTTGCCTTGTCCACATTTCTGAATTTGCCAAGTCTGATTGGGATAAGGGGCATCTCTGATTCATATTGTAATTTGAATGTCTCTGATTATCAGTGATATGGAGCATCTCTTCACGTTCATTTTAGCCATTTGGATTTCTAACTCAATGAATCTTTTATCCTTTGCGCACTTCTCAGATGGACTTCTAGTTGGGCAATGGTGGTGGTGAGGTTTGGTTACTTTATAGGAATTTCTTATCTAAAAGGCTGTTAATCCCTTGTCAGTGTTGGTTATTACAAACATCCTTTTCCAATCTGCCACCCATCTGTTCACTCTGTCTATGGGTCCTTTGTTAAATAGAAATTCTTAATTTTGATTAGTGACTTGGAGCCTTGTATTAGTTAGGGACGCTTGGCTGTGTAACAAAAAAAATAGGCCCAAACACATAATGTATGACTCAATGCAGTAGAATTTTCTTTCTCACATAACAGCTCAGGATAGTTCCAAGTCAGAAACAGGAGACTAAGTTGGGGGTTTCTGCTCCAAAAGGTCATATAGGGTCACAGGCCAATGGCAGCCCTGCCACCTTCATCCTAGGAGTTCCATTCCAGTCGTCACAAGGAGATGGTTGGCCCTGCTGTGGTTCTACTCTGCGGTGGCAAGTGGGAGGCCCAAGCAACGTGGGAGACAAAAGGACACAAACAAAAGCTCCATCCCAAACTTGTCTGTGTGGCTGCCTTTCCTCGACCACCCTTTGACTCCCAAAGTGTTTCTTGTTTTTCTTTGGGTTTTTTTGCGGTATGTGGGCCTCTCACTGTTGTGGCCTCTCCTGTTGCGGAGCACAGGCTCTGGATGTGCAGGCTCAGCGGCCATGGCTCACAGGCCCAGCCGCTCTGCGGCATGTGGGATCTTCCCAGACCAGGGCACGAACCTGTGTCCCCTGCATCGGCAGGCAGACTCTCAACCACTGCGCCACCAGGGAAGCCCGGTGTGTTTCTTGTTTTTACGTTAGATTCTGGGATCTGTAAACTTCCTTCTTTCTTCCAACTTCCCAAGCGTTGGAGGAAGGCAGCTATATTAAATCACCGTCTTGTTAGGAATCAAAAGATGCATCTAGAACCTTTCACCAGTAAAGGGAAACCGTGTTCTGTCTGCATGTCTGCCCCTCTGAGAGTCTGTTCCTGGATTAGCCCACATTTCTCTCCTTTTCCCAACCTCACCACCAGCTCATGTTAAGGATCCTAATCTTGAGATTACTGAATCTCCTATAAAAGAGGTGAGATATTGACAGAGTTTTACTCTAAGAAACCCCCGGTATAATTCATTTGAGCCAGTAACTCAGCACCACAGATTTTATTTATTGTGCACAGGCCTCTGCTGCTACAGGAAAGCTACATACAAAAAGTTAAATTTATTGATCATTAAGTTCCTTTATCCACCTCCTTTGAAAAATGTTCAGATGGGCTGGTGCAGATCGCCCCCTGGTGGCAGAAAACCAACCCTTCTCTCTGTGTTCTTTCCAATTCCCTCCAGGATGGTTTTAGTCTTTTCTTTCCCAGGGTGACCTCTTGCGTTCTCCCAGCCCCAGCAGTTGTCTCTGTAATGGCACAGACTGGCAGTCACTCCCCCTTATTCCAGCCTCACGCCCAGCAGTTCGGCTGCTGCCCACCGCACTGAAAACACTCAGGCAAAAGTAGCCAGTGGACCTCCAGTCTGAAAGTCCTCACACCTTTCAGTCCTCCCCGAGAAAACATCTCTGCTGCTGCATTTGGTCCCCTCTTCCAATCACGCTTGAATCATGCATGTCCCCTCTTTGGCTCGCAGGCTCCATGGCGCCCTGGTTTTCCTCCGCCTCCCTCGTCCTTACCTCTCTCTCTCCTGTGACCCTCTTTCTCTGCCCATCCTAAAGGTTTGAGCCCCCGATCATGTTCCTTCCTCTGCTTTCCTCACTCACTGGATTATCTCACCCACTCACGTGGTTTCAACCACCACCTGCCTGGATGCACACATCTGAGAACATACCCTTCTGGTCTGACACTCTGCCCTGCACCCTGGACCACGCATCTAACTGCCTCCTGGACTTCTTCTCTCAGGTGCTCCACAGACCAACCACCCAGACACAACATGTCCGAAACGGAAGTCCTCATGCCCGCCCCCAGCCCACTCCACCGCACGACCCCCATCTCAGTGGCCAGCACTGCCGTCTTCCCATCCAGTCGCCCTGGACTCCCCCCTTTCTCCTCCCTATCTGTTGTGGGTTGAATTGTGTTCACCAAAAAGGGTTGAAACCCTAAGCCCTGGTACCTGTGGACATGATGTTAATTGGAAAAAGTGTCTTTGCAGAAATAATTAAGGTGAGGTCATGCTAGACTAGGTTGGGGCACTTATTCCAATGTGACTGGTGTCCTGATAAGAGAAGAAAAGAGAAACACACAGGGAAAACCTGTGACCATGGAGACAGAGATAGGAGTGATGCAGCTGTGAGACAAGGAATGGGCAGGCTGGCCAGCTGCAACCAGAAGCTAGGGTGAGGCAAGGGCGGATTCTACCTATGGTCTCAGGGTGTTGGCCCTGCTGACACCTTGATTTTGGACTTTAAGCCTCCAGAACTGTGAAAGAATACACTTCTGTTGTTCAAAGTCACCCACTTGTATAGTACTTTGTTATGGCAATCCAGGAAACGAATCCACTATCCATCCCTTGACGTCCCTGGCTTGGCCTCCCACGTGGACCGTGACGTCAGCCTTCTAACCGTGCGCCCGGCCTCCAGGCTTGTCCAGGCATCCTCCACACCCACGGGCAGAATGACACATCAAAAATGCAGACATGGGGCTTCCCTGGTGGCGCAGTGGTTGAGAGTCCGCCTGCCGATGCAGGGGACGCGGGTTCGTGCCCCAGTCCGGGAAGATCCCACGTGCCACAGAGCGGCTGGGCCCGTGAGCCATGGCCTCTGAGCCTGCGCGTCTGGAGCCTGTGCTCCACAACGGGAGAGGCCACAACAGTGAGAGGCCTGCGTACCTCAAAAAAAAAAAAAAAAAAAAATGCTGACATGCCCCGAGGCCCGCCAACTGCCCAGCCTGTCCCAGCTACTTTGTGCTCCCGTGAGACCCAGAACAGCTCCAGGTGTTCGCTGAGGAAATGGACTCAGCCTGCAGTGCCCTCCACCCTCCTCCGCGTGGCCAATTCCATCCGTCCTGTGCATCGGCATGTGGGCCCACACTGGAGTCCCCGGCTCTTGGAAAGAACACCCCACTCCAGTACTCACCGTTTGTCCTGACCTTATGGGGACCCTCAGCCTGTGAGCTCCGAGTACCTGCCATAAAACCAGGCACCAAATACGTACTCTGTAAAGCTTTGTGAACCTGACCTCGAAACTTGAAATGTACAGGGCCCAAGCCTCAGGCTTTGGTGAGACAACCAGAGATACTAACCCTCAGCTTGGGGCCACCTCAAAGCCTCCCTCTGCCAACAGCTGCAGGCCCTGGGGACCAGGACTGGCACTGACAGGGCGTCCTTGTTTACTGCCATCCTGTTTCCTCCTTTCCAAGAAACAAGAACCCCTGCAGCTCCATCATGGGACTGCTCAGTCCCGGATGTGCCCCCACCTTGGGCAGGGCGAGACTAGATTTTCCAAAGCCCTGAGCACTCAGACTCTTGGAGGTCTCATCACCCAAACACAATCAAAGGTGCCCACATCCAACACCAAAGATTTTTCCTGTAAGTGTTTGAAAGCCATGATTCTCCTCAGTGCCACCATGCATACCCAGGAACAGCAAGAAAATTAAACCTAAAAATTGTCATCCAACAGTAATGAGATGTTTATGAATAGGACACTAAACAATTAATGAAGTGTTACTTTTATTAATACCACTTTTATTAGCTATGTCATTGGATTTCAGTTTTATGAGTTTTGTTTCTTAGTTTCACAGGGTTTTTTAGCAGCTCCAGGCCTTGCGCCCTGTGTTCATCAGGATGGAAGAGCCGGCTGGGAAACTCGTACCCTCAGCAAGGGACCCAGTAGGTGGGAAGGCTGCAGCTGTGTGCGCTGGGCTCCGGGCAGGCTGGGAGCAGGCCAAGGCTTTGTCCTGGGCAGTGGGCCTGACGGTGGTGTCAGGACAGAGCATCTCAATGGTTGAGACACCAAGGCTGTCTGACACCCTTGGATGGACTCAGGGTGTCCATCCCTGACACCAGGTCAGCCAGGACACGAGCTCTGCCCCAGGAAGAGGGAGGCCAGAGCTAAGGGCCCTGCCGTCCCCTTCAGAGTCTGGATCATGAGAAAGGAAAGATCCAGGGTTGCCCAGGACTCTACATAGAGCTGTCCCTGGGGCCCAGAAATCACAGCACCATGGTGAGGCCCAGTGCAACCTAGAGAAAGAGGCTCCCGGTGGCTGGGGGCCGGGGTTGGGGAGGCAGTGAACCCAGGCTCAGGCCTAGGGCAGAACTGCTCAGTATCCTCAATGGTCCTTCATGAGATGTTTCACCTCAGGCAAGTTTCTGGACTTCTGCTGTGCCTCATCTGTGAAATGGGAATAATTCAGAGTTGCTAGAAAGCAGTGGAGGATAATTTAAAACAAATTGCTGGTTTGGGAAGTTCCTCAAAAAGTTAAACTTAGAATTACCATATGGCTCAGCAATTGCACTCTTAGTTATATACCTCAAAGAATAGAAAACAGGGACTCAAATTTGTACCCAAATGTTTGTACATAGCAGGATGATCAACAATAACTAAAAGGTGAGAAAATCCACAATATCCATCAATGGATGAAAGGATCAACAAAATTGTCATATCAATACAATGGAATGTTATTTGGCCATTGAAAGGAAAGAAGTATTAATACATGCCACAATACAGATGAACCTCAGTAACATGCTAAATGAAATAAGCCAGATACAAAAGGGCAAATATTATATGATTACATTTATATGAAATACCCAGAGTAGACAAATCCATAGAGACAAAAATTAGATTAGTGCCTACCAGAGTCTGTAGGAGGAGAAGGGAGGGGCTATGGGGTTTCTACTTGGGATGATGAAAATGTTTTGGAATAGGATAGTGGTGATGGTTGCACATCTTTGTGAATATACTAAAGCCACTGAATTGCATACTTTAAAAGGATGAATTTTATAGTATGTAAATTCCATCTCAACAACAAGAAAAGAATAATATTGCTCTACTACTCACAGTCAAATGATTACAAAAACAATAAAAGTGAATCAAATCGTGAAAAAATAGGGGGCTTCCCAGGTGGCGCAGTGGTTGAGAGTCTGCCTGCTGATGCAGGGGACACGGGTTCGTGCCCTGGTCTGGGAAGATCCCACATGCCACGGAGCGGCTGGGCCCGTGAGCCATGGCCGCTGAGCCTGCGCGTCTGGAGCCTGTGCTCCGCAAGGGGAGAGGCCACAACAGTGAGAGGCCTGCGTACCGCAAAAAAAAAAAAAAAAAAAGAAAACACTGATGAAAGGAATCAAAGATGACATAAACAGATGGAGAAATATCCCATGTTCTCAGATTGGAATAATCAATATTGTCAAAATGACTATATTACCTAAAGCAATCTACAGATTCATTGCAATTCCTATCAAACTACCAGCGGCATTTTTCACAGAACTAGAACAAAAAACCTTACAATTCATATGGAAACACAAAAGACCCTGAATAGCCAAAGCAATCTTGAGAAATAAAAATGGAGTTGGAGGAATCAGGTGCCCCAACTTCTAACTATACCACAAAGCTACAGTAATCAAGACAGTATGGTAATGGCACAAAAACAGAAATATAGATCAGTGGTACAGGATAGAAAGCCTAGAGATAAACCCACGCACATATGGGCACCTAATTTATGACAAAGGAGGCAAGGACATACAATGGAGAAAAGACAGCCTCTTCAATAAGTGGTGCTGGGGGCTTCCCTGGTGGCACAGTGGTTGAGAGTCCGCCTGCTGATGCAGGGGATGCGGGTTCATGCCCCGGTCCGGGAAGATCCCACATGCTGCGGAGCGGCTGGGCCCATGAGCCATGGACGCTGAGCCTGTGCGTCCGGAGCCTGTGCTCTGCAACGGGAGAGGCCACAACAGTGAGAGGCCCGCGTACCGCAAAAAAAAAAAAAAAAAAAGTGGTGCTGGGAAAACTGGACAGCTATCTGTAAAAGAATGAAATTAGAACACTACCTAATACCATACACAAAAATAAAGTCAAAATGGATTAAAGACTTAAATGTAAAACCAGACACTATAAAACTTTTAGAGGAAAACATAGGAAAAACACTCTGACATAAACCACAGCAAGATCTTTTTTGTCCCACCTCCTAGAGTAATAGAAATAAAAACAAAAATAAACAAATGGGACTCAAAATCTTTTCCACAGCAAAGGAAACCATAAGACAAAAAGACAACCCTGAGAATGGGAGGAAATATTTGCAAATGAAACAGCAGACAAAGGATTAATCTCCAAAATATACAAACAGCTCATGGAGCTCAATGTCAAAAAAAAAAACAAACAATCCAGTTAAAAAATGGGTGGAAGACCTAAATAGACATTTCACCAAAGAAGACATACAGATGGTCAAGAGGCACATGAAAAGATGCTCGACATCACTAATTATTAGAGAAATGCAAATTAAAACTACAATGATATATCGCCTCACACCAGTCAGAATGGCCATCATCAAAAAGTCTACAAACACTAAATCCTAGAGAAGGTGTGGAGAAAAGGGAACCCTCCTACACTGTTGGTGGGAATGTAAATTAACAACCACTATGGAAAATGATATGGAAGTTCCTTACAAACACTAAAAATAGAACTACCATATGACCCAGCAATCCCACTACTGGGCACATACCGTGAGAAAACCATAATTCAAAAAGAGACATGCACCACTATCTTCATTGCAGCACTATTTACAATAGCCAGGACATGGAACCAACCTAAATGACCATCAAGAGATGAATGGATAAAGAAGATGTGGCACATATGTACACTGGAATATTACTCAGCCTTAAAAAGAAATGAAATTGACTTATTGGCAGTGAGGTGGATGGACCTAGAGTCTGTCATACAGAGTGAAGTAAGTCAGAAAGAGAAAAACAATACCGTATGCTAACACATATATATGGAATTTAAGGGGGAAAAAAGTCATGAAGAACCTAGGGGTAAGACAGGAATAAAGACACAGACCTACTTGAGGATATGGGGAGGGGGAAGGGTAAGCTGTGACAAAGTGAGAGAGGCATGGACACATATACACTACCAAACGTAAAATAGATAGCTAGTGGGAAGCAGCCGCATAGCACAGGGAGATCAGCTCGGTGCTTTGTGACCACCTAGAGGGGTGGGATAGGGAGGGTGGGACGGAGGGAGATGTCAGAGGGAAGAGATATGGGAACATACGTATATGTATAACTGATTCACTTTGTTATAAAGCAGAAACTAACACACCACTGTAAGGCAATTATACTCCAATAAAGACGTTAAAAAAAATTTTTTTTAATCACACATCATGAGCAAATGGGATTTATTCCAGGGATGTGTGACTGGTTCATTACTCCTAAATCAATCAATGTGATACACCACATTAACAAAACAAAGGCTAAAAATCATATGACCATCTCAATAGATGCAGAAAAAGCTTTTGACAAAATTCAACACCGATTTATGGTAAAAAATCTCAAAATGGGGACATGGAGGGAACATACCTCAATATAATCAATGCCATATATAACAAACCCATAGTTAACATCAATTGTGAGAAGCTGAAAGCTTTTCCTCTAAGATCAGGAACAAGACAAGGATGACCATTCTCACCATTTTTATTTAAAATAATGTTGGAAGTCCTAGCCACAGCAATCAGACAATAAAAAGCAAGAAAAGGCATCAGGACTTCCCTGGTGGTGCCGCAGTTGGGACTCTGTGCTCCCAGTGCAGGGGGCCTGAGTTTGATCCCCGGTTGCAGAACTAGATCCCACATGCATGCCACAACTAAGAGTTTGCATGCCACAACTAAGGAGCCCACCTGCTGCAGCCAGTGCAGACCCAGACATTTTTCCAAAGAAGACATGCAGATGGCCAACAGGCACATGAAAAGGTGCTCAACGTCACTGATCATCAGGGAAATGCAAATCAAAACCACAGTAAGGTATCACCTCACACCTGTCAGCATGGCTATTATCAAAAAGACCACAAATAACAAGAGTTGATGAAGATGTAGAGAAAAGGGAGCCCTGGTGCACTGCTGGTGTGGTTGTAAACTGGTGTAGCCACCGTGGAAAACAGTATGGAGGCTCCTCAAAAAAAGTAAAAACAGAACTACCATAGGACCCAGCAAGTCCACTTCTGGGTGTTTATCTGAAGAAAGTGAAAACACTAATATATGCACCCCAGTGTTGCAGCATTATTTACAATAGCCAAGATATGGAAGCAACCTAAGTGTCTGTCAACAGATGAATGGGTAAATAAGATGTGGTATACACACACACACACAATGGAATACTGCTCAGCCATTAAAAAGGATGAAATCTCACCACTTGTAACAACATGAATGGACTTAAAGGGTATTATCCTAAGTGAAACAACTCAGAGGAAGACAAATAGCATATGATTTCACTTATATTTGGAACCTACAAAACAACAAATGAACAAACATAACAAAACAGAAACAGACTCATAGAAACAGACAACAAACTGGTGGTTGCCAGAGGGAAGGGAGAAGGGGAGGGTGAAATAGGTGAAGGGGACTACGAGATACAAACTTCCAGGTACAAAATGAATGTCACAGGCCTGTAATACACAGCATAAGGAATATAGTCAATAGCATTGTAATAACTCTGTGTGGTAACAGATGGTAACTAGATTTACGGTGTTGATCATTTCATAATATATTTGATTGTCCAATCACTATGTTGTACACCTGAACCTAATATAATACTGTAAATCAGTCATACGTCAGTAAAGGAAAAAGACTTTCTCCACATGCAGTCACATTCTGAAGTACTGAGGGTTAGGATTTCGACATATGCATTTAGGGGGACACAATGCCCCCTGTAAAAGGGGGCAGAACCTCACTTTGGAATGTGGTGGTACTCACCAGCTGTCATCTGATGACATCAGCCAAATCTCAGACAGGAAGTCCCGTTTTTTGGATAATTGTAACACTCAATACACTGAACAAAGAAATGGTATTTAAGCATATTTGGTTGTATGTTTACTTAGATGTTGGATTTTTGAGAAATTTAATATGCTATGGTTTTTCTGTAGGTAGAAATACATGCATACTATCCATCCAAGGTCTCTTGGGCTATGAAGCGGGTACTTGCACTGTTTGGGTGTATAAGTAAACACCTATCCTCTGCTAAAGAACACTCAGTCAGCATTTCTTGTAGTGTGGGCCACAGAAATATAGTGTTACGAGATGTTCTGTGAAGGAAAAATGAAGGCAAATTCACATAAGGAATGTTTTACACTTTATTCCCTTCTTAGGGTTTCACCAGACAGGATATGAATGCACAAAACCATGCATCCAGTTATGTGCCTTTCTTTCTGCAATTCGTTGCCAAGCTGCCTTTTGCAGAAGCATCAGAATCACTATTTTGCTTCTGGGGACAATCCCCTGAGAGTCCAGCTTTGTCTCCATAAGCCCCTCACTGTCAGCACAGGTCACCCAGCTCACCTGGACCAGGTGCCGGGAGGGCGGGGGGACGGCTGGTAACTGCAGCAGTTCTGACTCCATCACTGGAAATAGGGGTCCCCATCCAGATGCACCAGCTTTTAATGATGTGGCAAAGCCAGACCCTTCCCTCTCTGAGACCCCATTGTCTTATCCAGAAAATACAGGGATTTGGACCCCATAACCTACTAGCCATAATATTCTAGAATCAGAATTAATCCTTATAGGATAAATGAATCCCCATAGAATGAAACCATTGGCCCCATCCAATGTCAAGTTCTAATACAACCTTTGGCTCCAGGCGGCTCCTGTGTGGACATTTCTGAAAAGGACCTAGATTCTTCTTTGTCTTCCCTGGGTCAGTTGAGATGCTGGTTATGAGGTTCTGGTTATGAGGTTCTGGTTATGAGGCCTAGCTTGAATCCCTTGGGTGTGTTTCTTAAAGTTCATCTTTTGCATAACCCGTGCAGAATAATTTCTGCCCACACTTCCCCCTGCCCCCTTCCTAAAGTTTAAGGAGCCGGACACAGACGTAGGGGGAAAAAGGATAAAGGCTTTGTGGCTTTGACCTCCTCTGTGATGCAGAGGTGAAGAATGGGCAGAATTTGGGAACAGCTGTCACGGAACGGCCAGGGAATCGGCAAGAGCTGAAAACATACTTGGTCAGGATCTCTCAGTGCCTTGTGAGATCAGATAGGGTCCACTGGACAAGGCTGCATGAACCTATCTAGAATCTCAAGATGTTAGAACCGGGATCAGGTATAGATTCTGAGACCAGGAGCCAACCCTCTGTCACCACACTGGAACGGGTTGCTGGGTGCCCACCGCTGCCAACTTGAGTGGACCAGACAGGGGTGCGGCACGTGCATTTCTAGACAAGGTCTCTCCCATTCTGCAAGTGAGCACCGGATAACTTGTACTGAGAGACCTCGGAGGCTCCCCCCTGCCTCCTGCTAGGAGCATCTCCACTGTCTGAGTGCAAATCGATACAGCAGTTTGGTTTTGTTGTGGATGTTAATAGGAAATTAACTCGCGGGGATTTTGAGGCATGTTTCAACTGACCTTACTTTAAGGAAAATGTGTATGCCAACCACTCAGACTTAGAGAAAGCTGATAAATTAGGGCGGCAAGTCTTCACATTGGGAAGGAAGGAGGAAAGAGGAAAGAAGGAAGGGAGAGAGGGAGGGAGGAGGGGAAAGGAAGGTGGAGAAAAGGAGGCGAAGGGGAGGGTGGGAAGGACCACAAGCAGTGCTTGAGTGAGGGGGGAATTTATATCAGGTCAGCCTGATTTCTTGCAAGCTAGTCCCAGGTGCATCGTCGCCTTCAGAGCTGTGCCACTTCCCGAGGGTGCACCGCAAAGCAGAGGCAGCTGTTTTCCCACTAGTTTCCCGAGACGGGTCCCATCCAAAGAGGTTTTGGCTTGGAGCACCTACTGGTCAGCCCTGCTAAAATATGTGTTCTTGTGGCGCCCTCTGGTGTCCAGATTGTGCAGTAACAGGAAGCCTGGGCGGTTCCTCGAAACCCATGGGCAGAATGACCATCACCTCCGCCCTGTGGTGCCCAGGCCCCACTAACCATTACATACACAGGCCTGTTGCATTTCTCAGAGATTTCTCAGCTCCCAGCTGCCATGAGATGAGGATTTAGAGCTGAGGTTTCCTTTCTGAGTTCAGGTTACAGAATTTTTCCCAGGGTACATCACTAGTTAACCACTAGGTCAGGGGATATTTTTATTAGATTCTCATCCTTCAAATGATAATCCCAGAATGAAGAATCCAGTAAGCAAGTGGTACTGACAGTTTATATACAGGAACGTCATCCTTACAGCTTCCATATTTCCATTGTACACATGAGGAAGCCAAGGCTCACAGAACAAGTTTTAAAGTGAGCTGTGATCTGAGCCCAAACCTGGCTTTCTCCCACGTTCCTGAACCATATCACACTCACTCCTAATGTTTGTTACACAGCTGGTGTAGGTCCGTGACATCAGGATTAAGAAGGGGTTCCCCGGGCTTCCCTGGTGGCGCAGGTTGAGAGGCCGCCTGCCGATGCAGGGGACACGGGTTCGTGCCCCGGTCCGGGAAGATCCCACATGCTGTGGAGCGGCTGGGCCCGTGAACCATGGCCGCTGAGCCTGCGCGTCTGGAGCCTGTGCTCTGCAACGGGAGAGGCCACAACAGTGAGAGGCTCGCGTACCGCAAAAAAAAAAAAAAAAAAAAAAAAAAAAGGAGGGGTTTCCCAAGAGAATTGAAAACAGGTATTTAAAGAAATACTTGTACCCAGATGTTCACAGCAGTATCATTCATAGTAGCTAAAAGGTAGAAGCTACCCAAATGTCCATGAAGCTCAGGATGGAGAAACAAAATGTGGTACATCCACACAATGCAGTAGTATTCAGGCAAAAGCAGGAATGAAGCACTGACACATGCTACAACATGGATAAACCTGGGAAACATGCAAAGTCAAAGAAGTCTGACACAAAAATTATATACAGTATAATTCCATGTATATGAAACGTCCAGAAGAGGCAGATCCATGGCAGATGAGTGGTGCCAGGGCCCAGGGGCAGTGGGGGAACTGGAGGGGTCGCTAAGTGGGACAGGGATTCCTTTTGGGGTGATGAAAATGTTCTATAATTATGTGGAGGTGGTGGCTGCACAACCTTGTGAATGTTCTAAATGCCACTGGATTGCACACTTTAAAAAGGTTAATTTATGTTTTGTAAGTTTCATCTTAATATGCAAAAATTCTTGTTTAAAAAGAGAAGGAAAGAAGGGGTTTCACTTACCTCCTCAAAACTTTCCACAGTTTCACTGTCTGCCTTAAGATTATTAGTATGACAAATTTTTCTGAACACCTACTCTGTGCCAGGCACTATTGTAGGTGTTGAGGACTTAGCAGTGGCGGGGGTGGCGCTATGGGGACAAAAACCTCTGTCCTTGTAGACGTGACACTTAGAAAGGGAAGTCAGACAACAAACAAGACATTGTCAGACAACGTGTGTCGTCTGTTAAGTCGTGACAAGTGCCAGGGGGGAGAGAAAAGGAGTCAGTGTGTGCTGAGTGTGGGGAACAAGCTAAGGAGGTCCCCTCTAAGGAGGAGACATTGTTGGTAAGGATCTGAAGGAGATCGGCAGAGAGAGCCATGAAAATATCTGAGGGAGAGAGGTCCAGGCAGAGGGAATAGTGAGTGCAAAGGTCCTGAGGCAGGAGCATGGCTGGAGGCCAGTGCAGCTGGATCAGTGGGAGCGAGAAGAGTGGGGGATGGAAACAGCAGATCACCAGAGCCTTAATGGCTTTTCATTCGGACTGAGATGGGAGCCTCTGGAAGGGTTTGAGCAAAGGAAGGACATGACATGACTGTTTTTTATTGTGTGCATAAAACACGGAGAGCATAATCAATAGATATCAAACCGACCTACAGGTGAACACCACCAAAGTCAAGAAATACAGTGGTTGGCCCCCCCAGCAGCCCTCAACATGCCATCTTACCAATCCTAAGCCCCTCACTCCCCCCCAGAGCTTCTGTGCTCTTTACAGCACTTGCTTCCTTTGTAGTTTAACACTTATGTGCTCATCCCTAAAATAGTATGGTTTTTATGTTGCCTGCTTTTGAATTTTTTATACATGGAATTATACTATCTGAACTTTTTATGGCTAGTCTTCTAACTCTTGTGGCTACACGTTATTTTTCTAAGATTAAACCATGTTGTTGCACATAGTAATGTTTGTTCATTTTAGTTGTATAATATCCCACCATTTGTTGGGAATCACCCAAAGCTCTACTGTTTTTGAAGTATAGTTGATTTACAATGTGTTGATTTCTGCTGTACAGCAAAGTGATTCAGTTATACATATATATACATTCGTTTTCACATTCTTTTCCATTATGGTTTATCACAGGATTTTTTTTTTTTTTTTTTTTTTGCGGTACGCAGGCCTCTCATTGTTGTGGCCTCTCCCGTTGCGGAGCACAGGCTCCGGACGTGCAGGCTCAGCGGCCGTGGCTCACGGGCCCAGCCGCTCTGCGGCATGTGGGATCCTCCCGGACCGGGACACGAACCTGTGTCCCCTGCATCGGCAGGCGGGCTCTCAACCACTGCGCCACCAGGGAAGCCCAATCACAGGATATTGAATATAGTTCCCTGTGCTCTACCTTGTGGTTTATCCATTCTCTATATACCAGTGTGCATCTGCTAACCCCGAACTCCCACTCCATCCCTCCCCTGCCTTCTTGGCAACCACATGCCTGTTCTCTATGTCTGTGAGTCTGTTTCTGTTTCATAGATAAGTTCATTTGTGTCATATTTTAGATTCCACATATAAGTGATATCATATGGTATTTATCTTTCTTTGTCTGACTTACTTCACTTGGTATGATAATCTCTAGTTGCATCCATGTTGCTGCAAATGGCATTATTTCATTCTTTTCTGTGGCTAAGTAGTATTCCATTGTATATATATAACACACCTTCTTTATCCATTCATCTGTTGATGGACATTTAGGTTATTTCCTTGTCTTGGCTCTTGTGAATAGTGCTGCTATGAACATAGGGAGGCATGTATCTTTTTGAATTAGAGTTTTGTCTGGATATATGCCCAGGAGTGGGATTGCTGGATCATATGGTAGTTCTACTTTTAGTTTTTAAGGAAACCTCCATCCGGTTTCCATAGCGGCTGCACCAGCTTATATTCCCACCAACAGTGTAGGAGGGTTCCCTTTTCTCCACATGCTCTCCAGCATTTGTTATTTGTAGACTTTTTAATGATGGCCATTCTGACCGGTGTGAGGTGGTACCTCATTGTAGTTTTGATTTGCATTTTTCTAATAATTAGCAATGTTGAGCATCTTTTCATGTGCCTGTTGGCCACCTGTATGTCTTCTTCCAAAGCTCTACTCTTGATGCATGAATGGGTTATTTCCAGTTTAGCACTATTACTGAAAATGCTGCTGTAAACATTTGTGATCAGGTGACCTGCATGCCAGTCCACAGGATATGAACCTAGGAACAGAGTTGATGGCTGATATGGGTGTAGATCTTCATTCTAGACAAAGCCAAACTGATATCCAGAGTGGTTGTAATTACCCACATGCCTACAGTTGTTCTGATCCTCACCAACAGTTGACACTGTCAGACATTTTCATTTTTGTCATTCAGGTGGGTGTGTAGCTGTATCCCATCAGGGTTTGAATTTGCATTTTCCTGCAGACTAATGAGGCTTGCACCGTTTCATATTTAATGGATCTTTGTATTTCCTCTTTGGAGTGTATTTGTCAAAGTTTTTACCCATTTTACTATTCAGCTGTTGCTTGGTAAAAATTTTTACATATTCTAGACATGTGTCCTTTGTTCGTTACATGTGGGCAAATATCTTCTCCCAATCTGTAGCTTGTCTTATTGTTTTATGGTGTTATTAACAGAAGTTGATTTTTAAATTTTCTGGTAAAATTCACCCTTTTTGGTGAACAATTTTAAGAGTTTGGATAGATGCATCTATTCATGTCATGTAACCATCACCACGTTCAAAATACAGACTAGTTCCAGCCTCCCAAGTTCCCTCTTGCTGCCCCATTACAGTCAACTGTTCTCCCACCCCCAGCCCCTGGCAACCACTGATTTGTTTTTCTATCCTTACACCTCTGCCTTTTCCAGGGTGCCATATAAATGGATACATGGAGTTTGTGGCCTTTTGAGTCTGGCTGCTTTTCCTTTGCTTAGCATAATGCATTTGATATTCACTGATGTTTTGTGGATGGATAGTTCATTCCTTTTTTATTACTACTGGTTCCCTGAGTAGTACAGGTTTCCCCAGCTTTCCAAAAGTACAGTGTTCCAGTGACACCTCTGTGAGCTGAAATGATGTAAAGTGAAGAAGCAATTACCTTAGGACATGTCTTGCTAACAAATGCACAAAATAAATCGAGATAAAACATAGCTGCTCACAGACTCAGTTCAAACTATGGCAGCTTGATGCTGAGACACATGCCGTAGTTCCTGGGGGGAGAGCTTAGCATTGCCATTCTTGCTGGCAAGATTTTCCCTATGTTTTCTATTAGGATTTTTATGGCTTTAATGGTCTTACAGTTAAGTCTTTAATCCATTTTCAGTTAATTTTTGTACTTGTGTAAGATAGGGGTCTTGTTTCATGTTTTTGCACGTGAATATCCAATTTTCCCAACATCATTTATTGAAGAGACTGTCTCTTCTCCAATGAAAATTCTAGGCTACCTTATCAAATATTAGTCAATGGTATATGCATGAGTTTATTTTGGGGCTCCAGATTCTGTTCCATTGGTCTATGTGTTTGTTTTTAATGGTAGTACCATACTCTTTTGATTACTATAGCTTTATAATATAGTTTGAAAGCAAAAGTGTGATGCCTCAGGCTTTGTTATTCTTTCTCAGGATTGCTTTGCCTAGTTGGGGTCCTTTAAAAATTATGGAAACTTGGGGATTGTTTTTTCTGTTATGAAAAATACCATTGGAATCTTCATAGGGATTGCGTTAACTCTATTGATAGCTTTGGATAGTGTGGACACTGTAACAATATTAATTCTTCTGATCTATGGACATGGGATATCTTTCCATTTATCTGTTTCTTCTTCATTTCCTTTCATCCATATCTTACAGTTCTTAGTGTAGATATCTTTCATCTCCTTGGTTAAAATTATTCCTAAGTATTTTTTTGTTTTGATGCTATTGTAAATGGAATTATTTTCTTTATTTCTTTTGTAGATACTTTGTTATTAGTGTGTAGAAATGCTACTGATTTATACATGTTGATATTATATCTTGCGACATTACTGAATTTGTTGATTAGATCCAATGATTTTTTGCTGGAATCTTTTTTTTTTTTTTTTGCAGTACACAGGCCTCTCACTGTTGTGGCCTCTCCCGTTGCGGAGCACAGGCTCCGGAGGCACAGGCTCAGCAGCCATGGCTCACGGGCCCAGCCGCTCCGCGGCATGTGGGATCTTCCCAGACCGGGACATGAACCCGTGTCCCCTGCATCGGCAGGCAGACTCTCAACTACTGCACCACCAGGAAAGTCCTGGAATCTTTTTTTTTTTAATGAGTTCTTTTATTTTTCCATTTGAGGTATAGTTGATTTACAATATTATATTCGTTTCAAGTGTGCAACATAGTACTTCAAAATTTTTATACATAAGCTCCATTTAAAGTTATTATAAAATATTGGTTATATTTCATGTGCTGTACAATATTTCCTTGTTTATTTACTTCATTCCTTTTTTGTGGGTCTGTTCCACTAAAATTTTATTGTGCTTACTGAAATTTAAATGTCCTTTTTTTCCTCTTTTTTTATTCAAGTATAGTTGATTTAAATATTATATTAGTTTCAGGTGTACAGCACAGTGAGTGATTCAGTATTTTTATAAATTATACTCCATTAAAAGTTATTACAAAATAATGGCTATAATTCCCTGTGTTGTGTAATACATCCTTGTTACTTATCTATTTTATCCATAGTAGTTTGTATCTCTTAATACCATATCCTATCTTACCCACTCCCCCTTCCCTCTCCCCACTGATGAACACTAGTTTGTTTTCTGTATCTTTGAGTCTGTTTCTGTTTTGTTATATACATTCGTGGTTTTTTAAAAATATTCCACATATAAGTGATATCATTCAGTATTTGTCGTTCTCTGACTTATTTCACTAAGCATAATATTCTCTAGATCCATTCACATTGCTGCAAATGGCAGAATTTCATTCTTTTTTATGGCTAATATTCCATTGTGTGTATATATATATACATATAAGTACACCACATCTTCTTTATCCATTTGTTTGTTGATGCACATTTGGGTTGCTTCCATATGTTGGCTATTGTAAACAGTGCTGTTACAAACATAGGGATGCTTGTATCATTTAGTGTTTTCAGTTTTGTTTTGTTTTGCTTTTTTCCTGGATATGTACCCAGGAGTGGAATTGCTAGATCATATGGTAGTTCAATTTTTAGTTTTTTGAGGAACCTCCATGTTCTTTTCCATAGTAGCTGCACACATTTACATTCCCATCAATAGTGTACAAGGGTTCCCTTTTATCTACATATTCATCAACCTTTGTTATGTAGACTTTTTGATGATAGCCATTCTGAGGTGATAACTCATGATGATAGGTGTGAGGTGAAATCTCAATCTTGATTTGCCTTTCCCTAATAATTAGCGATGTTGAGCATCTTTTCATGTGCCTGTTGGCAGTCAGTATGTCTTCTTTGGAAAAATGTCAGTCAGATCTTCTACCCATTTTTGATTGGGTTCTTTGTTTTTTTGATATTGAGTGTTATGAGATGTTTGTATATTTTGGATATTAACCCTTTGTCATATTATTTGCAAATATTTTCTCCCATTCAGTAGGTTGTCTTTTAGTTTAGTTGATGGTTTCCTTTGCTGTGCAAAATATTTTAAGTTTAATTAGGTCCCATTTGTTATTTTTGCTTTTGTTTCCTTTGCTTTAGGAGGCAGATCCAAAAAAATATTGCTATGATTTATGTCAAAAAGTGTTCTGCCTATGTTTTCTTCTAGGACTTTTATGGTCTCATGTCTTACATTTAGGTCTTTAATCCATTTTGAGTTTATTTTTGTATATGGTGTTACAAAATGTTCTAATTGCATTCTTTTACATGTAGCTGTCTAGTTTTCCCAGCACCACTTATTGAAGAGACTGTCTTTTCTCCATTGTATATTTTTACCTCCTTTGTCATAGATTAATTGACCATAAGGGTATGGGTTTACTTCTGGGCTCTCTATTCTGTTTCGTTGACATTTGAGCCTGTTTTGGTGCCAGTGCCGTGCTGTTTTGATTAACGTAGTTTTGTAGGATAGTCTTAAGTCAGGGACTGTGATAACTCCAGTCCTGTTCTTGTTTCTCAAGACTGTTTTCATGGTCCTTTTTTGTTCTGAATTATTTGTTGTAGTTCTGTGAAAAATGCCCTTGGTATTTTGATAGGGATTGCATTGAACCTGTAGATTGCCCTAGGCAGTATGGTCATTTTAACAATATTAATTCTTCCAATCCATGAACACAGTGTATCTTTCCATGAGTTTGTGTCATTTTCAATTTCTTCATCAATGTCTTAGAGTTTTCCAAGTATGGGTCTTTTACCTCCTTAGTTGGACTTATTCCTAAGCATTTTATTCTTTTTGATGTGATTGTAAATGGGATTGTTTCCTTAATTTCTCTTTTGGATGGTTTGTTTTTAGTGTGTAGAAATGCAACAGATTTCTGTATATTAATTTTGTATCCTGAAACTTTACAGAATTCATTGATGAGCTCTAGTATTTTTTAGTGGTATCTTTAAGGTTTTCTATGTAGAGTATAATATCCTCTGCAAACAATGATAGTTTTACTTCTTCCTTTCCAATTTGGACTTCTTTTATTTCTTTTTCTTGCCTGATTGATGTGGCTAGGACTTCCAATACTATTGATATATTGAATAAAAGTGGTGAGAATGGGCATCCTTGTCTTTTTTCTGATCTTAGAGGAAATGCTTTTGGCTTTTCACTGTTGAGTATGATGTTAACTGTGGGTTTATCATATGTGGTCTTTATTATGTTGAGGTATGCTCTCTCTATACCCACTTTGTGGAGACTTTTTTTTCTCATAAGCGGATGTTGAATTTTGTCAAAAGTTTTTCCCTGCATCTATTGAGATGATTATATGGTTTTTATTCTTCAATTTGTTAATATACTGTATCATTGATTGATTTGCAGATATTGAACCATCCTTGCATCCCTGGGATAAATCCCACTCAATCATGGTGTATATGATCCTTTTAATGTATTTATTATTGAATTCAGTTTGATAATATTTTGTGGAGAATTTTTGCATCTATGTTCATCAGTGATATTGGCCTGTCATTTCCTTTTTTTGTTATCATATCTTTTTTTTTTTTTTTTTTTTTTTGCCTCAGTGCGGCATGTGGGATCTTAGTTCCCCAACCGGGGATCAAACAGGCGCCCCCTGCAGTGGAAGCGTGTAGTCTTAACCACTGGACTGCCAGGTAAGTCCCTTGTTATCATATCTTTGTCTGGCTTTGGTATCAGAGTCATGCTGGCCTCATAGTGAGTTCTGAAGTGTTCCTTCCTCTGCAATTTTTTGGAATGGTTTGAGAAAGATAGGTGTTAGCTCTTCTTTAAATGTTTTGTAGAATTCACCTGTGAAGCCATCTGGTCTTAGACTTTTGTTTGTTGGGAGGTTTTTATTTTTTTTATTATTTTTTAATTTTTGCTGATTCAGTTTCATTATCGGTAATTGGCCTTTTTATATTTTCTTTTTCTTCTGATTTAGTCCTGGGAAATTGTACATTTCTAGGAATGTGTCCATTTCTTCTAAGTTGCCCATTTTATTGGAATATAGTTGTTCATAGTAATCTCTTATGGTTCTTTATATTTCTGTGGTATCAGTTATAACTTCTCCTTTTTCATTCCTGATTATATTGATCTGGGCTCTCTTTTTTTTTTCTTGATGAGTCTGGCTAAAGTTTTATCAACTTTGTTTATCTTTTATAAGAACTAGCTCTTGGTTTTCATTGATCTTTTCTATTGTTTTACTAGTCTCTATTTCATTTATTTCTTCTGTGATATTTAGGTTTTCTTTCCTTCTACTAACTTTAGATTCTGTTTGTTCTTCTTTTTCTAGGTCCTTTAGGTGTAAGATTAGGTTGTGTATTTGAGATTTTTCTTGTTTCCTGAGGTTAGCCTGTATTGCTATAAAATTCCCTCTTACAACTGCTTTTGCTGCATCTCATAGGTTTTGGATCATTGTGTTTTCATTTTCACTTTTCTCCAGGTATCTTTTTATTTCTTCTTTGATTTCTTCAGTGATCCATTGGTAGTTTAGTAGCATATTGTTTAGCCTCCATGTGTTTGTGGGGGGGTTTTCTTGGGGGATGGGTTGTAGTTCTGTTTTGTTCCTTTCTTCTTCTTTGTTCTCTTCATTTGTGATTTGATGACCTTCTTTAGTTTCATGTTTGGATTCCTTTCTCTCTCTCTCTCTCTCTTTTTAATTAATTAATTTATTTTTGGCTGCATAAGGTCTTTGTTGCTGTGCATGGACTTTCTCTAGTTGTGGCGAGTGGGGGCTACTCTTCATTGCAGTGCGCAAGCTTCTCATTACAGTGGCTTCTCTTGTTGTGGAGCACAGGCTCTAGGTGCATGGGCTTCAGTAGTTGTGGCACGCAGGCTAAGTAGTTGTGGCTCGCTGTCTCTTGGCACAGGCTCAGTAGTTGTGGCACACAGGCTTAATTGCTCCATGGCATGTGGGATCTTCCCAGACCAGGGCTCGAACCTGTGTTCCCTTCATTGGCAGGCAGATTCTTTTTTTTTTTTTTTTTTTTTTTTTTTTTTTTTTTTTGCGGTACACGGACCTCTCACTGTTGTGGCCTCTCCCGTTGCGGAGCACAGGCTCCAGATGCGCAAGCCCAGCGGCCATGGCTCACGGGCCCAGCCGCTCCGCAGCACGTGGGATCTTCCCGGACCGGGCACGAACCCGTGTCCCCTGCATCGGCAGGCGGACTCTCAACTACTGCGCCACCAGGGAAGCCCGGCAGGCAGATTCTTAACCACTGCACCACTAGGGAAGTCCCTCCTTTCTCTTTTTTATGTGTGTATCAATTATAGATTTTTGGCTTGTGGTTACCATGTGGTTTATGTATAACTACTTGTATGTATGTGTGTGTGAGTGTATATATATGATTATATATGATAATCATATATATAAAACATAATAATCATATATATGATTATTTTAAGTTGTTGATCTCTTAATTTCAAGTGCATTTTAACAATCCTGCATTTTTACTCTCCTCCCCTCATGATTACTGTTTTTGATATCATATTTTATATCTATTTTTTTGTGTGTAACCCTTAACTGTTTGTTGCAGACATAAATGATTTTACTACTTTTGTCTTTAACTTTCCTACTAACTTTGTACATGGATGATTTACTACATTTACTGTATATTTGCCTTTACCAATGAGCTTTTCCCTTTTGTAGTTTTTTTTTTGCGGTACGCGGGCCTCTCACTGTTGTGGTCTCTCCCATTGCGGAGCACAGGCTCTGGACATTCAGGCTCGGCGGCCATGGCTCACAGGTACAGCCGCTCTGTGGCATATGGGATTTTCCCGGACCGGGGCACGAACCTGTGTCCCCTGCATCGGCAGGCAGACTCTCAACCACTGCACCACCAGGGAAGCCCCCCTTTTGTAGTTTTTATGTTTCTAGTTGTGAACTTTTCTTTTTCACTTAGAGATATCCCTTTAACATTCCTTGTAAAGCAGTTTGGTGGTGCTGAACTCTTTTAGCTTTTTTTTGTCAGAAAACTTTTGATCTCCCCATTAAATTTGAACTAAAGACTTGTTGTGTATTCTTGGTTGTAGGTTTTTCCCTTTCATCACTTTAGATATATTGTACCACCCCCTTCTGGCCTGCAGAGTTTCTGCTAAAAAGTCAGCTGATAGCCTTATGGGAGTTCCTGTTATGTTCCTGTTATGTAACCTGTTGCTCAGCAGGGCCCAATCTAGGCTGCTAGTGAGTGGGCCAGGTCTGCTGGGTGTGGGTCTGTTGTTGTCTTATAGCTGATGTTTGCTCACTAGTGGGTGAGGCTGGTCCTGAAGTTAGAGCAGGCTCCCTGGAGGGCAGGATCAAGGCCCAGAGGATTCTGGGATGAGTACCTGCCCACTGATGGGTGGAACTGGGTTCCAGGGTCTGTGGCTAGAGTGCCCTGTGGGTCCTGGGTCTAGTGCCTGCACATTGGTTTGTGGGGCTGGGTCCTGGGCTCGCTGGTGGGCAGAGCTGTGTCCAGGGGTGACTGTGAGCTCAGGGGACCTTAAGACAGTATGTCTGCTGGTGGGTGGGGCTGTGTCCACGCTCAGTTAGTTGCTTGGCCTGAGATGTCCCGGCACTGGCGCCTATAGGCTGTGGGCCCCAGGTAGGGCTGCCAGCACCAGTGTCCATGTGGTAAAGTGAGCTCCCCAAACTGGCTGCCATCAGTGTCTGTGCTCCCAGCGTGAGCTGCAGTTGCTTCCTGCCTCTCCAGGAACCTCTCCAAGATCAGAGGGTAGGTCTGACTCAGGCTCCTTTCAAATCACTGACTCTCTCCTGGGTCCTGGAGTGTGTGAGATTTCGTGTGCACCCTTTAAGAGTGAAGCCTCTGTTTTCCCCAGCCCTCTGGGTCTCCCAAAAGCAAGCCTCACTGGCCTTCACAGCCTAATGCTCTGTGGGTTCATCTTCCCAGTGCAGGACCCCCTGGACTGGGGAACCCAACATGGGGCTCGGACCCCTCACTCTTATGGGAAAACCTCTGCAATCATAGTTATTCTCCCGTTCGTGCGTCACCCACGAGGGTTATGGGACTTGACTGTATCATGACTCTGCTCCTCCTACCTATCTTGTTGCGAGTCCTTCTTTGTATCTTTAGTTGTAGAAGATCGTTTCTGGCAGGTTCTGGTCAGGTTCTGGTCTTTTTCACATGTGGTCGTTCTGCAGATAGTTGTGATTTTGGTGCACCCGTGAAAGGAGGTGAACTCAGGATCTTTCTACTCCACCATCTTGGCCAATCTCCTGGCCCATAGGTTATTTAAACATGTAGTCTTAATTTCCAGATGCTTGGGATTTTTCTAGTTAAACTTTAAAAATATGACTAACTGAGGGCTTCTCTGGTGGCACAGTGGTTAAGAATCCACCTACCAGTGCAGGTGGCACGGGTTTGATCCCTGGCCCGGGAAGACCCCATATATTGCGGAGCAACTAAGGCCATGTGCCGCAACTACCGAGCCTGTGCTCTAGAGCCCACAAACCACAACTACTGAAGCCCGCATGCCTAGAGCCCGTGCTCTGCAACAAGAGAAGCCACCACAATTAGAAGCCCGCACACTGCAACAAAGAGTAGCCCCCGCTCACTGCAACTAGAGGAAAGCCCACACGCAGCAATGAAGACCCAACACAGCCAAAAATAAATAAATAAATAAATAAATAAAAATAAAAATATGACTAACTTAGATGCATTGCTGTCATAGAACATACTCTGTAAGTTTTCAGTCCTTTGGAATGTGTTGGCATTTGCTTGATGGCCCAAACTAGAAACAGCCTAGATTTCCTTCAGCAGGTGAATGGCTAATTAAACAGTGGTACTTAACATATTAGGTGGCTGAGGCTACTTAGGCTGCCATAACAAAATACCACAGACGGGGCAACAAACAACAGAAACATCTTCTCACAGTTCTGGAGGCTGGAAAGTCCAGTATCAAGGTTCCAACAGGGGTTGGTTTCTGCATCACCGAATCCTCACATGGAAGAAGCAGGGATTTTTTTCGTGTCCTTTCTTTTTTATCAAGACTATGCCAACAGCTTCTGTCAGATCAGGGCTCTACACTTCTGACCTCATTTAAGGTTAATCCCCTCGTTAAGGCCCTGTCTCCCATATGGTCATATGAGCAGGTAGGGCTTCAGTATCTGAATTTTAGGGGGACATGACTCTGTGGACTACTACTCAGCAATAAAAAAGGAATGAACTATGAACTATTGTTACACAAGACAACTCAGATATGTCTCCAGGAAATGGTGCTAAGTGAAAAAAAGCCAGTCCTAGAGAGCTATGTCCTGTATGATTCTATTTATATAACATTTTTAAAATGAGAAAATTTTAGAAATGAAGGACAGAGTAGTGATTGCCAGGGATTAGTATTGGAGGTGGGGCCACACGAGGGACCCTGTGTTGTATTGGAACTGTCCATAATCTTGACTTTGCTGGTGGATACATGAGTCTCTACTGGTGATAACACTGTAAAGAACTTAAAACACCTACATACGTAAATGAGTGTAACTAATTGGGGAAATGTGAATAAGACTGGTGGATTGTACCCAGTGTCAGTCTCCTGATTGTGGTATTGTACTGTAGTTTTGCAAAACATTACCACAGAGGGAGACTGGGCAGAGTATATACAGATCTCTCTAAATTCCTTCTTTTTTTTTTTTTTTTTTAAGATTGTTATTTTATTTATTTATTTTCGGCTGTGTTGGGTCTTTATTGTTGCGCGTGGGCTTTCTCTAGTTGCGGTGAGCAGGGGCTACTCTTCGTTGTGGTACGCGGGCGTCTCATTGCGATGGTTTCTCTTATGCGGAGCACGGGCTCTAGGTGCGTGGGCTTCAGTAGTTGTGGCACACGGGCTCAGTAGTTGTGGCTCCTGGACTCTAGAGCGCAGGCTCAGTAGTTGTGGCACACAGGCTTAGTTGCTCTGCAGCATGTGGGATCTTCCCAGATCAGGGCTCGAACCCATGTCCCCCTGCATTGGCAGGCGGATTCCCAACCACTGTGCCACCAGGGAACTCCCTCTTTCTTTCTTTTTTAATAATTTTATATTTGTTTATTTGGCTGCTTTGGGTATTAGTTGCGGCACATGGGATCTTCGTTGTGGTGTGCGGGATCTTTTCATTGCAGTGCATGAGCTCTTCGTTGAGGTGCACAGGCTTCTCTAGCTGCGGCACACAGGCTCCAGAGTGCATGGGCTCAGTATTTGCAGCACATGGGCTCTCTAGTTGTGGCGTGTGTGCTCTATAGCATGTGAGCTCAGTGGTTGCAGCGTGTGGGCTTAGTTGCCCAGCAGTATGTGGAGTCTTAGTTCCCCAACCAGGGGTCAAACCCACGTCCCTTGCATTGGAAGGTGGATTCTTAACCACTGGACCACCAAGGAAGTCCCTCTAAATTCTTTTTTTTGGTCGTGCTGGGTCTTAGTTGAGGCAGGCGGGCTCCTTCGTTGCGGCTCACCAGCTCCTTAGTTGTGGCATGTGAACTCTTAGCTGTGGCATGCGTGTGGGATCTAGTACCCTGACCAGGGATTGAACCTGGGCCCCCTGCATTGGGAGTGCAGAGTCTTAACCACTACACCACCAGGGAAGTCCCAAGTCTCTCTAAATTCTTTCTTAAAACTATATCTAAACTACAATGATCTGAGTAAACATTTCAAATTAAATAATGTACAATGTTTAGTTTGCAAATTGTGTAGGGATCACACATGTAGGGATCACGTCTGACAGAATTCTGCTGTTTTCATTCATACTTTCCCAGCTTTTAAATATTAAGCAAATATTCAAATATTTTCCTCCCCCACTCTCCCAGTGTTTTTCTGTTTCATGAGGTCTACTTTTTATTTATACCACAATGTTGACTTGAACTCATTCTTAGTGGGCTAAAGCAGGGATTAGCAGACTCTGGCCCTCAGGCCATATGTGGACTGCCAAATGTTTTTGTAAAATTTTGCTGTAACTCAGACAGTCCATTTGTTTACATATAGTTCATGGCGGCTTTCACGCTACAATAGCTGAGTTGAGTAGTTGTAACAAAGACCCGATGGCCCATAAAGCCTAAAATATTTACCATCTGGCCCTTTACAGAAAAACATGCTGACCCCTGGTCCAAAGGATTAAAATATAAAAGGCAGTTTTATTCAAAATGTACACAATTTGAATGTTTCCATCAAGAAAGTAAAGAAAATATTTAAACATTAAATTTTATTTTGCATGTTTTCAATTACTTTTAAATATTCAAAATTCTCTTGAAATTGAGAGTTCAAATATAAATTATAATGAATGAATATCAAAGTTTTATCTAAAATTATTGAAATGATGCTGTTTGAGTCAATAATGTTATTTTGAAATGTTAGATATTTTATAAAAAATACTCTGATTAGCAATTCCAGTGTTTGTTGTCAGTGTAAAGAATCGGAATTATGATTCATCCCTGTTACATCTGGTCTTACATATATAGAAATTTAAGAGTGATGATAACAGTTTATTATTGCAAAGGGCTCCTCTCCTGCCGCATGCAAAATGCTGTGAATACCTCACTAATCCATGAGCACATCGAGGACCACGAATAAGAATAGTGAGAAAAGTGAGAAATGGGAAACACGCTGGGAAACAGTACCACCTTATGCGGGAATCTATCGTACTGCCGGTAACTGAGAGGAAGGCTTTGAAGTGTTCATGAAACAGCTTTTTTCTTTTCTCCAAGTGTCCCCACTACTCAAGTCCTCCCCACCCTCTGAGGTGGAATCTGTCGCCCATGCTCATAAACCCCACACCTTATGGCACTGGAAGCAACATGTCTTGTCTTGAGGACGCAGGGAGGCGATGTGGAGAAGCGGGTCCCTGGGGCCCGGATGGTGTGAGTCATAAGAGAGGATGTTGAGGGGCCTGGTGGCTGTGACACTGGGCCTGGCTGCACTGTGTGTGTGTGTGTGTGTGCATGTGTGTGTGTGTGTGTGTGTCCAGGTAAAAGGCCCCTCTTGCCGAGTCTAGTGATGACACAGGGTCAGACTCCAGCAGAGAGACCCTGACCTTGGCCATGGGGCTTTTAAATTGCCCCTGGGCAGGCCCTGGCTCCTTCCACAGAATCAGCACGGGCCACGCTGTAATGGCTGTGGGGTGCAGCAGCCAGCTGTGGCTCCAGGCCTTTTCTGCGAGCTGAGAGTTTATGATTGGGGAAGATGGGGGCTGGGGTCCATGCCTGGCTGGTTCCAGGACGGCCGCTTTCAGCACCGGGGCCACAGCTGGTTTCCATGGAGCTTCACAGGAGGCTGAATCCTTTTCTGGAACATCAGCCTGAAGAGAATCAGTCCTGGACACCTTAACCCTGACCTACCAGGCATGACAGCCGCCGGGGAGAGGAGGGAAAACATGACTTCCAGGGAGTGTTAGGGGCCCGTTTGAAGTTACTGAACTGGCAGCACAATTCTGTGATTCTCTCCTCGCATTTGGCCACGGTGGCCCAGGCTGGGGTGGCCGGTGCTGTATCTAAGCAAGGCTGGGGTTTAGCCAGTGTGGTGTGTGGCTCCACAAAGCAGTAGCGAGCAGGGACACTGGGGTGTATGCGGGGGCGATTACGGTCATTCACCAACGGGGGAGGGGGGAGGTGAGAAACGAGGACAGTGCTGGGTGGGGGGCAGTGTGCAGAGGCTGCAGCCAAGGACTGCGGGGCGCGGTTCCGGGGGAAGCCAACAGCAAGACATGGAGTCAGGATACAGCATCTGAAATGAGACCAGGGAGGAGCTGAGTTGGTGCTGGCGCTGGAGCCCGGGTGTGACCATGGGAGTGAGAATCACAGTCGCAGCGTTGTTGGAGAGGCTGGCAGTGAGCAGGGTGACATCTTCATGGCCTGAGTGCGGGGTGGTGGGCAGGCGATTGCACCCAGGAGGAGGATCTGAGAGCAGCGAGGCCGTAACGAGGAGGATGCTGGAGAGAAAATGCTCCCGGTTTTAGAGCGCGGCGAGGGGGAGGGTCCCGGGGGGAGCAGGACGGTGAAGGGAGAATCCGAAGAAGCCAGATGGAGAAGGGGGTTTGTGCTAACAACTGGCCAGAAGGCCAGGGGGGAAGGGAGTGCAGTGGACCCGAGGGGACGCTGAGAGCCAGAAGGATGAGACCGCCACGGAGGCAGGTGGAATTAGTGCCGAGGTCCGAGGCAGAGGGTGGTCGGGCCGAGTGGGAGACTTGGGGGTGCGGAGTTGGGGGCTGCCTTCTGCCCCCTGCAGGTGTAGGCGGGGGGCTGGGAGACGGGACAAACACGTGGGCGCCCCCTGGCGATGGAAGCCTGCAGAAGGGGCCCTGCAGATGCCCCGCACATTGGGAAGGCAGGGTGGGAACCTCCCCTGCCCTCTGGAGAGTGAATGGAGGCTGCGGGGTGTAGATGCTGCTCCATCTCGAGTTCCAGGCTGTGTAAGTGGGGCTGGAGCTGGAGAGAAATGCTCAAAAAAGGCGAGGGGCATTCGGGTCTGGCCATGGAGTCCCTGGGAGTCTCCTTTATTAGCAGGATCTACCCTCATGGGCAAGACCCTTGGTACCAGGTCCCCAAAGGCCTTTCTGAATCTGGCTTTTGGGGCTCCTTCCTGTAACAACTCCTTTCTGGCCATCTGTCAAGCATTACTTGCACTTTCCTGTTTTTATCTTGGCATTTCTTTTCTTCCTCAAACATTAGCAAATAAAATCCTACCCAGACTCATCAACCTAGTCTGTTGGAACCAATAGGGAGATCAGAAATTAGCTGGTAAAGTCCAGTCTCTGGCCTTCTTCCCATTTTTGAGGTGAGGAAACCGAGGCCCCTGGAGAGGCAGGGACTGACCCGGCTCCAATCCATTGCATCCCTGTTGGCGCCTCTGCCCTCAGGCACCATGCAGAAGGGACTCAGAGGCGCCACCACCTGGCCCTTAGCAGGACTGCAGGGAAGGCCAACACAGGGACACATCTCCCACCAGCTCAGGACTCTCAGGGGTAGAGGCCTCCCAGAGCTGAAGGGAGTTTGGGGAAACGCAGGAGCAAAGCAGAACTGGGCTGCAGCCACACCTGGCTGAAACAGAGGGCTGCATTCCACTAACTCAGCAACGTCCTTGAAAATGCCTTCCTGATCATCAGCCTCTCTCAGAGGCTCTCACGCCACCCTCTTCACTTTTCACAGCTTTTATCCCTGTCTGTGATTGTCGTCCCCTGGATGTAAGCCCACCGGGGGTGAGGGGGGAGTGAGCCTTGTTCTCTTGGCGCCTGCAGTAACCCCAGCACCTAGCACGAGCCTGGCCAACAGGATGCCCTCCACGTTCGTCACATAGATGAATGTCCGTTGACTCCACACCCACTAATGGATTCAGGAAATTTCACTGCTGTGAGGGGTGTGTGAACCACAGCAGTTGACATCTTAGTTGCATTATTACAGACCCACTGGGGTGAAGATCCATCTGAATGGATGAAAATTCCAAATTACAGGGGAATGCTGGTTTATTACTACCAAGGACTGTCCATTTATTGCCCAGAACTTTAGTTCTACTTTAATAATTAGATAAGAGAATACTTTGTTTTCAAGAACGCGATTGAACGCTTGTATGCATCCACGGTCACAAACGGCCCATCGATGTCTGCCCACTGTGTAAGGAAACTCTGCTTCGTCTATATAAAATTTCTGTATACTAAGATCATCCTGGACCAAATACGACATCCTGTGGGCTGCTTTGGACCACACAAGCCACTAAATTAAAAAAAAAAAAAAACCTTAGATGTACAGACTTGGATTAATCATAATCCTTGATTCATAGCATATTCTCATCAATGAGCCTTTCACGATACTCTTGTTTCTTTCTCCCTTTCCTTTCCTTTCCTTTCCTTTCCTTTCCTTTCCTTTCCTTTCCTTTCCTTTCCTTTCCTTGCACCAGTTCACAGCCTCTGGAATACATACCTGGTGTCAACTAGAAGTGAGGGTTAAGTGGGTAAACAGTGTCCTTGCCATTGCTGTTTATGGGATGGACGAACTCAGCCAGCCTTTTCTGGGTGGTAACATGGGGCCGTGGCTATGGTGCAGGCTCTGGGGGAGGGACCACCTGGGTGTGTATCTAGGTTATGCACTTGAACACAGGAATGTTACCTCATTTCTCTGGGCTTCATAGTTCTCACTGTCCAATCGGGGTTACACCTTGTAAGGCTGTTGAAATCATTAAGGGAGAGAGTCCATGTGGGAAGCACAACAGTGCATGCAAAAAGCACTCAGTTAACACTGGCTACTGTCATTACTGCTAAGCAGGGGCTGACCTCTTTGACATTTCATACGGTTAGTGATGCATGAGTTCAAGATGAGAACTAGTGAGAATCAGGATAGCCCTGGAAGCAGAAAATGTCTTTCTGGCTCCAACAAGGTTACAGTCTCTTTATGATCCAGCAGGATCGTGGATCAGGCTGAAAAGTCAAAGAGAACAGAGCTTCTCCTCCAGAATCATTTTCTGTCACCCGGTGATTCTTTCTGCAGCTTTTGGCCAGGACTTCACCTTGACCTTTTTACACAGTCTGAGGCAGTAGTTCGCGAACTCGACTGTGCGGGAGAATCACCTGGAGGGCTTGTGAAACTACAGATCCCTGGGCCCCACGCTGTTGCGGATTCACGAGGTTAGAGGTGGAGGTCTGAGAATCTGTGTTTCTAACAAGTTCCCTGGTGCGGAAGCTGGTCTGGGGACCACACTTTGAGACCCATTAGTCTAAGCAGTGAACTATGATGGGGAACAAGGGGCAGTCAGGGGAGGCTTCCTGGAGGTGAAGGCCTTTGAAGTGAGCCTCAGTTTGCCAGACGGAGAAGAGACAGCAAAGGGAACAGAAACAAAGCGGTGTGAGTGGCCGGCGTGTGCTGGGAAAGGCCTGCGGAGATGACGCTGACAGGTTCCCAGGCACTAGAGAGGCAGGACTTCGCAGGCTGGACGAGAATCCAGGCTCCCCTCTGGTGTCCTCTTTAAATAAGGGATGGTTTGGAACCTGGGAGAGACGTGAGCAGAACTGGCAGCAGCATGGAGGGGGGTTTAGGGAGAGTCAGGTAAGAGGACAGGGTAGCAGTTGCAGGACAAGAGCAGAAGACAGCCTTGACCCTCCGCCCAGGTGACTCTCGCCCTCCTTTAGAGTCTGGAGGGTTTCTTCCGTGATACTAGTTTCAAACTAGGGGTTGAGACCCAAGATTCCAAAGGCATGAGATGAACTAGTGGGTGTGAACAGCATTTAAAAGAATGAATAAATAGAGGACAGAATAAAAAACAGAGTTCACTGCACACAGCAGGGGTATTGCTTCATCAAACCTGTGTCAGGCGTGTGTGCACGCCCTGCAAAAGCACGATGGGTGTGGGTTACAGTCAAGGTTTGCGCACCAAGGTTCTGTGCAGTCGTGCAGTTCAGGGAACCAGCCAGGAGCGGCCTCACCCACCTAGGCCTTGTTTGGGGTGCACGTCCTGAGGGGCTGACCATCCTGCAGTAGAGAAGACGGGTCCCGTGGAGCCCAGAAGGGGAAGGGCTGAGTGGAGGGAGTGGGAGGGGAGCTCGGAGAGCAAGCTCAACCCTAGGAGGGTCCAAAGAGGGGAAATAAGCAGGAAACAGGCCCTCAGGGGAGGCTTCATGGAGATGGCTTTGAGTCTGACCTCAGTCGGTGGCTCAGCTTCTCACAGCAGGGCCTTTGGGAATAGATCCTGTAGATAAACGCCAAGAAACAAGGGGAACTGGTGTGAAAAGGTAAACAAGGTTTTAAAAAGTAACCTGAGTCCCAAGAGAGATACAGAGTCCAAATAGAGCTTGAAGAAACCTTAAACATCAGCCAACACATTCAAGTGACAGCTGAGGAAACGAGGCCCATTTGCTTGGGACCTGCTGAGGACACGGGCCTTGAAGGCTTCTGGTCCATTGCTCTTCCGGGCCATGTTGGGTCTCCAAACACCGGCTCAGAGGCTAAACTCCAGGTCGCCTGCATCAGGGGGTCAGTAAACACTTGGTGCCAATACCCCAGATGCCCCCCCGACCCTGCCCTCGCTCCTCCTTCCCCCCACCAGGTGAGAAACACCCAAGCCTGTGCGTTAGAAACCCTGGAACCACCATGTCTGCAAATCTTTGGCAAAGAATCCTCATGACAGGCTTCCCTGGTGGCGCAGTGGTTAAGAATCCGCCTGCCAATGCAGGGGACACGGGTTCAAGCCCTGGTCTGGGAAGATCCCATGTGCCGCGGAGCAACTAAGCCCGTGCACCACAGTTACTGAGCCCACGTGCCACAACTACTGAGTCCGCACTCTAGAACCCGCGAGCCGCAACTACTGAGCCCACGTGCCACAACTACTGTAGCCCATGCACCTAGAGCCCCTGCTCTGCAACAAGAGAAGCCACTGCAATGAGAAGCCCGCGCACCGCAAGGAAGAGTAACCCCCACTCGCTGCAACTAGAGAAAGCCCACGCACAGCAACGAAGGCCCAACACAGCCAAAAATAAATGAATTTATTTAAAAAAAAAAGAATCCTTGTGACACTGGCACTGAGTTGGTAAAAAGGAAAAGTTACTTTGTCTTTTGTGTGGGCCATTCTCTATACAACTTCCATGGGCTCTGGGACTGTGCACACGAAACTCTATCCATGCTGATGGGCTTCCAACCTGCCCAGTTTTAGGTCTTGTTATATTCAGATGTTCTCATCTTACACATTAAGAAACAGTTCCAGACAAGCTCTGTGTTTTTCTCAAGGTCACTGAGAACGGAAGGCATGGGACTGGCTGCAGGCCCCCTGCCTGCTGGTCTCAGCTCCCCATCGGAGGCTTCGGGCAGTTCTGGTGTGAGATACTACAAACTAGCTTTGTACTTCTGATAGTGCTCAAGGAGACCAGCAATTTCATCGTGTGGAACTGTCTTTGATGATATTATTTTCTATCTGATAAATAACCCTATTCTCTTGAAAGGAAACTTCCCATGTCTAAGAAATTTTTCAGAAACTCATACGGAAAAAAAGATGGCAAAGTTTAAAAAATAATGTGAAAAAGTCCATGTCACTTTGTCACCTTTCCTTCAACCGATTTAATAGCACCGAGGCCAAGTTTGCTCCTCAGGACGGATACACACACACACCTTGGGCACCCACAGCTGCATGGCTAAAGGCAGTGTCTGTTTATGCTATGTAGGTATGTACGTGGACAATCGTATCTTATTTCCTCTCATCCACTTTGATTGAGGCAGAAAAAAGGATCAACAGTCACCGCTGTTGTGAATATCCATCCGAAATGGTAATTATTGCATCATTATATTCGCTCTTTCACCTGTCATGTACCATTAGAAGGTAACAAGATCATTGTCAGTCAAAGATTGTGGAGATAATTAGAGCATCTATAGGTTAGCAGGAAATCAAATTGGTGCTGGTACCCATCAATGCCGGGGAGCAGAACGTAATTATAGGGAAAATATGCAAAGGTTGAGAGGAATAAAGCCCGGGGGATTAAATACCATGACTGATTTGACAGTAACTTCCGGTCTCACATTGCAGATGGCGGCCTGGAAATAGGTGTGCAGGAGAAAGCTGGGCAGTCTGCCAGAAATAGCAAGGCGAGGCCCGCTGATGGTGAGTCTTGGGAAGGTCCCAAGAATTGCCTGATTTGGAAAAACACAGTGTTTATCACGTTTTCCAACCTACTAGTTTTTCTTCAAGTTATTTTCTCTAGTCTGGGAGCCGGGTATCAGCATAAAAGCAGGGCTGAGTGAAGTGGGCCTTTATTTAAGCCTAGCATCAGATTTCCAAGCCCGTGAGCCCAGTACCCCCAGCCGGGAGCCTTCCAGAGCCCCCCGTCCCAAGCGCCACCCCCCCAGAGCTGCAGGCACAGACACCAAGCCCCTGGTTTCTGTTCACTTCCATTCCATCTTCTCTGACAGCGGCCACCCGCATCCTGCTAAGCTGGACTGCTTTTGTTTTGTCCAGTTAGGGTTCAAACACCCGTCCAAACCATCTCATCCAAACAACAATGGCATCGTATTGACACCAGAAAATCTAACAATTTTTACATCTTGAAAAAACAAAACAAATTTTAGAGGATGAGGGAGAGGTCTGCAAGCTGATGAGGGTTACGCCATGTAGTTCAGTGAGACACGAGAAAAAGAAAGGAACAAAATACCTGGGAAGTCTGAAGTTACATACAACAGACTGAGTCCACAGGTTGTAAGGGCAAGAACAGGCAAGCACCGGCTGTTGGCAAAGGCCCTCGATCACACCTGTCATCAACGCAGACAGAGCACGTGCTGAGTTTTGAAGGAGGCCTGAGGCACAAAGGGTGCTAGCTAAATCGGCCCACACGTGTATCACCTACGAAATCTAAAAGTACCTTCCCAGGACTTACAGGACTTTGCTTAGAACATACCAAAAAAGAAAAAAAAAAAATCCTGATTGGGTAGAAGGCAGACGTTTACAGAAACTAACTGGCAGTGTCTACGTGGGTCAGGGGGGGCGGTCAGCCTTCCGTCCTCACTCGGGTTCAAGGTGTTTCTCTTCCAGAGCCCTGTCTGTCTTGCAAGTATGGCTTCTTCCCTATGGTAAGGATGGCCATCCCACACAAACAAGCAGCTGGAAGATTAGTTCACATTTTTTAATAACATGGCACAGTTTACATAACACAAGAAGGCTCCGCCGATGAGAACATGCTGGAGACTCAGTCGCTTCACGTTTCTTTTCACATAGGATCTAGAAAGGACTTTATTACATACAGGAGGAACAGCAAAAAGGTCTGTATAGAACGATCTCTTTACAATACTGAAAGCTACCACTACGGTTCCAGTGTACATATTCCTTGGATTTTTTTTTTCCTTTTTAGTTGTTGTCTTAAAAAAAAAAAAAAACACTGCACAACATCTGGAATTCACAAAATCTGAAGCTCACAACTAAACCTTCAGTTGACTACTAAAATAGATCTCTCTGCTTATTAGAAACAATGGTCTGTAGTTAACTTTTTTTTTTTTTGCAAAAACAGGATAACAACGTCAGATAGCACTTTAATATACTAGAAGACCAAATGGAACTAATTTTATTTCATACATATATTTTACAGTCCAGTAGACAAGATATATTGTATTTCTTTGCTAGTAAAGTCATATTCTCTCCAAATATGTAGACAAGAGGCTGAATGTATTATAAAAGTATCATGAAGAGACAGATTTGATGCAAACTCAAAAACACACACACACACACAAGACCGTCTCTCCGCCGCCACCTTTCACCCTCTGGAATGCTCCCCGGCCCCACAAGGTTGACCTGTTTCGGCTACTCCCGGACTTGATTACCGACGGGAACATGGTGAGCCACACTAGGAAATATGCACCTTGACTTCATCAGTTATTGAATACAGTGAAAACATATCCATCATCTGAGAAAACTCGAAGCTTTCTTTCAGGATCTGTTTGTTTGGGTGTAACTGAATCTCATTACAGAACGAGGAGGTGTGTACAGATAGGAAACAGGACACACTAAAAAAACGCATGGTTCCCACATGAGGGGTGTGTGAAATCACGTGACTGATGGTGACGAGATGCTGGCGGCCTGTTTGTGTCCCCTGATTTTGGCATCTGACAACTCCCATCCTCCCTGGCACTGGTTGTTCATGGCCTCGGTTACCTTTCCGGGGCTGCACTCCCCATTTCCCCCAAAGGCCCACAAGCAGCAACTTCAGATGCAAAGTTTCGGCCTGGGGTCCAATTTGCAAAATCGGGTGTTTCTCCGTTTGAAATAACAAGCAAGGAAAACAGAGTCATATCACGTAAGCGCTTGTTCAGGGAAAATATGACCTTAAGTATGTTGTAAATGGACTTGAAAAGGCTCCTTTGAGTTAGGCGGGCTTTTGTGAAAAGCCCTAACATTCATTGCATAGTTGAAGGGTTTAGCTGTCTAGAACAATACACGGGAACACAGCCGAAGCCGACTGTGCTCACTGATATTAAGTCTGCAAATAGCACATTTTAAGAAGTATTAATGTATTATGTTACTTAATCTTTATCTATTTACATCTGTACAAAGTAAAGCTTTCATCTTACCCTTTGCATATATGAACCGTTAGCTCATGAAGCAATCTTTTTTTTCTTTTTTTACATAACTATGTACACAGCCTTCCCTTCTCATCTGAAAGACCTCTGCACGGTGGATTGTGTGGACTGTTGTCTCCTCCCCCCGCCCCCCCCATTATCACCACATTGGCGTGTGTTGTCATCTTCACTGTTTTGGTTCGAATCAAAAAGTTTTATACGAGAAACCAAAAGAGTGGGGAGACATGAGAACATACGAATCGGCTAAAAGATCTGAAAAATTTCAACATAGAATATACAAAAACATTTCAAAATCTGCACTGAGTCTATACACTTTTTACAAGGGGAAGTGCTGGGGGCTCCCCCCGCCCCGTCTGCGTCGGTCGAGACGCGGGACTTCTGCCCGCGCGCGCTCTCGAGTCTGGCGCCGGCGGCCGCGGGCTCTCTTCCTCCTCTTCGCGCACATCCCGTCCTCTCCTTACCGGGCTTCGATGTCCTTCAGCGTGTGGGAGGGCGGCCGCTCCCTGATCTCCGCGGACAGAGGGGTAGTCCTCCGGGGGGACACGGGGCGGCCCCCCAGCGTGGAGATGAGCGGGGGAGGCGCGCTGAGCGCCGCCGTCGGGGGCGTCTTGTTGAGCAGTCCGTTCTGGTGGCCCGCGGTGGGGCTGATGCGTGGGTAGTGCATGCTGGGCAGGCCGGGCGCGATGAGGCCGGGGTGGGGCAGGTGTCCGTCCAGGGAGGCGGGGTGCACGGCGTGGAGCCGCGGGTGCTCGTAGTCCTCGCGGAGCACGTGCAGGCGCTCCCGCTCGTCCAGGTGCGCCCCGCGCTCGTGCTCCCGCCGCGCGTCCACCGACAGCGGGTGGTGGTGGTGATGGTGGTGGTAGTCGTGGGGCTCCCGGTCCCTGAAGGAGCGGTCGGCTTCGTACAGCCGGGGGGCCGAGAGACGGTGCAGGGGGTCGCTCCTCAGCAGGAAGTCCCTGCCCAGTGGGTCTCTCCGGTGAATGTCAAGTTCCCGGTAGGGATCCCTCAACGGGTCCCGGATGGGGTCCCAGTGGAAAGGAGGATATGGGAAGCGCTCTCCGCCCGGGATGGGGCTGATGCCCATGAAAGGCGTCATCATGCGAGTCCTGTCCAGGCTGCTGATGCTGTTCATGGGGTGTATGCCCGTCACCCCCACGGTCATGGGCATGGAGGCCAAGGGCCCTGGGTGCACGCTGGCCGAGGAGCTGGGAGGCGGTGGCGGCGGCTCCGAGGACCGGTGGCTCTGCGGGGCCTCGGCGGGCAGGTCGTGGTCTTCCTTGCGCTCCTCCTTCACCTTGACCTCGGCGCTCTTCTTGGGGTTCTCATAGGCCGGCTCGCCCTTGCGTGGCTCGGCCTCGCGGCTGGCGGCGCTGCCCGGCCTGGCGCTGTCGCTGGCGGGCACCCGCACGTAGGGCGACGGCACCCGGGCTAGCTGCTTGGCTTCCTCGCCCGCGCCGCGGCCCTCGTGGCCGTGGCCGTGGCCGTCCTTCTCGGGCAGGGGGCCCTCCTTCGCCTTGTGCTCGTCGGCGCCCAGGTCCTTGCGGGATTCCGAGTGCTCTCTCTCCCTGTCTTTGGATTTGTCTTTCTCACGAGCCTCGGTGCTCAAATGAGCCCTCATCTGTTCGGTGGAGCTGCGGCCGTGCCCCAGGGTGCTCCCCGGGAGGACGGGTGCTGGTGAAGGGTGGCTGGAGTGTCTCTTCTCGACGCTTTCCCTGAGGAGGAGACACCAGGAAGCAAATGAGACGGGCTGCCGGCCAGCCAGGGGCTGCCGATGAGAAGGTGGGAAGCGGCTGCGCGGGGCTCTGGCCCCCACATTCCCCCGGGCAGCTGCACGTGCCCTTCGTGGGCAGGGTGACCAGCCACCCTGACCTGACTGGCCTAGATTTTAGAGGAAGCTCGAGGGGGTGAAGTGCTAGGGATGACGAGGGTGGGAGCGTCTGAGGCAGGGAATGACGCTCGGTGTGTAAGAGGCACGGGCCTGAATGCAGGCCAGGGAGGGAGAGCTTTCAGAAACCTGAACCGACCAGCGTGGTCAGTGCGTCAGTGATGGGACCACACAGCCCGTCTGCCTAGTCTCAGGATCTTTTAGTGTCAAGAATCAAGTTTTAAGAGCCCCAAACCTTCCTTGCAACATTGCAATTCAGAGCCAGTGGGAGGAGAGTAACAGGGAGATTACGGGAACATCTCTGTCCCGAGGTCGGGACGAAGGGCTGGTTTCAGAGAAAAGGGGGCAGATACAGGGCGGCCTCCAAGAGGCAGCACCGAGGGGGTTAAAAGGGAAACTACAGTTTCTGGATGTTGGGGGTGCAAAAAGCACCTCTGCATTAGGAAGGAGAAAAAAGCCATAATCTGTTGAGAAGATAGAGGAAAGCCAGAAGGAAAAGTGGGTCCAGAGACACAAAACCTCAAGGGACAGGTTGGGAACAAGTTCCATCTGTGAATGGAAATGTGAAGGAGAAGCTGAGAGGCCTGTTTTGGGTGGGGACTTACTTAAGAGTACGGGGCACAAAATGCAAAGCAACAGAGGACAATACAGTAAAATATGAAGAGGCCGGACCAGGAATCCGGTGTTTTTTAGAGACCACCCCGAGACAGACCTGGCAAAGGTGAGGAGGGAAGCAGGAAGCCTGGGTGGCTCAGAAGGCAAGGGGGCCCCGGGGGAGAAATTAAGGAGGTTTCCCCTACCAGTTTTGCTTCTAGCCAATATGCAAAGGCTAAGAAGGAAGAGCATCTTTAAAAGGTAAGAATAGGGCTTCCCTGGTGGCGCAGTGGTTGAGAGTCCGCCTGCCGAGGCAGGGGACGTGGGTTCGTGCCCCGGTCTGGGAAGATCCCACATGCCGCGGAGCGGCTGGGCCCGTGGGCCATGGCTGCTGAGCCTGCATGTCCGGAGCCTGTGCTCTGCAACGGGAGAGGCCGCAGCGGTGAGGGGCCTGCGTACCGCAAAAAAAATAAAAGGTAAGAATGGAGACCAGTGTGTTTTATTAAGTTTCCTGACTTTCATCTGAAAGGCCATTTTTGACGGCATCAAGAAAAGCGGGGCAAGGTTTGCTGCCATATCCTGCCTTCTCTTCACTGACAGACCGTCCAGAGAGCTCCTGGTCCAGGGGCTGCCGGCTCCAGACGCGCCTCACTCTGGCAGTTTACAGCTCAGAGCTGCATGTCATAAACGGTCCTCCCATTGGCTAAGAGATTTTTACCATGCTGTCCTGCAGGAAAAATTCGTCTTCTTCTTTTATAAGAAAGAAATCAGTTGGCATGATGGCCTATGATGGTCTACTTAATCTGCTGCATTTAAAGCCTGCAAACTTGAATCCTTTTAAATCCCTAGGAAACACGTACATATGTATACACACATACACACACACACAATATACACAGTAAAGAAAAACTAAAGATTTGGATCGTATTTGAGATTTAAATACCAAAAGGAAAGTGTTATTAGGTATTTTCTGTCGAGCGTTATCTTGTGTATCCCTTGCTAGTTCATTCAAAATGAAAATACCCTAAAGAAAGGGGGGAAAAGGGGGTATGCTTTGTCAAGAATGCTTATGACATTCTTCAGAAAAAATAAGACATTTTCCTCTTTACGGCTAATTCTTTTTAGGCATGGGTTACCACATATGGAGATAAAAATGGTTAGTAAAATTAATTATCCACTGGCAAAACAAAACCCAAGCCCAAACTGCTTGGTGAGGTTTCTCTAAATCTGGGTTAGCAAAATTTTAAATTTTATCAGTTATCTGTGAGCCCAGGATTTGAGTTTGAACAAAATTTGAGAAAAGTACAATGAGACAATGGAAACATGACTTTCTAAAAGAAAACAAAAAAGGGAGAGAGAGAGCAAAAAACCTATGGATGAGTCAATGGACTGCACGAACTCGAAAGCAAAGATGGTGTTGATTCATGCTGTGTGTGTCTTCTGGTCCAGGCTCCATCTTGCTACCTTTTTGAGAGAGATTTATGTTTGGAGAGACTACTGCTCACGGGGACCTTGAGTGTGGAGCTGCTCTTGAGTCAGGATTCGCTTGCTCTGTACTGGATACGGAACTGTGATGCTGGCCTGTGGTCACGATGCACTGAAGGGCCGGGCGGGGGCAGGGTGGGCGGGGGGGACACCACCCCGGCTGCGTGAAGGGCGGAGGCTACAGCTGAAGCACGAGGCTGGGCTGGGGAGGGTGGGTGGCCAGTACTTGGCCCAGAGCGGGCTCCCCCATTGGGACTCGAGAGCGGGTTCTTTGCGTACCTTTCTTTGTCATCTTTACTAACGGATGAGTCTCGTTTATCTACATCTCTATCTCTGTCATGAGCTGCAGCGGACGCGCTACGCTCCAGCTCCCCTGGCTTCAGCCAGGGCGGAGGGGTCGGGAACGACGGAGGCGTTCGGTGCAGCCGGTTCCAGGGCTCGTGAGGATTGCTAAAGTTCTGCACACTGGGGCCATCCTTGTGGCCGAACACTGAGTTGGGTGCTGAAATGGTGAAGTGGAGAACAAAAAGGTTTCAGAGAAATTATATAATCTGCTGTAATGAAGGTACTTACCAAAAAACTTTTAACAGCATTCAGAGTTAAAATGAATACATATTATTGGGAGCTGGAAAAGGAAAGGAGATTAACAGATTCATTAGAGGAGCTTGTCCTACACTGGAGAGGTAAGTAAGCTCACAGCTTTTTTTCTTTTTTTTTAACCAAAGGCAAAGGGGTGGGAGGGGCTGATTACAAAGGAAAGGGACCCAACAGGTATGGGGATCACCTAATCACGCCTATCTGGCACTCGCAGACGTCCCGAGCATGCAGAGGAGTGTATTTGGATGGTGTGACCTAGGTCAATAGCTCAGTTCAGAGCAGAATTCATGGTTATCCTCTGCCCGCCACAACCCTGCTAATACGACTGCTGCCCCGTCCACAACCTTAGTGACCAAAACTAGAGCCAGCAGAGACCAGACAGGGTCCTGATCCAAATAGACATATATGGTCTCCATGCTATATGGAACTGTGATGGCTGCTTCAAGCTGCACTGTAAGTCTCCTATAGCCGGAGGGCATGACGTATGGATGGCACGAAAGAAAACAAGCTGATCTTCAGTGGCTAAAGCATGTTTAGAACAGGAGCCCTTCCTACTTTAGACAGACTTCTTAGTAGTGGAAAACTACACAGTCTTCCTGGATTATGCAGCACCTCTCTTGACTGTCCTGAGCCTGCATTGCTTTCCTGTTCTTCAGTGTGTTTTCTCACTCCCCATAAAGCAAGATGAAATTTAAAAGATGTCTTCACGTCTAATGGGAGCTGTGGCTAAAATGTGGGATAGTAGAGATGGAATAAGGATGAAACTGTGAACTTCAGCAAACTCTCTGGAGTTCAATTGACTACACTACCTTTCCTGACCCTCAGGAACATAGATCAACTGTGGGCTAGCCTTAAAACGTTGGTTTAGACCTAACTCCACTGATTAGGCCTGCTTTTGCAATGACATAACCTAAATTTGTTTCCCAAGAGCGTGGTTCCCTTTTATCTAGAAAGGTCTTGAGCCACAGACAGATCAGAGTAGATAAATAATTTAAGGCAGATTTTAAAAAGTTAGCGGTACTCACTAACTGCAGGATTTCCAAGTCCCCCGAAGGCATTGCCACCAACTGCTGCCAGGCCAGTGAACGTAGACGGCCGATTAAAAGGCTCTGCAGACAAGATTGGGGAGAAAGACATGGTTGCAGGACTCCACTGAGTGAGGAAGCCAAGAGCTTCCTGGGAGCCGGGAAGGCAGTGGGGGATCCTTGCCCCATTTATACTCAGACCTGACCTGTCCCACTTCTCCTGCCAGATTATGCCAAGGGTTTTCATCCTTTTGCATTTGGGCACTGGGTTAGCAAAATATTTATGAAAGCTATTTTCCAGAACTATGCATTTTGCCCCATTTCTCTTTTGCTGGGTGGGGAACGCTGCTCAGGCCACAGTACGCTCAGATGCCTCCCTGCCTGTCTCCCCTCTTCCCAGAATGTGCCATGTCGGCTCTCGTAGACCAGAAGTAAGATGGCAGCTTAAAATCAATCTCTCAATGAAATTCTGAGGGCACACGTATCCTATACCCTGTCGTTGGGCATACCACTGCCTGCATCTGCTTGTGCATGTGCAGAAAACATCAAATAAATAAAGGCCACAAATAAAGCACCTTTACTAGGAAGAGCTATAATAGGGTTGTGAAATGTGAAGTGATTAAAAAGTACTGGATGTTGTGTCTCTTCATAGCATCATCGTGTCCTTTCCACCTCCATGGGTGCCTTTATGTGGGCAAGAGCTTCTCCAAGGGGCAGGGACAGGCTGCTGTAAATGTGGATGCCCTGGGGTTCCATGGCATGGCTTTCACCCACCGCACCCTCAGCAAGTCTACACACAACCACTACTGCGCACAGATCTACTACTTGAAGAACACGGTATGAGAGGTGCTGAAATCCTGGAGATGGACGGCGGGGATTCAGAGTTCTACAAGATCACCACCACCTAAAGCAGTAAGTGACTTATCTGGGACTACGGCCCACTTAGCAGGAAGTGTAGCAGGAACGCAGTGAACAAAGGTTTTTCTGAGATGCACACGTCGTTGCCCGTCGCGGATGGGCAACTCACCGAGGTGAGCAGCAGGGTTAAGGAAGTTGCTGTGATGAGGAGGTGGCCCAAAAGGGGTCCCGGTTGGGTGTGCAGCACCTGTTAAGTCAAATATAATGGAGTTAGATTTCAGAGGAAGCCAACTTCTACAATGCCATTGGCTCCCGGTCACCAAAGGACCCCAGGAGAGAGCACGTTAAAGTAAGAACATAGCTGACGTCCGTCCAGGCAATACCCGGGGAAAGAGAAACGTGCTTATCAGGAGGCAGAAAATAAATCACCCCCTTTCCTGGCTGGGCTGGCCACCACCAAAGAGAGGTATTACTTTTTTTTTTAACATCTTTACTGGAGTATAATTGCTTTACAATGGTGTGTTAGTTTCTGCTGTGTAACAAAGTGAATCAGCTATACATATACATATATCCCCATATGCCCTCCCTCTTGCGTCTCCCTCCCTCCCTCCCTATCCCACCCCTCTAGTTGGTCACAAAGCACTGAGCTGATCTCCCTGTGCTATGCGGCTGCTTCCCACTAGCTATCTATTTTACGTTTGGTAGTGTATATATGTCCATGCCACTCTCTCACTTTGTCCCAGCTTACCCTTCCCCCTCCCCGTGTCCTCAAGTCCATTCTCTATGTCTGCGTCTTTATTCCTGTCCTGCCCCTAGGGTCTTCAGAACCATTTTTTTAGATTCCATATATATGTGTTAGCATGCAGTATTTGTTTTTCTCTTTCTGACTCACTTCACTCTGAATGACAGACTCTAGGTCCATCCACCTCACTACAAATAATTTCATTTCTTTCTATGGCTGAGTAATATTCCATTGTATATAGGTGCCACATCTTCTCTATCCATTCATCTGTCGATGGACACTTAGGTTGCTTCCACGTCCTGGCTATTGTAAACAGTGCTGCAGTGAACACTGTGGTACTTGACTCTTTTTGAATTATGGTTCTCTCAGGGCTGACACACAGTACTGGAAACCTGGAGAAGCAATGCCAGTGGGGCAGGGAGTTCTGTAACCAAGTAAGCTTGGAGAAATGCCAGGTAAAAACCGTGAAGCAAGGTTCTTTTACTGAAGGAGTAGGAGCTGTGACTATGTTCTCTCAGTCTCTAAAAGGGCAACATCTGGCCATGGGCTACTTTCTTCAGAGACATCTCTGGGGGCAAGACTTTCACTCTGAGAATCACTGTCTAATCCAGGTGCAGGAGCGGCCGTCACGAAGCTGTGTCTCTGGGCTGCACCGCTTGGGCCTTTGTGGAATCTCTTTTCCTGAGGATGTGTTCGCCGTCACGGACCCGCATTGAAGGAGATTATAAAGCCCGACCCCACGAAACTCACTGTGAGTTACATCAGGTTGTGGGAAATGAAGTCCTCCATAGCTTCAGTGCCAGGAAAAGCTAGTTTATTCACTTGCTTCTGGACACTGCTAATCTTAAATCACCTCTATTAGTCTTTACCTTGCCTGCCAGGGAACTCCGGTCTACCTTAGTGCTCCTCTTTCCTTAGGTTTTCCCTTTATCCACGTTTCTTCCTCTACTTTGTTTGGCCTTGAACAGTATGTATTTCCTTAGGATGCCTCAAATCCTTTTCTTGAAGGAAGAGAGAGCCAGAGTGTGCACCTGTGAATTAGGGAAGGACACTATTTCCAAAAACTTAGGGCATCCACCTGGCTTGCTGACGTGCAGCTGACAGCTGAGAAGGCAGGTTCTCTGGGAGACTGGCTTGGCTCTAGACCAGAGATGGGCCAAGGTCATCTGAAGACGTCCCCTTCGTCATTTCAGGCACTAGTGCCCAACAGCAAGATGGAAGTGGTTGAATTTAACAAGTATGCGTAAATTATACTTACCAGTTAAAAGTTTCACCATTTGGGGAAAAATCTGATATTGATTACACTAGAAAAGACTACCTTCCAGCATAGAAGTATAAACCGGGACTGAATGGATTTACCAATAACTAAAACTATTCCAAGAATCCCTTGCATTTTGACTGAGTTCGTAGAAACGAATACAAATTCCTTCAGGAACATAAATTAAGTGGAGGAGGGTTGTCCCTTCAACACCCTATTAATTTATGTTTGGGGTTTTTTATTCCCCAGCCTGGAAGGGCCCTGTAGGCCTGGGGTGTGGAGGAAGCCACACAGCATAGGAAAACATCTGTCAGAGCCACGGCATTGGAAGGCACCCGAGGAGTTATCTGTTCAGCCCTATATGGTGGCTTATTCACCACCCAGAAAGTGCAAAAATGACACCACCTCCACAGGGCAAATACAGCCCAGCACATTCATTAGGTGTGAACAGTGTTGCCAGCTAAATAAAAATTTGGCTGCACACTGTGTAGTACAATGAATGCTTCGATGAGGATCGGAGCTTCGCTCAGCGCGGGGCCCCCAGGGGTGCCTCACAGTTCAAGAATTATCGAAGCAAAAGAAGCCAGTTCATCTGCTTGGCTCAGATGGAAGCCAGGGAGAAATCTATTTCTCTCCAAAAATTGCTCTTCATGTAGCCCTCAGAGCCTAGGTGCCATGGTAACGAAGACTTCAAACATATCCCTAGATGGAACTGACAGAGAGAAACCTGAGACCTTAGCAAATTCCATCTACCCTCGAGACGGCGCCCTTACTGTGGCGACAAGGCCCATTAGAATAGTGATTGCTTGCAGTGCGGGTGGTCCTTTCTTCCTGAATGGAGGAGCCTTAGGTCCACCAAAAACGAGTCTTGAATAAAAGCCTGGGAAGGTGGCAGGCAGGATGGGTGTGAAACTTGCTCGCTAAGGACTAGAAACAGGGACCCCCTTGAACACTTACGTCCAGAAGAATAAATTCTACGCTGCACAGTGGGTAGGAAGTCATGGAGCCTGTCACTAGAATGAGCTCGGCGTTGTCCTTTACGAGGTTTACCCAGTGGAGCCCATGTGCCAGGCACTGTGCGCTGAAGGTAATTTTAGAAAAGACTGAATGTTAAGGAATCTTTGATACCGGTAGGGCTGCTCTCGTCTACCTAATGCTCCTGAAGGCCACTGCCTTTGTCTGTATGGTCCTGGAGCAGGACTGGGCGGGTTATCTGATGCAGTGATGATCAGGGACCCACTTCGGCACATGCACAAGGCACTTGGAAGTGTGTCTTCTCAGAGGTTAATGAATAGACCTGTTGGGGGTTTTACACGCCGTCCCCTAAATTTCCTGCATCGTTACAACCAACCAGGCAAGAATGTTAAGTCCTGTAATAGAGAAAACCAGCAACCAACCAATTCACCCTCCCCGTCACAGACCACATGGCCAGCAACTACTTTAATTGTATTTCTTTATCCTCAGACCCTCACGCACGGCATGACCGAGCATCATGGTGTGAAACCACCGAGTGCTCTGTGGGCAGGGACAGTGAGAGCAGCCGCATCCTTACACAACTCCTGGCATTGTTTCCTTCCGATTAGCCCTTGCAAGCTCTCAGCTCTTTTTTGATAGCATTTGACATGCTTGTGAGTTATAGTGGTTTAATAGAGAAGCAATATGAGCCCCCGAACGGAGAGATCGTCTTTTTCCTTCTTTCGTGGAAGGGGGCGCATCCATGGAGAAGGGCCCATCTCCCGAGATGCGCTGTGATACTGCCTTGCAAACTGACAGACGTTGTAGCGTTCAGGCGGCCCAGAGCTCAGATGTAACTTATCCAGCTACCTGAGAACTACGTTTCCCAGCTCGCCCCTCGGAACTCACCAGCGGCAGAGAACAAAGTTGAAGGCCGTGCCAGGTCATGGGGGTGGTGGATGGCTCCAAAGAGGCTGGGACCCGGAGGACGGCTCAGGAACTCGGGCTTCAGGCCAAAGTCCAGCTTGTGTGGGTCTGACTGCATCTGTTTCTACAGCAGCAAGGGGGGAGGAAAGGATGGCACCCCAAGAGAAACAGCAGGGAAGAAAAACATTAATGAGGAGGAGGCTGAGACCGAGAGAGTCAACACTATGAACTCGGGCCCTGAGCCCTCGTCAGGTTCAAGTTTACAAACGCTGTGAGAACACAGCAACCCACAAACCATTTCACCCTCCAATGCCAGAAAAGCGGGGCCAGCAGGGCCCGCGGTTCATAGCAGAAATGTCAAGGGGCAAAACTCGGGTTCGGTCTCTGAGGTTACAGGGGTCTGAGGGACAGAACCACGGACTAGTTACCGAAACCACCACCATTCCGAAGTCGTTTAGGATTTGCCGCGAAAGCTCCTTTTAGCAAGTTTTTAAATGATAGTGTTTTAAAGCTCATTTTATTAGGGATTCTGCATGAATACTCTGCTGTGTAAATTAATTGTTTAATGACTCTTTGCCATGCTCTAATAGCTCACAGTACGTTAGTAGCTGAAAGTTATAAAGAAATATTTGCATGCCTACAAGCTAATTTTCAAACGATCGTTGTTACATATTTTTAAAGAAACACAAACGAAGTAGGGATATTAATTTTACTAATGGGGGCTTTTTACTGTGCCCGCTACACTCCCAGTTAGCTGAGGAAGAGATCAGGCCAGACCAGTAAACCTTCCAGAACCTCTCTTGCTGTGAACTCCTTGCCGTCAACTGCAATCTATTTATCCACCCTTCCGCTAACCTGTCAGCTCACCTTCCTCTGAGGCTGTAGGGACCAACTCATCACCTTCCTCCTAGTTGCTCCTGCTGGCTTCACTCTGGAGGCTGGCAGCCTCTCCTGCGGCATGGTTTACAAACTGCCCCACCTTCTCGATTCTCAACAGCCTTCTCGGCATTGGCCTCACACCGCCCCCGATGAGCACCGACCCTCGACCTGGGCCTGGGGCCGAGGCTCCAGATCTCCCTCCCCTCGCCCCCTCCTCTCAAGCTCTCCGGCCTCCCAGTCCTTCACGGCCCTTCCTCGGTTTCTGACCTCGCCCTTCCCATCTCTTAGGCTCGTCGGATGTTCTCTGTCCGTTTGGCCCCACTCCCCCTCCATCTCCCTCATGTCCTGTCACACAGTAACGTCCACAAGGCGACATCTGATCTAACTTGTGCAGGAGTCAGAGACAAGAGGGGTTCGCCATCCCCTAGCGCCGAACCCTACACCATCCTGTAATCCCACTCACCCATCCTTCCCAGGTAGGATGAAACCCACCCGAAACCCTCAAGCTGGCAGCAACACCCCGGGAAGCAGATCACACGTTCACCATTTTTTCCACACACACCAACCCTCACTACTGAACTCTGAGCAACTAGACACCAGGACAGAGGCATGCCCTGAGCCTGCAGCAGTAAGAACCTGCGAGCAGTGGGCTCTCCCAAGAAGTATCTGGTGAGTGGCTAAAAGAACGAGTAAATGAACATTACTCGGGAACCATGCAATTTCTGCTCAAATCTACGGGGAATTCTCTCATGAAAGGCCCACTATCAAGTAATAGCCACCCCCCAAACAAAGCTGCTAATCCACTATGAATCTATAAAAATCTTTTGAGTGCCTCCTTTAACTTGGCTGCCAAATTATTTAGTGCTAATACTGCACGGTACACAGCACAGTTCCATTAACCACAACTTAGGTCCGTGAAGCAAAATGGAGCTTGGGGATTACAAAGAATTTGCCGGAAAGGGAAGATGAACAGCTATCTCCTGTGCAAGAGGTCTTCCTAATTGAACTGGGATAATGAACCTCTGAGTCACTGGGGACACGCTTGTGGAAAGGAAGATGCTAAAGTGGCACCTATGACATCCTTCATCGCTTTTAACCAAACGAGTCACCAGGAGGACGTGTTTTACCCACCGTTCCGCTAACCACGTCATCCAGAACAAAAGTGAATTGAACTAACCAGCAAAATCTAGTTAGCTCTTCAGAGCACATGCGTTTTCTAATGAAGCTAAACCAACAGGTTTCTAATAAAGCCTCGCCTAACACTAATGTCAAGGTGAGCAAGACTCACTGATGGGATATTCTGAGAAAGAGCAGGTATTTGGTACCAAAGCAAGGTATCTTAGTGACCTCATTCACTGAGGGTGGCTTTTTAATTTCTACCTAGGCAGGTTTTTAAATAATTGTTTAACCATTAAAAATAAAAATTCTGGGATGACTAGCTCTCCTCCCTCCTTCTTTTTTTATTCTGATGATGGCCCCCGAATGCTGTTAGGACTAAAAGCTTGTTCATGAAAATATGGATTCCAGTGGAAGTTTACTGGAATTACTTGATTGGTATAGTTACTCAGACTGTAAAATCCGGACTTGTCAGTTAGTTTGGTCCCTAAGTTGACCAGTGATGTCATATCGGGTCATCTGCAGAAGTTCTTCATCTGTTTTCTATTTCATCATAAAGCCCTGGTAATGCATGGAATGTATTCATCTGTATGATGAAAGTACAGACAAAAAAGAAAAATCTCCCAAGGATAGGTAAGGTAACCAGCCAGACGGCAGTTCTGACAAGCACTGACTGTAGTCTGACCTCTGGTATTGGTCATCAGGTGGACGAAGGAGAGTGGGGATAGGTCACTGTAAACCAAATACCACTTCTAGAAGAGGAATTTTTAATAATATGATTGCTAATGGAATCATCATATAGGCCTAAATGAGTAACATATTGGGCATAAATGATCATTTTTTCTAAAGCCATAAAATGAAAAGAATAACAAGGTCCTACTGTATAGCACAGGGAACTATATTCAATATCCCGTAATAAACCGTAATGGAAGAGGAAAAAAAATTTTTTTCTAAATGCTTGGGAGAAAAAAAAGAATGTACCAATTCTTACAGAAAAAAATTTTTCATGTACAGCTCTTCCTAGACACTAAGTATTTTCCATACTAATACTTGTCACTATAATTAGATTACCCAAACCTTTATTTTAGGATTTAATCTATAGAGGCCCTTTGGATCAATAAGATGACAAAATCATTAAAAAAAAAAAATCAGGATGTTATCAGTTTGCTTCTGTTTTGCTATTTGCTGGTGATCTCCCTAATTAATAGCAAGATTGCCAAATAGCTTTTCCAAGAGAGACCTGATCCTGCCTGCCTGCCTGCCTGCCTGTGGGACTTTAGAATCTGTTTCAATGCTTCCTCAATCGGGAGATCCCACGCCCGCAGGTGGGCACCCCTCCCCAAGACTAGGAAGGCAAGACTGACCTTGACTTTCTGTTGGTGGTGGTAGATCTGCCAGGCAATATGAACATGCATAGCACACCACTTCCCTGGTTTCTGGAACAAGAAAGAGCAACGTGGTCAGAAGGAAGACTTTCAGAGAAAACCCCCTTCAACTTCCCCAAAGCTTCCAGCAGATTCTAGCTGCAGAGGCTTTTTCCACAAAACGAGATGCTTTGTCCCCTCCAAGTGCCCTCTCTCAGCAGCAGTCTGGTGCCCGGGCTAGAGAGAGCCCCAGCGGGCTGTACCTCCCCTGCCACGGGAGCCCGAGCTGGCAGCTACTCCTCAGAAAACCAGCCCCGAGGAGGACCTCCCTGGTTACCAAGGAGAACGTGGCAAAGCCTGAATCCCACTTTGTGCCCCCTCTCTCTCTCTCTTCTGGCGCCAGCTGGCAGGCCTGGTAGAGTGAAGCCCTACTGAACAAGCATGGCCAGGCCGTAATGCAAACTGGCTGCTCAGAAGAACTAATTAGTGCATGTCCGTGAACCACTTCGAAAGCAAGAGAGGGGACAGGACCTGTGTCACCTCCCCCAACACTGGGGTTTTTTTTTTTTTAAACCCCCAAAGTGGAACAAAGAAATCCACCACATTTTTACTGAAGCCCAGTTCCCACAAGTGCTTCATTAAGAGTCAACTGCCCATTCGTGTTGGGTGGCATGGTTCATTTCTAAGTGAAAAAAGCAACAGAGAAGAGAACTCACTCCTTTCTCCTCTCTAGGCCTCTACAGAGTGAGTGCCTGCCCTACCCTCTGGGAGGGTGTCAACCCCCGTCTCTCAAACTAGTTCACGTCTTTGCTTTCTAAGCTGCGGAGTAGCTGTGAGCTTTGTCTCACTACCTGGGGGGCAGGGACCACCTCGTGCCACTTCACTTGTATTCCTGCTACATAATCCACCCGTAAGCTCCGAACATGAGCTCAATAACAACGGGATGGATGAGAAGAAACAGTGCCCCATTCCTACACTGGCAAAGGACAGACACTTCTGGTTTCTATATTAAGGAACCGCTTCTGAAATACATACTTAAATCCAAGTTTGGGTTCAGTTCTGTTGTAATGAAATTATGGGTCATTTGAAATCGCCTACGTGATGACACCATCCTCCTTTCTCCCCCTTTGGAGAAACTGAATTATCTGATTATATGCACCAGAAAGGGGTTAAGTAGAGAAATCTACTATCCATCCATCTTCCATCCAACCATCCATCATCCCCCTGCCCACCACTCCCCACTCCCCACATACACCAAGGAAGTCAGCACTTCTTCAGAGGACATTTGCTGGCCATGCTCCAGACCTCTCAAGACAAACCAATACTTCTAGTAGCTTTCTTCTTTTTTTTTTTTTTAAATATAAATTTACTTATTTTTGACTGCATTGGGTCTTCATTGCTGCGCACGGGCTTTCCTCTAGTGGTGAGCGGGGGCTACTCTTCGTTGTGGTGCACAGGCTTCAGTAGTTGTGGCACGTGGGCTCAGTAGTTGTGGCTCATGGTCTCTAGAGAGCAGGCTCAGTAGCTGTGGCGCACGGGCTTAGTTGCTCCGCGGCCTATGGGATCTTCCCGGACCAGGGCTTGAATCCGTGTCCCCTGCATTGGCAGGCAGATTCTCAACCACTGAGCCACCAGGGAAGCCCCTTCTAGTAGCTCTTTTCTGCACCAGAGAAAAAGGTCAAATGGCTGTGACAAATCAACATCACTTAGTGCAGAAAGAGGCAGCCACCAGCCAAAATAAATAGACCCGGATATGTATTTTCTCGGTGCAAGAGAAACGGTGGAGCTCAGTGGAATCCTTATTTCAGCCTATAGCTTAAGTCTTTCCCTTAAGTTTTCCACAAGTCAAACCTTTTGCCAGAACTAACAAGAGCATCTGACTCAGTTGAATTTTATCTGTTCGCTTTATCTCCATGGCCTGGCGTCCTCCAATGCTCAAGGCAAAACCATTTAGGCCATTTTCAATCACACTCTGAAAAACCTGACCACTGTCGTTCCAACATTTTACTCCAGTGTTTCTGTGGCTTGTTTCCTTATAATTGTATTTTTAACCCTCTGGGAGTCAAACAGGGGTTGCAAAACAGTTCTAGAAGAAGCTTGCTTACCCTTAACATAGGTCTGAAAGGATCTGTCAACTGTGAAGAGAAAATGACAACTTGGTTACATGGCTGTCACTCAAACAATTGCTCTAATTAACAAATTTGTAGTGCTTCATTAGGAGGGGAAATTAAAATGTTAGAATTTTACTTTTAAATGAGGCCCTTTTAGAGAATAATTAACCCATTCTCACACTATCAAAAGTGCCAAGCGCCCCTCCCCCACCTCACAAGCCTCGGTACATCTACGCTGACAAGCCCCCGGACAAGCTTAATCAATAGTGATTTGCCCTCTGGCAACACGATTTGCTCCCATTACACATCTGAGGAGTTTCACTGTCTTGAGCAGCCCTTCCAAACCTCACCGCATGGGTCTAAGGGAGAAGGCCTTCAGACCATGGACTTGAAAGACTGGATACTAATGATAATTAAGGAGAAGTGTCCTTTCCAGACACACAGTAGAAATAGGCTATCTTTAATAACTATCCTTAATCTGATGACTGTACATCACTTAGAGGTATAAGACATTTTAAAGAAGTTCACTAAACATCATACAAATACACAGTTGAGTCATTTTACACATCTACCTAATTCTGGTTATCAATTTCCGACTGCCCTTATCCAGGGAAAAAGACAATATTGTAAAAGGTAATTATTTTTTCCCCATTTACTATGAAGATGAATAACAATCAATGAGACAAGATTATATCTACTGTGTAACTTCAAATTCTTTTTGAGAGTTGGTCTGCGTTATGAATAAATAACACAACCGAAGTATAATGGATATTTTATTTAGCTCCAGATAATGTAATGTAATGTGGTATGGACCCTTTTGTCCATGTGGTATGGACACCACATTACAAGTAGAGTGTTCGGAAGAGCTGTGTGGTACAGTGAGCTCCAGGAAGAAAAGAGCATAGCGCCTTTCCGTTCAAAACATTTTACAGCCGTTTCTTTTGCATGTGAGAGAAATTTTAGGAGATGGAGACAGAGGAGGCTGGTTGAGTGGAAACTACGCAAGCTCAGAGTGTCGGACTCCTGGGCTTAGACCATAAGCTGTCCCTCTGTCCCGTGGTAAGTCATTGCCCTGGTGTCACATGGCCGCAAGGGAGATTCTGTTTTCGAAGAGTAACTAGCATCTTCCACAAACTAGAAGGAAGAGCTAAGGCAGCAGCTGTTCGGCTGGGCTGAGGAAGGTGTGAGCCCTGGGCTGGCTGTCCTGGGGAGACGCCATCTGCTGTGTTACCTGAGACCCAGCCTGACCTTGCACTTACCCTCGGGTCCTTCTGGAGAAGAGTGTGTGGGACCGTCCCAGGTCGGGCAGCAACATCGATTGGGTTGGACGTCTACAAATTAATTAGACCACAGCTTAGGAAGCATATAACACGGGACACGAAAGCAAGGTCTTCCTTTCGTTCTAAATGACAGAGTTCAAACGTCCCTTTTTTGTTTGTTTCTTTCTGGAATACAAGAGTTAACGGATCCATTTTCCTCCGTGACCACATACGCTCCTCGTGAGGCCCCCGCTCCCTGTTTCCCCAGGGGACCCTGACCAGAGCCTGCCCTCTCCAGCAGTGGCATCTCCAGGCAGAGAGAGGTGCCCCTGAAAGCCATCTTCTACCGAGTTCCTGACAGCCCTGTCATTGTGGGTTTTTGCTTTATCACCAAACCTTCCAAGAAATGCTTAAGTGAACATCATTAGAATCTGCTGTATCAGGCGCTTCTCATCAGAATAATTGAACGTGTTTTACAGACATTAAGCTAACTCTCAGTTTTAACTGGCAGACGGTAACAAGGAATTACACTCAGTAATTCCTCATTAGCAGTGGTGGGAATGGGATAAGAGAACCTCATTTGGGGACCACAGAAACCTACTGTTAAGTGATTCCTAAAGTAATTCTGCGCCATCTTTCCCATTCCCAGCACCATTCTTAAATATCATTAATGACAACAACCTTATCTGCAGGCTTTTGTCCTTTGAATTAACAACAACAATGAAAAGCCCACTGGAGGCACAAGGCACTACTTTCTAGTGGGTAGAGGATTTAGAATATTTTTCACCAGGTGTTTGATTTAAGAAACCACAACTTCTATGAATCCCTTCACACCAGGAAGTTGACTCGTGTGGAAAAAAAAGCCTGCTGAGTCTAGGCACCAAGCTCGCCTAGAAGGAGAAGGGGGCGGGGGAAAAAAAAGAATGGAAGAAAGAAAAGCAATCAGCTGCTGTACAACTAACAATTAAGCTGGAGTTGTTAACAGCCTGATTTGCATACATATGAAGAACTCCGCTAATGAACTGCAATCTACATATTCAATCAGCAAGATGGCCTGGAAAGGCCTATTTCAACACCAGGAGAGACACTTTCTTGCCCAGATGTAGTTTTCTGTGTGATTGGATAATTGTGAGTGAGGGAAATAGTCTAATTTATTAAGTGACCTACCAGTCTGGTTGGGGATACACCAGAGATTTCCTGCAACCTAGAGGGGACAGACCAGGGTCTGAGAGGGTAGTAAAGAGCTGATGGCGGAAGGAGTTTAAAAACCACCATCATTTTATTCCCAGATAGGAGGTGTTGAGACTGGCCATCCTCAAGCCCTGAGGAGGTCTAACTGGGCACAGGAGCTGCGATTCCATGCAGGTCCCTGTGATTTCTAAGGTGCGGCCATCCCACCCCCTAATGCTTTTTAATTTTTTCCTCTTTTCTAATTTTAGGGCAGCATGCCTTGGTTAGTATATTATGTGCTCATCCTGGGAGACTCTGGCCCAAAATTTGTGTTTTAGCTTTGAAATGAGATGGAAATAAAAGAAAACCAAAATCACACAGCGCAATTTCCTACTTTACAATCTGAGAATGGTTGCTAACATGAGAAATACGTTTCGCTTTTTTGGCATGAGAATCAAGTATCGGCTGTGGTAGATGTAAAGTCACAAGAAGGTAGAGTGTTCTGAGAGTTAACGCCTTAATTTTGGCCCTCGGAGATAACTCTAGCCCAAGTGGAGGAGCGTATCTCTGGCTAGGTAGAAAAGAATTCAGTTATTGTAAAGGGTGAAAGGCTACTTCATCTCACACGAGGATGGTAGTCTTGACCTTGGGAAGTGTGACCCTGACAGCAGGGTGGGAGGCTTATCTGACATTTCATACAATTCCTGACCAGAAGCTTATGTCCACAATCTTGGTAGGGTTGGGGGTGGGGGGAAATATATATATATATATATATATATAGTTTTTTTTTTTTCTGTATATTTTACAGAGCACAAGAAATCCTAGTTCAACTGAGATGACATGGGTAGCACAGGTTAAAAATTAAATTCTGGCTGAGTTTTAAACCTAAATGGACTAGGAGAAAATATTCACACTCTAATCCTGATGGTCAATCTGGATGGAAAAATGAGTCCCTGGCAGGTAAGAGCATGGGAAGCTACCTGCCTAGCCCCAGGCTCCACGTACAAGTGTGCAGGTGTGTTTTCGATGTAGTTTCTTACCTTCGGCTGAAATGCTCCTTGCAGTGAACCAAAAGGGCCAGTGGGTGGAATCATAGGGGGGATGCCCGATACAGCAGGAGGGTAAGAATGGAAGAGCTGTGGCCAAAGATGGAGAAGGGGGGAAGACAAGATTTTAGTAGGAGGCAAATGGTATGTTCCAATTCCCTTCCCATAGAAAGACATCAACATTAGCAAGCCAAGTAATCTCAGTTTGATGCTATTAGTCAAGAAGCCACAATGAAATGATCACACAGATGTGCCATGAATGCTTAACTTGAAAAGTTAAAAGTAGTTCAGAATCAATCAGCCAACAAATGATGTCCCAGATGAGGACATCATTAGAAAGGGAGCTTTTCTAATTATTAATTGTTAAATTGGATAGAAGTCCTAAATGGTTGGAGATTTTAATGCATATCAAAACCAGGAGGGGGTGCTGAGCCAAATAAGATGCCCAGAAAATTACAAGTTAATTAGAAAAAGAAAAAGAAAAAAAAAAAAGGAAGAAAAAAGAAGCAAGTCTTTATGGATTCCAGGATTTTAAACCATTAAAACTCAATTAGTATTTTAGATATTTAATAGTTTTGAGAAAATGAGAAAATATTCACAATCCTTGCTTCATTAGGTTGTTCTGGTAAGTGGCAGTTCCAGAGGACAACTTAATTGTCTAAAATGATGACAAATATTTGAGGAAGGGGAAAATAAAATGACTCAGTATACTTTCCACAGAGCCACCCATTTTTCTATAACATGGATAAGCTCACTGAAGGCTATTCAAGCCAATCCCTTGACATGTCAGTCTGACCACTCAGTGGGGAGGGAGAAGAATGATTCTGAATTAAAAATACAAATTTTCTTGAATTAATAGTTTACAGAGGACACAATGGAGGAGAGAAATATACAGCAGTACTGAAGACCAATGCAGACACATCTTTTCCTCCTCTTAAAAATTTACAGTTTCTGAGATTTTATCACTCTGGTTCCATTTACTTTGAAAAAACCACCAGACAGATGTTTTAGTAACGTCCCACCCTTATGGTTGCACAATATGTCAAAAATACAATAATAATTCAAGCTTTTCCTAATAATGCATTTATGTGAGCTACTTCTAGGTAATGGCTGAAATCCACATTTCAAAATCCTGTTTTCAGAGCACGTACTTTTTCTGTTGGTCTTTATTTCATTTTGCTCCCTTCAATGATGCAGCAAAGTTTTTCAGACTAATTGATATTGAACTAAATCCACTTAAACAGTGACTGCAAACCAAGTGCCCTCATTTAAACTAATTTTAAGTCTAAAATTGTGTTTTAGATACTTGAGTGCATTGTATCTTAATTCCCCTTATAACATCCCAATCCCCAAAGCAGGGGAGACTAAGTACTTCATATATTATCCACTATAACTAATAATATGAAATAACTCTCCCCAAGTACACTGTATGAAGCAGAGTAATTAAATACATCACACTAAAATGCACTCAAATTCCTATTACTCTGCCTCCAGGTGGGTATTATTTCCTTACATGTTTTCAATTAAAAAATTGGGTGTTCTCACCATTTTCCTTTTGCTCTAGTCCATTACTGACCCTCTTCAAATATAGCTGACTATTCCACCTCTTGACTAAAAATCTGAATTACCTAAGTAATAAAACATGAACCTTCCAAAAATTCAGGCTTGCAGACTTATTCTTCATCTAAAATCTAGGATTCTCTGTGGAATATGTATATGAAAAGACACTGCATGAGGTCCCTAGGAAGTAAACTGAACTGCCAGTAGAGAAGCTAAACTTTCTCTGAGAATGATTTTGTTAGCTGGTCCTTAATTTAACTTAGCAAGTATAGACAAAGGGCAGAAATCTGGTGATTATTAAGGGTGGTACCATTCATGAAACCCATGCAAAGAGAAAACCCACAGCTCTACTGCATTTTGCATGTCCATTTGAAAAATGCTTTTGTGTCACAGTTCTGAGCAGAACAGTGCTGAAGAACTTGGGGGCCCAGGTGCTCAGATACACCTTCCTCATCCCTTTCTGAAGAGGCTCTCCTCAGGCCATTTCTGCATGTCTCTCCGTAAGTAATTCTTAATTGATTTCTAATATTGTCTAGTCCTGACTTCTCAGCTAACTTCTCAGCTTAGGACTAACACAGTGTCTAACTATCTAGTTCAAAGCATGAATGAATTCACAGGCTTGGCTGATCTATTAAGTAGCATTTCTATTTGAACAGTAAGGTAACACTATCCAAAAATCAAAGCAAGAATAGTTTAATACGGTGAATCAACGTGGCTACAAGCAGTTATTAAACTTCCTTCTTTCTGGTTTCATTTTAAAAATATAAATGAACCATTGAGCACAGAAAACTTGCAAAATTTCAGGTAAAAATGATGCAGTATACACTCCATAATCAAAATATCATGGTAAGATATTCAAGGTTTTTGTTATAAAAGAAGCCCATGTCTTGTAATTAACTGAACATATAACTTAGGTTGTTGCCAATTGAAGTTCCAGAACATACTCTTAAAATTGCATGAAACAATTTTTTTTTAAGTTTTTTTTTAAATAAAGAAGAGTCAGTTTAAAGAGAAAAAAAATAATGCATTTCAATTTTAAGATCTTCTTTTATTTAAATAATATTTTTAGTCGCAGTTGTAACGAGCTCAGGAGAACAATACCAGCTGTGTGTAAGAGGGATCAACAGTCGGTCTAGAAGAAATGAAAATTTGCTGTTTGAAGTCATGAGTCATGAAGATAAGGTACTTTCCTTGGAGGAAATAATTGAAGATGAATTCCAGGAATTCTGTGTTAAGGACATTTCGACCGAAGACTGAAATCTGTGATTTCAGACTCTCCTGAAACTCTAAGGGTTTAACTGCGGGCGCCCCACTTTGCAGGACAGAGGCCTGGCTGCCAGTGAAGTCCACCTTCGCTTTAAAGTGTTAGGAGTGCTTATGACTTTTTGATTCAGAAGATGATACTGCATCTTTACCAAAAGCAAACGTCACAAAAAGCAAGCATCCAAAGTGACGAGGAGCAATGGGAATTCTTGCAAAGATGATTAAGGAAGGCTGCTAGTCATTTACTGATCTGTGGTGAGAGCACAAAAATGGAAAAGCAGTTACATTAAATGGGTAGCATGGTAACAAGACTCACACTGTGCCGGTAGAATGGGTCAACTTTTGTTGGGTATTTGTCAAACTGTAAAGGGATCAAAGCAAAAGCTAGTTACTTAAAGAATCTACATTTCTGTTCACTGCTTCAGTGGAGGTAGCCCGAAGCAAGCTTCTCTGCCGTTAGGGCTGTCATCAGCCTCTGTAACCTCACTGTATATGAAACCATTCTGAGTTCGAGTCACTCTGACAAGAAATCAACAGGAATGCAAAATCAAAGTGAAAACCCATTCAGTGCATTTAGGTTGTGGCCACACAAGAGCAGCTTTCTTTCTAGGCTATATTTAGAGATTGGCGCGCACCAAACATCTGAACTGGAGAGAAGAGGCAATTGTTCAGATAAATCAGAGAGAAGTGAGCGCTGGATCTGATTTATCCAGAGAATTCCCTCCGTTTTCATCTTCACTTTGGCAGAACTGTACATTCAGCTGTTTTCTGAAATGTATTACCCCCAAATACAAGGCAATTTGGGCTAGGTCTTAGAACCTTTCTTTTGAGCAGAAAAGAGAAAATACCATTATTTCTTCTAAGTAATGTCATCATCCTGGGCTGTAACTCCCCTCAGTTAGATTTAACTTATTTTGTGAAACAGCTCACTCAGACTGGTATAAGCTCCTTCTCTAAATAACTGTTGAGAAGTACGGTTCATCCAGAAAATAGATACAGGATTTATCATAGGAAAAAATTTTTGGTCCCAAGGCCTTACCTCTAATATTCTCCTAAATAAAATTTATAAAATAAACTTTGAAATATATATTTAAAAAAATTAAGTTGAACAAAATGGGGGAGAGGGAGGGAGGAGAGGATGCCAAGTTTGGTGAATCACGGAATTCAAATCTATCCTCCCAATGCCTATATTAATTGCCTTAAGATCAAGTATTTCCTGAAATATTAAAAATTAAATAAGTAAAACACTCTAATGGTCACTGTTATGGACAGGCATCTATCTCAGAATAGTTAGTATCCTACTATTCCTTACAGCTCCTAAGTTAAAAAACAACCCTAACTGGTCCTCCCGGCGTGCGCTAGTCCCCAGGCAAGGCCAAGATCGCGTCACTGCCAGTGGTCCCTCTTACCACAAGGCTGAGTTCGGACCCTGCAGGGCTCATCGTTCCCTGACCACTTGCTGGCAGAGCACAACAGTAGACTGGGGGCGCTGTCTTATGAAACACGGGAAATACAAAACCTCCGTCAAAGCCGGTTTAGGAAACCTTCCGTAAGAGCGGGTACTGGGGGAGGGGTACCCAGGGCCATCCAAGTCTCCTGATGGCTCTCTCCCCATCGGCCCTTCCGGACTTCCCGGGATTCTGTGAGCATTTATTTGCTAGCGCCGAACACTGACAGATACCTTTTTATAGCTGGTGGCAACTCCCCAGGATGCTCAAGAAAACAAAATCACCCTTAAGAAGTTAACTACCGACACTGGATGTGACTGTTTTGAGGGCATCTAGAATAAATTCCACCCACAGTGCTAGAAATAACCGTCTAGAAAAGGCGGTTGCTACTTTAGGCCCTGGGTCAGTGCTGCCCGGAGCAGGGCACATCCCCTTCTGTCCAGCAGAGTTGAGCAAGGTCAAGGGAGCCCCCAACGGCTGTTGCTCCCCAGCCAATCTCCTGCGCCCGGACGGCCTGGTCCAACCCCACCGTGCTGCACGAGAAGAGAGTCGCGCTCCACTTGTCCTCACATTTCCGCCCGGGGTACGCACCATGGGCGGTGCTGGCGTCGGCATGATGGCGGTGGGCGGCAGGGCGTGGGGGAAGGGCGTGAACGTGTGCTGGTGCGTGTGCTGGTGCGTGTGCTGGTGCTGGTGCTGGTGCTGGTGGAACTCGGTCCGCAGGTAGGGCGGGGGGCCCAGGGAGGCCCCGCGGTCGGCGCTCTGGGAGGCCAGAAAACGTGTGTTCAGTTCCTGTCGCAAGATGTCTTGCTCTGGAAGAGAAGAACGGGGACAGGGTAACACCTTTTCTTGGGACGGTAATTTCTTGCAGAACAGGACATCCAAGCAGCTCACCACGGAGGGCTACGGGCCCAGGGCACGGGCGCTGGGGCTCTCAGGGATGCGGCTGGGCCCTCAGTGGAAAGGGGTAGCCGACCAGGCGGTCGATGGTAAGGCCCAGTCACACACTCTGTTCTCTGTCTCAGCTTTCAGGGACAGGCGGTCCATCAGTGGGGTGCACGGACAGAGTCCAGGCCGAACAGCCAGAGGTCAAGTTTCAGCTGTTTTACTGCCAGCTGAGTGACCCTGGGTGTGGGAAATCACCCATCTGTGTCTCAGTTTCCTCATCTATCATACGGGAACAATAACATTGCCTGTGCTATGGATTTGTTTCAAGGGTTAAACAAATGAACCTATTCAAGTGCTTAAGAGCAGTGACTGGCTGACTAATAAAAGTGAGCTGTCGACACAGCAACGTGCCATGACAGAGCCCTCATGCCCTCTTCCAACATAAACCTCTGCTTTACGGCTCTCTGTATCAGTGGTAAAACATGGATGGCCACGACGAACCCAAAGTTGTGCCACTTGGCCTGATTAATACAGGTGAGGAGAAAAGGACCCAATATCCAACACTAGGTGTGTCCTTAAAAAGCTGGGACATATGCTCACAAAAAGTACATCTTCTTTCCCACCCACGGTAGAAGGCCTTAGTCAGCTAACAAGGATGTGACAAGATCCTGGCCTGAAACAGACATGGGATGTGTAGAGCTTTTCTGTCAAGCTAATGGGAGCCCAGGTGACAGGGCCCAGACAATCTGTGCTTTACTGCTCAGAGGATGACCCTGGTCAGAAAAGTCCCTCTGGCAGTGTCCGATTCCAGGACACTGTCATGCCAGGTTGAGATGGGTGTTGGTACATATTTTTGCTGAATCTCAGCCTACAGAGGACTGGAGGAAGATTACAAGAAGACATACAATAAAGCAGAAAATCGTGAGTGGATAACACCTAGCCATCAGGGACAACACAGACGGCAGGCGAGGCCCTCTGGAGAGGAGAGTGGGAGCACAAAGAAGCCAGGCCAGCTCGTCCGTCCTACCTGAGTAAGTGCTCCCGGCCGGGTGTCCGGGCACCTGCAGACTCCCTGATGTCAGAGGTGGTGGAGGAGGCAAGGCAGTGGGAGGGGCAAACATATTGGGGTGATGTGAGTGTGCGGGGGGCTGGAGGGTGGGCGTGAAGCTGTGCAGGGGGCTGTGGTTGGGCAGTGACAGGGGGAACGGGGAGGCTGAGGGGTGGTGGGAGACGTGAGGGGGGGCGGGCTGAGTCTTCGCTGGAGTGCTGCTCCTGCTACTGCTGTTGGAATACCAAAAAAAAAAAAAAGGAAAGAAATGAAAAACAAAAGAGGTAAGCCATTTATTTTCTTAAAAAAAAAAACCCTATGTCCCTGCCCAAAGCCATTCAACACCCTTTCTCTTGCTCCTTCCTCTTCCCAGACCCTCCCCTGTGCGCACAGAGCCTCTGCTGAAATCGCAGCTCTTCTAAACTGCCCCCACGACTGCGGACACAGCAGAATAGGAGCTGCTGCCCCAAGCCGCCGCCATGTCCAGACAGCTGCCCCCTCCCATCCTGCACCAGCCACACCTGCGATAGGGCAACGTCAGTGGAAAGGAATAAGCGCGGTGAGCTGCTCCCTCTTCTGTGAAGAAGCACAGGGAAGGGCGAGCCAGGGGGTCAGGTGCCCCGTCACCCCTATGGTCTGGAGGCCACAGACATGGCCTCAGGGGTAGAAGATGGGCCTGGCCCCTGCCAAGGCAGCTTCCTTCCCCTGTTGCAGACAGGAGAGAGCAAGGCTCTTGACCGCCACGGTCACCCGTCACAGTCACAAGGAAAACACTATCAAAGCCACCAAGCGCGGGGGCTTAGAATGACAACCCCCGGGACCAGCCGGGGTGGGCAACACTGGGCCCTGCACCCTGGGGTCCCTCTTCCCCTTTTCTTTGCAGGTTTCCTTATGCTGCTTTGTAAACTTTCCTTTGTACTCCGGCAAAGACAAGACGGAAGAGTGCCTGGATCTCCAGGGAGGAACACCTCTCTCTCCCTAAACCTGGCGTGTTTCTTCTCTACCTCTGTGACCCACCCGGAGGAAGGAAATCACAGTGGAAATTCCTCAAACCAGATTACGCCTTGGTCCCCATCTTCCCACCCGTGGAGTTGCAGGGAGATGTGATGGGGGGGTGGGGGTGGCAAAGAGCTTTCCTTCTAAGACTCTCAACATTCCACCATCTCACTGGCTTTCCGTTCCCTGCCTCTGACCGGGGAACTGGCGGGGCTCCCGGGCACAGAGCCCTCAACTCAACTCTCCCTTCCTTGAACCTTCTTCTCCTTCCTGCTTTCACTCTCTCAGGAGCCTCCGTAGATATTTAGCTCTTGACAACGTCCTCACCACCCATACTCCATCCAAAGCATCCCACCCTGCTCCCAAGAGACCCTGTCCCACCGGCCTCTCAGGCCCCGTCCCTGTCTTGCGTCCCCGCCTCGCTGAGAACACTGCGATCAAGCTTCCAACAGGAAACCGCAGTCCCCGCGGGCCCCGCTCCCACCGCCAGCTGCCCGTCCCACAGAAGATGACCAAAGCCGGGCAGGCGGCTCACCTGAGGCTGTTGAGGCTCAGGCTGCTGCTGTTGTAGGCGGACAGCGGCTGGGGGAGGCTCTGGGCGGAGGGGTGGGCCGGCGCGGGCGGGAGAGCCTGGGGCGGCAGCGGCCCCGGGGACTGCGGCCGGGGCGGCCGGGGCGCCGGCGGTGGTGGCGGCGGCGCGGGCTGCAGCGGGGCCTCCGGGGGCGCGGGCGGAGGCTGGGCGCCGGGGCGCGGGGGGGGCGGCGGCGGGGGCTCGGCGCGCGGCCCCGAGGCGGGGTCCGGAGAAGGCGCTCGGGGCGGGGGCTCCGCCTGGGGCTGGGGCGGCGGGACCTGAGGGCGGGGGTCCTTCAGCACCACGGGCTCAAAGATGGGCTCTTTGCCGCAGTCCTGGCTCTTCTCCTGGCTCCTCTCTAGACCCGAAATCTTGGGGACAATGGGCCCCGCATCGCGGCCGTCGTGTTGGGGTAGCGCGCCGACACCGAGCTCCGGATCTGTGCGGGGCGAGCAGAGAGAAAAGCACAGGCAGGTGCGTGAGTGGAAGCCAACGCCGGGCCCGGGTCATCTGTGCCCACTGGGCCGTCCCCGGTGCTGTCCTGTCTTTACCGCTGGGAGCAGCCGGGTCCCTGGGGGAGAAAGGCCCACCAGCCAGAGAAGGCTGCCTTCCAGGAAGCGGCTGAAGCCACCAGACTCTGCAAACGAATGTTTTCCTTAACCTTGACAAAGCCTTTTGTGCGGCAAAATTCAGAAACAAGCGCCAACAAGTTGATTCTCCTTTTAAAACAAATATACTTCTTGACTACAACACAGAGGAGAAGTGTTTGCAGTAGCACACGAAGCAGAAGTTATTTAGCCCCACAGATGTCTCTTATCGGCCTGGCCTCCTTCCCCCTTTCCATTCGGACTGATGGAACCCGCCTGACATCTGGAGAAATAATTTTCTGTTTAGCAAGCGCGAAACTTCCGGTCACACGTCAGGCCCCCTACTGCTGAGGCCTTCTCCTCCTACCGATGATCCCAGGGTTTGAGATCGAAGGTGCAAACATGAATTTAGACCAGTTTACTGTCAACTACACATGCTTGAGTTCTTAAAGGATTCCCTCTGGACCACTGGAGGAGTCCTTAGCCAAGTGAGGACAAGGGGTGTGATGCTGGACTTGAGACCAAGCCTAGATGTGAAATGTAAGTCAAATTCTACAGTCACTAATGAAACGTAGACAACAGATGCTCCTATATGAATTTAAAAGATATGCTTCCCTCCAAAGGTCAAAAGATCCATGCCACATCTAGTATAGGGGTTACCTGATTACCCCATAAGTCAAACTCCATACAATCCTCTAACAGAATAATGAAAGACAAATATGGCATTAAATACAAAGAGGTGGACCGATTTATGAGTAAGTACTTTTGTATACATCGCAGGGAAAAAATTACCTTTCCTGCATTTTTGCGCTGAAAAAAAATCCATCCTTTTATTATTACACAGCTTAGAAACTGGAAGAGAATAGATCACAATATTCTCTGAAATGAGGGTGGTGTTTCAGGGTATTCCTAAATGAACTACTTTGGGCATGAACTTTCTCTTCTAATCTCACTGTTACCAAGTATGAAAAACACATGGTATTCTCACTGGTCCTATTAATTTCTGTTGACGTCCTCTTGCGTGTACACACGTCATTTTTTCTTCCCTGGAATTTGCATCAAAGCAACCCATTATTTTCGTGTTCTTTTGGTAAAACAGATCAAATCTGTAATATGCACAAAAGCAGAAACAAATGGTGGGTTTATAAGCAAACCACGTTTTTAGTTAATATGAACTCGGCTGTCCTCAAGTCTCACAGACAGTGTGGAACAATTACACAAACAGGATGCCAAGAAAGCCCCCTCTTCACATGGCTCAGGTATGAAAGGATAAAGCATCCGATGCATCTGGTGAAAAGCAACTCTAGACTTCTGACATCCTACTCACACACATTTCTCTCCACTGCTGTCTTCAGGACCTTGCGGAAGATCTTTGCTATGATAAGCTGACATTTTATGAATTTCCAAAACCTGAGGGCTGAGAGAACAACAAGATTCCTGATGCGGACCCAGACCCCCTTCAGCCACAAGAAGAACTCCTACAACACAAAGGAAGACCCTTTATCTGCAGACACCCAGCTCGAGGGATCCTGGCTGTGCTCCTTTTTCATTTTTTTTCTATCATTTTCACAAGATTTTCCATAGCAAGCAATTCTATAAGCTCTGAAAACCACAGGCTTCACACAATGCAGGCTGGTTGGTTAGGTGGGGCAGAAAGCACTAACACCCCGGAAATCCTAACAGCACAAAAAAAGAAGGCACAGTACAGGCTTGGGCTCGCTTCCCAAGGCTCCGTAAAGGCAGAGTTGGCGCTCATGTTTCCTCTGCTGTCCCACCGTCTCAGGACCAACCCAAACCCAGCTAGAGTCAGAGGAGTGGTGCTGAGACTGTGGCGGTGTTGCCATCCCTGACGATCAACAAGGTACACCGGCAAGACCAAAACCTCTCTAGCGAACCCTACAAATTTGTAGGGAACCATTGGCTTGGGAAACCGAGAATCACAGAATTTTGGAGGAAGACCAGAATCTGGGAGACCATCCCAGCACTTCTCAAACTTTAACGTGGTGCATATGAAAGCCCCGAAGATCAGATTCAAATGCAGATTTGGATTCAGCAGCTTTGGGGGTGAGCGGGGCTCCAGAGTCTACCATTCTGAGAATTTCCCAGGTGATGCTGATGCTCAGACCGTTCTGTGAGTAGCAAGCAAGCATGTTATCCAAACCTCTTTGACTAGATGCGGAATAAGCCCAGAGAAGTTAAGGAACTTGCTTGCTGTTGAATAAACCAGACAGCAGAGTTCTAGTGCTAACTCTGCCACCACTAAGTGACTTTTCTATGATTTACACAATGCTGCCCCCAACACAAAACAGGTAATGATAAATCCAGGATTCAGTTAAAATATTTAAGTACAATCAGTGCAAAGGGTTAGGAAAGCTACAAACTGTCGCTGAAACACGGCCTTTCAGCTCAGTCTGAAAGCTATTGTCAATCCATCAACACTGGTGCCCCAACCTACTGACCGACAGGTTGGAAGGCTGGTAAGAACTTTGGGGCTGAAACAGTTTTACGACCCCCCATTTGCACGGGTTTCGTGAGGCACAGACTAGGCATCATGCATTTTTGTGGCTAATCGGCAATACATTTCCTGTTCAATTATTCAATAAATGCGTCTTCCCAGTTAAGCTCCTCCGTCCTGACAGTCCACTTGTCTTACTGAGCTTCTCCAAAATTGGCAAGAACACATTAAAAAAAAAATTTTTTTTGTATTGCTCAGTGTGCTCTGAATTTGCCAAAAGATGAAATGTGCTGAGGCGAAAGAAATAAGAACGTGCAAATTGACTAGTCTTTTATTTAGAAGCTTTTTTCATTACATTTTGGGGTTTTAAAATTTCTCTTTTGTGTTTATAAAAATAACATCATGCTTATAAATAAAAGATATGCAAATCTGAATTACACTATACAGTAAAAAGGCTGAATGTACTGCATGTAAATTATATCTCAAGAAACTTGACTCAAACACAATACTTAAAAAAAAAAATCGTAAGGGTAGATTAGGAAAAATGTGCTTGATTTTACTTCAAATTGGATACAAGTTCCCTGGGGAAAATGGACTCTCTTTTACTTTACTAGCTGAATATAAACCCTATAACCTCTGTGGAGGGCAATGTGGCAACATTTAGCCAAAAAACTAATGGAGTTCCCTTGACCTGATGAGTAAGAATTTGGTCTATAAACACAGTGGAACAACATCATGATTTGAATCGCCCGTTTGGAAACAACTCAAATGTAATCATTAGGGTTCTGGTTACAAATGTATTTGGTACATCCATGCAGTGGAAAAGACTGCAGCTGTACCAGTGGATGAGGAGCTCTATATGTACAATGTAGAGCATATGCTAGCTTTTATAAAAAATGGAAGAAAATGTATTAATTTTTACTTTATATATAAAGCAGCTCTGGAAGAATACCCAAGAAACCAATAGCAGTGAGTTACCTGTTTGGGGGCTTGAGGAGGAGTGAGAACTGGAGAGACAGAAAACTGGGGGAGGGGGAGATATTTTACTGTCTACATACATGCATATTTAAATTTTTTTTTTTTTTTTTTTTTTTTGGTACGCGGGCCTCTCACTGTTGTGGCCTCTCCCATTGCGGAGCACAGGCTCCGGACGCACAGGCCCAGCAGCCATGGCTCACGGGCCCAGCCGCTCCGCGGCACGTGGGATCCTCCCGGACCGGGGCACGAACCCGTATCCCCTGCATCGGCAGGCGGACCCTCAAGCACTGCGCCACCAGGGGAGCCCCCATATTTAAATTTTTGAATCCTGTGATCATGTTACCTATTAAAAATTTTAAAACTGGTCTTATATTTAAAAACAGTCTGAACAAGGGGGAAAAAAAGCAAAGCAAACAAAACTGGGAATTTGAATAGTGGTATGACTAACAGGCACGGAGAGTATATTTTATGAAATAAGAAAATAGAATGCACACGTTTATACTAATAACTTTTAAAATAAAATGGATTTTATGAAAAATATAAATTACTAAAACTGACTTAAAGAAACAAACAAACCCAATCATAAAAGTAAACTGAAAAATGACTCCATATCAACACCCCCTCAACCAAAAAAAGGTACCAGGTGCATTTCGTGTTATAGACAATGTGGACTAAACCTATAGGAAGCAAACGATTCCTGTCATTTAAATTGAAGACCAACAGCAAACCTACAACCAAAGGAAGAGGCAAAACTATTGTTTACAAAAAATATAATTATCTCTCTGGAAAAGATAGCTGAAAAAACCAGCTGAAAAAATATGAGAACTAATAAGAGAGCTCAGTAAGGTATCCAAATAAAGAAAAGCCACAAACATCAGTCGCTTTCCTACACACCAGCAATAGTGAAGAGAAAATAAAAAAAGAATACCCTTTACAATAACCAAAATCATGTAACACTTGGGAACGAACCTAACAAGAAAATTATAGGGCCTATAAACTTTCAGAAACATACCCCCCCAAATGCTTTGAGAATCTATGTTCTAGGGTGTTTTATGATTCAAAAAATAAATATAAAGAAGTAAATAAATAAATAAATAAATGGGGCGGGGTGGGGAGAGAAAGAGAGAGAAGTTAAAGGTTAAGCCATGGAAGAGGTAGCTCTTAAAGAAGACCACCCCTTGGGGGAGTTTTCAAAGTTTGTTGGAGTATGTCTGGCTGTCACAATGACTGGAGGGTATTTAGTGGCTCTCAGGGAGATTAGATGTACCATGATATGAAGGTAAACCACACACAGTATCTTGGTTCACGTTCTAAAGTCCCACTGAACATTTGTGCAGCTGAAAAACCTAGAACCTGTTTTTGCAAAGAAAAGACAAAATAATTTTCCACATGGCTTTAATACACACTGGGTTTTCTAAGAATGCAACTATTGTATGTTGTCGCATCTGCTGTGTTATGTCTTGTTGTTGAGTTGTTCATCACTTGGGAAAATCATGACATCAATGGTAATAAGGCTGATCCTGGTATGTGAATTACCACGACAGCCATGCTTCTATGTACAGATTCAAGCATCTGACCTTTCGTTGTCTTCTAATGCAAACAGGCATCTATGTACTTAAAACATATTATGTTATTATAAACTACCTTCTATTTGTTTTTCCTTTACGTTTCATTAAAGGCTTCCTATACTTAAAAATTATGTGTGCAGATAAGCATATCAACCATACATTTCACTCCAGAAATTAAAAAATAAGAGTGTGCTATAGGTACTTCCCTGGTGGTGCAGTGGTTGGGAATCCGCCTGCCAATGCAGGGGACACGGGTTCAGTCCCTGGTCTGGGAAGATCCCACATGCTGCAGAGCAACTAAACCCGTGTGCCACAACTATTGAGCCTCTGCTCTAGAGCCTGTGGGCCACAACTACTGGAGCCCGTGCTCCGCAACAAGAGAAGCCACTGCAATGAGAAGCCTGTGCACCCCAACCAAGAGTAGCCCCCACTCATCACAGCTAGAGAAGGATGCGTGCAGCAACGAAGACCCAATGCAGCCAAAGGGAAAAAAAAAAAAAGCGTGCTATAAAATAGTTCTTACATTACACAAAGAGGGCGCTGGGTGTGGTGGGATTGAGATTTGATGCATTATGTCCCTGTGATGGACTGCTCTGTTTCTAGAAGTCCAATAACTTACTGCAAAAATGCAATAACTATCTGAAAGGGTTGTTGTGGAAACTAAAAAGTCATGTTAAGTGCTTTCTACAATGTATAGCGCAAAATAAGTAAGTGATCCGTGTTCCCAAAACTACTGTAGAAAGATTTAATTTCATGGAAAATATTTCATGACAAAATTACTATTAAGTAAAATAAAGTGCACTATTATCAATATGGTTTCAATACTTAAAATTATCTCTATAAATGCATACATATATGTACAAAAAAAGAGATTAGAAAGATATGCATCAAAATGTTAACTGTTACCTTGAAGAAACAAGAAAAATAAACTCATATCAAGGGGAAAAAATGTTAACTGCAATCCCATCAGCCAGAAACAAACATTGATTCAAATTTTTTAATTTGTGCTTTTTTAAACTTTCCAGATTTTCTATAGTGAATATGTATTATTATTATAAAAGAAAAGAAAGGGATTATATTTTTAAAGACTTCCTTCGTGGAAAATACATCTCCACCATCTAAGGAAGTCAACCAGGAAAGTGACTGTTCAAGTCTCTTGAAACTGCCTTACCTACTGGATGGAGTTTTTAGAAAAGCTCTTCACCCAGAGGACAGATAAGTATTTTTCTCTCAGAAATGAGGAGAGGATATGGTATGCATTAGCCTTCCATCAACTCCTCAATGTTTCTAACTGGTTCTAACTGGTGTACTTGAACAGAAAGGAAATGGTGAACAGCTGATGACAGAGAAGGAACGGGGGAGGTGGGGGGAGGAGACAAACTCTCCTAAGGCACGTTTCGGTGCTTCTGGTCTTTACACTCGATTAGAAAGCCCTAAGAGGGTTTACCCACTATAAGGTCATTATTGTAGAAAATATGAACGAGCCTGAAAGGCATCACGAAAACCTTGTGGGGCACTGGCCATTAGGCAATGTATCTACCCATCCATCCATCCATCCATCTGTATCTGAATGTTTGGACAGGCCCTATTTTTACATTATTCTATCTTCTAGCTAGCTTTTCTACTTATTTGTCCCCATGGAAGAGCCACAGAAATCTCACCACATAGAAAGAATGAAGATTGTAGCAAAATAAGAAAAAGAACCCAAATTTTAAATCGAAAAGTGGGAACATTAATAAATCTTGAAATGTTCAACACCAAACAGCCCAGAAATATAGGGAAGCATCAGATTTCTATGAATCTACATGCAATTATTTCAAGCTACCAGCAATATCCATTCCTTAAACACACTTTCTGTTGTCTATTCTGTGACCTCAGACAAAATCTCCTTTTTAGCAAAGGCTGCATGTTTTGTATATACTTACTAAAATGAAAACCACACTGTTGAATTCATTTACCAATACTCTGAACTCTCCCCGTGTTTCAGGTGCCATCTCTAAAACTCTACACGCCAATGGTGTTTGACCGAAAACAATCTACCTTCTGTAGCCTACACTTCTCTTTATTTTTCTCTTCTCCCTCTTTTCTTCAAATCATTAAACAGAGACCAGTTTGTTCCATCAGCAGATTCAATTACGTGAACGAATGGAGGGATGACATTCAGTCTTGCAGCTCTTCCTTCGCGGTCACTGAAACTGTACAAATAAATTGAGGAAAGCCCACTGTTTGTTCAAGGCAAATTAATTTTCAAACACTGCAAGAGTGGGCAATCAGGGGAATGATGGGTGCTTGGCAGGGCTCAAAGAGATTCCATTTTGGGCTTGTCATTTTGTGTAAACATTAATTACCATCTGGGAGGCTAAGCTCTGGGCTGAAGTCTGCATCGCAAACCTCTGAGGGCCTCCAGGGCTCCTAGTAAAAGCAGAATCCTAAATAGGAAAGAATAGCCATTGCATCTGCCAAAACACCAGCAGCCCACGGGGAAAGCTCTGTGGAGCCCAACAGATTAGAGGCTGCTGTTCTTAGAGGCTAGTTTGGATAGCATTGAGTTTACCAGATTAACCTAGGACAGGGGTTAATCTGACGGGGGTTAAAGAAAAGTCAACAGACTGCAGTTGAGCGTACTTAGATCTGATTCAAGTTTATTCCTAGTAACCCTCACACCAACAAGCATCCATCCTGAAGAGGATGTCCACGTTCCTGATGCTTTACAACCGAAGACTCTGCCTTCCGGGGGAGTATCAATCTTGGCTGTTCAGACTAGAGCCCACAGCAATGGCTTCCGCCTACAGCACAAGGCACCCTTACAGGTCAACCTGGGCTTGCAAACATTTTATTTCTTTTGTAGCCTCTGGCACATAAGAGCAATGAAGGACCGTGTTGATGAAGGACCAAAATCAGGACGAAAGAGGCTGCGATCTACTGGGGGTGGAGACGGGGGCATTAAAGTCTTTAAAAAACCCAGGAATGTCAAGGTCGTACACAATTCGCCTCATGTTTTCATTTCATACAAGGTGAAACGAATCACTTCATATGCCCAGCACTGTGCTAGGTCCTGAGGATACAAACATTAATGAGAAACAGCCCCTGCCTTCCAGGAGCTGGCGGTTGAGGACGCAGAACAGAGAGGAAAAACACATGAACCAGTAGTCTGGAAACCTGTGGCCTTCAACTTCAGTGTTTGTTATTTGCCAGGTTCACAGAGAAGCTCAGAGTTATCCACGGTAAAGCACTTTATCTGTAACACTTCCTGCTGCACTGGCTCCAAGGATCAGTCTTAGGCTCAAATCAAGTGAACTGTGTTCTGGGCTGTGTAGAGACCTAACCAGGTATGAAGGCTGAAATCTCCAATCACTGCCCAGAATACTGCAAAAACTCCAAACGCCAGTTTCGGAGAAAGCCCAGGCTTTCGTGTTTTGGCCTCAAAGACACACTCCCATTATCTTTGCTTGCGTCCTCCTGCCAGCCTCAATGCTCACCAGCAAGCCTCTCCGGCCAAGATCCCCTCCCGCCTGGTTTCCCTCGCCAGCGCCTCTCTGCCTCTGCCCCCAACCCCTGCCATGGGTCTCAGCGTCCCCGCCTGTGCTCATCAGCCTCGTCTGTTGACCAAGTGCCCACGTGACACTGTGGACTCTGCGTGTGCTCACCCCAAGCACGATTACTCTTAAAACCAGGGTGCACTCAACACCTGACACGACGCTTCTGTGTCTGTGCATCAGTACAGGGGTCCCAACAAGGAAAGGTTCTAAAAGGATTTTCAACCAAACATGTTCGCTCCTGAGCGAGGCCGATGCTGCAGTAAAAGCCACAGGACACATTCCTTACACTCGAAGACAACAAGAAGACAGACCCTTTGCTTATTCTGGAAATTTTCCAAGAGGTGGGATCAAGGCACTGACAATGAATTATACCTTTAGATGTTTGGTTAAAAAAAAAGTCTTCCTAGTATCTAATCATCCTGCCTTTCACATTAAGAACAATCAAGTGAGGATATGGGGGAGAAAAAAAGAATGTCATCTTTCTAAAGGCAGCCCTCCTTCCTGTATTTTCCTTACTAAGTACAAATGAGGACTCAAAAGCTGTCAAGCTCATAGAGGCTCACAGATCTATTTATAGATCTGCCGCCTTTCCTGCTGTACTGCTGTCCACTGCTAACTTCGAATATCATCAGCTCAGGGTTTCACGTCTGTAGCCAGAAGGGGCAATAATTGTGAGGGTCACCTGCCCTTGGTCACCTTCTGAAGCAAACAATTCTTTGGTGTAATGTGTCCTTGCCATTTTGTCTCTTAACGGAATAAGCAATTTTTCTGGGATCTGTGCATGTCTGTTATATCAATACTTTTACGATATCTTGGGGGCTATAGAATGAGGCATCTAGCTAATAATGTTCACCCTTTGAAAGCTTAGTGCACCCATTAAAGTTGGCAGGTGACTGGCTCTAGGTTAAACCCGATTTTCAACACTTTGTACTTTACCAGAGATTGTTTTCTCAAAGACAAAGGTAAAAGCCGCCAGCACCAAAGACCTACTGAAATACGATCAGTCACCCTACCCTCCTGCTTTGTATGCTCTGATTGTGTGTCATCTGATGTCAGGCACAGATTAGACAATCACTGAGACCGTTTAGTGAAGAGGCTGGGTGGGGTCCGCGATGCTGGCAGGTAGGAATTTCCAGCTAGTCTATGCCAGGCTTTTCCTTGGCTCCCTGGTCCTCTACACAAATCCTCCCCACCCCCAAGTTTCTTCCTAACCCTCTGCATGCAGGGCTGGGGTGCGCGGTGTGCAGCCGAGGTAAGGCTGCCCTAGTTTCCGGTCAACACTGCTGCAGAGCCTCCGTCTAAAATGAGGGAGTTACCTGCATTACACGACAGCCCTGTATGGATTTCCGCAAAGTTACCCTCCTGTCAGCGTCCGGGCGTCAAAAGGAACGTCTCAAGTTACTCTAGTAGGAAGGAGTGAGGCAAATCTTTGTCATTTCTCACATTGGCAACTCAGTCTTTCTGTTGTGGAGGGAAGGGAAGAAAGAAGAAAGAATCACAGACACCAAAGCACGTGGACCACTTGGCCCCGCCTCTCCCTGTGCCGAGAGAGCTGCGGGGGGTGCCGGGGGTGGGGGGTTAGTACCCAGGAGGGACATCAGCGACCTCAGTCATTTTTCTACCAGTTCACACAGCTGTCACTTGGTGACTAGTAGAGCATCACCAAAAATCCTAAAAGCAGTGTTTCCCCAGAGAGTGGTTGGAAAACTCCAAGAACCACTCTTGTCCTGATCTCAAAGGTCGCCCTTGAGAAGTGGGCTTTGCCTCGGACAATGTCTCGCATCTTTTGGCAATGAACGCGCTGCCAGCATCCAGACGTGCCTGTCTGTACTCCTCAGGACGGAGCACAAAACTCCTTCCGAGTCTGTTCAAACAACCTGCTATGAGCCATGGGGCCTGGGTGCTGCGCAGCCTGCAATCTGTCTGACTAGCTTATGTGTGAGCACCACAGAGGCTGCTACAATGAATCCGTGACGGCTTCGATTTTTCTGATATCCTGGAGCCTTTGATTCTTTAGTTAAAGGAGGAGGAGCAGAGAAAAGAGGACTTTGACAGCTTCTCTAAGTAAATTCTGGCCTTTCTGATCCCAAACTGTCCTCCGTTTTACGCTATGACTCTGATGTGTTCCACAACTCGCTATTCCAGGTGTGGCCCACAGACCAGCAGTACTAGCGTCACCTAGGGTCTTGTTAGGAAGTTAACTTCACAGCCCCATCCATGCGCATGTTCAAGTGTGCAAAGCACTGCTCTGTAGCACTGCTGGGAGTGTGAAAGAGCCTCGGAAAGCCCCATAGCTGAGGGGTGCCATTCATGAGGCTGCCAATTCTTCATGTCTCCATCTCCCAGGACCCACGCTTGGAAATAACTGTCTCCATTCTTCCTCGGGTGGGTTCTCTACCAGCACATAAGCTGCTGCAGGGGTGGGATGGTGGGTGGTGGCTGTATCATCCACCAAATCAGGAGGCACCTCCAATATGGAACATAGTCACGGAGACCAGCAACAGTGAGCTCTCATTTGTGGTGATGTTTCCCATCCTGGCTCCATGCATGTTCCCTGGATCACTCACTGTGTAGAACAGGGAATTAGAGAGTCTTGGCCTAAAGCACGGCCATGAGCTGCCTTGAAGGACCTGACGGTTGTCACAAAGAAGAGGAAGTAGGTCTACTGTGAATGGTACGGCAGGACCAAAGGACATGAACATAACTGCAGAAGAAGGTTTCAACCTGAAACAGCCTGGGCTGCCATACAAGGAAACAAGCTAATGTTCTATTTTGCTCTTCAACGGAAGTGTCCAAGAGGACACTGAATGGCCATGACAAGAGTTCTGAGGAGTTAGTCGTGGAATGGGAAAGGGCCTGGACTAGACGACTTCTGAGATCCCATGAGCTCCCAAATAAGGTACTGGTAGCACACTCCTTGGGGGAACATCATTTCTTTATTTTCCTTGACCTTCCCAGAACCCGATCTTTTAAAACATTTCACCTGTAGATTAATAAACACTATCTCCTTGATTTGCACAAATTTTAATCAATACCACATCTGAGTTATAAACTAAGAATCCCTACCCCAGATGACTACAGATATAACTTTCCTTAGGAACAAAAGAAGTAAACCTGCTTATTCCCAGCTGTGATTTTGTGAAGTTGAAAGAGATTTTAAAAAACGGAGTGAGGGGGAGTGTTGTGCTGTTCCCTATATTTGAAATATTTTATCTTTCTCAAAGCGTAAGTCAACCAATCCTTAAACTGACTTTCTATAAACGATCCATGTAATAAATACTTGGTAGGAAAAAAAAAATCTCTTGCCATATTTTCATTTGCCATTATTTCATCACTTGTCATTACTTCACTATCCTCAGTTTAGCACAGAAAAAGGAAATATGGTCAAGTATAAAATCTGAAGCTACGTGTCCATAAGGTTTGGGAAAGCCGTGAAGACGGGGATGACATCAGCCTGTTAGAAACTGGAACCGCACTGGGTTCCATGGCGTAAGGTTAGCACTCTGGGCTCCGAAACTGCCTTTCTGCTTGAGTCACCTTTCCAATCTGAAATGCTTAAAATCACCCTCTAGAAATAAAGAGCAGGAAATTATAACTGACCTTGGATGGAGATGGAGCTGGAGTAAGTCATCAGAACAGTAGTGCCTCCAGATGCTCTCAGGCAACCAAGTTGAGACTTGGGACACGTACTGTCACAATGACTTAAACCCAGCCGCAAATACCTGAACTTTATGTTCAGAGATGTTTTCAAAACAGAAGGTAATATGGCATCCGTTTGTTTCTTCTTCAACTGCTAGAGGACCATCCATGTCTGCCTGGCTGTGCTACATCCCCATCCCCTGCTCGACAGGACTAAAATCAAGCCCATCCCCTCCCACTCCAACTCTGGATCCTCCGTCCCCATCACTGAAGCTCAGAACCACAGATCAACCTGTTTTCATTCCTCCTTAACAGTAATCAGTGGCTTGGTGTGAATACTGCTTATATAACGCCATTTAACACAAAGAAAACAACGGTTAGAGAATCTGTTGTTCCTCAGTGGCCTGAGTGAGCTTTTAAAATATAAATCAGATCATGCTGTCAATCCCCTGTTTAAAACTGTCTGCAGCCACTATGGAATATGGAGGTTCCTCAGAAAACTGAAAGTAGAATTACCATATGATCTAGCCCCTCCTGGGCATATATCCAGACAAAACTCTAATGCAAAAAGACACATGCCCCACTATGTCCATAGCAGCACTATTCACAATAGCCAAGACATGGAAACAACCTAAATGTCCATTGACAGATGAATGGATAAAGAAGATGTGGTACATATATACAATGGAATACTACTCAGCCATAAAAACCGATGAAATAATGCCATTTGCAGCAACATGAATGCAAGTAGAGATTATCATAGTAAGTGAAATAAGTCAGACAGAGAAAGACAAATACCATATGATATCACTTCTATGTGGAATTTAAAATATGACACAAATGAACCTATCTACGAAACAGAAACAGACTCACGGACATAGAGAAGAAGGGGGAGGGGTGGGGGAGGGATGGAGTGGGAGGTTGGGGGTAGCAGATGGAAGCTTTTATATACAGACCATTCTGTATATAAAACAACAAGGTCCTACTGTATAGCACAGGGAACTATTGATATATTCAATATCCTATGATAAATCATAATGGAAAAGAATATAAAAAATGTATATATATGTGTAACTGAATGGCTTTGCTGTACAGCAGAAATTAATACCTTATAGATCAACTATACTTCAATTAAAAAATAAACTCTCCAGTGGCTTCTCATCTTACCTAGAATAGACTCCCACCCCTCACCACGGCCCCTGCTGCACTTTCCCTCTGCTCCTGGCCACCCCCCATCCAAAAGCTTCGTGTTCTGCTCTCTCCATTCTCACACACGCCAGTGTTTCTGAATCCCACCTGCAGAAGTCCTGTTGCAGTCACACAACCTCGCTAACCCTTCTGCAGTCACCACAGCCCCTGGCAACCACCCAAGCCCTCCGATGAACTTCTGTTCTAGATGTTTAATGACTGTGGGACTTACCAGGCATTTGCTAAATTTTGTTAATGATATTTTAATACAACTAGTTTTCTGAGAAGAGGACGAGGAATCTCAAAATCTTTCCATTTATTCAATCCCAAACACAATGCCTTCCAGAGAGTGAGCACTTGAAAAATATTTGATTTCTTTAGCCACATAATAATCAATTTACAAAATTTAAGCAAGTTTCTTTATATATGCAATTCAAAAGGGGAAAAAATCACTATAATGAGAAAAATACTCAATAAACAATTACACAATAAGCCAGAAAAATCATGTCTCTTCGGAGTCATTTCCATAATTGTACATTATACTGCAATAAAATAATAGTATATAACACAAACAAATGCAACATAACTGGAAGTCATTATGAAGCCTAAGGATGTATTTTCGATATATAATAAAACTAATGTTCTATTTTGAATCATAAAAGATTCTAATAGTTTTGGAGTTTTTTGCATAACAAAAAAGCAGTGCAATCAAAAGCATATAATGTTAAAGGAGAGAGATGTATATTAATAATCAAAGGTAGGTAAAGCTTCTTTAGGCATTTGCCTATGGTCTACATTCTGGATCTACAGTAGTCTACAGACCACACTGACACAGAAAACAGGCTTGTGGTTGCCAAGGGGGACGGGGGATTGGGGGAGTTCGGGGTTAGCAGATGCATATTATTATATATAGGATGGATACATGACAAGGTCCTACTGTAGAGCACAGGGAACTATATTCAATATCCTGTGACAAACCATAATGGAAAAGAATATGAAAAAGAATGTGTGTGTATGTGTATATATATATATATATATATATATACATACACATACACACACACACACACAGAACTGAATCACTTTGTTGTATAGCAGAAATTAACACGACATTGTAAATGAACTATATGTCAATAAAATAAAATTTAAAAGTAAGTATAAAGTAGTCTACAATCTTTATGAGTACAAGTCTACTTTTATGTGTATTAAAAAAATAAACAAGAAAATATAAACAGTTTTTAGCCTGGGGGACAGTTATGGGGAAGTGTCAGAGGATTTTTACTTTTTACCTTCTACAGTATTTAAATTTTCAACAGAATACTGGCTTTAAATCCAGAAACATGACACAAAGTCAAGTAACTGTGCAATCAGCTTAATACATTCATTATGAAAAAAACCAAAGTAAACAATTTTTTAAGATTAGCCAAAGAAAACTGCTAAAAACTTAGTAGAAAAATTACATAGCAATGAAACACCAAGGAGCAATGAATGCTAGAAAGAATGGTACCTGAACAATGACAGAGTCCAAAGTACACGTGGTTGAGGGGGGAGAGACTGGGTTTTGGCCTGGTACAATAAAAATCTCTACGATTGCCAAATACAACTAGGAAACACACCCACACACAGTATAAATCAAACTGGGAGATCATGAAATAAAGACTTACAAAATAGGGACTTCTCCAGTAAAGCTGAGGAAAAGAGTTAATTTTTTTAAAGCTGCAAGAAAGATTCACAAATTGAAAATTTAATAGTCAAATCACAATTTTCCTTTGGAAATGCATCACTGAAATGGAAGTTGGAGGATCATCATCCAAAGATAGTAAGACAGGATATGTGTATCCACCTAAGAACAATTAGACGGGGAATTCTGGAATAAACTCTCCTCCTTCACCTGACCACAAGCACCGCTTAAATCTGAGATCTTGACTCCATGAGAGGTAAAAGGTTTTCCTATAGGGGAAAAGCAGCCCTCTGAGGACTGCAGACCACTGCCAAGTGATGATTCCCACGTGGGATGCACGCACTTCAACTAACAAAGACACAAAGAGATCGGCAGAGCCTAAATGACAGGGGCTTAGAGTCCTTGTTGCTGTTTCCAATGTCATCTTTTTCAGCCCATCGACTGTCCCACCCTCTCGTGGGTCTCAACAATGGTATGCACCTTGCAGCCTAACTGGACTTAACAGTCGGCTTGCTACACCCACCCGTGTGCACAGAAGCCATATTGGCTAACGGAATTTAAAGGTGCCAAGGAAGGTTTTCAATCCTAAACCAGAACTCAAGGCCATTCTGAAGTGCTGACCTTAAAGGCAGCATAGAAAGAGCAAGATAAAACAGTGGGTATTACTCTGATGTCCCCAAATCGGGAATATGCTTGCCTGTAACCTCGGTGGCTTCAGAGGCCACTGCACAGAGAAGCATGTCCACCTCACCACAGACAAATGGCCACACGTCACTCACCCCTGGAGGATCTATTTTTAATTACTGACACTGGTTATGTTTCTTTAGATACTGACTTACTCTGATCAATAAACTACTTTCTCCCAACAATCACACTTAGGACAAATGATTCCAGTTAGAGTTTGGTGTTTTCAAAGCATTGGGCCTAGGGCTTCCCTGGTGGCGCAGTGGTTGAGAATCCACCTGCCAGTGCAGGGGACACGGGTTCAATGCCTGGTCCGGGAAGATCCCGCACGCCGCGGAGCAACTAAGCCTGTGCACCACAACTAGTGAGCCTGCACTCTAGAGCCTGGGAGCCACAACTATTGAGCCTGCACTCTAGAGCCCGCAAGCCACAACTACTGAAGCCCGCGTGCCTAGAGCCCGTGCTCCGCAACAAGAGAAGCCACCATAATGAGAAGCCCGCGAACCGCAATGAAGAGCAGCCCCCACTCGTCGGAACCAGAGAAAAGCCCGCGCGTAGCAACGAAGACCCAACGCAGCCAGAAACAATAAATAAAATAAAATAATAAAATAAATTTATTTTTTTAAAAAAAGAAAAAAGCATTGGGCCTAGAATTCAAATATCCCCTGAGGGGAAAAAACAAATCTCCCAGGGCCTTTCAAAAAGTGAGAACAGGGGCTTGCCTGGTGGCGCAGTGGTTGAGAGTCCGCCTGCCGAAGCAAGGGACACGGGTTCGTGCCCCGGTCCAGGAAGATCCCACATGCTGCGGAGCGGCTAGGCCCGTGGGCCATGGCCGCTGAGCCTGCACATCCGGAGCCTGTGCTCCACAATGGAAGAGGCCACAACAGTGAGAGGCCCGTGTACCGCAAAAAAATAAAATAAATAAAATAATTAAAAAGTGAGAACAATTTGAAAATGCTTTGCAAACACTAAGGGCTCAAAGTATACTCATCTCGAGGAGGGGGAAATTATCATTCACCCCACATTTTTAACCATCTCTTCCTGATCTTTGGAGGTGTTACGTGAATCCTTTGCTTCAAATTCCTGAACACTAGAAATGACTATTGCTCCCAGTAAAAGTAGCCAAAGCCGATGGGTCATGAGTACCCCAGTTAAAACTGTGGACCCGGCACAAAGGTGTACTTCAGATACAATCTTCCAAATGGTCAGCGATGGGGGCTGGGATGAGGGGAACAGATATGAACAAAATAAAACCCACCAACTGGAAAAGAAAGCATGTCTTGACTAGAGGCAATGACACCTTAATCCTCTGGAATGCACCACAAATTCCACAAACATAACCGGGGGTGTTTACCCCCTCAAAACCCCAGATCAATTGACAGCAAATGCCTAAATCTTTTTTAGGTACAAAGAAGCACAATTTTCTGTCTGCCCTAACAAAGACATGTAATTACAGAGCGCAGAGTCTGAAGAAGATGCACCTTGGTGAGTTTGTGTAGTATCAGATTTTATAAAGAACAATAACAAAACAATGGGAAGCCTATTATGAATAGTAACTGGATTTGTGAAACTCAATAAATAGATGGACAAGTGGAAATAATGGAAGTTCAGTGTAGATTTCTCCCTAAATGAACAGAACTTATATCTCCCTTACGGCATAATTTTGAGAGGCAATATACTATAGTTCAAAAATTAACTGGATTCAAGTTCTGGCTTTGCCACTAATTAACCAAGCGACTTTGAGTAAATCACTTCACCTCTCAGAGCCTTGGCTTCCTCAAATGAATCAAAGAGAAGGTGACCCTTCTAGTTCCAAGGGTCTGTGACTATATTGGCACATTAGTCTATTTTCAATTAAGGCCATCAACAAATCACACACATGTACATATGAAGTGAAATTTTATTTTTAAACCCAAAACTGGATGGGCACAATCCAAGTCTTTGCTCTGCCGATCCTAAAAAAAACTATCTCTTAAACAGACACTAACTGAAAAGTAAGAGCCATTCAAACTCTAGCTTGCAAATTTTAGAGAAACCTGCTAATTGTAACAAGGGACCAGACTTATAAAATACTCTCCTGGCTGGAGGAGACTCTGGAAAATGGCTGGATGAGTCAAGTCTGCCTCTTTAACATTTATTGTCATTCCTTCTGGTAAAAAATAAGTTAGCCTTTAAGACCAGGAGCTTCTTGAGAGTGAGCAGGTATTCTATCTTCTGCATCTTTATATTTCCAGTGCCTGGAATACTTTAAGAAGCAAACGACGTTTTACTGATCGAGTGAATAACAGAATGAAGAAACTGGGGTGGCTGTAATGCTTGTTTTGAAAGTGTGAATTTGTGCCAGTGTGAACAATGTGCCAATGTTGTGTTTGCTTATGTGCAATTCTGTCTTCAAGAAACCCTAGGTGAATGCAGAAAACGGCACCCAGCTGAACCGAGTCCACAGGAGTACAATGAACATACAAACTTCAAACCCCCACCAGCGACCTCAGCTCACCACGTACCCTGAGTCCCACCCATCCATACCTGGTGCCACGACTTCCCCTCCGGTTTCAGACAGCCCTCCTGCCACCAATTCATGATAACTCACAGGCTGTAATCCTTCCAACATCCACATCCACAAGCCAACTTCAAGCCCTTTTCAAGGTAAATGCCACATTTATTGGAGCACTATGTATTTTTTTAACATCTTTATTGGAGTATAACTGATTTACAATGGTGTGTTAGTTTCTGCTTTATAATAAAGTGAATCAGTTATACATATACATATATCCCCATATCTCTTTCCTCTTGCGTCTCCCTCCCTCCCACTCTCCCTACCCCACCCCTCTAGGTGGTCACAAAGCACCGAGCTGATCTCCCTGTGCTATGAGGCTGCTTCCCACTAGCTATTTTACATTTGGTTGTGTATGTACGTCCATGCCACTCTCTCACTTTGTCCCAGCTTATCCCTCCCCCTCCCCGTATCCTCAAGTCCATTCTCTGGTAGGTCTGTGTCTTTATTCTCGTCTTGCCCCTAGGTTCTTCGTGACCATTTTTTTTTTTTTTAGATTCCATATATATGTGTTAGCATACGGTATTTGTTTTTCTCTTTCTGACTTACTTGACTCTGTATGACAGACTCTAGGTCCATCCACCTCACTACAAATAACTCAATTTTGTTTCTTTTTTATGGCTGAGTAACATTCCATTGTATATATATGCCACATCTTCTTTACCCATTCATCTGTTGATGGACACTTAGGTTGCTTAGGTTGCTTCTTGGCTATTGTAAATAGGGCTGCAATGAACACTGTGGTACATGACTCTTTTTGAATTATGGTTTTCTCCGGGTATAAGCATTAGTCTCCAAAATTTACAAGCAGCTCATGCAGCTCAATATCAAAAAAACAAACAACCCAATCCAAAAATGGAGAAATAGACGTTTCTCCAAAGAAGATATACAGATTGCCAACAAACACATGAAAGAATGCTCAACATCATTAATCATTAGAGAAATGCAAATCGAAACTACAATGAGATATCATCTCACACCGGTCAGAATGGGCATCATCAAAAAATCTACCAACAATAAATGCTGGAGAGGGTGTGGAGAAAAGGGAACCCTCTTGCACTGTTGGTGGGAATGTAAACTGATACATCCACTATGGAGAACAGTATGGAGGTTCCTTAAAAAACTAAAAATAGAATTACCACACAACTTATGTATTTCTTAACCACTTAACGTGTATAAAACTAAGTTACTATTTTTGTAAGGTTCCTGTCTTAAAAAAAAAATCTGTTAGTGATGAAATTTGTGCATCTCTAACCCATTTTCCCCATAGGTCCTGTAGTTTTAATTGTTCTGTTGTACATAGCACAGTGATTTTTCAGGAACACGTCTGTAATGTTCCAGCAGAACTGACTATACAGTTAAGTGAATTTGTGACAGAACGAACCTCATCTTACAAAGAATGTCAAAGAACAGGTCAACAGTCAGTCCAGGGGAAAGTTCTTGGTGGGCTGCAAAAAGGGCTTTCGGGTACTGCCCTCTTCAAGTTACTTATCCATTAAGTTATTTATAATATGCAAACGTTGAGAAAGCAAATATTTTTGACTCATTCACTCAAGAAAAATGTATTAAGCACTTACCAACAGCTAAGTGTTGGAGAGAGAAGAGAAAAACGATAAGGATGACTATCGTGGCGGAACTCATAATTGAATGGAGGAAAGACATAAATAGCTATAATGCAATGTAGTGAAAGCTCTAATAAAGGCATCACAGAGTCCTCTGAAATCACAAAGGAAGGACGGACTAACTCTTAATGACAGAAATATAAATCCCCAAAGCTTAACAAGCTGAAGCGATGGGTTAAAAGAAAAAAAAAACCCCTGCAACTACAATAGCCCCAATTGTTGAATGTACACCCAAAACCTTCAGGACTGCGAAGCATTGCCTCTCCTTTCTTTTATTTGCACTCACTTTGCAGTAAGCTCCAAGTCGGTCAAAGGCAATTCGAACGCAAGTTTTGGCTGTCTTAACACAAACGTCTACGGATGAGAGAGTACACATGGTAACACGGAGTAAAGCAGGGCAGGAGAAGCAGGCTCGGCAGACCTTCCTCTGGAGGGGTTGCAGAGAAGCTGGGGCAAATTCAGAGGATGATGAACAGAACCAAAGCCACGTTTCCTTGGTGGCTGCAGGCAGGGAACACTGCTGTCCCCTCCAGTATTTGAAGGGCTGTCTTCTGGAAGAGGAAGTGGACTTGTATTACATGGCCCCAAGGGGAACAGCTACACGGGGAACAGGCTTGAGCCCAGCATTAAGGAGACTTTTCTAACAATTACAGCTGCCCAAAGATAGAACAGCGCTCCCGGAAAGGCTTCTGGGTGGAGGGTGGAGGTGGGGGGTTCCAGCTTGGACTTCGTGACCACATGGCAAGGGAGCCACAGATCGGAGAGTCACACATCATCAGACAAACGGCTGAGTCTAGACCACCTTTCGGACCTCCCTCCAGCCAAAAGGTTCTATGACTCAAGTTACTAAAATTGAGCTTTGTAACTCTGGGCACGTTACAATTCTTCTCCATTCATAACGGGAGAGCCAGACACATCACTGACGTCACGCTGTCTGATCCCCTGCCCCCGCCCCTTTTTTAACCAGATAAAGAATCTATGAAACAGGACAAACAAAAAAGCATAAGGGGCTTCCCTAGTCGCGCAGCGGTTGAGAGTCCGCCTGCCGATGCAGGGGACACGGATTTGTGCCCCGGTCCGGGAAGATCCCACATGCCGCGGAGCGGCTGGGCCCGTGAGCCATAGCCGCTGAGCCTGCGCGTCCGGAGCCTGTGCTCCACAACGGGAGAGGCCACAACAGTGAGAGGCCCGCGTACCGCAAAAAAAAAAAAAGCCTAATGCAGAGGTCAGGAAGCGTACTCACAGGTAACCAGTCCACGATCTTATCCCTGTATCATGCTCCCACCAGCCAAAGACTTTCCATTCTCCTTTCCTCCCCTGGAGCCTAGCAAGGAACACCTCTATGAGGGCGGTAGGGCCATGGGGGAGGGGGAGCCGGTGTGGAACCCCCATATTTCTCTCCACTGAAGCTGCTGCTCTGGCAGAGGCCCAGAGGCTCTCCTTTGGAGACCGAGGTCCCCCGAAAGGAAAACTCATTTTGACTCAAGGTGAGGAGCTGGTAAAAGCAGATCGAGATTTGCCTCTGGCTGAGACTTTCTAGTGGGAGCACCAAACCCCTTCCTTCTGTGTGATGTTTCCACGACTGGTGTGTGGGGAAGACAGAAAAAGACACACGAAGCATCCCTTGTTCCGGCAGCACCAGAATATGCGTGATCCTCCCAGAAGATACGCTGCTCGGAAATTTCTCTATAACCAGATGCCCAACGCAGAACAGGAAAGATCACCAGAGTGACAGAAAGCAGATGCAAACTTTCCCAGCGGGTGTGGCTTCCACAAAGAAGTGGCTTGGAATACGCCACACACTCCATGTGCCATAAAAATGTGGAAAAGACATTTTACACCAGATGAATGTCCTTCTATTTGAACATTCCAGACTGTTAAGGACTTAAGTGACTAGAAAAACCACACAAAGTTCCAACGTCGTCCCTTTCCCGTGGTGAGAAATGTGATGGAATAAACACTCTAGCACACGAGGCGGCCTCTCCCCGCTGGACTATCCCCGCTCCCCCAGGGACTGAGCCGGGAACCCTGCACTGTGCAGCAAAGAGCCCAACAGGCCAGTGCCATCCCCTGAGTTTCACCCCGGGCCTCCGCAGAGGGATTCACACTGCCTCTCTACGTGCTGGCCACGTACCTCACAGGTAGCAGGTAACTTTCAAAAGATCGACTCACCCCACCAGCCACTTAGGCCCAACACACAACTTTAAACACATATGTATGTCATAAGCCCAAAACGTTAAGGAAGAAAACAACAACTTAGTATGCGCCAAGAAGAAAAAAAACGCTCCGGTTACCTAAGCGCTTCCATGGAGACTGTTCATCTGCTCCAGCGGGAACACCTGTCTCCCTGACCAATCAGAGAAGACAGCCTTAGACTTACAGGTTTTAGCAGCAGGAAGAAAAGCAGTGAGAATGGTCGTTTGTTTCCCTCCCACCCTGTCTCCTCATGTACAGGAGAGAACTGGTACCACGGGACGTTTGCACGTTTCCAACTTGATGTCTGTAACTTCCCTCTGGGCCTGGCCTTCTGGGAAGACTTCACTTCCTAGTTCCTAGGAAGGCTGGCAGAAAGGCCCATAAAGTTTCAAAGTCTCCTAACTGCACTCAGGAGTTTAAGGACAACTCGGCCACACCTCTTCATCTCAGTTTTCAGTTTCTGAATTTTTTCATCTCATCAAAAGTTGCTTTAAGAACGTCTTCAGTAGAAGCCTTCAGTAGAGGACTTTGTTCATTCCTACGGCCTAAATTTTAAAATCTAATTAATTTGTATATTAAAATGCTTCTCTTTATTGCCTATTGGCTGCAGTGTAATAATCTGTCTACATTATAATATTTTACTGCTAATCACAATATCGATAAAATGGGCAATGACCTTCCTCCATCTTCAAGGTTAACTATGAAGCCCGAGGGCTCTGAAACAGAGGTGGGCTTCTCCTCTCCTCCTGGCTACTCCTTCCCTCTGGATTTTGGGTCATTTCAACATCCTGTGCGCTCCTTGATGATAGAGAAGGTATATCATGGCAGAGCAGTAAAGAAAAATGCATGTCAGTCCAATCTGGCAACTATCCCTTCCTCCAAAAATCACACACAAATGAGGGCTTCCCTGGTGGCGCAGTGGTTGAGAGTCCGCCTGCCGATGCAGGGAACTCAGGTTCGTGTCCCGGTCTGGGAAGATCCCACATGCTGCGGAGAGGCTGGGCCCGTGGGCCATGGCCGCTGAGCCTGCGCATCCGGAGCCTGTGCTCTGCAACGGGAGAGGCCACAACAGTGAGAGGCCCGCATACCGCAAAAAAAAAAAAAAAAAAAAAAAATCACACACAAATGAGAACAGGATACAAGAGGTCGGGCAACTTCCATCTCATACTACAAATAATAGAGCGAACCGGCCATCAAAAATAAATTCCTGGGCTTCCCTGGTGGCGAAGTGGTTAAGAGTCCGTCTGCCAATGTAGGGGACATGGGTTCGAGCCCTGGTCTGGGAAGATCTCATGTGCCGCGGAGCAGCTAAGCCCATGCACCACAACTTCTGAGCCTGCGCACCTGGAGCCCGTGCTCCGCAACAAGAGCAGCCACCACAACGAGAAGCCCGCACACTGCAACGAAGAGTGGCCCCTGCTCGCCGCAACCAGAGAAAAGCCCGCTCGTAATAACGAAGACCCAACGCAGCCAAAAATAAAATAAATAAAATAAATTTATAAAAATAAATAAATTCCTTTTGACCTGAAATATGAAGTTCTGATTCCATTGTAATTCTAGGGACTATGCAGAATTTACTCTATAGATGTTACTAGAACATGCAGCACTGGAGAAAGTAAAACTTATGGCTAACGGGGAGACTGCAACGGGCAACAAGACTCCTCCTCTCTGTTTATACAGCTGCTGAGAGGGTGCTCGTGAAGGCCGGTGATTTACAAGGATGAAGAGGTGAGGAGGTCAGGCACTGGGGAAGAGAAGGGTGCATTTATGACTCTATTGTGCAATCAATCTAGATTATGTCTAGATCTAACAGTCAGAGATGCACTTTGTGGAAACAATCTCCCCCCAAGTACATGAAACAGGAAATACAGCTCTGGTAAGCCGGCTTCAGGAATGTGATGAACAGCGAGACATTTCTCATACCCATTACAGCCCAGTCTTTCCTGCCGGGTGTTCTCAGTACCATGGGCAAGGTCTTTCAACTGATGACTCCATCAATCAGAATAAATCCTTCCTTAAATCATTTCTATTTGGATGGATTAACAACTATACATAAAAAGCACTGACCTGACATTTTAAAAAAACAGGGATGAACTTCACTTAAAACATACATAAGTACATTTTTCTCTAAACAAATAATCCAACCACACCACTGATTTTGGAGGACTGAACACAAAAATACCTGTTCGCAACTGCTAAAACAATCAGCAACAAAGCATGCCTGTTATTTCATCTTTCCCTTCAATACATATTTTCTATCATTTGGCACCATAATTATCTTTTATTCTAACATCTATTCTTCATAATGACTATTCTTAAACGAATGATATATATATGATCTATAGATTTTTTATTACTGGCTTTTTTTTTTTGGTAGCAATTCTAACTCTTTAGTTCATTTAAAATTTATTCTGGTGTGAGCCGAAGATCTAACCATCTGCTGAATAATCTTTCCTCCCATTCCGCTTTGATTTATAAAGGCTCTTTTATCCTATACTAAATTTTTATATGAAAATAGGATTTGTTTTTGGATAATCTGATTGTAACTTAATTGTCTTTTAACGATATCATCATATTCTAAGTATTATAGGTACACACATACACGCGCGCGCATATAAATAAATAAAAATAAAAGTAGTCACTTCCTCCTTCTTTATAGATTTTTCAAATCCACACTTTACTTGCCCCTCCCCACTGCTAATCAAATGAAAAATTTTGATTGTAACTGATCTAATCTTCCAAATTAACTTGGATAAACTAATGTTTAGCCTCCTAATTCTGGAACTTCCCTTTCTTAAGTCTCTTTTCTCTCAAAGGTTTGTGGTTCTCTCCATCTGGGTCACACAGGTCATCCTCAAAGTGCATGGAACATGGCCTGTTTAGCTCTATTTCTTTTCCCTTCTCAACAGGCATTCTGATGACTTATTATTTGCCCACCCCCCATGTGCTTTGTTTTTCAAGTGGGGGATTTCAGGAAGACACAAAAGCACCACAGGAAAGCCAAAGTGTGCTTCAGTTCTAGGGAAACTAATGTTTAAGATAGAGATGCATCCCCTGACACAGGGCATGATGAAGACAGGTCGATGCATCCGGCATTAACTTGATTCATAAGTAAACTCTCCACTAGAGCCCTAATGTCAAAGGCCAAAGTGTTCCTCATAACGTCCCTAAAAAACCAACAGGACGACCCCCCGGAAGGTCGCGGCTGGGAACCCAACCTTGGCCCCGAGGCACATCTCTTGCTGCCCTTTATCACCCCTCCTGCTCTCAAACAGGAAGGACAGAGGTGAGGTTCTGAACAAACCAACTGAATTTGCCATGTCCCCCATTCTTTCCAAAGCCAATTTCATTTTGTTTGTTTCTGGATTTTAGAAAGATCTAAGTAAGGCGAAGGAAAAACAGTGAACCAACTGCATCTCCCAGGCACCTGCCTCAAGAGGTAATCTCTTTCAGTGCTCCTTGGGGGCAAGGCTTTATTCTTAGAGGCCGCTTACCCTCAGAATGAGCTGTGCTTTCCACCTGAGGGACTGTAGACTTCCTCCTCCCTCCTTCAGATTTACTTATTATCTTGACCTTGGGTTGAAAGCTTATAATTACCTCCTTTACTACCTTAAAATACCAAACACTTCTTCCTTAACCTGTTACAGGGCCTCACTAAATTTAAGTTTAGATAATTATGAAGCATTAAAGCAGCCCTTCTATGTCTCATAACAACCTCTTTAATAAGTCATTGCCTTTTTTAAAAGAGGCAGAGATAATGATGAACAGAGTTTAAGAATCTTGGAAAGGCAATAAAATGACTCAGGGAGATATTATACAACAGCTGAAAAATTAACTTGGGGACTCTTTACAGTTATTCTATGGCTTTACTTTCTATTCCTGGAAACTCTTAATTCACTGAGTGGTCCAACAAGGAAAATATTATTTCCAGTGAGTAGAAAAGATGGCAAATTACCATACAACCATACTCATCACACCTTTCCAAGCTCACCTCCTAACCCCAACCCAACGCCAAAATATACATAATACCCCCCCCCACATACCCAACCTCATTCTGGTACAGTTTTCTTTTACGTTAAAAAGCAGGGGTGGGCAATCCAAAAATGGGCAGAAGACCTAAACAGACATTTCTCCAAAGAAGGTATACAGATTGCCAACAAACACATGAAAGGATGCTCAACATCATTGATCATTAGAGAAATGCAAATCAAAACTACCATGAGGTATCACCTCACACCAGTCAGAATGGCCATCCTCAAAAAACCCACAAACAATAAATGCTGGAGAGGTTGTGGAGAAAAGGGAACTCCTCTTTCACTGTTGGTGGGAATGTAAATTGATACAGCCACTATGGAGAACAGTATAGACGTTCCATAAAAAAATGAAAAATAGAACTAGCATACAACCCAGCAATCCCACTACTGGGCACATACCCTGAGAAAACCATAATTCAAAAAGAGTCATGTACCACAATGTTCATTGCAGCTCTATTTACAATAGCCAGGACATGGAAGCAACCTAAGTGTCCATCAACAGATGAATGGATAAAGAAGATGTGGCACATATATACAATGGAATATTACTCAGCCATAAAAAGAAACGAAATTGAGTTATTTGTAGTGAGGTGGATGGACCAAGTCTGTCATACAGGGTGAAGTCAGAAAGAGAAAAACAAATACCATATGCTAAAACATATATATGGAATCTATATTTAAAAAAAAGGTTCTGAAGAACCTAGGGGCAGGACAGGAATAAAGACGCAGACGTAGAAAATGGACTTGAGGACACGGGGAGGGGGAAGGGTAAGCTGGGACAAAGTGAGAGAGTGGCATGGACATATACACACTACCAAATGTAAAACAGATAGCTAGTGGGAAGCATCCGCATAGCACAGGGAGATCAGCTCTGTGCTTTGTGACCACCTAGAGGGGTGGGATAGGGAGAGTGGGAGGGAGAAGCAAGAGGGAGGAGATATGGGGACATATGTATATGTATAGCTGATTCACTTTGTTATAAAGCAGAAATTAACACACCATTGTAAAGCAATTATAGTCCAATAAAGATGTAAAAAAAAGAGGGGGGTGCAGAGGGGGCATCTGGATGTTTATATTTCCATACTGACACTTTCCATGGTTGTCACAGATCTGAATCGGTGAGCGTAATGGGAAGCCCGGCGCACGCAGTGGGCTTTTAAGTGACATGAGCATGGGAATCTAGGTCTTTGCTGTCAGCTTGATCCTATGTTCTTGAAGCTTAAAAGGATTCTGAGAACTAAAAGGTATCTTAGCCAAAAGAGACTGTAGGCCCTTTTCCACCCAAAATACAAAATATGTTTAATGACTATATGAACAAAGTGCATCCAAAATTGCCTGGATATACATGGTAAAGCTGATCTAGGAAAATGTTAACAATGGTAGAACCTAGATTTCAGGGGAAGGTGTGTGTTGGTGAGGCTGGGAGTGGAGAGGAATGTAGGTGTTCACCACACCACGCTCTCGACTTTTCCGTAGGTTTGAAAACTTTCATCCAAAATACTAGGGGAAAATCATTTCGACAGTTGACATCTTCCATCTTGTACAGCACTTGTCCTGTGACAGTCAGGTTTTCTTAGTTCTGCAGAATGTTCTATTTATACAACAGAAACATTCCCTGACTTGGAATGATGTAAACTGTGACTATGAAACACCACGAGCTCTTAGTCTCCAAGAGTCCTGGGAAACATCCACCTAGGATTCCCTTAAGCTGCTACTACTTCTGCTGACAGAGATTTCCCCAAAGCCCTTCCACTGCAGAATTAAATGTTCAGGAGGCTAATCTTTTTATATACTTCTCTGCTGTCTCAGATCATTAAAAATCTAGGGAGTAAATGTTTATTATTCTTGGATGGTGCATAAACCAATCTCTACCAAACCCGCAACACTGAGTTCTAATTAACAAAGTGATTAGGATGTGCAGCCCCATGGAAATGGCGTAAGACGGGAAATCGGAGGAGCCAGGTGTGAGGTCTGCCTCCTACGGCAGTTTCCTCGGGGACAGAAGGGAGATCGCACGAGCCATGCCTACCTCAGTGCCTGTTATGAGCACAAGGTAACTATACCTCAGTTGAATAACCACATAAAGAAACAAGAAAGCACTTGAAAACTGTAACACATAACATACTTTGATATGATTACTAATTTACTTTGAATGGTTTTTGCACCTGTTTTCGAAAATAGTGCTTGCTTTTCCTGTAGCATCCTAAAACAGAATTGCTAGAATTCAGAGAGCTTGGAAGCCGGAGCTGTACAATATGACAAGGTGGGATGGAAGGCCTGCCTGGGCCTCCTTGTCAGGAAAAAGACTAAGTGGGTTAAAGGAGAGGCAGGCAGGAATAGTCAAAGTTCACTGGATAAAGAGAATTTAAGATGACCCCCCAGCCCTCACTGTTTCTGTCAAGAGAGAGCAGACCTTTCGGAAGGAGATGCCCACAGTGGGAGGATGGGGTCTGGATAAAGAGCACTGCTGGGAAGAGACGGACCTGGTTATATGTCCGTGCTGTCTGGAGGTCAACCCAGAGTCTGCCTCTCACTCAAAGGGCGGTGTGGTCCATCCCAGCCTCCTCCTTCCCTCTTTTTCTGGGTAAGTGCTCAGGAAATGGAAGCCCTGCTATATGTGAGGAGTCCTGAGGGACAGGTGGGGCGGATGAGTTCAGATACAAATTCTGATGCACAAAGTGCAGGGAGCCAAAAGTACAGTACTAGTGTACACGTGTTCAGGAAACACACTTATAGATGTTAATCTTCTTACTCAGATGCAACACCTGATTTAGACTAGACCCTATACTGGAGGGGAAGAAAGTGCCATAAAGAACATTGTGTCAGGGCTTCCCTGGTGGTGCAGTGGTTGAGAGTCCGCCTGCCAATGTAGGGGACATGGGTTCGTGCCCCGGTCCAGGAAGATCCCACATGCCACGGAGCTGCTGGGCCCGTGAGCCATGGCCGCTGAGCCTGCGCGTCCGGAGCCTGTGCTCCGCAATGGGAGAGGCCACAACAGAGAGAGGCCCGCGTACCGCAAAAAAAAAAACAAAAACAAAAACAAAAAGAACATTGTGTCAAATGACAAAATTAAATTATGGAGAATCAATGAGACAAAAGTATCACATGAATGTTAAGTTTACTGAAGATGGTAAATGTACTGTGGTTATGTAAGAGACTATCCCTATTCTTAGGAAATACTCAGTGAATCATGCAGCATTAAAGGGTCATGATTTATGCAGTTTACCCTCAACTGGTTCAGAATAAAATTTTCTATTTGTGTGTGTGTATACATACATACATACATACTAACTTACAAAGAGAGAAACAGAAATGATAAATCAAATGGAGCAAGAATTAAGAGATGGATCTGGATAAAGGGTACATAAGTTCTGTGCTATTCTTATTCTTGCAATCTTTCTGTTTGAGATTTCCAAATAAAAAGTTAAAAAAAAAATAAAAAAGGAGAGGAAGGAGGAGGTAGAGGAGAGGGAGAAAAGTAGTAGAATGCCTTCCTGATAGACAGTTGGAATAAATAATCACTATGAGGTAGAATAAATGGAGTAACCAGTATTCAGTTAGTTTTGCTTAAAACAAAACAAAACAAAAAGTACTTCAAAAGACATTATCAAGACAGTGAAAAGACAACCCACAGAACGGGAGAAAATATTTGCAAATCATATGTATGATAAAGGCCTAGGATCCAGAATATATAAGGAACTATTACAACTCAATAATAAAAAGACAAACAAGCCAACTAAAAATGGGCAAAGGATTTAATAAAATTTTCTCCAAAGAAGATATATAAATGGCCAATAAGCACAAGAAAATATGCTCAACCTCATTAGCCATCAGGGAAATGGTGGTCAAAACCACAATGAGATACCACTGCATACCCTCAGAATGGCTTTAATCAGAAAGACAAACAATTACAAATACTGACAAGAATGTGGAGAAACTTGACTGTTGGTGGGATTGAAAAATGGCACAGTGGCTTTGGAAAACTGTCTGGCAGCTCCTCAGAAGGCTAAACATAGAGTGACCATACGACCCAGCAAGCCCTTTCTTAGGTACATATCTGAGAGAAATGAAAACTTATGTCTGCACAAAAACTTGTGCATAAATGTTCATAGCAGCGCTATTCATAACAGCCAAAAAAACAGAAACAAATGTTCATCAACTGATGAATCAATAACAAAATGTGGCATATCTATACAATGGAATATTATTTGGCAGTAAAAAAAAATGAAATACTAATACACGCTACAATATGGATGAACCTTGAAAACATTATGCTAAGTGAAAGAAACCAGTCATAAAAGACCACAAACTATGTATCAATATAAAGTCCAGAACAGAGAAATCTACAGAGGCAAAAAGTAGACTAGTGTTCGCCTAGGACTGAGGGGCACAGGAGGACTGAGAGGTAATAGCTAAGGTGTGCGGATTTCATTTTCTAATGAAAACGTTCTCAAATTGATTGTGGTAATAGTTGCATAACTTTGTGAATATACTAAAAACCACTGAATCGTTCACCTTAAAAGAGTGAATTTTATGGTATGTGAATTCTATCTCAATAAAAAAATTGGTGGTCCTATTACCACTTATTGTTTAATAATGGGCAAACAGAGTCATATGCGCTACAGTAAGGGATAAGTAAAAGTTCATGGCAGTGGTCTTACATCGTTCATCCCATTACAACAGCTTTTCAACTTCTTATCTTAACCTCTGAAGGAGGAGGGCTTGTGAGGCCTGGCTTCTACACATTTCTGAAGTCTTCGGGGTCTCAGAAACAGAATGAGTAATTTCCCCAGCTTCAGTATCTACAGCACAGAAATAATCATTTGACAACTCAATAACTGCTGCCTGCCTGCCACATTTCGGGGCCTGAAAGTGGGGATTCACTGAAAAGTTAAGACCTCAGCCCCATCCCGAAGGATCTCACAAACTGTCGGGAAGTTTGGTTAAAACAAAAACCATAGTTTAATGCTAAGTTCTCTAATAATAGAGCATGGAAGCTCCCCAGGGGATTTTAGGCAGGCAACAGGAACTGGGCACCATGGGACTTTCCTTGAGGTATGGAAAGGAGAAGGTCCATGGAAGGAGAAATGAGGACGGTAATAGGGCCTTTGGGTGCTGGGCTCCTGACCAGGAAGGGACCAGGGAGTGGAGAGGTGGAGGGGCAGAGGAGGAAGGCGCTGGGGTACCTTAACTATCGACAGCATTCATACCATCCGAAGGGCATCTCCACGCCCACCTCGGAGGTCTGTCAAAGCTCTGGGAGGCACAGAGGAGACAGAAGGAGAAGGCAGGAGGAGCCATCATTTTCACCCTGTTTTTAAATCCCTGTTCTCCAGTGCAGAGCAAGCCTTAGTTCACAAAGAACAGAAGTGGCTCTTCCCAGCTGCCTTAGCCTGCCCTGAGGTTATACCTGGGTTTCCCTTTCATGCCTCTTGGGAAAAAGAGCAGTTCAAGGAACACCTGGGGGAGAAATTTCTTTAATCAGGGAGCACTGCTGAGGAAACAGTCTGTGGAGGAAGAAAGTTAATAAATCAGTTAAGAAAGTAAAATATCTTGCCACTCCTTATGCGGGCCACATACTACATGTAAAACACGAATTTCTCTTCTCTGGTAAAATTACTGATTGGGAAAATCGTCAGAGGCACGACTTGCGACTTGCCGAGAGCTGCTTCTTGATGGGCTTTGAAATTGACAAGTCTCAGCCAGATGAACTAATCTAATCCTCTAAGATGCTCAGAATGGTCTTTTCCATTTAGTTTTTCAACAAGATGATGCAGCACTCCCAAACACACGATAATCCTGCACTTTAAAATAAGGATAAATTTAAGTTTCTCTAATAACTTTGGACGGCATAAAGCATTTGAAAAAAATTAACTGCTTTTGAAAATCTCAGACATAGCAATTAAGGTCCAAATATCAGGACAGCATCGGAAAGAAAAATTTTTATTTGTTTCTATATGTGAGATGATTTAAGAAAGCAAATGGGGAAAAGAGAGTGTCTTCAAAATGCAAGGGGAAAGTCTTTAAAAACTCAGCATATTTTGTTTTAATTTTCATACAGACCAGATTCTGATAACCAGTCTTTTAAAAGATTGTGCCTAAAAAGAACTATTCATATAAAATTTGTCATCTACTTCTGAATTTAAGAAGAAAATCATGAAAATTTCAAGTTATAAACAACTACGTCAGCTAATCTCACTTTAAAGATGAATTGTCTTAAAGATTAAATCAAGAGCAAATTAGAATAGGCCAAACCTGTTCTCATTCCCCAGTCAATCTCGGCCCCCCTCCACCAAGCTGCCTTCACAGAACCTTATCCTAGTTTAAGGGTTTTCCACAGGGAAAGGAAACAAGTAAACAAATAAAACCTTCCACATTTTTCCTTTATTAGTCCCAGTAGATAGTTTTGATAATTTTATTTTCTTTAAGATTTTTTTTTAAATGACTACCTTCTTTTACCTGGAAGAAATTAGTGATTGCTTTTAAGAGTCTGTCTGTCTTAAGTTACAGTTTACAAGATGACAGATTCATTTTACAGTTTAAATTGTGTAAACTGGTGGCAGAATCATTCCAGATACTCCTGTTACTAACCACTATAAAGCCGAGGGCTGTGCCTTGCTTCAATTTCACGCTGTCTCTGACATGGCAGCCTTATGAATCAAGCACATCCCCGGTGCAGGATGCTAACTTGTTAGGTCAGGTCTGATATTTAATGCTAATGTCTTATAGAACCAAGGCATGTATCTTAGGATAAGTTAGATGATTTCAAAAAGTTCTTTTGTCTTGAGACACAAACTGTTAATCTCTGAAACTTAAGTTTTACAGACATCCCGTGATAAGCAGGCTTTGGGGGCTGTAACATCCATGGTTGCGGCCACTTTTGCTTGCTATGACAAGAAACTCTAATACACACGTGGGTACAATTACTGTTGCCTTGGTATAAATGGGCAGGTGCCTGCATGCTGGCCTGGAGGGAACTGTCTAATCTGTTCAGAATTGGAAAACTACTTCGGTATTCCCACAAGGTAGGGTGGAAATAATCTTTCTCCCCGTAGACACTGTGCAGGTCAGAGTCACCTGGGCAACAATGTCAATAGTTACCTTCACGAATTCTACACATTCATTAGCTCTAATTGATGAGGAAGGGGAGGACATAAAGCTGGCCCCAAGAACTGAAAACCAAAGTCTAGTAATGCTTCCTAAGCACCTGCCCTTAGAATTTGCTTGATCAGAAACTAAAAAAGCTGAGCCGAAAGGGAATGAGGAAGGGGGAATTGGCTTTTTAGATGCTTTACAATAAGATAATCCAGCGTGTTATCCTTTACACCTGCTTCTCAAAAGAACAAAAGCACAAGATCCACTCTCAATACAGGTCACTCGGGTTCCAGAAGATGCTATTGTGTTTGAGCCTCTCTGATTTGACAATATGATCCTTTAAACTGGGGGATTAAAGGGTCTTGCGGCATTCCGACAGCAATAAGCTGGACAGGGCAGGGCCTCTGGATTTCTTAACACTTAAGATTTTATCTTCTCAAAATTCCTGGGATAGAGTGTTACAGAAGGTTCCATTTGTACCACGGTATTTTTGTTCAATGAGTTTGTGTTTTTGTCTCTGTTTATTTTCTTCCTACTGTTAGTATTTTAAGCCACATAAATTTAAAAGGGCCAACATCAGATGCCATTTTGATTGGAAATGCCAACATACTGAAAAACTGACTATATATATGTGACAAATGTTTAAACGCTTAGTGTATTTCCATATAGCAATTCACTAATTCCAGTAATGAGAAATGCATCGATGATGTAATTATTTTTTTAAAGAAATGCCATTTTTCATTCAAATATATGTGCAGTAGATACCAAAATATTCCTTGGAATCTTCCCCTTATGAGAAAATAAATAAAGGTTTCTAACACACACAATTGTCCTTGTGTAAAATCTTCCAGCTTCCATTATCTTTCTACTCTTTTCTGAAAATGTGAAAAATTTCCCAAATTCACACCCTAAAACTGAACTACAAATCTTGACTCCTACTAAAGACAACCTGGCCCTATTTCTTCTTTCTCCCAGATGCTTTATTTAAAGTTGAGTCCAATTAAGAACAGCACGATATATGTTTATTAAATGTGGCTCTTTATCTCTAATGGGGGCAATGAGGCTACTTCTGAGCTTTCAAATTCTCTACCTGTACCAACTGGTACCAAACACACAGAAGAATCTTAACCTTAACACCTCAAGTCTTGACTGAAATCTCAAAATTCTTAAATCAAAGACATCAATCCCTACCAGCAACAGAGTTAGGACTCATCAGGGAATGTCACTGCTTTCTCATCCATCATGTAAGTTTGCTAAATGGAAAATCCTCAGGCAGTTGGCAAAAGAAAAATGCATTTGGTGTGGACAGTTCACAATACAACACGGGGAATACGGAACTGCTCCCAAATCCTATTCATTTTTACATCATAATTCTCTTAAAACGGTTGCCCTTATTAAAAAGGACTAAGGGTCTGCCACTATAATTTCCATTCTACCCAAGGCAAGCTTTTAAAATGGGGTGTGATAGTCATTGCCAATGGAATGTTCCAAGCTGATGACACTTCACATAGGCTTTCAAGGTACTGACAATGGACCTCCGCTCATGGTCAGCCTGGGCACTCACTCCCAAGAAGATTTACAATAGAGGAAAAGGGTAGACCACTTTCCGAGTCCAATTTAATGTGGTCTAAGTCTTGGAGGGAAGGTCATTTCTCTGTCTTACTAAAAGGCCCAACATCCTTGCTCTCTTTCTTCAAAGATCCATAAATCACAGTTTGGGTAGACAAATTATACAATGTGATATAATATGGCTACATATATGTACAATATTTCTTCATTTCTAAGACATAATTCTCCCCATCACGCCCTCTACCGTACTTGAATGTTTCTGAAAATACTGATGTGTCTTGCTATCACTATAGCAGTTTAATGTGGTCATATTTCTCACCCCCCTACCCTCCAAAAAATTAGTAATAAGTCAGCGGTGCATCTTGTAATGGAGGCAGTAAATTGTTTAATGCATGGAGCTGTTGAAAACGATCCATCCAGGTTAAATCCTATGAATCCAGTTTTTTGCAGTAGGTCACTTCAGAATCCAATAAGTAAAGAATTTCAGGATGGAAATGAAACTTTTCCTTCCAAAAGCAGAGAGATGTTTTACTTCTCACGATACCTTGCTTTTTGTTAAGTTTACTAAACACAAAGAATCCAGTTTGGGGGCTTCCCTGGTGACGCAGTGGTTGAGAGTCTGCCTGCTAATGCAGGGGACACGGGTTCGAGCCCTGGTCTGGGAGGATCCCCATGCCGCGGAGCAACTAGGCCCGTGATCCACAACTACTGAACCTGCGCGTCTGGAGCCTGTGCTCCGCAACAAGAGAGGCAGCGATAGTGAGAGGCCTGCGCACCGCGATGAGGAGTGGCCCCCGCTTGCCACAACTAGAGAAAGCCCTTGCACAGAAACGAAGACCCAACACAGCAAAAATAAAAAAAAAAAGAATCCAGTTTTGATATCAGCTTTCTATACCCACAGGGTATAAAGCAAATATGGAATCAAATCCCTGATAAGGACATAGGAAAATAACGGAAAATATCCAAAGGTGTATTCCCCTCCAAAATCACAGGTCCTTTTTAAAAGTTGTCTGGGTATATACTTAGAAGGCCTATAAAGAAAATATTAGTTTCAGGGATACCTGATCTTTATTTTTGAATTTTATGTCCTAGGTTATGCCTCCTAACGCATCAATTTTACATGCAGCCAATCACCTGTAAAATGAAACTCAAATGTACAAGAGAAGCTTCCTTTATTGAAGATACAAATAAAACTTGGGGCTATGTGAGTATTTTTCTCTACAGCTCAGAAAGGTAAATTAACACCGTTTCTGTTGGGGAAAAATGATCATAATGATATATTTCCTTTAAACCCCCCAAAGTACTTTGTGCAGGGAATCTACACAGCATCCACTCAAATGCCTGTGGTGTGTCAGACTCCAGGGGAGTGATCCTTCAACAGAGTGGCTCTGGGGTCCTTCTGCCATTCACCAGCACCCTGGCCCTGGGCAGTTTCCTTGGTCTCTCTAAGCCTCCAAGTGCCCTTGAAGGTCTACAATTGGGTCAGTAAACTCTCCCATCTTCAAGGTCTTTGGGGGTGTACTTGATGTCTCCTAGTTTAAGTATAGAACTGAGAACCCAAAGGTGCTGAAATGTTCTTTTCAACATTCGACCTGGAGGGGCATGTATATGAACTTCAGACAAGAGTTCCAAAAGGCACATCTTGTTAACATGACTAAGGGTAGATTAGGGGGAAGTGCCTTATAAAGAAAGCACAATCAATCAGTCAATCAATCAATCAATCCGTAAGTAAGTACACCCACTGCAGGTGATTCAAGAAATCTGACGTTCTCAACTCCTAGCCCCAACTCCACATTCAGGGACATCTTACTTCTAATTCTGATATGTAACCAAATCACTGGTTTTAATCAACAGTCAGATTTATTTTAAAACAGATTAAATTTAAATAATAAACTGAAATGCAAAGTTAGTTTATAAAAGCTAAGTTACATAAAACATGTCCATGCCCACTAGGTCTTCAAAAATAAAAATAAGACAATATTTAAGGACCTCACCCACTAAGTCTCCCTAAAATCCACAATAGTTTGTATCTAAAATACATGAACACTTTACAGATCTTTTAAGAATTTGCAAGGTATATGGTTTTCTGGTTTATTAAGGTGATATACACAAAAAATTTTTAAAAATCAATGTAAAGAATAATGTTTCAGTAGGGATCATAATAATTTACATTTAATGGACACTCACTGCCACCTTAAGGGTTCCTGAGCCCCACTTCCCTTATCATTAACCTGTCAGCTTGATAGTCAAATCTAATTAGTTAAATCCTCTTTTTAATGAAAAGATTACGCCTTAAGCATCCTGCCAGTTCCATGGCTGTTGGCAACTACAAACTAATCTCTGCAAATTTAGGGGGTGGGGAGGAGAATCCTTAAATTCCAGTGGAATCTAGAGCTCCAAAAGCTCATCTGTTTAAATTGTAATTATTTATAGCATACAAAATACAACGAACATGCCACACACAAATGCCAAGGCCCTTGTCTCTTCCTACACTTATTCTGTACATGCAAAGCAGCTACTTCCAAATACCCAAGAGAAATGGCTAACAGGACTCATCAAAGTGGTGTAAAAGCAGACAGAAAATGGGATTTTCTTTTAATAATTAAAAAGTTATTGGGTAACAAGTTAAATGCCACTATGAGGAAATGCATAATGTAGTTTATCCTATAAGACAACCAGGCTGGGCTCTTCAAAAGGTCAATGTCATTAAAAAAATTTTAAAGGGTGTGTGTAGGGGGTAGGATGAGGGATGGAGTTCTACATTTGATTTCAAGAGGCTAAAGAGACAAATCAACCAAATGTGTGACCCTGATTGGATCTTGGATCCAAAAAAGAAAAAAAAAATAAAGCCTACTACTATTTCAGACACACACACACTCTCTGGAGGCAATCAAGGAAAGTTCAATATGAACTTTAGACAAAATTCTGAAATCACAGTTAACTTTCTTAGGTGTGATAATGGTATTGACATTATGTAGAAAAATGCAGGAGATGTATACTGAACTATTCTGATACCTTTTACTTTGAAATGATTTAGCAAAAAAAAGAAAGCAAATGTGTCAAAATGTTAAAGAATTGGTGGATCTACACGAAGAGTATATGGGTATTCACTGTATTATTTCAAATTTTCTATAGGTTTGCAATTTTACAACATAAAAAATTTGAAAAATTTTGGAGGAAAAATTTAAAATGAGAAAACAGGTCATGGTTCAACAGCCTTGGAGTCAATATCTGACCACGCCCCACAAGACAACAAGCTGCCGACAACAAAGCCATGTCCATCTCAGTTGTCCACTGTCCTAGCACAATGCCTGGCACAAGGACGCACTCAAGTATCTGATCAGTGTACGGGTGGGTACATGAATGAAATGTCTGCTCCAAAACACGTCAGTCACAGTAGCCTTCGGCAGGTCATCGCTCTGAGCACCTGAAAAGTGGTGATGACACCAGTCTTGTGGGGCCCTTGTACCTATTAGAAGGCACATTAAGGGCATATCAATATGCCAGTTGGCATATTCTTGGGACTTAGCAAATGGTACTATCATTGTTATTCTCAGTTAAGTTCATGTTTCAAAAATCCATGATACTGAAAGTTCTAAGAGGTTTTAGTTTTCAACTGAAATCGTCCAGATTTACAGATGTGATGAGATTTGAGAGGTCCCTTGTACTTTCATGTTACCTCAAAAATACTCCTTTGCTGGTCTCTCTTGTTAAAGACTCTCATTTTATGAGGCACGAACTGTTGCTTCACATTGTCATGACAGGGAACGTCTCTTCTATCAGGAGAAATGTGAGCTGGAACTGATCTCCCTAGTATCAGAAAGCTCTTCACAGCAAGCTTTTCTCAGCAAAGTAGAGCAATGAGCTGTGTTACCTAAAGGTGCTGGATTGGAAACGACTTTAAAAGGAATTCCTCAGCTACCAAAAGCCCTACAGCAATTCTAAGATGGTTAACAGATTTGGGCTGGTGAGAAATAGGGAGAGAGAAGGGATTCTCTGTGGAAGAGTCTGGCAGTGAGAAGAACAGTACCTTTCCAGAGGGAGCCAGGGCTGAGAGAAGGGGCATGAGTGTGGGTGGGTGTGTGTATGTGTTAAAAAAACATGGACAGGGTCTTCCCTGGCGGTCCAGTGGTTAAGACTGAGCTTTGCACTGCAGGGGGTGCGGGTATGATCCCTGGGTGGGGAACTAAGATCCCACATGCTGCGCGGTGCGGCCAAAAAATTAAAAACAACAACAACAAAGAGATCCTACAAAATACTTTCCTCTCCACAACCCCCTGCAGAAACATGCCTGGGAAGACCCTGCCTGCAGGGGAGAAGGGTAGAAGGCTCTGGAGCAGCTGTCTGTGCCTAACAGCTACCTCGCCCTCCCCTGCAGGATCCCAACAGACTGACCTGGTGACTTGCGACTTTGAGACCAGCCTGCATGACTGATGCTCACACCCTGACAGTATTCCCTGAGGTAGCAGAAGCACTTCCCACCTCCTAACACTCTTGAGTCTTGTGAATATTCGAGCAAACAAAATGAGTTAGGTTTCAATAAATCCCCCTGTCAGCCTGGTGGCATAAAAAAGAAAAGCTTCGTGTTGAACCTTGGATCTGCCTATAATCAACTCCATGGGGTCATGATTCAGATTTTGGCAGTAAAGGCTTTCTGACTGCTTTTTAAACAGGGGGAGGAAAGCAGCAAAGGCAAGAGGAAAAGGGGAAATGGGACAGGAGGCTAGAGATGGGAGAGACTGAGCTTTTTTATATGATAAAATTCTGACTTCCTAGCTCAGATCAAGAACTTCACAGCTTAATATCTGGTCCTTGAGCTAAGTCCCGTCCTTAAGTAGCACCATCCTAAATTACAATACCTCCAGGGATGAGAAAATAGCGAGGTAAAAAAAGCCAGCAGGAAAAAACCAGAATTTCACTTTTGTGGGGTGTAACTGGCTTTTCCTTTTGTTTGTTTCTAAAATATGTGTTTTAGAGAATAGCAGTGATAGGGTAATCCCTACTTGCTCTAACGGAGGCCCCATTTACTATCTGAGAAGAGGATTAAGTATTTCTCGCCTGTTTAGAAGCCTTTTATAGCTATGCAACCCTAAACCAATACTCAGAAGGTGATACTTCTGTTTACACCATACATTCCTTTTTTTTTTTTTCCATATAGGCAAATTAATGTATATCTGGGAAATATAAATAAAATTATCAAACTTGTTCTTTTTTTTGTTTGTTTGTTTGTTTGATTTTTTTTTTATTAGTTTCTGCTTTATAACAAAGTGAATCAGTCATACACATACATCTGTTCCCACATCCCTTCCCTCATGCATCTCCCTCCCTCCCACCCTCCCCATCCCACCCCTCCAGGCGGTCACAAAGCACTGAGCTGATCTCCCTGTGCCATGCGGCCGCTTCCCACCATCTATCTACCCCACGTTTGGTAGTGTATATATGTCCATGCCTCTCTTTCGCTTTGTCACAGCTTACCCTTCCCCCTCCCCATATCCTCAAGTCCATTCTCAAGTAGGTCTGTGTCTTTATTCCCGTTTTACTCCTAGGTTCTTCATGCCATACATTCCTTTTAATTCGACAGACATTTGGAAAACTATGCTAACACCTCAGAGGACATAGGACGGCCTGACCTCTGGGGGATGACATAGTTGGGAGTAAGGATAAAGCTGGATGTGTGACCCGGGGCGACTCACTCGGCCTCTCTGTGCCTCAGTTTCCCCAGAGTCAAAATGGTGTGAACAACACTAGCTACCTCGAAAGAGGGCGGTGCGGATTCCATGAGTTAATCCATGGGAAGTGATTAGAACAAAGCCTGGCTCCCAGTGAGTCCTCAATAAATGCCAGCTACCACCAATAGTGCACGAGGGTACTGTCACAAACTGTGAAAGAACTTGGATTGTCATAAATCCTGGTTTGCATGGACAGTCCAGGGTTAGGCCTGTTGCCCCAAAGTCATTTTTAATAGTAGCCTGTTTCTCTTTCAAACGTGTCCTGGTCTGGACAGTAAGTTACCAGGTCACCTTAATTATCACTCAAAAGATATGCAAATGCAAGCTATTTTACAAGAAGAGGGGATAAGAGAAAGATATCGAAAAGGGTTTGCTGGGACTTCCCTGGTGGCACAGTGGCTAAGAATCTGCCTGCCAAGGCATGGGACATGGGTTCGAGCCCTGGTCTGGGAAGATCCCACATGCCGTGGAGCAACTAAGCCCGCAAGCCACAACTACTGAGCCTGTGCTCTAGAGCCTGTGAGTCACAACTACTGAGGCCCCCGTGCCTAGAGCCCATGCTCCGCGACAAGAGAAGCCACCGCAGTGAGAAGCCCGCGCACCACAACGAAGAGTAGCCCCCGCTCACCACAACTAGAGAAAGCCCGCATGCAGCAACGAAGACCCAACGCAGCCAAAAATAAATAAATAAATAAATAAATGTTAAAAAAGGGTTTGTTTTAAGGTCCTAAAGAAGCAGCAAGGATAGAGCTGTTGTTTGTACTTTTGCTGTTGTCATTGTTTGTTTTTTAAACTAAGGATACTTTTAAGAGACGAAAGGAAATAAATAGCCAGTAGAAAAGGAGAGGCTGCCAGGGGGGTAAAAAAGGGGGTGAGCTCGGATGGAAAGCCCAACTGTGGAGGCCTGCGGGGAGGAAGGCCAGAGCCCGGCTCCATCTCAGTCACCTGGAGAGTAAAGAGTAAGTGATGGTCGTGAGGCCTTGAAAATGACTTCGTTTGAGCTGTTTGTAGCATTTTTTAAAGAAAGAATAGAAATGGCTTCACAGTGATACTCTGCCCAAAAAGGCATCACTGCCCATGAGGCCGACTGGCACACAGAGCCAGAGACCAGCACCCAGTGGGAGTGGTTGGGAAGGGTTTGAGGCTCTTCAAGATTGAAAGTTCCACAGAAAATGGATGAATAGCAGGGATTTCTCTTTTTCTCCCCCTTTTTCTTTCTTTTATTTATTTTTAAAATTAATTTTTATTGGAGAATAGTTGCTTTACAATGTTGTGTTAGTTTCTGCTGTCCAGCAAAGTGAATCAGTTATAAGTATACATATATCCCCTCTTTTTTAGATTTCCTTCCCATTTAGGTCACCACAGAGCATCGAGTAGAGTTCCTTCCCTGTGCTATACAGGAGGTTCTCATTAGTTAGATTCCTTGTACTTCTGCCACCAGAAACTCAAGGTTGGGCTACGGGTTTATAAAGGGCCAGCCAACAAGCAGCGCTCTCTCACAGGGAAACCCATGTCCTCTCCCTGACACGTACAAATACACACCCTACCTAAGAGTGCTTTACAACATAAAGTGACAGGCTCTAGACAGTCAAAAAGAGAGAGGACAGTTTTAATAACTTCGCTAAGATTTCCAGTCCTCTCTGCTGTCTCATCACTTGAAATTCCTTTACAGCTTTACCCGTTTACTTTTTTTAAATAAATTTATTTATTTTTTATTTTTATTTTTTTATTTTTGGCTGCGTTGGGTCTTCATTGCTGTGCGTGGGCTTTCTCTAGTTGTGGCGAGCGGGGGCTACTCTTCGTTGTGGTGCACGGGCTCCTCATCGCAGTGGCTTCTCTTGTTGCAGAGCACAGGCTCTAGGTGCACGGGCTCAGTAGTTGTGGCTCACGGGCTCTGGAGCGCAGGCTCAGTAGTTGTGGCACAGGGGCTTAGTTGCTCCACGGCATGTGGGATCTTCCCGGACCAGGGCTTGAACCCATGTCCCCTGCACTGGCAGGCGGATTCTTAACCACTGCGCCACCAGGGAAGCCCCCCCATTTACTTTTGATTAGGCGTCACTAAAACGTTCTAATTCTTTAACTGTATCAAGTTGAGCTGTGTGCGAGGCTGAGGAAAATGCCACACTAAGTCTTCCATGACATCACGTGGCTGATAGATCTGACACAGGCTGCAAGGAAGGTGCTCCCCACTTCTGCTGTGTTCAATATCCCCCTCAAGGTTCCCAGGCTAGAACTGCAGAACCAGTATTTCTTCCCAAACAGGCTACAGACAGTTCAAGAAATGTGTTGTCAACAAGAGGTTTTTCTTTTTCTTTTTCTTTTTCTTTTCTTTTTTTTTTTGCGGTACGCGGGCCTCTCACCGCTGCGGCCTCTCCCGCTGTGGAGCACAGGCTCCGGACGCGCAGACCCAGCGGCCACGGCCCACAGGCCCAGCCGCTCCGCGGCATGCGGGATCCTCCCAGACCAGGGCACGAACCCGTGTCCCCTGCATCGGCAGGCGGACTCTCAACCACTGCGCCACCAGGGAAGCCCCAACAAGAGGTATTTTTTAATTTACCAAACCAAAGGCTGGGCTGGCACAGTGAGAAGAGCAGAAGATCAGGAGGTCGGGAAGCTGCGACACAAGAACTGGCTCTGTCCCTACAGTCACAGGGCAGTGTTCTCACATGTGAAACACCTACGTGGCTGGGCTACCATATGAACTAAACACATCAGCATATGGAGATCCCATGCATGCTGTCGGCACTCAATACACGTGGGCAGCCTCCTGCTCCTCTCCTGGAAAACACCTGCTTGGGATCATCAGATTATCTAATAAGGCCAAATGGGCTGATTAGATCAAGTGAGATTCAGACTTTATTTTCTTTCATCAACTCAGACTCTCTGGCTATAACCTAAATCCCAAGGTCTGAAATAGTTTTTAGGATGTTGCATTTTAATTTGCTGAGGTTCAACCATCAGAACTTGAGCCCCTACTGTATACAAAGCACCCTGCTGGTTACCGTGGAGGTGGGGGTGGGAGTTCAAAGAGGGGAAGAGAGCTGCATCTGAGTTCTAGTAAGAAAGGCAGGATGGGCCAAGTGTTCAAATCTTGGGAAGGTGGAGTGCCTCCCAAGGATGGAGAAGCGCTGGAGTATGTGGCATTTGAGCAGAGCTGTGACAGACAGGTAAGACTTTAAATTTATGCACACATATGTGTGTGTAAACTCATTTGATGCTTTCGGGTAGCATTCTAATTTTTAGACATTGTCTCTTCCACTGATAAGCACAAACCATGTGAGAATTTAATTCAGTGAATTAAAAACATGGGTGAGATCTATCGTAAGAAAAACGCAAACAGAGAAGGGTACAGGTGTGTTAGTAAAACTCCTGATTGGGCACCAACTTCTTGCTCTGATAACTTGCAACTAAAAGAAAGAATTAAGCATTTACTTTGCTTTTCCTTTGATTCTATTTGAGGGTAACCAAAGAACTCTAGATGATGAAGGAAAGCAAATTGTACAGAAGAATTTCAGCCAATAAATGTGCAGGATGGTGGAAAAGCCACCCTTTTACCACTTCTAAGGAAACGCTGGATCAGGCGAGGATCAGCAATGCATGAAACCATTAGATGAAAGGCTGATGAGGAGCCTGACAATGCAGGTAGGTATCAGGCTGCCACAACCTGCACTTCCTGAACCATCCTGGCATCACTAATACTCGGTCATCCACACACTGTCGAGTACCCGGGTGTGAGGCGACATGAAGCTCACTGCGATGCCTGCAGAGTTCACTTGCCAAAACATCTAACCTGAATCTAGTCAAAGCTCTAGGGTCAACTTCCACTTACAGCAAAGATGAGGGACCAAGGAAATAAACTAAATGACACCACAAGGGCTTCCAGAATGTGGGACATTTAACGAAGGGCTTCCAGAATATGGGATGGTTAATGAAAAGCTGACCTGGTTTCTGCAACAAGTCACTGACTTGAAGTGAATTGGAGGCTGGGGAGAGGGTGGATGGCTCTCGATTAGGACAAGTAATACTCGACCCTGGTTTGTATCCTGATGGAACAGGTCATGTAAAATGACACTTGGGAGACAATCAGGGAGATGGGATTATAGCGGGGTATTGGGTGACACTGAGGAATTATCATTTGTTATTGTGATAATGGGATGTGTTGATGTAAAAAAAAATTTTAAACAGATGTGCACTGAAGTATGTAGGGGTGAAATGACACGATGCTTGACATGTGCTTTAAAATATCCTATCACCTAAAAACAATCATGGCAAAATATTGATAAATATGAATCTGGATAATGGGTACATGGGGGGGAGGTCATTCTAATGTTTTCTATGTTTAAGTAAGTTTGACAATGTCAATTTTTTAAAAACCTCCTGATGTGGATCCGTGGTAACACTGAATTCACTTTCATATGTGCATTTCATTTCCCATGTAAAGACACTGGATTTTGAACTGATACTCAGATGTTCACTGAATGAGTGGAAAAGGCATTTAGAAGAGTTTTCCTGTAGAAAGCCTTCACACACATGAATCCCAAAGTGTGCTCCAGGTACCAGAAGCATTGGCATCACCTGATTACTTGTCAGAAATGCAAGAACCCTCATTGAGTTCCTGAGCCTCACCCAAGACCCACTGCATCAGAAACTCTGTAGTGAGACCCAGCAAGGTGTATCTTAAGCCCTCCAGGTAATTCTGATGCAGGCTCCAGTTTGAGAGCCGCTACTTCAACACATTGAGTCTTGGGAGATGCCTCTTCTTGAAGGACACCTAAAAAAGCTTTAATATTTAGATACTACATTTTGGGGGAAAACCCAGTTTAGAGATAATTTTATAGACTTAAAACATTATAATATTTTGCATGGATGGGAAAAAATATTTCAAAACACTGCTGTCCATCATTCCACATTCCCGGCTATTGAAATTTAAAAAAGAATTTACGCGGCGCTTTGTTTACAAGATAGTTACTGGTCATCACGGCACGTTTGTGCAGGACGTGGGTGTTTCGTGTTGTGATGACCCTTCATACAGATGGCCAGCAGGCGTTTGTCAACCAGGAACTAGATGGAACAGTTTGTCTTTGAGAAGCAGTTGAGTGAGGTAGCTCAGCTGGCTACGGTGTAACATTGGCCCAAGGTCAGGGTTCCAAACCCCACTTAGATCAGACAGCTTCACTTCATAATGTAGCCCTAACTATAGGCCTAGCACCTATATGCTCCAAACCAATGCGGGGGAAGCCCTGTCCACCAGGCTAGAGAGAGTGGGAGGACTGCAAATCCAGGGTGAGGAGGACAGCTGAGTCCAAAGGTAGGACCACAGAGTGACTTTCAACAGATCCAGTGCATCTGGTATCACAAATAAATAAATACAAAGGCCGCCCCACAATGAACAGACTTATTCCCTGGTCAACAGGAGTATGGATTGCACCCAGGGATTCATGGGTCATCTGAGCATTTACAGAAATCTCACTGCCAGCTGTGCTTCCTTGATCTTGTCCAGTGGTCATCTACATCAGAAGCACCTGGAAGGCTTGGTCAAAATGGACTACTGGGCCACAGCCCTGGAGTTTCTGATTCTGTAGGAGATTTTGCACATTTAACAACTACTCAGGGGATGCTGATATTGCTGGTCCAGGGATCACACTTTGAGAATTGCTTTCTAGACTTGATCCTGCACCTGAATTCCACTGGATTCATTCCTTTTAATAGCGAGTTAGTTCCTTCTCATCAGAGACTTTGCCTTCCCCATAGTCTATAAAACTAAGTATTGGGCTCGGAAAACCAACCTGTGACACATCAAGAAGAGGTGGGCGTAGACCTGAAATTCAAAAGTTCTTTAAGCATGTCGGGCTGGGCCAGTGGCAGCATGGCCTTGGTCCTATCCTCAAAAGCGGACACTATTCCTGCAGCCCTTTCTCAGATGATTTCTACAGAACAACAGAGAAGACCTGGGTGCATGTTCCCAGGCCAGCTTTTGCCACACATGCAAACGGTCCCCAGCACTTGAGACTCCTCTCTCCCCAGTCCAACCTTACCTGCCTGCCACCCTCCCTGTGTTAGGATGTCAGCTGTTCACCTGTATGGAAATGACAGCTGCTTGTCACGGTCTACATGAGAGGCCTCTCTTGCTGCGGTAACTAGCACGCCATTTCCAAAGCTGTCATTCTCTGGTGTCAGCACAACCCACTGTTCAAAGATTTGCTGTGACATGAACCAGGCAGCGCCGTGACTGTTATTGTCATGGACTCCTCTGTGCTCCGACACCGATGGCAGCTGCTCGGAGCCCAGGGTTTGTTTCACCCAATTATTTGTTTGTCACTTGGAAGCCCAAGATGTTGAGCGAGCAGGTATTCGGGAGGTATTTTTGGCCTGATGCACCGGCGGAAAGCATAATGAGGCCCTCAGGTGAAGGTCTATTTTGTCAGTTAGGTGGTAGGATGATGTGCAGCTGAGAAGCCGGAGTAGCAATTAGGATATTTGAATAAGATAAGATACCTGGCAGGATGCTGAGAGCGCTCAGAAAGTCCGCCTTAACTTTTAAAATGTTAAAGAAAACCCTGGGAGTAGGCAGTTCTCAAGTTTGTCCTGGAGCGAATAGGGGAGGAGGAGACAGGAGAGCTCCTTCCTCCACCCAGAGGCCCTGAGAAGGAAAGGGCTGAAACCAGGCACCAGCCTGACCCAAAGGTGTGTTCTGGGCGGGTGAGGCTCTGGCCAAACAGGGGTCCTGGGTCATTTGGGCAAATATCAGTTGCCCCCGGGAGGCGAGGCCAAAGTGGAAATGGAGCGCCATCTTCTAACCAGTTCTCCCCAAGTTTCCTATTTAAGTCAGGGCTTTGCACTTCCCACGGGAGCAGAAATGAAATTGATGTGATGTCTAACATCTTGGGAAAAGGCCATTGAATAGGGCCATGTGGCCCCTACAGCCAAGTGCAAAAACCAAACCCACATCATTTAGTTTGATTAGATATTCAACTGAAGCCCACAGCAGCAGCGCCCCTGCTTCTAATCCAGGAATCGGTGTCTCAGACTCTCAGCGTCTCGTCAGTGACGTTCTTCCTCTCTGCAGCCATCAGTCTCGGAAGATAAGGGCGATGGTCCAGACAAACCTAATTCTCCTAAACAACAGGCGATGGATCTGTTAACCGTAACATGAACACAGCTCCTCCTTGAATGCACTCACAGTTTCAGTCTGTGCCAGCTCTCGGGCAACGGCAAGACACTGAAAGTACTGTTTCTTTACTCTGGAACAAACCTTTCCCCAACAGACACGAGAAGCCTGTGAAGAAAGCTAAAATCCAGCAAACAGCAAGGGCCGTATTGGGAGAAGAAGTTGATATTATCATCAAAAGTAGGAAGGAAGATTGCTTCAGTCCAGGAGGCCTAGATTAACTTCTGAAGAAGCAGAGCTCTGATGAATTGCTTGGTGCAGACTCTGCTGACAGCTGAAAACAGATGGCGAGGTGGTGACATTCTCTTGATGATCGAGAATGGTCCACCCAAGCCTCGTTTCAATTCACAGTTGGTGAAATGAGTCACTCTGTAGAAAAAGAGGCCTCTTGCCAGCTTGCCTCCGGGCTCTCCAAGGCAAGGCCTTGTTCTGCTATGGAGCCCTCAGCCCTACCTTCTTCTAACCTATAGCAATCCCAGGCCTTGGAACCGGCCATTCAAGTCAAGTACAAAGGAACCGGCAGCTAGGTTCTCTATACTCTGGGCTTTTATAAACATTTACTAAGCAGATAAAACACCTCTTTTAACACCACTCCAAATACAAACCCGCAGAGGAAGAGGACTCCCGCATTGTTATTCTAATTCTGGAGGGAGGTTAATACCTAGCAGCTGGTATTCAAACGGTAGCATCTCACTCTCTCCCCTCCCGCTCCCCCTGAGGCTCCACCCCTTCCTGCCTCTCAGATGCTTCCAATAGAGATGGAATCTCCAGGAGTGAAGAGAGGTTTCTGCTTCCCTATTCTTGCCCATAAGTTCAGGACTGAAGTCATGACACTCCTGCCAAATGCAAGTGTCCACAGTCTCATTCACAGCACTCTGGGAAATATATGCCCTCTGCACAAGCTTCAGGCTCTAGAAGGACCTAGAACACTCCAAAGCAAACTCTGGCCTTTAGACCAGGATGGGATCTTGGAGTCTACCCAACTTTCTCAAGTTAACGAGAAAACCTAGTCTAATAGAATGATTTGCTCGTGGTTACAAGCAGCCCAGCTCAGCCTTCAGCCTGGATCTTCTGTAACAAAAAGCTGTGGTACATCCTGCCACCTCCGTGCAGTATGCCAACCTGGCAAACATTTAAGCAACAAAATCTAACTGAGGAAACATGAAATCAAGAGGCCCTATTGATAGGCTATACACAGACCTTTACAATTCTCCCCCAAATCTTTTCAATAGCTTAACTAATTTAACAAAAAAGACAGCATCAATTTTTACAATGGAAAGTTCTAAGGGGCAGGTTTTAGTCTTACTGTGAGCACAAGCTGGCACATCTGTGGCCACAGAACCCCTCTCTGAAAGGGTGACATCGTCTGCAGTGTGATGGCTGGTCTGTTTCTGGTTTGCTGACCCGTCAGGGCTCACCTTGGATCAGCTTTTCCCTCCCCAAAAGGTCTTAAGGCTTCTTTCCCATTACACCATTTAAAAAGTCTCTTCACGAATCTTAAAATATATTAAGCTCTTATGCTTCTGGTCATTATGTTTAATGCGATCTATTCACTGCTGTATCTCCTGTGCCTTTTACGGAATCAGCGCTCAACAATAATTTTTTTTAAGATTTTTTTTTGATTTGGACCATTTTGAAAGTCTTTACTGAATTTGTTACAATATTGCTTCTGTTTTATGTTTTGGTTTTTTGTCTGTGAGGCATGTGGGGTCTTAGCTCCCCGACCAGGGATCAGACCCACACCCCCTGCATTGGAAAGCAAAGTCTTAACCACTGGACTGCCAGGGAACTCCCTCAGTAATAACTGCTGAACAAAAGAATTCATGTCAATATGGCTTCCACTTTCTGCCAACTGAAGGAAGAAACGGAATGAACCCTGACATCATTCACTTCACAAATGACAAATCCAACCCCAGAGGAAGACTCCTTGTCAAACCCAAGTCTATGGATGAAGTTCATGGATAAAGAAGCCTGCAGAGATCAGCCCAAGAAGTCCAGCAGAGGACAGTCCACACTTGGAAAAATCAAACACTGGTATAAAACGAAAGGAATTACATGGCTGGGCTTTTGGTGAGAGGAGCTTTACTATGGAAAAGCCTTCCCCGGCTGTAAACAGATAATGAGAAAATGATGTAATCCTGGCTAAAATTAGGTTTCAGTGTTACTCTTCTGAGAGATGTGAAAGGTGATAGATAAGAGGGGGGAATGTTTTCCAAGTGGGTTTTAAAGGCATCGCAATCTAACCGCCTCCCACATCAGCCTATTAACACACACACTTGAGACATTTCCCTCTCCAAAAGGACTCTTTGAAAAAGCAATGATGTGCTCTCCACCTCCTCCTCTATAAGACAAGGTTTACGAGGGTCAGAAAAGATTTGAGCACCCACAGAACATTACTCCTTATTTAACTGGCGCCTCTCCCACCTCGGCATGGATTGGCCTCATGCTTACATAATCGGTTGCTAGGGAAATGCCCTTGCTGGAAAATCCTAACTCACTTCTAATAAAATCTGGCTGAAGAGTAACAATCGGTCCACTTACAGGCACAAGAATGGGCGGGGAGAGTGGAAATATGGAAACATGTCTTAGTAGAAGGGAAGGAAATCAGAGATGTCTAAAGTTGAGCATCGCTGCAATGCAGTCACCATGATGCTTTGGGCAGCACCTGCTCATCTGCTGTGGGCATCCTGGAATGCCAGACCCCCCACTGTCAAGAGAATGTTCCTACTAACTTCCAGGGAACATAGAATACTTTGGAACGGCATGGTGGAAAAAGTCCTAGGGACTTGTTCTGGCCAATGAGATGGCTGGAAATGCCCAACACCACAACCAAGCTGAAACTTTAAAGAGCTGTTCTATGATTCTGTCTCTACTCTTTTCCTTTTACTAAGATAACCACGATGAGGGCTGCTTCTCTAGCCTGGGTCCCAGAATAAAAACAAGGGGAACCACAGCTGGTCCGCAGCTGACACCTGATATGAGACCTTTGTTGCTGTAAGCTCTGCAGCATAATGTGCCACAGCAGATGAATAGAGGCCCTATTACGTGATACAGAAGGGCAAAGACATCTCTCCAGAACAGCCGTGCCAGTGCACTGGGTGCTGAACACCGGTAAAAGATTTATAAGAGGGACTTCCCTGGTGGTGCATGGGTTAAGAATCCGCCTGCCAATGCAGGGGACACAGGTTTGAGCCCTGGTCTAGGAAGATCCCGCGTGCCACGAAGCAACTAAGCCCGTGTGCCACAGCTACTGAGCCTGTGCTCTAGAGCCTGTGAGCCACAACTACTGAGCCCAGGTGCCACAACTACTGAAGCCCGCACGCCTAGAGCCCGTGCTCTGCAACAAGAGAAGCTACCGCAATGAGAAGCCTGCGCACTGCAACGAAGAGTAGCCCCCCGCTCGCTGCAACTAGAGAAAGCCCGCGCACAGCAAAAAAGACCCAACACAACCAAAAATAAATAAATTAAAAAAAAGATTTATAAGAGAAAAGCATGTGGAACACGGCAGCTCTTCGCCCTAAGCTATTCTAGTGAACACAATATTAAATTTTATTTATTTATTTTTTGGCCGTGTGGCTTGTGGGATTCTCAGTTCCCCGGCCAGGTACTGAACCTGGGCCATGGCAGTGAAAGCCCAGAATCCTAACCCCTAGGCCACCAGGGAACTCCCAATATTAATTTTTCAACTCCTGGATTCAGTTAATGCTGAGAGGTTTGCTCAAATGGAGAATTCTGCACATCACACACACAGCGACCTGACAGAGGACCCCACTAAGGATTGGCCCCTTCCACTCCTACCCACAGGCTTCGGGAATTGGTGAGAAAACATTTCTAGGAGGGGAACCAGAGGCACAGCCACTTATGGACACCTGTCCACTTGGAGGTAAAATGAACCTCCAAATACCAATTGATGGGCCACCTTACATAAGCAGGCTTTAGCACGCACTTTCCCAGCAAGTCCAGACACCCAGGCAATTGATGGAAGTCAAGTCTATGGGTGGGGTGGGGGAGTGGTATAGAATATCTGAATTCGGGCCCAAGATCTCTTTGGTGAATTCACGAAGTGGGTCCTCAATTGAGAGCCACTTCTACTTTCTTAAAGCATAGACTGGGGAAGTAGGTAAAAGATTTTGATGGTTGCCCCAGGCTAAATCAAAGACAGCTGAGCAAAAAGTTCAGGCACCATGAAATTAATAAAATCCCTGTTGCACCCGCTCCACCATTGGTTCAAGAATAAACTGGTAAAAATTCGAAATGCACGGAGATTACTTGAGTGGGAATCAATCATTCTTCCACTGAAAAATTTTGACATTTCCTTATACAGCATATTCACTGGATTCATAATGCACCAAAGTTGCTTCCTGAGACTGAGCATTGCTGGACTTTCTGAGTAATTGAGACAAATTTTGTTAGTTAAATAAATTCCAGGCAAGTGCATATTTGACTTACGCACGGGGAAAGGAAAGAATTCTTATGTAAGCTGCAACACAATAGAGTTTTATCTTATCTGAGGAACTTAATGCGCTCGCCTGTGTGTGTTTTAACTGCCAAAATAAAATAAATTGAATCAGCTCACACATGATAACATGCTCTTTCCTAACTCATACTAATTGCCTGGCTAATTGATGTTTGTTGAACTTTCTCCATTTCATTGAGTGATTAGGTACAAAGCTAACAGTTGACATCTGTAGGCGCTTAACTGGCGTCTGTAATTACTGTTAATGTTAAATAATTGTTAGTTAATTGGAGTGGTAACTGAGTGAATGGAATCCAGATTGTGAAGCAAAAAGAAACCTAGTTAAATAAACATACATTTTCAGAGAAAACAACATTTTTGTGCAGTTGTCAGAAACCAGAAATAATCCAGAGGCCACGGGATAGCCACCAGCTTCCTCCATGCAGGAAACTCTCCAGGCCTGAGGCTGACCCCATGCACTTGAAGGTTGTTACCAGTGAGGGGACCCTTTGTCATTTAACGGTTCTCATTAAAGACTCTCCAGAACTGATCTGATATTTTTTGTGCCAAATGTCTACTATGAATGTAGATTACTTTCTGAGACAGCGAATTTGACATCATTGCCTAAACGAAGCACTAAATATGAACAGAATGAAAAGTGATGCTGATCAACATTCAAGCTTCTTTGCTAATATTGCCAAGTATGGAGAAAAGTCTTTCCAAGAACAGCAGCAATCAATCAATAAAGTAAGGGAAGAGCGTTTTGGTGGGCTCAAAAATAAACAGTGGCATGTGATCATCCGACTAAAAGAATGTTACCCTGTAATCTGCTCCAGCTCACAGGGGCGCTCAGGACCAGGAGATCTGGCCTACTTTTATCTGGAAAAGTGGCATCGCTGTCAAAGTTCTACTCCAAAGACACCATCAAGATCAATTCAGGTGCTCGGAATATCTTCCACCCCTTGAGCTAAAATTCCAGTAAGTGGATCCAACATTTACCCAGGATTCCCCACCATACTCACGAACAAGGTCAGGGAGAGACCAGGTAGCAGTTGATGGAAAAATATCTGGAGGGAAGCACTTTCTGACCACATGGAATCTTTTTAGACCCTTCCCGGTGGTTTCACACTAAGAATACAAGGTTTCTGTTTCCAAGAATTCTCAAGGAATAATTCTATACAACAAATTCTGTATGTAAGAGTCTGGCTCCTACAGGAAGGTCAATTTCCATAACAAAAGGAGCTGATTACGTGCTCTCTGCAGTGTGGAGTGGGAGGGAAAACCCAACCACTCACAACTCCTTTGTCTTCAATCAAGCACCAATTACCCTTCAATAGTATTTCCCCTGTATCAGATATCTCTATCCTCTAAAGACCCAAGAAAACGCTCTGAAACTACAAAAAGGATCCAGAGAAGGAAAAATAAAGAATGAGTGACAGTCCAACTTTCCCTTATGTAGGATTTAAGACAGTACAAAAATGGGACTAATTTATAGAGGGTAAAATGGGCTCAGTTTACTCTTCTGCACGTGGGGAATAAGCTTTATGTCATGTTCTCCTTACAATGAAACCCAAGACACTACAAGGAATTGTAAAATGGTCTCCATATTTTTATTATAATTGGATTTTAAACTCTATATCTTTTTTTTTAAGAAAGCTATCCCCCACTCAATTGCATTGTTTTCACTTACATAGAAAGCACAGAATTGTCACCAAACCAAGGAATTCCCCCTTTATGTCTAAACTTGATGAATGAAGTGAGATCATCGCCATGATTTTATTACGTAATCAGTTACTGAACCTCAACCCACCAAGCAGCATCTCTAGTAACTTTTTTCTCACCTCATCTCAAATCTCAACCGATTTTTTAGCCAGGTTTTCCTTCTATGCTGGTGATAAAACCATATTGTCAAAGATACCCAAAGGCCTTACTAATCTAAAGGCTCCAACCTCATCTGTGTCCCATGGAAACCCTCGGCACAAAATCGACCCCAAGAAGAGGCCTGTGTGTCCACTAGTAGGTCTGGTGGGGCCTGGGAAAGGAAAACCAGCCCTGGTCAGAGAGAGCTCAAGGTGGCCCCAGTGTTCCGTCTGGCACTCATCATGGTGAGTGAGTGTCCACCAGAGTCCCCACGGCTGACCTGGGGGAGGGGAGGTGGGGTCCCACCCGGGAGGGTGGGTGGCTGCTCCTTTGCTGTATACGTTTCAGTAGACGGGGGTGCTCACGGCAGAAGGGAGCACAAATCAGGGGTCTCATCCCTACCTGGGTCATTCCCCACCCCAGCTGTCTGGAAACACGCAGCTCTCTCACAGTTAGCTCAGGGCACCTCTCCCCAGGAGGGCCGACATTACCACAAGACGAAGATGAAGGCCAGAGAAGGGGTGAGAGTGATGGGGTGAAGTACACCACCTGGCCCCTCTCATCTGTAACTTGCCTTAGCTGCAGGACAGATCCTGGAAAAGAGGCAATTCAGGGCCTTTTCTCTACCCCTAAACTAGACCGTGGACCTACACCAGGGCTGGCAGGATAGTCATGTCTACTAAGTACTCATTTTCTGCATTTCTGCCTATATATGAAAGTGGCAAAACCCCTGAGAAATAGGACCTAGCGTAGGTAAAGAAGGGTAATAATACTGGCTGTACACACTGCATTGACTGACAAGTTAGTTCCTTTTAAGGATAAACAGTCTAGAATTTGGGGTACAAATCCTACTGCTCCTACAGCAGTTCAACCAACTAAATCTGGACAAGAAATTAGTCTCTCTCTGTGTGTCTCTGTCTCACTGGGAAAATTAATTTTTTCTTTGGCAGATGGTTGAGTCACAAAGACAGAAGGATTCATAAAATTCACATGAACATCTTGTAAACATTTAAACACATAAAGATTAAATAAGGCAACCAGGACCTTGATTAAAGTTAAACTATTTTTTTATGTCTCCAACCCTAAGCCCTGCAACTTGAAGGTTCATCTCCCAGCCCCTCTGGACAAGCTCAATTCTCACTGGGCATGTCCTGTGTACATGCAAGCACGCACCGTTTGATTAATTTGTTTCAAAGTGGGAAATAAAAGGCGTCAGAAGGAAACAACTATTGGGAACACCTAAACACAAAAATCTTGCTGGTCCTCTATTAAATTGGACAGACTCTACAACACAGAGGGAGTCAAAATAAAATCAAACAGGCAGAAGGGATATAAAATGTGTTCATGGCACCTACTCTGCTTCAGCCCCTCCGCCCCTCCCCAGCTGTTTTATCCCCACCAGAGACGTCGGCCCAGGACTACGTTTTGCTATGATTGAAAATTCTGACCTAAAGAGGCGAAACGACTTACTCCAGCTCACCAACAGACTGATGGGACTTGAGCCACGGCCCCTGCTGCTTCAGCCAGAGCCCCATCCCCCAACCGCCCAGCCCGACATCAAAGCTGCGCACCCCACGCCCCGCCGGCCGGCCTCACCACAATCAGCTTGTGAGATTAGCACTGCCCTCCCACAGTGAAATTTTATGGACCAAATCTGCCTGCCACCGGGCTCCGGGCTCCGAGGCGTAATCTCGCCAGCGGCTGAAAGCCACACTTCTGGAAGGCCAGAGCCCAGTGGGGCTGCTGAGAGGGAGAGGTGATGTGTAGCTTTAAACATCCGGAGGAGGAGGAATACACGTGTCAGCTTCCCTGCACTGGTCAGACTGTTCAATAAGCCGAGGCTTTGAAGATCTTCCCAGTGGTGTTTGTTACCTGGTATAAACTTGCCCTTTCTTACACCGCTTTTTATTGCTCTTGGCTAAGAATACTGGACAGAGACGGGAGACCTGACTTGCAGGCGGGCAGGCTGCTTTGCAGGAGAACTTGAACTTGATGTGCATGAAGCTGACAGTTCCTTGAAGGCCTTGTCAACCATCCATCCAGTAAACACTGCCACTACCCAGAGTAAAAACAGACCCAAACCCACATGCACATAGCAAGACTCTCTGCACCTGTCTTGAAGCAATTATTGACGTTATCACTATACAATGAATCTCTTTTTGAACTTGTTTTCCTGATATTTAGCAGTTTGAATACTAATCCCCTTAACAAAACTGCCCCCGTGCTTCCCCCCTCCCCGGCCCCCCCTTTAATCTCTTTCTCTCCAGGGAGGAGGGCGGGTGCTGGATACCAGTCCGTCTACTTTGCAGCACCTGGATTTGCACTGATTCCGGCTCTTGTCATTCATGTTACCAACAGGAATTAGCATAAAGCATTAAGGGGAAACTCTGGAGGAGAAAAGAAAGGCCATTTTGATGGAAATAAGGGGCAAAGGAATAATCTGCCATCAACTAAAATGCTTATTTGTGTATGGTTTCCCAAGCAAAGCTTAGCAAAAAGCCTATGTTGATTTTAGTGTACACAAAGAAACCTTAATCCTTTCAAGGCAACTAAATCACCCCCAGAAAAGCAGCTCAGAAGAAAGGCACCCTGTCACGATGACTATTCACAACCAAAGAGATGCCACAAATCACACTCTGTAAGTAAACAAAAATAAGAATGTGGGAGACGTTTGATTGGAAAAGGGGAGGGGCCGGGGGAGCAGGAGGGAAGAGGCAGGGGGACGAGGGTGATGCCCGTCACCAATCACTCCTCCTCGGCCCTGAAGGGAGCCTTTCAGCCCCGTGAGGGCAGCGGGGCCTGAATGCACGTCCCAGAGCCAACTCTCCTGCCAGGCCTGATCCCAGAGAGGGGAAACGTGTTCCAAAACTTTACAGCAAGTTAGCAGAAGAGAGACACGGTCATGTGGGCTGGAGGTCCTGGGGAGGCGGTGGGGCAGGGTGTCACTGAAACACAGAGGACCTCCTTTTGGTGAACTGTCCTGCCTCAGGCTCCACCTCCTCGTATCCTGCAGGGACACACGACCATCTACCCAACCTCTTCCCTTGTCAAAATGAGCAAGAAACAATTATGTATCTTTCCATTTGAGCCCTGTACGCTGTGAAGTGCAGCGTATCTTCTTTTATTGGGCTTTAGCATTATGGACAACAAATTTATACAAACTTTCAGTCCATCAAAATATATGATGAAACATAAAACTGGAATACTCCATTATGCAATAATAAAAGATAAAATTCAATATGACAATAATTTGGGGAGTAACAGCAATCACATAAGCATGTACACCTAAAGGGGACTCTAAACATAATGTACTATTTAAAGCTGCAGTTGGTTCAAATTCTAAAATAATCTGGGAGCTCAAAATAACTGCACTTGGAAACATGCGTGACCAACCAGCTAGCAAAAATGCTAGCCAAGGCAACTATAGAATGCCAAGGTGGTTTCATATTTCACTTCATGAAGGCCCAACCCTGTTCAAGCTACCAAGTATCTTCCATGTAATACAGAACGAGACCACGACAGGAAGCATACATTCTGTATTTAGCAATTACCACGCAAGCACCTACAACCGGTTCTACAGTGGAGAGAAAGAGATCAAATAATTTATATGATTTATACCTTTCAAAGTATACACCACTGTAAAGCCCGTGATTAGAAGCTCCCTTAAATTTCATCATTTCCAACAATACTGCTACAAATGAAAACTGCCCAGAAACCTATTGGCAGTGATTTAAGATAAGTTTCCCCTTAATGTATTGCTATATCACTAGCCTCTCTTACTCTATATTGCAGAAAGTAATGGGATGGCATGTATTTTAATTCTGCCCTCTTGATCGTTTATTACTTTTACAGAAAGTCCACAGCAGAGTAAGGCTTGCTTTATGACTATAATGCTGTGAATTCTAAACATGCACTGATTATTAGAGTCTGCAGTACAAATCAACGATTTATCATTCTCCAACTGCTGGGTAGTTGATAAGTAACAAAGTTAAGGCATCTTGAGAACTATTATTCTCCATTACCACTTCCTCCATTAAATGAAAGTCGCATGGACAGTAGTCATTTCTTAATCAAATCAATTTAAGTAAGGATTCAATATATTCTTTTAAAATAAACTGTTTTTGGATGCAACACAAAAGCACACAGATTCTGTCTCAAGCAAAAATACAAATTATGAACCGTAGCTCCAGAGTGAAAAGGGAATGACCACTGTTCTTTATGCTTTCATCCCGACAACGGAGCAAACAGAAAAATAAGCTATTGCTCGGATTTAAGGAGTCTTACCTTTGTTTACAATAACGGTATTGAAGAGTTTTTCAGAGCTGGCATCTGAGGCCTGCAACACAAGAAGGGGAAAGAAAGCATTACTACTGTCATTAATTTTGTCATCACCATCATCATTACGATCATTTTAAATCAATTTTACTATGTTTTAGAAAAGCCTAAAGAGGAAAGCGGCAATTTCCCCCATCTTCCATAAGGTGGTGCTGGTTGACTGCGTGAGCCAGACCTGCAGTGCAGCTATTTGCTGAGGGAAGAAAAAAATCTGATTTTAAAAACATGTCCTTATTAGACATATTATCTGTGCAAAACATATTTCTATGAGATGGTACACAAAGCAATTCAGCTCATTCGCATAATGATTTTGCAATTTCATTGACAGATCATTATTTTGGAAACGGTACTTTTTTCATATTTGCAGACATGCCATATTTTTCAATTTTCTCTCACAAACTAGAAATGCCTATTATTTAATGCTAAGCTTCTCCTCACTAAAAAGTGTCAACCAGCACTCCCTGGAATTCATTTTTAAAGATTTATCTGATGACCCCAAGATCCCTGCCCCCTGTGGTAACCACGACGACCTTGGTGTTGAAATGAAAGCCAGCCGACCTGCCCAGCAACCCGACACTACACACACCATCAGCATTATTTCCTTTCCATTTTCTAGAAATCACGTCTGCTAATTATTACAGTGGCTCCAGGAACGTGAAACAAGCCTGTTTAAACAGCAAGAATACAGGCAATTTAAATTATACACTAATGTTCTGGAAAATCAACATGAAGTCTGTTTGGAGAAAAATGCTACAATGTTTCAGAAGCACTGTATTTCTAGAACTTGAAAAATTAAAAACTAAACTTAAAAATTAAGCAGCTCCATTATATAGTAATTTGATGATGTATATGCATTTAAAGTTATAATGGCTATATTATATTTATGCTGTTCTTGCTACCCAACCCTTGTAAGAAATCACTGGTCTTCACACTTTGTGCACAGAAATGCATGTTTTGACAAAGTGAAGCAGAGAACGGCGAATAAATCTAGAAGAAATATAAGAAATAGGGTGTGGGGGAATCTGAAATACAACATATTCAGACTCTGGAGCTGGTTTTTGGGGACAAAGAAGATATTCAGTTTAGTCTTTTTGTGTTATGTTGATAAGGATGAGATATTCCCGAGTGTTATCTGAGGAACAAGTTCTAGTTCTCAATGCAAGTGATACAGAAAGACATAAAATATTGTCATTATGACCATTTTCCCCTTTATTTAATTCTAATCTGCCTACTGTAAGCGTGATTTCAAAGATTAATAGATCAAGAAAAAAATCAATGTATAGCATGTACAAAACAAGTGTTGAACTCTATACAGTTATACATAAGCAGTTTAAAATAAAATAAATCCTTGATAGATGTTTTCTTTTATTTTTCCTTTTTATTTTTATTTATATTTTGGAATAAAAAATATGCTGAGGGCCTTCTTGACATTTTAAACATAATTAAATAAAACTGCATATTACAGTAGCTTTTCATGAAAATAAACCACCAAAATAGTGTTGCACAGAGGGGGAAACAAGATATGCATTAAACAAATCAAGAATACTGAGTTATAGAAGCAAAAATTACAGGAATAGTGTTGTTATATTGTAATATTAAGTGAGACGTCTAGGAACACGAGTTTCCCAGCTAAAAACGTGGAGATAAGAGCATTTCACTATTCCTTGATGAAAAAGTGTCTCTTAGTTCAAATTGGAATGGCTACAGTAAATTCATAGCTTAAACTACAGTTGATATGTTTAAAAGGGAAAAAAAGGGGGGGTTGTTAATTCATTTTACCAAATTGAAATAACCCCTGCAGATTTGGGGACTACCTATTAAAATGAGCCTAACTGGCCCAAAGCACTATAGAAACAAAGTACTTGTACCGTCAATGCAAAAAGCATGGGTGAGAAAAAGGTTCTTGATCCAGCTTTTATTTACACTTGGGGTATGTGTGTGTGTTAGAGGGGGAGAGAGAGAGAGATCAAACTGGACAGAAGCTGTAGGTGAAGAGGCCCTCTGGCTGTCTCGCACACCCTCCTTGGGGCTGCCACCCTTGTCAGCTCCACTGGGCTCCACACCATATTCTCAAGTAGCCAGTTAAGTGATCCTTATGTCTGAAGCGAACTTAGAGGATGTGATTATACAATGCCAACCGGTAAGTTGTTAAGGAAATGAGTCTGACAGGATATTCAGAGTGACTTAGGGGTAATGCTCTCTAATAAAAGCTTTTCCAGCCCTTTAATTTTCTGATACATGTCACAAAGCCGTTTTGTAACTGGTAAGGGTAAGGGGGGCGGGGGTCCTCAAAAAGGCCTCCATGGAAAAACACCCCAAAGAAAATGACAGCAATGGGACTTAGGCTAATCATAAAATGATATGGATCCCTTTCTCTCCCATCCAGGTGGTTACAACTATGGCTGACCACTGTCCTGAAAAGTCAGAATAGAGCTTCTCAGCCAAAGTCTTAAGCAGGAACTACAAGGAAATTCTTTGCTTTTTCTCGATGAACTTTCAAATTTAACTTGTGCTTTAAAGCATTTGTACAAATTTGTGGCTTCTTGGATCTTAATCTTTGGCGTGTTTTCTTTTTCATTGTTTTTTAGGAAAAAGTGTGAAATTCCTTATATTACCTGGACCATTTTCCTGGCTGATTTTTTTTTTTTTTAATCAGGGTCGAGTAATGGAAACGTGGTGAGCCAAGGGTTAGCCGGCGAGCACAGCTTTTCCTTCTCTCCTTTCTTAATACGGGGGCACGTTTACATACTAAAGATCTTTAGCTTTTGCTCGCCATTTCACTTCATCCCCCTCACTCGGTTTTGGAGGATGAGGGCGTTAAGTGGCTGCACCTAAAAATGATAGAAAAAAACAAAGCTCCCTTTTGGCTGCTTTTTATTTCGGGGGGAGGTGGAAGCAGATTTTTTTTAAAATACTGAAAAATTACTAGACGCCGTAGTTGGTGTTTAAAGAAAAGTTAAATAAGTCAAACAGATTGAAGAAAGGAACACAGAGAATGAGGAAACGAAGAAAAGCCTTCCGAGCAGACAGGAGTGGGACGCGCGGCCGCTCGGGTTCGAGGTCCACCTTAATTCCCTTCGGCCGCGGATCCCGGGCACGGCCCTCTGCACCCGCACGAGGAGGGGCTTTCCAACAAGAAAAGAGAAACCTCCTCGAAACTTAAGCGCGAGTTCTTTCCCCAGCTGCCGCGATCCCGAGCCCAGATCTCCTTTCGCTTCCCTTGGCACCGCGTGCGGGCCAGGATCCCGACCTCGGCGCGGGGAAGCGGTACCCCGGGAAGCGGCAGCGAGCGCAGAGCCAAGGTCTCCAGCCCGAGCGGGCGCAGGCCGCGGCCCCAGCCGGAGGCAGGCGGAGCCCCTCGGGGCGGGTGGCGCCGGGGCGGCTCCGGTCCCCGGGCACGACCGCACAGCTCCGGCCGCCCGAGCCCGGCTGGCCAGTGGTGGAAAGTACAAAGGCGGGCAACCGGGCCGCGGAAGGAGGGAGGGCGGCCGGGCCGGCAGGAGGGAGGAGGGATGGGTGGCGGCGGGGGGCTCGGGCGCGCCAGACCCGCCCCTGCCACCCCTGCCCGCCGACCCGGCCGCCGCAACAAAAGACCCCCGACCCGCCGCCTCCCTTCCGACTGCGGGCGGCGAGCGAGGGAACCGCGCCCCCAGGGCTGCATTACCTGATCGCAAAGGGTTAAGCGGTCCTGTCAGCCCCAAGTTCATGGTTTGGTTCCTGAGCAAGGCTCACGATGGGGGATCGTCAGAGACCAGGGGGAAAACCAGCCAAACACGAAGAGAAAACGCCCAACTCCGACCGGGCTCTGTCCGCGCCAATCTCTCCTTTCCAGTCGAAAGTCTGAAAGCGGATGCACGCGAACCAAATCCGTACGAACGGCAGCTCCGGGGCGGCCGAGCGCCAGCGCCGCGCACACATCCAGCGCGGCCGAGGCCAGGCGGGCAGCGGGCGGCCGGGAGGGAGCGCCCGGCCCGCGCTCGTCCGCTGACTCCCGGCTGCTCCTGAGGCGCGCGGGGCCGGCCGGGCACGGCGGGGACTCGAGGGGCGTCCCGGGCGGGCCGGCGGGCGGGCGAGGCGAAGAGGAGCGAGCGGCCCTAGCCGCGGCCGCGGCGCGCAGAGCTAAGAGCGAGGCGGCGGCGGCGGCGACAGGACAAAGGAGACCATGTGCGGAGGGGAGGAGGGAGAGGGAGGAGGAGGAGGAGGGCGCGCGGCGGCGGCGGCTTCTCCCCGGCGGCCGCCTGGGGCTCCCCGACTGCCGCTCCCGCCTCTCCAGCAGCACTGCGGGCCGACCGGTCCCGGTCCAGCTGCCGCCGCCGCGGCGCTGGAGGAGACGCTCCGGGAGTCTTTATTCGGAGCCGATCTCGCCGGCGCGCGGCGCGGGCGGCGCTGCAGCGTCCGGGGCGCCGGGCGGGCTGCGCGGGGCCGGAGGCGCCTCCCGGCCGGAGCTCGAGGGCCGGCGGAAAGCGCCCGGGGCTGGCTCGGCTCCGGCCCGCGCTCCGCTCGCGGGCGCCTGCCTCTCCCGCCGGCTCGCCGCTCAAGTGAACTCCATCGGCGGCCGGCGCCGCGGGCTCCCTGGCTGGACGGGTGGCGGGAGGGGGCGGCGGCGGCACAGGGGTCCCTCGCTCCGGACTTCGCTCCCGGACTGCGCCGAGCGCGCCTCCTCCAGACGCTCGCAGCTCTCGGAGCGGGACTTCCTCGGCGCGCCGAGCCCGAGCCGCCAGTGCCGCCGCCCCTCCTCCGTCCCGCCCCGCGCGCCCCGCCCCTCGCCGCCCCTTCTCTCGGCCCCGGCGCCGGGTCGGCCCCGCGGGGGCGCAGTCCCCGGGCGCGACTTCGACAGCTGTCGTTCCCCCCGCGGCTCGGGCCCTAGTTCCCCACGGCCGCCTTCTCGGCGAGCGGGCGCGGCGGGAACTGCAACGCTCCGCACCCTCCCCGCAGCCGTCGCTTCCAGTGCTGCGCCGCGGCAGGGAAAGGCCACTAGGCCCGCGAGCTGGGGTTGAGTCGCCACTAGGCCGGTCACATCTGCAAAGAGCAGGCTGTCTGGACGGCTGTGAGGGCTCAGTGAGAAAGTGATGTATTTATGTAAACCGCCTGGCACATAGTAGGTGCTCAATACAAGAGTAATAAGTACATTGTTGAAAATGGAATGAGGTGGTCAGAGTCTAGTATTAGGGAAAAAAGGTCTTAATCTAACCTTATCCCCACCTGATCAAAAGCTGAATGCAGTTTGGTTAGGTTTCAAGGATAACGGTGCATGAAGTGGCCGTTTACAAATCCCGCCTTCCCTTAGTCTTCAAATCCACCGACATTTATACACCTCATATCAACAAAAGTGGAGCTGGTTGCCACCATCAGATGTAGGGAAAGGATTAAAGCAATGCCACAGCCTCACTAAATGCACAGCAATTATTATCATCCTAACATTTATCATCATTGTGTTCTCTAGTGCCGAGTGTAGCGCCTGGAAGGAGGGGGCTGAATGACCACAAACTTGGCCCCTGGTGGGTTCCCCTGAGCAAAACACTCCCCACCAGAGCACCAAATCTCCCGTCTGTCCAGTCTGGTGGGCCCCTGGTCAGAATTCTGGCCTCCTTTGTCACTGTCCCAACCACAGAGGCCCTGCAAGAGTACCAGGCCATACATGGGGGTGAGGAGACCCTCTATAAACATCTGGAGTTTTTATTCCACACCTGCAGCTTGGCAGGGTCTCTTCTTGGTGCACAGGAAAAGTTGCTGAGATTGTCCCAGCACAAGGCAAAAAGGCAAGCAAGGCCTAGGTTGCAACTGGGAGGGTTCTAGGGTAGAAGAGGCACACTAGGGTGGGTGAGAGCTCCTGATTTCCCTTCAGTGCCACTGTCACCTGGAGTGCAGCTGGGAAGAGAGGAAAGGGACAGGGCTGGGAGAGATGTACACCACATACAAATGACATGGAGACTGGTTTCAAGCAATAATGTCCATTCTTCACCTCTTTGAAGTTGAACATCCATCACTGATTTCACGGCACTCTTGAAAAACCTCTCAAGGGGAAAAAAGTGGGTGCTTGCTGTATGGCATAATTTATTCCCTTTAACTTCCACATACCATTAATTTTGGAAATAAGTGGCTCTCCCTCTCTAGCTTCACAACACCCCATCCCATCCCAAATGGTAGCACTATGTGGTGTTTCTAAAAAAAATTTTTTTTAAAGATAGGTAAAAGAGATTTTTCTCTAACTTGACTCCCTGGGTAAATCAGAAGAAAAGAGAAATCAGAAGAAAAGGTGCCTCAGAAGGTGTGAGTTTGAAGCTGGATTTTCCAATTGCTTACAAGATGTCTCAAAAACCAGCCAAAGCCCTCGAGCCAGGGAGCATTCATTCTGAAGCTGTTTCTACAATACCAAGACAGCTCAAAGGCAAACATTAAATTTTCAAGAAAAGACATTTAAATGTTGTTTCTTTTGGAGCAATCAAAATGGGACAGTTTTCTTATCTTGTTCGCTAATAAAAATCAATATTACCGGGAAGAAATTGCCAGAGCTCCTACCAGGTCCTCTACAGGGTAAACTGAGACGCACAAAAGCATGGGCAACTTAGCTGACCAACTCAAACCACCGCTTAGGCCTCTAAAGTGCTGTCATCAGGCAGCACTGCTGACGCTTGCCACGCCTTGCATTAGACTGTCATCTCTGATTATCAGGGATTAGACCTCAGATGAAAGTCTGGGAGAGATCTGCATGTGTCTCTGTATTGTGATTATCTGTAATTGGGAGGAATGCAGAACCGCCAAGAGCTGAGCCTCTAGAGAAGCCACAGACTTGACCTCTGCACCACTGCATCCATATTCAGCCCCCCTGTACCCCTCCAGCACCCTTCACCCTGCCACAGTGCCCACCACCACTTTGCTTCATTTCTCAGCCTTTCACCAGACACACAAATGAGTCCATTCTGATTGGGTTCCAAGTTGCTCTATTCCCCCTCCTTTCTGGCAGGGAAGGAAGCAGTGTCAAAACTGGAAGGGGGGCTTCCCTGGTGGTGCAGTGGTTCAGAGTCCGCCTGCCGATGCAGGGGACACGGGTTCGTGCCCCGGTCCGGGAAGATCCCACATGCCGCGGAGCAGCTGGGCCCATGAGCCATGGCTGCTGAGCCTGCGTGTCCGGAGACTGTGCTCCGCAGCGGGAGAGGCCACAGCAGTGAGAGGCCCGCGTACCGCAAAAAAGAACCCCCAAAACTGGAAGGGATAAGCTACAGGACAGCATCAGAAGTAGAAAGAAGGTAGAAAGAAAAAAAAAAGATCATCCATACACTCAGTGACTGGATCCTGGTCAGAGATCTGACTTGCAAGAATCTTACCATGTTTTTTTTTTTTCCTTGAGAAACTTAGCTTCCCTTTATTGGAATTTTAATCTACAGATTACAAACTCAAAGGCTGGCAGCCACCGTGTCTGTTATATTTAGAAGGTTTAACATACTAATCACTAATGGCTTCTTATTGTCACCTTCAGCCTCTGAACCAGATCTAAGAAGGGCAAGTCTTACAAAGGGGAGGCCCTAACGAAGCAGGTAGTAAGAATATGGATTCAATGGTCTTTCCAGTGTTAGAGCAATTATTTCAGAAACAATTTTTTTTTTCTTGGCCACGCCATCCGGCTTGCAGGATCTCAGTTCCCTGACTAGGGACTGAACGCAGGCCATGGCAGCGAAAGCCTGGAATCCTAACCATTAGGCGCACCCAGGGAACTCCTGACAATTTTTAACATATGACCAAAGATCTTAGGCAAGTCTATGATTAACTAGCTGAATTTTTTTAAAAAGCTAAATTAAAATATGGTGACTTATTCCTCAATTCTCAAAATATATCTAAAGATAAACTAGGTTTAAAAACTAATGAAAGTTCTTCTAAATCAATCTAAAATGGCAGTTTTAAAGCTTAAAATATCAAATTTGATTCAATTTGTATCACTAATTACCAGACTGAGACTAAACATTTTTTGGTAAAATATTTCTTATAAATTCTGGTCTTCTGTCGAGTACCTTACATAGAAAAAGTTTATTAATTTCGAGGTGTTCTCCCTCATAAATATAACAAACTTCAGGTACTCCCTAAAAAACACATGCTGGGTGATTCTTGGGGTGGTTTAAAGGAAGAGGAAGTCTTTACAAAAAATTTCCTCCAGTTTTTCTATGTTAAATTATGTAGTTGGAAAAGACCAGCAAAGGCAAGTAATAACACATGAGTTCTGTCTCCCAACTAGCCCTGGGAAAGATGTCACCCCACCTGGCTTATTTCTATGTCTCCTAGAGGATTCTTTTCAAATTCTATAGCTTTTTAAGCTTTGAAAATATGTTTCTATTTGTTCTTTGGGGAGAGGTTAAGAGCCAGCATCTGGTTGCCATCATGGCCCTGTCATTTCTGAGCCAGGGGACCTTGGGCAAATCTCTTCCCTCTCCCACCTCAGTTTCCTTGTCTGTAAAATGAGTTGACAACAGTAACTACACTTTATAGGGCTGTTGTCAGTAACAGCCCCCCAGTGCTTAGTAAGCGGGATATACGTGTTGCTTACAATGATTAAAGATGACACTCTTGGGCTTCCCTGGTGGCACAGTGGTTGAGAGTCCGCCTGCTGATGCAGAAGACACGGGTTCGTGCCCCAGTCTGGGAAGATCCCACATGCCGTGGAGCGGCTGGGCCTGTGAGCCATGACCGCTGGGCCTGCGCGCCATGACCGCTGGGCCTGCGCGTCCAGAGCCTGTGCTCCGCAACGGGAGAGGCCACAACAGTGAGAGGTCCGCGTACCGCAAAAAAAAAAAAAAAAAAAAAAAATGACACTCTTACTTTGATTACTGTGGAGACCAGCAAATAAGAGCGTGTTCTGGTATGGCTGCAATGGCCACGGCCATGCCTTCTACGGAATTCCCTCAATGCAGATCCCCACAGTGAGGATGAAAATGACCACATGAACATCAAAAGTGACACCGATCCCCAGAAGTGGTGACAGTGGTTTGCACCACCTGTACTAGAGTAGAGAACCCCACCTTCACACAGGCATTACTGCCAACAGTTCCTCCAGACAGGGTCCGACCTGGATACTGAATACTGCATAGCCTGGGTCACATAATAAGGTGGGAGAGATCGGAGTAATGTGGCTCTTCTTAACACATTATAAAGTCCAAACATGAATCAAGCAAAATGTTATCAGAGTTCGGAAGGCTTTAAGACGTGATCAACCTCCTAATGGTGACGGCTTCAATTTCTTAAAGCATAAAATAGCAGGCATCCCAATTATGTCATTCTGACACGCTAAACTATAATTTCCCATTTAAACAGGCCCACCGTTTTATCTATAACCATACAAATGGTTTCTTCCTGGTGCAGAAGCGTGTTTTGGTTCTTGTTCCTTTTCTTGGTGTAGGATACCTACTACGTCAATTTGGTTTTGAATTCAATCATATAAGGACAGTGTCTTTGTACCTCTATTCACGCCACAGTCATGGCAGAGGTATAAGGAACAGATGTGTCTGGAGACGGAGTCCAACACTTTATCGTCTATCTGTGAGGATTTAATGCGAGCTTGTGATAGACCTTCTTTCTGAACCTACCTGGCTTCTTGCAGATATAATTCACATTTTGGAAAGTGTTTATGTGCGGTGTATCCCGCACGGTACTAGGAGCTCTACCTCAGGAGATGCTTGATGAGAGAGAACGGCTGGCTGACTGAGGTTCTCGAATTCTTCTGCTGAAGCTGCGGGAGCCTGACAAGTGTCTGGGCACCTGATGAAGTGGAGGGAGACTCGGGGCCAAAGACAGCTGCTGAGAAGCCCAGAGGGACCTGCAGTTTGACTGTGGCACCTGGGGCTCCCTACCCATGGCAGGTGACCAAGAGCCACGTGTGGAGAACTAAGTCAACAGGTTGCTCGCCACCAGGAAGCAGGAAGCTCCCCAGCGCCAAGCGTGTCTTGTTTCCCACCTCTGCGAATTCCTGACCTTCCACCTTCCAGGCTGTCCAGCCCAGGATGTGAAAACTCCTTTGGGGTCGCAGGGATTTCGGCGTGCAGGCCAATTCATTTTGCACTGGAGATCGTGATCTCCCCCTCTAAGTGATGTACGGTAGTCAACCCTACGTGGCCTTAAACCCCTCTGCTCAGGCCATCTTTAAATGGCAGGCTCATCACTTATCACTCTGAAAGGAGACTGCAATAGCTCACGCTCTTACTTCTGTAAAGCAAAGGCCTCTACCATTGTGTGCCTGTGTTGCTACAATTGATCACGGGGCTGCAACAAGAGAGAAGTAAATATACTGAACTGGGTTAGTTTATGATGCATACGATTGAGGTGCAGGGGGACATAAATATTTTCCAAGGGTAGAAGTCAAGGAAAAGAATTTTACTTTCAAACTTCACAGTGTACTATAAACTACAAAGGGGAAAAAAGTATAAAAAACCATAAAATATCTCTTACCAAATCAACATTAAAGTATTAATATTCAGAATCTGACAATCCCACAAGAAAGGCAATGAAAAATAAAAACACAGGGCTTCCCTGGTGGCGCAGTGGTTGAGAGCCCGCCTACCGATGCAGGGGATACGGGTTCGTGCCCTAGTCCGGGAAGATCCCACGTGCCGCGGAGAGGCTGGGCCTGTGAGCCATGGCCACTGAGCCTGCGGGTCCGGAGCCTGTGCTCCGCAACGGGAGAGGCCACAACAGTGAGAGGCCCGCGTACCGCAAAAAACAAACAAACAAAAAAAAACCACATTCAATCTCTGCTTGTGTTGCCCAATGGCATCTCACTTTTCACAGAAGTGCACAAGAGCAGGATGATAGGGCCGTGCCCTCCTGGTGCCCACCTGGGCTTGGTTCCCTCCTCCATCGGACCATTCAGCACTGATGGGTGTTTGTGATTTGGGGTCTAGAGACCTGCATTCGCTATGGAGTCCACGCTCCCTGAGGACAGGTACTCACCCTGCCCTAGTTACCTGCTTGAATCTCCAATACCTGGCTCCTCTCACTATATTCGCACAGAAATGGGGGTGGGGTAGGGGGACCAGAGGTAATTAAAATGAGAAATCGTGTATAAAATGTCTGCATGAACTAAAAGGATGGGTAGAAGAAAATGTGTAAATAAGTCAACGAAGATGATACAGTGAGGAAAGTAAAGCGTTAAGTTGAAAGGAAGATGCTTTTGGCGAGGCATTTCCTTTAGCTGTCTTTGCCGCTTACTGGATTTTATAATTCATGGTCCCTGGCCCGGTGGTTAGGGGTGTGGGCTGGACATCAGAAGGATGTAGGCTTGAATCCAGTCTCGATCAAGATAGCTGGTTCAGCCTGAGTTGTTACTTAACTTTTCCTAAGCCTCATTTTCCTCATCTGTAAAATGGAGCTAGTAATAGAATTCAACCCTTGTAGAGTGTAGTTGAAAACATTATATAACGAAACACGATGCAACCTGTTGTTGTGCTTTTTATATACGACGAAGACTGGTTAGGAGGGCCTGTAAACTGGAGCCAGCCATTTCTCTGTTTGGGGGCAACTGCGAGGTAGTTGGTCTGGTGGTTAAAAGCACAGCTACTGGGCTTCCCTGGTGGCGCAGTGGTTGAGAATCTGCCTGCTAATGCAGGGGACACGGGTTCGAGCCCTGGTCTGGGAAGATCCCACGTGCTGCGGAGCAACTAGGCCCGTGAGCCACAACTACTGAGCCTGCGCGTCTGGGGCCTGTGCTCCGCAACAAGAGAGGCAGCGATAGTGAGAGGCCCGCGCACCGCGATGAAGAGTGGCCCCCGCTTGCCTCAACTAGAGAAAGCCCTCGCGCAGAAACGAAGACCCAACACAGCAAAACTTAATTAATTAATTAATTAATTTTTTAAAAAAGCATAGCTACTGATGACGGAACTGCTGGGTTCAACTCCTGGCTCCTCCTCCACTACCGCCTATTAGCTTTGTGACTGCGGACAGATTGCTCCATCTCTCTGTGCCTCAGTTTCCTCATCTGTAAAATAGGGCAATAACGGCACTTACTAGTATTACAGCAACTGTTGTGAGGGGTGAATGAATTACTGTGTGAAGGCATCTGGAGCAATACCTTGTCTTCCTTGGCTACAAGCCATCGAGGAGTAGGTATTCTTAGTTTTGGGAAGATTGGCTGACAGTGGCCCCTCTTAGTTTCAAAAATTCAGGTGGTCAAGCACCCACTCTTCTAGGGGGAAAGTAAAAAAGGTCCTTTATGGTGCCATGTCAAAGGTGGACTTGACAGTCATCTCTAGTGGACAGATGGGCTGTAGGCTGAGGGAAGGGAGGACCGAGTTGGGGGAGACGGGGCCGGGGCTCACTCAGGACACAGGGGCTGTCACAGCCCCCATATGTGAATTACGAGCTATAGGAGAGGGGGCCCAATAGGGAAGGCACCGGTAGGGGTGCAGCTGTCTGTGTGTCAGCAGGTGCACTAAGTGGTCTGTTAGAAAAGGCTGCTGTGGAAAACGGGGGGGTGCTGGGGAACCAACCATGTTTCCCAATTCTCTCTGCAAGAGGCATCTGAGCCACTTTGGACTGAGTGAGCTCCCCCAAATTTTCAACAGTTCCAGGGAGAGACGGGGCCCTTGAGAGATCTTCCGCACATGGACACGAATGATTCACACGGATATAGAGATAGGACCTCATGTGGCCTCTCCAACCTTTTTTTTTTTTTCCCCCCGTACGCGGGCCTCTCACTGTTGTGGCCTCTCCTGTTGCGGAGCACAGGCTCCGGATGGGCAGGCTCAGCGGCCATGGCTCAGGGGCCCAGCCGCTCTGCGGCATGTGGGATCTTCCCAGACCGGGGCACGAACCCGTGTCCTCTGCATCAGCAGGCGGACTCTCAACCACTGTGCCACCAGGGAAGCCCTCTCCAACCATTTTTACCATCGAAGTCATACCAGGTACACTGTTATAATTTCAGTTAAGTTTTGCACTAATGGGAAACTGTTTTTCTGTGTCTCTGTGAGGATCCTCATTTCTAGCTTCAGTTAGTCCCAGAGAAAGACTGTTGCTATACTAGGCCTGGGTCAGGCTCAAAATATGATTCTAATCTTCATTTTAGGGCCTTGAAATGAAAGGGAGGAAGAAACCAACCAACGAACTAGTGAATCCAAGACCAGGAAAAGACAGGGGCCATAAATTATATACTGTGATACCACCCACTGCTTCTAAGATTCAGCCTCTCGCGAGGTGCTGCCATACTTGCTTATGTAATATATATTTTTCAAAAATGTTTACAGTAATTATGTCATCTGCTCTGACATCAACCCTGTGAGGTAAACAGAGAAATTGCTATTCTCCTCCGTATTTCAGATGAGGCAACTGATACACAGTGTGTAAGTACACCCTTTGGAAGTGAAGGAGTCAGGATGATAGCAGAGTTCTAGCAGGTACATCCGGCCCCTTCTCCACTGTACCGGGGTCTACAGTCCACACTACTGGTAGATCTTGATTTCTTACTCCGTTGGCCAAACCTGGATTCCACATACTCCCAATGCTGAAATGCCAGTTCTAGATCTAAGTCAAAATAAATTCTGATGTCTAAAATCTAGAGAGGTTTCAAGATCCAGAGGGTCATGGTAAAGCTGTTTGGGCTGTGTGAATACTACTAGGATATGTGAGTAGTTTACCTGCATAGGTTTTGTAGTTTGAACGATTACTTACATCCCACATTAAGGTAATTTGTGAAAGGAACACGTGAAACAGTGGCCAATCCCATGTCAGTACATCTTTCCCTCCAACCTTCTCTCAAGGGGTTTGCTCTCTTTTCCTGGAAACACGTTACCTGAAAGTATTAATAATCTCTAGCATACTGGAAATTTTTTTCCTCCATCTATACTGATGTACATGGACCTAACAAAGCTTTGTGCTTTCATTTTAGCTTCATTGTAGAGTATCCTGATGGCCCAAATATTTACTTGCAGAAATTCTTGTTGGGTAAGAGCGAAACATTTGCTTCTACTGTTTTGGTGAATCATACAGTTGCTGGGGTACCAGGTGGGCAGCTAGGATGTCAAAGAATCCCCTTGGCTTAGCTTTCCTGAAAGCATTCGTATTGACCAATATTTCTGATTTTTCACCCTTGTTCTGGTCTCAGTTTTCCTCCCTGTCCCTTCCACACTGTCAAAATGGGGTGGGAAACTCGAACATGGCCATTCCAATAGCCTCTGTCTCTGTGGCTCTATCCATCAAACGAGCATACTTTGCCAACGGTCAACTGCCATACCAATGCCAGTTGCTAGGATCATTCACTGCAGTTACATAGGGTGAGGGCAAGCCTGCATGCCTGCAAAGACCTACGAACTCCTCTCCTCTCTGGTCCTGTACAGTCTCCATTTATAGACCTTTGCTGCAAATTAATTAAACCAGCAATTTCTTCTTCTGCTCCAAACTACAGCTTATCTGGAAGGTTTCCTTAGGGAAATATATCCAAGACAATGTCTGACAGGCATTACCTGTTCCTTGGTTCACCTCTGGACACTGTTATTCCTTTAGGGGCACAAATGTCCTCAGTGGGAATAAGACACAGCTTTGGAGAGCAAAGATTCAATCCCTTGAGGGCCACACTGTGCCCTTACACACACATCCCACCCCACCATCATCATTCCCCTAAACATCTAGAGTGTACTCTCGTGCCTTACATGTGGTCAATAAACAGTGTCAGATCAACGAGTCAATGAGTGAATGACCATATCTCTGCCAACTAAAACAGAAGAGAATGAAGACATTGTTTCAAAAATAAACTGTAAAGTCCTTTTCACAAATTGCCACCAGTTTAGCTTTTCATGGAATATAGAAACCCATCATCATAAGACTAACAACAGAGCACATTTAAATTCTCTTGAAAATTGATTACTAATTAAAATACCACATCCACCACTGAGGTTGCTACTCTCTCAATGTGGCCTGCGGTAATTCTATACGTGCAGGCTATTCTCCCGTGGGAAGGTGGAGCTTAAGCCCTCTACCCTGGAATCTGGGCTGGACCTGTAACTGTTTTGAACAATAAAATGTGGAGGAAGTGATGTTCTGGACCTTCCGAGCTTGTTAAGGTATTAAGAAAACTTCTTCAGGTGTTAAGCAGCTTCTGCTTCTATACTCTTGGAATGCAGACACCATGTGGTGAGGAAGCCCAAGCAAGCACACATGGAGGAGAATTAAAGCCATGGGACCAAAGACTTAGCTGAGTTCCCAGCCAATAGCCAGTAACAACTTGCCAGCCCTGTGAATAAGCCTCTTGGAAGTGGCTCCTCCAGCCCCAGCTGAGCTTGCCTTAGTTGATGCCATGTGCAACAGAGAGAAACTGTCTTTGAAGAGCCCTGCCCAAACTGCAAAATCGTTAGCAAATAAGTAAAATTGTCGTGTTTTAAGCTATTAAATTTGTAGTTTGTTACAAAGCAATTGGTAATGGACACAACCATCTAAGTCAGTGCCAACATTCAGAAAAAGGAAGATGAACACATGTCAGGATGAGACATGACATGAATATCACCTTTGCTTTCCAGCCTCTGCAAGGGCATGACAAGGACCTTGAAGTTAGAGAAAGAACACTACTAAAATAGAGATAAATCCTGAAGTAAGAAAAATCACTGCCAAAATAAGGAAAAGTTTTCTATTTGATAAAGTAGAAGGAAACTTAACATGACAATGTTAATGAAAGAATAAATCTGAAATCCCCCTTTCCTTTTGGAGGCTGCGAATGTTTGCAAAACTAAAAAGTCTTTAGTAATCCCTGCTTTTATCTAAAACAGATTGCAGTTTTAAGCACAGCCTCATGAAACTGCAGGTTCAAAGGAACCTGAAACAGAATTAGCATAAAATCTGGAATTCTCATTTCCACCAAATGCACAGCTGCCATCTGACAGCTCTGCTGTGATTTCGGTTTCAAATAGAAACTGAAAGTAGCTGAGGTGGCGTGGGCCAGGGGCTCCGCGCTTCCAATCCTCGCTCCTGCCACACGCTCACACATTCAAGGGGGTCTCAGAGGTCCACCTAAAACCTTCGGTGATGAAGCAAACCCCCTATGTGGCAACCCACCCATCAAAACTAGTGGGGGAAAAACCCAAAGCCAGGAATGGGTTTTAAGTAAGGAGGGTTGGGGGTTGCCCTATATATAATATGAATATTTTCCTAATATTTTTAGGAGTGCTAAATGTTTTTTAAGTCAATTCCCACAAAGCAGAGTGAAACTGCTAGGACCGAATTGGTAGGGGGAGGGGGAAAACCCTTTCCCGGGTTTTGCATCACAAATGCCAAGACACCCACACTCCACACACTCAAATTTAAATACCAGCAGGTATGTTGATTCTCTTTCATGATTCATTTAACACCCTCTCAGCTTTCTCCTGAGGCAATGACAACTCTAAGCAACTCCATTTAATTCTGGAAAACCCAAGGGGGTTTGCTTTGCCTACTGCTGAAATACCATCACCTCTGGGACCAAAAGCTACACTTCTTTGTATAGGGAAGGGGTGGAAAAAAGATCCTATGTGTCTGAGCCCCCCGAGGAATACAGGTGCTACAGGAGGCTGTTCTCACCCCTGGTAGAAAGGGTGGATTTGCCCAGAGCCATCCCAAACTTCCTCCTCTGATCCCTGTATGATCAACTGCATGAATTCAAGTGACAGCTGGCGGGGCCGCACTCACAGCACATGAAAAGCAGGCTGCAGGCCCACGGGGAGCGAGAGGCACGGCCCCCTCCTTCCCCGCCTGCCTCCCGCCCGCCGTCTGGGTTCTCTGTCCACCACGCCCCACCCCCAGCCATCTGCTCCTGAACCAGGGCAGGGGCCTTAACATCCCCGCCAAGGCAAGAGATGGGGATGGGGCCTGGGCGGACGGCGAGGGTGGTCCTTCAGGGGCCTGCTTTTACCCAGGTTTATGCCTCCTTAGAAGTTAGGGTACAACTTTTCATATTCTCCAGGAGAAAAAAAATATGTAGTGAGCATCTGGTATTTACACAGAATCTTAGAGGGAGTTGACGGATTTAATTACAAGTGTTAGCAAAACAGGAAAATTGTAGCCAGGCTTTCAAATAGCCACTCGCCTATAAGTAACAAGACTTTCCTTTATGCTGCTGGTAAAGAATGCAATTTATTTTCCTAGCGATGAGTTTTCTTGGAGAGGGGGAGGCTGATAAAAATACAGTTGTTGGCTGGTAGCTTTTACTTAAATTTATGATGTCCTTCTTATACAAAGATCAAACTGCAAACAACATTCAACCGGGCTGTGTGCTCTGAGTTGTTTTTTCATTCCCACTAGTGGTGATGGATGGATTTTCTCTCTGTTACTAGTGCTCACTTAGAGCCGACAACATGTATTTATGAAATGACTGGTGGGTTTAAAGATACAACATAAGGCCAGGAAAATACAAACAACTAGCAAATAACTAGCCTATACGAGGATTAGAGAAATTAGCTGACCGTCATTGGCAGCAGTGAGTGAGTTTTTTTAAACATTTATTTATTTATTTATTTATTTTTGGCTGCGTTGGGTCTTCGTTGCTGTGCGTGGGCTTCCTCTAGCTGCAGCGAGCAGGGGCTACTCTTTGTTGCGGTGTGCGGGCTTCTCATTGCAGTGGCTTCTCTTGTCGCAGAGCACAGGCTTCAGCAGTTGTGGCACGTGGGCTCAGTAGTTGTGGCTCACGGGCTCTAGAGCACAGGCTCAGTAGTTGTGGCACACGGGCTTAGTTGCTCCGCGGCATGTGGGATCTTCCCAGACCAGGGCTCGAACCCGCGTCCCCTGCATTGGCAGGAGGATTCTCAACTACTGCGCCACCAAGGGAAGTCCCACTGGTGAGTTTTAAAAACTGGTTGCAGGGCTATTGCAGACCATTACAGGAGGTTAGGTGTCAAAAAACACTGTACTGAATTAGCAAAGTCAGGAGACCTGGGTGTTAGAACAGGCCCGTGGCACCTAGTTTCGGCTTTGGGAAAGTCACTGAAACTTCTGTTCACCATTAAAATGCATACAGGTTGGGATGGATCATCTCTCTCTTGCTCTTTTCCATATATAAGATCTTGTGATCATACTTGATCTAATATCTAGATTATAAACAGAGAACAGTATCTGTACCAGAAAAGAGTATTTTCCTCTGTCCATTTTCTTAGAGGTTCCATTATTAATTTCTAAGGAGGGCACACTGTTTGACATACCTTTTCTGGGGCGTCCCACTCTCTTGGAATTTCCTGATAGATCAGTGAAATGTCAGAAGTATGCTATGGTTTACATTTCATCCTTCCAACTGGTAAGTACCATTTAACTTTTTCATCAAAACAATCAAGGCACAAGTGAGCCTCTCCAGCTCTGTGCCTCTGTCACTTGGTACCATGTGCTCATTAAACACATTTGTCAACTTTGTGTTTTAAAAGCAAAACCAGAAGGGTTAATGTGTCATCATGCTCTCTTTAATCTGAAATCCACAGGGAAAGGACTTCAGAAAGAAAGGAAACACACACACACACACACACACACACACACACACACACACACGTCAGAACCCTGCACAAGTGGAAGCTGGCCTTTGTCTTCCTCAGGCTGTTCTGAGCCAAGGCAATGTGCAGACCACATTGGGAACCAATTTAATCATTTCTGACTTCTCAACAATCAAATAAAACAATAAATAGCCTGAACTGGGCTCGAAGGGGAAGAGGACCACATGTATTTCCTCTCAGGATTTTTTTTTTTTTTTAACATGAAAGTTTGGCTTGAAAAGAACTTCTTGCACAGACACATGTGGCCTCAATAGGATGGATCTTTAACTGTTGAGACAGATTCCAGATTCAGGCACACAATATCAGGATTTAAATCCTCAGAATTTGGTAATGGAAAGTTTGGGTCACATTAAGGGCTGTGGGATCCAGGGATAAAATTTAGTTTTGAATTAGCCTCTTGGGCAGCCCAAGCACTCCCCCTAAGAAGCACCATATGTCTCCAATTCTACGTCATTCCTTCTTTCCTGGTACTTCCCACTTGATGGACCAGAAAATTCCTGGCTTTAGACCACTTCCCTGTGTATTTATTGTTGACTCCCACCTTTGGAATTGCTCTCTTTTTTTTTTTAAGCTCTCTTTTAAAATAGTTCCTGACTTTCTATTTTGAAAAACTTCAAACTTATAAGAAAGATGAAAGGATGGTATGAATAAAACCCAAGCCCCTTCATTTATATTCCCTGATTGGTAACATGTTACCACAGCTACTTTACCTCTGGCTACTCTTGAACTGTATTAAGACACACACACACTATGGAATATCTGTTTGCTATTTACTTGTTTAGTGTTTGACTGGGGGAAAGGCAAACTCTCCCCACTTTCCTTCTAGTGCTTTCCTCATGGTTGCTAATCCAAGTGGTTAGCATTCAGTGTAGCACCTAAAGCGGACAGGGCCGTGTTTACCAGTGGACACTGTCCCTGTGCTTTGAAAACCACGTGTGTTAAAGGTCAGCACACGCTTGGTTCTTCTTTCTGCCTCCAGGACTCATGATGACTAAGCTCAGCCGGGGACCCTGGAAGTTGCTCTGGGCTTGGTGGTCAATCAGTGGTAAACTGGGCTAAGGGAAAAGGAGAAACCTGCTTCTGTGGGGAGCCTAAGGCATTACCTTCTCTAACACAGACTGCACAGAGGATTGTTTGGGGTACGAGGTATTTACCCCCACTAAAAATAAAGTCGTATTTTACTTTTGCTGTCATTGTTTCTTCATCTATAGCATGGAAAGTATACTGTCCCTATCTCAGAGCTGTTGAGGATTAAATTAGCTAGAACAGCACCTAGCCCTCAACAGAGGTATCAATTATTAATTCTGTTATTACTGTTCCTCACATGTCTTGTTCCCTCAGGTAACACTCTGAAGGAGAGCTAACAGGCAAGGCAAGATCTTGACACCTATGGCTATGTTAGCCTCTTAAATCTTATCAAAACCTTTCCTTAACTCGAATAGTTTGTGGTGTACAGTATGATTAATTTTTTGACAGTATACTAAAGTCCATCCATTCAATAATGACACTTTTACTGAGTATGAATGATGTGCCAAAAAAAAAAAAAAGGAACATGTTATTTGCCTTGAGGAACTTACCATTTAGGAGAGGAGAGTAGACAAATACATGCCTATAAGAGGCATCAAGAAAAGTGACCTGCGGGAAAGAGCTTCGCCCAACAGGAGAAGGCGGTGAAACGAGGTCAAGGTGGGTGGGAAAGAGTACTGAAGAGGCAAGGAAGCAAGGCAAAGGGGGGAGATGCTGAGGTTTCCAGCCTGGGGAACTAGCTACAGTCAGGAACACGGACACGGAGGGGGGCTTGCAGGGAACTATAAAGAAACTGCTTTGGACAAGATGAATCTAAAATACTGTGAGAGCAGCCCAGCGGTAGTCAGAAATTTGGGACTGGAACACAAGGTGGGGAGGGGGCTCAGAATCACAGATGAGGGGAGGGTGTTCTCCACAAAGAGATGAGGGAATGTGACTGCCAAGAGCAAACTGTGGAGCGGGAAGAAACAGAACCAAGGACGACAGCCAGACAGCGGCGGAGCTTCCTGGGTCAGGGAGGGAGCGAGTGAAAAGGGGGAATCGAGAAAGTATCACTAGAGAACCAAGGAAGGGCAAGGTTTCCAGTAAGGGGGGGCGGGACTCAAAAGTGGCCAATGCTTTAGAGATCTTGGAGGACAAGGAATGAGGAAAGACAGCTAGATGGGTGTTTGAGGAGGTCGCTGGTGGACACCAAGAAAATTGCAGGGGAATGAAACAGGAGCTGGATTACATGTTAAAAGTTAATAAGTAAATGAAGTGGTGAGAAAATAGAGGCAGTCAGTACAGACTGTTTTTGAGAAATGTAATGGAGAAGGACTGGAAAGAAAGAAAAGTGCACATTGAGGCCACGAGTCTGTCTTCAGCCGTCTGGAGAGGAGGGCAGGAACCTGGCCCACCACCCTTCAAAACACCGAGTGCAATGTAACGTGCTGTCGCGCGCTCACTCTTCCTCCACGTATATATGTATCCCTGCATCCCTGCTCAGGGATACATACACACATATGTATATACATGCTTTTCTATATATATTCCATATATTATTTTTTTTGCTAAGGAGGAGTCATTTATGCCAAATCAGTAGTAAACTATCCAAATGTCATATAATACTTTACATTCATAGACAATTTTGTCCACGAGAAGTAAATGAAAGCACAAGGAGAAAGAAACCGTGATAGCATTACGGGAGTTTTAAAACATGGCTGCACATCCTGGACACTCTCCCATCGAGAGGTGGGGTCTCCATCCCTTTCCTGTGGCTGCTGCCCTCCACCTCCTGGATGCTCACATTCTGGAAGTGTCCTCTCAGGAGACCCCTCCCAGCTGCCATTCTGTAGAAGGGCCTGGCCACGTGGGCAGAGCCTGTGCAGGTGCCCCGGATGGGTGGACCAGCCCAGTGCAGCTCGCTTGAGTCATCCGCATCCAGATGGGTGAGTGAAGACATCCCTGGATGATTCTCACCCCCAGCTATTCAAGCCACCTAGACATTGTGGAGCAGAGACAAGCCATTCCAGGTGGGTCCTGTCCAAATTCCTGACGCGCTGAATCTGGGAGCATAAAAGGGCTTTACCGTTTTACACCACTAAGTCTGGGGGTAGAGAACTGGCACGAACTTGAGTGTGGGTTTCCTGCTTTGCATAGGCCTTTCCCGTAGTCAGGTTGTTCATTTCAGAGGCTGCTTCCATGACTTGGCTCGGGGGGGAGCGGGGGGCGGGAGATGGGGGTGGTGAGCAGCTTAAGAACCGGATAGAGATTGCCAATCTGAATCGTGGGGCTCAGGAGGTGTATCAAGTCACATACGGGGAACTCTTACTATGTCACTTTTAAGAGACTCAACAAACGCAAAAAAAAAAAAAAAAAAAAACTTGATAAATATTTTCCGTAACAAAACACAATTGGTTGCAATGGGATCCAGCTCTGTTCTTCATTAGTTACCCTTCACTTGTCGGACAAGCTCCATATCTCACTGAAATCTACGGTGGATTCTTTATAGTTTGTTGGGAAATGTGACTATACATTTCCTTTATACCGCATGCTTTCTTGAGCCTGCTTTTAAATCTACAATACATGCTTTGCTCCCCTTTCCCACAGGAGAAGGAGCTTCAGCTTCCAAAGAGAGTAAAAACAGGTCACAGCAGCCGCTTCTGAAGGGGCTCGGGGCAGAGGAGGTGGAGAGGGCCAGGCTGCCATTATCAGTGGCTACCAGGTGCCCCAGGATCACGTTAGGTGATAAAACACTTGGCTGACACCAGAAAAAAGAATCATCACTCCCTCTCCTCTACCCCACCCTCACTCCTCCTTCTTCTTTTTTTTTAAAGGAGGCTTTTTACCCTCATTAAATGAAACCTTATCTCTGAAAGGCTGCTATCCTCAGCAAATGACAAGTGCGTCTAATCTCATTTTCTGACAAGTGATTCTGACAGCACCTTCCTTTTGATTTCTGAGACGTGTAGTTAGACATATATTAACCTGTCAGTCATCATCCCGAGGAAGAATAAAAAAAAGAGAGAAAGAAAGAAGTGAACATTTGTGAATATGAAGGGGAGACAAGAGGCTATGACACCTATTTTAACGGATGCGTGAACACTCCTTTCTCAGGCACTTCCCTCCCCTTCCAGGACATGGAACATCCACAGAGGGGAGAAGGAAGCCTCCCAACCAAGGGGCCTGTGGAACAGGCACAGCCAGTGTTTCAGGTCATGTGGTCCAGTGGAAAAAGCGTGTGCTCTGGCATGAGACAGACCAGGTTCAAATCCCTGTCTGGCGTTGTACAAGCTGGATGATTACACAGGCTCTTTAATCTCTGCACCCCAGGATCTCGTCTGTAGGACATGGCTCCTGGCAACTATTAGCTATAAAGATGAGAGAATCTTTATCTAATGCAGGGGCAGGCACACAGGAGGTATCCAGTACACAGAAACACTACTGTTATTTCTGCTAAGGTCTTCTAGAAAAGTAGATGACTCCAACTTTGCATTGGGGGAGCAGGAGAAAACACCAAGATGTACCCCACTCCCTAAGACGAAACGTACGTAGAGGGTGTTCCACAACTGCAGGGTAGGTTTCACAATGACAGCCAGGAAGAACCATATCAACATCGGCACCATGCAACTATTTAAAACTCAGGCTATTACGCATTTTTCTCCTAAACTGAGATCTGAGATACTCCTCCACCTCTTTCTTTGTTTATAACCTGAAAGTAGCTGTGAACTCTATTACTAAGGCATCTGTAAAGGGGGGTGTATGTATGGTTTTTTTTTTGAGGGGTGGGGGGCAGTTGTAGGAACCCAATGTGTCATGGGTCACTCGGGTGAACCAAGTCAATGTACCTGTTTGATCGAATAAAAGTAGGTCTGATATTTTCTAACGTCTTTCATTCATCGATACCTGTGCATCGAGAGATGTCAGCAATGCACGTTTTTCTCTTTTCAGTCAGAAAGTGGCAAAGACTTGTGAAGGGAAAATGAAAAGGTCTCTATCTTTACCAAAGGGCATGGATAGGTCAGGTGTTCAGGCTTCTCTTCTGAGAGCACAGAAGATGAACAATGATGGAAACCGCCCGATGAGCAAAGCTAGGCTGTTCTCTGTCGTTTGGTTTTTAAGATCATGCAAGGGCAGATCCACATACTCTGGATCTGCAAATAGACCCAGAAGGGTTTTCTCTAGAAGGATACCAGTCCCTAAGTCACCTCAACTCCTCCACAACCGCCCCCCAATAAAATAAAACAAAAACTCTTCTAAGCCACACTTTGCACTGATTCCATCTTCCAGGGCCTGTTATTAATTAATGGATGTGCTTAGTGTTGCTACACGAGGGCCAGAGAACGAAGGAATGATGAAGAAAAAGGAAAACTAAGAGTTTACTGAGTCATTTTACCCCACTTCTTAGATATTAACAGTTTTGTTCCTTGAAGGATAGGCACCTCCTATGACGTCTGTTATTTATTCCTCTCCTCTCCCTCTCTCTCTTTTTAAATCTGAATGCTTGGCTATAGGTCTGTCTTCCTGGCTTTATAGCCTAAAGATAAGGAAATAAATAGAGGGAGAACCACAAAGATGGCTAATGTGAGAGCAGGTGAGAAGGACAGACTGGGGGAGGGAAGGGCCCACGCTCAGGCAGCAACTACCCCCCACAGCCAACAGTGTGGAGGGGGGAAACTAACTCCGCCCCCATTCCAGCACTGGGTGCTAACTGGGCAGTAGTGGGCCCTGAAGGAGGAGGAGTCTCAGTATGAGGGTGCAGTTATGACCGAGGAAAAACCCTGGAGGAAAGGCAATAGACTTTGGGTTTTAGCAAAAATGAATTAGAAAGGCTGCAAGCAATGGAAACCTCCTTGAAAAAACCTGGCCTTTAGGAAACCGCTCCACATTTATTAACTAAGATTTTAGTCTCAAGGAAAATGGATCAAGAGAACAGAGGACCAGGCGACTCGCAACCCATGTCAACCGTGGGGACGCCAGGGATGTGAGAGGTGCCCTGTTAGGGCCCATCAAATAAGGCCTTGGAGACAAGGTGTGGTTTGCGTTCTGACCAAGCCTGTGGCTCCATTGGGCTCCATCACTGAAGTGGACTTTGGAATACCCTCTCCGGGTATTACCCAGCCCCTCTCCGGATGTCTGTGATGAGGATTCTATATTCTAAAAGCACTACATCAACTCCAGAAGGAGTGCTGGAGTACATTTACATGTATATAAAGTAGCATACCTTTGGCATACATTTATGTGTCAGAATGTTGGGTGTTACTGTCATCACTGTGTTCAAAAAGATGTCCCCAGAATCTGAGAAAAGGTTACTTTAGAAAAAATTACAATTAAAAGTAAGTAAAATGTAGAGAATGAGACTGCAAAATCATAGAAGTAGCTCAAGAAACTGCCTGTAAATTCATGAGTGAAGAGATCTAGAGTCACCATAATTCAACCCAAGTGACTTTATTGTAATCTTGGAGTTGAGATCCACGTGTGATTAGGACTAAGAAAGCTAAAATCGAATCAGATCCTCCATCCACCTTTCCATACTGTCTTCTAATCATCCATCCACCCATCCATCCATGAAATAAACATCTACTCAATGTCTAATATGTGACAAATACAGAATACTTGGCACCAGCGTACAAAGATAAGTAAGACATAGACTCTGCTCTCAGACAGCCCACAGTCCAGTCCTGGGACACAGGTATATAAAAAGTAGAATAAAATACAATAATAGAAAGTGGCTGTGAAGTACTGGGGGTTCCCACAGGAGGGAATGGCCAATTCTCCCCATACCTCTTGTTCTCAGAGTCCCTGTTCACCAGGTGACCTTCTGATTATAATCTGGCTTCCTTGGGGATTACTCAAGGAAAATGTGCACATACATCATTCTGGTTGGGGTTGGTGGTTGTACTCCTCGATTGAAAACAGAAAGATTTGTGTTCCTATTTAGTCTGTTTCCCTGGAGTCTGATTAGCATGATCACCTCTGAGTTTCCAGGCTGGGACCCTTCTGTGAGGCTGGGCTACAGCCGCTAGCTGAGCTCCCATCTCATTTGCTTACTGTTCTCTAAGTACCGGAGTAGGATTGTTTTCACTGTTTTCTTTAAAAGTGGAAGGACAGCTTCCCCTGTCCTTCCACTTTTAAAGATCACATGTCCCACTCTTTTCAGTAAGTCAGTGACTGTTCTCTCTCTACCTTCCCTAAAGCTGTTCCACCAAAAGAAAAGAGTAACACTGGCCTTCAACATTTATGAGGCTAACAGGCCTCTGGCCAGGGATCTCCTCATTAACAAATCCAGTGGCCCTTTCTGTCACTCTTTCCACAGAAATTGCTGACTGTATCTCCCTTTTTTTGGGGGGGGGGCGGGGTACGCAGGCCTCTCACTGCCGTGGCCTCTCCCGTTGCGGAGCACAGGCTCCGGACGCGCAGGCTCAGCGGCCACGGCTCACGGGTCCAGCCGCTCCGCGGCATGTGGGATCTTCCTGGACTGGGGCACGAACCCGTGTCCCCTGCATCGGCAGGCGGACTCTCAACCACTGCGCCACCAGGGAAGCCCCTCCCTTTGTTTTTACTAAGCTTCCCTGACAATGAACTGTGATTGTCCTCTTATTTCTACAAGTGACGCTGCCTCCTCTTGGTTCTCTTCTCCTTCACGAGTGGGATTTGTCAAGGTCCCCCTTCAATGTCCAGAGAGAAGGAAGTAGGAGTCTCTCTTTTGCCAATTCCTCGACTTCCACCATAAATTCCAGGCAGATTCCTCTCAAGTCTCCAGTTCCATATTTCTCCCGCATTCCAGATCTATACTTCCAACACTCCTTGGTTGGATGGTGGCATTGAAGTCCCATCAGTACTTCAAAGCTCAACATTTCTAAAAATGAACTTGTAGGCATTTCCTCCTGTCAATGGTTATCAAACCCAGGCCATCCTTTCTCCCCTATCTCCAAACCCAGGTCACCAGATCCTCTGGAGGCTCTCTTCCCCCAGGCCTCTCATCATTTCCTCCCTTCCACCCTCACTGGGGTGGTTTTCATTCAGGTCTGCAGCCTCTTGGGATATTTTTGGTATACTCGTTGTCTCTTCCCGGCCTAATGTCTTCCATCCTTTCTTTTCACCCAAGTAAAGGCTTCAAACAGGCCAGGCCCGAGGACAGCGCTCTGTGTCAAACCACCTGATACTCCCTACAGGTGGACAATTCTAAGTGACAGGTTAGACAGGGATTGGCTTTCAAATGTCACCTCTGTTCCACCAAAGCTGTATGGATCTTGGGCAGGCACTTAACTTAACCTCTTTGAATACAGCTCTCTCTTCAATCACAGGGGGATGATTACTTGCTACACCCCAGGCTGATAGGAGGAAACTGGGTATATGATCTGGTGCCAGGTAGAGCCTTGAAATGTGTTGGTATCCTTGCTGCAATGAAGGGAAATAAAAAAAAGAAAATTCTATTTGCCTTGCTTGGCCTGCAGTGCCTCACCCAGTATACTGTACCTAGTAGGAACTCAAATATTTGTATTACCTTTGAAATAAGGAACTCTATTTTAACCAGCCCCGAGGAAGTATTACTAAGGGCTAGGACCATGCTTTTAAGGGATATTTTTCTTTCTTCAAGCAGTTACCAGGATTGACAATCTTTCCCTTGGACCATCACATCTAAGTTATCTTATCAAGCCTGATGAACAGCTGCCCATTGAACACCCAGCTGGGAAGGAAGCAGACCAAGCAAGGCTAGAAGTCATCTCTGTGTGAGCCAGATTTGTTTTGTGATGCTCGACTAAGGCCCCTCCAGGATGGCTGCAATCACTCTGCAATCAATGGCTGGGCATAAAACAAATAGGTCAAAATTTTAAATAGGATTAGGGTTGCAGAGGGTGCAACCTCAGAAGTCTAAGGGAAAGGGCTGTTTATTCTCTTATCCTAAGGGCAATTCAATAACCGCCCTTGAGAATCTGAAAAGCTATAAAGGAAGTGCCCTTATTTATGGAGGCCACACGCAAGCATGTAGATGAGAAACTGTGTCTGCCCTGAGCTGTGACTGGACACAGGGTGGGGCCCAGTGCCTTTCCTAGGTCACTTCCAGCTCTCAATTCTACGAAGCCTTGTCTTAGGAAGCCCTCCTGTGGGCTTGGAATCAAGTACTCTGAGTAGATAGGTCTGAAGGGCTTCCCTCACCCTTGATGGCTCAACTTGACAGGAAGAACTTAGCCCCAATTTCCTTTCCTCACCCTGTAATAATGGTGACAAATCTTAATCTCAGTTAGATGAAAATTTTCAGCCTTCTTACTTAACACTTGCTGTTTTCTGACACATGCACATGAGGATCAGGGCTTATATGTGGATGGAATCAATTATAATTTGATTAAGACAGAGCAGAAAGAAAGGAAGTAATAACAATCATCATTTCATTTACGAAGTCCCCCTTCCTCATCCAGGCTCTTGGTGTGCCTGAAAGGCAATTAAAACAGGGTTCAATTAAAAATACCATAAAACAGAAATCAAATAAAATATTAAAAAGCCAGGGACTTCCCTGGTGGCGCAGTGGTTAAGAATCCACCTGCCAATGCAGGGGACACGGGTTCGAGCCCTGGTCTGGGAGGATCCCACATGCTGCAGAGCAACTAAGCCCGTGAGCCACTGAGTCACAACTACTGAAACCCGCTGCCCAGAGCCCGTGCTCCGCAACAAGAGAAGCCACCGCAATGAGAAGCCCACGCACTGCAACGAAGTGTAGCCCCCGCTCACCACAACTAGAGAAAGCCCGTACGCAGCAACAAAGACCCAATGCGGCCAATAAATAAATAAATAAATAAATAAATAAATTTTATTTAAAAAATATTAAAAAGCAAATGCCTTTATTAAATAAGTACTTGTGAGAGGAGGTCTAGAGAGAGCAGGAAATCGGCCACGAGGCGGGGAGGACACAAGTACAGTGAATGCTACTCTGCCATTTAGCACAAAACCTGTGTTTTGTTGCAAAGGAAAACATAAGGCTCTCCTTGGCCACCCTACAAGTGGGCGACTCGTCTTCATTTTTCATTTCCAGTTCTTTGGTGTCCTGTGCCCTGCTTTGCTTCAAAGTCAATGCACATCCCCCACTAACTGGCATGAGATGCATCGTGTGTCTATTTGAATCTGCTCATCGTGTCCGCTCCCCTGCCCAGCAGCGTGGTGATGCATCCTCAGAACTCTTATTCCAAAGAAGAATCAAATCAGAATCACCTAGAAAATAGCTCTTTGCGCAACGACCTCAACACTCAAAGGAGGGACAGGGAATTGTCTCATTCCGATTGCAACCTTTATGAAGAATTTGAAGAGAAAAAGTTATCTGCAGATCAGGACCATGTACAGAGTAGAGAGATTTTGGAGACCTGAGTTTTAGCCTGAGTTGTGTGACCTTGGGCAAGTCACTCAAATTTCTCTGAGCCTCAGTTCCCTCACCTCCACATGGAGGGGCTGGACTAGCAGACATTCAGTCCCCTTCAGCTCTAAAATTCTCTCCTCCATGTCTATGTCAACACAGCGCACAGGCGTTTTCTCGGTTGAACTCTGTGCACCTCTGTAGGGTAGACGAAAGCCAGAGAAACAAGATCCTTAGAAGTATATAATGTGAATAACCAGAAGGGATGTAATTAAAATCAGGGTTCTGTTCCCACAAACACACCCAAGGATCTTCCCATAAAAACACGGTGGTAATTAACGAGCCTGCCAAGCGCATGCAGCTGCCTTCCAGGCCCTGCCAGGCTTAGATGCGAGCCTGCCTCAGAATCCCGGTTCTTGGCCTCATGGCTCAGCCGGCCAGCCTCGCTCCTGCCTGCTGTTCGGGTGTGTTTTAGCCCATGGCTCTTCACGAGACAGGAGCATTCTCAAGTCACGTAGCGGCATGAATACATTTCTGGAATTTTCAAAGTCATTAAAATGATGAAAAGAGAATCTAAGGGGCTTGCGTGTATCAGAATATTCCCGCATCTGTAACTAAAGCCTTCTCTTTTCTCTCCCTGCCTTCAAGAGATTGCCACAGAGCAGATGCCAAATCGGTTCCTTGGGAACCTGGCTCTGGAGGAGGCTTCCTCTCTCCCCAGCTGCCACCCCCTCCCCAGGGAAGTGTGTTTCACTGCCCAAATCCTCCAGGGCAGAGACATTCCAGGGGCTGGGCTAGCCCCTGGTGGTATTCTGACAAGAGGGATGTCTATTTTCAGAAATCTCCTCCACTTTTAACACCCTCATGTCACATGTTCAACCAGACTGGCCTCGCAGCCCAGAAATTATATTTGTCCTGTCAACTGGCTAACCTGATAAACTCAGAGTGTCCCAGCCAGGGAATGTGAGGCCACTTGGGGACAGCCAGGGAGGTCTGCTTTAGCAGAACACGCTTGTCAGGATCTTGAGATAACATCAAGGCAAGGTGTTCTCAACTGCATTCCAAATGAAGTCCGGCAGGAGACGCCCGAGAAAGGTAATGAGTTCTCAGACACTTCTAGAGGAAATGCACTGAGGGCAAGAACCACGTGTGGTTACCTTCGTACTCTCTGTCGGTCCCACAGGGACCCGGCACTCTCTGAGGGTCCTGCACATCTGAGGATCTGAACTCCACGATGGAGGAAAACGGACTTCAGGGTCTCTGTACAAGCTTGCTACTCCGAGTGTGGGCCGGGGACCCTGCAGCACCGGCATCGCCTCAGAGCGTGTTAGAGAGGCAGCCTCTCAAGCCCCATTCTGGACTTGCTCAGTCAGCCTCTGCATGTTGGTGAGACCCCCAGTGATGGGGATGGTTACTCAAGTTTGAGAACTACTACCTAGCACACCGAGAAGGAGCAGAGAGTGGAAGTGTGGGTGGAAATGGCCACAGCAGCACATTGAGAACTAAGGAAGAAGAAAGTAAGACCAGATTTGGACTGCGTTCAGTTTTACAGATCTGGTCACACTAAATACAAAAGCCCCAATTTAAGCAGGAGCACAAAGGTGTCCTGAACAGGTGTCCTCATGTATGAACTCAGCCACCTGTGCTAAGTCAGCAGGAGTTCCCTTCAAACTGGAAAACTGCATTCCAGTCTTCCCAAAGTTTTGAAGAAGCCTCTGCAATGGGCCAATGAGCTCTTTCCAAGTTCCTGTGGTGACCTGCCAGCTCGTCGATTTTAGACACCAGTGTGTGCCCGGCCTAAGCCTGCTTGGATTTTCTGTCCAGTATTTGTTAGTGAAAAGGCTACAAAAGGAAAAGAAATGTGAAGGTGATTTCTTTGGGGGCCCTTCAATCTTCCAAAAGGGAAGTGTGAGGCTTTCAAACCAGCCCAGGGAGGGACTTCTTCATTGGTTTTGCTTTTTAGGCTAGATTAATAAATCCCAGTTTCCTTCTCAGCACACCTATATTTTTCACTCGCTGATGATGGTAGCAAGTCTCCTGCTCACATCTGTATTATAATAAACGGATTGTAAATGAGTAAGTAGGAAACAGTAAGGAAACGATGTTTTACTTTTAAATGCTAATTACGAAGCCCTGGTGCAGTTAATGTGCAGGGTGTTCTGTCAATTTTTAATGTTTATGCCAAGTGTAGTCTTCAGTTTAACATGAGCTTTTAATCCTTCGAGTACTAAATTGCCTTTTAATGCTTGCACAACAACACTGTGTTTGCACAAAGTCAGGTCTGAAAATGTATTTAGTACAAGGTGTGTCGTGGAAGGCGGGGGGTGGGGTGGGGGGAGGGGAACTTTTTTTGTTTTGTTTAAGAAGATGGTACTGGAGCACAGCACAAGCAAGCGGCTTCCCGCTCCCCTCAAGAGCATCATTTCCTATTCTTTCTGAGGTTGCTGGGAGTGTTGCTCTCCTGTTGCTGATTTAACCCTCCAGTGAAAGCTTCCAACTCCCAGGAACACGATCAGCCCCAGGGTACGCCGTGCACCATCAAAAAGACCACAGCAAAAGGGGATGCAAAGGAGGGGCTGCTGATGGGCTCTGACCACCCTCCCAGAACCCACGGAACTGGAGAAGAAAGGGGATCCAGGTATCCTTGGGTTGCAGAGGAACTCTCCACAGACACACACAGCCACACACACACAGCCCCCCGCCCCCCCCCCACGTTTATAAGTATGAGGAGGGAACTTGTACATTTCCTATAAATAAAAGGCCTGTAGATTTTCAGACAGGAAGAGGGGCAGAAGAACGCACAGAAAGGTAGACGATGGGATGACAAGGCCAGTGGGGTCTTGGGACCTTCTCTGCTCTGGGCACCATTTCACAGGCAGGGGCTTGGCCAACCTGTGGGCTTCCTCCAGCGCTGGTACCCACACCCAAATCTCTGTCTGTCCTGTAATCCAAATCTCACCTTCTGGAACCTGCTTCTCCCCCATTCCCAACACGTCGGGCCGAACCCTCACTCCTTGTCAAACACGTCAGCGCCCTTGAGCTCGGCATGAAAACAGCAGTACTTACATATCGCTGAGCATGGCGCCAGGCACCGTGCTAAGCACTTTACAAAGATGAACTCATTTTAGTCTGTCAACAAACTATTATACTAGTATTATTATTCCTATTTTGCAGATGAAGAGACTGGTGCACAGAGAAGTTGAGTAACTGACCTAAGCTCACACAGCCAGTAAGAGGTGGATCGAGGATGTGGACCTGATTCCAGGGTCCCATGCCCTTAACTGGCTCCCAGTGCTGTCTCCCCAGCCTCTGGGGAAATGCCCTTCCGGGCACCTTTTATCAAACAGGGCGTCTCCCGCTTGTCAGCAGCTCAGGCTCAGATGCCTTCTGCCCTCTGTGGAGACGTTCCTGACATGCAGCCTGGCACGCTGGCCGTGCTGGACTGTTCATGGGTCTGTATCCACACTAGATCAAGTGCTTCAGTAGCTGGACCTACTGCCCCCACATCAAAGATCTGTGGTTCTGCTGATTCTAGGGAACCCCACCTGACCGTGTCACAGGTCTGGGTGCGTCGGAAGTGGTGGGAAGTACTGGTGCCCTCTAGCCTTGGGGACAAACACCTCACCAGAAGCCCAGGTTGGGGTTAGACTGAATCTGAAGAAATTGCTGTTTTGAAGGATGAGGTTGAATATAGCAACTTCATATAGTTCAGCGTATCCTTGGCTAGGCCTCGAGGCGGGGTCAGTAGGTCCAGGAGCAGCACCCATGTCACCCTCAGCTCCCGTCACTGCCCCGCCCCCCCAAGATGCTCCCAACAGCAAGGGACACAGCTCACTCCCTCCGTGAGAAAACACAGTTTCTAGAAGAAAGCGTTTGTTTCCCAACGTTTTCTTTTGGTGATTGGGCATTCAGGAAGAACAACAGCCACAAACACACACTCAGTAAACTGCCTAATGATTAAATAATACATTAAGAAAATCTGAATATAAAAAGGCCATCTTTACATGTGAAAGCCAACGGGCAGGCTTGACAAACTTCAGTACAGCTGCTCAGACAGAGAGGGGGCAAAAGGGGAGAGAAATTATGAGGTTTATCATTTTACAAGTTCAACCACAACACAAAATACCACACGGAGTTCCACAGCTGTCATTTACTCCAGGGCAAGTGCCGCATGAATGGCCTCCTTAAATACAGGTTTTTATGAATCTATTTATTACATGGTTGGCCACATAATAAGTTGATGCAAAACTGTGTGTTAGCTTTACAGGTACAAGTACCAATGACTGAAGGGCCAAGGTGGGTCTGGAGTCATGAAAAGGCAACAAGCATCATGGGATCTTGGTCTTCTCATAAACTGAAGAGAGATTTTTGAGATTTTGGGTTATTGCATGAACCAAAAACACCAGTAAGGACAGAATGTCTGTCTGTATTGCTTTAGCTGGTCCTGGCCTACTTGCCCTCAAACCCAGAGATTCCATTTCTACCTTAGTGCAGTCAAAGGAAAACTATGGCCTGGGTATTTGGGTTCAAGTCCAGGCCTCACAATTGACACTGTGACTCAAGCCAAGACCATGTCTCTGTTGGTAAATACTGAAACTCACTCTGAGATGTGGCAGTGAATAATTATTATCCATCAAACTCATGATCCTTCTTCTACAGCACAGAGTTGTCACAGGTAAGCAATTGCCCAGCAAAGGGCTGCATTTTCAGGTCACCCCCATACCCTTTGCAACTAGTTAAGGCCACATGACTAGCTGTTGGCAATGGCCCACGAGCAGAGGAGGTATGTGTCAATTCTGGTCCCCTTTCCCTTGGCCGGGTAGATGTAGAAGAGTAGGAAACTTCGGAGATGGCAAAGCCACAAGAAAAAAAAGAGCTGGGTCCCTGAATCACTGCATGGAGGAGAGTCATATGCCACCAGGAATATCCATGTCAAGACTGCTGGATGGGACTTCCCTGGTGGCGCAGTGCTTAAGAATCTGCCTACCAATTCAGGCAACACGGATTTGAGCCCTGGCCTGGGAAGATCCCACATGGCGCAGAGCAACTAAGCCCGTGTGACACAACCACTGAGCCTGCGGCTCTAGAGCCCGCGAACCACAACTACTGAGCCCGTGCACCACAACGAATAGCAGCCCCCGCTCACCGCAACTAGAGAAAGCCTGCGCGCAGCAACTAAGACCCAACACAGCCATAAATAAATAAATAAATAAACAAATAAATAAATAAATTTATTGAAGAAGAAGACTGTTGGATGCATGAGAAATAAACATCTATTATATTTAAGCCTCTGTTCATTTTGGGTCCACGTGCAACAGCAGCTGACTTTATTCTAATGAATATATAGAACCCCCAGTTTCTCTGAAAAAAGCCCTTTCTCGTTCCATAGAACTTACTACCCTCAACCTGTCAAATGGGTATACTTGTTTGAAAATGACTAAAGACCTCCAGGTGAAAAGCAGTAGAGAATAGCAAGTAATAATAGCAAAAAACAGCCACCCTATCTTCCAAACTAGGCTCAAGACTCAATACTTGGGGGGAAAAAAAATCCAACATCAATTTACTTTATCCAAAATAACAAAACGAAGAAGTTGAGGCCCAATGCAAGTCCTCGCCCACATGTCCTCTCCCTGCGAAATCCCTGCCTGCTGCTGACGAGATGAGGTGGGAGGAAAGGTGGGAGGTGGGTGAGTTGCCTTGTACCCACCTTGTAACAAGGCACAGCCCAGAAAGAGTCTTTTAAACACCTGCCTAACCTCCATCTCAAAACTTTCTCCAGGAAAAAGCTGGTGGAAAATGACATTATTTTATTTCCTCATTTGGGATAAACTGCTACGGGCTTAGGGATGTAGGCAACAGAGCCAGAGGAATGATTTATGAAGTCCTGCTTCTCTCTCCCGGCCCCGAGATGCAGCTGGAACTCTTGCTTTCACGTCGGAGATTGCAGCTTCTAATGAATCACTGCCCACACACTATCCGCCAGGTGACCTGCCGGGTTTGGAAATGAGGACTGCTTCCCAGGCAGTAATCTGGATTTCCCTTTCCTTCCTCCAAGACTTTTCTGTCTCTCTAGGACCCTTGTCGGCAGCTTGGCTCTGGGAGAGGATGGGCCGCGGTGCCTGCTCCGGGCTGGGGCTTTTCTGAGAGCCCACGCACCTTCCTGCGGCGGCCCTGCACACAGCCGCCAGCGATGAGCAGGAGGCGTCGTGCAGCAGGCTGGGAGAGCAATGCAGCCCTTCCCACTCGGCTGTGCCAGCAGAGCTGCCCGGGCCCCCACCTGGCCCGCCCCCTGCTCCAGGTATCCCTCGGCCCGCTTTCAATCTGGTTCACCAGGCAGACGCTCAGTGGAACTGCACAAGAAGATTCCAGTGTTTTTCCCAGGACATGAAGGTGATACTTGGCAGAGACAGGACTGGCTTTCTGGATGGGCTGTGGGCACCCCAAGTCTTATTTATGACAGAAAAATGTCAAAGAACTGCATCTGAAAAGCCGGCCTGCCCCTCAAATCAAGGGTTAAACCTTAAGCCAATGCCTGGGCCTGCGGCAGGGCTGCCTCTGCAGCAGAGCCTTGTTTATCAGAACTGCTTGAAGCCAGCATTTACCGACTTCCTGATGGATACAGAGCAGTGCCTCATTTGTCTCACCAAAGGGAAGATACCATTATTCCCATTTTACAGATGAAGTTCAGGAAGTTGCCCAAGGTCACAAACTCATCGGCTCAAATCGAGATCTGGGTCCTTCCCTGGACATGCGTGTGCACTGCAGGGCCTCCTTCTCCCCCGGGGCCCTACTTACTCCCCAGATCACCCCCCGAGCATTCTTCCTCCATCCCCACCTGCCTCATGCATTTTCCAGTGCAGTGCCCTCCCTGTTGCTGCCACTGACCGATTCCTACCCGATGAGCTCTCCCCACACAGCCCCTGCACTGAGAAACCGAGAAGCCATCCAGGAAACACCTTCCTGAGGAAGGCGTTTTGGGCACCGTCAAGCAGAGCTTGCGTTTCTCTCCTGGCACGCCCCCTCTTCTGCCTGGAATCTCACTGATTCCTGTCCTTCCTTCTGCCGTCAGATTATGAGGCGGCGTGCCTGAGGGCCAGCGGACCTGGGGCCCGTGCTCGCTCTAAACAAGGACTCATAGGACAGGATGAGAAATACAAGTCAACAGATACACAGGGTAATTGCAGACTGTGGTATGTGTCGTGAGGACCAAACTGAGACAGGGGATGGTCAGGGAAGCCGAGAAGATTCCATGTGAGCCCAGGATGAGAATGAGCCGTGTCTCCACAGCCTCGGAGAAGGAGCTGCAGGGAAGCTTTGCAGGCAGAGGAGATGGCCAGGGGGAAAGGCCCCGGGGGAGGAGGGAAGATGGGAGCCTGCCATGCCCGGGAACAGGAAGGAGACCAGCGTGGCGAGAGGACAGGGAGAGATCGGGAGGAGAGACTGCAGGGCCGGCGGGAGCAGGGCCGCGGGGGTAGCATCTGGACTGTTCTCTAGATGAGTGGGAAAGCTCCGCACACTTCAGGCGGGGAGATGCCATGACCCGACTTTTTTTTGCGGTTAACATCACGCTGGGTCCTTTGTGAATGGGTTGGACGAGAGAAGAAGCAGAGGGTGTTATGGGATCCATGATGCAATAATTAAGTGCAAGTCTTTGGCACTTAGTAGGCCTTCATGATGCATGTTCGGTCCCACCGTCGGGGAGAATAACACAGGCTGAAAGCTGCGCAGCCTGACGTGACCATGAACAAATCATAACATGGCAAAGCCCCAGCTCCCTCAAATGTAAAATAGGGTTAAAAACCCCTCAATACCTACTTCTCCCAGTGAGGACATAATGCGAGGATGTACATAATGCCTTTAGCCTGGTGCCTGCCCCCCGGGGATGCCCCCCCACCCCCGCCATGGTGGCTGTTGATATGAAAAGAAACTGCAGGAGCTGTGAGGCAGGAGATGGGGGAAGGGCTGAGGCTTCCTCATATTTCACCCCGTTGTGCTTTAACCAGCTCTCGCTGTGCTGTCACACACGTCCTCTGTACCTGGGGGTAAATGAAACCCTTGACAGTCCCCTCTTCTGAGTCTCTGCCCGCTGAGAAACTGCACAGAGCCAGGTGCCTGGAGTCATTGCACAGACAGCAATGGAGCCCCCAGTTGGCAGCACAAAGAGTGAGGGCTGCCTTTAGGGAGCTGCGAAGCCCTCTGGAGGGACATGTCACATGGAGAGCTCATTCATCTGGTGCGATGTGGCAGGAGCCGCAGTACTGGAGACGCTGCCCAGGACTCCATACTGAGGGTCACGTGGTTAAGAGCTGGGTACGGCTGGATGTGCGTTATCTCCCGCCACTGGCCATCCCTCCCCTGTCCTCATTTGTCTTCGTAGCACTGACTACATTACAGCACTTTTTTTTGTGGTATGCGGGCCTCTCACTGTTGTGGCCTCTCCCGTTGCAGAGCACAGGCTCCGGACGCGCAGGCTCAGCGGCCATGGCTCACGGGCCCACCCGCTCCGCGGCATGTGGGATCTTCCCAGACCGGGGCACGAACCCGCGTCCCCTGCATCGGCAGGCGGACTCTCAACCACTGCGCCACCAGGGAAGCCCCATTACAGCACTTTTTGACATTACAGTAAATCCTGGAAAGTTTGTTTGTTTTTCCACTGTCTCCACAAAGGCAGGGACTCTGGGCCACCTTCTTTCCCAGCTGAAGCCCAGTTCCTGTAAAGTACCCGGCCCATATAGCAGCCTCCAGTGAGTGGAAATGACTTCAGTCCTCACAACAGCCCCCAGGAGGTGGGCACTCTTCATCCTGCAGCTATTCTACTGTCCTACAGACAAGGAAGCCAGCTCCCTGAACACTCCCCAGGTCACACAGCCAGAAAGTGACAAAGCTCAGGAGCCTAAGAAGCCATTTGCTTACCAACCATGTCTTGAGGCAGGAAACCACAGGGCTGCAGGGCAGTAATGCCCAACCCGGGCTGCACAGAGAATCACCCAGGCTGGGGTGGAAAGGCAGAAATCTGAATGCCCAGGTCACAGGCAGACCAGTGAAATCAGAATCTGAGTAGGGCCCAGCGCTCAGGACTCTGAAAGCAGCTGGGGGGCCCAGCAGCAAAACCTCCACGAGGGCCCCTAGCAGAGCCGACTGGTGACCCTCCTCCTCTGTGTCCGCGCCCCCTCCCACTGTTAATCCCTGCTAATCCCCGGCCTTCCCCCTGGGAGCGGAGGTGAGTCTCACAGCAAGGCTCCCGGTCCGCCTTGCAAGCACACAGCAGGCCAGCTGCCCTAAGCAGCTTTCGGGGTGTGTCTAACACCACTCCAACAATGCCCACGGCCCGCCAGGGAGCCGACTGGAAAACCAGTTTAGATTCGCAAAGAAGCTGGTATTAAAATCGTGGAGGGCTCTCTGGCTCAGGCTGCCATGCATATTAGGGCCTGTGAATAATAAAAGGGGAGCTTGTAATTCTACTAAAAAATGAAATTTCCCCATTTCTGCAGAATAAACAAAAACAAAATAATACATTAGCTCTGCAATATGTCTGTGCTTCGGGGCTTCAGATTGTCATTAAAGTTGGATTTTATCCATGATAGGTTTCTCCACTCCCCCTCCACCCCATGGCAGCCTTACGATGAATCTCCTTTTCTTCCTATTTTCTATCTGCATGGGGTTTATCCATACTCAACTGGAGAAGAAGTCACCCAGACACTGGGCTCCTGTTTGCAATTCTTTGCCTTTCAGCCCTGAAACATCTCCCAGGCCGTTCTTAAGAATCCTACAGGATAACGTTGAAATAAGCCCCCCCTCACAATTTAGAGGAAATGAAAGGAAGCCCCCCAGAAACTCCTGCTCTTGGTTGTGTGAGGGACTCAGAGAGGGGCTGCTGACCCTGGGTTCAAAGCACATCGGCCCTGAGAGGGGCTGGACTCAGCAGGGAGATGGATCAAAGGCTCTCGTAGGTGGCAGCAGCCAGCACCACGGTGGCAGCTGAGCTGTGAGGCCCTTATCTGAGAACACCCCGCACCTGTTCCTCCGCGCGTGAGCACGTGTGCAGGTGTGTGTGTTGAGGTGGGGGGAGGAGGGAAGTCTCCCACCACTAGCCTGGGCGCCCCCAGGGCCCTGGACAGATGCCTAGGGTCTCCACAATCAGGACCGTCGTTGTCAGGTGGGAGGCCGAGACGTGCCGGTCAAGCCCCGGCCCGTCCACAGCGGGCACCCACCAAGCGGGACTCAGGGTCCCGCCGCCCTGCCTGCCGCGCGACCAGGAGCGCTGAGGCAGGGGGAAGGCTCTCAGTAGAGCCTAACCATCCTTGTCTCTGCTTTAGCAGAAGCTGGGATTTATAGAAGTGGGACTTTCACGCCCCTCTTTCCCTTTTGGGCGGAGCGAGTATGGTGCTTCAAATTTATCTGTGAAAGGGGGAAAAGGAAAACCGAAGAGGCTTGTGTGTGCCACATATTGGGAAACTAGTCACTTGCCAAATCTGGGGCTCTGTGGAAACAATCCTCCCAGGGCCTCCAGGGGATCAAGTTCTCAGGTTTCCTGCCGCCTGTCCCCAGAAACATGAGGTTTCTTGTTCACACGTGGTCAAGTACGTCTGGGATGACTGGAATACCAGCTCAGCTACTGCAGCCCGGGATCCCTGGCCACGAGAGGGATGGAAAAAGCCCCGATGACAGCTACGGGTTAGGTCACCCCGCCCAGACCCCTTTGTGAAGAAGTGGTTCTAGGGAAAAAACAGCAGCCAATTAGACACCGGGTGAGATTCCAGAGACGGCTCCACAAGTGGCCTGGGTTGACAGAACAACTCCCATCCAGCTTTGATGTCTTGATATGTTTTTAACAAATTCTCCTTCAGTTATCCAGCTGCTTAGCTAATCAGATATTATTACCTCCTTTGTGCTTCCTTTCCCCACTCTCTCACTGTTTATCTGCCCTGCCTTGCTGTAAAAAGAGCTCCATAAGGATCCCTACCTAAATACTTCACTTCTAATACAAAGGTTGGTGCTTTGCATTCCAGAGAGAGTCTTCAGCTCACTCGGCTAAGAAGTAGCTCCCCTACCTCTTTGGAAAAAATAAGCTGATTTTCGTTGTACATGATCTCGATGGAATTTTCCTGTATAACATCTCCTTGTCTGCAAAGCTGGTAGGCAGACGGCAAGACTGCGGGTTCACTCCCCTCCATACGCCCTGAGGACGCCTGCGAGGGAAGCGGACTGGCAACCACATCCTGCTCATCCCTGGGCTTTGTCCTGACATTAGGAAACCACAAGGGACATTTGGGCAAACCAAAGAATGCCACCAGAAAGCCGCAGAGAAACCATCAGGGGGGTATGAGTGAAGCACCTGAGGGGTCCTAGAGAACAGTCATCAGCAGAACGTGGCATTCTGTGTCCATGTTCGTCCCTAGGAACGTTCCTGGGGTCTTTCTGTGATTTTTTTGTTTCTTTTTTTTTTTTTTGCGGTACGCGGGCCTCTCACTGTTGTGGCCTCTCCCGTTGCGGAGCACAGGTTCCGGACGCGCAGGCTCAGCGGCCACGGCTCACGGGCCCAGCCGCTCCGCGGCATGTGGGATCTTCCCGGACCGGGGCACGAACCCGTGTCCCCTGCATCATCAGGCAGACTCTCAACCACTGCGTCACCAGGGAAGCCCTTTCTGTGATTTTTGAATACAAAAGTCCCAGCACGCATCATACACCTGCTTATAGGACACGAATGAAGCCTGGGTTTCTCCTCAGCACGTGGATGGGGGTGTTTCTCATCTGAGCTGCTGTCACTGACAGCAGAGGCTCCCCGTGGTAGATTATAACTTGTCTACCACAAGAACCAAGTGGGGTCACTGGCAGACATGGCCCAAAACCCCAGAGGGGCAAGGAGCTCTGCCTAAGACCTTTAATGGCCAGTCCATCTGATCTGTGACAGTGGGTCGCCTAATTATGGGTATATCCAAAATACCCATGATGTGCCCCTGATCAAAGCCACCTGAAAGCTTCCCACAGCACTGAGAATGAATTCCAGCCTCCTTGCATGGTCTTCCAGGCCTCGTGGGGCCTACCCTTGGTTACGTCTACAACTCTGCCTTCCACCCTGCTCCCCTGGCTCATGCTGCTGCAGCCTCAGCATCCACCTCTTTGCATGGACCCACAGATGTCGGACGCATCCAATCTATTTGCACCTCAGGGCCTTTTCACTTGCTGTTCCTGCTGTCCAGAACATTTCTCCCTCCAGATCTTCCTATGGCCTACTCCTTCACATCCTTCCGCCGTTCAACTGTCAGCCCTGAGAGCATCCTTCCTCGACCCTTCTAAGAGCAACCCCTCCTGCCTTCGCCACAATACTTTCCTCTAGGTATATCCCTAGTATCTACAACAGGGACTGATACACAGTGAGTACTGAAGAAACAGCTACTGAATGAATGAATGGAAAGTCATTTCAGATGCCCTTCACAAAGGATACCAAGAATAGTCACCACGATTTCCTAACGTCAGTTTGCTCCCCATTTTTTGCTTCTTTTCTACAAGCTCTTGTGGTAGGTCCCTATTACCTGTTCTCCCTTTCTTCCATAGTACTAGAATTTTTATCTGATGTGGCAGTCCAAAACAAAACTGCATTTCCTAGTCTTCCTTGAAATTCGGAGAGGCTGTGTGTCAGGAACCTGGCAGCTTCTAGGAACCTGACTTTTTTTTTTTTTTTTTTTTTGCGGTACGCGGGCCTCTCACTGTTGTGGCCTCTCCTGTTGCGGAGCACAGGCTCCGGATGCGCAGGCTCAGCGGCCATGGCTCACGGGCCCAGCTGCTCCGTGGCACGTGGGATCTTCCCAGACCGGGGCACGAACCTGTGTCCCCTGCATCGGCAGGCGGACTCTCAACCACTGCGCCACCAGGGAAGCCCTAGGAACCTGACTTTTGATCCGTGCTCCTAGAACCCTCTTCCTCCTTTGTCCTTTCCCCCTATGCCTGTCCCGCTGCTTGGAAAGGTCAATGACTGGCTGAAGTTCCACCCTGGGCCACGGGAAGCAGGCCACATGGAGCACACAGCTGAAGAAGACTGGGTCCCAAAGGGGTCTGAGGAACAGGGCTTTGCACTGCCTACTTCCAAACTTTTTTTGTTTTTTTTTTTTTTGGCTGCGCCCTGCAGCTTGCAGGATCTTATTAGTTCTCCGACCAGGGATGGAACCCACGCTCTCAGCAGTGAAAGCACAGGGTCCTAACCACTGGATCACCAGGGAATTCCCCTTACTTCCAAACTTTAACATGAGAAAGAAACCTCTTTTTCAAGCCACTGTTATTTTAAGGTCTTGGTCACTTATAACTGAACCTATTATACCCGCTTTGCTTGCATTTATTATTTCTAGGTGGAAATTCCATCAAAGGAAAGAAAGGAAATCTCTGCAAAAGGCTGAGCAGAGGGCCACAGGCTGAAATGAGTAGACATTGTGGCTTGGCTATCTGTGCATGTCACTGGCCTTCTTTAATCCTGCACACTGCCATGGTGACTGGACCTTCTGTGGCAGAAAAAGTTAAGTGCCTCAGAGGTGGGCTCAGAAGGGACAGGTTTAGTACCAAACACGTGAAGAGAGGTAGAGCCTGGCTGAGTCACCTTAGTTCTTAGAGCCCCATTTTTTTCATCTGTAAAATGGGAACAATGGTTATGGAAGGTATTAAAATAATACGTATGAAAGTGCTTTGTAAGCTATCAATCTCTTTAAAAATAGATGGTATTTAAGAATTAGCTTATTTGGCCTCTCACAGATGACGTTAGTTCTCACGGTTCTTACACAACTTCCTGCAGTTCTAGATATGTAATATCAAAACACCAAGAGCCAGTACTTTAGATCACGGCATCAACTAGCATCTTAAACCATCCCGTGAAATTAAGATTGGCAGAAGAGAATCCTTCACATTTATTTGAATTTTTAAAATCTTATTTATTACTTAAAAGTAGTCTATTAAGGGCTTCCCTGGTGGCACAGTGGTTGGGAGTCCGCCTTCCGATGCAGGGGACACGGGTTCGTGCCCGGGTCCGGGAAGATCCCACACGCCGCGGAGCGGCTGGGCCCGTGAGCCATGGCCGCTGAGCCTGCGCGTCCGGAGCCTGTGCTCCGCAACGGGAGAGGCCACAGCAGTGAGAGGCCCGCGTACAGCAAAAAAAAAAAAAAAAAAAAAAAGGAGTCTATTAAAATATTACCAAATCATGTATTTTTGTGCCACAATGGAAAAACTGCAGACGTTGTATGAGTGTACTATGAAAAATGACATTACTATTTTTTTTTAAGGCATTGAGGGTCCCAAAGTGGCTTATATATACCCCAGAAGGGATAGGTCAAGGTACAGAAGACCAAAAAGAGTCGCCAGGTGGATAAACAAAGGATCCAAAAGACTCAGCAAGCTCAGATCCTACCTAGTAGGCATCAGGAAGTCCTGCAAGGCAGAGAAAGCGCTGACGGGGGATCCAGATGTCTGCTAATGACCAGGAAAGACCGCTGGCAATAATTCCAGAGAGCTACCCATAGACAGCAGACTCTTGGCAAGGCTTTGATTTGTGGGTCAAAGGAAAAGGTGCTCTAGCCACCAACTGGGGGGTTAGGTCAGGGGCAGCAGACACAGTTGGCTGTGTACCCGATAGCCAGTCCCCTTTCTTCTCTGCCAGTAGAGCCTTAATTGTGGTGTGTGTCCAGCACCAGGGGAGACTGTGATTGCCGAAGCCAGCGATGGCGATCTCATTCCCCTATGCTAGGAGGCAAGTGATGCTGCTGCAGCCAGTAAGCCCCCAAAGGAAAACCACTGGAAGCTTCTGGGGAAATTTTCCCTGCTAAAAAAGAAAAGCATAAGGAAGAGCCCCCGATTTTTATCCTCTGTCCTGCCTTCTTGTGTGGCATGGCGACACGAGGATGTGACAGTACTCTGGAGTCTCAGCAGCCATCTTGCATCTGTGAGGGAAGTAATTCCTAAAGCACTGAGATCGCAGGGTGCAAAGACTCAGAGGTCCTCTGTGATAACACTCAGCCTCTACAACAGGCGGGTAATGGGAGGTATGCATGTATCTTTGTTTTTCAAGCCACATTTAGTTGGGTTTTCTGTTACTTGCTGCTATAATAGGGCTCCAGTCCTGGTTGGACCAGGGGGCCAGCTGAGATGCCAGTTGCTCGTCCTGTGTCAGCAGGAGAGGAGAGAAGGTGGCTGTGACATGGTGAGAAGGTGGGGCACCTGCTCCCTTCCTGAGTCTCCCCAACTTGGGTCTAACTGCCAGCAGGGAGACCTGGCACGTGCCTCACAAGAGCCTCTGGAGCTGGGCATGGTCCTGGTCCTGGATTGGAGAGGGGTTTCATTCCACCCAAAGCTAATATTCTTCCCGTCAGGGAGCACAGGAGAGGGCCTGAGCTTTGAGGGGGCTGTCATGGCACTTGGCTGTGAGAAGGTAGAAAAGCCAAGGAACTGGGCAGGAGCCACGACTTGCAGGCATTGCCAAAAGAATCCCGTGGCGTGGGATGTCCCACATGCACTGGGCCCTGCTGTTCTAATGGCTTCCACCACAGACTGTGACAGAGTCATTTTTGAATCTGAGTTCTAAGACACACATTGTTTGAATTCACTTCACATGGTTGCCTTTATTGGCCTGGTGACTGTCAAGAAGAAAAGCTATTACTCCGTGCAGTAATTTAAGAAGAGACGTGATGATTTTTCAAGCAATTATCAGCAAAAATGCCAAACAGGAAGGCAGAGCCTGAATATCCTACTGAGAGAAACTACCAAGACAGAAAATAACGCGCCACGGATAACACAACATAAGCAAGCTTCTTGGCAGACAAGGTACTTCTTCATACCGTACTTACCTTTCTTTAATGAACTGGCTTCAGTGGCTGCATTTAAACCATGAACAGAATTTAAGCTCATTTCTTATGCTGAGAAAGTCTAGAGACTGTTTATCCTGAAATATATAATACTGTGTACTCTTGCAAATAAGTAAACAAGTTTACCATCCCATAGTTTTTCTTTCCTTGCAGGAACTCCTTAGCTATTACAAAGGAAGCAGAATGAATGTGATTAATACCATTTTTAAAAAAGTAGCCCGTATCATTTACACTCCCAGGTGGGCTCTACAGCTCAGAGCAGACCCGTGGGCCAAATTTTGCCCAACATCTGTTTTTGTAAATAAAGTTTTATTGGAACACAGCAACATCTGCTCATTCATGTATTGTCTTTGCCTGCTTTTGTGCTGTGTCAGCGAAGCTGGGTAGTTGCTAAAAGACTGTATGGCTCTCAAAGCCCCATAGCCCTTTACTGAAAAAGTTTGCTGACCCTGGTTTAAAGTAATGGTTATTCTTTTCCTAAACTGACAGATAATTTTCATTTTGACAAAGCCCCCAAATCTTGCAGAGTAGGAAAGCACTGCAGTAATTCCATAGTTCCATAATCATTAACAGCGATTTCTAGCTTATTATGGGCCGGGGCACTGAAAAGACAGGCTATGGGTTACATACAAGTTCCTGGGTCCTGACTCTAATTCCACCCTTTCTCTTCAATTCAAGAAACAAATCACAGTGCTAGGGAAAGTCATATTGAAGTATTAACACTGAAAGATGATATTATCATCATTAAAGGATATTACCGAAGGGAAACATTCCAATTACATAAAACAGTAAATAGTATACAAATTTCTAAGCTCTAACAACTATTGATAACCAATTACTACAACACACTTACAATTGACTGCAATGCCCCAGTGGGCCCAACACCATGGTTGAGAACCACTGACTTAAAAGAAACAAATACAATCAATGATTTCAAGATTGATGTATTTCTTCATCCTTTCAACATTTGAGTCCTTAGGGTAAGCCAGCTCTGTGCTAAGCATTCTGGGGTGCAAAGACGACTAAAGATACCAGATACAACCTTGGCTCCCAGAGAGCATGCACTTCAAGAGGCCAGGAAATAATGTCACTGGATTGTTGATTGTTTGAAGGAAGTGAAGAGGAAGTAAGATCAAGGAGAGAAGTAGCATTCGAATGGGCTTGAGAAAGGGATAGGATTTTCACTGGCAATGGTGGGAGGCCACGTGGGGGAGGGAAGTCTAGAGGAGTCTGGGAGTCCCAGAGGTTCACACACTTCACCCAAACTCACAAAGTACTGGAGTCAGGATTAGAACCCAGGTCTCCAGTGTGAAGCATTTTTCAAAAGCCATTCCCCAGGTATTTGAAATATGCTGAGCAGTTAAGTTTCCAAGGAATAAATATAAAAATGAAGACCGAGTTATTTTTGTATTTTTAAACATGTTATTTAGATAATAGGGGAAGGTTGTTATATAAACTATACTAGGAAAAGGAATCTGAGTATCAGGCCAGACAAAAAACAATCAAAAGCAAAAGCCCCCACCACTGTGAAGGGTCAGAAAAGATCTGAACATCCAAGAGTAAACTAGAGCCCACCTTTAGCTTCCAGTAATGAAAATACCACCAATAACACCATTCTTGGGCTTGGGCGCAGTAGTTGAGAGTCCGCCTGCTGATGCAGGGGACACGGGTTCGTGCCCTGGTCTGGGAAGATCCCACATGCCGTGGAGTGGCTGGGCCCGTGAGCCACGGCCGCCGAGCCTGCGGGTCCGGAGCCTGTGCTCCGCAACAGGAGAGGCCACAACAGTGAGAGGCCCGCGTACCGCAAAAAAAAAAAAAATTAAAAAAAAATAACACCATTCTTGAAATTCAGGGCTACCCCAGTGTTTTATGACTTGGCTCTTTTTCCAAAAGAGATGTCCTGGGGATGTCTTTCTCAGTGTAGTCTTTTATATTTACTTAGGCACTTGATCTTTCACAGAAGTGCTGACCTAAGACCTTATGTTCATTAACTCCTTGTGTTTAGATAGTATCAATCCCCTTCCCTCTAGCTGCCAGGTAAATTCGATTTTAACATCTTAAATGGTACAATTGTTTAACTCTTAAAAAAAAAAAAAAAACAAAGAAAACCCATAGAGGAGCAAGAAGGTAGGGTATTGTGCTGTGACTGAATTCTGTTGAGTACACTGCAGAGTAACTAATGACCTTCAGCCTTCATCTCCAAATGGAGGTGGTTCAGTGTATTGGTTATTAGTACCCTGTGTTGAATCCTGCTTATTGCAACACTGGGAGATGTGTTGAAGGCAGTCAACCACCACTTAGTCAATCATAAATAAATGGGCCTTGAAGCTTTTCCAATATACATCTGATCACAGCAATACACATGGGATTAGGGCAATGTGCAGTTATGATGGCATGTGCAATGTATTATGTGATCATAATAATCTGGCAATGTCTTCAATGCTTACGGATACACATAAACATCCCTTACTTACAAAATGGAGGCACAAAAGCATGGGGGAGAAGCCATATGCAATATTGCTTGTGTTCTTTATGTTTATGCGTTTGCTAGAGTTTTCTGAGATCCAGATGGTCAGACCACATTCTGAATTTAGCAAAAACTTTCCCTACCTTATCTCCCATGACATCTTGCTATAAATCTTCCCTTCAGCTAAATCAATATATAGGAAGCCCCCTCACAAAGCCTTGAATTTTCCTATTTCGTGAGTTTGCTTACACCAAGCAAGGCTGAGCATAAGTGAAGGCCATGAGTCACACTCCCTGGGTCCAGCTTTACTACTTCCTAACCGGACAGCCTTGGTATATTAGTTTACCTCTCTGTATCTCATTATCCTTATACCTAAAGTGGAAACAATAAGAAAACAATAAGCCCCATCTCATAGGGTTTTTTGTGAGGATGAAATAAGTCAAAACATGTGAAGTGTTTAGAACTTTGTCTTGGAAACAGTAAGTACTCAATACATGTTGTGATTATTGCCATGGTCATTATAATCATCCCACTTGGACCTCCTCCTCCTTCCTCTCTGAAATCCCTTCCTCAGGCCTCAGCCATGCACCCAACATGATCCTTCCTTCCCCTGATTTGAACCCAGGTCTTCTATCAATCAGCTGGCACTACTGATTTATGTGTAACCATCATGGGCAAGCTTTTTCTCGTCTAGACTGAAAATTCCTTGGGAACAAGGACTTCTGCATGTGTTTGTTTTTCAAGCAGAATCAATCTGATAAAACTGTTGGTTCATGGTCATAGAAGCTAGCCAGGGAATTCTAGATGTGAATGTGCCTGGTTCTCGTTTTTAAACAACATTCTTGGTAGCAACTGACGAGGTAGTTATCAGGGTAGCAATGTCTACGGAAATATGCAATTATTATCTGTTTGATGTTAAGCATTTGAAACAGAAAATAATGCCAGCAGGAAACTTGAGAGGGGATAAGAGTAAGAGGAAAGATTTTAGTTCTATCTCTACTACTAAGCACTTCACGTTCTTTGAGGTTCAGAGTGGTTAACACTTGACGATTCCTAATCTACAAAGTGGTAGGTCAGCGTCAACAATCTTTAAGGTCCCAGGCAGACGCTGTTGATGGCCCCAGTCAAAACCCTTTGAGTTTACTGAACCCAAATTTTGTTTGGATACTGTATGGCACTGTGTTCTGGGCAGGTGGTCTTTCCCCATTACAGGGGCATCAATCCAACCTTGGAAATTCCATTGACCTCTGACAGTGATTGTGTTAGGAGCGGGAATAGGACCCAGTTCTAGCCAATAAGACCTCAGAGGACATTCACTGTGGGGCTTCTGGAAAAGGCATTCCTCCTGATTAAAAAAAGCCAGGGATACATGAAGGAAACCTCTGCCTTGTTTCCCGTCTGTGAATGTGACTTCTTGAGGAAATGGTGACTAATCACTACAGTGCCATTTTGAAACTCTGAAGAGAAGACTGAGAGAATGGCAGAGAAGTCAATCCAGGGCTCCAGTATACTTACTTAGCTGAACTACCCAGCCTATTTTGGGAATAACAACTCCTCATATTGTTTAAGCCATTTTAGTTCTGTTACTTATACCTAAAAAGTTCCTGATTGTCAACATGCTGAGGCACCACATGACTCAGACACATGGTTAAGCTGCTGGAAATCTGACACACAGATGATCTCCAATAACTCACAAAATCCCCTCTGGGACATTCATAGATTAAATGCTGTACTGGGTGGGTCCTGCGACCCCAGAGACCACAATTTATGTTTCTGTGTGACCAATGTTTATTCATCTCACTTTGACGTGTTGGCTTTCAGTAGGAAAAGATAGCTCCTAATTTCAAAACAGATCTACATTCTCTATCTTCTGCAAAAGAGGCCTTCTAATCCTTCATCCAGTGGAATTTTAAAAAAATAAACTCACTTTAGCACACTATTAGTATTGTTCTTTCCAAACGTCCCTTCCATTTCTTTTGATGATTTCCTAGTTTGTGTACCACATTTCTAATCGAAACATTCTACTACGCTCACGCTTAATGATCTGAGTGTATCATCTCTATTCAAGATCACAGCACTCTCATCGGTGCATACATAGATAACATAAACCTGCCAATGCATCACAGACACTTCCAGACTGTCAAGACCAGAAAGCACTGATGCCAGGCCCGGCCCAATCCCCGCTTCACACTGCAGATGAGGAACCTGAGGGTCTGGAGACGCAAAGTGCTTTGGTGAAGGTGACCCAGCGAGCCTGTGGCAGCGCGGTGTGCAGGAAACGGTGGCAGTTTGGTGGGAGTGATTACAGTGACACCAACTGTATTCAACTAACAACAGCAACTCCTACTCAGCCTGGGCTCAGGTCAGAGCAGGAACTGTTCTAGCTTCTTCATGTGTCTTAGTTCCTTCAGCTCTCACCAGAGCCCTAGAAGAGGGAGGTACTATCATTATTCCCATAGAAACGAGAAAACGGAGACAGAGAAAGGGTAAGCACTTGCCAGGCTAACCGCTGATCAATGCACACGCAATCATCACTCAGCATTTCTAGTCCCCTGACACTACACCAGGCCACGGGGACGTTTCCTGAATGGCCACTGTTGGCGGGTCAGCGGCTTGAATTGCGATGAAACTGGTGAGTACAATGGATTTCTCAAATCCTGGTTTGCTGCACAACACTGTCTGCAGCCAGGGCACACAGCACGGTCTAAGTTCCAAAGAGAGGCCACATTTCATTCCAAAACGTACACAGCACAGTCCTTCCATCACTGGTGTCACCTGATTGCCTAGCCGGCTGACAGCAGGGAAGAGGGAGGGCGGGCAGGCAGGAGGGGGTCAGGAGACAGGGGTTAACAGAGAAAATCAGCCTCCCTCCCGACTGGCGGTCCCTGCTGGCTTCCCGAAGTGCAAGTCCCAGAAAACACACCCCGGAGGACAAGAGACAGTGTGGGACCTGAGATGCCTTAAGTTTGGTGGGAGCAAGGCAGGAGGCGTTATGAAGGCAGCAGCGCTTCCGAGGAGCCATCACCATTTCTCGCTGAAAAGCAGAGCTGGCCAAGCTGAAGCAAGTAACTACTTTTCTGGGTTTTTATTATATTTCAAAGCAAACCACACTTCACAGAGACTGTGGACACCAGCATGGAGAGCTGGAGTGGCCTTCTGAGGTCATCTCGTCTGGGTATATTCAGTGGTTGCAGAGAGAAGCAAAGCAAGGCCCAGGGTCCCAGCTCCTCTGGCCACAGAGCCACCCAGGGTCTCTCACTGCTTCACTGGTAAGTGGAAGGGCGAGGGGAAGGCTCGCTGTCTGGAAGGGGAAGGGAGCTCTGGAGTGGGCAAGGATTGAACCTGTGATCCTCTAACACAAGCCCGGGAGGGGGTGGGGGGGGGCAGGGCTTGAACACGTTCCCCCACGTGGAACCCAAGCCAGATAGTAGGGGATCCAATCAGCTGCTGATCCAAACCAACCTGTCCCCCGGGTCTTGTCTGATTTCTGCGGGGAGAAGCTCTGAGCCTGGGCAGCGCCAGGGCCGGGCTAAAGCTGCTCAGCCCCGAGCCCCAGATGGCGCAGCCTGCCTGACGGCCCAACACTGCCCAAGCAGACAGCCTCCAACATGGGCAAAGGTAGGGAACTGGTGAGCCCTCTCCCGCTCAGATCATTCAGCACCCTCTGAGCTGGCTGGCCCAGCCCGGCCCCGCTGCCCTGAGCTAGGGCCCTCTTACTAACGCGAGCCTCGAGCACAGCCTCGCGCGGCCTGGAGGTCCAGGCGCCGCATCTGAGTCAGTCTTGCCGACAGCTGTCAGTGGCACAGTCTGTTTGATGCCGCGAGGATGGCAATGATTCAGTCATTCCGGGGATGCTTCCAGGGCGGTGTTCTTGGGCACAGGGGAAAAAAAGAGTTCCCTTGGGGGGCCAGAGTGGTGGGCCACACTGCCAGCAGGCTGGCTCATCCTCACTTAAGCACCGTCAGAAGCCTGCCAGGGTGTCTGTGTTGAAACTCAGCGGTTGAATGGCCCTTGACATTTGACTCAGGACCCTCCAGGTGACCTATGAAGCGAGATTCACTCTTGACGGCTGACCTTAGCGGATGTGACGGCAAGCTCGCGGCTGCTCTAAATAATAAAAATCCTTCCTGACGTTCTTTCGGCAGAGAGGGAAACGGCCCCTTTGGTGAAACCCCGTGGACACTGCCTTCACCTCGCTGCAGAGGGCTGCTGATGCAAAGGCTGGTATTTGCCTGCAATCTTTCCCTGGGAAGTAATTAGTTTCCATTTAGAGGGATGACAAATTGATCAGGCAGGAGTCGCACTGAGCTCTGAACTGAAGCAAAACCGCGATGGCCGGGGCTCGGGAAAGTCAGGTTTGTAGGTCTGTCGATGCATTTTACAGTTTCAAAATTCAATCACCCAACAGCAGGAGAGGAAAGACACTGCTCTGAAAAGAGAACCAAAGCCCGCATTTCCTTCTGCAAGTTCATTATCGCCTCGCTAAAGCATGACGGTGGTGTGAAATGGGTTAGACGCACGGATGCCTCTGTTAACGGCCAAAGAAAAAAAAGTCGCACATCATTAGGAATGGAATAAACGATACTGAGGCACAGAGCAGAAATGATTTGATTAGTAATTTCCAGTTTTGAAAAGACCTGGAAAAGTACCAAATGACTATACAGAAGGTGTGATGGAGTTCTTAATTGCTATAACTGCTCTGGGAGACTTGATGATTTGTGATACAGAATACAGCACAGTACGCGAACGCTAATAACCGTTAATTAAATGCAGCAATGATACACTCTCAAAATGCACATACAAGTTACCATAATTTCTAGATTAAAAGCTACACTGTCAGAAGCCAAAGGCAAAGAAAGGTGGAGGAAGCGAGAGACATCTCTCTTGCCTTCATGAACAGGCCCTGTGGTCTACCCAGAACAGAGCGGCCAGAAAACACTATGGGGAAAAAACACACTTAGCTGGAAAATGTGAAAGGGCTCCTGAATGAAGCTGGCCCTCTGGAAGGAGAGCTATTTCTTCCGAAAGGCTGTTGCTGTACCAGACCGTCCGGTGGGGTGTGGAGAGTTCAGTGGCTGGTGCCGCTTCTGGCTGGATCCCCCCACCCCTCCCACCGTGACATTTCCCACTTGAACTGTCGCCATGCCAGGTCAGAAAGGTTTGGAGCGGAAGAGGGGACGTGAAGAACCTGGGGCAATCGTGGGGCTCTGTGAAGTCTGAGGTGCTCTATTTTTCACGTCCAGCCCCTAATCAATGGTGGGGGGCGGTCAGGAGGACTGATTCGGGGGGGTGATTCATGCGAAAGCCTCATTTAAATGAAAGATGAAAGAAGTCAATTCATCTCCCTCCCTTTGGGTAAAGAAGGCTTGTGAGCCTGAAGGAAGGAAGATGAAGGAAATCCTACTACTTCCAACTCAATTATCTTGGTAATGGCCCACAGAGGGTGCTGGGGCAAGTGGATCCAGAGGTTAATTCAGGTACTCCACTTTAGGCCATGGCCTTCACTGTCTCCTTCAGCTACTACTAAACCCCTCAACATTTAGGAGACACAAGAGACCTGCCTCTTGGAGAGGTCAAGGAGCAAAAGAAAGGTCTTTTGCCGATCATTCCACCGAAGTCCTTTGCACCCTCACTGGAATACAGAATTGAGTCAGGCAAAGACTATAGAAGGGAGGTAGGTCGTGAGGTTACGTAACACCCTTTGGGATAAATGTTCTGGGATGAGGGGCAGTGGAGACTTTTAAGTGGGAGAACTGGGGAGAGTTTCAAGGAGGAGGTGGAGAGTGAAGCAAATCTTGAATAAACTACACGTTCTGGACATGAAGCAAACCAAGGGGAAGGGCCTCCTAGGGGGAGGAAGAGCACAGTAACTAGAGAGGGAATGGTCAGCAGAGGGACTCGGTAGAAGTGGGGTCAGCTTGGGTGTGAAATGGCTGAGGGGGAAGGTGAGTGGGAGACAGCTCTTGGGGAGCCCGGGGGACAGACACGGCAGCCTTTTGTTCTGCGAGCGTAGTGATGGTCAGGACGGTGTTTCAGCACGAGTAACTAGAAGAACCTGTGCGTTGCTCTGTGTGAAACCCCCCTTCCTTCAGGCACCTGCCTTTCCTGACCAGCCCGCCCAGTCACCTCTCTTCTACCCCACCAACCTCCTGGTTTCCCAGCATTTCTCACTCTCGCCAGCGCACTATACATTACTTCATCCACTGTCTGCCTCCTTCCCACTTCCTTTTCCACGAGTGACTTGACTTTGTTCACTGCTGGATTCCAGCACACGCAGTAACCCCTGGCACTGCGCTCAGTAACCCCTTGCTGAATAAGCCAGTGGACAGATGGACGGGAGCCGAACTGGAGCTGCGGTCCTCCACGTCTGTCCCAACCAGTGGCCTCAGCAGCACCTGGGAACGGGTTAGGAAGGCTCATCCTCAGGGTCTACTCCAGGTCGACTGAATCAGAAACTCCGGGGTGGTGCCCAGGGATCTGTGTCTTAATCAACTCTGCAGGTGACTCTGATGCACACAAGTTTGAGAACCACCGAATCAGAGGACAGTAGACATAGGGATCCCAGTCAGGAAGTTACCACAGAGGCTGTTTTGACAGAAAGAAAGGGACAGGTGTGGCCAATCTTTTTTTGTGTGTGGTACGTGGGCCTCTCACTGTTGTGGCCTCTCCCGTTGCGGAGCACAGGCTCCAGACGCGCAGGCTCAGCGGCCATGGCTCACAGGCCCAGCCGCTTCGCGGCATGTGGGATCTTCCCAGACCGGGGCACGAACCCGTGTCCCCTGCATCGGCAGGCAGACTCTCAACCACTGAGCCACCAGGGAAGCCCGTGGCCAATCTTTTGAGAGGTAAAACACACAGAACTTGGCAAAGGAAGAAAAACTACAGATATTTCAACAAAGGTCACTACAGATAGTTAATGGATAATAAATTGGAAAAAGTTATTTAAGTGTCTAAAAATAACAAATGACCCACAGGTAGGATACACAAAAAACTCCTGCAAATCAACAAGAAGTTGGAAACTCAGAAAAATGGTCAACTCGCTGTAATACTTTATACCCTCAAAAAGCAACAGTAGAAAGAAAGGTGAGTAACAGCAAGTATTGGCAAGGCACGTGGAGATGAGAACTCTCACCCACTGCAGGTGCGTTCACAGCAATTCTGAAAAGCAATCTGCAGTAGTTACTGAAATTAATGTGTACATGGGTCATGACCCAGCAGTAACTCCTGAGCTGTGTCTCTGAGAGTTTATTGCAAGGTTCTGTAAATAGACACATCTTGAGGATGACTTTGGTGGTAGTGTCTGTCGGGGGAGGGGGAGGGAGTTGAAGGAAACCTTAGATACCCTTTACTACGAGGATGTGTACTGTGGCATATTTGACAATGCTGAGAAGACACAAACTGTGTGTGTCCACCCAGCAGCATGGGCAGATCTTAAGAATGTAGTGTGGAATGATAAGAAACAGACTAAGATTTACGGCACATCACACTTAGGTGAGATAAACACACCCACAGAAGAACAATACCTATTTGACAAGGTTCATATCCAGCATATCAGGCTGGGTGTCTGGGGTGGAGGAGAGCAGACTGAGATAAAGGGGGGAAATTAAGAGAGGCCGCACACAGGTCCGGGGTGACGGCGCGCTCTGAACTGACAAGTAAGATTAATTCAATTACCTGGCCCTGAAGCTCATATTTATATATTTTTATAAAATAATAAAAACATTTACGGGAGAGATGCATTTCAAGCGGGGGTCTGATAAGTCGGTTCCCAAGGTGGTGGGGTTCGTATTGCTTCTTGAAGGATGGGGCTAGGACTTCATTTTACGCAGGTGACAGAATACTGAGCAGGGATGTGGCTTGAAGGGAGATAGGGAAGAACTGGGTACGACTGGAAACACCATGGTCTGGCGTGGTTGGAGCCGGGAGCTCTGGGAGGTAGGACAGGAATTACAGGAGTAAAAGGGAGAGGAAGCACCAGTCACGGGTGACTTGGGATGGACGGAAAGATGGGGCCTCACTGGCTGCAGCATGGGGCGGGGAGGAGGAGGAGGCCAGCGGGAAGCTCCAGGGGCTGCAAGTGACGACAACTCGGGCTGCAGCAGTGGGACCTGCCTGGTGGCCTCCACAAAATTCCGAGGTAGCAGTGCTGAGGCCCACATCAGAGCTTAATGATGACTTGCTCCACAAACAAGCTGTCTTTGTGGCAGTGGAAAAGGGTTCTCCTGTTCCAGGCCCACACTTCCATCCGAGGGGACCAAGCCTTCTTTCAGTCCCCACCCACCACCACTGCTCCTGTCAATGAAAGCCGCTCTGTCTCAGCCTGTCGCGCACGCGCACACACACGCACGCTCACGTGCGTGCGCGCACACACACGCACGCGCACACACACACACGGAGTTCTGTTCTAATCAGAGAAGTAAATAGCGTTTCACTCTAGTGCATCATGCGATTTCTGCATCCACTTCCACTTTCTATTAGGTAAGCACGCCGGGCCCCCGACCTTATACAGGGGTGGTGCACACATGCGTGCGTGTGTGTGAGAGTTTATTTTCCAGAGGTTGGTTCAGCTTATTCTAAATGATTCGGGTGTTGGGGCCCTCACTTTTTTCCCTTGAAAGAATTATGACCGCTAGGAAAAATTTCCTGTTTCATCCTAATCTGTCTTCCGACCCTCCAGGCCACCCTCAACCATTTATTTTTCTTAGGGGTACCAGGAAAAACGTTTTAAAGTGTATTTTCCAAAGAGATGAATGTCATGAGACATACATCCATGAGCTATTTACATCACAGCCGCCCCAGGAAAGAGACCACAATGCTCCCAAACCACCAAAATGCATCCTGTGGGATTAAATCTGCTCTGAGAGTATAAACATCTTTTTTTTTCTGCCTGACCACCCCAATCCCTTTAAAAAGGCTCAGCCGCCATTACAAAAGAGGACATACTGTAATGTTTTCAAGTTTTGCTCTGAAACACAAGAAAACCAGCCAGAAGAGCACAAGGGAAACTCTGCAACGTCTGCCAAATGTAATGGCACAAACACACCAAGCTTCGTCTGGCAGTCCCCTCAGAAATGCAATGGCAGGGTTTCTTCCCTTTCCGGTTCCAGTGGGGAAACAGAGGCAGGTACGTGTAAGGCCATCGTCAAGGCCGCTAAGACGGACCCAATAGCCAGCATGCAAAGTTCACCTGGGGATGATTGACTCCATATTCCTGCCTGATCTGGTCTTAGAGGGAGAGGGAAAAAAGCTTAAATTCTCCTGGGGTCAGCTCGTTCGTTCCAAGCTCAAAAGCAATTACGTAGTCCCTTCTTGATGCAGAGGAGATTATATTTCATTTGGCTTTATCTGAAAACCAGATTTTTTATTTTCTTTCCTCCAGTAAGAGGGCTATAAAAGAAACAAGAATTTTGGCGTGGCTGGTGGCAGCGGCAGCAGGGAGTGGTAGTTGGGGGAGATGCATGAAGAATTATACTTTGACATATATTATGCGCTTAATCTTTTGTGGCAACTTTTTTACATTTGTGAGAGTTATGGATTTTAAAAGTCAGGGCTAAGATGGCTTAATGAGCATTCACCCCCCTGGAAGGAGATGTGGGGCTGATGTGTGTTAGTCAGCTGTTAGCTTTATTGCCTCTCTTCTGTACTAAAAGTGACAAGTTGAACACATTATAGAGAGCTCAGATGTGTTATGCAGATGAAGCCCGCAGCAATATCTGCCTGCTCTCTATTATTTATGATGTCTATATAATACAATAGACTGAGATTTAAGCCATTGTGATGCAGTTTGTTTTCCAGGGTGCTAAAGTACAGCACATTTTACAGAGAATTGCATCTCTGTTACATATTAATCAAATCCATCTTACATGCAGCTCTTACACTGTAAACTAAAGGGAAAAAAAGATTAAAGCGCTTGGCTTTTCCTCAGCTGTCAAGGACCGGCAATAAAATAATAATAAGGGCTTCTAAATAATGTGTATGTGACAGGCCTGTGCTCGCTCGCACAGTCCTTTATGGAGGTTAACTACAAAATAAGTTCCAGTGAGTGATCGGGAACAGGCATGTGTGTAATACTGCAATGCCAACGACGGCATAATTCTTGAAAAGTTCATTTGCAGAACATTCTCGGACTTGATGAGGCAAAGTTTGGCCTCCTGAATCATTCTGCCATGGTGTGCAGCTCGCGTGGAGTTGTTCTGGAATTTACAGTCCGCGCTCTTTTGAACTTGCTTCAGCTGCGACCCACTAAAAACGGCAAGCTCCGTTCCCTGGTCCCCGAGCAGGGCTTGGCTGTTGGGGAATGTGGTTTTGTGCCGGGGCGCACGCACGGGCTGCAGGGTTCTGTGGTGGGCGCAGGGTTGGCGGAGTTGTTTTATAACGTGAAGGTGATCAAGGCTCATGGTCTCTCTGGGCCCTGGGAGGAAGATGCAGAATCCTGGCGTGGGGAGCCTGGCTCCTTGGAAGTTCTTCAGGTGGCTCCCCCAACCGCCCAAACCCTTCATCTGGGAAAGCACCACCTGGCGACTCATGAGACTTTGGTGCCTTTAACTTTGGACTCCACAGACCCGAGAAGAGAGAACGCAGGTGACAAGTGTGGTGGCTGCCGTGCATTCCGCCCCTTACGAATGGAAAACGCCTGCCTGCCAACCTGGGCCGACTCACTTCTCAGCTCAGGGTAATTTCTAGAGAAAGGAGGGAAGGGAAGTTGCACTTTGAAGCACTCACTTCATCGGACAGGGAGTTAACAAGGCTCCTTTGTCGTAATCAGCAGATGCAACACAATGGTTTCAGAATCTGCCTTTCTACCCAAAAGCACAAAGTACAAAACTTACGTTATTATGCTTCTACCCACCATCTATGTAAGTCAACCCCCAAAATCCCTACTTAGGGAAACTGCTTAGCCTCCCTGGGGTCTGCTTTTCTCCCTCTAACGTGGGGAGAACAACGCCTACCTCTTCCCACCTCCGAAGGACTCACAGGGAGGGTTCTGGAATTACAGGTAACACTGTATTTCCTCCAGTTACCTGTACTCTTCGACTTTTCTAAAACGAACACCTGTTATCTGAATTACTAAAATTGCAGTGAATGCTACTTTTAAAATATGTAAGTCGATACACACATCTGATAAGCATTTATCGAGTGCCCATGGTTTACCAAAGCTCCGTGTCACTTATTTACATCTTATATGTCTCTGAATTTACAGCGACTATTCTAAGCTCAGAATTTTTGAAAGCTCTGCAGGCGATGGTAGGGCTAGAGCTGGGAACCTGCACAAAGCTTAATTAATTGTTAGGAACGCAGCCTCCTAATGCAACTTCAAAGCCACTATGGAATCAAGCTGAACTGGGTTCAGCCCTGCTTTGCCAAGTTATTTAAACTCTCAGCTTTCTCTGATGTAAAATCAGGATGATAAGAGAATAAAAGATGGCACAGTGATTCATTTACTACTGTCTGGAAATCGGTAGGTGCTCAGGAACGCCGCAGGTGAACAAAGAACGCTGTAGGTGAACAAAGTACTTCTGCAGGATTCAATTTCATTTTGTCCCCACAAAAACCACGAAAAGGCTGTATGATTAGTCCCACTTTACAGACGAGGAAACTGGCCCAAAAGAGGTCAGTGCTTTCTCTAGTTGCCCCACGGGAGGTAAATGGAAGAGGCGGACTTGAACCCAGGTCTCCTGACGCCTCCAGCCTCCCCCTCACACAGCTGCCGGGATGCAACGGGCCACCAGCGGACATGCGCCGTCTCCGCGACCCTTACTGAAAGTACCGCTTAGAGCCTCGGTTCTCAAGGCACAGCAGCATCGCCTGCAGGGCAGGTGAAAACCAGATCCCTGGGCCTCCTCCCAGAGCGGCTGACTCATTAGGTCTGGGGTGGGCCTGAGAATCTGCGCTGTAACAAGTTCCTAGTTGAAGTCCCTGCTGCTGGTGTGGGACCCCTTTGACCACAAGCCGCCCCAGAATTCATGAAAGGAGGTGGCCATTCTACACCCTCTGGGCCACCTCCTGTGCCAGGGCCTCACCCCTCCCCTCCCGCCTACCAGCCAGGCCACAGCTCATCGTCTGGTCTCCTCCTCAAGAGTCTGAGGACCCGCAGGGGCATAACCAACCTAAGTCTGCTTGGCCAAGTCACTCCTTCCTCCTGAGAGCTGCCAGTGCCCTGGCGCCATCCCCACAGGGAGCAGCCGGGCTGACTACGCTCCAGGGGCGGCACACGCGTGGAGCCAGTCGGCCTTACCTCTCGGCTTCCTGGATGGCATTTCCAGCCTAATTGGCTGAGCTCGCCTGCGTGCTCTGCCCTTCGACTCCTATCCGCCCAAAAGCCTCTCCTAGGGTCCCTCTGGGGCCTGCCGTCCCCTGAGAGCATGGACAGGCCCTTCTGTCCTCAGTCATTTCAGGCAGGGAAATTAAAACCTGCCAACCCTGAAAGAACGTCAATCACCCTTTGCAGAGGATTCAGAAACATTCTCCAGAGAGGACCTAAAAGGGGAATAACGCTCCTCTCGGCTCCCTCCCCCGCCTCCTACCACCTCTTCCCTTCCGCCTCCCCCAAGTGCAGGGGGATGCGTCTGCACAGAGGACTCATCTCGACCCCCCTCTGGCATCCAAGCCCAGCTCAGGATGCTCCGGGGAGGAGAAAGACCCAGCTAAGAGCTTCTAAGACCAGCTGCATCTCCCTCCCTGTGTAGGCCTTGCCAAATGTGCCCTGGGAGAGCTCAGGGAGAGCCCAGGCCTCCAGGTCCTGAGACGAAATGCCCCTGAACGCTGAAGACACTGGCTGGGGTAGCGGGTGGTCTCTCCCCGTGGCCCTCGGGAAGTGCGGGAGCTGACCCATCTTCTCTGAAAGCAGCACAGTGTCTTAAGAAGCTCAATCCCCGTGAGACCCTCTGTCTCTGTAATGTTCTGAAGGCCTCACTAGCAGCCAAGAAGTAAATCATGGGTTGGGTGCACACACCAGAGAGGCGCATCGGACTGTCATGTCCCTGGAAAGGGCCGTGTCCTTGCGGTACAGATGTGACAGGGGCTCACACAGCCGCCCCGTCCAGCAGTGCCCTGCGTGCACGCAGCAGAGGCCAACCTCTCACATGGCGGGAAAGCCGCCAAAGCACTATCCACGTTTTCAGAAAGTGGAATTCATAAGGTGCCCGATACTCTCCCTGTTGGAATTGCATTCTTACAGCTGGGTGAGACTGCAGAGGCCACACCCTCCTAATTCCCTCTTTACAGATGTGGAGGGAGGGGGTGTGAAGTTCAGGGACACACCCGAGGGTACGGTGACTCAGCGGCAGAGCGGACCTGGCGTCAAGCCGGCTGACCCGGAGCCACAGTGCTGAGCTTCCCAGAGAGCTGGAAGGTCTAGGGAGCAAACAGCGTTTCTGTAATGTGCGGGTCACAGCCTGCCTTCACACACGCCTATCTCACTATGCTCTTCACCACTTTGGGAGGAAGCTGCACTTACTCCCATTTCACAGATGAGGAAGACAGAGGCTCAGGAAAGCCCAGTGGTTGGCTAAGGTCACCAAGCTGAATGAGATGGGGTGATGGACGACGTGGGCCCAAACCCACATGGTCACCCGCCTTGACACTGGGGCAGGAAGGACCATGCGTGTGGACAGAATGACACACTGGATGACAAAGGTGATGAGGCCAGGCCATCAGTTAGCTCTGAAATGCTCACACTCCACAGATCACAGGGTTATCTTCAACCCTCAGCACACGGCAAGTGAGGAATGGGGGCGGATCTGTGGATAGTGGGATTCATGGGACACTCCACACTGGACCAAATGTTCACTTGGTGGCCAAGCAGGCAGTGACCTCAGGACCTTGGTGCCAGCTGTGCCCTCTGCCCGGGCTCTGCAGGGCCCCCTCCCTTACCTCCTCAGGGTCCTGTCTCACAGGTCCCCTCCTCAGAGGGTCTACCCTGACCCCCCAGTAAAAACAGCACCCTCCGCACTCCAGGGCCCCCGAGTTCCCCTCCCCATCTCCGAACATGCTATGTTTCACACGCCGACGGGTCTCACTGTCTCTCTCCCACCACAAGAAGGTAGCCTCCAGGAGGGTAGGAACCCTTTGCTTATTTTGGGCACTGATGATATGTCTAGTGCCCAGAATAATCCTGACACACAGCAGACACTTCATAAATGTTTTCCCCAAATATTTTCCTTTGAAAAAAATTTCACAACCACAGAAAAAGAGTAAGACTATAGTGAACATTTATCACCCTTCACCTAGATTCAAATACTTATTAACACTTTGCCACATTTGCTCTACCTCTCTGTACATGTGTCTATGTATTTGTGTGGGTGTGTATACACACACACACACACACACACACATATACTTCTTTTTGGTAGACCATTTAAATTAAGGACAAAATGTATTTCCTGGGAATAAGAACATTACCACACCAGGAACTTCAATTGATTCATTATCTAATACACGGTCCACATTCACATTTCCCCAGATGTCCCCAAAATATCCTTTAAAATAAGCTTTTAAAAATTGTAGACCGAGGGCCCAATCAAGGATCGAGTGTAGCATTTGTTCCCACATCTCTCGAGTCTCCCTTAACCTCGAGCAGCTCAGTCGGTATCGGCTCAATGAGTGAGTGCGTGGGTGAGCCACGCTGACAGTCATCTAGAGACCTGCAAACAGCCAGTGGGGGAGCTGGTGGGACCCTCACCCCGAGTTTGCTCTACACCTCTCTCTTCTGCATCAGGTCCCCACAACACCTTCACATGGGATGCGTTTCACTGTCCGCCCCCCAACCCAGGTTCCTGGACTGTCGTTTTCTTGCCACCCACCATGGGGGAGGGATGTTGTTCCCGAAGCCCTCACGCCACGTGAGTTTCCATTATCCTCCTGCACTGATTTTTCTCTCTCAAGGCATAGGGCTTTCTCTACTGCTCTTGGCTCACATTTTATTTATTATTATTTTTTTTTTTAAAATAAATTTATTTATTTATGGCTGTGTTGGGCCTTCGTTGCTGCATGCAGGCTTCCTCTAGTTGCGGCTAGCAGGGGCTACTCTTCGTTGCGGTGCACGGGCTTCTCACTGTGGTGGCTTCTCTTGTTGTGGAGCACGGGCTCTAGGCACGCAAGCTTCAGTAGTTGTGGCATGTGGGCTCAGTAGTTGTGGCTCGCGGGCTCTAGAGCACAGGCTCAGAAGTTGTGGCACACGGGCTTAGTTGCTCCGTGGCATGTGGGATCTTCCTGGACCAGGGCTCGAACCTGTGTCCCCTGCATTGGCAGGCGGATTCTTAACCACTGTTGGCTCACATTTTAAAATATAAACACAGAGGGCTGAATGTGTGGACTGGCTCGTGGAAACTGTCTGCAGGGGCAGGGGGACACTGCTGCTTGAAGGAGGTGTGTTTTGGGTCACCAACAGGGCCATGCGTCCTCGGTAGCCCACAGAAGCCTGCTTGCTCCCTAAAAGCCAATTGTGGCTATTATGATGCTATTACTATTGTGAGCTGTGGGATGCTCAAAACACAGGAAAACTGTGCTCCAGGAGAGGGCAGGAGGAAGAACCCAAGAGAGACATAAAAAGGCAATAGGATTTAGAGAGCACTCTTAGGAGAGAAGAGGGGTGATGGGTGGAATGGGGGGGATGAAGGGAGGGGGAGACATGCCGGGAGGGAGGAGAACACGCTAGACATGGGGACAGGGCAGGAGAGAATCAGAACCTCAGATTAATGGGAGCCAGTGGACCTGACTTCGATCAAGGGGAGGCAGACGTGCTGGACAACAGTCCCAGAGCAAGACTGGGGGCGAGGGCAGGAAGGGTCCGAGGAGGTCAGAGGGCAGACTCAGGACACACGGAAATCCACCTCCACTGGGTCCCAGGGCGAATGGGCACAGGCAAAGGGGTTTAATTAGAAACCAGCAGGGCTTCCCTCGTCTCTCTTTTGTGAAATCTTGGCCCATCCTTATGGACCCAGAGGAAACCAAATCCCATGGCTGCCCCTCACGGGGGCCTCCTTCCGGCCCCTGTTCCTCTGCTGGTGCTCGTCACCACGCTGACAGGAGATCTCTCTCTCTTTTTCTTTTTTTTTTTTTTTTTTTGCGGTACGCGGGCCTCTCACTGCTGTGGCCTCTCCCGTTGCGGAGCACAGGCTCCAGACGCGCAGGCTCAGCGGCCATGGCTCACGGGCCCAGCCGCTCCGCGGCACGTGGGATCTTCCTGGACCGGAGCACAAACCTGTGTCCCCTGCATCGGCAGGCGGACTCTCAACCACTGCGCCACCAGGGAAGCCCGACAGTAGATCTCTTGATGGTGCCCAAGTATGACTAGACAGTTTGAATCAAATTTACCTAGACTCCTCCCACCCCTGCCCCCCCCTTCCAGTATCACTGGGGCCTGGAATTGGTGACAACCCCACTGTGGATGCCGACCATCTAATTTCCTAGTCTCCTAGGGGCTCTAAAGCCAGCCCCCTCTGACCTGCCGGCGGGAGAGCTGACCTCCCATTTGTCCTGCTTATCACTGGTAATAACCATTAGGGACAATGGCAGGCGCTTACACCTGCTGCCCACAAGGACAGCAGATCGGGTCTCCACAGGAGGCCAGGGATGCAAATCGCCTTGTCCTTTTCATCACAGCCTCACTCCCAGGCACTCTCCCGCACAGATGCCACCAGAGCAGGGGATGGGGGAGACCTGAGCCAGAGACAGAGCGCGCCCTGCCCCCAAGCAAGTTAGCCAGCCCAGGTCCAGGGGTCGACCAGATGCTGTCAGGCGGCAGTGCTGATTAAAAGACATTGTGTCGCTGACCTCCTTGCCACGGCCCTGCCGCCATATGTGTAGAGGCCGAGGCTTGGGAGATGGGAAGAAGCAGGGGCTGGATTTTCTGCATGAGCATTTGTTTGTGGGGAGTGATTTTCTGCAGCTCGAGCATTTTCACGGCCGCCCTCGATGCCGCTGGGACGGTGCCCAGTGTACATCAGGGACAGAACCCACGGCACTGGGGACACGGTGGGTGCCGTGTTCTGCTGCCCACATCCCAGGTTCGTGCCATCCCCCGTGGCCACCCCTCTCCCAGGATTGAGGGACTGCTGAGGGCCTCGGAGTACCCTGATCTGAGGGGCCCGTTGGCCTCTGCCCGCAGAGGCTGGGCCTCCCCGGGGCTGCAGGAGGCGGAGGGCGCTCCTGAGGCCAGGCCGCCAGCAGCCAGCCGGCCCAGCCCTGCTGTAAAGTATTAACTCATACTGAACACAGTTTGTCTCCGAGGACCCTCTTGGCCCCTTCGTCATCCTGTGCTGACATTTTAATCGTGCTTTTGTGGGAACTGGCTGGCAGTTTGTCATCAGGAGCGGCGCGGCGAGGGGCCAGAGCGGGCTGCTGGCCGAGGCGGCTGCTGAGGGAAGCGGCCCCCATTCTGACAGCCTGAGCAATAATCTGAACTTACTGCGCCGAGCCTGTGGGACACCAGCCGGGCCGCTTTATCTTCTTCATTAAAGTGCGCTCAAAAAAAAAATCCATTTTCCTTTAAAGTCTCAGGAACAGATGGAGTAAAATTAATTGCGCCATTAAGTCCCGATAGACAATACCAGAGTGGTTTTCTTTCAACTGTGCATGTGTGTTACAAAGTGCTCTTCGTAAAAGGCAATTACTGCAACATTTGCCATAAAATAAAGGTTGCTTTAATGGGCAATAAACACAGGCTTCAAATTTTGTATGAAATGGGTCTCCAAAGGGCGCTGTTAGAGGCGGCTCAAAGGCACGGCTGACTTCAGGATTTCTGCTCGGGCTCCAGCTCAGCCCATTCCGAGAACAATGCTTCCCCACCCTTGGATGTATTCTGATAGAATGATGTATGTGACGTGCGCTTGCTGCATGGGCCTCTCCAGCCAGATTTTTCTGGTCAGCAAACGGCAGGCAGGAGAGAGCTGGAGAGAGAGAGAGAGAGAGAGAGAGAGAGAGAGAGAGAGAAGAGAGAGAAGAGAGAGGGAGGAGGGGAGAGAGAGAGAGAGAGAGAGAGAGAGAGAGAGAGAGAGAGAGAGAGAGAGAAAGGTGTTCACCAGGGTGTCCTCAGGGCGGCACCCACTGGCTGAGGAAGGAGCCAGTTAAAGCGACAGGCCCAGTTCATGGGGCTGGAGATTGTAATTTATTCATCTTCTGTCTCATAGGTCTGGTGAGGGTTTCTCATTGATTCCTGGAAGTAGGACTCAGGTGAGAAATCTGTATTTATGCATATGCAGGGTCCTTTAGGACCAAGAGTTGGCTAAGAGGGGAAGAGGCTGTGCTTTACAACCGACATGAAGATGACGCTGCAGGGTCGTCAGCAGACAGATGACCTGGCGCCCAGCTTGCCCCTCCGAGGACAGTGGCAAAGAGAACTGTCTAAGGGAACCGGAACGTGCGACGCAATACAGATCTCCAACAGCACACGTGGAGGAAGCCGGCTTTTCTGAGCCCCCTGCCCCTTGCCTTTGAAAGAGCCCTGTATCCATCTTCCCCTTTCACGGATCCAGGATGCTCAAACATGGTTGGATGGGGGCAGGGAACGCCAAGATGACCAGAACCTCATTCCAGTCCACTGTATCTCTACATTTCAGTAATTACAAAGTTAGCATGACATATAACTGATCCATTAATTGAAATATGGACTACACCAACTCCAATATTTATGGGATAAATCCATATTTCATTAAACAAATCCAATAAGCAAATATATCAAGGAGAACATGAGAGCATTTTTATTTAAGTATGAGATCAAGAGCTAAAAGGACCATTTCCTGCCCAAAAGATAAGACTTAGAGCTTAAAAAACAAACAAATAAACAAAAGAACCCTTAGCAGATCTGGAATTCGGTGGGGTTGATGAAACGGAGAAGCTGATGGTGATGACAATTAGCTTCAAGGGAATCTGGGGTCAGCTCCTAGGTCAGAGGCTCACGGGAGCCCTTGGAGCCCCACCGGCCACCAGCCGCCATGATGTGAGAGGGGCCCGGTTTTGCTCAGACTGCTGAGGGGCTGGCGAGAGGCCACATGGACGCTTTGGTTGCTCCAAGGAGAGCAGGGCAGGCTTTTAAGCTGTGTTTTAAAAGAGGGGTTGTTTTGCACGGAGCCATCCACCCTGCAGCCCGACCCCTTCTTCTTCTCTAACTGATGTCTGCAGAGAGTGATGTCTGTGGAAGCCCAGCAAACCTGACTCCCTCAGGACAGATATGAACTGCCACCGGGACCTCGGCTCTCAGAGAACCGCATCCTCTTTGGGTCTCCTGCCGGCTCTTCCCTGTATCCCAATGCAATCACCCCCTGCCCCCCCGCACCTGCGCTCCCTCCTGTGCCCCCAGGTCTGGCTCAAAAGTCTTTGTGCCCAGCCGCCTCCTCCATCCATCCCTGCTAGCCATCCTGGAGGCCCACTGCCTTGCGTCCACCTCCTCTGGCACATTCTAGTTCAGACCCCATCAGCTCAGTGGACGTCGCAGCTTCCTAACCAGCCTCCCGCTCCAGCCTCACCCCTGCTAACTGCTTCTCAAGGTGATGGACCAAGTGGGCTAAAATGAGAGTTTTCATATACTTGTTTTTGCCTGGGAACGTTCTGGTTAATGAATTATTTTGGGGGGCATGGATAGCTATGAACAGTACATTCTTTCACTCTCGAGGTGTCCCAGTTTGGAGGATATATTATAATCCTAGTTAAAAGCCACAGCAGCCCCCTCCTTCAGTAACTCCTGTAAGTTTCAGGAAAACTCTAAGGTCCTTAAGCTTCAGGTCCAGGTTTTGCAGGGCTCCAAGCTTACATAATTTGGAGTGCCCTATTTAATACAAAATATAAAATTATTATAAAAATTTACCTTAAATATATTTTTGCAAATTTTAAAAAAGGAACAAAAATCAACAAAGCCAAGATGTGGCCATATGAAGACACTGCTAGAGGCCGGGCAGGAGCTCAGGAGGGGCCTGGGCAGTGAGAGGTCTTGCAGCTTAAGCTTCAGTAGCCCCCTGGTAAATCCACCCCAACCCGGAATATAAGCAGGGTGTCTGTGATCTGGCCTCGGCCTAACTCTTGAGGCTCCCTCTCAACACTGCCCCACCCAACCCCCAATGCATGACTTCCCTACACCCCGCCCTGTGCTCCTACACCCCGCCCTGTGCTCCAACATAATAACCACGTACCGTTAGATCAGCGCGCTACCTTCTCTCACCTCTCCACCCTGTGTCCGCGCTCTTCCCTCAGCCAGGCAGAGGGCGGGGGAGAGAGTGACCGGGCAAACATCCACGCAACTTTAGAGCTCAGCTCTAACATCACCTCCTTCAGGAAGCCCCTACCGCTGACTCAGGCGGGAGTCAGTACCCTTCCTCAGAAGCTCGTAGAACATCCTGACCACTTTTCTCCCAGCCTTGATTGCACAGCTCAGAAATTAGCTGTCTTTTCCTCCACTGAGTACATGGTAGATGCTAAATACATGTCTAATGAATGGATAAGCAAGTCTGAGATCAAAGCATCCTTTCTTCCAGTGCCATATGGGATCCCTGCTAAGGCTAGACACTTAGGCTGGACACTGCGCTTGGAATGGGATGGGGAAGGGATAGGAACGGGAGCTAATCCTACACCATAAAATGCCAACCCTGCTCTCTCTGGACCAGGGCAGTTACCAAACTGAGCATATTATGATTGACTGTTGGCAGGAATGGGATAATGAACGAGCTGGTACTGATCCACACCCGAGGACTAGGTCAGCAGTTCTCAACTAGGTTTGCACATTAAAAATATCAGAAGTATTTTAAAAATGTATTCCGTTGCATGGTACCTATAGCCGCAGACATTACTTTTTCATGTGGTGGAACCCAGTCATCAATATTTTTAAGAAGCTCTCCAGATGATTTTAGAGTTGACAAAAAATGACCTGCCCAATCCCATATTAATCTAAAACTGCCATCTAAAATACTTTTACTCACATTTGGATCTGGTCACGGTTACCAGCCTATCTGTAGCCAATACTGTACATGGTCCAGCTCTGTCATTTTCTCATCATGAATGAGCGCCTGTTGTTGAGTGTCTGTGCAGAGGGCCACGATGACTCAGCACCCGCCCCCCCCCACCACCATCTCACTGGTTCAGTCAACAAGTGCTTTGTGAGGGTTTGATACAAAGCTCTTACTGGAAATACACAAAAGTAAGACTTAGTCCTTATCCTCAAGGAGCTTACAATATCTTAGATCAATTCACAATGAAACTTGATAGTAAAAGAACATTCAAAAGTCTGTAGCTAATCAAGTGTCATATGAGTGTCAGTGATAAGTGCTTTGTGTAATGATGTCCCTCCATGGCAGGCCTGCAATGGTCAAGTACTCTGTGAATCCCAAGACGTCGGATTTGTGGAGGAAAGAGCAACTCTAACAGCTGTAAGTCAGGAAATAACTCTAAAGTCGAATCGGATACTCATTCATTCATTCCTTTTCCTTATTGAAATAAATATGTTTCGAACACTTAACACATGTGACACACGATGGTGAGTTCCAGATGTACAGGGGTGCAGGAGATAGAGATGACCCCCAGCCTGATGGCATATAGTATATATAAAAGAGGCTCTTATTCATTATGCACTGATGTCCTCAACGGCCACTGAGGTTAGTGCTGTAAAGGGAAAGACCAGGGTCCTAGGATGTGAAAGGTACTTATAGGTCAAGGACCACAGAGATCTATGTCCCAAGAACATGGGAGGTCGTGTGCTCAATTTCAGTGGTAAACCATGTTGTCGGCTTCCATGTGGAGGGTCAGGAACAGCCTGGGAAGGAAGCTGGTGAGCAGAGGAAGCTCAGGCTTATCCCCCGTGCTGGACAAAATTCTCTCTCACTGGCAGAGAAATAACCTGCAGGGACTTACACAGTGCCATGAGCAGATGGGGTTTAATGAATGTGGTGATGATAATGATGATAATTATTCAAATTCTTTCCCATCTCTACACCCCAGGGAGGCCAGTGCTGCCTTTTGTCATCTGACTAAATTTGAGAGGTGACCCTCCTTCCTCAGTTTATTCTGTGATGTCTTCCCACGCGCGGCACAGTGTTTCTCTGCTTTACGTCACTCACATCAGCATATGCTCAGCAGTGTGCTCCATACTCAGGAGGGGAAGAGAGAAAAATGAGATTGTCAGGAGGTCCCTGGGCCCTCCTGAGATCAAGGCCAGAGCTAGGGGATGGGCCTTGCACACGGAATACCTTAAAACTGGAAATATCGAGTGTGAGGATCAGATAATGAAGAGTTTGCATTCATTTGTTTATATTCCACCTCTTCCAGAAAAGAATTTAAGGAGAGTTAAAATAAACAGATGCACACAATAAAGGTATTAAAATTGAAATAGAAAGTCAAAATCTGATTAAGGAACAGAAAGCAAAACATTGAACCATGGGGCCGAGCCCTGAATTTAACTGTGGCCTTTCCAGAAGACGGGGCAGAAGGGAAAGACGGGGTCAGGTAACCTGCACTCCCCCATGGGAGAGAGCCTCATGGTTCTCCCAGAGAGACAATAACGTCCTGACTATCGCACAACACCTTGCACGAGTGGCCCCATCTTCACAGCAGAGGCACGATATCGTCATACTGGCTTTTTAAATAATCAATAAACCCAAGGTATAAACATTAAAGTAGGACCTATCAAAGATAATTCAACTTAGGGAGATAAGCTACTGCCCTTCCAGTCTGTGCTTTCCTGGTGATCTAACTTGATAAAAGGAGAGAGTGTGGATTACCCAGGGTAGGGAGCGTATCCCTTGCTGATCATCAGTGAACGGCACTTTTCTCTCCTGATTTCAGGGAAGAGCTGGAGGACAGCAGAAGAAAACATGGTGAGGTGCTGGGCATCCCGGACAGTGCTCAAACACTGACCCTCACGGTTTGGATGTCAGCCCAGAATGGCTGACATTCTGATCAGAGGCAATGCTGACAGGCCCGACCAGCCCTCCTGCTGGGTTGAAGGCTGTCCTTCTCCACATGGACATGAGTCACTGGAGGGCCTTCAGAAAAGCCTAGATGTGCCTCAATGAGTGGCTCTGGGTCCACTGACCCCTGCACGGGTGACATGTTGAAACTTTAGAACACTGATGGCCAACAGAGTTCTCTGTGATAATGAAAATGGTCCCTATCTGTGTTGTCTGATACAGCAGCCACTAGTCACACGTGGCTATTAGGGTCTTGAAATATACATCACTCAGCAACTGATGTTTAGATTTTATTTCATGTTAATCAACTTTAATTAATTTAAAGAGCCACACATGACTTGTGACCACATACTGGACAGAGCAACCCTGAAGATCCACATCTCAGAACTGAGCAAAGACCTCCTTGGCTTGCAAAGTTTCCTAACAGGCATTGCTCATAACGTACCCTGGCCATAGATGAACCCCAGTGATGCTCTTGAGGGCCTTATAGGATAAATCAGAATCCAAAGACTCCTCCCAGGCACTTGAATAAACTGGTCTGCTAAATGAAACCATTTAGTATTGACGAAACACATTTTGGAGAAGGTCTGCCAAACACAACAGTTGAGGTTTTGACAAACCGGGTTGGGCCATCCTGGTGTTGGGTAACTATGGGGCCCAAATGCTTCCCTAAGCCATTCCTAATTCCCATATAATCCACGGTCATAAAGCCCCGTCAGGCACACAAGCTCTCTTCCTAATTGCTGTGGCAGGAGGGCATGCAGATAGTACATCCGAATGCGGTAATTAACTCCCACCTTAATGGTCTAGAATAAAACACATCTCTGTTTTCAACACTCGCAATTAAGATCTGAGATGTCTGGATATCGTTTTGGCCTAACCCTAACTCTTGCAGTGGTAATAACATTCAGCCTTCATAGGAGTATCAATGGCCAATGATTCTGGTGAAGTTTGGCCGTTAGCTGACTTCAGTCCACAAAGAAAAAGGCCAGTGAAAGATGCATGAAAGCTGCCAACAGTTCTGGATCCATTTTTTCCATATGTTGAAAGAGTACAACCATTACATAAAATGTTTAGAAACATGAGTTAAGTTTTGTCATAATGCATTAAAGCTGATTTCAGGGGAAAAAAATTACAAACCTTTTTCTAGTCTCATGTATAATAACAAATACAACTTTGGATCACTGAAGAACATTCTTGGCAAGAGTGAACGAAGGGATTATGGAAGAGAAGCCTGGTGATTGAACTGGAGGGAGTTTCGATTCCAAGGAGGCTGGAAGTTAGCAGGAGGGCAGCAGGACTGCGGGCCTGAGCTGCAGCCATGGGGATGACGGGGGCTATGGAAGGGGGCTTAACACCATGTTCTGCTCGGCAAGAATGTGCTACTTGACGAACACCCAGGGCATCAACCCAAACAAACCCAGGTCCCATGGCAGGATGGGGTGAGAATTCAGGAACAGAGGATTACAGCCACCACTTGGGGCACTGGGGGATGCAGGTCAAAGATGAACTTAGAAAGGACTCCAACAGTCCACCTAAAAACTTGTATTCAAATGAACTTCACAGGGCTACATGGGACTGTTAGAGGTGGTAGAAATTTTCTGTCTTGATTGTGATTTCATGAGTATGTACACCTGTCAGAACTCATTTAATATACTTTAAAATGAGAGAAAAAAAAAGAACTTGGAGAAAAGGGATTTCGTGAGAGACCACAGAAAAATAAAGTTGCCTGGACATCTCTGCTCCAAGGTGGGCCTGATGAACTTGGCCTAAACATGTCTTTAAAAAGCCTACGCTCAGGGGCTTCCCTGGTGGAGCAGTGGCTAAGAATCTGCCTGCCAATGCAGGGGACATGGGTTTGATCCCTGGTCCGGGAGGATCCCACATGCCGTGGAGCAACTAAGCCTGTGCACCACAACTACTGAGCCTGTGCTCTAGAGCCCACAAGCCACAAATACTGAGCCCGCGTGCCACAACTACTGAAGCCCACGCACCTAGAGCTGTGCTCTGCAACAAGAGAAGCCACAGCAATGAGAAGCCCGCGCACCGCAACAGGGTAGCCCCTGCTCGCCGCAACTAGAGAAAGCCTGTCCACAGCAATGAAGACCCAATGCAGCCAAAAATAAATAAATTTAAATATATATATATATATATATATTTTTTTTTTTTTTAAAGGCTATGCTCAAGTCAGCCTCAGCATCATGCAACACTTAGCAAATGTCTGAATCTGTCCGCCATGTCTGCCATGTTTGTGCTAGGCCTTCTTCCTTAATCTTTGCTTTTGCTCTGATCCAATTCTGACATACGCACCTGTCTAAACAGAATTGGGGCTAAACATTTTTGTCGGTCTGGGTTTCTCAGCCTAATACCCCTACGTATGGGGCAGTCCCTTACCCACCACTCCTGAAAACCTAATCAGGCATGAGATGGGAAGCTTAGAAAAACTAATGTGTCTGTAATTTTGAGGAAGGAAAGGGTTGTACTTTGGGTTACACTTTGGGTTAATCCAGAGAAGCCTGCAAATGAGGAGAAAATTGATGGGTATAATTTGGAAAGAACTGGGCTCAGCATTCAGAAGAGGAGTTAGAAACAGTGCGGGTGGCAAGACACCTCCTCCGTGATGTGGTCACTTTGCATGACCAGTCGCCTGAGACGGGGGAGAAAGGAGAACTCCCAGACATCAGGCACCCAGGCACTGCAGATGCTGCCCTGTGGACAGGACGTCCTAAGCCTTCACCATTCCTCTCCCTGCCCCTTTGCCCAGTGCTGGAAGGGATGAATCGCAAAGAATAAAAACACAACAGAGAGGCCACGAAGCACTGCTAGCAAGCAATGCGTGGGGGAATGGAGCCCGGTGGAGTTCTTCTCCCTAAAGAAAAACTGAGGACAGATGCACTATCAACTGGCTCCCAGAAGCTCTGCCTAGGGCCGAAATGGAATGAATGAAAACGGTGGAAAAGCCTAATGAAATCACAGCACGTTGACCTGGGGGCGCAGAGGGTCAAGGTTCAGGACAATCAGAGGGCAGCAGCCAGGGGGCCCGCCCTGCAGGAGCCCAGGGCCTTGACCACAGAAGGTGCGCTCTCGGGCAATGGGCTCCCTGAGCAGGCAAGTCGGGGGTGAGGATGTGCTATGTGAAAGGGTGTCTCACTTTACAGAAGGGCTGTGAGCCCAGGTTCCTAGACCAGTAAGCAGTGGCGTATTGTTAGGCTTTCAGCTTCACCCGGACTGATCTAAACAATGTACATCTATGGAAAACAGGATTCCACCCGCCGGCAGTTCCATCTCCGTGCAGGTCCCCAGGAGTGTGTCTCTTCCACAAATTGAGGTGCATCAGTGCCATGTGCTCAGGAGAAGGGGACAAGAGGAGAGAAAGAGGGGCTCCGAGGCAGCCAGGCTCCTGCCCTCGGCCCCGGGCCCTCCCGTCTAAGGGAGCAGTTGATGGGGACCCCGTGGTGAGGTGGGCAGGGTGCCAGGTACCTCTCAGGGACAGTGCTGTGCAGAGGGCCTCTGTCAGTGTCTTCAGTGCCTCTGCTTCCTTCCAGCTCTGCAGCTGGGATGCAACTCCCCCACAGGGTTAATGGGCCCTGGGGGTGAGCCCACGTCTGAGGAAGCACAGGAGGCTCCTCTCTGAGCAACCGAGTCAGAGAAAGAGGAGAGGGGAGAAAGCGATACAATAGGAGAGTTCTGGAACACAGACACAGGCGGACTCCCTCTTCTACTTGCCAGAGGTCAGAGCCTCCAAACGGGCTGCCCCTCGCCAGCTGCCCTGCTGCCTCTGCTCGGACGCCAATCATTCCTAGGGGTCAAGTGGCAGCCAGGACAATAACCTCTTAAAAACAAAATGCCAGGGTTACACATTATTATTTTTTTTCCCCTCCTGGCTTTTCCTTTTTTTTTTTTTTTACCTTGACCAGCACTTCTAATCATTTTAGAGGGAAGAAGGAAGCTAGGAAATCAAAAGATCTGGTTCAAAACACAGCTCTCTCTTCCTCCTCCTGGGGTGAGCTTGTCTCCTGTGAGATAATAAGCATGAAGTGGATGCCAGGCTGCATGCACTCCCCAGACAATGGCCGGGGACAAAAAGGCAGCCGTTAGCACACAGGAGGCTGGCAACCTGCTGTCAGCGAAGGGTTAAAGCCCACAGCATCCTCAGGCGCCCTGTCTGCCTTTCCAGAAAGAACACAAAGCTCAGTGGGGCAGGGAGGAAACTCCCACAGGGTCCTTATTAAAACAGATCAAGTCACACATGTCGATATCCCCATTTCATAGATGCTATAATTTGTTTGACAGGAGTGAATCCCGCTGATCCAAGTCAGAGCAAGGGAAAAAAAAAAAAAAGTCTGCTAGAAAGGAAGACCCATAGAGAACCTGGTGTTTTCTGTATCTGGCCTTTAGAAGAAAGCCTCGGGTCCAACTGATCGGCAGTGCTTTGAAAACAGGGTGTGTCCCAAGTAGAAGACTGTCCTTAGGCACATACACATGGTGTGTACATACACGTACACACACACACACACACACACACACACACGGCGCATTGTTCTGATCTGAGATGTTACAAAAGGCACAATAAAGCCTTTTCTCCTCCCAGCGGAGAACAGGATCAAACCCACTCTCCCTCCGGTGATCCTGATAAAGGCAGTGCTGGTGTTCTAACAAAACGCAGTGTTGCAGTTAGAGCGCCTTCCTTCCACTCTTGTTCTTTTGTGTTTTTCTTTTTTTTTCTTGCTCTCTCTCTCCCTGTCTCTGCCCCTTGCCAAAGGCATTAAAAATAGATGAGAACCACTCCACTGAGCATGGGGGGATACTAATCCACTGGCCCTGCTTTGCTGGGAAAGCAGGTTTTGAACAAGGCCCCTGGCACAGATGAGATGAGTTTAGTGATCGCAGTTTAATTCTTAATAGGGCACAGTGTGCTCTGCGGATATGAAACAAACAATATGGGGGAAATAAGCCTTTTTGGAATTGGTTTCTCCTCTTGGTTAATGAGGGTCAGGGGAGAATGAAGGAACAAACTGAGACGCTCGGTACAACCCGGGAGGCTGACCCCTCTGGGGAGACGCTGCTGGAGCCGGGCCAGGGCCACCTCTGCGACCCCTCAGGGCCACTGATATCGTGGAAGGTTGGAGAGGAAGTTAGGAGCTGAGAGGGCCCTCTGAGACCTGCCAAGCCTTCTCCCTTTACAGCCCGCCCCTCTCCCGCCCCCCCGAGGCAAGGTGGTTTGCCCAGAGAGGTAGCAAAACCCAGGGCAACCGCCTGGCTTCTCCTGAGGTCTCCTGGGCCCAGTCCCGGTCACCGCTAGACTAAGTTAATGCCTTGTTCTCTCAACCAGTAAGGATGTAGCTGTAACTGGTAATGAGCATGTTGGTAGGTGTTAACGGGCTGCTCTCAGAGGGAAGAAAGGATGCAAAGTCATTTATCTCAGAGCCTCCTTTGAAGGTTCTTCACAACTCTTAGGCAGCGTTATTTTGCCTTCAGCTTGTTTTGCCATTTTCCAAGTTAAGTGTTAGAGGGAATGAATTTTCTGGAGATCTGAAGCAGAAAGACAAGCATTTTAAATGGAGACATTGGGCACGAGGAGCTGCTTTTACTGAGGAAAATCGTCTGTGTTATGTGTAATGGTTAAATTTCCTCTGCACGTAGGTGTGGAGACAGGAGAAAGGAAAGAACAGGACATACATTTTGGCAAAAGTAGATTTCCTAACGAGAGAGATGAAAGCAGAAGTTGGCAAGGATGCTCCTGCTTTGCAGATTAAAAAAAAAAAAAAAGGATAACAAGAACTCTTCTTTTCCTTGAATGCAGATGTGATGCCAGGAGTTGCAACAGCCAGAGTGAGGCTATGAGGGAAAGGCCGAGAAAGTTTTGAAGGTGTTGGTCCTCACTGCGGAGCCATGGAACCAGTGACAGCATCAGCCTATCTATGGCTTTTTCACAAACAGGTGAGAAAAACAAATCCTTAATTGTTTCAGATGCTGCTAGTCAAGCCCGCTATTACTTGCAGCTGAATGCACTCCTAAGCAATACAAAGGCCAGGACTACTGACTGGATCCTCTTCCCCACCTCTTCATCTCTGGTGTCTAAGGAGGAAGTATCCTCCTGCTAATAAAAATTCTCCTCTGTTCTTAACCCTGTCCCTTAAGACCTCCTCAGGGGACCCTGTTCCATCAGTAATCTCCTACTCCATCTCCAATAATTCCTACTGCTCAACCTAAGAACATGCTTAAGTTTCTCCAATCTCAAAAACAAATTCACTTACACCCTATTCTGAGGAAAATATCTTTGGATTCGGAAAGCATGTTTACTTCAAGACTTGCAATTTTAACCTTGACCACTTACCCGTTCACTTTTTCACAGGGGCAACTATGTATTCAGCACATCAGTGTGCAGGGCACCATATCAGACACTGGGGCCTCGATGGGATGCAAAAGCAGATATGATCCTGCCCTTGTGGAGCTTCGAGTCATCAGATCACCCCACCATAGATGCAAGATGAGAGCTGCAGTCCCGTATACCTCCACTTAGCCCACATGGTGCCCGTGGGCAGCCACGCCAGCCCCATCAGCTATTAGAGCCAAATGGTACCTCACTGATCAGTCATGGGTAAGAGCATGATCTTCAGGCCAGCACCTGGGTTCAGTCCCTGGGTCCTCCACGTGGCAGCTACGTGATGCTGAGAAGGCTCTGAGCCCAGTGTCCTCACCTGCCTGGGGCTGAGGCTACTACCTCCGACCCTGCACTGTCTTCTGATGACGTAAGACACTGTGTCAAGAGTTCAGCACAGCATCTGGCACACAGAATGTGCCTGCTGAAGGTTAGCCATTATCCCTACTGTTGTTTGTGTCACTTCTCAGTGGACTCACATGAACAGAATGGGGAAAAGTCTGAAGAAGATGGACAGAAACCATTTCATTCACGTCTTTTTTTCTTTTTCTTTCTGGAGAAATCTCTCCATTGAATACAGTCTGGTAAAATAAAACTTTAAGAACAGAACACACTGCCTTTTGGCCTTGTCCCCAATCTCTTACCAGGACAGCTGTACACCTGGTTAAAACAGCCTAGCTGACCTCTTCCTATGCCAACTGGGGGGCACACACGTTAGAGTCTGGACAGCTCCTAAGTCAAATAGATGCTTTTCGCACGTTCCTCCTAAAAAAGCCACAAACCTTGCAGGGCATATTTCTTGTAGGCTGGGCAGGAAAATCCTAAAAAGTCCTAAGCCATATCTAGAGTTTTTAGAGAAAACTCTGGAGTGTTTGTGCACTGCTGTGAGCAGGGCAGTGACGGAAGGAACTGCTTCCCCAAGGGGGCCCTCAGGACCCTGCTCTCTTGCTGTAGGATTCTGGTTCAAGTGAGGGAATTCTGACTTCAAGCAAAGTTAGGTCTAGCAATTAATGTGCTGGGAAGGTGTGCTTGGGTAGGAAACCCAACGAGTCTGAGATCCAAAGAGGTTACTGCACGTTGATTTTTTTCCCTCCAGGTATTTATTTTCTAACATGTATGTATACATCCAAGATCCCCACGTCTCCCTACTTCATGCTCCGCCATCCCTGCCATCCACCACCCACCCCATCATCTAAGGTAGACATACAACTTTCCAGCTAGAGGGGACTGAACTCAAAGGACACTTCCTTGTGTCACCGACCTAGAGCCTGGGAAAACAGAGAAGGGGAAATGGTTCTGTATGCATCCCCAGTGTAGCCAGCCAGCCAGTGGTTCCTTATCCAGCACTCATGTGTTTTATTTCTAGAGAGCCACATGGGCGGCCTGGAAATGCCCAGGCAGATGGGCTGCCATGTCTGAGCTGTGAGTTCAGCCAGTGTCCAGTCTGGAAGGCGGCACACAATGCATGTGATCCAGGGCTGGGTGGCCTGGGGTGCCGGTGTGGGCCGGCCCCGCAGCCGGCTGGCCTCTGGGCCCCAGCCAGGTCGTCAGGCTGCCAGGGGAAGTGAGTGTGCTCAGCACAGGAGTGCCAGCTGGCTGGGCTTCCTCCCCAGGGGGGAGGCTGTTAAGCACAGATTACCAGGGACTTTGCTCAGTTCTGCTGCCGGCTCCCAGAGGAGAGGAACATCACAGCCAGCGTCGGTACTAACAGGGCCTGATGCGCCAGAGCCAGGCTAAGAAGGCCAGCGCCAGGGGGGCGCACGGCAGACAGGAGGACAAAGGCCACACCTTCGAAGCCAGCAGCTGGCTCGGAACCTGACAAGGCAGCGCTCTCTGTAGCCCGGTCCGATCCTTGCCTGGCACCTGGGGGAGAGTTTCAGCCCGTCCCTACTCTCCGCTGTCCACACCACAAAGAAGCCCCTACGCCTCCCCTGAGCCCCGTCATGGGGGCCCCTGGAGTCCACTAATGACAGCAGAGAAAGTCAACTTTCCTCTGCTTCATTTCAAGGGCCTGTGACTGTGAAGTTACATGAGCCGCCACTGCTAAGGAGTTGTCATGGAGACCGCGGTGTGGTGGCAGAACTGATGTTGGCCTCCACTTTCACGAACAAAAAAAAGAAAAAAGTGATTTAAATTTTTATGTATAAGACCAGTTCATTAGACTGAGAAATTAAATTGACAATTTCTTATTTTTTTCTCCCAGAGGGATTTCTGAGGAGCGCTGTAGACTAGCTTCTGCACAAGTTTGGTGGGATTTTGGCAGTAAATCGTCACCTGGCCAGGGCGGGTGTGCAGGCCGCTCCGGCCAGTTGCGTCTCTGACCCACAACGGGTTTATTTCAATCATCAAAGGTGGCCCCTTGCCTAGTTTCACTACCACAGTCCCATTTCCCGTATTCAGCCCACCACCCGCCATCCCAGCCGTCGTTGCAGGTATAACGTCGCTCATTTGGAGCCTGGGCAAAAAGCCTTTGAGGAATTTTTGTCACCTGTCGGTGCCATTTGGACACCAACCTAAAACCAGCACGTCCCTGGATGTGAATGCACGTTTATGGAACCACAGGCAGGCGCCCAACCAAGGCCAGTTTTCCTACAAGGGTGATGAAGCAGCCGCGTTGCCCGGACAGGACCACTCCTCAAGATCAACCTCTCTTCTTGCACATATGGATCTCTGCTTTGTTCCCTCCCTTCCCTTCCCCTCCTGTTTGGGGGTCTGCTGGTGCCCACCCTTCTGTGATTGACACCCAGGCATCTCCATCCTCTGGGCTCAGCAGAGTCCCTCCCTGCTGTCCCCTCCTCTCCATCCCTGGGGTCACCACTGTCACAATGGGACTTATCGAGGCAAACCACCCTCGGCAGCCCTCCCCTCCGCTCTCCCGTGGCCCGCCTCTGAAGTCCCCAGCCTGGGAGGAGGGAGACTTAATGAGTTCTCACCAGGGTCCATCTCTAACAAAACACACCTAACACAATACCCTCCTCATCTCCTTTCATAATATGTAGGCAAGCTGTCATCAGAATCTACTGTGACACTCCCTAAAATCTAATATAACTTGCAAAAGAGCATTCTATATTCTTGGCGGAAATATCTCTACAGCCTTGATTTCAGTGGTTCAATCTGGAAAGGGATGACGCACACTTAAGGCAGAAGAAAAAAATACACGCACGCACATATACATACATACATATATATGTATATATATGCCTCTCCAACCTCTTTTCCTCTTGCTATTCTGGGGCTTGTCTTTAATGAGCAGCTCCAAATGACAGCTTTAATCACTGCCTCTGGCCACTGAAAGAGGCCGCTAATGATAGGAAAGAACATAGGGCCATTTGCATCAATCAGCTCCAGTCTAAATCACTCTTTATGATAATGCACCCAAGCGAAGAAGAAAGTCTCTGATGTCGCCTGCATGATGATGTACCACTGCGCTGGCTCCCCAGCTCAGACCTCCACATAAATCTCTTAAAGAGGCACGCACCCCACCCAGGACTGCCTAACACGGACCTCATTTTCTACACCATTAATGATCCACCACCAGGGCAGAGTCATGAGGGGCTAAGCAATCTGTTCCTTTAGTTCTTAGTCTTGGGAATATACCCTCTGTTAAAAAAAAAAAAAAATATATATATATATATATATATATACACACACACACACAAATATATACATATATATATATGTATAAAACAAGATAGAGGAGAAGAAATAAATCCTGACCTGCTTAGAAGAGACTTATTTATGACACCATTTCATTTTGTTTGTTTTTTTAACCTCTCAAACAAAAATGAAGGTGGGCTCATTGCCAAACTTGATTATTTGCTAGTCCTTAAAATGGAAGGCCATGTTGTGTGATGACAAGAACAACCGGTAGGGAACTCTGTGGTCTGGGTTCCAGCCTGGGCTGCCCGGGCCCATGTGACCTTGGGAAGGTCTTGTTAGATTTCCTGGGCCTAAGTTTCCCCAACTTAAAGGGCAAGACCAGATCACCTCCACGAGTCACATCCAATGGTGAAAATGCTCTGACTCGAAGACTGTTAGAAGAGCTGATTTCTATGTCTAGAATCCCATTTTGCTGGGGAAAAGGCTGACTGTGCCTCTTCCTGGACCACGGGCCTGAGCAACCACCGCTCCAGACGGCAGATGCAGCGAGCGGCTCTCTTTACAGGGGCTCCCTTGGAGATGCTGTCCAATATTTTGTATCAACTAAAAAAGTGATGATTAAACAACTGCATAGTCGATTCTGATGCTGAGATGTTTCTAATTCTGTACTCTGTGTAGAATTAAGAAGCCTGGGGTGCTTTTCCCATTCCCCCCAAACTACAAACGTTAGCATCTAATAACCTGGGGTCACCTGTCCCCCTCGTAACAGTCAGGAACAGACATCTTCTGCTACTTTAAGCATAACAACCATTCCATACATATGTATATATATACTTACATACATACCCCAGAGAGTTTCCAATTTATTATCTGTATATTTTGGGAAATGCTGAAAGAAAGCCCGTTTATAAGGGTCCCTTTGTAGAAAATATTACTGCTTTAATGAATGACTCTCAGGACATCGCAGAAGTCACTATACAAGTATGGTTTGGCTGCCCACATGACTAATTAGTAATTATTTTATTATGCACAAGGCTGTGAGTGGCATTTTGGTAAATGCTGGTTAGAGCACATTCCAGCCGGTGAGTATGAGATTTTTATTCGTCTGTCCTTCTAGTACCTTTCCACACTCCAGCTAAACACAGACAGTTATCCAGTGTGACTGTGTAACTGTAACAAAAAGACTGGCTATAAGGAATGACTTCCAAATGTTAGAAACTTAGGGTGGGCAATGAGAGCTCCTTTTAAAGCCATTTCCCCGCTGGGTCAGTAAGGATTACCTTTGGCTACAAGTGACAGACAACGTAAAATAAGGGGTTTAAACAAGAGTTCTCTCTCTCAAAGTCAAAGGCCCACGGTAGGCAGACTAGGGCTGGAATGGCACTCCATAATACGAGGGGCATCGGGTCTTCCTACATACACTGATGTTTCTGCCTTTATTGCCTTCCATTCCCAAAACCACGTCATGGCCCATGACGATGGCTGCGGCCCCAACCGTTATATCCACATTCCAGGTGGGCATGCTCCTAGCCCTTTAAGGACACTCTCTACAAGCAGCGCTTCACTAATTCATTAATACCAGAACTTAATTAGCCAGAACTTAGTTCTAGGGCAGCACCTTGCTGCAAGGGGAGGCCATGAAGGGTAATCTTTATTCTATTTAGTTGGTCTATTTGTCCAATTAAAAATCAATAGTTTTATTAAGGAGGAGGAAGGGGAGAATGCATATTAGAAGGCAACGAGCATCCTTTGCCACACTTACTTTTCCACTAAGCAATGTACCAAGGAACTGTCTCCTTATCATGGGGACCCACACCAGAGTTCCCCAAGCCCACACACAACCTGCGGTGTGGAGCAGGGATGCTCTAAGATACTTCTTCCTTTCCTCAGGGTATCCCATCTGGGGCTGCTTTTTTTTTTTTTTTTTTTTTTTTGCGGTACGCAGGCCTCTCACTGTCGTGGCCTCTCCCGTTGCGGACGGAGCACAGGCTCCAGACACGCAGGCTCAGCGGCCATGGCTCACGGACCCAGCCGCTCCGCGGCATGTGGGATCTTCCCGGACCAGGGCACGAACCCGTGTCCCCTGCATCGGCAGGCGGACTCTCCACCACTGCGCCACCAGGGAAGCCTCTGGGGCTGCTTCTTGATGACCTTTAATTTTCACAAGGCGGGTTCCTCTCTGAAAGAGTTATCCCAGTAAGGAACTAGAAAATGAAGTGTGTTCTTCTAGAAAAGACAGCATAGACTCGGAGAATCATTTCCACACTACGGGAAGCAGCATTTTAAAACCTCCCAGATAAAATAACAGGATACTAGCTTTTGTCTGTCAAATTGTCACAGAATAACTAACAAAACAGAAAGAGCTCAGAGTTGGCAAGGGTTTGATGAGCTAGGCATCCTCGAAAGCTTTGCTGGGGACACAGGTGTGCTTACTCAAGTCTTCAGGGAAAGTCATGTTATGTAACTATTCGTAAAAATAAGCGTTTTTCTATATAGAGAATGGATAAACAACAAGGTTCTAATGTACAGCACAGAGAACTATATTCTATATCCTATGATAAACCATAATGAAAAGAATTATTTTAAAAAAGAATGTGTAAAAAAGGTTTTTCACTTCTTAGCATAACACACTGACCACCAACATTTCACGTGTGGAGTTTCTTCCTGGAAGTGATTAGCTAACTTTAAGTGAACACAGACAGCAGAAGGCCTCCTACAAATTTATTTCTATAATGCATAAGCAACTCTCCTTTAGATATTTCCTCCCCCCCCACAAATATAAATATCTGGTGAAGGAATTAACAGATCTTGTAAAAGAACAATTGTATACATATTCACATAAGCTTGATACCATGTGTCAAGTTCACCTCCATCTCTCTGGTGTGGTAGTACACCACTGCTGCATCCAGACTGCAGTAGAGGCCCAGAGGAGACAGCTGGGGACTGCACAGCACCAAGGAAGCCTGGTAATTGTGCTCGTGGGTGACAATCATCCAACATTCACCATTTCCAGGGCTTCATCTCCCACAGTGCCCAGACTCTTCCTTTCACATCATGTCTACCTTGATCTGTCCTGCGTCTTGTCTAGACTTGGCTTTTCCAACACCTGGCAGCTCACTGCGTTCTACCTCCCTGCTCCATATCCCCCATACCAGACAACTCCACCAGGTTTGTTTCCTCCAAAGGCTTTCTGTCAATGGATTTTGCCCAAAGGACGCAACTGATCACACATGCCAACCCAAAGAAATACATATTTTTAAAAGACAGCATGCCCGACAGCATTGAAGATTCGATGACTACACTCCTGGTCTTCTGTCAGGTGGCAAATGCCATGTAGCTCCTAAGGGACTCTAATCCCAGGAACCCCCTCTGCCTCCCAGCAGAGGGCTGAGGGCAGCATTTCCTTGCTTTAAGAAGGCTTCTCTGGTGGCGCAGTGGTTAAGAATCCGCCTGCCAATGCAGGGGACACGGGTTCGAACCCTGGTCTGGGAAGATCCCACCTGCCGCGGAGCAACTAAGCCTGTGCGCACAACTACTGAGCCTGCGCTCTAGAGCCCGCGAGCCACAACTACTGAAGCCCGTGCGCCTAGAGCCCGTGCTCCCAACAAGGGAAACCACTGCAATGAGAAGCCTGCACACCACAACGAAGAGAAAGCCCGCGTGCAGCAATGAAGACCCAATGCAGCCAAAAATAAAGTAAATAAAATAAACTAAATAAATTTTTTTAAAAAGGAGGCCAACGACAGATGGGCCCCTACACCTCACCAAGAATGACAAGTATACATGTATCAATATGAGGATACATCAATGACAAACTGCCCAACAAAGATTATGAAAGTAGCTGAAGATTCCAAAAAGCTTATGTACCTCACATTAAGTCACAGAAGCTTCGTGAGGGTAGAGACGGGGTCTATTTTCTTCACCAGGCCCTAACACGTTGCGTGCACGTAGAAGGTGCTCAGTAAAGGTTTGCTGACTGAATGCATGAATGAAACTTCAAAGCTAAGAACCAAGTATGTCACAAACATGATTACTCACAGGCTACAAAAATAATTTTTCTTTTAAGAATCAGAGATGACTGGAGTGGCAGGGACTCTCCTAAATCCTAAATCTAGTTAATCCCATAGGCTTCAAGTAGAACCCTATCTTGATAGCTGTCAGATCTAGATGGGACTCACTTCTAAAGATCTGGAGGTGGTATAATTACCTCTTCTGGTAATCTTATCCAGTGCCCAAGAAGCTTTTATAAGAAAGCTGACCTCAGACAAACTCTAATTTTCTAGTATCTACTAGAAATGTTCCAGATATGGTATATGAAGTAAATTTCAGAGAGTTTCTTTATGAGAGAAAAGAAAAATGAAAGGAGAAAGGAAGGAGGGAGGGAGGGAGGAAAGAGAGAGAAAGAAGGAAAAAGAAACAAGAATGAACTGCTTTTCCTAGCGCCTGGTGCCAGGAGCATCTGGAAGTGAATACGACTTGATTACAAGGGTCATGTTGTCAGACTTCTTTTCCGTGTAAGATGTCTATTCTGGTACCTGTTGGCTTACTTGGCCTGTGAACATCAATTCCACACTATCCCAGTTCTCAGGTCATTATTTCAAGTCATCTCATTTAGCAGTAGGTGGTGAGCCACTGTCGAACACCAAGAACAGGCAACGACTTCCCAGTATGTCCAAGGGATGTAAGATTGAACACAGTGCAAGGGCAAATGCTGTTTTGCGGTGTTTCAAAATGGATATGTCATCGTCTGTAAGTTGAGCCTTAGTGAAAAACGGAAAGTGTTCTGCTGAATTCCTCATATGCTTTGAAAATGAAGACTTATAGAGCAGGAGGGGCCCTTACAAGACATCATCTGGACCATCTGCCCGCTTGATAGAACTGCCCCAAAACATCGTCAAAAAAAGCTTACAGGTACACAAACCAGGAGCTCCGTCAGCATCCCAGTCACTAGTCCACACCTGGTGGCACCTGCACGTTGCTCTGGTCCAACCCCAGCCTGTCTCCGGCCTGGGGCATAGCATGAAACTGGACAGAGAGATATTCACAATATATTTTATTCTGTACAAGTATAAGAAGGTAAGTGATAAATGTCATTCTGTGGGGGACACACCATCTAAAATGACCCCAAGAGGTTCAACCAATAATTACATACTTATTGGTTTGTAAGGGTTTCGGTGAGTTCTAGGAAACACACCTTCACCATCTAACAGTAACTTCCTAACACGGGGCAGGTACATTTGAAACCACTGTGCCAGGAGGCCCAGTTTTAAACCTGGACAAAATAACCTTGCTAAGCTTTCATGTCATCATATAGGCCTGTCCCGCAGAGTTTTTGTGCTAAAGCACCTGCCTACTAGTCCCCGATAAATATTAAATATTACTATCTCTGCTTCAGAGGCACAGGGGGAGGGCTGAGGACCATTAATTGCATATTTCTTCATTCAGAGAAGAAAGCAGCCATTTAACTACTGGCAAAATCATCTCCCTAACAATAAAATGTTTTATCTCCTGCTCCTTTCTTTTTCTTTTATTGGCAGGCGAACTAACATTTGCAGGTTCCTCCTAGAGGACCAGGGCCTTATCTGCGTGTTATCTGGAAGGCACTGGTAGAGATTACCGAATAATTTTTCACAATGACAATGACAGTGGTTTCGTTCTCTGAAGCACCTGCCCCCAAACCAATGACTTGGCATTTCTAAGACCGGGGAAGAGGGTGCAGGAGGGCACGTCACAGGGGCCAAGCACCCAACCCCAGAGATGCTGCACGAGCGTTCACTGGGGCCATTTTCTAGACTGAAGCCTTTCCCTGGTGTGTGAATTGGCTGACCAGCCTCTTCAAGGTGTGGCTCTGTCCAGAGCTTAATCAATCAGGATAATCAACCAAAGGTGACTGGGTGTGTGGCACATAGACACTGGGAAGAATACAGGTGAAGACATTTTCACTGCAAAACTCTTATAGTTTTATATTAAGGAATTTGCAGATCTCGTCTCTCCTGCCTGTTTGGCATTAAAAAAAAGGAAAGTAAATGGAAAAATGGGGTGAAATGCCACTTTTGCCCATCCTTCTACTCTAATCCGTGTCTATGATCCCAAAGAGCTTTTACACTTTCTGTTCTTCAAAAACAAAAGAAACAGAAAAGTGTGTAGAAATATTCTATACAGATATAACTAGCTTTAAAGAAGTAAGTATGTAAAATTTCTGATTGACAGATGAATGCTTAGAGGTAGAATAATAGGTTTCATGACACAGGTCTTTGCTTTATCAGAGGATTCGCTTTTTCTGAGCACACATCCTTTGTGAATTTAAACTAGGGCACAGATGACTCAAACCTGCATGTCATGTGACTTTTTGTGGATACATCCTTTTCTAAAACAAGGCACATTTGATATCATATATTAACGCATATATGTGGGATCTAGAAAAATGGTACAGATGAACCGGTCTGCAAGGCAGAAATAGAGACACAGATGTAGAGAACAAACGTATGGACACCAAGGGCGGAAAGCCGGGCAGGGGATGAATTGGGAGATTGGGATTGACATATATACACGAATATGTATAAAATAGATAACAAATAAGAACCTGTTGTATTAAAAAAAAATAAAATTCAAAAAAAAATAAAACAAGGCACATTTGAGAGGGCTCAGCTGGGGACAAATGACAGAAAGTTGTGATGCCACGTGTGGGCTACCCAGTACACAAACATCCTGCCCCACACGGAACTCCCGGGTTCTTTGTTGACTGAGTTCAAGAAGCAGTGACTCTAATTGCTACCCAGCCACCGAGGGGCTCCTGGAAAAAACTGAGAACTTTAGTGCATTCAGGAAATATCCTAATGCTTTCACCTCTCTGCATACTTTTGAAACACCTTCTTCCAGGAGACCAAGGGTGACCGCAAGAGTGTCTGTAACATATTACTACACACACACAGTGCCAACGCTAAACAAACACGAATGGTGGCGTCGTGACACCCTGGTCCTCCTGGGAGAGGATCCACTTGCAGAACAAGGACCAAAACATCCCATCGTTAATCCTCAGCAAGCTGTAAAGTAAAGCTTTCAGATACGAACACTGGGCTAGGCGTCCGATGGACCGGGGTCAAGTCCTGGTCATGCCATCATCTAATCTGTGACACTAACCAAGCCATGACTTAGAGCTTGGGTTTCCTCCCCTGCAGGTCTGAGCGGGCACTCTGTAAGTTAGATGGCTTGGCACAAGTGTAACACCGCTGGGCTTGTCATCATAGGTTCAGAGGCCCTTGCATGACCAAGGTTTTGCTTTAAGCGCCTCTGCTCTGAAATCCTCTTGCTCCAATATCCCATATTCAACCTATGGTGAAAGGGTAAAGAGAGACTGCCTGGAAGCCCTGAGGACTCGCCTTGTAGTCTCAGGTGCCCTGAGAGAGGCACCTGCCCTGGGGGGTTGGGAGCCACCTGGCACTGCCACCACGGGATCTGCTAATGGGGAATCAGAAGCTATTCAGGGACACCTGCAAACTTTTTAACTACCCGTGACCTAGAGTGAATCACACTCTCCACGCATTCACAGAGTATCGTAAACACCTTTACAACCACTGATAAACAGTGGAGGCAAGTGATCTTTTTCCAGATGAGGAAACAGAAGAATCACTTCATCTTTCTAGGGCCAGGAGGGAGCACACTCTTGAAAGAAATCCCAGGCTTCTTCCTTTTTGAAAGAGGTGACAAGCTGTTTACTTCTTATTTATTTATTTATTTATTTAGGCCATGTCGCAGCAGGTGGGACCTTAGTTCCCCCATCAGGGATCGAACCCACGTCCTCTGCAGTGGAAGCACGGAGTCCTGACCATTGGACCGCCAGGGAATTCCCAGAAATCCCGGGCGTCTGAGTTCCCCTCTTACAGGGATGGGTGACCCATAAAACAAGAGTGTGCGGGGAAGGCCCACGGAGGACTTCCTTTCTCCTCTCTGCTTTCCTTGTCCTCTCAACACCTCCTGTCTTCTAAGCAGCCTCTGACCTCCACAAAACCTTTCCACAACCCTAACTCACTCTATCCCAGCCACCCATGCAACGGCCTTCTGTAACACGAACTGTAAAACAATGTGAATCTCTTTAGGTGGGCCCTTGACAGTGGGCTCCCTTGTCCTCTTCTTTCACTGTCCCACGTCTACTGGGAACTTTCCCCTGGTTAAAGGCCACGTCCCAGGCTTCCTTTTATAAATCCTAAAGCAACTGCCCAGGTCTAGATGCACAGCAGACATCCTGAGGGATTCCTCAAGGACTAAAATCTCTCCTACAAAGGATCTGGATAGAAATATCTCCAAAGCAGATATAAACAGAGCCAACATGCACATGGAAAAGATGCTCAACATCATTAATCATTAGGAAATGCAAATTAAAACCACCGTGAGATACCACTTCACACCCACTAGGAAGGCCATAATAAAAAGACAGACAATAACAAATGTTGGAGACGTTATGGAGAAACTGGGACTCTGATGGTGGTAATGCAAAGTGGTAAAACCACTTTGGAAAACAGACAGGAAGTTCCTCAAAAAGTTAAACATACATTTACCATAACAACCCAGCAATTCTACTCCTAGGTATTTGTTGATACTAAAGAGAATTGAAAAATATGTCCACACAAAAACTTGTACCTGAATGTTCATAGTAGCATTATGCATAAGAGCCCCAAAAAATGGAGACAGTACAAATGTTTGTCAACTGATAAATAAAATGTGGTATATCCATACAAGGCAACATCGTCATTTATCTATTTAAGAAGACGAAGTACTGATTCATGCTACAACATGAACAGACCTCAAAAACGTTATGCTAAGTGAAAGAAAACAGACACAAAAGGTCACATATTGTATGGCTCCATTTCTATGAAATGTCCAGAACAGGCACTTCCACAGAGACAGAAAATAGATTAGTGGCTACCAGACTTGGGAGAGGGGTGTGGAGAGCCAGTGCTAATGGGTAGGGGGGTTCATTTTGGGGTTATGAGACTGTTCTGGAATTAGAGGTGATGGTTGTACAACCTTTTGAATACACCAGAAATTACTGACCTGTACACTTTGAAATCGGGGAATTTTATTATTGAGATAGAATGTGAATCTTCTCTCACTAGAGCTGTTACTAAAAAACAAAACAAACCAAAAAAGTCTGCCTTAGAAGGGTGGTTCTCAAACTTGAGTGTGCAGCTGTGCCCGGAGAACTGGCTTAAACACAGGTTGCTGGGTGCCACCGCTACAGCTTCTGCTCCCCCAGGCCCGGGGTGGGGCTCCGGAATCTGCATCTCTAACCCATCCCCCGTGTGGAAGGTCCTGGTGGTCTGAGAACCCCCAGCCCAGAGCAGTGCTTCTCCCAACTCCAGTGTGCATGGTCGGCACTGTCCGATGGAGGACTTGCTGCCCAGCTGCTAAGAGTGCTGCCCGCAGGGCGGATAGAGGCCGGGCCACCGCTGCCCGACACGGGACAAATCTGAAGGCCGATCCCGCTCCGGAGCCTCCCACGTGGTCAGGGAAGCCTGACCCTGGGCCTAAACCACAGCGCGACCTCTCCCTCCACCCACCATTCCTGCCCCGCTGCGTCCCTCCACCGGTGCTAATCCTTAGGGCACTCGTGCGTAAATATCCTCCTGCCTGTTAAACGCCAGACTGCGTCACGGGAGAAGGCAACCTGTCAAAACGCGTACAGATCACCTGGGGATCTTATTAACATGCAGATTCTGATCTGAAAAATCAGGGGGCAGATGTGAGGCTCAGCGTTTCTGACAAGCTCCCTAGGAGATGCCAATGCCAGGGCCTACGTGACCTCGGAGCACTCTTCTGATGCCACGACGGGGAGACTATGAGCCAGCAGGTCGGGTGTTACATGGAAAAGCACATGTCACTTTAGAGGTAACAGAAAGGCACCGACATTACCCTGCCCTTCAGATCCAGGCCAAGGAACTGCGTTACAGGTGAGTGTGTTTCAACAACGCCTTTCAGGTACTTCCAGTAGCTAATCCCCTTGGACTGGGGCCCAGACCCACAGGAGCCTTACTTTCTTCTATGAGCTATTGTTATACTGTGGCCTCGAGGCATCACTTGGGCAGAAGTTAGTAATCTGCATTGCGCAACCAGCAGACAAGTGGTGACTGATACCCACGACATGGCCTATCCAGGGGAGCCAAGACTGAGTGGGGAGGAGGATGAAAAAAATGCAGAAACAGGGCTTGTGACTTCCCAGGGCTTCTGCCCTCAGACTAACAATGTATTCTAAGGGCCTATAGGCCAGTCTGTGCCTTGTTTCTAAGTTGGATCATTTCATTAAGAGTTTGGAATCTGCTCCTGACTTGCTGGGAGCTCCATAACCTATCTCTCAGTTTTTCTATCAGTTCAGGCTGATTTTAGATAAATGTAGAGGTGACAGATTATAAAAAGAAAAAAGGGAACTTGGAGCCAAATCTTAAAGATGTTATCATGGAGGGAAACTTTCACTGCACCCAACACCCACTAGTCAGAACGAGAATGCCGGGGTTGGCTAAGCCAGGGCAGCATTTCGGAGAGAACGGCCATCCTTGACTCTCTTCCTTACATCATGGAGCTTTTTTAACAGTTAACAGGCAGGTGTGTGAAGGAACTGTGAGAGCTTAGGAAAAAAAAGGAACATGAGGAAGTTGTGATCTTTAGTAACAGCCCCTTATGAAAAGTTAGGGAACATGGCAATATGTCATCCTTGAACGTTACAAGTCTCAAATTTCCATCCGTGTTGTGTGTTCAAGAATCTGTCTGTTGTACAGGAGTGTGCTGTGTCTTGCAGGAGAACATAAGAAAGGAGCAGCAAGCCAATAAAATAAGCCTGCATGAAGAGGCCATGGTTCTGGTAGAACAGGTGCAGGTATTTTTGACAGTTTTGTTAGACTTTCACGGCAGTAATGACAAAACAGGGCTGGGGGACAGAGGAAAAACCAGAGGAGACAAGTCCTTAAAATTCTGGACAGTAACACCAGTACAGCCTCATGTCACTTCCCCACTCTGTCCCCAGGCACCTACAGAGCACCCTGGAAGGCCTGAGGCCAGGAGACACACACAGCAAACATCCTTCCAACCCTGCTTTCTCTCGTTAACAGCAGGGAATTAGGGATAAGTTCCCAAAGGCCTTGCAAACTTTAAAACCCATGCAGCATTAAAGATGCACTGCTCCATCCCTGCCGTTTGCTGTCTCTTCTGGAGTGAAATACAAGTTTCATGGCGCTCCCTGAGCCCACTCGTGATATGGGAGCTCTCTGGAGAAAGGTAGTCCCTGCTCATCCTGTTGAAAAATCTAGACCTTATGTAAGCAAGAAGCAGCAGCCAAGGTATAAATAAATATTATTATTTGAGGTGCTGATTATTTCCCAGTACACTCGAAACCTAGTGATTTCCAAATCTGCTGAAGCTTCCTACAGAAATAAACACACTCATCCCAATGCAGGCTTAAAAGGATTCCGAGAAACCTACACCAAAAACAAACAAACACACACACACACACAAAAAAAAACACAAGAAAATTATCCTCTGAGAAAGGATTTCTCTCCAGTTTCACTGCTTCCCACGAGGGGAACAATTTCATGAGAACATAATAGTAAAGGAAACAATACACCACCAAAGAGAAAAATCACATCTTTATAATTACAGATTAGTGCTCAAACAAATTCCACACCTACACACTCGCTCTGCTTTGAGGCTTCGTGAATTCAGTGGGGCTTGCCAGCCCCTTCAGCTATCAACAATTACAGCTGAACAGTGCAATCACGAGATTTTTGATACAGAAACCCCAGACAGCAGAATACCCTCAAATGACCCTCTCATTTCATTCTTGGGGAATGTGGAAAACACAGTTCCAGAAAGCATGGATGGGGGCTAATCCCACTGCGGGGGAGCGCTGAGCTTTGCTGTCTTTGGAACAGCCGATGCCAGTGTCAGAGATGAGCTAATAATTTCTAAGCCACACGGATTTGTATCAGGCAGGAATTAGCAGCTGAAAGAAAGTCCTGCTTGGTCCAAGCTGGCACATGCCTTCATTAGGACTTCATTTAAGTTCCCATTACTTGAGCAAGGCACCCACGTTTATTTCAATGCACCGGTTACTTATCCATTAAATGGGTTTCTTACCCATCACACTGGTTATTTAATTCCTACCCCATGGCTCCCCCAAGAAATAAAAAGTGCACTATAATCATATAAACTCTTAATTAAACTGAAGAATTCAATGTTGCCATTACCCGTCAGTAATTCCACTCAATTAGGACAATAGACTTCCATTTATTACTGAACTCCTAATTGCTACTCATTTTCCTGGTTAGTGATCGCCAATCCTATCAGACAATGTGCTTAAAATTATGCCATGAAATGATATTTCTCCCCATCAGAGGAAAGGTGGAATAAGAGAGCCCTTACGTGGTCAGGAGTGGGGTCCGCTTCTCCAGCCCGAGGCGCCTCCAGGCTGGGGATTTTAAAGGCGGATGCTCCCTGGGGTTGGTTACTGGTGCTGCGATCCACGGGAGACTTACCCACAAAGGAAAGACGTATCCAGGTAGCCAGAGAATATCAAAGCCAAAGCCGAGCCGAAGACAAAAACAAACCCCACGACGCGGTCTCGGGATTTCCAGAAGTTCAGAATCTCCGGGAAAGGCGCATCTGAGGTCTACAGGCAGGCGGCACGTTCAGCATCTGCTGCATCTCGGCCGCGGGAGAGCCGAGTCGACGGTCCGAGGGGAGAGGATGGCGGCCGCGCGGCGTCCCCGCCGGGCCAGCCTAACCCTCCTCTCCGGGGTGCGGGCACCGAGCGGCCGAGGTCGCCGCGCCCCGGGAAGCGGGCCCGACAGCGGCTCCGGGCGGCGGCCGCGCCAGCCGTCTACCCGCGGCGCTGGGAGGCGTCGGCCCCCGAGAAGCGCGCCGCCCTCCCGCGCCGCTCCCCGGCCCGCAAAACGGCCCGACCCTCCGCGCTACTCATGACCGGCTCCGCTAATTAGCCCAGAAGACTGAGACCCGCGGCGGGGCAACTTGACGATTTATTCCGGGCCCGGGGGAGGTCACCCGCGGTGCGCGCGCCGATTGGCTGCGGCGAGCCGGGCGCGCCGGCGCGGGGCTGGCGGCCGCCACGCAGAGCGCGTGCACTTTCTGCCGACTCCGCATCCCGGCCAGGCAAGGAGGCACGAGCAGGGCAGGGCTCCGGTGTCAGGGCCGCCCTGAAGCAACCTGAGGCGCGGGGCGGCGGGACAGGTTGGTCGTCAGTGGCCGGAACCACAGAACTGCCCCACCAATCCAGCTGGGTGGTTTGGAAGAAGGGCTCCTTGCCGTTTGGGTGTTTAGACGTTACAGCCTCTACTTGAGTCCTCCAGTTGACAGTGGGCTCAAACCATTTACAGCCAGAAGAGGTTCTGAATTTACTCCAACTTCATGGTACAGAGGAGGACACTGAAGCTGAAAGGATGGCGTGGCTTGTGAAGGTGAGTGGGTGGAAAAGCCAGGCCGGGCCTCAGGTCTCCCCGTCCAGTATTTCCAAAGAGCACCCGGGCCGCCCTTGTGGCTGCCTTCCTTGCCGAGAGCCCTAACCTCAGGGATGTTCCCAGGAATGCACAGCACAACACTGAGCGATGCGGTTAGGTCCACCCCACAGCCTGAGAGGTTGGCAGAGATTATCTCCATCTTACATATTAAGGAACTGAGGCCTGGAATGGTCCGAAACCTTCTTGCCCCTGAGCTAGTAAGTGACGGAGCAGGCACACAGGCTTCTAATTCCCGAGTTTCTGCCACAGCACTTCAGTGCTCCTTAACCAAGGAGGTGAGCTGAAGAGGAAGAATTCCTGGAGGGGTCAGCCAGAAACAAGTGGCCAAAGTTGACACTCCTGCAAATAGCACTGGCCCCTAAGAGGGGCTACTTCAATGCCAGCTTTGCACCTCTGCCCACAAAGCAGCTAGCAATGATTCCTATCTGCCCTGTTTGGGTGGTTCTGGACATGTCTGTCTTCATCAAAGCCAGCGCACTCACCACCCCCATCCATAGAAGCAGTAGCTGCAGAGAGCTTTCCTGTCCTAAGACCAGAGAACTACTGTTTCTCTCTCTGTGGTCCTTGAATGCACAGAGTCAGGGAGGGCTCTTGGCCTGGTTGTCTCGTGTTTGGAACTTGAATTTAAGAAGCTCAGCATCTGAGCCATCCTGTCATGTTCCTGAGCAGGGATCAAGGCCTGCTAACCAGGGCTATCGAAGGACAGGATATCAAAGCATGGTCACTGGACCAGCATCATCCAGGAACTTGTCAGACATGTAAATTCTGGGGCCCAACCCCAGGTCTACTGAGTCAGAAACCCCAGGGGTGGGACCACCCGGCAGTCTGTGTTTTTCCAGGCTCTCCAGGTGATTCTGGTGCACACTCAAGCTTGAGAACTACTGCTCTAAAGAGCTGCTTCCCGTGGTCATGTGAGTGAGGACACAGCGGAGGCCACCGTCAAGGTGGAACAGTCAGCACTGTGCGTGAAGAAGTGCCTCCTCTCCGCTCAGCCACAGTCAGAGCCCCTCGAGGGAGGATCCTGAAAGGAGAGGAGTAGATCTGGGGCCTGGGCTTCTTTTTCTGTTCTGACTCTAAGGGTCATGAGTCTGACCCCATCCTCCTCCTTTCATCGTGACACGAGAGGGCACAGCATCGACGGCTGCCTGGGCTGCCATGTTCTGTGAAGCTGCACCTGGCCTGCCACCTTCAGACTGAGGCAGGCCTTCTGCTCCCAGGCCGAGGCGCTGCTGTTTCTCCATAGACTCGTGTGGGGAGCATTTAAAGCAGCCAGTCATTACTGTGGAGAGGTCACGACAGCTTGAGGGGAGCCAGTCCTCGGGACGGGGTACTCACCTTGGTGGCAATGGACCTGCCGTCTGATCCCACCCAGGGGACTGAGCTTTCCTCTCTGCTCAATGGGAAAAACAGTCCCTCCCTTGCTTTCCTAGGCGATGTGAGGACTGCATAGCACTTTGTGTTTGGGGGAGAAAAACAAAGCATTGCTGAAAACATACACGGCTTGTGGACCTGCCCCCAAATAATCTCCACTGATAAAGGGATGTGCTGGCAAATGGTACTGGACGTTGAGTCCTCGATTCCATGATCACCAGACTAGGGTCTGGCCCTGATGCAAATGGTAAGGCAGGCCACTCGGCCTTAAACATGGTGAAGATGCAGTTCTTCTGGGTAGTGCCTGCTCTCCTCAGGTGTACAAGGATGGAGGGGAAGGGAACAGAAGGGGATGATGCTCCAGTCTTAGTCCTCAGACTCTAAGTGACTGACGAGGGAGCAGAGCATGGAATTTTTTTTTTTTTTTTTTTTTTTTTTTTGCCGTACGCGGCCTCTCACTGTTGTGGCCTCTCCCGTTGCAGAGCACAGCCTCCGGACGCGCAGGCTCAGCAGCCATGGCTCACGGGCCCAGCCGCTCCGCGGCATGTGGGATCTTCCCGGACCGGGGCACGAACCCGCGTCCCCTGCATCGGCAGGCGGGCTCTCAACCGCTGCACCACCAGGGAAGCCCCGCATGGGATTTTTAAAGTACTATATTCCTATTTAATAAATCACGTTTTTTAAAGAAAGGAATATTACCAACTTAGATTATTGAGCGCTTACTGCATGGCAGGAGGCATAATTCTCAGTCCTTTATTTGTGTTAATGCCTCAAAACAACCTCTGAAGTAGGTACTGTTATCCCTAACTTACAGATGAGAAAATGGAATTATAAACATGTCAAAAAACCTGTCCAGGGCTTCCCTGGTGGCGCAGTGGTTGAGAGTCCGCCTGCCGATGCAGGGGACACGGGTTCGTGCCCCGATCCCGGAAGATCCCACATGCCGCGGAGCGGCTGGGCCCGCGAGCCATGGCCGCGGAGCCTGTGTGTCCGGAGCCTGTGCTCCGCAACGGGAGAGGCCACAGCAGTGAGAGGCCCGCGTACAGCAAAAAAAAAAAAAAAAAAAAAAACCTGTCCAAGGTCACAGAGCTGTCCAAGTGGCAGAGCTGGATTCAAACCCAAGCGGTTTGGCTCCAGAATCCAAGCCCCTAAACTTAACGCTACCGCCCGTGATGAAATGTTAAGAGAAAAAAGCTGAACAAACAACACAAATATGTAAAATGTATCGATGGCATATGTGAATATTTTTTCTTACTGTGTGTTGGATTTTCTAAATGTTATCAGTGAGCATATGGTACATTTGAAACCCACATCATTTTTAACTGTTATTCTTTTTACAGACTGTAGTTTCTGTTAAGGGCTCAGCCACAAGGTGACCCCTGAACCTCCCGGGAGGCCTAGAGGTTTGCTTCTGCAGGCTTGGTGGCTGCAGAGTTGTGAGAGCCATGCCAACTGCAGCAGCAGGCAAGCTGAGGGCTGTCGGATTATCCACGCAGCAGCCAGGTCCGGGGGAGAGAAGGGCGTGCACTGTGAAGCGCGTGGCAGGCAGGGGAGCGTGAACGCAGCACAGGGCGGCCGAAGGAGACGGTGTGTAATTCTGTCGCCAGGAGCCAAGGCTTCCTGTCAGAGTGGACTGGTGTAATCGCAACGGTATTTTCCCCCCAGGAATGGGTAACAGCATGTCCTGTGAGTCAAAAGCTCCTAAGTGGACACGAGCAAATTGGGTCTGTCATGCACACCTGGTGAGCTCCGGCCCTAGGCCGCTTCCAGCAGCACCCAATCTTTCTAATTTGGCCTGGAACGCTTACCAATCCACAAGGGGGGTGGGGCAGGGCAGGTAGTCTCAGTCTTTCTTTCTGAGGCTTACAGAAGCAGAGACACCTGTTCAAGTCGCAGTGAGGGGCAGGCCGGGACTAGAATCAACAGCCCCCGAGTCTTAGTTCAGCGCTGGTGTGCCGCCCACCCCACGTTGCCAGTCCGGGTGCAGCTGTAAATCTGGATGCTGAAACATGAACGACAATTCCCTTTAACTCTGGAGTAAGTTACAGAGACACAATTTAGCAGGCACTCTACTTATTCAAAGTGTTATAAATATCTATACAATGAAACTAAACTCAGAGCTCTCACAGAAAAGCTACAGTAAAGGAGGAAAACTACACCTTACAAAGCTACATTTTGCTTAAAGGGGGAGCTTTACAGCCACAGCTACTGTGTGCTTGTTACAACTGGGAAATCTGTTATGTTTGGTTGCCAACTCAGAACTGATTTCTACATTCCTGCCACATTGCTGAGAGATTCCCACACCCAAAGAGAGAATACTTTCATGTACTCAGTTACAAGGGCTTCTAGTGTATTTATGACTCCACAGAAATTTCTTTTCAGTTGTAAAAGTATAAAAGTATGATGACTGGCTCAAAGGTCTGGGGAGCGCAGGGACAAGGAAATTACCTTACCACTTGACCCCAGTAATGCTGCCTCTCTCTTCAGAGCAAGTCCTCACAGCAACCGTCATCACGGTGGTGGATCTAAAGAGTCCCTAAGATAAAGGATCGGCGTGCCCCGAAGAAGCCCTGACAACTTAGGGAGGTGGCAGATGGTAGGAGCAAGGAATTTAGAGCCAGAGAGATCTACATTCTGAGGCCCACCAGCCGCCAGCCCAGCGAACTCGGCCATCACTTGGGCCTCCCTGGCCTTCACATCCCGTGTAATGAATGAGAGCGGCATTGCTTCCCGCAGGCCTTGGGAGGGGCAGTGTGGCCAGCGCCCCAAAGCAGTGCCCTTGAGCCAGAGGGGCTTGTCTTGTCAGTACTTCTTTGGGCCCAATATTCCCTTGTTTTAGGGACTCTTTAGATACACAGATGGAAGAACATGCCCCTGGCCAGTGTTCTGTGAGGTCACTGTTGGCCTGAGAGCAGCTGTTTGGGGGCGAGTTCAGTGCACGGTTTGAACACGTACATGGCAGTGGCCCCTCAGGCCTTGCCTCTGCAGGCTGCCCCCAGTGACTGCTGGGAGGGAAAGAAGCGCTTCTGCAGAGGAGGCGGCTGGAGGGGAAGAGGAGGATGCTTTTATGACAGGTTTTGTCACGTAGGCCTGAGAACAACTCTGGTCCCCGCCCCCCTCCTTGCCCCCCAAGTCCCGGACAGCTTGGGAGGATGAGCTAAGTAAAAGAAGCTGAACAGAAACCATCGGTTATATCCCCAGGACTTTTAGGGCACTTTTCTCAATGGGGTTTCGCATACAAGGGGCTGGCTTTTGCTTCCTCTCCCCGTGAGCCCAGGCGACACCTTGGTTCCCCACCGCGTCCTATCTACGCAGCCCCACTTCTGCCTGCTGGACAAGCCTGGTCTATTAGTCCCCACGTGGGAGGACGGGTGGAAGGAAATCCAGCCCCCAGACCCCCTTCTCCTTGCTGTGGGAAGGAGCAGGCTGCCCAGCTCACGTCCAGCAGTGCATGCTGCAAAGGCCACAGCTCCACCACCACTGGGGGGGGCCAGCACCCGGGAAAAGGGCCCCCCACTGCGTGAATGCCCGCCTTTTTATGATTGCTGCCTCGGCAGGAAATGCTCTGAGGGGATTTTGGAGGACATGGGGTGTCTGACAAACGTTTCAAAGTAGATGCTTCACTTTCAGTGAACATAAGCTTTGTAACCCCTGACATACAGATTGGAGTCTGAATATGCTTAGATCTCAGAATGGAAGGGTTTCTAAAGAAAAACTCCAGAAATACCCGAATTCAGATGTAAAAAAAATGTGCGAGAATCAAGAACAAAGCCAGTGAAAGCAGAGGGAGTGAATAACCTTTCATTTCAAGCCGGTTTCCCCACTAGAGACAGTCATGATCTACGCAGGACTATTTGATGCAAATGCCTCTCAGAAAAGAGCCAGTGGATAATAGATAAAAAGATTATCTGTGACATTATGAAAAATGAAAGTTTAAAAATGGCTACAAGTCCGATTAAAAAAAATCCTAAACTTTATTCAGTCTTGTTGAAAGGCAATAGCGGAACTGTTTTATTCAGCCCCTGGGGTCCCTGCCTCTCCGCCATTGTTCTAATGTCTTCCACCAGCTCATCAGTTTTCAAAAATCTTTCCTGCTGGTTTCTCTCTGCCAGAAACATAAGGTCCAAGAAGCTATCACAGCCCCGTTTCCTTTGCCTAACTTGACTCTGATGCTGGAAATGCAAGGGCTGCAGCTCCTGCCCCTCTCTCTTCCCTTCCCTGCAGTCCCCCTCCGTGCTAAACCACCGGCTGCACACTTGATTTAACAGATGAATTACAGACTCCAGGCATGGGCTTCCATGGCAGGAGAGAGTCTGATTTCTGTCCAGGTCTCTCTTGATTGGCTCAGCATGGAAGTCTTTCATTTAATGGGCCCAGTCCTGCTGAGAACACCTCTGCTGGCACCACACTGATTTCTTTCTTCGCTGGAGAGAGGAGCAGAGATCCTAAAGAAAGATTTTCCATCTTCTGGATTTCTCGTGTGCTCACTACATATCATTCTTTTTAAACAGAGCATCACGGGCGTGACCCAAGACTCCAGGAAACACTGGATTCATTTGGCCGGCCATCTTTGATCTCAGAGCTGACCAAGGTGTGGAAGAACCAACGTGAACACCTAGGCCACAGAAACACGCCTTTGTCTCCCCCCCCTCAAGGAGGAGACAGCCTGGTGCAGCCGTTCGGCGTGACGGTCTGGAGATGCACTACCTGGTACAGTGACCTGCAATTCAGATTCCAGCTCCACTGCCTACTAGCTGGGCTGACTCAGAGCGCATTTCCATGCCCGAGTTCCTCCATTTGGAAAACAAATACAGAAGATTATTAGATTAAAACATATAAAGTTGCTGGTATTTGACTTTTTTTGAATATAATCTTACTGTAATAAGATTCAGTTTTATCTTACAATAAGATTATTAGATTGCACCACATAAAACTGCCGATATTTGACTGTTTTCACATACAAAAATGACAATTTCTTTTTTGAAAATGAAAAATGGCAATTTCATATTGGCTCATCCGAATACCTACTTCAAAGTGTGATTGAGAGAAATTAGAGCAAAAAGTCACATAAAGTGCTTTACCAAAGTGCCTGGTACACAGCATGTGCTCAGTAAAGCTTAGCTCCTGCCGCCACCGTCAGGAGGCTCAGATCAACCACGCGCTGAATCGCAGGTCACTGTACCAGGTGCCTCAAAGTAAAACATCCAAATCACATAGTCACCTTCTTGCCAAGGACCACCTGCCCGCGGGAAAGAGCGCTAACCACATCATGACAGAGTACGATGTGCACTCCGGCCAAACTCCGTGTTCTCAGGACTCTACCTTTTGTCTCAATTCCTCCTGGAAAATCCATTCCCATGTGGAATGCTCCCTTCTCCTTCTGGGGCCATCCTACCCACCCCTGGCTGCTTTCGTAAGCTAGTCAGCATGACTGGAATGATACCTGTATCTACTCAGACAGAGATTCCAGAAATATGCTTGAAAATACACATCAACTGGAAAGATGCAAAACTGATGGGGGGAAGGGTTTGTGGGTCCTTTCTTTGCCTAGAACCACAGTCTCTGGAAGCCAGACGGTTCCGAGCTCAGAATTAGATGCAGTTCTGGTATTTGCAGGGAAGCTACAATCCTAAAAGTACAGTCTCCTGGGCAGAAATAAAACTTCCTCAAGATTCACTTATTCCAGATCGCACCATGATTCTGTGGATTAGCACAGAGTCCTCCAAGGGATGCTAAGGAGTTGCCTGTGACCCCTGAACCCTCACCCGAAGGCTTTCCCTGAGACCCCCACCTTTCTCTTTGTGCTCCTTCCTCTTTGCTGTAGGTGGTGGGGAGAAAGGACCTGACTTATTGTGCTGGTTGGAGTGAGAAGGAAATAGAGGAATTATGAAAAATCTATGGGCAAGAGCTGGCCTCAAGGACACAACAGTAAATATCAACCTGTGAACTAGATGTGACCAAACAGCAGAGTCAATGGAGGCAAATCCGCCTGGAATGCAAACAGCCAGCTTTCTCCTGCTAGATTCTGGGGTGCAACCCTTAGTCTGAGTACTAGGGACATCGATGCCAGGTACTTGGCAGGCAGCCTGTGCCGGTCACACTGCCTCTTCCTGGAGACCCTGTCTGTCAGCACTGTCCTTGAGGTAGAACGCACAGCTTAGTCAAGTTCGCAGTAAAGTCATCTCTAGGGGCCAACAGCAACTCCTGAGATGCCTGACCCCAAGTATAATCTCCCCCTCACTCACACGCCCCCATGCTTGAATGCAATTATTTCCTCTGGTCTAATCCTAATTATCTTGAAAGCTTTGAAAACTTATTTTTAAATTATAAAATATTTCTGCCTATGGAAAAGTAGAGGGTAATATAAGAATAGACGTAAGGAAAACCTATAGAGCCACCATCCAGCTTAAGAAATACATATTTCAAATACCTCCTCACAGGGAGATGCTATCGCTCATTTGATATTTATTATGCATAGTATGGTATTTATACTTTTGCTATATATGTATATAAATGCAACATGTGGTGTTGCTCTGCATGTTTTTAAACTTTATTTCATTGGCTTTGTTCAGTATTTATCCTTCTACAACTCGTAAACAAGAGATTCTGATTCACTGGGCCCAGTGGGTTTGTGACTCACCTTGAACAAACTGGCTAGGTTGTGGGTGATAGTGAGGGCGACCATATCATGTAGCACGCAAACTAGGTGCTTTGAAGCACGAAAGAGGGTGCTGTTAAAACACCACCCTGCGTAAATCAGGACTGTCCCAGGCAAACCAGGACACATGGTCATCTTAGTGATGGCAGATGAGTTGCTGCTTTTTTTTTTTTTTGCAGTACACGGGCCTCTCACTGCTGTGGCCTCTCCCGTTGCGGAGCACAGGCTCCGGACGCGCAGGCCCAGCGGCCATGGCCCACAGGCCCAGCCGCTCCGCGGCATGTGGGATCCTCCTGGACCGGGGCACGAACCCGTGCCCCCTGCATCGGCAGGCGGACTCTCAACCACTGCGCCACCAGGGAAGCCCTGCTGCTTTAATATATGTGATTAGCACCTCCGGTTAGAAGCCTTTGGCCACAAGTACCTGCTGGGCTTCTTTGAATGAATTAGTTTGCGCCTTTTTTTTTTTTTTTTTTTTTTAGCAGCAAGTCATCATTGAGAACCCCAGTTTCCTCATTAGTGAAATGGAGAGTCTGGAGGAGGAGGCAGGGTTTCGTCCTGACCGTCCTCCTACTTGCTGCTCTGTTATGGGCCAGCATCCCCATGGAAATCCACAGAGCCCTAGGAGGACCTGAGCACCCTTCCTGCGAGTCAGTCAGTCCAGCTGTTTCCACATCAGGGCAAGGACAGGTTGCCCCCTGCAAGACCCCCAAAAGCTGACCAGTCAGGGCTGTCCACCACTTTTCCACACAGCATCTTAATTACCCTGTTTCTGTGGAAATGAGCTTATTGCTAATCAGGTTTTCTCTCCGCTCTCTACTGGTGACTGATGCACCCCTCAGATGTGAAACAGTGCTGAATTCGGTATTTGCTCAGTAAGTAAATAGGAGCCAAAAAAAAAAAAAAAAAAAGAGAAGTAATTTTGGCTTCCCTTTGAAAAAGAAAAACACGGGCCCTGAGCTTACTCAACACCTTGAGGAACCAAGTGTAGATGTGCGATGAGATCCTACACACACTTCAGGTTGGGCTGGGCCAGTGCTAGGCCCTTTGAAGTGAGGACCACAGAGCCCAGGAAAACAGCAAAGCCTGCAGTCACCGCCACAGCACGTGCCCTGCCACGGCACTCCCGCACCTGCATCCGGGACCTGACAGTTGAGGGGTGCTCTGGGACTGCACTAACACGGTTTTCCTGGCCTGCCTCTGGCCTGCCTCCAAGGCCAGGCTCTGGTGTGCTGTCTGCTTTGGCTTAAGGCTCAGCCTGCCCCCCGCCCCGCCCCACACTAAGATGCCTTCCTTATTCTGGCTCTGTGTCTAGGCATTAAGATGCACAGCCATCTTATCAAGGGCTCTTCCTCTCCCAAATTGCATTTGACCAGTTTCATTTCTGCCTGAAATTAAAACACAGAATTTATCAATCCCAAGCTGTCACAGCATGAATGAAACCCTAGAAATAAATCCAGTCTAATGACAGAGCGATCTGGAGACCTCAGTGGGAAACAAGATACTTTGTTTAATAATTATCAGTCTCTTTCAGGGCCTGTCTGCCAAAGCAGTGGTGTCAGAAGCAGCAGAGAGAAGAATTTCTTTCCACAGATTTCGTCCCGGGAAAGACTGAAGCCATTTCAAACCAGGCTGGCCGCTTCTGATTTACATTTCTGATATTAAATGCAGAGCGGCTGTCTGCGTTTACGCTACAAGGCATTACTTCAGTTCGAAGAACCAGGGTGGTGGCAGGGATCCAGTTTACTAATGAACAAGCTTATCTGGAGGAAAACAGCTTTTCACACCGTAACAAACAATGAATACCTCTTAGATAACAAATTCAATGGCAAAAATATAGCACTGTACATGTCACAGTCCCGTAATCTAATGCAGGCACTTGCAGCATTAGTGGTTTACATTAATTTTTTAAATTAATTTTGTTTGGCCCTCAGGGAAAATACTTTCTTTTTTGTGTCCGACACCCTGCAGCCCATTAACACTGCTTCCTGCTGCTCTACGATACTATCCATAATCGTCCACTTGGTAGCCAGAGGCCATTTTTAAAAACAGCAAGCTGGAAGAGGGGCAGAAAGCAGGCTTTTCTGCAAAGAAAGCTCTCCCAGCTTGACACAGCTCTCGGCAGCCATGGAAGCAGAGGCCTCTGGAGGTCCAGGTGTCGGCGCTCCAGGTGGCTACCGAGTGCCTCTGACTGAGCCAAGAGGCTCTTTCTTCCATGGTCACCATCACTCCCCGCAGAGCAGTGGCTTCCAGACCTGATGATGCTCGAGCTACCCGGGCAGTAGAAGATATAGATTACTAGGCCTCACCTCACAGCCGTGAATCCTTTCCTCTGCTTCTCACCCTTCCCACCAATGGGTTAACCACTGGCTACAAGAAAACAGCCTCCCTCTCTCTCTGCCTGGGGCCCGGAGATCAGGGAATTCTGCTAATCACTGCAGTTGTGATTTCTGATTTCAACTGGCAGCAAAGAGAATTGAACCAGAGTCCCCCGAGAGCAGTCAGCTCCACAAGGCCGACCTTGAGCTTGTTAAGCTGTGGTGCTGCCATGCGATTATCAATTTTAAATTAATCTCCCCAGTCTCTTTAAAGTGGTTGCTAAAAATATAATCTCTGGGATATCTTACCATAAGACAACTGAAAGGAAAAATTTGGATAATAATTAAGTGCTTCCCTCCGTCTAAGCTTCCTGTAAAACAGTTCTGGAGACACGGCTAATGCACCGGCGGCAGGAAGGCCGGCCAGGGGCCGTCGCAAGGTCTGAGGGAGCTGGTTCATACGTTACACACTTTCTCTAAATAAAACGTAAACGGGCAACCTGCGTTTGGACAAAAGGTTAAAGATACAATGCAACACTGTTTTAAAACAAATCCTTCCCTATTTTTAACCCAAAGAGTTTTGGGAGGGAAGGCCAGAAAAAATTGTCTAGACATACTTTTGCTAAGCTCACGAGGGAGTCGTCACAAATGGACTTTATAGGGACATAAGCTAGGTTATATATAAAACACATTTTTTTTTTAAAGGCAGCAACATGGTGGGACAATCTGAACAAAGGTGAAAGGGGTTCTTATATGTAAGATAGGGGTTCTCTGTGGAAACATCTCTGGCCCTATAGAAGGCTCGAGTCAAGAGCAGACACAGTTTCTAAAGCCACTAAGAGCGATGAAGAAGAAAACGAACAGCAATTTATTAACAAACCCTGCCATTCTACCCACACTCTGCAGCTTTCTGCCAGAAGAAAAGATGCTTCTATACCTGGAATCCTGGGAAGTGGCAAGTCTCAAGTCTCCCCAGGGGCGACACACTCCGTGGTAGTTTTCTTCCCCTTCTCCTGACCTTCCTATTCCTTTGGGCAGAGTGCTGGTGGGGAGGCCGGATCATTTAAAGCAAGAGCATATGGACAAATACACACACTCTCTAGGTGCGGCCACAGGACTTTGAGAGCCCCAGCTCCTAGAGGGCCCAGAAGGAAGGCCTTTGCAGGGCCCAGCGAGGGGGCGCTTTGTAAGCCAGTGTGATAAGGAAGAAGGGGGTGGGGCAGGGAGAGGGGGAGGAAGGGGATGCGGGAAAGGATACAGATCTTAAAGAGGCTGGGAAGACGGACTTTCGTGAGATTTTCATACAGCCACCCCGTGCCTCCTGTTAACGATAACCATAAAGAAAACCCCCGATTTGTAAAAGTCCATTAATTCTATAACTTCCTTTCTTCAGTAAGAACAAAGGATAAAGGAACTTATTACCTCTGCTACCAATGAGATGTATGACCTCGGGAAAACTACCTAACATCCGTGGGCATCCACGGTAAAAGGAGTGGGCTGGGTAAGACAAGCTCTGCAATTCTCAACTCATTATTCTGGGTAAAAGCAAACGTTGCTATACACAGGCCAAAGGTCAATTTTGGTGCCACCTTTGACCAAGTGATGAAAAATTAGGATGAAGAACTTGAAACTAGACACATACTGTACGAACAATATAAAATACAAGGACTTAAAGGTCAGCCGCATCATATCAGAAAGTTGCCTGAAGAAAAATGGAACAAGAGTGATTGGAAAGTGTTTTTTACACAAGTGGAAGTTTTCCCAAACCGCTGCTGAGTGAAAACATGGCTCCTTGGCACTCAGGGCCCACCTTTGTTAAGGCTCTGGTTCAGTGGGGCAAAGGGGGTCAGGAAGGGGAATGAATCTGCATAATAAACAGGGTGCATCTAAAAGGATGGCTTGTGCATACTTAGGCTTTGCCAGCCCAGTGCAAAGCCTGGGCTGCCGTCGTTGCTGTTACAGATCTCCTCGAAAATCTGATGGGAAGAGCTATGGCCCTTCTTCTGAGGCAAATGTACAAGTGCCCAAATAAACAAAACGTTAAATCCACTTTCAGGGGATTCCTGGGCTCCTTGAAGCTTATCCACAGATCCTATAGTGATGGATTAGTTACAGATCAAGCCCCCTGTTTTAGGCCTAGACACTGGAACATCTATTAACTCTCCCATTTACTTTGAATGTCTTAGTGTTCCCATTTTCTCAAGAAGAAATTTATTTTTCAATTAAAAAATAAGCTGATTCTCCCCCGCACACCCCAGCAATTCTACAGGGAGTCTGGTGTGTTTGGCCGGAGAGCAAGAGGTCGACAAACAGAAGACCTGCAGTTGTAGCCCTAATGGCCAAAGCACCTTCAGAGGTAGCGCTTGTATCCTAAGGCTTAATTTGGAACCCTTTTTCCATAGGAGACAGTTCCTCCCAGCAAATAAGTAGGCATCCCCTACCCCATTAGAGACTGCCCTCTTTCTGACCTACTTCACACACCTTTTTGACCTGCTCTCCTTCCTGAAGAACTAATAGGCCATGCGGCACCTGGTAAGGAGGAGGATGGGCAGGAAGCAGCCTCCTGGAATGTCAATGAGGCCGGGGCAGCACGCCTACCCCATTCCCATTCAGCAGGCAGCCCAGCTGCTGCACAGGGCACATCTGCATAGCTGAAGGTCAATATGAAACCAGCCTGGCTTCTAGCTCTGAAACTCCACTCTTCCAAGGGTTGCAAGAGTGACGCTGTCAAGTATGCTCACTTTAATTGACACTGGGCTGCTGGTGGCTAAAAGATGGAAATTTGCTTTGAGGCCCAATACATGTTAGAGAAGATGGCTCCACCAAGCCACTGCTGGTTATTTCGGAAGGCCCTTGTTGTGAATACCCAAGTCACTAAAATCCTTGGTCCTGGCATGCAAGGCATCTCAGAGGCCATCATACTAACAATCAGCTTCACGGCAGCCAGCTTTCTGGAGCAGTTGGTCATCCTCTATATTTATTACCTTTCTGCTTCTTCTAGGCTGATTATGAATCATATTTGAAGAGGAGAGAAATGGTGCCTTAAGGGCAGGTTTGCCCCAGTTCCCAACCCAGCCAGTCTCTCAACTAAACGGGTCCAAACACCTCTCCTCAACAAAGTGACAAATGAGGCACTGAATCAGTGGAACTGTGAATTCAATCACTTAGCCTGAATGGACAAAGCCCTACAAGATGGATTCCATGACATTAAAGAGCCTGACTCACGTCAGGAGAAAGCAGTCTACAGACCACTGGAAGAAGAGCTTGAAAAAGTGATATATTAATTGCACCTACTCTGCCCTATCCCTGACACCTGAAACTCATGTCTCCAACACTTATGAAGATGTGACAGAATGTTCCATCAATAAATATGCAAACAAGACTGCTGACTTGATTTCTGATGAGCTAAGGCAAAGAAGAAGAAACAAGACAGCACCTTTTTTTTTGTATTAGGAAACTGCCTAGGGAAAAGAATTCCACTGTCTCAAGAAAAAAAAAATCCTTAAGAGCCAAACTGTTCATCTCAATTGCATCTGGATTATTATTTGAAAAGATTAATATTTGCTAGCGTGACATTTATCAGCATTGTATATAGAGATAGCAAAGTTGCCAAATTTGATCTTTCTAAAGTGTCCCTCCTCTCTTTTTTTAAAAAAAAAAAACGAGAATATACTGCAGGAGTCTTAGTTTGGCATTGGCTGGCAACATCCTTGACCAAATAAGTACCAGGGGGAAAAGAACTTACTGGAGGGTATGTCTCAATAAAACAGGCTTTATTTTAAAAAATAGAATCAAGATAATATGGTGAACTGTAGACAAGAACAATCTGGTTTAGTCTGACCATGGAACAGCCTTATTTCTTAACTCTTTCAGAAACTGGGAAAAGGAATGAAGGGTTCTGGTTCTTTTTTACTTTGTAATTAACTCAATTGGAAATCTAGAAGTAGCTTTTTTTTTTTTTTTTTTTTTCTGGTACGCGGGCCTCTCACCGTTGTGGCCCCTCCCGTTGCGGAGCACAGGCTCCAGACGCGCAGGCTCATCGGCCATGGCTCACGGGCCCAGCCGCTCCGCGGCATGTGGGATCTTCCCGGACCGGGGCACGAACCCACGTCCCCCGCATCGGCAGGCGGACTCTCAACCACTGCGCCACCAGGGAAGCCCAAGGTAGCTTATTTTCAGTGCTCTAGTTGACCAACTTTACAGTTGGAAGAAAAAGAATTACTTCAGCAAGATGAGGTAAAAAGGGTCCTGGACTCAGAGTAAGGACACTTGATTTCTAGTGCTACCTCCATCTCAGGTAACTTCATCTGTGAAAAGGGAGAGACTGGGGATAGAGAACATGCCATGCTCATACTTTGTCTCCTTCATGCCACAGCCACAGCAGACATCACTAATCAATCCAGACCTTTATTCCTTCTTGGCCCAGAATCCTCAACACAGTACTCCAAGCAGCCACCTAATAGATGAGAGATAGCATGACAATTGAAATTTATCTGCCTGCCTTACACTAGATAGCCTTAAGGCCCTATTTAGCTTCAGATTTCTAGGACATCATCATTTTCATATCCCAATAGGAGTCCACTGAGGACAAAACATATATGGACAAAAATGTTTAATGGGCTTTGCCGTAGGGGGGAAAAGATGAAACACATGGCTTCATAAATTGTCGTCATGGCTCTAGTGATTAGACAAACAGAAAAACAAGGACTGCCATACCTGAGAGTCTCCAGAGCCAAAAAAGGTATGCTCTCAAACTAAGTAATTCTCACCACAGCTGAGGCCGTACATCAACCACATGTCAACCTGGCTGAGAAGCCCAAAGTGCCAATAGTCTTCTTAGACAAGTCAGTATCAACTTTTCAGTTAGACAGCTAGACTGGTAATAGGGAATTCGGAGTATCACTTACCCTGTCCTGGACCATTAAAGAATTTAAGGTAGCTTTGAAAGATAATGAAAAGAAAAAACATTTAAAAAATTATCGGTAGACGAGAAGGAAAAAGAAACAAGGTAGGTTTGCATAGTAAAGAATGAGGTTTGACTGCTGCTCATTTACAACAGGTGGGCCACAAAGCCGGCTCGAGGCTTCTAGCAGCCACTGCAAAGAGGGCAATCTGCTAGCTACACAGTTCATGGAGCCACCGGACAAACAGAAAGCAACTGTTCAGAAAAAGTTTAACTCTTCCTGGCTCTGCAACCACTACAAATAACCCTTGGGAGGGCTCGTTCCCCCGAGGGTCTACGTGAAGAAAACAACAAACGATGTACTAAATATTTTTCCACTCATTCATTTAGAAGTCCTAGCAATGAGTGTCACATGTTGTCAGGGTCCTCCTGCAGGGCTTCTGGTGTCATTCCAAAGCAGAATGTGGGGCAGGAGAGTGCTTTGGTTCTCTGGTGATTTGGCTTACTCTGGAGGATCTGGAGAAACAGTTCCCAAACTACAGTCCGAGGGACCTATGAAATGGTAATAGGTGTTCAACACTGTTTGGTAAACACAGCCCCCTAGTCCCACGGCCACCCTCACTCCTCCAGATAAATTTGCTTAATGTGATCCCACCCAATAATTCTAAGCAAAATCCTTTATCTCAGGGACACTTATTAATATCTTATGGGAAGAGTATTCCAGGGAACATTTCAGAAAGTGCCGACCTAGAGGAAAAGGACTGCATATCTTTTCGGGATCCTTCTAAAGTGTAGCTTCTCTCTGTTAGATCTGGAGAGCTGCTGGATGGCAGTGAGTCTGAAAGGCATTTCCTGGTAGCTCCCTGGAAGGCTTCAACTCTCAGTCCCCAGTTAGGAGTGGGAGTGTGTGCCTGACAGAGAGCCCCGACGGCGTACGTATACACAGATCAAGATTCTAAAAGTGGTGAGTCCAACCTTCTAACTGTTCAAGTTCCACAACATCCCTCCTTCACCCCCAACATGGAAGTGCTGATGTGGGCCAAGGACAAAATGGAGTCTTCAAGGACAAAGGGGTCGCCGTGTAAGAATGAAAGATGTGGTGGTGGGGATGAGGGGTTATGACAGAGCTGAGTCTGGCAGCCCCTCCCTGGATCTCGTGGATTACCTCTTTGACCCCTTTCTTTGCATCTCAGAGGGTTCAGAGGAGAGTGGGCCACGTAGGCGAACTCTAGCCCAGGCCTTGTATTTTGGGGCAAGAGGGGCCACTTGGGTTTCCCTGGTGGCGCAGTGGTTGAGAGTCCACCTGCCGATGCAGGGGACGCGGGTTCGTGCCCCGGTCCGGGGAGATCCCACATGCCTCGGAGCGGCTGGGCCCGTGAGCCATGGCCGCTGAGCCTGCGCGTCCAGAGTCTGTGCTCCGCAACGGGAGAGGCCACAACAGTGAGAGGCCCGCATACCGCAAAAAAAAAAAGAAAAAAAAAAAGAGGGGTCACTGAAGTTAATTCACAGTCCAATAGGAGATTAGTCTGCAATTTGTTAATAAAATCTGTATATCCTCTGCCTAGAGTCCCCTCTGGAAACCTAGGAGGCCAATTAGGGATCTGGATCCCAAGATACAACTTCTCCTGGAAACCCAGCTAACAGGAGTCTTCTCAATCCGTGAAGCACTGACCATATATATGGAGAACAGCAACTAACCTAGCAACTAACTGGGGGGCAGCTCTGCTGCCTTCCTCCAAAAGTCATTATTACCCTCAATCTGACATTTAAAAACAAAGGATCTACCAAATCGCAACAAACCAAACTTGTAATGAGAGGGAAGGCGGACTTCTCAGCAAAGCTAGTTGGGCGGTATGTTCACAGGCGTGGAACCGCC